>NC_042622.1:49563313-50763313 GCF_901001135.1 Rhinatrema bivittatum | reverse complement strand
CATTGCCAGAATGAAAGGGAGCACCCAAAAACAGAAAAGGTTCCTGCAGGTTGCAAAGCAAAGATACCTCTGGTCTGCCTGCATGATGGGAATATGAAGGTAAGCCTCCAATAAATCCAGAGAGTAGCATACCACTATGAAAACAGAGCACAGAGTTTCCATGTGGAGATGTGATTCGCAGAATGTAGTTCCCCCCCTTTGAGACCCAGGATAGGGTGGAAAGAACCATCCTTCCATGGAACCGCAAAATAAATTAAGTACCAATCATTCTGGTTCCAGAACTGGAACCAGGATGATCACTCCCAAAAGCTAGAGGCATACCAGAATCTTGCTAACCACCCACTGCTTGGCCATTGACGGGCAGGGAGAAACCATAAAGAAGTCGGAAATGGGGATAGATAGTTCTAGGGCATAACCCCAGGAAATCACATCTACACCCTAGTCTGGAGTTGTTCGAGCCCACTCCTGGTAAAAACATTGAAGGCAACCACCCACAGGAGTTACCAGAGAGTGAACCTACTGCATCTCATTGTGAGATGCAGCCATAACCAGAAGCTACAGACATGTCAGGTCTTGTCTTTCAAAATCCTCAATAGGACTAGTTCTTGCCTCTCGAGCCCCGAAAAACAATTGTCTACTAGATCAATATCACCTGGGCTCCCAGACTGTGTTCAACTTCCGATGGGCCTATAAAAGGACAGTCCTTTATCCTCTAGAAGCTTTGAGGCTTTGGCTCACCAAGGTTCTTAATCAATTGTTCCAGATCTTCACCAAAGAGCAGCGTACCCTTGTAAGGAAACTTCCTCAAGTGAGACTTAGATCAGGAATCCACCACCAAGTTACAAAGCCACATCAGGCACCTGACAGCAACACATAAATCCACTGATCTGGAAGAACTCCTCAGTAAGTCATACAGTAAGCTTGCCAAAAAGGCCGTAGCCGATTCCATGCCTGTCTTGTTGCTTTCTGCAAGTTGCTGAATCCAGCGCAAGAGAGCCCTAACCACCAAATTGCACAAATGAGAAAGGAAAATTAGTTCTTACCTGTTAATTTTCGTTCCTGTAGTACCACGGATCAGTCCAGACTGTGGGTTGAGCCTCCTTTCCAGCAGGTGGAGACAGACTAAAACTTGAAGGATGCCCTATATCAGGACAGAGCCTATCCTCTAACCCTTCAGTATAACGTATGTCAAAGCAGAAAACAAGAAGACCAAGTAGGATCAAGCAAGTAACCATAAAGCTCAAATGGAGCAACTGTAGAAAAATGTAAGTAACATGGTCTAACTACCCGCTCTTGCATATTCTTGGCATGAGAACAACCAAGGCTTCCGGTGTTTTTGCTCAGTATTTCTGTACAAAAACGAGATAGACTCTGCAGAACTGCAAGAAAACAACAGCTTCGAGAGGACAGAAAAAGACAAACAGGGAAGGGCGTCTGGACTGATCCATGGTACTACAGGAACGAAAATTAACAGGTAAGAACTAATTTTCCTTTCCCTGTACGTACCCGGATCAGTCCAGACTGTGGGATGTACCAAAGCTTCCCTAAAATGGGTGGGATCAAGACAGTCCCACTCAAAGCACTGGTAGCCCCAAAGAATCGAAGCAGAGCTTACACATCTAGGCAATAGTGTCGAGCAAAAAAAGATAAGGACGCACAAGTATGAACTGTGCAAATCGTCCACGGAGAGAACAAAAGAATGTTCGCCCAAGAAGGAGCTCGAGAACACAAAGAATGAGTCGGAAGACCCTCGGGGAACCGCCAGGCCATGACAAAGAACAACCGAGAGATCACTTCCTGCAACTAGCTCGCTATAGTGGACTCAGAGGCCAGCTTACCCAGATTGGACCCATTCAAGGAAACAGAAAGATGGACAGACGCACGAAAAGCCATTGGGAACCAGGAAATAGAGCAAGAGAACTCGTATGGAAGCGGGGTAACGGAGACCCGTATGGCACCAAGATAAGGGGGACCGTCACCAGACGCAGGAGAAAGCGGGGAGCTCCGCCGACCGAAGAACAAAGAAGTTAGATGAAACTTCACGAAAAAGGAAGGACCCGTACGAGGGCTACCCTGAAGTCAGAAAATCGCGAAAAGGGATCGCGCCAGGACAGCACTTGGATCTGACGAGCAGAGGAGATAAAACCAAAAGCCAGACGGAGAGGGTCGAACAGGGCCGTACAGAAGGGTCCGCACAATTGAGTGAAAAGTTTACGACGGACAAGTGGGCGAGAAGGTGGATGTAGATACCTAACGCCCATGAAAAGTCCAAGTCGCAAACGGGTGGCCGCACAGGGACGACCTTCCACTCGACCCAGGAGAAAGGCGAGGGGGTAGACTGGTACGCGCCGAGAACGAAAGAAGGATCCTCGGAGAGACTGCCTCAGAGAAGAAAAGAATAAGGAGATTGGCGCGGAGTACGCCGAAAAACCCGACTTCGCACAAACTCAAACACGTTCCAAATGCGCACATACGCCGGAGAGTCGACCGTCTCCGGGCCCGAAGGAAGGCAAAGATGGCCTACTCCGAAAACACTCACACCGGAGACATCGCCGTTCAAAAAGGCAGGGCGCTAGACAAGCGTGAACAGCCTGGTCGAAAAAATACAGGGCCCTGTCTAAGGAGCCGAGGAAGATGGTGTGGCCGCAGGGGTCCGACCGTCGCTAGGTTGAGAAAAAACTGTGAGCCAAGGCCTGAAACGGCCCCTCGGACGCTACCAAAACCATGGGACACCGGTGGAGAACCATCCGTCCAAGAACTTTCCCGACCAGAGAACTCGGGGGGAAGGGGGGGGGGGGGAAGTAGAAAAAGACGTACCGCCGGCCAAGGGAGAGCCAAGGCAACTACGCCTGCCGAGCCATGGTCCCTCCAGCGGAAAAACCAATCTACCATGGTATTGAGAAGAGTCGCCATGAGGCCCAGGTGGGAAGGGGCCACCTGTCGATGAGGAAACCATGGTTGAGCCAAGAGTCCCCACTCCCCGGGATCTAGTGACTGACGACGGAGAGAGCAACCTGAACGTTTCCCTAGCCCGCGGAGTGGGAGGCTGCCGGGCACTGTAGGTGTCGCTTTGCCCAGGCTAAGAGAAAGCTGGTGTCCAGGGCCACCCACGGACTGCGAGCACCCCCTGGGCGATGGAAACAAGCCACAGAGGTGGAGTTGTCGGGCAAGACCCATAGCGTCTTGCCACGTATGAGAGAAGAAACTCCAGAAGAGCCAGGAACATCACCCAAGACTCCGTAATGTGCCAGCGAGACAGAGACGCTGGCCAGGTCCCCTGGGCATACTAGGAGTGGCCGCCTACTCCTCAGCCCGAAAGACTAGCATCCGTGGGCACTAACGTCCACTGGGGAACTTGGAGAGGTAGGCCCGGTAGCAAAAGAAAAAGCAGGGGAATCCACCCCTGCGAGACGGCAACGGTAGAGCCCAAGAACGGGAGAACTGTGTGAGACTGTTCTGCCAGTGGCTGCCAACGGGACAGCAATGTTAACTAGAACAGTCGTATTGGAGCAAGGACCCAAGGGACAAGGGCGAGGGAGCCGAGGAGCGCGAGATCTACAGGCAGACACAAGCCATCAAGGAAGGGAGCCAGGGCAGACTCTGAGACCGGCCAAACAACTTGAGAGCCCGCACACAAAGCAAGAAGACCTTGCCTACCCAGGTGACGAAGCGGAGTCTCAAGGTACTCTAACTCCGGGAAGGGCTGAAGATTGCTCTAAGAGAAATACAGGATCCACCCCAGGGACACAAAGAAAGCTAACCAGTGATACACCGCCCGCCAACAAGAACCTCCGCCTTGACCCTGACGCCTAGATAAGAGTAGACGAGGAGTCCTGCCCAGCGGAGAGCTGCCGTCATCAACACCTAGACATTGGTGAAAATGCAAGGTTCCGTCGCGAGATCAAAGGGAAGCGTCCAGAACTCGAAGTCCCGGCGGAGGACACGAACAGACTATGGCAGCCACGAAGAAACGGAAAATGGATTATGCCACTGAGAGAAACGAGTGGGCCGAGGAATGCCCCGGGGGGAGGACGGCATGAGTATGCTCACAGGGAGCGCATGTGGAGAAGCGGGAACTGAGAGCCCGGGGACTCTTGTGAGGTCCAAGAGTGAACGAAGAAAATAGGATAGTGGCCTGCGGGAGGTACATTGGCTGGCAGTGGGGCCTCCGTGCCCAGACACAGGAGCTTGGCGGGGGTTAGCTGCACCGTATGTCGCAGGGACCGACCACCAAGGGAAACAGAAAAAAAGGATCCCGCCAAACACGAGGAAGGCGAAGACGTGCCCGTGTCTGAGAACGTCGAGGACCCCCTAGTCCGACTGGAGCCTGACCCAGTCCGCGGAGAAGAGGGAGAGGCAACCACCTCAGAAGGGGACCGAGAAACGAGGCAAAGATACTCCAGAGTATGTGCAGGCGTAAGGATTGAGCGCGTGGGCTAACCCTCGCGCAAAAGAAGGCACCCAACAGAATGCTGCGACAAAAAAACTGCGATCACAAAAGACAAACCCCCCTGAGGAGACACCGTGCCCACGTAGGGTATACCAACTCTGGTCCCCAAAGCATGGACTAGAGGGTATAAAGGACCAGGATGTTTGCAGACGGGCCACCGACAGCTGATGGCCTCTACCATCCCCTAAGGAATCCAAAGTCTCTCAAGGTCCTGGACAAGGAACAGCTTTACCTCTGAATGGCAACGTACCCCACCGGGCGGAGGAGGCCAGAGCAGCCGACCAGTGGCGCAGCTACAGGAGCCGTGTGGTGGACATCTCCGAGGCAAGCGCCTCCGGCTAGAGGCGGCGAAGGGTCGAATGCGCGGCCGCTGGCCACGGGAGATCCCAGGCACAGAGGAATCTTGCCGATGACTCCATAAGAGACCTGCGCACAGCAGGAACTGCAGCAAATAGTGGAATACATCCACGGCGCTAAAACATCAGAGTGCGCTTCAAAGGAGCCTCGCGAACCATGGTCAGCAGGCAGACCGGGGCCGCTTGAAAAACCAGAAAAACCCTCCTGAAAAGCGACCGCAGGAGGAGTCCACGGAGTCATTATGGGGTTTTTGTTTCTTTTTCCAAACAAAGCATGCCACCTAGAGGGGAGCTTGTTCAAGGCACAGCCCGACTGGGGAGCCTGCAAAACCGCAGGCACAACTGTTTGGGCAGGAAGGAAGGAAAAAGGCGACTGACAAAACCAGGATCCCGCCCGGACCGAGGCCACATCCATGGACAAGAGGCGGCACCAGGAAGATTAGCTAACGCACCCGGGTTGGTTATAGGATCCGGGAGTACCTGGATCCGTCGGGGGACAGGGAGGGGGCACCTCTGGGACCACCCGCACCTCAAGTGACCCCGTGGGCTCAGCAGCCGGCCGAACTAGCAACAGCACAGAGCAGGGAATTTTAGTTACTAATGTAATTAATTAATTATTTTTTTTCTTTTTTTTAATGATTTGTCCCGGGGGGGACCTTCCACCTCCTCCTGTATGCCCACTAAAGGGAATTTACGGAGGAGGGAAAAAACAAAAAAAAATGACCCCAAAAATCCCGGGTGGGGGAGGGGAAGGGGGAGACGAGGGGGTGGCAAGAAACCCTTCCTGGGGGGCTGGGGGCTCAAATCGGGGGGGGGGGGGGTAGCTGCAAAAAAATCGGCCCCCCCCCCAGCCCCAGGGAGCTCCGAAAACGGAGCCGTTAAAAAATCCAAGATGGCGGCCGTTCCCGGGCTTACCCGACCCGGGAAAGGCCTAGCCAAGCTCTGGGGACTCGATCCCCAAGCTAAATTTTCCATCCCTGCCGAGGAGGGACCTTCCCCACCCGGCAGGGAGGCATAGAAAAGCCCCTTCGAAAAAAACTCGAAGGGGGCTGCAGAAAAGAGGCAGGCTGCCTGCCGGGGAAGAGCAGAGCCGCGGCTGAAGAAAGAAAAGTAGAAAAAAAAGCTTTGATTGACAGCCTGCAGGGCCGGAGAGAGCAGGAGGGAAACCTGCTGCCTCCTGCCTGTCTGGCTGCCGGTTCTAGGCCTGCTAAGACCAGAAAAATTAAAAAATGCTGGTCAACTGCTGCAAATAAGTTAGAGGTAGGTGAGTACCTGCAACTTATTTAAAGTTTAAAGTTTAAAACTGTTCCTTTTTTTTTTTTTTTTACTGAGCGCAGCAGCGGGTTCAAAAACCCTCTCGGCAGCCAGAGGGGGGAACGAGACCCCGAGAGCCTGTGTGGGAGACGGAACCGTCTCCCACACAGAAAAAGGAAAAATCACTAAAGAAAGACAAACTTCCCTTTCTCTGTTTTTTTTGTTTGTTTTTTTTTAAACAAGCGAGAACCAAAAGAAATACTTGCTTGAGCCTAGCAAAAGACAGAAGAAAAGGCTGACTAGCCTACAGCAGAGAACCGAAGGGGAGATGCTACACCTGCTGGAGACAGACGAATACTGAAGGGTTAGAGGATAGGCTCTGTCCTGATATAGGGCATCCTTCAAGTTTTAGTCTGTCTCCACCTGCTGGAAAGGAGGCTCAACCCACAGTCTGGACTGATCCGGGTACATACAGGGAAATTACTACTTACTTGATAATTTCCTTTTCTCTAGAGCAGCGCTTCTCGGCAGGTGTGTCGCGTGCTCCCGGTCTCTCCCACTGCCGTTGCCGCCGGGCTATCAGCACATTCAAGCCCAGTGGGAACTGCAGCAGTGCAAGAAGAAGCTGTGGCACCTTCGGCTGGCCTTTTCTTCTTCCCACACCTACCCCCCCTCCCCGTGATCCGGAACAGGAAGTGATACACAGTGCGGTGCGCGGGAAGGAGAAAGAGCCGTGCCGCGTGGACAAGTAGCAGCGGCAGCAGCAGCATCGGCCCCCATGTAATTGAAGCAGCTGGTAATCGGGAAAGGAGACAGCAGCATGAGCCTCCTGCGGTCGATGGGATTCTTCTTTCTTGGCCTGCGGGGGCTGGAGGAGGCTGCTGCAGCTACCATTTGTGCTGGGGGGGGGGGGGGGAAGGAAGTGAATGAGAGAAAGAGAGAGAAGCAGCCAACCAGCCTGTTTGTAAGTGAGGGAATGTATTTGATTGAGAGAAACTGGTCAGAGAGCTGATGTGTGTGTATGACATTGGTCAGGGAGGTGTGTGAGAGAGAGTGAGAAAGAAATCTGAGTATGTGAGAAAGCATGGGAGTAAGAAGCCTGGTGTTGTGGGGGTGTGTGTGAAAGAAAGCATGGGAGTGGGAAGCCTGTGTGTGCGCTAGCATGAGCGAAGGACTGGTTGGTAAGGTGATGGTGGTGTGAGAGAAAGAGACTGGTGTGTGTGAATGTGAGAAAGAATGTGATTCAGGGAATGAGAAGCCTGTGCACGTGGAGAGCAAGCATGGAAATGAGAGAGAGACTGGTGTGTGTTTAATGTGTAACAGAGTGAAAGTGTTTATGGGAATGAGAAGCCTGTGCATGTGAAGAGAGTGAGCATGGGAGTGAGAAGCCTGTATATGCACATGCATGAGAGACATCAGGTGACTGGTGTGTGTTTGTGTGAGAGAAAGAAAGTGATTATGGGAATGAGAAGCCTGTGCATGTGGAGAGAACAAGTGTGAGTGAGTGTGAGTGTGAGTGTGTGTGTGTGGCAGAGAAAGTGATTATAAGAGTGAGAAGCCCGTATATGTAAGTAGAACACGGGGGTGGGAAGCCTGTGTGTGTGTGTATGGCATGAGAGAAACTGTTCAGGAAGGTGACGTGTGTGTGTATGTGTCTGTCTGTCTGTCTGGGAGATGATTGGTATGTGAGAGACAGAAACTGGTCATGAGGGCATGACTGGTATGGTGTGTGTGTGTGTGTGTGTGTGTGTGAGAGACATGGGCCCTAAGGAAGAGGACCATGAGTATAGAGCTTAGCTACTACTGCTGCTTCTGGTGTGTGCTACGGCCTGCATGGAAGAGGAGTAGGAGAGCTGCTGGAGGGGGTAAGTAAAGGTGGCTTTTTAAGTTTATTTTTCTTGATTGACTGCCATTTAAATTATTTAATATTATGTGATGTCTGCTTTTTTGAAATATTTTATTGGTGTTTGGAGAATTTGTAATAGTTTTTAATTGTTGGATGTTATTCTGCTCATACCTGTTTTGTAACATTTATTCTGCTTATTAGTATAGTTTTACAATTATTTCTGTGTGGGGATCTATAGCTGCTTGCTAGTTCTGTTTTCCTAATAAAAGGTGTATTGGTTTTTAGGGCCTGATTTAATATTTGTAGTGTTGCCTTTTCATAGATAGGGTTGCTCCTATTTGAGTGTATTCCAGAATACAGGTGTAACTGTGTGCGGATTAGTTTATGTGCATTACTACAGATCCTGGGAGTATGTTAGTTCGGTTCTGTGCCTGTTACCGAGATGAGATATTTTACTAGCATGTAAATGTTTGTATCAGTCTTATTTGTTGTGTTTTCTCAAGAGGACATGCATTGGTGGTAAACTGCTGTCTTTTCATAAGTAGGGCTATTGAGCCTGGAAGTAGAAGGAGTTTGAGTTGCTGTTACTGAGATGACACCAGAACAAGAATATCTTTTTTGTAGGGTGAGTTGTACGGGGAATGTCATAATTCTGCTTTACATCCATTATTGTGGGTCAGGGGGGTTCCCATGGATGCAAACTGTACTTTTACATCTAGCCCCATGACTATCATGGGTCACTGTGTCATGCATGTGAGAACCATCTGACAGGTGTGTCCCGACAGAAAAAAAGTTGAGAACCACTGCTCTAGAGAAGATAGGTTAATCCACAACCAGTGGGTTATGCACCTCTACCAGCAAATGGAGATGGAGCAAAGTTGACATCATGGTATATATACCCGAGCACAGATATCAGCCAACTAATATTCTCTGCAAAAGCCAACTGTGGACAAACTAACACTTGATTATAACTTTTAACAGACAGACAATTACTCAAGTACTCAGTCAACAGAAAACACTAAGCTCAGACAAAGAGGGTAAACATCACTAATCTAGGGACTAAAACTGACACTTTACCAGTTAGCCCCAGACACGCAGCCACTCAGGAGGACCATAGAACCACAAACCGGCAGCCAAGGATGTGAACGTGGATTAATCTGTCTGAGAGAAAACGAAATTATCTTAAAATAATAATTTCTCATTTCTCAGCATTCGGACAGGTTAATCCACGACCAGTGGGATGTACCAAAGCTACTATCGAACAGGGCAGGAGGGTACCCACAGTCCAACCAGCATCACCCACACACAAAGGCAGTGTCCTTCCAGGCCTGCACAGCCAGTCAGTAATTCCTGGAAAAAGTGTGTAAGGAGAAATACATCACAGCTCGGCAAATTT
Organism: Rhinatrema bivittatum; assembly: GCF_901001135.1. Lineage (NCBI taxonomy): Eukaryota > Metazoa > Chordata > Amphibia > Gymnophiona > Rhinatrematidae > Rhinatrema > Rhinatrema bivittatum. Next base: position 50,754,011 of record NC_042622.1, on the reverse strand, counting down.
CGACAGAAGACAACAAAATCGAAGCTCCACCCATGATATTGCCTGAACTCTAGTGGAATGAGCCCTAACCTGTTTAGGCAAAGGCTACTCAGCATCCACATACACGACCGTGATAACCTTCTTAACCCAACGGGCTAATGAAGCCCGCTATGCTGACTCACTCTGTTTACCTCCACTGTGGAAAACAAACAGGCAGTCAGCCTTCCTGAGAGGTTTTAATAACCTCCAATATATCACAGACTATATTCATCCACATCTCTTCTCCTATCCAGCACCGGCAGTGAAATTGATTGGTTCAAATGAAATCTGAAGCCACTTTCGGCAAAAAAAAAAAAAAATGGAAGTCAGAAGCTGGACTGCCCCCAGAGTCACCCTTCAGGAACTGTTCCCAGCCAGAAAACCCGCGGCTTGGACCAGATGCGTGGAACAATTCACCACAAGAAATGCCGTCTTCAAGACTTTAACCTCAAGGAGAGGCTACGCAGTGGCCAAAAAGTGGAATTTGCCAAAATTCTAGAACCAGATTAAGGCTCCATGAGGGCACCGGCAACCGCAAAGGAAGACTAAGAAGCCTCACCCCCTACAAAACTGGGCCACATGGCTTGGATCCATTGTGATCTTAAAGTCCATTGGGTTATTCTCATGGCTAATCTTGCCATAGGAGTGACATGAACTGTGGAGGCCATGTGACCTAGTAAGGTCAGAAACTGATGAGCTGTTGCTTGTTTCTTTGAGTGTAGCGAGTTTGCCAATAGGGAAAGTGTCTCTGCCCGATCGTCGGGTAGAAAGGCTTTTGAGAGGATGGTGTTCAGTTCTGCTCCGATGAATTGAAGCAGGTGAGACGGAATGAGATGGGACTTTTGATAATTGATGAGAAATCCCATAGAGTGAAGTAGAGCAATTGTTCGATTGAGAGAAGTTATTGCTCCTTGTTTATTTATTTTTATTTTATTTAACATTTTTCTATACCGACCTTCATGGTAATAACCATATCAAGTCGGTTTACAAAGAAGAGGGAGGAACTTTAACAATAAATAATAAATAATCATTTAACAGAAGGAGCAAAGTTACAATCAACAAGGAGGATAAACTTGGAAGCATAGGTAGCTGGAAAAAAGACTAGAAGGAGGCAAATAGCTGAGAACATAATAACAATACAGGTTAGAATATGTATATTTTGGCTGCTTAGGGGTTTCTAATCAGGAGAGTGACTCCTGATTAGCCAGTCGTCCAGATAAGGGAAGATGTGGACACTTTCCTTGTGAGCTAAAGCGAGTCCGAATGGTAGTACTCTGTACTGGAAATGCTGATGACCCACCAGGAAGCGCAGATATTTGCGATGAGAAGGGAATATTGGAATGTGAGCGTAAGCGACTTGTAGATCCAGAGAACAAAGCCAATCTCCTGTTTGTAGAAGTGGAAGCATGGTGCCTAAAGAAACCATCCTGAACTTTTCTTTCTTCAGAAATTTGTTGAGATTTCTGAGGTCTAGGATGGGACGTAGGCCTCCGGTTTTCTTTGGAATGAGGAAATAACGGGAGTAGAATCCTCTGCCCTGCTGAGTCTGGGGCACCGGTTCTACAGCCCTGGTTCTCAGAAGGGTGGATAATTCTGCTTGTAGATGAATTATGTGATTTTCTCTTAATGGAATATGTTTTGGAAGAGAATCTCTTGGAATTGAGACAAAATTGTGTTGGTAACCTTGAGATATTATGGAGAGTACCCATTGGTCTGTTGTTATCTGTACCCAATGGTTGTAAAAGGAGGAAACTCTGCCTCCTACTGGTAACTCCGGTTGTGGAGATGGTTTTGGTCTCTGGTGATGGCCTAAAAAGCCTGCAGCCGGTCCCGTCTGCGGTGGAGGTTGAGGCCTAGCAGCTCTAAGTTGCCTGGGCTGAGATCTTTGCTGCGGACGTGAAGATCTGCCCCTTGATGCTGGAGGGTAGTAACGCCTCTGCTTATAGAAAGGCCTTCGAGATTCCTTCCTAGGAGGGCGCCGAGATGAAGATGCAGCAGAATCCTGCGGAACTGACGACAGTTGACGCAGGGTTTCTATATGTTCCTTTAACTAGGCTACAGCATCCTGCACCTTAGAGCCAAAGAGGTTGTCCCCTACGCATGGCAAATCAACCAATTTTTCTTGGACCTCAGGCCTGAGGACCGAGGACCTTAAACCATGCCCAGCGATGTGCACTTATGCCGGAGGCCACTACTCTGGAAGCAGTTTCAAAATTGTCATAAGCGGCTCAAACTTCATGCTTGCCAGCTTCAAGTCCTTTATGTATTATTGTTTGAGCTGCTTCTTGATACTACTGTGGTAACGAATTTGAGAGATCTTGCATCTGTTTCCACAGGTTTCTCTGGTATTGCGTCATATATAACTGATATGACACAATCCTTGCATTTAGCATGGCCCATTGATAGATTTTCCTGCCCAAGGAGTCCAGGAATCTGCGATCCTTGCCTAGAGGAGTGGAGGAATGAGGTCTTATTCGTTTAGATTTCTTTTGTGCAGACTCCACAACAACTGATTGATGTGGCAGTTGCAATTTCTGGTATCCGGGGACAGATTGTACCAAATAAGTGGTGTCCACTCTCTTATTTATGGATGTTCCCAGAGTCTGTGCTGTAAGTCTAGGAGAACTTCGTGGACAGGTATAACCAAGACTTCTTTTGGAGGGTCCACGAATTGAAGGACTTCCAGTGTCTGCTGTCTTGTTTCCTCCTCTGATACCAAAGTGAATGGTATGGTGTCTGCCATATCCTTGACAAAATTTGTAAAGGATAAATCCTCCGGTGGAGATTTCTTTCGTTCTTCTGGAGGAGAAGGATCAGACATAAACCCTTCAGAAGAAGTATCTGTATGTATGTCTTTCTTCCCAGGAATCGTACGGGTCGTCTTGACATGGAGACGTGGGAGAAGACCTTGGTGGTCGAGAAAGCCCTGAAGGACCTGGCTATGGATCATCTAATGGTATCCTTCCAGGGACATCATCTTGTGGCTTGGACGGAATCGATGGTAGGGCACCGACTATTGCATCGAACCTGTTCATCAAAAGCTGGAACAAGCTAATTCCGGCTGTCCTGGAGCCCCAGGTGGCATTGGCATCGATGGAATTGGTTCCAGTATCGGGCCGGGCATCAGCATCGATGGCCACCTCGGTGTCTGTGCAGACTTCGGTGCAGGCTCCACTATCGGCGGGAGCGTCAGCATCTGTGATGGCACCGGCAGTTGCTGGTCCTTTAATACTTGGAGCACCGCTTGACGGATAAAATCAGTCAATTCCTCCGTGATAGCTGGTGCAAGCAAAGCAGCTACACGTGACCCTGTGGAGGTTCGATGATCGGTGCATCGATAGGCGGTGAAGGCCTCGGCATCGAAGGCGTCTGTGTTTCTTGGAGTTGAGGCCGTTTCGCGGTCGATTTCTCTGGGGAGAGAAGAACCTCCGGGATCGATGGTTGTCAGTGCCGATGGCGATGCTTTGGTCAATGTTCCGCCGCTGACCTCGTCGATGCTACGGATGGGGTCGGTGATGAACGATCCCCCGAGCCTTCTGGACGATGCTTTTTGAGTATTAAATGCTTCGAAACTCCGGCCGGAGACAACTACGTAGACGGGGAAGGCAAAAGTTGGAATAAATGCTCCATCTTTTCTTGGCGGGCCTTTCTACCCATCGCGGTCATTTCAGCACACTTGGGACAGGTTGTTACGTTGTGTGTTTGACCTAAGCAAAGGACACACACGAGGTGTGGATCTGTAATGGACATTGTCCGATTACAGTTGGGACATTTTTTAAATCCCGTGGCCATATTTTCGCTGACAGCCGATGAAAATGAGAGAAAATTATTTTTACTCCAAAGAGTAAAAAAAGAACATAAGAACATAAGAAATTGCCATGCTAGGTCAGACCAAGGGTCCAGCACGCCCAGCATCCTGTTTCCAACAGAGGCCAAAACCAGGCCACAAGAACCTGGCAATTACCCAAACACTAAGAAGAACCCATGCTACTGATGAAATTAATAGCAGTGGCTATTCCCTAAGTATAATTAATTAATAGCCATTAATGGACTTCTCCTCCAAGAACTTATCCAAACCTTTTTTGAACCCAGCTACACTAACTGCTCTAACCACATCCTCTGGCAACAAATTCCAGAGCTTTATTGTGCGTCGAGTGAAAAAGAATTTTCTCCGATTAGTCTTAAATGTGCTACTTGCTAACTTCATGGAATGCCCCCTAGTCCTTCTATTATTCAAAAGTGTAAATAACCGAGTCACATCTACTCGTTCAAGACCTCTCATGATCTTAAAGACCTCTATCATATCTCCCCCCTCAGCCATCTCTTCTCCAAGCTGAACAGCCCTAACCTCTTCAGCCTTTCCTCATAGGGGAGCTGTTCCATCCCCTTTATCATTTTGGCTGCCCTTCTCTGTACCTTCTCCATCGCAACTATATCTTTGAGATGCGGCAACCAGAATTGTACACAGTATTCAAGGTGCGGTCTCACCATGGAGCGATACAGAGACATTTTCCGTTCTATTAAACATTCCCTTCCTAATAATTCCTAACATTCTATTTGCTTTTTTGACTGCTGCAGCACACTGAGCCGATGATTTTAAAGTATTATCCACTATGATGCCTAGATCTTTTTCCTGGGTGGTAGCTCCTAATATGGAACCTAACATCGTGTAACTACAGCAAGGGTTATTTTTCCCTATATGCAACACCTTGCACTTGTCCACATTAAATTTCATCTGCCATTTGGATGCCCAATCTTCCAGTCTTGCAAGGTCCTCCTGTAATGTATCACAGTCTGCTTGTGATTTAACTACTCTGAATAATTTTGTATCATCCGCAAATTTGATAACCTCACTCGTCGTATTCCTTTCCAGACCATTTATATATATATTGAAAAGCACCGGTCCAAGTACAGATCCCTGAGACACTCCACTGTTTAACCTTTTCCACTGAGAAAATTGACCATTTAATCCTACTCTCTGTTTCCTGTCTTTTAACCAGTTTGTAATCCACGAAAGGACATCGCCTCCTATCCCATGACTTTTTAGTTTTCATAGAAGCCTCTCATGAGAAGAGACTAAATTTACTCACCAGCCAGTAGTAACACAAGAGACCCCGATGTGGGAGAGAATAAATGCTTTTTAAATCTGATTTTTAGTCAGACAAACTGTGAGAAAACTCACACAGGCTCCTGCTCCGCGATGCCAACAGCAGCGCGGAAAAACGAAGACTGAAGGGAGACCCCTGTGGCTGAGAATATCATGGCATGCTGGGCATGCTCAGTGGGCTCAGAGTGCCAGTCAAAAGTTTCTAGAAACTTTGACAGAAAGTTTTCCGCAATAGGGCTCCATCAATGACGTCACCCATATGCGAGGACTAGCATCCTGCTTGTCCTGGGATAACAATGCTTTCTACCTCCATCTGCTAGTAGTGGGGCATATCCCACCTGTATCAATTGGACTGGTGTAGCAAGATGAAGTGGAATCCAATTTCTATTTCATTCCTGAAGCGATATCAGCGAAACGCTCCTCCAAGTTAGCTACAAGTACCATTATGCATCAAAGGCATCACATTGCTAACATTCTACATATGAACAGTAGAGAAATAAACTGAGTTAATAAAGGATATTTTAAAAGACAGAAGGCATAAAAAGTACACAATTATTAATGAACAGAAATTAAAAGAAAAAAAGTAGCCTAATGGTTAGACCAGCAGGCTGAGAACCTGGGAAGCTAGGTTTCAAATCTTATTTCACTGACATGCCTTGAGACCTTGAACAAGTCAGTTAACCCTCTACTGCTTCTGGTATCAAACACAGACTGTAAGCCCTTTGGGGAAGGAACCCACACTAGTGTACCCAAACTATAACTTGCTTTCAGCATGAGCTTTGAAGGTGAGTAAATCCAAAATCCAATACAGAAGAATAAAATATCAGTAAGAAAATAAATTGAGACAAAAAAAAGACACTGATAGAACAAAACATTTTATGCCCAAGCAAACAATTTCCTTATTTTAAGAGGGAATGCTGCTGCTGAAGCAGCAGATGTGACGTCAGCAAGCTAGCTGTATTATACAAAAAGGAGAAGATACTGGCAGCAAAGTGTGTTTTGGTACAAGGTGAATGCTCCCAGCAGAAGCAACCAACCATCTACTAATTTAGCTCAGTCTCCTTGGGTCTAAAACATTTTGCCCAGCCAGAGGGTTATATCCAACTGGCTGGTTAGTCAACACCTTGTACTTTGACCATGAACATTCCTGTTTAAATCACGTTCAGACAGAAGTTGATGTCATGAGCAATTTCATACAACACTAAAACTAAGGGACACTCCATGACACTAGCAACCGGGAGATCTAAAACAATCGTAGGAAATATTTTAGCACACGATAAAGCTATGGAATCTGTTACCAGAGGATCTGGTCAAGGTAACTAACAGTGGGGTTCAAAAGAGGGATAGAAAAATTCCTGAAGGAAAAGTCCATAAACAAGCTATTAGCCAGGTAGACTTGGGAAGGCCAGCACTTATCCCTGCGAGTCAAATACAAGAAACAGATCAACTATTGGGGATCTGCCAGCTACTTGTGTCCCAGACTGACCAATGTTGGAGACAAGATACTGGACTCAAATCTACCTTGGTCTGACTCAGCATGGGAATTCTTACATTCAGTTTAAGCTCCTAAGCTTGTCAGTATCATACACTGGCTCCTTTTCTTACCTTCCTGGCAGTAACTTGGCAATCTCAGCCCAGCGGTTTCCTAAGACTTTGTGTGCAGCATAAATAATCCGATCTTCCTCCTCTGTCCACGAGGATTTCTTGACCTCTGGGTTCAGGTGATTGTGCCAGCGCTCCCGACACTGCTTTCCCACCCGCCCTTTCAGGTGCTTAGCAATCAGGGTCCAATGCTTTGTGCCATATTTTTTAACCAATTCAATGACCTATGATGTAATTTAAATACCGGAAGGGAGATAAATAAAAATGCACAAATGAATGTATTTATCTTGTTATTTTTCTTTGGTCCTCCATGGTATAACTCAAAGCAGGCCATCTATTTTTGTTTAAACTTTTCAGATACAGTTTTAGAACAAGAGTGCTTAAAAAGTAGAATCCACAAATTAGCTAATTTGTGAAGATAATCCTATTAAATGAAATAATATCATTTGGTTGACCAATTTTGTCATTACTATTTTAACTGTTTTTCCCTGTATGTACCGGATCAGTCCAGACTCCTAGGTTTTGCCTCCGCACCAGCAGATGGAGACAGAGCAAAACTTGTCAGGCTCTGCATAAATACCAGGGTGCCACCCACAGCCTGCCAGTATTTCTGTCTCCAGCAGATGGTGCGGATGCATGGCCCACAGCCTGATTGGGTTTAAAATTTGATTGTATTCTGGTTGAGCCCTAGTTGGTAGTTAGTTAGATCTTTTTTCAATTAAGTTTCTTTAAAAAAAAAAAAAAGGGAGAATTTTTATTATTGAGAAGACTTTAGGCGAGGAGAAGGAAGTGTGCCTGCCTGTCCTCCCAGGGGGTTGTCAGGTCCTGAGGGGACCATTCCCCCCCGGTTGAGTAGACTGCTGAGGCTAAGGGTCAAGGACCCTGCTTACCTTTCAGCCCAGCCGGGGTGATACCGGGGAGCCCGGCTCACTCACCCCAACCAGGCCGCTTCAGAACTCTGCGAGGGACAGCTCAGAGGTAAAAAAAAAAAAAAAAGTGTTCTTTTGTTTTGATCCTTGCGGCTGCGTCGTTCGGTGACTCTCAGCACTTTGTGCGGTGACGGTCGGCTCCTCTCCTTCCTGTTCCCGTGCTTTTCTCACCGGGTGAATTTTTTCGTTTTCTCTGCGGCATCTGGTAGCGTTGGAGCCGGGCATGCCACATGGCATGGCCTGCTAAGCCGGCGGCTCGCACCTCTCGCGGGATAGACTGTGTTCGGCCTGCCCCCCGGCGGACCTTAGCGATCGGGGTCGGGGAGGGTCCCTCTTCCCTTCCCCAGCGCTTACCAAAAATCGCGGGAAAACCCGCCATCTTGGCCCCGGCTCCCCTCGTGATCTTGGCCACGGCGAATCCCAGGAATTCTCCGCCCTCCCTCTCCCCGCAGAGGCCGGTTTTGCGGTCTGGTTCCCCGACGGGGGCAGCAGCGGGTGGACAGGGGGATGGCACAGACACAGATTCGGTGGGTTCCTGCGGTTCTTTTTCATCTGAGTTCATCCTGGCAATGCATCTGGCTTTCAAGGCCCGCAAAGCCCATAAGCGTCGCTCCCTACAGTCAGGGGGCCCCGTGGCCCGGGCCCCCCCCCCCCCGAGGGAAAAGCTTCAGTCAAGGCCGGAGTGGGACAGCCCAGGGCGAAGCATCCTTTGCGAGCGTTTCCCCCCGGGATGTCACGGATTCTTCCCCTGATTCTACGGATCAAGAAGCGCTGGACGAGCCTTCACCACCCCCGAGGGGGGTAGAGGGAAAGGGCACATCGCTTCAGGGGGCGTCCCGGCAGGGCCAGGCTGCGGACGATGATGATCCGAGGGTAATCCGCCTGTTCTGCAGGGACGAGCTGGCGCCGCTCATCCCAGCCATTTTGAGTGAGCTGGGCATTTCGGCAGCTCCTGAGGAGTCCCGTTTGGGCTCCATGGATCCAGTGTTGTTGGGTCTGAGTGGCCCCCCCACAACTTTCCCTTTTCATTTCTCGGCTACGGACCTCCTCTTCCGGGAATGGGATACCCCGAAGGTGGGCCTGAAGGTCACTAAGGCTATGGATAAGCTTTATCCCTTGCCCAAGGAGGCGCTGGAGATCCTTCGGGTGCCGAAGGTGGACGCTGCGGTGTCAGCGGTAACAAAGAGGACTATCATCCCAGTCACAGGGACCACAGCGCTGAAAGATCTTCAGGATCAAAAATTGGAGCTACAGCTTAAGAAGACCTTCGAAGTGTCCGCCCTGGGGGCTCGAGCCGTGATTTGCAGTAACTGTGCATTACAGGCTGGTCTCCGTTGGGTGCAACAGCTTCTTGTGACCTGGATTGGCCACTGTTGGAAACAGGATGCTGGGCTTGATGGACCCTTGGTCTGACCCAGTATGGCATTTTCTTATGTTCTTATGCTAACGAGGGGCTTTCGGAGGATGAAGCCAAACAGGCGGGACGCCTCGAGGTGGTCGTGGCCTATAGCGCGGATGCCCTATACGATCTTCTAAGGACTTCGGCTCGTTCCATGGTTTCGGCAGTCTCGGCCAGGCGCCTGTTGTGATTGCGCCTGTTGTGATTGTGCAACTGGGCCGCGGACAGGGCCTCCAAGTTGCGACTGGGCTCATTGCCCTTTAAGGGCAAGCTCCTGTTCGGAAAGGAATTGGATGACATGATCCAGTTTGCTGGGCGACAATAAAGGATACCGGCTCCCGGAGGACAGGTCGCGATCCAGGGGATCCTTTCAGACCCGGTCCAGGTTTCGGGGGAATAGGAAGCCTCGCCCCGCTCGCCCTAGTACCACTCCCTCCTCCTTTTGTGCGGGGGGGGGGGGGGGGGAGTAGGCAGCAGTCTCAGTCCTTTCGCGGTAGGCGTTTTGGTAGACCCGCTGCCGCTTCTTTGACCCCCGGTGGTAAGTCGGCACAATGATGTGCAGCTGGTCCATCCCTCCGCGCCGAAGGTAGGGGGCAGGTTGTCTCTCTTTTATGAGGAATGGGCCACAATCACAACAGACCAATGGGTGCTATCTGTGATAAATCACGGTTACGAGTTAGATTTTTTTCGTCCACCTCTTCCGAGATTCTTTCCCTCCCCGTGCGGTCATGCAGACAAGCAGTGGGCAGTCAGTCAGATGTTGGTCCCGCTGTTGGAGCTGAGGGCTATCTTCCCAGTGCCCGCCTCGGAGCAACGAAGAGAACATTACTCCATATACTTCGTCATTCCAAAGAAAGACGGATCCTTTCGGCCCATCCTAGATCTAAAAAGAGTCAACAAATGTCTGCGGATTCCTCGTTTCTGTATGGAGACGCTGCGGTCTGTGATTGCGTCCTTGCGACCGGGGGAGTTTCTGGCATCTCTGAACCTCACGGAGGCGTATTTACACATCGGGATCCGGAAGGAGCATCAGAAACATCTCCGCTTCTATGCCCTGGGACAGCATTACCAGTTTCAAGCGTTGCCGGTCTCGCAACAGCACCCAGAACTTTCACCAAGATAATGGTGGTGGTAGCAGCGCAGATGCGTCGGGAGGGGTTGTTAGCCCATCCGTACATGGACGATTGGTTGATCCGGGCAAAATCCGAGTCGCTTTGTTGGTCAGCGATCCAACGGGTTCTACAATTATTACATTCTCTCGGCTGGGTCGTCAACATGGCCAAGAGTCACCTCAGCCCCTCCCAGTCTCTGGAGATTTTGGGAGCGTTATCCGACATGCGGCAGGGGAAGGTTTTTCTCTCCGTCGAGCGCAGTCTCAAATTGCAAGGCCAGGTCAGGGCCTTACTGCAGATGATGCCACCGACGGTTTGGGACTATCTGCAGTTGATAGGTTCCATGGCCTCGACGTTGGAACTGGTTCCTTGGTCTTTTGCGCATATGCAACCCTTACAAGCGGCGTTGCTCTCTCGCTGGAGCCCGGTATCCGAGCAATTTCATCTCCCTCTACCCCTGACAGCAATAGCCCGCTCCAGCCTGGGCTGGTGGTTATGAGTGGACAATCTCCTTCGGGGGGGGTCTCACTCTTGGCCCCGGATTGGACGGTGGTTACCATGGACGCGAACCTTTCCGGTTGGGGGGGCGGAATGCCTGCGAAAGTATGTTCAGGGGAGATGGTCCCGGACCAAGTCTCGTTGGTCGATCAAGCACTTGGAAACCCGGGTGGTGCGTCTGGCGCTATAGGCCTTCCTCCCCCTGGTGCAGGGAAAGTCGGTTCGGATACTCTCCGACAATGCGACCACAGTGGCTTATATCAATCGTCAGGGGGGGACCCAGAGTCGTCCTGTGGCGTTCGAGGCTCGACTGCTCATTCAGTGGGCGGAACGACATCTTCTCAGCATTGCCGCGTCGCACATAGCGGGCGTAGACAACATTCACGCAGACTTCTTGAGTCGGCATCAGCTCGATCCCTGGGAGTGGGAGCTTGCAGACAGGGCATTCCAAATGATCTGCGGGGGGGGGGGGGGGGGGGGGGGGAACGCCGTCCATGGATCTGATGGTGACATTCCAAAATACCAAGACCCTACGCTTCTTTGCCCGAAGGGAACGGGGGGGCGGAGGGGGTGGATGCCTTGGCGCTTCCCTGGCCGACGTTGGTCCTGCTGTATGTTGTTCCTCCCTGGCCCCTAATAGGCAAGGTGCTTCGCCGCATAGAGAATCATCCCTCAGAGGTAATTCTGGTGGCCCCCGAGTGGCCTCGTCGTCCGTGGTTTGCGGACCTCGTCAATCTGGCAGTGGAGGAACCTCTGCATTTCCTGGCGTTCCCGAATCTTCTCCATCAGGGACCTGTCTGTTTCGATCAGGTAGATTGCTTCTGTCTAGCGGCATGGCATTTGAGAGGCGCCGTTTAAAAGTCAGGGGTTATTCGGACGCTGTGGTTTCCACCCTTCTTAGATCTCGCAAGTCGTCAACTTCGTTGTCATATGTACAAGTGTGGAAAGTTTTTGAATCGTGGTGTGTGTCGCACGCAATTCGAGCCAAGTGGGCGTCGGTTTCTAATATTTTAGCCTTTCTGCAAGATGGCTTGGCCAAAGGTCTGTCCTGTAGCTCACTACGGGTACAGGTGGCCGCTCTCGGTTGTTTGCGTGGTTTAGTGGAAGGAGGGACACTGGCATCACACCCTGATGTTGCCCGGTTTCTGAAGGGGGCGAAGCATCTGCGCCCCCCCCCCAGACTTGCCCCTGTCCATCCTGGAATCTAAACTTAGTTCTCAGGGCTTTGTGTGCGCCACCGTTCAAGCCACTGAAGATGGCGACATTGAAGGATCTTACGCTGAAGGTAGTGTTTTTGGTTGCAATCTCGTCAGCTAGACGGGTTTCTGAGCTTCAGGCGTTGTCCTGCCGGGAACCTTTTTTGCGGATTTCTGAGTCCGGTGTTAGCATTCGTACGGTTCCCTCCTTTCTTCCAAAAGTGGTTTCTGCTTTTCATTTGAACCAGTCGGTGGAGCTTCCATCGTTTTCTGATCTTGACAGTTCGGACCCCCATTCCAAGGAACTGAAGAAGTTGGACGTGCGTAGGGTTCTCTTACGCTATTTGGAGGTGACGAATGCTTTTCGGCTGTCAGACCATCTTTTCGTCCTCTGGAAGGGTCCCAAAAAAGGGAAATATGGCTTCCAAGGTCACTATTTCACAGTGGTTGAAGGAGGCCATTAATTCTGCATACATTCTAGGGGGTCGTCCTGTGCCTTTGGGATTGAAGGCGCATTCCACTCGTGTCCAGGCGGCCTCCTGGGCGGAGTGTCATCACATTTCCGCTCAGGAGATCTGCAGGGCTGCGACTTGGAAGTCGTTGCATACGTTTGCCCATCACTATTGACTGGATGTGCAGGATCCTAGAGAGGTCAATTTCGGAGCAGGCATTTTGAGAGCGGGCCTCTCCGGGTCCCATCCAAGTAGTTAAGCTCTGGTACATCCCAGGAGTCTGGAACATCCCAGGAGTCTGGACTGATCCGATACGTACAGGGAAAAGAAAATTAGGTCTTACCTCTGTTAATTTTCATTCCTGTAGTACCAAGGATCAGTCCAGAGTCCCGCCCCTTCTGCATTAGGTTCGGAGAGTCTGCTGTTCCTAAGGCTGCTCTGGAGTTTTTGGTGCTGGGAGATTCCTTTCCACGAGTTTGCGGGTCAAGTTTTTTTCGTTGGGGTTAGTGACCCAAGAGTTCCCTGGTTTTACTTCCTGTATATAGTTAGTTTGCAGTGGGAGTTGTTCTGCTTTGACATTATGTAATACTGGCAGGCTGTGGGTGGCACCCTGGTATTTATGCAGAGCCTGACAAGTTTTGCTCTGTCTCCATCTGCTAGTACGGAGGCAAAACCCAGGAGTCTGGACTGATCCTTGGTACTACAGGAACGAAAATTAACAGAGGTAAGTCCTAATTTTCTTATACAGACCAAGTCAAAAGCTAACAAATATGCAGAACACATATGGGTCATCTGTACTAGGGTTTACGCCAAATTATGTATCTACAGGAAAAACATTTTTACACGGAGGCATGAAATTCCTTCATTACCCTAAAGTTAAGGATACAGAAATTTAAAAAAATGCGAGAATCAGTCACCCTTTGATCTTCCTCTTTGGTCCAAGGTCCCTTCACTAAGTCAGGGTGTAAGACCCTCAGCCACCGATGCTGGCACTGCTGATCACTACGGTTCTAGGATGGAAGATAAGTTTCAGGTTAGAACTTGACCAATAGGCAATGAGCCAATGCTAAAATTCAGATTCTTTTTAAAATCAAGACCCATTTGCCTGGTGCTGTTCCATGACTTCTATAAACGTCTACTCAGTTTACACATTCAAATACTTTTCCTATCCTTACAATTAACTGGACAAAGGAAAAAACCACTCCTGCAGCACTATTCGACACAGTACAGTACAAAACACATAAGAGATGGTGCTTATTCAGAAGAATTTGTGTGTCTTTCTGCATCTGATGTCAGACATCACTAAAAGCCATCCTGAGTATGATATTTATTTCTTCTATGCAGTAAACTAATTCAGCAGGGAAACTGAGCCAAGTGAGAAATCACAAAGACAACATGCAAAGGGCATTACAGGCAATATAAACAAGAGAAATTTACACTTAACTGATAATTTCCTTTCCTTGAGTTCAGCCAGACTAGTCTAGATGTATGGGTTATGCACACGGACCAGAAGATGGAGACAGACTTACAGCTTCACTGATATTTATTTTTTATTAATTTTTATATACCTATGTTTCATGAGAATATAACATCCCTTATAGCAGTGGTCCCCAACTCTGTCCTGGGGGCCCCACCAGCCAGTCGGGTTTTCAGGATATCCACAATGAATATGCATGTTGTGCACATTTTCTGTCATGCATATTCATTGTGGATATCCTGAAAACCCGACTGGCTGGTGGGCCCCCAGGACAGGGTTGGGAACCACTGCCTTATAGGATCCTGTGCTGACTTTAACCTGCCAGAATTCTCTAACAAGTTAGATAAGTATCCACAAACTCTCTCTCCCTCCAAACCAGGGAGACTTCCAGGAAGAAAGAATTTGAATTAAAACACTGAAGTGAATACTATAAGAACAAAAAAAAAACCCTTTCCAGGCAATCATATGCAACTGCCACATGAACATTCTCTGCAATTTGCAAGAAAGGAATTCTGTGGTTTGACAGATTTGGGTAGGCTCTGGACTGGTCTGGCTGGACTCAAGGAAAGGAAATTTATCAAATAAGTGTAAATTTAAGCTTCCTAGTCATCTAGCCAAATCAGTTTAGACATACAGAATTTATCTAAGTTATCTCTACAAAGGATAGGTCACTATCAAATCTTCTCTCAGCACTTCTGAGCCAAAAGAAGCCTCTTCTCTGGCCCAGACATCCAGCCTATATTGTCTTGAAAAGGAATGCAAAGAAGATTAAGTTGCTGCCTTACATATCTCCATTGGCAAAACCAGACGGAGCTCCACTTACTAGACCACCTGAGCTTTGGTGGCATATACTTTCAACTGTCTGGGCACAGAATGATCTCCAGCAACGTAACCTGCTGGTATAGCTTCTTTCACCCAGCATGCTAAGGTTGCCTTAGAAACCGCCTCTCCTTTTCTAGGACCCCTGTAAAGAACAAAGATGATCTGACCTCCTGAAATCATTTGAGAGTACCGGTTATCTCAATAGCATTCTTCTTACATCTAATCTATACAATTCAGGGTATTCAGACCCCCAGCTCTGCCTATGAATAGGAAGGAACACTATCTGATTAAGATGAAACGACAAGAATACCTTTGAAGAAAAGAAGATTCTGTTCAAATCATAACCATTTCATTGGAAAATACCAGAAACGACCCCTTCACAACAGAGCTTGCAACTCAGACACTCATCCCATTGAATTCATAGCCAGTATGAACACGTCTTGATAATAAGTAGCTTAATGGGAATCTTCTTGAGAAGCTTGAAGGAAGAGCCCACCAGAGAGATGAGAACAAGAGTCAAACTCCAAAATGGGACTACATCCCTTACAGGTGTGATATGCTTCACTCCTCTAAGGAAAGAGGAAACATGTCTGCATAGAATCCAAACCCCAGAGAATTAGAAACATAGAAATGACGGCAGAAGAAGACCAAACGGCCCATCCAGTCTGCCCAGCAAGCTATGCACTTTATCCATTTTTTTCCCCTTTTTCTCTCTCCCACCTGTTACTATTGGCTTCCAGTACCCTCCAGCCCTAATTCCCTTCCACCCCACCACCAATGTAGAGAGCAGCGCCGTATCTGCATCCAAGTGAACATCCAGCTCAATTAGGGGTAGCAACCGCTGTAACAAGCAGGCCACACCCCTGCCCCATACTCTTACCCACCCCTGTTTTTTGTTTGGTTTTTTTTTGTTGGTTTTTTGTTTGTTTTTATTTGGAGATGGCAGCCCTCCATCCTTCCGCTCCGTGAAGGTGGAACACCAACCACTGGCATCCCGCTCTGTGAATGCCTATGTGGCTACTGCTGCTTCGTGCAGTGTTTTGCTGCCTCCTCTTTATTCACGCCCTCTAGACTTGATGGATCCACAGTGTTTATCCCACGCCCCTTTGAAGTCCTTCACAGTTTTAGACTTCACCACTTCCTCCGGAAGGGCATTCCAGGCATCCACCACCCTTTCCGTGAAGAAATACTTCCTGACATTGGTTCTTAGTCTTCCTCCCTGGAGCCTCAGCTCGTGACCTCTGGTTCTGCTGATTTTTTTCTGATGGAAAAGGTTTGTCGTTGTCTTTGGATCATTAAAGTTTTTCAAGTATCTGAAAGTCTGAATCATATCACCCCTGCTCCTCCTTTCCTCCAGGGAGTACATATTTAGATTCTTCAATCTCTCCTCGTACGTCATCCGATGAAGACCCTCCACCTTCCTGGTCACCCTTCTCTGTACCGCTTCCATCTTGTCTTTGTCTCTTTGTAGATACGGTCTCCAGAACTGAACACAGTACTCCAGGTGAGACCTCACCAAGGACCAGTACAAGGGGATAATCACTTTGAAAGCCAAACCCTTATCTGAACCATCTTGAAGGAACTGAAGAAGTCCTTTTTGCCAACAGCTCCATATCCAAACACAAACCTTCAAAAACCTTTCAAATTCTCGGATATGCCAAGCACATGGAACACTTTCAGGAACTCAGGAGTATTTTGTCAGAGTCTAAAAGATAACAAAATAGCTGCGCTTTAAAGTGGTGCTTTATTGCAAAATAAGAAAGGTCAAACCAACACATATGTTCCCTAACTTATGTCTTGCAGGGGAAAACAACAAATGCAGTCTCCCTTACCAGGTAAGTTGATAGAAGAGACCCAATCCAGCTCACTATGCTTCAGCACAGCCTTGCTCAGACTAAAGAAAATCTTCGGGAGACATTGTGCCAGCAGAGCTCTTTCTGCTGGCTAGCACTTAAAAGCAGCTGGGTGAACAGGGTCTGTTTACCAGTAGCTAGTGGAAGCCTGGTTGAGCACATCTTCCCAAGTATTGTGGGCTAGGCTAACACTCCAGCTCCCCCAATATCTCATTAGGTAGGACAGCTCTCTCCACAGAGTTCCTGTCCACCACCTCAAGGATCAGCAGTTCAAACCCCACAACTGACCTTACACATTTGCCCCACAGACTGGGAGAAACCTATCACCACTATACTTCCTCTCAAGGGCCAAACCATACAACAAAAATCAAGTCATATCTTCATGATCCACTAGTCCTCGGGACAACAAGCCTTGCTCTGTGGCAACCGCAGTGGTCCTCTGCCCAACAACCTGTCTAGATCTGCATAATCACAGACACCTCGACCAGTTGAGTGCCATCAGGATCACTAGACCTCAATGTCTGGTGATCCTCTGAACTATTCTGCTTACCGGCGGCCAGAATGGAAAAACAAAGGCCACCGACTTGTGGCCAAGTCTGAACCAACCCATCTAAATATTTTTATGAAGGTGGTATTTTGAAAACAACCATGTACTCCACAGGAAAGACACAGGCTATAAATCTTTTAACACAAAATAAATAAGCCCCTCTTCTTATGCTGTAAAATCTACTCACCTTGACATTCCTGTTGGAAGCCATCAAGTCCATCACTGGATGCTCCCACCAAGCAACTATTTGAGAAAAAAAAAAAAAGGCCTCTGCTGATAGACTAGTCCCCAGGATCCAAGATGTTCAGGTGGATTTTCTCAACCATAACATTCTCTGGTCCTGCTGTGTGTAGAGCCAAGAGAGCTTGCACATTCTTCTCTGCCCATTCCAGTACAGCTGTTACTCAAGGACTCTTGGTTCCACTGTGCCAATTCATGAACACCAATGCTGTCCCACTGCCCAAAATGATTCTCACTGCCTGATTCCATACGAGAGGAGCCAATCATATTGCCTTTGTCCATAAATCAAGTAGAGACCATGACAACTCCTCTACCAACCATGTTCCCTGCACAATTTGACCCAGACAGTGAGCTCCCTAGTGTGAAAGACTAGTGTCTGATGTCAGTAACCCATGGAGGAGACTCAAGCTTCACTCCTATCTCTAAATTCTCAAGATTCAACCATCAGCTCAGGTGGATCCAGCTCTGTTCCAAAACAAAGCCTCAGCTGATAATTCTGAGACTGAAGATCCCACCGGGATAAAGGAGCTCATATGAGCCCATACCCAAGGGACCAAATCCAACACAGCCACCATGGACTCCAAGAGCTGCAGATAACTCCATACAGACTACCTCCTTACCATCCTCAAAATTGTGAACCTTCTCTTGAAGCTTCCATATGCATTGATCTGAGAAGCACCTGACCTGTGTCAAAAAAACACTCATAAATACTCAAATGTCTAATATGGCTGTAAGCTGCTCTTGAACAGGTTAACTACCCATCCTAGATCTTGCAACAACTACATCACCCTTTCAGTAGCTGAAATAATCTCTAGTGCTAGCAAACTAAGGTAATAATTATCTGGACTCATCTCTGGTAAAAAGATGATCAACTGTCTATCTTTAGCAGCAGAAACAGGTCCTAAAACTCTCACAAAGAGCCTCGGGAGACAGCATGTGCCCCTAAACCTTTATTTTTTCTTCCTCTCTTGAAGACCAAAAGGACTGGAACCTACTATATGACTTGCTTTTTTTGCTGCCAGGGTATCGATACTGCTTGCCCTTTCCGAAAAACATGAAAACAATTTCAAGACCTAGACTGCCAGAAGGCACCCTTTGGTTTATCCTCGAGTCACCGAGAATTTAGCCAGCTTCTCCAAATAAAAACTTCAAATTAGTCTTAGAAATGGAGTCAGCTGCAATGTTATATGCCATTTGGCCTTAGTACTGGCCAAATCAAAAAAGGCATCCACCATATACATGGCCCCTGGTTCTAGCCAAGCCATGTCTTTAAGGACCAAGCCAATTTCCTGAAGACTTGTATCATGTGCAACCTGGTCTGGCCCTAGCCACAAAATAGGGACATGCTGCCACCTGCAATGCCATGCTGGAGGTTTCAAAGACCTGCTTCAGCACCTACTAAATCTTCCTTATCCTGGGTGTCTAAGGGCTGCTATTGCTTCCACTGGAATAGTGGTTCTTTTGGTCACCGCACAAACCAGAGCATTCACCTTTGGAAACTATCCTTGCTTGTTCATGAAGAACCAAAAGGATATATTTTTGCCAGAGACCAAGCACCCTTAAAATTAGCCACAGGGAATCCCACTGCCTATCTATCAGATCCTTTACAGACTTGTGCAAGGGAAAAAAGATTTCATAGGCTTCCTAACACTACCCATGATAGGATCTTCTAAAGTCCCTGGAGCTTCCTGCCATTTATCCTCTGCAATACTCAGGACTTACAAGGATTGAGAAATCAATCCATCAGTGCATCTCTATAAAAGAGCCTGAGCATCGCAGCTCCATACAACTCCTCTCGAGGGCATTCCCCCTCTTCCAGGTTTGACTCACTGTTCCATGACGTCAAATACCTAAGGTCCAGTAATGACATATCCAATCTGGAGGATTTATCTCAAGCCTCTCCCTCATCTCTTCTCCCTCTCTCTCTGCTAGTTCCCCCAGAGTCAGGCACTTGCGGGGAAGACAGCATTGCCGAGGGGTCTGAGGCTGAATCCTGCCCCATACAATATATCTGATGGAGACATTTTAAAAACTCTGCCAAAAGAGAAGCCCAGGAAGAGGAAGAATTCATATCAGGTAACAACACTGGTCCTTTAAGGCCCAAAGCTCCTGAGGTTCCAGAGTAATTTTCCACTGATTCCTGTGCCGTGGGGATTAAACAAAACAGGCTGCAATCACTTTCAACAAGCAGCATTGCCAAAATGGCTACCGCTCTTGCTGCAAGTACACCAGCAGAAATCGGCTGATGTCTGCCCAGACGCCATGGGGCCCCCCTGACAAAGTAGTCTGCCTGTGCCATTCTTCTCTCCTCTCTGCATTAATGGCACAGATTGCCTCCTGCTGTGGTGAACCCCCATCTCACTGCTTGCCAGCCAGTACTGCAAAAAGCACACAACGCAAATTCCTTCACATGCTTTGAGGACGCCATGGGGAGGGGGGGGGGGGGGGAGAGAGAGAAGGCCCTCCCCAAAAGCAAAGAACAGCCCCAAGGTAATAAGTCATAATAATTGACAGAAGAAAAAGACCCAAGTGGTCCATCCAATTTGCACAGAAATTTTTTTTTTTCTATTTTATTCTTACAGTAAATGTTGCTCTATGAAGGTTGCTCCAGTCAATGCAAATTACCCTTTTCTTCCTCTCTATCATTTAGCCACTAGGAATCCTCTATGTTTACCCCATGCCCTTTTGAATCCATTATTGTCCTTGGCCTCACTCTCTCTTCCAGGAGGGTATTCCATGCATCTGGCCACCACCCTTTTCCATGAAGAAATCCTTCCTGATGTTGGTCCTGAATCAACCCCTGTAGAGCTTCATATTATGACCCCTTGTTCTACAATTTTCTTTCCAACAATAAAGGTTTGATTGCTGTGCATTATTAATCTCAGGTATTTAGAAGAATGTATCATATCCCGTCTCTCCTCCAGCATATATATATTTAGGCACTTCAATCTCATCTCATAACTGTTTTGGTGCAGATCTCACACCATTTTAGTTGTCTCTCTGAACCGCTTCCCTCATGTCTCTATCCGTTTTTGAGATATGGTTTCCAGAACTAAACACAATATGCCAGATAAAGCTTCACCAAAAACCTGTACAGGAGCATTATCACATCCTTTTTCCTGCTAGTTTTGCCTCTCTCTATGCACCCCAACATCTCTCTGGCTTTAGCCACCACCTTATCACATTGATGATCTAAAGGCTGTGAAGCAGACACCATCACCCTGAGGTCTCTTTCCTAGCCCGTGCACATCAAACTTTCACACCCCATCAGGCACAGCTCCTTTGGATTTCTGCACCCCAAATGCGTGACTCTGTACTTCTTGGCACTGAATCCCAACTGCCAAACCTGCGATCACTTTTCAAATTTTTAGATCTTTTCATTCACACTACTTCTTCATGCACAACCACCTTGTTAAAGATCTTCGCGCTATCCACAAAAAAAAAAAAAAAAACCTTTCCTTCTAACCCTCCAGCAACATCTTTCACAAGGATACTGAACTCTTCCCTAAAGTAGGTTCCATTTACAACCACTCACTGTCTGTCAGTCAACCAATTTCTGATCCATTCCACCACTTTGGGACCCACTCTCAGGCTTTTCAATTTGTTCATAAGTCTCCTATGTGGGACAGTATCAAAGACTCTGCTGAAATTTAGACAGATTACCTCAAGTGCTATTCTTGTCTAATTCTCTAGTCACCCAATCAAAAAAAGTCAGATTTGTCAGACATTATCTTCTCTTGATAAAACTATGTTTTCTCAGATTATGCAACCCACTTCATTGCAGACAGTTCACTATCATCTCCTTCAGAAATTTTATCCACTATACACAACTTAATATACAATTCTGATTCAATCTGGTTATGCTCATTGTTACGAATTTATAAACCATCCAATTACGTTCCATTGACAAATGCATGTTAGAAATTCCTTCTGTAAAATCTGTTAGCTTATCATTAACCCGAAAACGCGTTTTTTCAGTTGCAGGTCCAACATTATGGAACTCTTTACCAGAGTGTATCCGATTGACTTCTAATCGCAGAGAATTTAAAAAATCACTGAAAACTCATCTATTCATCCAAGCTTTCCATCTATAATAATATTCCATAATCCATGCACTGTACTAAATCTTTGTTTTGTTTATAAATGTTTGTGTCTTTGTTTTTAAAATTATGCATGAGTTTTGAACATTTGTAAACCGCCTAGACAGATATATTTTATCCATTTGTGCGGTATATAAAAAACTTTTAAATAAATAAGCATCTCTATAAGTTTTTCCACCACTGAAGTAAGGCTAAATCTATTTCACAGGTCTTTCAGCAGACCTGCCAACACCTTTCTGAACTCTTTCACTAACTTTGGATGCATCTCATCTGGCCCCGTGACATTGGCCACTTCCAGTTTCACTATTTCCATCAAAAAACAGTATCTTCCATAAAAGGAGTGGTATGTACCCCACGCCCGTAAGTGATCTTATCAATCAGCAATGGTCCTTTCCCAAGGTCTTCTTTAGTGAACACCCAAATGAAGAGTTTGTTTAATGTTTCTGCTTTGTCCTCATCTTTCTCCACACAATGACCTTTTGTCTCAATTCAATCTTACAAAATACCACCTCAGGCCTTACTCCTTTCTCTGATATAGCTGAAAAATGTTTTGTTACCTCACTTTAACTTTTGGCTATCCTTTCTTCCACTCAAGGTTTCGCCATCCTGATTACCGTACTTTTCTGGTCTGTTTCATCTTCACCAGATATATTTCCCTGTGAGCATCTTTTTGTGTTCCATTGTACTTTTTGAACACTGATCTTTTTGCCTTTATTTTTTCAGCCACCTCTTTAGAGAATCAGATCAGTAAATCTTCGTTTAAACACTCACCTGCTGAGAAGCTTTTGATGGAGAATCAGCTCTGTTGCGGCACTGCCTCCGAGCCTCCCTCCAGATTCTTTTTTTTTCCACTTTATCAGCAGCACTCATTAGGCCTTTTTTAAATTTTTTATTTTTAAATCAACCAAAGAGAGAGGGGAGGAGAAAGAAAAAAGAATAAGGGAGAGGGAGGGCAGGAAAACAACTGCCAAAACCCCTAGTGCCAGAAATCTGGAAGCCCCCTAAGTCCAGGGTTCTGCTCAGAGAGGGAGTGAAAAACTTTCACCAACAGGAGCCACACAACTCAATTTACAATTTGTGCCTTTTCTAATCCAAACTAACCAGTCCTCAGCTCACTCCCACCATCTGCTGGAGACAGAGAACATTGGCAGGCTGAAATCAGCACAGGATTCTATAAAGAATGACAGAAGTTGAACATCTCTGTCTCCATCTGCTGGTCGGTGTGCATAACCAGTACTTTGGACTGGCCTGGCTAGCTGAAGAGGAATCTCATTTTCAAAGTGACATAAGGGGGAAACTTAAGGGGTTATTACTACATGGAAATATAAATGACCCGTCAATATGTTTCTAGAAATACCATTCTCTTTTTAACTATATGTTATATTCATTAGAAACTTGCAGCCAATTGTACATAGTAGTGCTCAGACAAACACCCCTTAACACTAAAGGTTTATACAAAAGATAACTAGATGACAAATTCTGCTATCCTTCAAAGACTATGAAGGTAGTATTCATGACAGTCACACAGCCCAATGCACAGTGACACAACCACAAGGACAGCAACACTGCAAATGTACTTGTGGGAAGAACATGACTGTTTACAGACACAGATTTGCATAATAGGTGTGTACTAGAAATATAGAAACACTAAAGATGTCTTGATCTGTGGAGCAATTAGGAATCCAGAGGCTTTGTAATGATCAAGAAGTTGTAGCATTATGCATCTGGGGTGCAAAGCTCCATAAGAACTGTTAAACAAAGAAAGATCTAGAAATCATAAAGCTAAGATGAACTGGAGGTTGCCAATTAGTGTAACAGAGCAACAGGGAAAGCTAGCAGTAGGTTTGGTTGATGGAGAGAGCTGCTGCCAGTGGGAAAGGCAGATGGCATTGCAGGTGTATGGGTCACTGGTGCGACTTCACCGAGTACTGTATTCAGCTTTGAGGTCATACCTTTGTAGAAACACTGAAGGTGCTACAGAAGGGAAATGTAACTTATGATACAGACCATGCACAAACAGACTTAGGGAACCCAGGGTATATACTTGCTGGTAGGAGAAAGGGGAAGTAAGAGATATTTAGATATTTAGCAGGTTTTAATAAAACTGCAAGATGATGGCATTTTTCATGGAAAGAAAATTCCAGGGCAGGAGGGTCATACTGTAAAGTTAGAGAGAATGGATGGAAATAAGAGGCTGTTTGTTTTTTTTTGTTTTTTAACACTAGATTATGGTGAATGACTGAAATGGCCTAATAGCAGAAGTGGTGGTAACTAGAACTGATGACAGTATTTAAGCATGCGTGGGATGGATATAGAGGGTACTGGTAAGAGCAGGGGAGGGTAAGAGGCAGGATAAAGGAAATGGGAGGCTTGGATATTGGTTTAAGTATGGACTCCCTTATGCTTATCTACTCAGAAATGCTATGCTTGGATGTTGGTTTGGGTATGGAATCATAGAATGATAACAGTCAAAAAGGGGAGACAGCAAAGTTGACCTGTACAGAGCAGCAGTATATCTGTTTTCAGCTCCCAGGGAGATATGGTAGGATCAATAAAAAAAAAGGAGTAAAAAATGGACAGCATGACCTTGGAATATCTGCAGATAATGAGGGAGTGGAGAAGTAGCTTAGTGTTAGAGCAGCAGGCTGCAAAGCAGGGAAGCCAGTGTTCAAATCCTGTTGCTACTCCATTGCCTCAGGTACAGATTGTGAGCCCTCTGGGTACAGGGAAATACCTACAGTACCTGAATGTAATCCGCTTTGAAGTGTCTGAAAGGAAGAATACATAAGCAGAAAATTGACATGGCTATACTTCCCAGCTAAGGGTAAATAAGATAAGGAGTGATACTCTGTCATATATATGCCTGCAGAGGATGTGAGCAAATACAATAACCATAACTGCTAATGTCTAATCTCGGACAAAAAAAAAAGTTCTGCAATTTTCAGAAAAATTCTCCATGAACCTCTAATGCTCCTGGCAACTGACATTTTTAGAAGTAGACATTTTAAAATTGATAAATTCTAGAGATTAATAAAATTAATAGAATTAAGATAATACCCCCTGCTATGCCTATTTTTCTTTCTTTATAACATACCTCCCCTCTCCCTACATAGCATGCCCAGGTGACAATGAAACCCTTACGAACACGAAGAGAAGTCTCCTTTAAGACTAACCCTCTCCATTGCTCTTTGGCTAAAGGGAATTGCTGCAATGGAAATCTTTCCTCTCTCCCTAGGCTCATGCAAGCCATAAAGAGAAGAGGGTAAGGGGGTAAGATAGACATTCCAATTCAAACAGTATAAATAATGCACAAGCAGCAAACGTTTTTCTTTGCAAAGGAAGTTCTAGAAAGAGAGGTCATAAGGAGGCTCAAAGCGTGTAGCTTGGAGTTAACAAAACAAAATATTTCTTCACATAGAAGGAGAGGTGAATAGATTACCAGTGTAGGTAGTGGAGGCCAAAAATAAATACAGAACATGAGGACATAGAGATAAAGCCAGAGACTGGTACTACAAAAGAAATGGGCCAACTAGATGAGCCTAACAGCCACATCCTACGATTTTGTGTCCGAGACAAGTCCCTGCTATGTAGGAGACTTTAGCTTGGGTCTCGTGCATCACACTAAACAGCGCTACAGCCTGAACTATGAGGCCATCCCTATGGCTTGAGATTGCAATCAATCAATCAAGGGTGACAGTGTTGTATCTTCATAAAGGAAAATTGGTTCCTATCTGCTAATTTTCGTTCCTGTAATATCACAGATCAGTCCAGACCAGTGGGTTATTCAACCCTTCCAGCAGATGGAGTCAGAGAACAAAACTTTGAGGCATTGCTACTTAACTGAGTGCCACCTGCAGGACCTCAGTATTGACCTGTACCCAAGCCAAGATACTTTAGAAACCCCTTCACACAAACACAGGGAACTAAAGGTTGGATACCCCTGAAAAATAAACCTTGTTCATCAAGAACCAAACAAGACAAGGAGGGGAATCCGTAACTGCCCTCTAAGAGAAAAATTATTTATTAAACAGCAAAATTCTCTACTAAGCAGCAAAACTTGGCAGAAAATCAATCTTTCGGCATCAAACGGGAGGGCCTCTGGACTGATCTGTGGTACTACAGGAACGAAAATTAGCAGGTAAAAACCAATTTTCCTTTCCTGAACATACCCAGATCAGTCCAGACCAGTGGGATGTACCCAAGCACCCCTAAACCGGGCGGGCCCCCGAAAGACCCGCTCGCAGGACACTCTCCCCACGCCCTAACATCCAGACAATGCCTTGTAAGAGGTATGAATTGAGGACCACACACTGCCCTACAAATCTCCTGTGGCAACAGAAGTTGACACACAGCCCAGGAAGCAGCCTGCGACCTAGTGGAATGTGCCCGCAAACAGACAGGAATTTGTCGTTCCTTACAAATGCAAGCCGAACAAATGGTCTCCCTAAGCCAACGAGATATGGTAGCCTTAGAGGCTGTGTCCAATTCAGTCCACTGAAGAGGACAAAAGAAGATCTGAGCAATGAAAAGCATTAGTAACTCCAAATAACGAAGTAGTGTCTGCCACACATCCAGAAGATGTATTTCTCTATCCCGAGAATTTTTCAACTACTCTGGAAAACCTAGAAGATCTACCGTCTGATTAACATGAAAGGCAAACACCACCTTAGGAACAAAGGAAGGCACGGTTCCCAATGAGATTCCATTCCCAGAAATCTGCAAAAACAGATCCCTGCATGACAGAGCCTGAGCTTTCGAAAACCTTCAAACTGAACAAATAGCTACCAAAGAGACTACTTTCAGAATCAAATCCTTCAGGGTAGCCCTTCTCAAGGGTTCAAAGTGGGGTCTGCAAAAGACACAAAATACTAGGTTGAGACTCCAATCCGGGCAGATCTTTCACACCAGAGGATGCAACAGCTTAGCCCCCTTGAGGAACCTTACCACATCCGGATGAACAGAGTCCTACCCTGAAACCTGCCTCTAAGCGTACTCACGGCAGCCACCTGCACACGAAGTGAGTTGTAAGCCAAACCCTTGGACAACCCCTGCTGCAGGAAATCCAGCACATGCGACACCTCCACCGCCAGAGGATCTAGACAAAGATGAAGACACCAAACTTCAGTTTCCAGACCCTAATATACGCCATAGAGGTAGCAGGTCTTCTGGACTGAAGAAGAGTGGAGATGATCTGTTCGGAGTAGCCCTTCAAATCGAAGTCTCTGCCTCTCAAAAACCAAGCTGCGAGACAAAAGCAATCCTCCCGATCCAAAAATATGGGACCGTGACGCAACAGGTCTGGAAGATGAGTCAGACTGAGAGGACCTTCCACCGCAAGTCACACCAGATCTGCGAACCACGGTCTCCGCGGCCACCCCGGTGCCACTAGAACCACTGTCCCAGGATGTGATTCTATGCGCCCAAGAACCCAACTTATGAGGGGCCAAGGAGGAAAGACATACAGAAGAATTCCCGTCGGCCAAGGGCACACCAGAGTATCGAGGCTCACCGAACAGAGTTCCTTTCAGCGACTGAAGAATCTCTCCATCTTGGAGTTGAGCTACGTCATCATCAGATCCAATTGGGGAGTGCCCCACCTTGCACAGATGTGGTTCCACACATTCGGGGACAATTCCCACTCCCCAGGATCCAATTGTAGCCTGCTGAGGAAGTCCGCCTGCACATTTTCTACTCCTGCTAATTGTGAAGCGGCTAGGCCTTCGAGATGACACTCCACCCAGGCAAATAATCTCCAGGTCTCCAATGCCACTGCATGACTCTTTGTGCCACCCTGCCGATTGATGTATGCCACAGCCGTCATGTTGCCCGGACCAGGGAGAGAAGAACCTCCAGGGCTTGACAGACTGCCCTAGTCTTGAAACAACTGATCGACCAAAACTTCTCCTCCAGTCACCACAGACCTTGCGCCGACCGGCCCAAGTACACCGCTTCCCAGCCAGAGAGGCTTGCGTCTGTGAAGACCACCATCCAGTCCGGAGGCTCCAGATCCATCCCCTTCTCTAAACTGAGACGAGACATCCACCACGAGAGACTGGACCTGGACTCCCGAAGCAGAGGCAAGGGAAGATTAAACTCTTCCAAGCAGGGACTCCACCTGGACAACAGCACACATTACAGTGGTCTCATGTGCTCGAACGCCCACTGGACCAAGTCCAACATGGATGCCATGGACCCCAGGACCTGCAAACAATCCCACACTTTGGGCACCTCCAGAATAGAAGACGCTTTATCGGAGCCTGCAACTTCGACACCTGGTCCGCTGCCAGGAAAACCCTACCTCGCTGAGTGTCGAAATGGGCCCCTAAGTAAACCAGCGACTGAGTTGGCTCCAACTGACTCTTCTGCACATTGATAACCCAACCGAAAGACTGTAAGGTGGCCATCACTTTTCGGATGGACTTCTCGCATTCCTCCCTGGACTTCGCTTGAACCAACCAATTGTCCAGATACGGGTGGACTAAAATTCCCTCCTGGCGAAGAGCTGCAGCCACCATCACCTTGGTGAATATATGGGGCACTGTTGCCAAGCCGAACGGGAGGGCTCTGAACTGAAAATATGGACTCAACACTTTGAAGCAAAGAAAAATCTGATGTTCCTGCCAAATGGAGATGTGCAGGTACTCTTCAGTTAGGTCTAGGAAAGCGAGAAATTCTCCTTTGTGAACCGCTGCCATCATGGTACACAGCGTCTCCATGCGGAACCCAAAGGAACCAATTCACCTTCTGCAAATCAAGAATGGGCCAAAGGAGCCCTCCTTTTTCGGCACCACAAAGTAAATGGAATACCTTCCCTGACCCTGCTCCTCCAGAGGGACAGGAAGAATGGCCTATAGAGCAAGCAGCCTTTGCAGTGTCCCCAACACTGCCTCCCACCTGTCACGTGAGGCCATGTGGGACTCCACAAAGGCATCCTGAGGTGGGCACAAAAAATCTAGAGTGTAGTCCTCTCGTATCACCTCCAGCACCCAATGGTCCAGAGGTATCTTTTCCCACTCCTCATAGAAGCTAGACAATCTGCCTCCTACAGCTTCTATGGAGTTGACGGGACCACTGGCTTCATTGGGCTGATTTTCCACTCCCAGTGCCCTGCCTGACGCTATCTCTGCCCGACCTGTGTACTTCACGAAAAGACTGTTGGTGCCTGCCGCCCTGTTTCGAGACTGAAACAGATGAGGACTTGCCGGAACAAAACAGACGGGAATCCTGAAAACGAGCCCGAGAAGGAAACACCTTCTTACTGGGCTTCCTGTCCTCTGGCAATCTATTTCCCCTTGGACTCCCCCAGGACCTTCATCAACTGATCCAGGTCTTCACTAAATAACAGCTTCCCCTTAAAAGGGAAGATTACAGAGCTGGACCTTGGACGATAAATTGGCTGACCAGTTACGTAACCACAGCAGCCTATGAGCCGCTACCGAGGAGACCATGCAGCAAGCCGACGTACGCACCAAATAGAACAAAGCATCTGCCACGTAGATTATGCCTGCTTCCAGATGCACGGCCTGCAACATGCCACCATCTGCCACTGAAGTTGGCATCAGGTCCTTCTGAACCCAACAGAGACAGGCCCTTTGCATTAAACTGGCACAGACAACTGCCCAAAGACTCAATGCTGAGACCTCAAATATCCGTTGAGTTGCACCTCCAGCTTACAACCCTGGACATCCTTCAGGGCCACTGCCCCGGACACCGGTATCATCTTCTTGGTTAGCACTGAGATGGCTGTGTCCACTTTTGGGATCCTCAACAATTCCAAGGAGTCCTCCATTAAGGAGTAAAGCTTGGCCATCACTCTGCCCACCTTCAGGCCAGCATCCGGGGAGTCCCACTCCTGGATCACCAGCTTTCGGATCTTCTTGGGCAACGGAAAAGCACTAGTGGGTCTCTTCAGCCCATCCAGGACTGGGTTAACACCATAATCATCCGACTCTTCCTGAGTGACCTTCACTCCTAATTCCTCTAGCACCTGCGGGATGAGGAGGCGCAATTCATCCCTTTTAAACAGTCGCACTACCTGCAGATCGTCTCCCTCTGGGGCTGGGAACTCGTCATGACCAGGGTCATCTTTTGCCCCATCTACATCGGGGGTTGGCAGCGCATCCGAGACAGCTCCTGCATCGAGGGGGTCCAATTGCAACTGATCCGAGTCCTCACCGTCTCTGGGACCAGCCTCTGCAGCCGCATGGCACAAACCCAGGCACTGAAGAATAAATCGCCAGTCCCCTGAGCAGCCACTTTAGACTTTTTTAGCCACGAGAGTCCGTGGACAAACCCCTGCCCTTCTTCCTCCACTTCTCCTAACCAGGTTAGGAGAAGTGGAGGCGATTCATCTTCCCCGATCCTGGGGAACTGTCAGCCGCCTCACCCTCCCTTCTGAGGCATCCTGCCTGACTGGGGAAAGAGCGGGGGGAGAATCACCCGACCGCCCTGTGGTCTCCTGCAGTGCCTCCCTGGAGGCAACAGGAACAGACCCTGCTGACATTTTTGCTGGCTTGAAGGGCCTTCCTGCCTGAAACGCACACTGGGCAGAGGGAACACGAGTTCAGACCCAGTGCCGCCATGCCACATACATGGCAGGTGGCCATTTTAGTTTTTGGCGCCATGTCTCCTGATCACGCCCTGCGGTGCTCCCCCGCTAGGCCTCCCGTGTGGCGACGCACATCGGACTCGGTCCACCGAGTTGTCGCTGGGAATGGATGCAATCCCCACCAGGGAGCTCCCAGGAATGCTGACAGAGTCCAGTCGGCCCCACCAGAGCACAGGACTACACAAGGAACGAGGCACTGCGGTTCCCTCCCGGGTTAACAGCCAGGCGACCAACACTCAGTTCTGCACTTCCCGGCCCTGGCTGACAGCTCCCGCTGACTAGGCCCTCCCCAAAGTTCCTGCTAAGCTCTGCTCTTCTGCTACTTTTATGTTACTGTTTTTTGTTGTTGTTTTTTTTAAACAAGGAACTTAAAGAAATTTTATTAAGCAGGTACTTCCCTGTCCAGAGGAAGAAGGTTGAGAGGGTGCCTCGGCCCCTGGCTATCGGACTGGCTCCACCTGAGGGTTGGCCCACGAAGATGCCCAACACCTCAAGGAGCGTCCGTGATCTGGAACCTAGAACTACTATTTAAAATTTTTTTTTTTTAAACTAACAGCCTGCAGGTACATCTCTGCCATCTGCTGGAGTCAGAGAAATACTGAGGTCTTGCAGGTGGCACTCTCAGTTAAGTAGCAGTGCCTCAAAGTTTTGTTCTCTGATTCCATTTGCTGAAAGGGATGAATAACCCAATGGTCTGGCCTGATCTGGGTAGATTCAGGAACATGGATTGTGTGACAGGGGCATGCAACTTTATAAGGGGCACAGAATGAGCTGTCAAAGATGAAATGAAGAGGCAGAACTTTTATTTCCATCCAGTTGATAATGGGGATATAAGGGCACATCCTGTTTCAGTTTATGGCACCAAGTGCCAATCTTGGCATTTGCCATGGCTACATTCACAGGAATCAGCAAGAATTCCTATTACCCAGGGAGCATAAAATGGCATTCCAAAGTTTTGCTTAACTTCCTGTGGAAATCGCCATAAACAATAGCCAGAAAGTTGGTGGTTTAATTAAAAATTCAATATGAAGGACTGATATTTAATTTCAATCAAATTATGTAATAACAGCAAAATTCTCAAAAAACAGCACATGCACAAAGGATGACCCTAATGATCTCCTCCCTCTGTTGTGAAAATCAGAATTCACCAATTCATCTGCATGCATGTGGAAACCCTGTCCTGAATGTACTTTAAAAGGAAAGAACAGATGGAAGAAGGGTACATTCAACAGCTAGGATTCTAAGGCTCAATACAGTATTATGAAGTTATGCTGTTTTGTATTTGGATAAAAAACAGACTAGTAAAATAATATATACATACAGGAAAAAGACTAGCTATCAGCTTCCATTCGTTTTGTCCAAATTGATTCACCAGTGTTTTCAATCGTTCATCCTGCAGAGCGAAAACAGGGACAGAACAGCATTGGCATTTTCAGGGCATGAAGGAGTAGTATTTTTGCAATAAAAGGCTTTAGAGAAAAAAAACAACACAAATGTGATCCATCTTTACAACAAATGGGTTAGGAGGCCAAATAATTTGTTAGAGAGAGCAGTGAATGGGGGGAAAAAACCCTAACCTAATTGACTAGTGTTTAAAAGTGAGCAGGAATGTGAATGTGAATTTGCCCAGACTGTCATTAGCACTTACGGTACCTACAAATTACATCATAGCAAATGACAAAAATTACATAGAACAGGCTTGTTTAAAAATCTGTGCTCTAAAGATTCTAACCACTGCAGAAAGACTTTGTAAACTGGTCCCAGTAATAAATCAATTTTTTATTCCTAGTTTCCTCTCCTCAATAGTATTCTGGTGACATATAAAGGAAAATTGGTTCTTACCTGCTAATTTTCATTCCTGTAGAACCATGGATCAGTCCAGACCCTGGGGTTATGTCACCAATCCAGCAGAGGGAGACAGAGAAAGATTCTACTAACTCTGACGTATACCCTGGGGTGCCACCTGCAGTCCGTCAGTATTGAACGATATCAAAGCAGAAATCTAAAGAATAAAACTAACTGGCTAACTTAACTCTATAATAGGGATGTGCAGAGGGACCGCATACGTTACATTTGGTATTCATCAGGGGGCATTCGGCAATGGGGGCCCCCGATCCGTTCATGAGTTCCATTCTTATTTGTTTCCCGGCTAAAATGTAATTAACTACAACCCCCCACCCTCCTAAGACTTGCCAAAACTCTCTGGTGGTCCAGCGGGGGTCAGGGAGCCATCTACTGCACTCACGCCGTCGGCTGTTGACACTCCACCCATGACGTAGCTTGCGACCTAGTGGAATGAGCCCTCAAACCTTCCAGAAGATCCCAACGAGCCAGAAGATAAGCTGACCATATGTTCTTCTTTAACCAGCGAGCAATCGTAGCCCTGGAAACTTTATGACTCTTACGAGGACCACTCCACAGAACAAATAAATGATCTGATATTCGAAAACTGTTGGTAACTTCAAAATAACACAACAGCACACGTCGCACATCCAGTTTCTTGAGATCCTTACATGAAGGATCCGTACGATCTAAACAAGGAAAAGCCAGAAGCTCTACCGACTGATTTAGATGAAAAGAAGAAACAACTTTGGGTAAAAAAGAAGGCACAGTTCTCAAGGAAACTCCTGTATCAGAAATCCTAAGAAAAGACTTTCTGCAAGAGACAGCCTGTAACTCCGAAATTCTACGAGCCGAGGAAATGGCCACAAGAAAAACCACCTTCAACGCAAGATCTTTCAAAGTCGTATGTTTGAGGGGTTCAAAAGGTACCGTACACAGAGCCCTGAGAACCAAATTCAAACTCCATGCAGGACAAGGGTTCCTGAACGGAGGACGTAGATACTTTGCGCCTCAGAGAAAACGCGCCACATCCGGATGCGCCGAAGATACGCCACGTACCTTGCCTCGAAAGCATCCAAGGCCTGCAACTTGGACTCATAATGAACTGCAGGACAAACCTTTCGCTAAGCCAACTTGTAAAAAAGACAAAATATCAGATATCGAAGCCTGCGCCGGATCTAATTGGTGCTCCACACTCTCACATGCGCCAATGATGCGGAAGGCTTACGAGAACGCAATAAAGTAGCCACCACAGCATAGGAATAACTTTTGTTCTTTAACCGGCGCCTCTCAAAAGCCATGCCACTAGATAGAAGCGTTCGACCTCTTCCAAACAAACGGGACCCTGCTGAGACAAGAGGCACAGTACATCCCGAAATCGTAGAGGACCATCCAGCGCCAGACTGATCAAATCCACGAACCACGGACGGTATGGCCACTCCGGTGCCACTAAAACAACGTCGACTCATTGTACCTCTATCCGACACAGGACCCTGCCGATCAGAGGCCAGGATGGAAACACAGAAGAACGTCCTGTGGCCAAGAAACACTAGAGCGTCTACTCCTTCTGCTCCTCGTTCCCTCATGCGGATGAAGAACCGAAAGGCTTTGGAATTCTGGAATGTTGCCATGAGATCCATTGCCGGTCTGGACCACCTGTTGCATATCATCTGAAAAGCTTCTTCGCACAGTTCCCACTCCCCTGGGTCGAGATGACGACGACTGAGGAAGTCGGCTTGGACGTTGTACACTCCGGTGATGTGAGAAGCTACGATGCTGAGCAGATGTTGTTCCGCCCAGGTGATCAGTTGTCATGCTTCCCGCGCCACGAGATGGCTTCGAGTTCCTCCCCGGCAGTTGATGTACGCTACTGTGGTCGCATTGTCAGAGAGAATCCACACAGACTTCCCGCAAAGGAGAGGTTGAAGAGCCTGCAACGCCAATCGTACCGCCTTGATCTCTAACCGATTGATCGACCACCATGCTTCTTCGCTGGACCACTGTCCTTGAACAGATGTTTTCTGACATACCGCTCCCCAGCCTGAAAGACTGGCATCCATGGTGATTACAGTCCACTCTGGAATCTCTAGAGGAACTCCCCGCCGTAGATTGTACAATTGTAACCACCAATCCAGACTGGATCGAGCCTTCACTGGAAGGGGAAGGTGGTATTGTTCTGAAACCGGATTCCAGCGGGAAAGCAATGCAGACTGTAGTGATCTCATATGTGCAAAGGCCCAGGGAACCAACTCCAGAGTGGATGTCATTGAACAGAGGACTCTCAAATAATCCCGTACACATGAAATAGGAATAGACAATAAGTCTCGGATTTGCACTTGAGAAGGCGATGTTCTGGTAGGAACACTCTCTCGCGAAGAGTATCGAACAGTGTGCCCAGAAATTCCAGCGACTGCAAAGGAACTAGGTGGCTCTTGTACTCATTGATCACCCAACCTAGGGATTTTGCAAGAGGTCGATGACTCTGCTGACCGTTGAGCGACAAAGAGACTCCGACTTCGCTCGAATTAGCCAGTCGTCCAGGTACGGATGGACAAAAAGACCTTCCTTCCTAAGTTGTGCTGCCACCACAACCATTACCTTGGTAAATGTTCTGGGAGCTATGGCTAACCCGAACGTGAGAGCCCTGAATTGATAATGCTGTCCTAGAATGCAAAATCTAAGAAACTTCTGATGATCTGAGCGAATGCCGATGTAAAGATAAGCCTCGGTGAGGTCCAGAGACGCCAGAAACTCTCCCTTGTGTACCGAGGCAATGACTGATCTGAAAGTTTCAATTCGAAACTTGGGAATCCATAGACAACGGTTTACTCTTTTGAGGTCGAGAATGGGACGAAAAGCTCCCTCCTTTTTTGGAATGACAAAGTAAATTGAGCAACAACCTCTCCGCTGTTCTGGTCGAGGAACTGGAACAATAGCTCCAAGATCGTTCAAACGCTGCAGAGTGTATTTTACTGCCCAATGTTTTTCCAGGTAAGAACATGGTGAAACCAGAAACCGGTTGCGAAGCCACCGAACAAAAGGACTGAGGCTAATTCTGTTGCCTGCCCGAAGACTGCTTTGCAGGTGGAGCCGATGGACGAGAAGAACGGAATCTTCGACCAGACCGAAAACGAAAGCGGGATGAGAAGGAACTTCGAGCTCTAGGACAATCCTCCGGTAATTTGTGAATCTTATTCTCTCCTAAGGACAATATCATATCTTCCAAGTCCTTCCCAAAGAGTAATTTTCCCTTAAAGGGCAAAGCTCCCAACTGAGCCTTTGAGGATGAGTCCACCAACCAATTCATCAACCAGAGGAGCCTGCGAGCTGACAATGACGACACCATGGAGCGAGCCGAAGTCCAGAGAAGATCATATAAAGCATCTGCGCTATAGGCAACAGTAGCCTCCAATCGGCCAGCTTATGCTACCTCCTCGTCAGAGAAGGAAGAATTGTTTTGCAACGACTGCACCCAACGCAGCCCTGCTCGCAAAGCCAAGCTGCTACACATAGCCGCCCGCACACCTAGTGCAAAAACCTCAAACGTTCGCTTGAGCTGTACCTCCATTTTACAATCCTGTAGCTCTTTAAGGGCCGTAGCTCCCATCACTGGGATAGTAGTCCTCTTAGTTACTGCTGACACTGCGACATCTACCTTGGGAAGCTTCAAAACCTCCAAGGCCTCCTCTGGTAATGTATATAGCTTTGTCCATTGCCCGTCCTACCTTAAGACCTAATTCAGGAGTGTCCCACTCCCGGTACAAGAGGTCAGTGACAGAAAGATGGAAAGTAAAAGACGTCGTTTGACCCCTAAGTCCCAGCAACACTGGATCGATATCACCCATCCGAGAGTCCTTCTTCGGAGCCTCAAGACCCAATTCCAGTAAAATCGCCAGAATAAAAGGACTAAGCTCCTCCCTCCTAAAAAGGCGGACCACTTTGGGATCATCCCTGTCCGCTATGAGAGGGGCAGAACTATTGCTCTGACCAGGATCCCCTCCGAGATTCACATCCGGCAGGGACTTGTCCGGGATATCCAATGGGTCCTGTTCAGAGTCATCGAAGTAGAAATCATGGAATGAGTCGGCCCTGAGCGAAGAGGACGCTTTGGAGCTGGATCAGAGCAAAAACCGCTTGATCTCGAATGTTTGGAGGAGCGAACCTTCGGAACCTGCCCAGAGGAGCTCTCTCTACACTTCCTTCGCTCCTTCTTGGATTTGTAGGCCTTATGGAGAAACCTGATAAAATCCCCTGAAAAGGAGGAATTTGCAACCTCCTCGAGGTTCTCCTCATCTAAGCCTGCTGCATCTTCGCGCGGCTTGTCCCCACCAGGAACTGCTGGCTGCAGTGACAAGGGAGGCGGATCCGATGCTCCCTGTATGGCCTACTGTGTCGCTGCTCGCAAGGTACTCGGCAAAGCTTCTGTACCTGCACTGCAGCAAAACGGGTCCAGAGTAGGGGAGCAGCCATGCAGAGGCTTCGGGGCCGCACGAGCCGGCCGACTAGCATCCTTCGCAGCCGAAATAGACAGGCCTTCCCCACCGGGGAGACAAGCAGAGCAGAGCCTCTCCCTTGAGAGCCATGCACGCGCAGCATCGAGAGAAAAATTGAAAAACAGCGCGAAGAAAAAAGAATAAAATATACCCCAAAATGAAAAGGAAAACCTACAGTGACGCCGAGCACTGAATGAGCGAAACAAACCACAAAAAAGCTGCCGGCAGAAAAATAATTTTTTTTTTTTTTTACCTGACAAAATGCCGCAGACCCCGGGAGCTGCTCCAAATAGGGTGAGTGAGCCAGGCCCCCCGGTATCACCCTGACCCGGAGTGGTTGTTGGGTAAATAACCTCCCCAACTCCGGCAACCTCAGAACCAGGAGGGATAATCCCTTCAGGACCTCTCGACCTCCTAGGAGGCAGTGAAGCAGCTGCTAGACTGCTGAACTTCCTTTAAGATTTTAAAAAAAAAAAAAAAAAAAAAAAGGTAACAGTCTCAAAAAAAAGACCTAGCAACCTTACTAAAAAGAATTCCTAAACAAACTAACAAGAAAAAAACTACCACAGACTGCTGGGAGACAGAGATATACTGACGGACTGCAGGTGGCACCCCAGGGTATACGTCAGAGTCAGGAGAATCTCTCTCGGTCTCCCTCTGCTGGATTAGTGACATAACCCCAGGGTCTGGATTGATCCAGGTACGTACAGGGAAGGGTCCATTAAGCAATATCACTCATTAAAGATAGAAAGAGAGTATGATGGAAAATCCATACCCCTAGGCCCATCTACTGTAGACCCTACTTGATCACCAGATCCATGCTCACTACACCAGCACTAAGACTCTTCTGAGCTTTTCCAATGTTGTTTGAATGCCAATACTGTTTTGTCAAGGTATCACTACATCCCTGGGAGGTTGTTCCATGCACCCAGACCTTTTGTGTGTGTAATGAGTGGCATAATTGACAAGATCTACACTGACAGCTGGCTAATGCACCCTGAAGCGGGACAGACTAGAGCTTCATCTATACCAGCTGCCTCCTCCGCAAGTTGAGCCCTTGGGTTCTGATGGCTGGCAAGACTTAGGTGGGTCTAGGGCAGTAAGAGTGCAAGAATCCAAGGGCATGCTGAGGTCAGACAGGCAGAAGACTGGAAATATCGGGAACGGGCCAAGGTTCAGGACAAGCGGCAAGCAAGCAGTCAGGTACAAGGCAAGAAATCGGGTCCAGGCGGCAGGCAATTGTGGTCAGGTCCAAAGCAAGGTGGTCAACACAAGGAGATCAGGCCACAGATGGACAAAGACACATAAGCGACACTGGATGAGACAGGTTGTGCAGGGCAAGGCTGTACAAGACAAGCTGAGCAAGGCTGAAACAGGCTGAAGCACAGGAATGACCAGGGACAACACACATTGCTGAGGCATCTGCAGCTCCTCGGAAAGAACCTTAAGTAGCAAGGAGCCAGTGATATCAGAAGGTGCCATGGCGAGTTCCTGCTGCATACCCTTTAAGAATAGAGCCGTTGGGCGGGCACGCTCATGCCTAAAGAAGTCGCGAGGCGCGATGGCTGGCGGCATCCCATGCCACGCTGAGTGGCATTTGCAGTGTGTCCAAGAAACAGGTCCGGTGGCGTCGGGGCAAGTGAGGTGCCAAAGCGTAACACTATGATTAAACATGTCCTAATTCTACCCCAGGCTTAAGGAGCCTTTTGTAGATGACAGGCTGCGTTAGTGACCAGTGGCTTTCAAGGTGAGGGGGCAGGGGATGCAATTCATCTGTTTCCAGGGAGCGTGAAGGAGCAAGTTAGAGCAGGAAGAACCAGAGCAGGAGCTCCTGTCACTATCATCTATTTCCAAGGTCTTGCTGTGAGCCAAATTAAATTCAGAAATGGGCTGGAGGTTCCTCACCCCTGCCATACCCCCCCAGCCTAATATCATGATTCGATACTTGTATTGAGAATGTCGGTATATAAAAATCCGAAATAAATAAATAAATAAATGATCCTTTTCACAAAAAATAAAAAAAAAAATACAGATTGCCTTTTGACCTTAGTATATTTGAATGTATCTATCATATCTACCCCCTCTTTATCCCCAGCTCTGACCTCTTAGGTCAAGTCTCATCTCACAGGGTCTATGATAGAGACCCAGTCATTTTAGTAAACCTTCTCTGAATTATTTCCTCTATGTCCAACCAGAGTACCAGACACCAAACCTGAGCATAAGAACATAAGATGTGCCATGCTGGGTGAGACCAAGATCCACTGAACCCATCATAACACACATCATAACACACCATAACACACATCACACATCATAACACCATAACACACAAAACCATCCATCATCAACTTCAACTCGACCTGGAAATCCCATTCAAACTCCACACCTCTAACAGACCAACTAGAGATATTCACAAAGGCACTCTGAAATGTCCCCCTACTAAAGCCACACGCCTCTCTACGACCAAAGACAGAGCTTTTTCGATAGCAGGCCCATCTATCTGGAACAGCATCCCATCAAACCTCAGATTGGAACCCTGCCTTTTAACTTTCAGAAAAAGACTTAAAACGTGGCTCCTTCACCAAGCCTTCTCTGATCCACCAGACAATCACTAGTTACCCTTCACTCTTAACCGGACTGCTTTTACATCCACGAATCAATGGACGCTGACACTTCCAGGTTAAAGCACCTTTAAGCTTTATACCCGTACGCACTATTGCATCACTTTATATTTATTACCTGCCTTATCTTCTTTCCAGCTTGTTGCAAGCTTCCAAGTTCTTTATTCCCTGTTGATTGTAACTTTGACTTATTCTTAGCTATTGTTATCTATGGTTTAATTGAATTGTTACTCCAGTTATTCCCTTGTTAAATGTAAACCGATCCGATATGGTTATTTACTATGAAGGTCGGTATAAAAAACTGTTAAATAAATAAATAAAATCATCCTGTCTCCGACAGAGGCCAATCTAGATCATCAGAAGTACCCAGCAGATCACAAAAAGTAGATCTCATTCCTTGTTGCCCTCTCTCTCAGGGCAAGTGGAGGCTTTCCCAGAATCCACCTGGCTAATTGTTTATGGACTTTTCCTCCAGGAACTTGTCCAAATACATTTTAAACCTAGTCATGCTAGATGTCCTCACCACACCCTCTGGCAACAAATTCCGCAGGCTGATTATATATTCAGTGAAAAAATACTCTCTCCAATTTGTTTTAAATTTGCTACCTGCTAGTTTTATGAAGGTCCCCCTAATCCTATTTGAAAGCATAAATAACCCCTATTTACCTGTCCCACCCCCACTCATGATTTTACAGATATCTCTGTATCCCCTTCTCAGTCGCCTCTAATCCAAGCTGAAAAGCCCTAACCTGTTTAGTTTTTCTTCATAAAGAGGCCATTCCATGCCCTTTTTCATTTTTGTTGCCCCCCTCTGTACCTTTTTTAGTTCCACTATATCTTTCTTAAGATGGTACAACCAGAACAGCACACAATATTCAAGGTGCGGTTAGTAGAGGCATTATGATATTCTCAGTTTTATTTTCCATTCCTTTCTGAATTCCTAACATTCTATTTGCTTTGTTGACCAATGCCATACTGAACTGAAGATTTCCACATATTGTCCACAACTCCAAGACCCTTTTTCTGGGTTATGACTAAATATGGGGCCCACATTAAGTACCCATAATTAGAATTATTTTTCCCCATATGGATCACATTGCAGCTGTCCATATAAAATTTTATCTGCCATTTAGATCTGGCAATGTCCTCTTGCAGTTCCTCACATTCTTATGTTTCGTTTCTACTACTTTGAATCACATAATACTCCAGATGACATCTCTACCAACAGTATAACAACTTTTTCTGCTCCTGAACATTCCACTGGCTTTTGTCACACTGGTCACCAGAAAGTCATTGCATTTGATCAACCCAGCAGCTCTTGCCTTCTTTTCTAAAGGAAATATGGACACCTCTAAGTCATGATTTTCACTGCAATATGTCTCTATGAAACAACAAAGTCCAGCCCTCTGAGGACAGGGAAATACCTTCAGTACCTGAACATAATCCACTTTGAAGTGGTTCAAAAGCGGAATATAAATCAATTGAAAATAAATAAAATTTAAAAATAAAAAAAAAAATCATGGATCCCAAAGTTTAAACACTACTTAATACTCTTATCCTATCCCCCTACCCCCTTCTTTAAATGAACTTCTACCCCCTTTCCCTAATGATCCCACTCCATAAATGCTTGTGATTTCCTTCTCCATCCTAAGATATACGCATTTACCTCTTCCCCCCCCTTATTTATCTGTATACGCTTTACACTGTACCCTGCTCTGAACGTAGGAAGGGCGGCAAATCTGTTTTAAATAAATAAATATTTATGCCTATGGGGCAATTTTCAAACAGTTTTAATGTGCATCTTTTATCTGATTTTAAATCCACCTTTTCTTTTATGTGAGCAGCCAAGATAGTGCACGTGCTTCTGCAAATGTCATGTACACACACAATTTTCCTACCTGCATCATAAACACATCTAAAAGGACTACACCTTTAAAAGTACATGTACGAGATCTCGTGACCCGATGAGCGAGTGACATGCTTGTCAGACTTGCTCCCGGAGCCCGCTCAGAAAACCCTTGCTCAAACCCACTAACCTTGGTGTCTGGCTCTGGAAAATCCACTCGTGGTGACCCAAACTCATATAGAGGATTTCCTCGATTGCAGCAGGGACGGAATGGCCTGCAAACCGCAATGCGAGAAGAAAGCAGGAAGCAAGTCGGCTGAGAGCAAAATGGCGGACGGGCCTCCGAGCCCTCGTGCAGCAGCAGCAGACAATCATGGCGCGCTGGTAGAGGAGGTGTCCCGCGCCGTTGCTGCGGCACTGTAAGGGAAATTCGCCGAGCTTTCACAACAAATTGCAGCCGGCAATGAAACCCTGACTGCCATTAAACAGCAGGTGGAGGAGACCCAGCACAGAATTGCTATCGTGGAGATGGACACCCAGGCTTTACAATCACAACAGGGGTGGCTGGAAAAGCAGGTAGAATTCTTGGAAACCAAAGTAGATGACCTGGAAAACAGGTTCAGAAGGAGTAATCTGTGTTTTGTCAGCTTCCCAGAGACTGTGTCTGATCAAGAATTAAAATAATTACTGGAAGGATGGCTCCTCA
Source organism: Rhinatrema bivittatum (assembly GCF_901001135.1). Taxonomy (NCBI): domain Eukaryota; kingdom Metazoa; phylum Chordata; class Amphibia; order Gymnophiona; family Rhinatrematidae; genus Rhinatrema; species Rhinatrema bivittatum. The sequence goes on along the minus strand of NC_042622.1, from coordinate 50,712,543 downwards.
AAGAATTAGACCTACATCAACTACTGGGACAGTGCTATGTTGAGAGGGCACACAGTCTGGGAGCTCGAGCTGCCAACATGTCCAGAACATGTGGTCATAGCTAAATATCTCAATTTTGCCCACAAGGCTGCGATAATGCAAGCCTACAGGAAAGCCTCCTCACTCACATACGATGGGAAAAAAATTCTGATATTCCAGGACTATTCCACTCTAGTATCTCAAAATAGGAAGGCCTACTCCTCCATCTGTGCAGATCTCCACAACAGACAATTGAGGTTCAATCTGCAATACCCTGCCAGACTACGAGTGGAACATCAGGGGGCCTGGCAGACCTTTGACACGTAGCTGCTGCCCAAGACTTTGTGAACACCCTGTAGGTCTGGCGAGATCTACGCGATGCCTGGACTCAGGGATGGTTTGCTGCATATTATCCTTACTCCTGGGTTTGGCATATACCTGAGTATCTCTTTGATTATCAAGTTTTGAGCGAGGGGTCACTATATGTTTTTCAATTTATGCAGAAATAAGGGGGGGACTCCGGAACGGATCATAATGTGGCTTCTCATCCTCCTATTTTTGTTGGAGGGGTGTGGGAATACTGGGAAACAACCTGGCATGAGAAGCTGGGTGGCCAGGGGGAACGTCTGGAGAATAATGCAGAAGGGAGTAAGACATTGACACTGGGAACTTATGAATGTACATATTGGAGGAATCCTGAATTCCCTAGGCTGGGGGGAAATCTGGAGTCTCACACCTTGGCTAGGTATCATTGGTTTACAAAATCTAAAGTTTTGGATAAAGTATGGCTGAGGTGACACGCATGCTTTCATGGAATGTGGCGGGCTTGGGCTTGCCTATTAAGAAATCTAAAGTACTGGCATCCTTTAGACGACATAAAACCAAAATCACATGCTTGCAGGAAACGCATTTAAGTGACAAAGAACATAGCAAGTTAGCGAGAGACTGGGTTGACCAGTTCTATTATTCCTCCGCAGTCGGCAGAAAGGTGGGGGGGGGGGGGGGGGTTGCCATTTTGGTAGGCAAAGGGGTGGCTTTTGAACATATCCCCACACATGCAGCCAAAGCTGGTCGTTACATCATAATCACTGGATGGCTGTTCGGGGAAAAGGTCACTATTGGCAGTATTTATGCACCTAATGTATATTCTCATATTTTCTTTGAAACTCTTATGCATGTGTTGGCTGAACACTCTATAGGAACCTTGTACTTGGCGGGAGACTAACTGTGTAGTGGACCCCACTGTAGATAGACAGGCACAAACACCCAGTGTGTACCTCTGGGACTCAACAAGGGGATCTCTTACCTATGCAACCATTTACGGCTCCTCAACGTATGGAGGATCTTGCATCCCGAAGATAGATCTTACATGCATATAGCTAGAGCACATGATTCCATGTCCCGGATTGATTATCTACTCACAAGTGCCACAAACATTTCTTGCATTAGTGGGGCAGTGATTGGCCCTGTGGAATGCTCTGATCATGCCATGATATGGATAGATATAAGGAAAATAGGGGGTAGAGTGGTTAAGCGATGGCAGTTTCCCAGTCATCTCACAGATGATATTGAATTTCAGAAATTCCTCAAAGACAAACGGCAAGAATATGATGACCATAATAAGATGGCAAAAGACAACCCGCTGCTATATTGGGAGGCAGGGAAAGCTGTATTGAGGTGAAATCATCACATTCCAAATAAGGAGGAACAAGTTCCTCAATATGAGGATACTAGAGCTAGAAAGGGAATTTCAAAAGGTGAAAGCACGCTATGTGGCAGTCTCGTCAGTAATCAATCGGACAGCGTACAGAGAAGCCCTGAGTGCCCTAAATAGTCATCTGCATAAAAAAATCACTACGGCTTTACTTAACACCTCCCATAAACTATACAGATTTGGGAACAAAGCAGGCAAATTGTTGGCCAACTTAGTGAGGACTAAACGTGGGCATAACTACATTGAAGCCTTGACTGCGGAGGATGGGAAACGACAGACCTCTACTGAGGAAATTTGCCATATCCTGCAGGACTTCTATGTTAACTTATATGCCACAGAGGGAGTGGAAGGGGCCAAAGCCGCAGAAGAGGCTTTCTTCCAAAATTTGAACCTACCGAGGGTGACGCCAGAACAGGTGAAGAGACTAAATAGGCCATCACATGTTGGGAAATATAAGAGGGAATAAGGTCTAGTCAATTCCATAAAGCACCAGGGCCTGATGGATTTAATGCAAATTATTATAAAATACTCAAGATAGAGCTCTCTCAGTCTCTGCAGGACTTTTATCAAGCGGCAAAACAGCAAGGGGCATTCCCCCAAGCTACTAAGCGCTCATTTATTACGGTACTACCCTAAGGCGGCAAAGATCCCACCTCACCAGCGTCATATCGCCCCATTTCCCTGTTAAACTACGATCTCAAATTATATGCTAAAATATTAGCCACCAGGTTAAACACAATTCTGTCTAGTCTTATTTCTCAAAATCAAGTAGGATTTGTCCCTGGACGCACAGCCAGTAAACATATAACCCAGCTGTGGACTGCCATGGCGCACTATAAATTCATCCAGACACAAGCGTTAGTAGTGGGCTTTGATGCAGAAAAAGCCTTTGATAGGGTCTCCTGGCAATACCTGTTTTCAGTTCTACGCCGTTATGGCTTTGATGAGACCTATATTCAGGGAATTTCCTTTTTATATCAAAACCCTTGCTCCACCATAGTGGCAAATGGAGGTGTATTGGAGGATTTTGAATTACAAAAGGGTACGAGGCAAGGTTGCCCCCTGTCCCCACTCCTTTATATTCTCTCCATGGACCCATTAAGAAGGATAGCTGAGTCACCAGATATATAAGGGTTTGCTAAAGGGGAGAACAATTTTACGATTGCCGCATTCGCGGACGACATTTTGGTATTCCTGTTAGATCCTGTTCGGTTATGGATATTCAGACTCATTTTGGGAAATTCTCTGGTCTCAAAATCAATAGGGACAAATCAGAAGCATTGGATGTCCTAGGAACGTTAAAAGGGGAATGGCCTGGGGCTTTCCCATTGTGATGGATCACAAAAGAGATGAGATATTTAGGGGTACTAATTCCAGTAGATTGTCAATCCTTATATGAATGTAACATTTTACCGTTACTGAAGAAAACGAAGCAAAGGCTAAAAGATTGGTCATCCCTACCTTTATCCCTTAATGGATGGATCCAATTGTTTAAAATGATAGAACTCCCTCGCTGGTTGTAAATTCTGCAAATGCTCCCCATCCACATTGGTAAGGGACATCTTGCAGAATTGGAAAAGGCCTTGCGACATTTTCTGTGGCAAATAAAAGGGCCAGATTGGCATTATCTAAATTGCAACTCCAATGGAGGAAGGGTGGAATAGGGTGCCCTAACTTAGGGCTGTATAATATGGCATGTCTCTTATGGCATGTATATGAATGGTTAACAGGTCTCAAGAACTTTTCACCTGTCAATTTCCTGCAAAGCTGGTATGCACCACTCCAGGTGGGGAATTTGTTGCATGTCACCAATAGTCAACTCCCTCACTTTATTCAAATCAATCTTATAGTGTCGGCCTGCAGATCTGCCTGGCGATGGCTATGCCACAGGTTACGGATTTCCTGGACAGTATCTCCATATACGTCCATAGCAGGTCACCCGAGGTTCCTTCCTGGGATAGATACTTTGGTATTCTGAGTGGGCCGGCAAGGGAATAAGACATATTCGACAGCTAGTACAAGATGAAAGGGTTACGATGAGGCCATTTGAAGATGTACATAGGGTGTATAGCATACCCCACAGGGATTTTTTTGCATACCTCCAAATTCGGCACTTCTTTGATAAAGAAATACTACCCCAAATTGCGTCCCTGCTATCAGATAGATTGCAAATGTATTTTGAACCTCCGGTGAGGAAATCTCTATCCTATGCTATTACGGTATTGTTAAAGCACTGCATGAAAGGCAGATGTTACAGGTATTCCCGCAGCTCACCGAGAGTTGGTCCCTAGAGACAGGCCGACCCATCACGCCTTCTGTGCTCCATCACTGTTTTAAAGATCTTAACGAGTTTTCTGAACATACGTTATTTCGGGAAACACTGTTCAAGTTTTACCATAGATTATACAAACCCACAACCTGGGCTTTCAGGATGAAACTGTTGTCCTCAGAAAAATGTACAAAATGTGATCTGGTACCGGATACTTTATATTTATTTATTTATTTAAGGCTTTTATATACCTTGTATCATTTATTCTGGGATTGTACACGACTTGTGGGGTATTGGGAAGATGTTTTAGCGTACATTAGTCGTTTGTTGAATTATATTGTCCCGCTGAACCCAATGCTATGTCTCTTCGACATGCGAGAAGAACTTACTCACCCAATAACGGATGCTCAGTGGCTGCTCCTGCAAAAAGCTTTTTTACTGGCCAAGAAATCTATTCTAGAACATTGGACTGTGCCCGACATACCTTCCATTATGTATTGGAGGATTCATCTCCACAGAATGGCCACATTTGAGATCCTAACGGCCCATCGCACCTCATCCAGGTCTTATGCACACTCTATGGGCGTCTGGCAACCATATTTGATGTCTTTAAATCATAAAGCCAGGAACAACCTATTAGCATTGCGTTGAATATGGACTTCCCAATCACTGATTCCAGAACAGCTGAGAAACAGCTGATCTCTTACTCTCGAAGCATAATTGTATGATGATCAGCAGGTACAACTCCAGATGGACCTAGTTCAGTTACTTTTGGGGGAAGGGAGGGGGTTTATGACTGATGATGTTCTTTTGTGAAAAACAGTTTGCTGTGTTTGTATAAATTGAAATTGATAAATAAAGGAGTTAAAAAAAAAAAAAGTACATGCACTGTGAACCTTGTGCATACTTTTTAGCCATTGCGGACAGCAATTTTTAGATGGGCAAATTAAATTGCCCTCATAACATTTGTAAGATTATTCTATTTCTTCCGGATGCCCCAGGGTTTCCATCTCTAGAGGCCTAGCAACACACCCAAGCAGAACTCCTGAATGACATACCTCTTCCGGGGTCCACTTCACTTTTACTCTATTCTCTCGTTGATCTGTAACATCCGAGTCTGTGTCCTGGTAATGAAGCTCTTCTGGGTCTTCACTGAAATAATAATGATGAAAGTATTTTCATGCAAGAAAACAAGAATGGCTGCAAACGCACAGGACAAAAAAAAAAGGGGGGAGGACCATAGAAAGATAAAGCAAAAGATGACAAAAAAGTAACTAAGGGAACAGCTCCCCTATGAGGAAAGGCTAAAGAGGTTAGGGTTGATTAGCTTGGAGAAGAAACAGCTGAGGGGGGGATATGATAGAGGTCTTTAAAATCACGAGATATCTAGAACAGGTAGATGTAAATCGGTTATTTACACTTTCAGATAATAGAAAGACTAGGGGCCACTCCATGAAGTTAGCAAGTAGTACATTTAAAACTAATCAAAGTAAATTCTTTCACACTCAGCGCAAAATTAAACTCTGGAATTTGTTGCCAAAGGATATAGTTAGTACAGTTAGGGGTAGATTTTAAAAGGGTTACGCGCATAAGTTACGCACGTAACCCTTTAAACCCCCCCCCCCCTGGCGCCGAGCCTATTTTGCATAGGCTCGGCGGTGCGTGCAAGCCCCGAGGCTTTGCTGGGGGGGGCGTGTCGGGGGGCGGCTTGACATTCAGGGCATTCCGGGGGGTATTCTGGGGGACGTGGTTGCATTTCGGGGGCGTGACAGAGGCCTCCGAAATCGCTCCCGGGCCGGGGAATTGCGCGGCGGCCAACCGGTGCAGGCGTAACTTTCACGAAAAAGGTAGGGAGGGGTGTAGATAGGGCTGTGGGGGGTGGGTTAGGTAGGGGAAGGGAACGGGCAGCGCACGCAGGGCTCGGCGCGCGCAAGGTGCCCAAAATGCACCCCCTTGCATGCGCAGACCCTGGATTTTATAAGCTACGCGCGTATCTTATAAAATCCGGCGTACTTTTGTTTGCTCCTGGTGCACGAACAAAAGTACGCGCAGGCGTACTTTTCTAAAATCTACCCCTTAGTGTAGCTGGATTTAAAAAAAGGTTTGGATAAGTTCTTGGTGGAGAAGTCCAATAACTGCTATTAATCAAGTTGACTTAGGAAATGGCCTCTGCTGATACTAGCTTCAGTAGCATGGGATCTTCTCAGTGTTTGGGTACTTGCCAGGTTCTTGTAGCCTGGTTTTGCCACTGTTGGAATCAGGATGCTGGGCTTGATGGACCCTTGGTCTGACCCAGTATGACAATTTATTTTCTTCTTAACTACTAGGCACACACATATAGTAAAAGCACAAAAGAAGGAAAACGGCCACAAATGCCAAATACCAGCTTTAATCAGGAAACTAATAAAAATTGAATAAAACAGTGTAATACTCAACTTCTAGCATTCTATGATCCACATTAACAATGAGCCAAGTCTAAAACAAAACTTTTGAATGTCACCTTCACCCTGATTGTAAAAAGACTCAGTTCAATTGTACACTATTTAACAATCCTGACATTTAAAGAAAAAAAAGCCAATGAGTTCTTGTTTTCCTTGAGACAGTGTGCTCCAAAATTACAAGCAACTCAACATTTCTACAATTCTCACATTAAGCCCTAGAGTATTATAAAAACAGACTGTAGATCATGAAATTAAATATACATTTACAATAGTTACAATGTCCTAAGAGTCAAAGGGCAGACAACCAGAATTATAAGTTACTTCTAAACTATATGTGCAGACTCTGAAATATCACACAAAACGGAGATGAAAAGTATATATCTTGAAGTACATAAACCAGTATGCGCTAATCAGCCATGTACTTTGAAACATAATAAACTAGTTGTATTAATCACTGCAACTTTAAGTAATAGATGCATGAAGTTTATATTAAATAATAATAATAAAGACCCTGAATGATTCCACAAGTTATTTACCAGCGACACCAAAACGTGAGGAGAAAAAAAAATGGCTTATTCTCCTTAATCATTTTTGTCCGCTCTACACCAAAACATATATAATAAAATAGCTTCCGTCTACCATAGCGCCAAATATATGTTAAGGCACCAAAGGTGCTGTATTTTTCTAAAGACCTTAAGTTTTAAGGGGTGACTGTAACTCACCATCGGGTGCGCCGAGCCATCCTCCTCCTGCCCAGCTGTTTTTGCTGCTAATAAAGGCGGTTGCCGAGCTGGAAAGGAGAAAGGGGGTAGCCTACTTGCAAAACATAGGGCCCTTGCAGGGATTCGGGACTGGAAAGACGACGCCAGATTTTTTTTTGTTGTTGTTTTTTAGGAGTTTGGCGGGCAGGGTTGCTCCCTCCTCCCGTGCACCCCTTCTCTTCTTTTGCGCGGTTGAAAAGTACAAGTCTTATTTTTTTTTCTATCTCGCGCCAACTTCTCCCGGCTTCCCCTGGAGCTCCTGAGCATGCGCGCGCAACACAGCTCAGAAAGAGGATGGGGGAGGGGTAGATGTGTGTGAGCAGCAGCGCGAGCCGGGCGTGGGCGGAGAGGAGAAAAAACAGAAGCGCGAGCCAAGCGCGTGTGCGTGCGTGCGCGCGCAACAACAGCGGGTCAAAAAGCAACGGCTGGGCAGAGAAGAGAAAGAAAGCGCGAGCCAAGGACGCTCGAGCTCCGTCTTCTTCTCTGGGCTGTTAGTCAGCGGTGCTCGGGAATCTCTTTCTTCTCAAACCCCTCCCCCGGGGTCCTACTAGGGATCCCGGGGGTGTGGGAGGGGCAGGCACGGGACCCGCTCAGGGCGCATCGCTATCGGGCGCGCTGTAGTAAAACGAGATCGTTCGTTCCCGAGCGCGCGATAGTGCTTACAAAGACCCCCGATTTGCGCAACTGAGGACGACGTTTGATGACGTCCTAAACGTACAACAGCGTTTATCAGTTTCCCTTTACGAGAGTGCTAAGACTTCTGGGGAATGTAGTCCCCCCCCCGAGAAAGGTTTTGCTTCTAGAATTATTTTTGTGCCGGCCTGGAAAAAAGCAAAGCTGCAGGCAGCAGAATCTGCAGACCACAGGAACCATATAACCAGCAATCAAAATTATTATGTAGATATTAAACTTCATGTGATGTGTTCCTGCTGCTTTTCAAATGTTTCATTAGTAATCAATCAACCCTTAGGAGGGTAATAATTGAATATAAAGATAGCAAGGCCCCAGTAGTCTGCTCGTTTTCCCAACCGGCTGTTCTCTATTTCCTTCACGTCTTCAGGCAGGATAGCCGAAGGCAGACTTGGGAACATCGATTATCTGCACGTGCCCAGACTTCTTTGGTGCCCCTTTCCCGGGTGGCCGGGGCTCTATGAATGCTGTTCTTGCAAAATCCTCGGCCCTGAGCAGCTGAAGGAACAAGCTAGGTTCAGAAATCAAATAGTGGTTCTCCCTATGGAAGCATTCAAACACTGCCATTGAACGGTCAGACCAGACCCTTATGAAGATAAATGCCCATAGTGTCTTGACAAAAATAGTATTTAAATCTAAGAATTGGTATAAGATCCATGTGAATCATGGTGGATTGTTTTATGATACAGCTTACACTAATGACACTTTAGAAGGGATTTCAGAAAAGCAAGTTGCACGACTGTGAATAAATCAAAGGCTTTATTATTTAACTATACCATGCATCCTATTCTGTAGCAACAGAATACTGTACACACATTTTATTGGAAAATGTAGCAATTTATAACCTTGTAAAAACAAGGGAGCATTATTCCTTTATTAACTTCAATTTATTTTGTTGTTTCATTGATGCAGCAATGAAATGCTCGCTCGCTCTCCAGCATTGGTATTAATTGGATTAACCACAAGAGAGGCAAGTACTAATCAGTGCTATAAAAGCAGAGGCACCTGTATTGGAGATAGCTTTTTTTTTTTTGAGGAAAGAAAAGATTTGCAGTGGAAGTAAGCTATGTTGTGGTTCTCTAAATATGTGTAACTTGAGTAGTATATAACTGGCATAGTTAGTATTTAATTATAATACTATATGATAGGTTTTGCAGCTTTAGTAAACGACTCATGAGGATTTATGAACCATCATATGTCTAAGACTTAAATTTCTTACAAACATAAAAGAATAGCGCTTAACTCTAGTATCTTATTCTAAATAGTTTCCAGTATTCTTTCTTCTTGGCTAAGGAAGGTGCTGCTTTTTATTCATTTTTCTCCAAGAATGACTTTATTCCAAAAGATTTCAGTGAGAGGTCAAGATTTCCCTCTTATGTAAACAAATGTATAAATATTTATTATTCTGTTCTATGAACTATAAGGAAGACTTTTATGTTTCAATGTCAATTTCTAATTTTGAATATGTGTTATACTTTATCAAAGTATCCTGTTTAGGACTTTGTACAACATTTTAAGAAAGTCCATTAACTTTTTCTACAGATTTTTTTCAGCATTAAATTATTTTACAAATGATGGTTTATTTTGTTTTTGCTTGTATTTCAGAATGTTAAAGCATTTAGAATAGGTTCCATGCTTTTACTTTGCAATGTCCCAATGGAGTATTAAATCCTTATTAAAAATCCCTAAGTATCTAAATCTGATTTTTAGCAATGCCAAGGGCCTTATGTACTAAATGCTTTCCTAATGGATACAAATGGGAGGGAAAAGCTACACTAACCACGTCACTCTCTGTATATAGTATCCTATTGTTTGTAAAATATTGTTTCTCCCCTCTTCTTTTCCAATCCCCAGTTGCTCGCCCTTGTTTCAATGTAACTTTTGACTCTGCCAATATGTTTCATATTAATATATTTATTGGCTATGTTATCGTTTAAACTTTGTTCGATGTAAACCGAGTTGATTTGATCTATATCAAGAAATTCGGTATAGAAAAAGCCTTAAATAAATAATATATCTGGCCCTAAATATATGGAAACTCAAGAACTAGATTTTTTTAGACTGGGTGGGCCAAATAGGAACAAAATAGCAGTAGCTCAGAACTATGTGAAGTGGATCATTAAGGCTTTGTAGGGATGATAATCATATGTTTGAGGGAGGGAATGAATTATGTGTTAATTTCACTTTTTGTTCGATAAAAATGTGTACATATTTCAAAATGGAGCCATTATTTCACTTTATTATAATCTATTACTTGCCCTTCTGTGGGGACACTTAAAATGAGTTACAAAGTTTAATAATGCAAACAGTTACAACATATTGAGTTTAAGAACCTGATAACTTTGTGTTGGAATGTTATTGATGATGTCATAGACTGCTTCAAGCAATTCTGGATTAACCAAAAACTTGATAGCGTTCTAAATCCTGGTTTATAACAAACTTACATGCCTCAGATTCTTAAGGTCTTAAGTAAATACCAGTGGTGTCCAAGATTAGTGGGTGAAGTAGGATTAGAACTCTGGTCTTCAGGTTACCAATCTATTTATAACCACTAGACTACCTGTTTCTCCCACCTACCTATGAGATTCCTCAGGGGAGGGAGCCATCAGTTAGTCTGTTAATGATATAGACTATAAAGTACTAACTTTGTTTGTTTGTTCAATAATGTTCATATACCTCCTTGGAGGATGACTATAACTGCAGTAATCAAGCATGGGAAACCTTGTTAGCTGACCTCTTGAAGAAAAACTATCAATGGGTGTCATGGAAATGGCTGCTGTGCTCTTTGTCATGTCATCTTGATTTTGTCAAGCATCTAACAAATGCTGTTAACGTCACAAAGGCTTATATATATATATATATATATATATATATATATATATATATATATATATATATAATTTTTTTTTCTAGGATGTCATTGGTTACCTTTAACTTTTGGAATAAAGTTCAAAGTGTACTCTTTAATATATAGCTATTTATTTAGTCATCCAGAATATCTTTTTGATCTCTCGCATGACCCGGCTTTGCCTGGCACTATAGGTTTTTACATTATGGGCATTGGGGTGTATTTTTGGAGTTCTCACCTGGCTGTATCCCCCACCTTTTTGTGGGTTATAAATGTCTGTGAAGCATGCTCAGAAATTTAAAGGGCAGGCAAGTAGGTAAGAGGAGGAGTTGGTTAGTGTCCCTTCCCTAGAGGTGAGGTGTTTTAGTCTTTACTATCCTTCAGGTAGCTTGACCAGGAGGAAAGAGATTTGCTGCCTTGTGTTTTGGGATCTTGACCAGTTCCTGAAGGAAGGGAGGGGCTTGGTCATTGAAGTTGTTTTGCCCTAGCTACCAGTAGAAGGCACGGGTGACGAGATGAGCTCTTTAGAAGTTCATTAGGATTTGATTCTGAAGACTATTTTTGTCAGGGGGAAAGGCTGTTGGATATGGAAGCTGGCACAGTAGGGAGGAGAACAACAAAGAAATAACTTTCCTAACAGTCTCTTTTTTTATGTTCCTTATCTTTTCAAGTCTGGTATGGATTCTTATATTCAAACTGAAGTAAACTTTTTTTTCCTTTCAACACTAATTGGACCCAGGCCCTTTTTTTTTTTTTTTTTTTTTTTACATTCCCTCTCCTTGTGGTGTATGGAGATTTTTTTTGTTCTTCCAAAGATTTTAAAGAGTAGACTTTTTTTTTTTTAGTTAAACGTGCTTCTCATAATGTGAGTTGACAATTTATCTCAAAGTATACGTCTTACGTTTGTGTGTTTTTGTTGAGATTAGGACAAATTTTAGATTTAAAATTTGTGTTTGATATTTGCTGTAGTTTAAATTTAAACTTTCACAGTAGTATACTGGCCATATCTTGTTCCAAGCATGACCTACATGTGATGTCGTCAAAAAAACAACTCTACCTCCAACTGCTGGATGAAGGGACTAAACCCAGTGGTTTGGCTGCTGGCAATTTTCTTCTATCTCTTTTTAATATTTTTGTTTCTCCTGCAACTCCCTTGCCCAGCCAGTGTTAACAGTGGAATTTAAGGAATGGATTTACTTGACCACACTGGGGGGGCTGATGCAGAAATGTTGTGCAGAACGCGTGCGCTGTGTGTTCAGCACCCGCTTTCATAATGCACCCCCAGGCACCTCTCCTGGGGGCGCGATGCAATATTTAAATTAGGGCTCGTGCTGTCAGAGGCGTTAGGGGCGATTGCGCACCCCTAACGCCTCCTTGACAGCAGGAGCCAGAGAGAGGTCTGCTGTTGGTGGCTGTCCGCCAGTTAAGAAAACAGATGCTGAATTTATCAGCGTCCTGTTTTCCTAATCAGCGCACATGCAGGGGTTAGGAAAATGGACTCAGATAAATTCAGCATCCATTCTCCTTGACTATTGGCTCCAGAAGGAGTTAATAAATCAATATTAAAGTGTCGGGCACTTAATATTAATTCACTCCTTCACTTATTGCCCATTGGTCTTTTTCACTGATGTTTGTCAATGAAAGGACCAATCCCCTTTCCCAGGACAGCCTTCTGAAAGGAGATTGGTCCTTTCATTGACAAACATCAGTGAAAAAGACCAATGGGCAATAAGTGAAGGAGTGAATTAATATTAAGTGCCAGACACTTTAATATTGATTTATACACTCCTTCTGGAGCCATGACCCTCGAAACAGATGGAGAACCTTCTCCACTTCAGTCAAGACTTCTGGTGGAAGGCTTCCTGGAATCTACCAACACCTGAGACATGTCGTCAGAGCAGTCCAGGGGCTGCAAGACTAGGTGTTCAACATCCAGGCGGGGAAGGCTAATGCCTGGAGGTTTGGATGGCGCAGTCTACCCTGATCCTGTGTGATCAGATCTGGAGAGGTCCCCCAGATGGGTTCTCTGACCACAGGTCCCGAAGGAGCAGGCTGGGCCAGTAAGGGGCCACAAGAATCATGGTCCCCTGGTCCTGCTGGAGCTTCAAGAGACTTCATGACCAGCGGAAGAGGATGTTATGCCTACAGGAGACCCGTGCTCCAAAGTCGGGCAAAGGTGTCGGGCTGAAGTCAATCTGTCCTGAACAGGGAGCAGAATTTGCTCACCTTGTAGTTGTAGGGGGAGGTAGAGATCCCCACTGGTGGAAGATCTGGGCTGCCACACTTGGATCCAGCAACCACTCGTATGGCTGGAACGTTTGACTCAGATGGTCCGCCACCACATTCTCTGCTCCAGCTAGACTCTCTGCTCTCAGGATTATGCTTTGCAACAGAGCCCAGGACCAAATCTGCACCACCTCTTGACAGGAGGAACAACCCAGTGCCTTCCTACTTGATGTATCACATTGCTGCGGCTACCTGACTGTCGCACAAGGTAGTCCTGATCTAGACAAACAGTCTTGAAACACCCAAAGGGCGTAGCGAATCGCACTAAGCGCCAAGAAGTTGATCTGACAGATTCCTGAGCCATCCACTGACCTTGCATGTGGAGATCATCCACATATGCCCCCCCCCAACCCAGGGGGAGGCATTAGTGGTAAGCATCACCTGAGACAGGGAAACTGGAAAGGAACCCCTGCTCCACGTTGGATAGATCCTCCCAGCAGGACAGGGAGACCTGGAGAGGTGGCATGTTTGTCACGTGCTCTGATGTCCTGGGATGCCTGCTGCTATTGTGACCGCAAGGTCCATTGTGCCCTGTGCATGCACAGGCGGGCCAAACAGCTGACATGGTCAGATGCAGCCATGTGATCCAAAGGCGAAGCAGCAGATGAGCAGAAACCTGTGGACGGCTGCAGACCAAGCTTGCCAGCAATGACGGGGCAAGCATTCGATTTGTAGGGCAGAATCTCCTTGACCTGAACCATGTCCAGTCTGGCCCCAATGAAGCCCAGGTGTGGCGATAGGCTGAGGTGGGACTTGGGGTAATTGATGACAAACCCCAGAGATTGCAGCACCTGGATGGTTAGATGTAAGGATTGAAGCGCCCCCTGCTGGGTCGTGCTTTTAACCAGCCAGTCATCCAAGTACGTGCACCCCCTGATGTAGGAGGTGCACCCCCACTACTGCCAGGTACTTGGTGAAGACCCAGAGGGCTGACACAAGGCCGAATGGCGACATTCTATACTGGAAGTGATCCTTTTCCACCACAAGTGAAGATTCTTCTTGTGACCTGGGAAGAGTGCATTGTGGGTGTAGGCATCTTTCAGGTAGAGGGAGCAGAGCCAGCCTCCTCTTAGGAGTGGGATCAGGGTACCCAAAGAGACCATCTTGAACCTTTCTCTTTGAAGGAATTTGTTCAAGGCTCTCAGGTCGAGAATAGGGCATAGGCCCCCAGGTATCAGGAAATACCGAGAGTAGAACCCTCTGCCCTGCTGGCGGAGGGGAACAGGTTCTACCGCTCCAGCAATTGGGCTCTGTCAAAAGTATTTCCTGAAGAGCAGATGAAGGACATGGGGGGGGGGGGGGGAAGAGTCCGCAGGGACATCCCTGAAGTTCAGCCAGTACCCTCTGCGAGCAATAGTGAGAACCCACTGGTCCAATGTAACGTGGGGCCAGCAGTACGCAAAATGATACTGGATGCCGAGGGTATGGCAATCTGACTCACACTCTTTCACTCCCAGTCAAAACCCCATGGTGGGCTCTGCTGGGGGACTGGCTGAGGCCTGGGGGGACTGCTGCTGATGGGAACGACTGCTGGAACCAGTGTGGGGTGTGCAGGCACATGAGGCAGGGGAGTATTTTTTTTCCCCCTCTAGCAATAGGACTTCCTTGAGCATTGTTGCAAGGATTTTCTGACCAAGTATGGCAGGTCAGAAGCACTAGCCAACAGATATTGGAGGGTCTCATGGTGGTCCTTCAATTGGGCCACCGCGTCCCTGACCTTATCTCCGAAGAGATTCTCACCCATACAGGGTAGATCTGCCAGCTTTTCTTGTACCTCCGGCCAAAGATCTGAGGCATGGAGCCAGGCCATCTTGCGGGTGCCAATGTCCGCTGCAGCCACTCTCATTGCAGTTTAAAAAACATTGTAAGTGGACCTCACCTCTGTTTTCCTGCCTCCAGACTCTGCTGTATTACCACTGTCGCAAGAGTTCTTGAAGGTCTGCTAACACAGCGTACATAGCTTGGCCTAGCTTGTGGTGTTTGGCTTGGTGGTCCTATCCCTAGGACCCTGTCCTAGCCCTCGCATGTGGGTGAGATAGTGACGTAGGTATGATGGGACTCCAGCTGGGCCTTGAACATGGACAGCAACAGCTTTAGAAATCCTATAAATTACAATTAGCTTAGAAGTTTAAAGGCACAGCCTAAAGCTACAGGTAGACAGTTTAAGGTATCGATCGCAGAGTTGCCATTTTACAGTCTCTTCCCATTGACAACCATGTGCACGAGAAGAATGCCCCTCTACCTGTGATGCGCTGTCATATGGACCTGCAAAGGCACTGCTGACAGCACCGATGTCAGCACTGGCTCTAAAACCACTGAGGCAGAGTTCTTCTCTAGCAGGCCTTCGGTTCCAGCCTTTAGTAATGCACCTGTGAAACAATGTGGCGTTTCCAAAAGGCTCACAGGTCATTCTAAGCTAGCATACCTATTTGTGGTTGCATGCACCTTGTTACACCTACCTAGACAAGTTGTCAACTGTCATGTCCAGATGGTCAGGGCCTTGGCCATTGATGTCATGTTGGTTAGCTTAGCTTCTTGGGGAGGCTAGACAAAGATGCTGGTCAAACTGTGTGAAGGCAGGATTTGGAATCAGATGGTGTTATGCCTTCACTTGCTTTTGCAAGTCATCTCAGCAATATCAACGTCACATTATGTTTGTTTCTAATCACTCTAAGAGCACCCACATGTCTCCACCGCAAAGGTGTGTTAGAAGCTATTTGCCTCACTTGACCCATCACAGGTAGCCTCTGTCAAATATGGAGATGTCACGGTGCTGCAAGGCTCTTGGCTGGTCTAGCTCAGAGCTAGTCATGTGATGCTGCTTAATTTATGTACCTGGAAAATATGCAGATTAGTTGCTTGTTGCAATAGTATCAGCTATAGTCCTTATGCTGTCCGGCCACCCTTGAAGCACATAGGCTGAGGACTCCTGGGCCGAATAGCTTGCAGAATGGGCAGTTTCCATGGTCAGTCACCATGTTTCTGGGGCTTGGAGGCCCTTGTTGATCCACAGGGTGACCAAAATGATAAAAGGGATGGAACAGCCCCTATGAGGAAAGACTAGAGGTTAGGACTGTTCAGTTTGGAGAAGAGACAGCTGAGGGGGGATGTGATAGAGGTCTTTAAAATCATGAGAGGTCTTGAATGAGTAGATGTGAATCGGTTATTTACTCCTTCGGATAATAGGACTAGGGGGCACTCCATGAAGTTAGCATATAGCACATTTAAAACTAATCTGAGAGAATTCTTTTTCACTCAACGTACAATTAAACTCTGGAATTTGTTGCCAGGGGATATGGTTAGTGTAGCTGGGTTTAAAAAAAGGTTTGGATAAGTTCTTGGAGGAGAAATCCATTACCCGCTATTAATCAAGTTGACTTAGAAAATAGTCACTGCTATTACTAGCATCCATAGCATGGGGTAGACTTAGTTTTTGGGTACCTGCCAGGTACTTATAGCCTGGATTGGCCACTGTTGGAAACAGATGCTGGGCTTGATGGACCCTTGGTCTGACCCAGTATGGTATGTTCTTATGGCTGCCAGGACTTGTGGCCAAGCTGTAAAAGTTGCTGCCCTATAGACTGTATCTCATGTGGTATTTGTCACTTTTACAGAGCTGATAGCATAAAGGCTAGAGAAGCTGTTGTCAGCTGATGACCTCTGGGCTCTACAAGCTATCTCATTTGAAAATATGTCACTGTACTGAATGTATGGAGCAACTGCTCCCAGAGGTGTCATGTGGTTGGCATGATGGCTTATGCACTTTGTGTTGGCCTCTTGCAAGACAAGTATTTCCTGCCATCATAGTGCTTACGGGGCACATGTCACTACCTCTGACAAATTGCTCATCATATATGCTTCTCACAGATGGCTGTCATGCTGACAAGTGTGCCTAATCTTCTGTGCCTAGTTTGCACTCTGACTCCCTCATTATCAGTTAGGAACCAGGCAGCCACAGACATCAATGATGGGGAGGGGATTTCGGATATGCTAGGAACATACTCGTTGGCCATGTGTAGGTGAACAAACTAGAGGTAACCTGTCCCAAAAAAAGGGCCAACACGATGAGTGACTTGCTGTGTTAGTCTTGGTCTACATCTGAGTTTGGAGGTGATGTTGACCTCATTGTTCCCTCCATTGTCAACCTATGCATACCCCAGAGTAGCAGTCTGTGTGCATCTATTTTGCACAGACTCTTTTGACGCAAATGATCCTGTGCTTCCACTGTTTACAACGGGTGCCTCAGAGATACAACTGTATCATTGGATGAGAAAATGGGCTCACACTGTTTATTCCTTGTGCTGAAAGAGGAGGATGTGAAACTTGACAGTGTCAGATCTCAGGTATGGTGTGTCACATTTCTGGATGAGTAGATAACCCCTTCTACCCCCCAAACCCTGATGCTCTTCCACCTAGTACTTGGAGTGGGCCTAATTGTCCTGTTTAGGGGTGTGCATGGCTCCAAGAGCTTCAGCTGCCAGAGAGTGTTTGCTGTCTTTTTTTTTTTTTTCCCCCTTTGGTATGGGAGGGGGTTCTTGAGTACTAGCACTCCTATTAGAGCTTCCTTTTTTTGAGACTGTGGCCTATTTATCCTCCTCTCTGCAGAACAGATGCTGGCTGCCACATCTTTTGCGCCTTACTCTGCCAGATGTATACATTGGCAGATCATGCCTACAAAGATGCTGCCATATGTAGCTCAATATATTTTGTGTGCCTACATAGAAGTGGTGGCACACTTCTGCAGTTTATTTAGAGGACAGGTTTAGCAGCTGATTTTCCCACCTCACTTGTCCTCTACACAGCCTGTGCCTTATGCACTTCTGTATATTTGCTGGCTGCTCTAGCACTGTGACAGCAGCTGTGTGACAACAGAGGAGGAGTTGAGGGAGTAGTGTAGGTTAGACAAACCCGATAGCCCAAGAGCAGACTGGCTGCTTCCCCTAAACTAGCCTGGCATGCGAGGTTTGTCTGCTCCCAAGCAACAGCAGTAGAAGACATCTTGTTTAGTGTGGAACCTAAAAAGAGTTTTGTCCAGATTGCCTCTTAGGTGGCATGAGGACCCAAGTAATGGCCTCAGTGTAAAATCTTGTGGAATGATGAGTGAGTGTAACTTGCCCTTAACATCACATAGGTTTTACATGTACACTGTGTACTCTGTCCTAGACTTCTGCAGCTGCACATTTATGCTATCTAGAGATAAAAACAGACCTAGTGCTCTGTCCTTTTCAAGTAGCCCTCTGAATGAAGAGTTGGGTCAAGATAGCATTTGGTACCAGAGCCAGAGAGAAGGGCCATTGTTTGGTCAGAGGTAATATATCTTCACAATGTTACAGGCCAATGGCTTGTAATAGGTGCACTATGACCTTTGCAAAGCTAGACAATCGAATGATCCCCAACAGAGAGATGACATAGCTACTGCACTTCTAGCCAAACATTTCTACACCTATTCCACCAGACTGCATGTGAGGGAACACTAGCTAGCTTGTGCCCATCTCACATGCATACCCATGTTCCCAAAAGTTAGCTAAGAGTATATTCTCTAGAGAAGGCAACTGAAGCTCCACAGTAAGGAGCTTCCTGTTTAGCTCTTGCTGTTTTCCATGGGCGCATACAATGAGCATTTGGTTGTATGCAGTAGGCTATATAGGCTTGCCTGCCAGAAAAGTGTCTACTTGGAATGGCCACTGGCTCTCTAGAATGCAAGGTTATGTGGATCCCAAACCTTTGACCTAGTGAACCCTTTAAAAGAAAAAGCACACAATAAAAACAAACAAGCAGAAAGTATTCTTTTAAAATCTGTTAACACTTTATTACACCACAAATGTCAAAAGATTGAAAGCAAGTCAACATCTTTGGTAATCACATTCTGCAAGAACAAGATATGGAACTGCACATGATATTCTCACAGGACAAGCAGGATGGTAGTCCTCACATATGGGTGACGACATCAGGATGGAGCCCAATCACGGAACACTCTTGTCAAAGTTTCTAGAACTTTGACTGGCACTACGGGGCATGCCCAGCATAGCACTAACCCTGCAACCAGCAGGGGTCCCCCTTCAGTCTTTTTTTTTTTTTTTTCCGTGCAGCAGTAGCCACGCGGTTAAGGAGCTCTCTAGAGATTCCTGACAGGAATTTTCCTCACAGAACTTTCCAAATTTCAAAAAATTCTACCCAATCAGGGGTCCCCCTATCGATTCCATATCCGTGGTCGTGAAGGTAAGGCTTTACCTTCCATTGTGGTCTGTTCCCGTCGGGTTTTCCCTTCTGGGCCTACTGGCCATCGATCGCACCGCAGCTAAAGTTTTGTCGGAGCCATGGCGTCGGGTTTTCGTCGGTGCCCCGATTGACCTCTGACAATGTCCATCATCGACTCGCATAGGGTTTGTGTGTTGTGTTTGGGGGTGGACCATGATGTCCTAACTTGCACCAAATGTGCCCAGATGACACCGAAGGGCCGTAAGGCCCGCTCAGAAAAGATGGAGTTTCTTTCTTTTCCAGGTGAAACTACGTACTCCATCAAAGGCCTCAATGTCGTCTGAGCCAGCGCCATCGACCCCTCTGCAGCGACTGGATTCCGGTGCTTCTCACCTGACGCCGACTGCTCCAAAATCATCCACTTCTTCGTCCTCTGCACCAGAGATGGACTGAGGGGAACATCGAGGAAAAACGACGGCACTGCCATCATAAGGCTCAGTCTGCCGATCCAGGCAAGGCCTCTGTTGATAAAGCCTCCCAGTAAAAAAAAAAAAAAAAAAACCCATCCAGAGAAGCACCCATCCTCCTCCGAGACCAGGTCATTGGAGCGGGGAGCTGCAACTTCACTTTTTATCGGTGGACCCTCCGGCCACACCACGCTGCCGCCTACCTCAGAGCTGGGGTTACACACCCCAGGCTTCCGTGAGGAATTGGACCGGATGGTCCAAGAGGCCATCATAAAAGCACTACATGGCTTCCAGCCTCAATCGACGCCTGCACTTGATTCCAGCCGACCCGATACCCACGGCCCTCGCACCCATTACTAGATAGCTTGGACTCCTTGATCAGTGCCCTTCCACCGGTGGGACCGAAGACACCTGTATATCCCACTCCGATTCCTTTGTCATCGGAAGATGAAGACGCACCGAGGCCGGACCCCACTCCCGGGCCGTCAGGAGTCCTGTCACAGATTCCTCCATTGATGCTGCATTGTCCTCTGTCAGTGCCACCATCGATGCTGTCAGTTCCATCGGTGCCTCAGCCTGATCCAGCAGGAATAGCACAGTTTCTCCCATCTGAGGATCCCATGGGGGCTGGGGATCAGCCCTACCAACCGTGGACAGACTATTCTCAGGATTTATTTTTTTTTGTCAAAATACTCTTTATTAACAGGGAAATGACAGACAAAAATGCTGAACATTCAACCTAAGGAACAGAGTACATTGAATCTTTACAACCATAGTAACATGTCCAAGGATAGACCCCACAATACCACCAATCCCTGATTTTTTTTCCATTTCCACCAAAAGCCCCCATCCCAGTAACAGCACAAGCACACCACAGTCAACCATCATTTACACCTTAACCTCCCCACTCCCCTTCCCCCCCCCCCCCCCTTTGGAGGACCAGTGCAGCGTGTACCCATTAAGTCTCAGTCCATCCTGAAGAGCCTTAGGGAAGGCATTGAAACAAGTATCCAGCAGGTACAGTAGATTTTGTCCGGCTGTCTCTTGCCAGCCAAAAAAATCCAGTCTTTCCAACTGTGCAAAGGAAGCCATTCTGCCAAACCAGGCATCGACCGTGGGTATTGCCAACAGCTCCGTCCAGACGGCCAGGATAGTCCGACAAGCCATCATGATAGCCACATGCTCAAATTTGGCCTTGGATTGGCTGCCAGGCAGAAGCCTAGGCGATACGCTTGTTAATAACACACGTCTTGCTGCGTTGAGAGAAACTCCAATACAAGATCCCACCACTGCTAGAACCGCCTGCCAAAAGGACTGGAGTAGTGGACATTCAACCAGCCAGTGGAGCAGTGTGCCATCCACAGTACCACATTTTGTGCATGAAGGTGACAGTCAGCCACATTTAAAACTGCAGACATCGTCGTAATAGAGGCAATGCAGAATTTTAAACTGTATTTCCCGGAGGCATAAATCAGGCAGCAATTTATAGAGATCCTTAAACCAAGCTGCCAAACAGCTGGCCCAAGTTTTTCCAGCCCGTAATAGTGTTTGCCAAGCAGGCGGTGTCAAAATGGCACTGGCAAATTTCATCTCAGCTTCCACAGTAGCAAGTGTCCAGGCGAAAGAACATAAGTAATGACTGGCTTGAAGGAAGGCATAAAATTGTTTCGTTGGTAATTGAAAGGTTCGTGCCAGTGTATCAAAGTCCAGCAGTAATTGGGACTCAGGATCGTACAAATGAAAAGCAAAGAGTACCCCATTCTCTGCCCAAGACTGAAACACCGGACTGCTATCTCTGCCCGGTAGAAATTCTACATTATTCAAAAAGGGGATTAACAGGAACTGAGCTCCTGGCAAGTTGTTCAGCTTGTGCACCCATCACCAGGCTCTTATATAGGGATATAACAACATTCTGGGATAGCTTGCAGTATGGTGCTGTTCCACTCGCAATTGGATAAGATTCAGTGGGGAGCCAGGGGTCAACATGCAATCCAGCATCCCCGCATCACAGTAATGATAGGACCCCGTAAGCCACTCTCCTACAAACCGGAGTTGGCTACATTGTAAAGCCGGAAGTCTTGCATATTAAGCCCTGGGTGCTCCATTATTGTTATAGTTAGTGAGGTTTGGGTGGACCCTTGGACAGTGTGGCAGCTGACCACGCCCACAGGGGGAAGTCCCGTGAGGGGCCACAGGTCAGGCTCAGCTCTTGTCACACAAACACAGATAGTTCTTTAGACAGTTTGAGAAGCCACCAGAGGTGGCAGTAGTGAGTAGAAGATGTAGCCCTGCTGGGCTAGTATTCCCCAGAGCGCTGGAACAGCGGTTTCTCCAGTAGCAGTGGTGTAGTGGAGAAAAGTGAGTACAATGGAACATTCACGGAGTCCCAAGTATGGAGAAGCCCCGAGATAAGGAGAGCTGGCCCTCGAGGAGCAAGTACCAGATCCCTGGAGGTAGAGACTTGTTGGCAAAGTACTCACACAGCAGTTCCATGTAAGAGATGGCACTGGAACGGGGGCAGGCCCTCAAGGAGCTAGTACCTGGTTCCAGGGAGACAGCTCTGAGGAGTAGATGATAGTAGTACTCACTGATAGTGTCTGTAGCGAATTCCTCCAAGGAGATAAATGCAGGCAGTGGGTCAGGCAACATGGGCCCTCGAGGAGCGAATATCGGTTACCTGACAGCGACTTGAAAGAAGCAAAGAGGCCCCCGAGGAGCGGGTACCCCGTTAGTAGAAAGAGTCCAATGGAAGTTAGAAGGCAGAGTAGCTGGGTATGGAGAGCGAATCCCATCCATAAGATTACCCTTGCTAACTCAACGGCTACCAATAAACAGTAGGCTTAAATATCTGGGCAGCGTAACGTCATCACAGGGGGATGCCCCTGAGGAACGTGCCAATGAGGAACTAAGAATGAGGGCCGAGCGGCATGAGCGCCCTAAGGTACCTGGAGAGCATGGAGGAGGCAGCACCCAAGCCGGTCCGGGGACGCCGGAGGAGGACAGCAGACCGGACGCCGAGCAGCCAGGTGTCCATCAAGAGCAGGAGGAGTCGCAGGAAAGGTAGGTGGAGTGAAAGCCGTCGGGCAGCAACTGTTGCAACAATTATCATATAAGCAAGCCGTGCACATTTCCCCGCCATAAAAAAGTGTTGTATGCTGGAGCGCAGGTGCCGGATGTCAACCAACAGGGGATCATATGCATAAGGTAAAGAAGTTTGGGCACCAGTACCATCTTAACCAGTGCGCATCTGCCAAAAAGTGAGAGCGGCAATGGCTTCTATAAAGTTAATTGTGTTTGTAACTTGGCAATGCAGGGAGAGATATTTAAAGTGTATAAATGCTTCAAGTCCTGCGGGATCCAGACCCCTAAATGTTTGTTTGCCCAGTGCCCACCAGAAAGGGAATGGCCCACCTCACGTATCTGAAGTTGGGCGTTTAAAGATAGGGCCTCCGATTTGGCATAGCTAATTTTGAGACCTGCAAACCATATGAAAGCAGTCAAACAGAGTAACAATAGCGGGCACGCTAGTACATGGCTATCCAATGAATAGCAAGAGGTCATCGGCGAACAGAGCCATTTTGAGAGGATGGCCACCCACACTAATCCCACTAATAGCCCGCTCCTGTCTAAGGAATATGGCCAGGGGCGCCAAGACAAACAACAAGAGGGAAAGGGGGCAACCCTGTCTGATTCCACAATGGATAGAAAAAGCCCTCATAGGTAGTCCATTAAGCAAGATGGTAGCGCTCGGGTTGCTGTAAAGGGTTCGCAACCATTGCAAATAGACACCCGAGAAACCATACTGCTGTAGCACCCAAGCATATACTCCCATGAGAGAGAATGAAAAGCCTTTTCAGTGTCTAGGCTGAGGATCAGTGCTTCGGCCTGGTAGCTAAGAGCTGCCAACAGACGTCGTACATTCCGCACCCCTTGGCGTCCCGCTACGAACCCAGTTTGGTCCTCATGAATAAGACATGGTAAAATAGTGGTTAAACTGGCGGCTAGGACTGAGGCAAGGATTTTAATATCCACATATAGCAATGAGATAGGGCGATAGAACCCTACCTCCAGAGGGTCCTTACCCAGTTTAGGGAGAACCACAATAACAGATTGATTGGAGACTGCTGGTAGGGTATTAGTGCACAGTAAGTCCCCATAATAGGACTGCAGGGGGTTAATACTCCGAAATGTAAAATTTTTATAATATTCCGACCCAAACTCATCCTGCCCAGCTGCTTTACTCAGCTTCAATTTCTGAATTATGGCATAAATTTCCTGAGTAATAATAGGGCGGTTTACTATAGCCAGCTGATCTTTTGTGTAAGGCGAGGCCATGGGAGCCCACAAAACAGCGTTTCCGCTGTCTCCTTACTCATTGGCTTTGTATCATACAGGGATGCATAATACTGAAAGAACCTTGCCGCAATCTCATCAGGCACGGTCTGGTGTGTCCCGTGTCTGTCCCAAATGCCCACCACGGATGCCCGTTGACCTCTAGGCCGGACCAAGTGAGACATAAGCGGGCTGGCTTGGTTGCCATACTTATATAGTTGGTACTGATAGTATTTGAGGGATTTGGATGCTCGCTGATATAATAGGCTATTCAGAGCCTCCTGAGCCTAGTCTACGTGAGCTTTAGCATCAACTGACATGTCCCTTATATTTATTTATTTGTGGTTTTTATATACCGGACTTCGTAGGATAACATCAGTTCGGTTTACATTATAACTTCAAAATCAGCAAAACAGAGGCTTTACATAGAACTTATAGGAAAACAGTGAATACAATTAAATAAACTATATAATGAACGAGGCTTAAATAGAGGTTGTTGGATAACTGAGATGGTACTGAGAGAAATGGGCACTTTGTGCAGATTTAAGGACCTCAGTAAGTCTTAAGATTTCTGCATTACATTGCCGATTTTTCTCTTGGCTACGTAAGTTATGACCGCCTTCCCAGCATCCCACACCGTCGTGGGGGATACCTCTGAAGTCATATTATGCACAACATATTCCTTCCAGCATGCCTGTAAAATACCTATGGAACTCCTTATCCATATAAAGATCTGGCCACATGTACCAGGAGAACGGAGGTTGGGCCCCACTGAAGGACCATCGTCACAGGAGCGTGGTCTGACAGGGAAATGGTCCCAATGTTAGCGTCTTTGACCTTAGAGAAGCACTGATCCGAGACCAACAAATAGTCCAGCCTAGAATACATATGGTGAGGATGGGGAAAAACAGGTACAATCCCGGTCCTGAGGATGGAGTACCCGCCAGGCATCTATCAAATGTAATTCCTGGCACAGCAGGTTAATCCCCTCAGTACTATCATTCCTAGTGGGAAGTTTGGGTGGGGTATTGCCCAGGTGTCTGTTCGCGGATATGTTAAAATCGCCGCCCATCATTAAACTATAATCGGAAAAATCAGCTAGAACATTTATCAGGGAAGTGAAAAAACCCATAAGTATACATTAGGGATGTAGACATTACAAAAAACAATTTTTTGCTGATACAGTGTGCCTGCCGCTATAACGTACAGCCTTCCTCATCCCGACAGGTACGCGCAAGCTGAAACGGCAAGTTTTTATGAATAAGGATGGCAAACCCCTCTGCCGTCTGTTATAGGAGGAGTAGTAGGATTGACCCACCCAATCTTTGTAGCTTTGCGTGCTCCCTGTCCCCTAGGTGGGTTTCCTGTAGGAATGCCACCTGTGCTTTCATGCGTTTAAACATGGTGTATAATTTGGTCTGCTTGATCAGGGAATGGATGCCACCCACATTCAAGGTAACCATTTTAACTTGTGCCATAATATAGGAGCAGCAATATAGTCACTAATCGGAGCTTGCTAAGGCCCTGCGCTACACACGCCACAGTGCCCCCGAGGTCTCCCAGCCTAGGCCCTGGGGGTAAATTTCAGACAGTGTCCCATGTTTTACCGGAAACTGGAGTCCAACCCAAGATGGCCCTGCCCCCCACTACCACACACATCCACTACCACACCAAGCAGCCACACACATCATATCCTCAACAGTAACAACCCTCATTGCTCCATGAGGCTCAGGACAGGCCCTGTCCCAATCACTAGGTACTAGAGTCCCCCCCTTCCTCTGGCCCCACTCCCCTTCCATCGCTGTGGCATGGTCCTAGGTCAGGTGTCCTCACCCCACCAGAGTCTCAGTAAACCTAGGCAGTTAAACCCCAGGAAGCAGTAGCAACAGCCCAACATCGGGTTCTGAATAAATGAACAAGTTTGGAATTAGTGGAAGCTGCCCCTCACCTACAGTGACCTCCTGGCCAGCGCATAGAACTTCCAAAGGTGTGTAAGAGAGAGACCAGCATTTAAAAAGGTCCAGTCTCCACTTAGTATCATGGCCTCTACACCCAACAGGCTTCCGCCAATGAAAGAATTGTGGCAACGTCCTCCTCAACCCGTACGTAAGTAGGGCTGGCCATTACAAGTAAATGGGGCGAGGCTGTGTCTCCTTGCAATGAACCATCAAATGCAAAAACTTTAGAAACTTGTAAATTTGTGAACTTGGATCCATCGCTTAGAAATGTTTGTTCTTTACTCCGCGCCATGTGACAGGGCCGGCCAATGGCACGGATACCCTGTCACATGGTAAGGGCAAAGGCCATCGGCGCCATATTTATTAGTGGCAGCTGACGGCCTGAGAGCGGGAGATAACTCCCGGGACCCCCACTGGACCACCAGGTACCTGTAAAATGTTTTTGGGGGGGTCGGGAGGGTGGGGGAAGCTAAGGGATTAGTTTTAAAGGGTCAGGTGGGTTTTTTGTTTATCGGCTCGGACGCAGCTGATAAAAAAAACCACGATTGGGCCGGACGAAAAAAAAACACGATGTGAACCGGAATCCGAACCGATTCACATCTCTAGTGGTCACTGCCTACCTCAGGGGTCAGAAGATCCATGTCTACTCTTATCTCAATGATTGGTTAATAAGGGCTCCAACCCAAAAGGATGCACTAGCCTCCTTACATGTAACCCTCCACACCCTTCTGTCTCTCGGGTTTCTGGTCAACTATTCCAAGTCCAAGCTCGTTCCATCTCAAATTCTCTCCTTCATGGGGCAGACTTGGATACCATACAGGCAAAAGCCTTTCTCCCTCAAGACAGAGCTCACACTCTCTCACGACCCTGGCACAGCAACTCCAGGCTTGGAGATACACAACTGCTAGTCACTTCCTCACTTTGCTAGGTCACATGGCATCGTCTGTACATGTTACTCCAATGGCCCGTCTAGCCATGAGAGTAACACAGTGGACCCTAAAGTCCCAGTGGACTCAGTCTTACCATCCAATGTCCAACATTGTCCACATCACCAAACAGCTCCGCCTCTCGCTGGTCTGGTGGATGCAACACTCCAATATCCTACGAGGTCTCCCCTTCCAGGTTCCAGAGCCTCAAATTACGTTGATGACTGACGCCTTCAACCTAGGGTGGGGTGTGCCTGTTGACCACCTGCAGACCCAGGGAACTTGGTCTGCAGAGGAATCCAAATATCAGATAAATTTCCTGGAACTTCGGGCAATCAGATATGCCCGAAGTTCCAGGCAATCAGATATGCCAAGGTTTTTCAGGATTGCCTATCCAACAAAACCATCCTTAACTAGACCGACAACCAGGTGGCAATGTGGTACATCAACAAACAAGGGGGAATGGACTCCTACCTTCTATGTCAAGAAGCTGCACAGATATGGACGTGAGCTCTTTCCCACTCGATGTACCTCCAAAGCGACCTATTGGGCAGGCGCGGACAAGTTGAGTTGCACCTTTCATCCGCACGAATGGTTTCTAAACCACACAGTAGCGAACACAATCTTTCAACGCTGGGGTTATCCGCACATCTTTGCGTCCATCCACAACAACAAAGTAGAGAACTTCTGCTCACTCACTCGCAGCCACCACTCACTGCCGAGGGATGCTTTCACCCTCTCGTGCTCCAGCGGTCTACTCTACGCATACCCTCCACTTCCACTCATTCCCAGGACTCTCGTGAAGTTATGCAAGGACAAGGGCTTAATGATTCTTATAGCCCCTCACTGGCCATGCCAAGTCTGGTTTCCAATCCTCAAAGACCTCTCAGTATGCCAGCACATTCGTCTGGGGGCAGACCCACTGCTGGAAACTCAAAACAGCAGTCACCTTTGCCATCCCAACCTCCCGGCCCTGTTCCTGTTAGCCTGGATGTTGAAAGGCTAACACTCCGACCCCCCTTAACCTTTCGGAGTCTGTGTCCCAAGTACTCATAGCTTCCTGAAAGCCTTCCACAAGACAGTCTAATCATTCTAAATGGAAGAGGTTTGCGGTCTGGTGCATGTCCATGTCCATAGACCCCTTCACTTGTACCATTGTGAAGTTCCTGGACTATCTCTGGCACCTGTCAGTCTGGCATACAGACTTCCTCCATTAGGGTCCATGTCAGTGCAGTAGCTGCTTTCCATAACTGGAAAGATGTCTCTATCTCAATACAACCCTTAGTAACACGCTTCATGAGGGGCTTACTCCACCTAAAACTTCCACTGCACCCTCCGGCCCCCGCTTGGGACTTAACGTGGTTTTAAGATGACTCATGAAGCCTCCGTTTGAATCTCTCCACTCCTGCAATCTCCACTATCTCACGTGGAAAGTACTTTTTCTTCTCGCTATAACATCTGCTTGCAGAGTTAGTGAATTACAGGCCTTGGTCACCTAACCGCCTTACACTAAAATTCTGCATGACGGGGTAGTGCTCCGCACCCACCCTAAGTTTTTACCAAAAATAGTATTGAGTTTCACTTCAATCAATCAATCCATCATATTACCTACTTTCTTTCCCAGGCCCCACTCACACCCAGGAGAACAGCTCTGCATTCCTTGGACTGCAAACGTGCACATCAGCCACAGGAAAGCCACTCAACTATTTGTTTCTTCCAATAAAAACAAATTGGGTAATCTGGTGGGCAAGCAGACCCTTTCTTCCTGGCTGGCAGATAGTATTGCTTTTTGTTTCCAGCAAGCAGGCCTTCCGCTACAAGAAAGTGTAAAAGTACATTCTATCAGGGCCATGGTGACCTCAGTGGCGCACCTCCATTCGGTGCTGCTACATGGAGTTCTCTCCATACATTCGCAGCCCATTATTGCCTAGACAAGGCTGGCAGGCAAGATTCCATTTTTGGCCAGTCTGTTCTACGCAACTTATTCTCAGCTTAACTTCCCAACATCCTTCCAGCAACCCGTTCAGGGTTTTCAGGATGCCCTCCTACCCAAATCCACCCCTGTTGTTGTGCCTGTTGCACGTCTTTGGGTGCATTTGGTGCATTGCTCTGGCACCCTCAGCTCGCTATTCACCCATATATGAGGACTACTATCCTGCTTCTCCTGTGAGAAAGCAGAGTTGCTTACCTGTAACAGGTGTTCTCACAGGACAGCAAGATGTTAGTCCTCACAAAACCCACCCGCCACCCCGTGGAGTTGGGTTCGCTTATGATTTATTTTATTTTTTGCACGTACTTCTTGCTATATATGAGACTGAAGGGGGACCCCTGCTGGTTGCAGGATTAGTGCTATGCTGGGCATGCCCAGTAGTGCCAGTCAAAGTTCTAGAAACTCTGACAAAAGTGTTCCGTGATTGGGCTCCATCCTGATGATGTCACCCATATGTGAGGACTTAACATCCTGCTGTCTTGTGAGAACGCCTGTTACAGGTAAGCAACTCTGCTTTCTAACTGAAATGAAAAGCATATTGAGTGCAGATTGCTACATATATTGTTAAATGGCAACATTACATATACTGCATTAGCATATTATCCTTTTCACAATCATGATTACAGCGAAGAACATAGAAAGTGGAAGTAGCACTGCAATAGCTACAGTACAGCTCTAATGTTAGAGCTGATAACAGCATAGCTACATGATGATAACCAAAAGATCCCCAGACAGTCCATGTTAGAAAAGTGCACTCAAAATGGGGGGGAGGGACAGCCTAAGGGCCAAGGCAGCAAAGGATAAATAGTAGGCAGGAGGACCAGGACTGTAGAGCAAAGCATGGAGACAGGAGCAAAAAGGCAGCAGCTGCACTGTGACTGGAGATGGCATCAAGGAGGCCGGAGTATGGGGAGGGCATTAGAAGTAGCAGAACAACACTAGCAGACAGACAATCTCCATCTAGTCGGCACAGGAACTCTCTCCAGAAGTCTGGCCAGGCTTGTTCAACAAGTCTTGTTTCCTAGCGTGTAGCCAGATGGACTCAGAACAAGTGGGTATAGTGTGCTCGTGCTAGCAGTTGGAGACGGATCTGACATCAGCACGGGTACATATACCCCCACAGGAAGTGAAGCAACTCAGTAATTTCCATCTCCAAAGCAGTTTGGAGTGCCTGCACGCTCGCTGAGCGTGTTTTCCAATACTACTTTCTACTTTCCAAAATCTCAGAAGACTAGCCCCGCACTCCTGCGGTGATACCCTCGGGTCCCTCCCCCAGTCGAGTTTCCCGAGGTGATTTCCATGGTCCCTCGGAGGTAAGAGCCTCTGTCCAGTGGCCGGTTTGCGGCAGGGATCTAGCCCCCAAGCGAGAAGGGCTTGGGCCTGGCTGAGAGGCGCCTCGGTCCCGGAGTGGACTTGGCCCCGAGCGAGACGAGTTCGGCGGCTTAGAGGCAGCGGGTGCACTTCCTCGAGCGCGGCGGTGAAGGCATTTCCCCTCTCCCCCCGCAGCCGGAGACTGCCCGGGTTACAGCCGGGAAGCGCCGAGGATCAGGTAAGGCGTACATCTCTTACTTTTGGTCTCCGAGGTACGAGGATCGGCGGCGTTGTCTGCATGCGGCGTGCCGTGGAGGTCGCCATTTTTGTCTGCCTTGTTCAGGTATTGAGCGCCCACGGATAGGCGCCTGTGGATAGGCGCGCAACGCAGCATATATATTGCTAAGCGTATGTTATTGAGCATATTGCTGTACGCATATTATTGAGCGCATATTGTTTGTTATTGTGCGCATATTGCTGTGCGCATATTATTGAGCGCATATTGTTATTGGGCTCATATTATTGAGCGCATATCGCTGACAGCATAAGCGCCGGCACCCTACATTCGGAAGACGCGATGGAACACTTAAACGCCCCGGCGTCTCCAGAGGTGGCACCTCCTGAGTCTGGCGTGAAAGCTCTTGGCCTGTGCTCAGCGTGCCAGCTTAGAGCCACGCAGAGCGAGGAGCCAGACTCCCTTTGTGCCCAATGTGAGGAGGCCGTGGGAGCCTCAGGCCAGGACCAGTCTCAACCGAGGTTTACAGACAGTTCCCCAGGGGCCACACCGGACCTAGCGGGCCATCTAGAACAGCCAGGAATCTGGGGGGACCTGGTACCCCGACGGCTGGAGACCGCTTCCATTTCCTGGGTGGACTTATTTAAGGGGATCCACGCCTTTGTACAGATGCAGTCGGCTTCCCGTCCTGGACCTGCTGCTGCTCCGGCTGACCCTGCCTCCGAACCTTCTCGCCCTTATCGCTGGCGCACGCCTCCGGGCAGTCCGGCTCATGCGGACCCTGATGTCTCGGAGGACGAGTCCGACCCCCCCCGAGGAGGGGGACCTTCCCTCGGGGATAGAGCCATATCGAACTATGAGGCGGTTCTTTCCCAAGGAAGATCTCTCCGACCTGGTTTCTCAGTGCCTGACGGAGTTGGCTATTCCAGGCCCCAGCACCATGGAGGCATCTACGCAGAACCCCCTGCTGGAGGGTCTTCGTCCCACAGCCCGCCATTTCCCCTTCCTGCAAGCAGCGCAACAACTGATAGATTTGGAGTGGAATGCGCCGGAGGCCTCGTTCAAAGGGGGTCGGGCCCTGTCCGGCATGTACCTCCTGGACCCGGCAATCGAGGATATGCTGGCGTGCCCTAAGGTGGACGCCTTGGTTAGCGCTGTGGTCAAGCGCACTACCATTCCGGTGGAGGGAGGGGCGGGCCTCAAGGAGGCTCATGACCGACGCCTGGACACCATCCTGAAACAAACCTTTGAGGTGGCAGCTCTGTCTCTGCGAATCGCAACCTGCTGCACAGTGGTGATGCGTTCCTGTTTGTCACAGGTCCGGAACAATGCTCCGGCAGCAGACATGGAGTCAGCTCTTTCGTTCCTTATGGATGCCGCCTCCGACCTAGTCCGTACTACAGCCAAGGGGGTCTCATCCTCAGTAGCAGCCAGGAGGCAGCTCTGGATACAGAATTGGTCAGCTGATGCTCCTTCTAAGACACGTCTCACTAGAATGCCGTTCAAGGGTTCTCTCCTGTTCGGCAGCGACCTAGATAAACTGGCCAGCACATGGGGCGCCTCTCCAGTACCTCGACTACCAGAAGACAGGTCCAAGAGGAACCAGCGCATCTTTCCGAGGCCTTCCAGAGGTAGAAGCTCCCAACGCTTCACTCCCTATAGGAGTTGCTACCAGGCACCTCGTCCTCAGGCCAGGAACCAGTCCTTTTGGACCAAGCAGCGCAAGACTGGAGCCGGCTCGGGGTCAGGTCCCGGCCGCGCCTCACAATGAGAATCAGCCGATCCATCCGGGGGACAGAGCCATAGGGGGCAGGTTAACCCTCTTCTACCCCAGATGGGTCGCGATTACGTCGGACCAGTGGGTCCTCGCCATCATCCGAGAGGGCTATTATCTGGACTTCCATCACACCCCTCCAGACAGGTTTGTGGAGTCTCCGTGTCCAATCCACAAGAAGGAGGCATTAGAAGTTACCCTGGCGAGGCTCCTGTCCTTGAAAGCCATAATCCCAGTACCTGCATGGGAAATGGATTCTGGGCACAATTCCATTTATTTCATGGTACCCAAGAAAGAGGGCACTTTCCGGCCCGTATTAGACCTCAAGTCAGTCAACCGATACTTAAGGGTCCCGAGGTTTCACTTGGAAACTCTGCGCTCAGTCAAGACCTCAGTACAGCCAGGGGAGTTCCTCACGGCCTTAGACTTGTCAGAAGCCTACCTGCATATCCCGATCCATCAGGATCATCAGCGTTACCTACGCTTCAAGGTTCTGGGACGACACTTCCAATTCCGGGCTTTGCCCTTCAGGTTAGCCACAGCACCGCGGACCTTCACCAAGGTGATCGTAGTGGTAGCAGCGGCGCTCAGACGGGAAAGAATCCTTGTCCATCCCTCCCTAGACGATTGGCTGATCAGGGCGAAATCCCGAGAGGAGAGCCATCGGGCAACCAACAGAGTGATCGCCCTTCTGGAAAGCCTGGGATGGGTAGTCAACCTAAGCAAGAGTTGCCTACAGCCTTCCCAATCACTGGAATACCTGGGAGTCCAGTTCGACACCCAGGCAGACAAAGTCAGTCTCACCACCAAGAGAAGATTAAAACTCCAGACACGTCTACGGTCCTTGATGGGAGCCAGCCGGCCCATAGCTTGGGATTATCTGCAGGTTCTCGGTCTCATGGCATCCACCCTGGAAGTGGTACCCTGGGCGCGGGCCCATATGAGACCACTACAACGCTCCCTCCTCTCTCGATGGAGCCCACGCTTTCGGAATTACTCCGTGCATCTACCTCTACCAGCCAGACTGCGGACCCAGCTACGGTGGTGGTTACAGTCCAACCACACGAGCAGGGGGTCGAAGATGTCCTCCCCCACGTGGACTCTGCTCACCACAGATGCCAGCCTGAGTGGATGGGGAGCACACTGCGAAGAGCTCACCGCCCAAGGCGGTGGAACAGAGAAGAGTCTGGGTGGAACATCAACCGTCTAGAGGCACGGGCAGTCCGGTTAGCCTGCCTGTGATTTGCTCACAGGCTGAGGAACAGAGCAGTCAGAGTGATGTCCAACAACGCCACCATGGTGGCATACATCAACCGACAGGGCGGAACCAGAAGCCAACAGGTGTCCCTAGAGATAGCCCCACTGATGGCTTGGGCAGAGGCGAATCTCCAGGTCATTTCCGCCGTCTACATTGCCGGAAGGGACAACACAGTGGCAGACTTCCTCAGCAGGGAAAGCCTAAATCCGGGATAATGGCAGCTGTCCCCCATAGCCTTCCAGATGATTGTGGATCAGTGGGGGACTCCGGACATGGACCTACTAGCGGACAGGTCCAATGCTCAAGTACCCAGATACTTCAGCTTCAAGCGAGATCCGTTCTCTCACGGGATCGACGCCCTGGTTCAGCCATGGCCTCCAGGGACCCTGCTATACGCCTTTCCTCCGTGGCCCCTGCTGGGCGCCCTTATACACAAGATTCAGAGGCACAGGGGCCTAGTTCTTCTAGTGGCACCAGACTGGCCAAGAAGACCCTGGTACGCGGACATGAGAAGACAACTGACAGGGGAGCCTCTTCCCCTGCCTCCGCTCAGGGACCTGCTTCGTCAAGGTCCCATCCTCCACGTGGATCCGGCTCAATTCTCTCTTACGGTCTGGCCATTGAGAGGGCTAGGCTGAAGAAAAGAGGTTACTCTGAGCCGGTGATAGATACACTCCTCCGAGCTCGCAAGTTTTCCACATCCCTCACCTACATCAGGATCTGAAGAGTATTTGAAGCCTGGTGCGACATTCATGGCACCAATCCACATGCGACCACAATCCCTATTGTTCTGGATTTCCTGCAGGATGGGCTTCAGAAGGGTCTCTCCCTAAGCTCCATCAAGGTTCAGGTGGCTGCGCTGTCTTGCTACGGTCCCAGGAGGGATGGCAAGACCATCGCCACGCACCCAGATGTTTCCTGCTTCCTGAAAGGAGTCGAGCACATTCGTCCGCCACTGAAGTGGCCAGTGCCCCTGTGGAACCTCAACATAGTTTTGGATTTCCTTGCGGGATCCACCTTCAGACCCCTCCGGGGCCTGTCTCTCCGTTCTCTAACTTTGAAGATGGTGTTCTTGCTGGCTGTGTGTTCAGCACGCCGCATCTCGGAGCTACAAGCGCTGTCCTGCCGTGATCCCTTTCTGAGAATCATTCCAGAGGCTATCAATCTTCGCA
Source organism: Rhinatrema bivittatum (assembly GCF_901001135.1). Lineage (NCBI taxonomy): Eukaryota > Metazoa > Chordata > Amphibia > Gymnophiona > Rhinatrematidae > Rhinatrema > Rhinatrema bivittatum. Next base: position 50,677,895 of record NC_042622.1, on the reverse strand, counting down.
CGGTTCCCTCTTTCTTACCTAAAGTAGTCTCACAATTTCACCTCAATCAAACCATATCTTTGCCAACCACAGCGGGTTTGAAGAAATCAGAAGAAGGGCGTGTGCTACGCCATCTCGACATCGGCAGATTGCTGCCCAGATACTTGGAAAAGACAGAAGCAGTACGAAAGACGGACCATCTGTTCGTCCTTCACAGCGGGAAGAAACAAGGAGAAGCGGCCTCACGGCCCACCATCGCCCGCTGGATCAAAGAAGTTATCAGAGCGGCCTACCTGGAGGCCGGGAAGTCACCGCCTCTGCAGGTCAAGGCTCATTCTACCAGAGCGCAGGCAGCCTCTTGGGCAGAATCTAGGATGCTGTCGCCCGCGGAGATATGTAAGGCGGCGACATGGTCCTCCCTCCATACCTTTTCCAGATTTTACAGTCTGGATGTCCAGGCCAGGGAGGACACAGCATTTGCGAGGGCAGTCCTACGCGGTCCTCAGGCAGCCTCCCGCCCAGTTCGGGAGTAGCTTTTGTACATCCCACTTGTTCTGAGTCCATCTGGCTACACGCTAGGAAATGTTGAGATTACTTACCTGATAATCTCCTTTTCCTTAGTGTAGACAGATGGACTCAGCATCCCGCCCGGCTGCCGGTATACAGGGGTTTCACCGATTCAAGGTAAGCCTTATCACTTCTTACATGAGTGCGTCCACTCTACCAGGTGTCGACGTCTTCCGGTTGGGAACGCTGGCGGTCTCCAGCTACTATCAATCGGTCAGGGGAATCCTGTTTCACTACTTCATCGATCGGTCAGTACACATATATCCATAACAGCTTTTGCAAGGAAGATTACTGAGTTGCTTCACTTCCTGTGGGGGTATATGTACCCGTGCTGACGTCAGATCAGTCTCCAACTGCTAGCACGAGCATACTATACCCACTTGTTCTGAGTCCATCTGTCTACACTAAGGAAAAGGAGATTATCAGGTAAGTAATCTCAACATTTTTAGGCGTTACAGGGTAGGAGTTGTGAACAGTCATGGCCCTTTGCCATGCTGTGGCATGTCTTTGAGGGGCCTTTACCGGGTCGTCTCTTGGGCTGGGGACTACTACTTGGTTTGGTGTCTTGGAATGCTGGGAATGTCACAGGTGAAGGCTCTGGCATTCTTTGTAGAATCTGGGTGAGGATGCTGGTGAGGTTATTTATTGAGGCAATGTGTAGAGAGCTTGTGTGGACTGTTAACTGGTCATGCAAGGCCTGGGTCTGCCTGTTCACAGCCCTCTTCAGGTGCACTAGCTCGGCCCATATTTGGAGGTGGACCTTTCCAGTTGGTCGAGCTGCTTGTGCATTGAGGCCTTTATCGGTGCAGGGGTTTGTGCTGGTGCTGTGCTCGTTGTGGCCGGAGTGGAGGATTTTGCCTCCAGAAGTGGCATGAAAGGGCTGGTGGGATGCTCTGACTCAAGTGTCTGCGGCCATGTGGTGTACTGGAGCGAGTTTTTATGCTAGCTCAACTGTGTGCCACTGCAGACTGGGTTCCACAATGAAGCTTGACAGGTTTAAGCTCACATTCGGTGGGCTTACTGAGCCAAGAGCTTGCAGGATGTTGCTGTGCTGAGGAGGCTGCTGCTGCTCCTCACTGAACTGTCTGTGTCCAAAAGCAAAGGGCATTGAAAAGTACTGTTGCACTGCTGGTCCCTGGGGCTTGATGGCTGGGACCAGCAAAGTTTTGGACCAGAGCTGTGGCAACAAAGATAAGTACCAAAATCAAGAGGTACACACATGGACTGTTTGGCAATCAATGTGAGCATTTTATGCCAAATGATGTGCACAACTGTAGCAGCTTTGCTATTTACAGGTGAAGAGCTGTTAGGGAGTTAGCAAACAGATAGGGATATTTGTGGGTGGATCCTTGGGCTGGTGGCAGATGCCCACGCCCCCGGGGAAAGATCCTGAGAGGGACCACCGGTCAGGCTCTGCGTTTGGAGACACACACATTAGATCTTTTATTAAACCATATAAGAAACCACCAGAGGTGACAGTAGTGAGCTGGAGTTCCCGGCAGGGCCGTAGTCCCTCAGGTACTGGAACGGCGATCCCTGGATGGCTGAGCTGTTGAGAAACTGAATATGGTGAGTAGGCAGGGTATACAGAGATGAGGTAAGGAACCTTGATAGAACACTCACACAATGGTCTCATAGAAGCCCAGGAGCTGGAATGAATAGGCCCTCTGAGCGAGTACCTGGTTCCAGGGAAAGCTCTGAGAAGAGCGATGGTAACTCACTGATGTAGTTGGCAGTGAGGACTTCCAGGCAGAAGAGAATACAGAGCAAGTCTGGGAACAAGGGCCCTCGAGGAGCGAGTACCGGTTCCAGATTGTCTCCTGAAAAACAAAGGAGAGAGCGAGGCCCCCGAAGAAGCAGAGTAGCTTGGAATCCGAAGCGAGTCCATTCCATTCCTTGCTATCTCAATGTGTTAGCAAATTCTAGGACCTTATATATCCGTCGTGGGTGACATCATCTCAGGGGAATGCCCCGAGGTTCGCGCCATCACTGGTACTTCAGTCAGGGCCGCGCGTGCGCCCCTAGGCCTCCAGGAAACATGGCGGGTTGCAGCGTCTAGCTGGTCTGGGGACGCCGGAGGACTTCTGCAGAAGGACGCCTCGGCAGCCAATCTTCCCACGGGTGAAGAGGGAGTCTACAAAGAGGTAAGGAGGGCGGAGAGAGGGCGTCGGGAACCGACAGACATAACAAGAACTTGGTGGCTCCAACTCACGTGGTGTCCAGCTGCTTAACCATACCCTCAAACACATGGTCCCAGCCATTGGATGATGTGCTTCTCCATAGGTGTGAGCGCAATCAGACAAGGGGCTCCTCCACTGATCTGCTGTATGTTCTTGTTCCAGTTAAACCACCTTTTGTCTTTAACTGGTCCTTTATGTTCAGTAACTGTGGGGACACCTGCGCCCCACTGTGTCTCATGCCACTGCACATTGAGAAAGCCTGGGCCCAACCTGAAGTAACTTGCACGCGCTGGGACAGCGAGAAATGTCCTGGTCGGGCCCACCCATTTGTCAGGGCCCAGCACTTATGCGCATGATTGGACCCTGTTTAAAATGCGTGCAGCGCACAGCCCTCGCAAGTGGCCATTTCTAAGCGCATAGCTGATTTAAAATCCGGCCGTTTGTCTAACATCAAAAGACAGAAGTAAATAAGGAATTTTTTTAAAAAATCATGTAAAAAGTTTAAATTGAGACAATGCTGAGAATGTTCAGATCTGAACAAACTTTAGTTTACAAAATTACAATTTAACTAACAGTGCTTTTGTCACTAATCCCACAGTTATCAAGTACTTAAAAATTGTCCAGGCTCTACATGCCACATTATGTAGGCTTTTAAATACTTAATGTGAAAAACAGAGTGAACATTAAACATTTGAAAAACAAAAAAAATATTTTGTATGACTTTTTTTTTTTAAATAAAGTTTTGAAGCATCAAACTTGGAGCTCCATCAATAGTTTTAACTGATGAATTATTCCATCCCTTGTCATATGCCAGTCTTTTAAATGTTGCTTTTACATTCAAGAGATTTTTTTGAACACTATAATAAAATGTAATTTGAGATGCCCCACATGTCAGTCAATGAGAAAATGGCTTTAACTTCAATCTTCTTTAAAGTCAGTTCAAAAGATTTCACAGCAAATTTCAGCGGCATCCTTCCATATGAGGGACTTGACGACTTGACTGCACTGCAAGTCCCAACATCGATGTTTCGAAAATTCTTCATCAGGAGACCTGCACCGAAGATTGACAAGAAGAAAGTGAACAATATTTAAAAGCAGCATTTAAAAGATTGGCATATGATGACACGGGGTGGAATACTTAATCAGTTAAAAACTTTGAAGCATTTCCCTCTGATAGGGACAATATTTTACGACTGTTCCTTAGGAATAGAGAAGTAAAATTCCAAGAACATCAAATCTGGATTTTTCCTGACATTACTAGAGCGACCCAAATTAGACGAAAACAATTTTTAGAATTGAGAACCCTTGCCGAACAAGTAGGTGCTCAATTAGTGGTCAGATACCCATGTAAATGTCTAGTTAGATATGAAAATGCCAGATATATATACTTTGAGCCAGAGGGATTGAAGTCCTTTTTGGAAGCAAAAAAGATGACTGAGAATAAAGGTGTTTAAGTAAGTTGTCATTTTGAATGAGAAGCATACACTCTCAATTTCTTATATTTTGATAATTTTTCTCGATTTAGCTCCTTATATGAATATTTGGATTTCTGCTATTGCATGGTAATTAGGATTTCCAGGTTATAGAAAATTATATTGTTGTTAGTAATATCTGAAGTATTTTATATTATGATAATCCTGGATATCCGTATTATGATTTGATGATGTAATGTCATGATGATTTCAAAATTTAATAAAACATAAAAAAAAAAAAAAAACAAACTTTGAAGCTCCAAGTTTGATGCCTCAAATGTATAAAAATCACACAAATATACTTTTTTGAATGTTTGTTTGTTTAATGTTTACTCACATTAGGCATTTATATTAATGTGTGCTGTGTTTGTTCCTTGTGTTTTACAAGCTTTTAAATACTTAACATAACACTCTTGACATCTTATCCCATCAACACTTTTTATTTATTTTAAACAGTATAAGCCTTTTTCATCTGGAAAAGTTTGTCCCCCTGACCAAGAGTGTCTGGCAACTTCCTTTCAGTTGAAAAAAGTTGATTTTAATTTGAATACGTACAGTAGGTGGTGCTAGGACACTGCAAGCAGTGGCATAGGGTTGGAAATGCTCTAGGTTTGCCTGTTCAGCTTTGGAGTGGCTCCAGTTCTCTAGAACAGTGTTTCCCAACCCTCTCCTTGAGGCACATCTAATGAGTCAGGACTTCAGAATATGCATGAGAGAGACTTGCATACATTCTAGACCCAGGGTATTGAAATCTTCATCTCAAACATATTCTCTGTGGCAATCCTGAAAACCTGAGTGGATAAGAGTACCTCCAGGAAAATATTGAGGGGAAAAAAAAAACTAGTCTGGCTCCAGAGTCAAGAGACACTCTACTCCAGCTCCAGACTGTTCAGGAACCTTGGCTCTGGAGCAGCTCCAAACTGCTTTTCCTCCAGAGCCATGGAGGACAAAAATATGCATATATGTATGCATGATACACTTTCTAACTAATGTTAATGGATAATAAGTATTTCAGTAGGGAAGGAAGAGACAGATGCAGTCAGGCCTGGCATTGACAGTGTGCACACCATGCATTTGCACAGGGCCGCACACCTGGGAGCGCAGTGGTGGCAGCAGGAGAGGCTGTAGGTCCACCGGCAGAGCTCAACCCGCCAGTGGACAAAAATGAAAGCATGCACATGGCTTTCTGGCTCCTGCCCCCCCCCCCCCCCCTTCACAGAAAAGCTGGTGGTGGGGCGAAAGAAAAAGTAGCCTGCGGGGCCGTGCTGGAGCTCATCCCACTGTGGCCTGGAGAAAGGTGTGTATGAGTGTCAGAGCTTGTGTGCATGCATTGCCTATGTGTGTGCACCTGTGAGAGCCTATGTATCGCACATAGGTTCTCACAGGCATACTCCACACACATACAATGTCTGTGAGGGAAAGAGAGCAAGTATTTGTGAGAGCAAAGGCATGTATATAAGATGGGGGGTGTTTGTGTGGCCCTACTTCCCCAATCCACAACAATCTCAAGGTGACTAGAAATCAAAAGATCCCAGGTATGTGTAATTTTGATTTCTACTGTTTTTGAAATATTTTGTGTTTTTGGGAAATATTAGAACATTTTAATTATTGGATTTTTTTTTTATTCATCAGATGTTTTGAAATATGTTATTGGTGTTTGAGAAATTTTGGATATTCTATTTAAATGGTTTGAAATATTTATTCATTATGACTATGATTTTACTATTATGACTTATAGTTCTTGATTTTTATGTAATGTTTTAAGAGGAATGGTTATGTTTCTGGTTTTCCATTGTTGCTCTGCTTATCGAGGCTGGCTTGTGGGTTCCAGTTCAGTTCTCTGCATGTTTCTATTTATACTTTCTGGTCTCTTTATTCTGTATTAGTTTTCCATGTGTGACCAAGGTGAGGTATTCTGCTACCATATAGCTTATCTGTAGTGATCTATAGTAGTCTGATTTGTTCTGTTTTCCTAATAGGAAGAGTATTGGTGTTCTAGGGCCTGATGTAATATGTGCAGTGTTACCTTTTCATAGATAAGGTTGTTACTATTTGAGTGCTGGCAGTTAGGGTTGTTTTGGTATAGGAGGTTACGGTCACTGGTGCTTGCCCCATATAGGGAGTAGATTAGGACTCTCAGGTCTTCAACCCTTGTCCTTTGTGTTTGGGAAAGCCTTTTCCAACGGGTGCAAGACTTATGCAAATGTCCCTTCTGAAAAATGAGGATACATCTTGGCCATCAAAAATCTCACGCAGTAGGTACTGTCACTGGTACTTGTCTCACCTAAGAAGCCGAGCGAGGCGCACAGGTCTTCAGCCTCATATGGGAGTTCCTAGAGGGAATCTGGCAAAAATCTATCTCTGTGCAAAAAATATGAGATCCTCTGGCAGGGCGTGCACAAAGAGAAATCTCCAAAGTAAACTTCCTGAAGGGGCATAAAAATTGCATCCTCACTGTTATGAGACTCTCAAAAGACCACACAGGCTACTAAACTAGCTGCAGTCATAGGCTGGGTTTGGAAGCCTCAGCCTTTCTGGTTGGGAGGGGCTAAAGAGGATGGAAGGCTCACAGGGATGTAGTTTCTAAGCAGGGACCTAGAGCCATCTAGTGGCTGACCCAAAGTGTGCCACATATATACATTTATTTTTGTGAATGAAACATTTTGTTATGGAGAGATCTCAAAAACAAAATTTTTAGAGATTGAATGCATTTTCCCCTTTATCATTTTAAATTTGACCACAAAAAGGAGGGGCACAATACAGTGCAAATTAGAAGGAATTATTCAAGCACAACCCTCAAATCCTTACCTTTTATTAGGCAATTTGTTCTATTCTAAACTTCACCTACATAACTGGAAGTAGCCTTAACCCAGAGAAACAAATTTAATTGGTCAGTTAATTAAAAAAAAAAATAAAAAAATTCTTGCCTGCAAACTTTTTCCATCTTGCAGGGAAATATTAAGATGTCCCTAATGAAATCGCCTGTTTTGTTTGTCTTTTTAATTAGAAACAACTTAGGCCTTGCGTGGCCTTAGACACATTTGGGATCTATTTATTGTTTGGGATCTGGCACGATACTTGTGAGCTGGATTGATCATTTTGGAAAAAGGATGCTGGGCTTGATGGACCCAGTATGGTAACTCATGTTCTTAGCTATGTTTTCAGATATCTTCTGACTTCCAAAACCATATCCTGTTTGCTACAAAACAAATCTTAAGGGGATGTGATTTGTTGGCTCAAATGTATAAACTACAGTAGCAGGACCCCCAGGAGGCTTACTGGCTGATGCTGGGGACTATCCAGCAGGGGGGAGGCTTAACTTCCTGGACCCCTGGGTGTGGTCATGTCTGCAGTCATTAAATCCTAATCCACTGGGCAGGGGATACCTCCAGCAGATGAAAGGAGACCAAAACAAAGCTTACTTCCTTCACTCAATCTATTAATGGTCCCCTGGTGAAAAATCAGAGTCCAGCAATGGTGTTCACCAAAAAGTTTACTTAAGTTTGAAAATCTAAATGCAAGCTAGAATAGAAAACATGAGAAACGGCCTCAGAAAAATCAGTTAGAAAAACTCATAGTCTTTGCCCATGACACTCATCCTAGATGTTCTTCTTACCCATGCACCAGCATCCACATCCCTTCCCATCAGAGGGAAGGGTAGTCCTCTGTGTAATGCCAGCATGCAAAGGCTGAAAACAGCTGGAGAAACCCCTTATTTCAAAACACCAGTCTTCAAAACAGACCATGCCAAAAGCTTCCTTCCTCTGCAATGTCAGATCTAAAAATTCTTCATACTCTTCACCCCTGCTATTAACTATAAGCAAAGGCAACAAAGTTGTAGAATCCAGACACTAGGGGGTTCCCTTTCTTTAGGAACCAGTTCAAATCCAAAAAAACAGCAAAATCTTCAATTTCCAAAATCTAATTCCTTTGCTCCTGGTCAGTTCACCTGGGGGACCACCTCCTGATCACATACTCCAGGAGACATTTATAATCTCCAGACACATCCCACAAAAATATGGGGATAGGGCAAGGGGAAGATTAAAAAATGGGGGAAAAAAAAAACAACCCTCCCTGATGGAAATTACACTTCAGTGCTGGGCAAAGCTGGGTCACACAACCAACAAAGTGGACCTAGAAAAGAAAACTTATTAGGAATCTTGAAAGTCAATAAGACTGAAGGCTATCTGACAGTTCCACTCTTTTGTGAGACTACTGGATCCAGAGATTCCCCCTGAAGGAACAAAATAATACTGGAATAGATTCTGAAGAAACTTTCAAATTCTCCATATAGTATCTTCCAAGTATATCTGAAAGTGAAATCACTGGAAACTTTGGAAAATCTAACTATAATAAAGAGGAAAGTTGTGTTGTGCCTGCATTGCTGGTATGCAAATTGAGCTCCACCCCTTCCTCCTCGTACTTTCCAGCTCTACCCCCTCTCTATTTTTGTATGGAAATTATATTCTGCACGTCTACAAATCACATTATTTGCACATCCTTGGATGGGTTTTTACTAGTTTAACATAAGCAAATTACAGCTCTTACACTGATTTTTCCAATGTTTCTAAGTTATGATGTTTCATATATTTATTCTCAATCAAGGCAACCTGGTAGCCCCACTTATCTTTGACTAGGCTCAACAGCAGTCAGTCTCTCCTATTTCTGCCTGGGTTTCTACTAGAGTATGTAACTTGGTTAATGAATGTGAAATACTAGCAATTCTTTTACTCAAAGCATTTTCAAAGCCAGTAATAGCAGTTACTAATGGTGACTTAATCAGAGGTGGCTGAATTTCAGAACTCTGCAAATAAACATTAAAACACCAGAGACTTCCTTCCTAGTAACACTGCCAAAATATCAGTCGGGGAATCTCATCGCACATTTGACACAACTTCCCTTCAGATTCCACCTAAAATGGCATTACTATTACTGAATATGTCATCCAGCATGGACAGGGGTATCAATTTAATCCTAAACCAAAGTTATTAGATACACATTTTTATTGCAAACAAGATACAAATATGCAAATCTTAGAATACAATCCTTATAAAATCTTATACATAAACACAATTGTCAATATTATAATGTCCATACATATACTAATTTTCTTTTGAAAAAACCCACACCCCATGTAAACTACACAATTACAATCTCATACATACTTATTCACACACATGCCCATTCACATTTATAAGACATCATGCTAAAATAATTCCTCTTAAACGTAGTTAGAATCAATGAGACATATATCAGTTCAAAACATATTGAATTCAGCTCATTTACAGTAAGCCATGCAATCCTGCACATACAAAATAAATATATGCATTCAATTTCCCAACTTCGGTGGATCTAGTTGACTGTGTCTCAACTCTATTCTTAATTCAATCACTTTGGCCTTTACCTGACAAGGGCCTTTGTTTCACCCCAAAAGGGGCTTAATCTTAAAAAAACCTGTTCGTTACAGTTGTTCCACCACAAACTATATTTCACTAGATAACTGCATCGCCTCTTCAATCCAACCTCATACTCACTGAAAGACAAACTACATAGCATTAAGGAACTAATCATACTAAACACTATCTTAATTCTGTAAATTCCTAAAATATTTTTAAACCCACTACCTTGTTGATGTAATAAAACAGCAATCACCATCGTACTGTCATGCTTCTTACCGTTTTAACTCTGTCCTCGTTGAAATCTTCACAACTCTAAATCACGCTTTATCCTACATTCTTCACTTTCAAAAACTGTCCGCCAGCCTCATTCTATGAAAGAAAAAACAATGTGAAAGCTATTTGAAAAACTATTAAACATCACTGTATAGCTTCACCTACACTCCAATCAAAAACACCACCACTAAAGCATAAACCGCCTCTTCATATTTCCTCAAACCCCACGGACCTGGGAGCATACAAGCTGCAACCGGGATGACCACCATCGGTCGACTAAAACAAGAAGCACCGCGGCTATGTTTAAAAACCTTCAACTCTCAGTCACTTTGAAGACTCCACCCGCATGCTCAAGACTGTCCAATCAGCTCTAATCTACCTCACCCCATCACTACGATGTTTCCAAAACCACCCAATCACACTTCTTTCAATTAGAATGCCTTCTACTCAATGTCTTTAACCCCCACGGAGATACCGTATTCCACCTAAAGTTGAACTGTTCTAGCTGCCTCAAATACTGCACATTACTCCTATTACTCTGTTGTGCTTGGCATAATACATAAAATCTAAGATCTACTGTATGTGCACATGTTTTCTAATGTTCTACCAAAGGAACACCATCTTTCCCAGTCCTCAACCTACTCTTATGCTCTAAGAAACATAAGAAAATGCCATACTGGGTCAGACCAAGGGTCCATCAAGCCCAGCATCCTGTTTCCAACAGTGGCCAATCCAGGCCATAAGAACCTGGCAAGTACCCAAAAACTAAGTCTATTCCATGTAACCATTGCTAATGGCAGTGGCTATTCTCAGGTGCACCTCTCTTTTGTTATAGTCAATAAATATATATATATATATATATAAATATATATATATAAGATTACAGTGGAATAAAATACTATATACAATCCCTATCATATTACATGTGTAGTACCCTTTTAAGTATGAATGGCTTCCCAATTTGAGAATGACAATGTACGTATTTCAAAAACATTACAATACACCGAACATCCCGAACATCTGAACTGACCTCTGTTATTCTCAGGTACTCTGGTTAGAGGAGAAATAACTGTTAATAAATTTTGTAGATTCTTACCCTTTTTCATCGCAAAGATTGGGGGGGGGGGGTTCAGTTAAGCCAGATAATGAACTTAGAACAGAACAGGCCAATGTTTTAAAATAACTTATTTAACCAAAAAGGCTCTGGTTGAATATGGAATACTACATATAACACGATTCATGGGGTTGCGCTGAGTAGGTATTAACAGCTATCCCTATTGGCATATAAATGCTGCTTATAAGCATGTCTTAAACACTTCATAAGGGTAACCCCGAGATTTACATTTCTGATTAAGCATTTTAGACTGAAACTTATCACCTATGGTTGTGCAAATACGTCTATACCTTAAAAATTGACCAATAGGTATTATCTTCTCTTAATTTTCGAGGATGAAAATTCTCAAAGTGGAGTAACGAATTTTTATCAGTTGGCTTAGTATACACAGACGGCCATTATTTTTATATACCAACAAATCCAAAAAGGATAAATGGCTAGTACTATATTGCATAGTAAACTTCAAATGTGGATCTCTTGAATTTAACCATTCAAAAAATTGAGTTAACTGCTCAAAACTATCAGAATAAATTGTCTATATCTCTTCCAAAATGCAACCAGTTGAAAGGACAAAGATGGATTTATATGTCTCTCCTCTAACATCGCAACATAAAGACAAGCCACCGAGGGTGCTAGAGGGGAGCCCATAGGGATTCCTTATACTTGTTTATAAAGCTTACCCTGAAATGAAAAATAGAAATGTTACAGCTGTCTTTGCCATATGCATTTTCTCTGCTGAGAGAAATCCAGTACACCCAACATTTTGATAAACTACATCAAGAGCCCTAGATTGAGGGATATTAGTGTACAATGCGCAATATCAGCAGTTGCCAGCCACCAAGATGATTCAACTAAAGGAATAGAATCCAGTTGATTTATGAAATCCATGGAATCGCGAACGTATGAACGTTCATTCTGCCTATTGGTTATCCCCGCGCCCAGTTACTATCCCTGTTGAAATGTACTTTCCAACCTTGCAGTTATTATGTGAACCGGTATGATGTCCCCACAAATACCGGTATATAAAAGTTTCTAAATAAATAAATAAATAAATGATGTAATCTTCTTAACCAAAGGTTGAAGCAATCTATCGATGAATTTAGCTAATGGTTCAAACAAAGATCCAATGCCTGAGACAATAGGTCTCCCTGGAGGGTCAATCATGGACTTTTATGTGTTTTTGGAACAAAGTATATATAGGGTGTAGTAAACTATGACCAATTCAGATACCTGAATTCCTTCACTGTAATAAATTTGTCACGGAGCCCCTCCTCCAGAATGTCCCTAATCTGCAATTGTAAATTACACCCAGGGGCCTCAAATTCTTTCGATTCGCTGCCTCCTCATATGCTATCTTATCCATTAAAACAATAGCTCCACCCTTATCAGCAGATCTGATCACTATGGATTCATCCTTTCTTAGGTGTCCTATAGATTGTGACAAAGATCAATGTGTGGAGAGAGACTAAGAAATGGCCAAAATATTAAACAAATACTTTTTTGGTATTCACTAAAGAAGACCTTGGAGAAAGGCCGTCACTAGTTGACAAGACTGTGGATAGGGATGGAGTAGACAAACCTCCATTTACAGAAGATAATGTATGGGAAGAGCTGGGCAAGGCCATGGGGGCCGGATAAGGTACATCCCAGGATACTGAAGGAGCTCAGAGATGTGCTGGCAGGTCCGCTGAAGGTCCTGTTCAATAGATCCCTAGAAATGGGAGTGGTGCTGCAAGATTGGAGAAGAGGGTGGTGGTCCCGCTTCACAAGAGTGGGAGCAGAGAGGAGGCTGGAAACTACAGGCTGGTTAGCCTCCCCTCTGTGGTGGGAAAATTTAATGGAGGCTCGCTCTGTTGAAGTAAAGGATATTGAACCATCTACAATCCAGTGGGTTGCTCAACCTGAGGCAACATGGATTTACCAGAGGAAGATCCTGTCAGACAAATCCTGATTTTTTTTTTGATTGGATGACTAGAGAATTGGATAAAGGAAGAGGCTCTATGTAACTTGGATTTTAGTAAAACTTTTGATACAGTCCTACATAGACTCATGAACAAAACAAGTGGGTGCCAAGGTAGTAGCGTGGATCGCAAACTGGTTGACTGACGAGACAGTGTGTAATGGTAAATGGAACCTACTCTGAAGAAAAAGATCTGTGAGTGCCACAGGGTTCGGTTTTGGGACAGATTCTGTTCAATATCTTTGAGCGACCTGGCGGAAGGGATAGAAGGTAAAATTTTGTCTCTGTTGCAGATCTTAGTATCATCCGCAAAGAGTGGACACATCTGTAGGAGTAGAGAGAATGAAAAGTGATTTAAGAAAACTGGAAGAATGGTCAAAGATTTAGCAGCTGGGATTAAATGCCAAGAAGTACAGAGTCATGCATCTGGAGTGCAGCAATCCAAAAGATCTTTTGTGATGGGCGGTGGAAGACTGTGTGTGGACTGGGAGAGGGAACTTGGTTTGATAGTGTCTGATCTGAAGATGGAAAAGCAATGACACAAGGCGATAGCTAAAGCCAAAAGAATACTGGGCTGCACAGAGGAATAACCAGTAAGAAAAGAGGTGATAATGCCCTTGGTGAAGCCTCACCTGGAATACTGCATTCAGTACTAGTGCCCGTATCTCAAAAAGGATAGCGTGACCAAAATCGTGAGGAGTCTGCATTGGAAGACTTAGGAGAGGCTGAAGGATCTGAATCTGTACACCCTGGAAGAAAAGAGGTGCAGGGGAGCTATGATGCAGACCTTCAGATATCTGAAAGATTTTAATGATGCACAATAGTCAAACATTTTCTGTTGGAAAGAGAGCAATAGAACTAGGATTCATGAAATGAAACTCCAGGGAGGATGACTCAGAATCAATGTCAGGAAATATTTCTTCACGGAGAGGCTGGTGAATGCCTGGAATGTCCTTTCGGAAAAGTTGGATAAACACTGTGGCTCCCTAAAGGCTAGAGGTTGGAAAGAGAGTGCATAGGGGTTACTTGCTGGTGTGGCAGTTGCTACTCTTAACAATTAAGCCTTAATACTATTAATGTAATGCCATCATTACTCTGTTTCAACAACAATGAGAAAAGGGGAATTGGATTCAGACAGCAACCAACAAGGCCCAGATTATTTAAGGTTTGGGGAACAAATAAATATTTTGGTAATTAGCTGATGCATCACGTACTACCCTTAATCACTAAGCATGATATTTTGATGCAATTCCAACATTGCTGTCCGCTTTCACTGCAACGGATAAGGGAAATTGGATTCAAACAGAATCCGAGGACCCTGACTTTTATGGTCTGGTAAACAAGGCTGGTGCAAGGTTTAGGCACCCTAGGTGAACCTTGTGCCTGCCCAGACTCCTACCTCATTCATACCTGCAGAGTGTGTGCTTTTCTGGGCCGTGAGCAGCCACAGCCCGCCAAATCTCTACTCTTCTTTGCTGCGAGCGGGATAGGCTCCGCCTGTGGCCCTCCATGGCTGCTCTTCAGCACCCCCTAATGGTCGGCACCCAAGGCAACTTCCTAGTTCACCTAATAGAATGCGCCAGCCCTGCTAGTAAACTGATAAGCATGAGGGTAACTTGGACAGTGCAGCAGATAAGTGGCATAAGCTTACTTGGCAGACTGAGTGGATCATTTGGTCCTTTTCTGCCATCATTTCTATGTTTCTATGTTAAAGGCTCCCTAAAATATAGAAGTAAGGCTTGCAATAGAAATCACAATCTTGATGTCCTTGCTTGTGATCTTAATCTTCTGCCAGGGGTGTGCCTCCTTGGTGCACAGCTTTGGCTGCATGCTGCTAGGTCCAGGTTTTAAAGCCCCCAAGTCAGTTGAGAGGGCCTTGATCTTCCTTGCATGGCCAGGAGAAGATGCCTGCTGCACCAATGGTCCCATGAACATAAGAACATGCCATACTGGGTCAGACCAAGGGTCCATCAAGCCCAGCATCCTGTTTCCAACAGTGGCCAATCCAGGCCCTAAGAACCTGGCAAGTGCCCAAAAACTAAGTCTATTCCATGTTACCGTTGCTAGCAATAGCAGTGGCTATTTTCTAAGTCAACTTAATTAATAGCAGGTAATGGACTTCTCCTTCAAGAACTTATCCAATCCTTTTTTAAACACAGCTATACTAACTGCACTAACCACATCCTCTGGCAACAAATTCCAGAGTTTAATTGTACGTTGACTGAAAAAGAACTTTCTCAGATTAGTTTTAAATGTGCCACATGCTAATTTCATGGAGTGCCCCCTAGTCTTTCTGTTATCTGAAAGAGTAAGTAACCAATTCACCTCTACTCATTCAGGACCGCTCATGATCTTAAAGACCTCTATCACATTCCCCCCCCCCCCCCCTCAGCCGTCTCTTCTCCAAGCTGAAAAGTCCTAACCTCTTTAGTCTTTCCTCATAGGGGAGCTGTTCCATTCCCCTTATCATTTTGCTAGCCCTTCTCCATCGCAATTATATCTTTTTTGAGATGCAGTGACCAGAATTGTACACAGTATTCAAGGCATTATGACATTTTCTGTTTTCACTATTCCCTTTCTAATAATTCCCAATATTCTGTTTGCTTTTTCGACTGCCGCAGCACACTGAACTGACTACGTCAATGTATTATCCACTATGACTCTTAGATCTTTCTTGGGTTGTAGCACCTAATATGGAACCTAATGATTCAGATGGACTGAATCAAATCACGGTAGACCTGATTGACAAACTGAAGAGTAGTGAATCACCTGGACCAGATGGTATACACCCCAGAGTTCTGAAGGAACACAAAAATGAAATTTCAGACCTATTAGTAAAAATTTGTAACCTATCATTAAAATCATCCATTGTACCTGAAGACTGGAGGATAGCAAATGTAACCTCAATATTTAAAAAGGGCTCCAGGGCAATCCGGGAAACTACAGACCAGTTAGCCTGACTTCAGTGCCAGGAAAAATAGTGGAAAGTGTTCTAAGCATCAAAATCACAGAACATATAGAAAGACATGGTTTAATGGAACAAAGTCAGCATGGCTTTACCCAGGGCAAGTCTTGCCTCACAAATCTGCTTCACTTTTTTGAAGGAGTTAATAAACATGTGGCTAAAGGTGAACCGGTAGATGTAGTATACTTGGATTTTCAGAAGGCGTTTGACAAAGTTCCTCATGAGAGACTTCTAGGAAAAGTAAAAAGTCATGGGATAGGTGGTGATGTCCTTTTGTGGATTGCAAACTGGCTAAAAGACAGGAAACAGAGTAGAATTAAATGGACAATTTTCTCAGTGGAAGGGAGTAGACAGTGGAGTGCCTCAGGGATCTGTATTGGGACCCTTACTTTTCAATATATTTATAAATGATCTGGAAAGAAATACAAGTGAGAGAATCAAATTTGCAGATGACACAAAATTGTTCAGAGTAGTTAAATCACAAGCAGATTGTGATAAATTGCAGGAAGACCTTGTGAGACTGGAAAATTGGGCATCCAAATGGCAGATGAAATTTAATGTGGATAAGTGCAAGGTGATGCATATAGGGAAAAATAACCCATGCTATAATTACACAATGTTGGGTTCCATATTAGGTGGTACAACCCAAGAAAGAGATCTAGGTGTCATAATGGATAACACATTGAAATCGTCTGTTCAGTGTGCTGCGGCAGTCAAAAAAAGCAGATTGTTGGGAATTATTAGAAAGGGAATGGAAAATATAATGCCTCTGTATCGCTCCATGGTGAGACCGCACCTTGAATACTGTGTACGATTCTGGTCGCTGCATCTCAAAAAAGATATAATTGCGATGGAGAAGGTACAGAGAAGGGCTACCAAAATAAGGGGAATGGAACAGCTCCCTTATGAGGAAAGACTAAAGGGGTTAGGACTTTTCAGCTTGGAGAAGAGACGGCTGAGGGGGGATATGATAGAGGTCTTTAAGATCATGAGCGGTCTTGAACGAATAGATGTGACTTGATTATTTACACTTTCGAATAATAGGACTAGGGGGCATTCCATGAAGTTAGCAAGTAGCACATTTAAAACTAATAGGATAAAATTCTTTTTCACTCAACGCACAGCAGAGCTCTGGAATTTGTTGCCAGAGGATGTGGTTGGTGCAGTTAGTGTAGGTGGGTTCAAAAAAGGTTTAGATAAGTTCTTGGAGAAGAAGTCCAGGCTCCTAGCCTGTCTTATCAAGATCTTACATTTAATTTGCCAATGCTTATGCATTATCCTATTTTCTTCTGTTGGATCCTTCTTCCAATTTTTTAATGAAGATCTTTTGGCTAAAATAGCTTCTTTCACCTCCCTCTCCTTTAGCACTGTTAAGCCCTTCCTGTGCTGGCAAATTCTTTGCCACAGAAGAGTGGGGCAAGGGCAAAGCCACCTACAGGAATAAGAGGAAGGACAGGCCAGAGCCACTGCTGAACTCAACAACATCTTTGAGCAGGGAATAGGAGAATGAAAACAATCCCCTGATGGCAGGAATTGGCAAGCAATGCTTTTTACCTGTTGCCTTCTCTTCTGCTTGGAATCACGTGGCAACAGTAGGTCTGATAAGACTCTAGGGTCCCATGCTCTTCTGACTTCACAGGCAAGGCAGTAGTAGATAAGCGGTGCTGTTTGCTGACTCCTGCCAACTTGAGGGAAAGAGAAAATAGATTGTATGTTTTAACTTTGCAAACTGCCTTTACCTTTTGAAATGCGCCGGTAACAAACAACTTTTTAAATTATGCTGGGGGATGAGGGAGGGAGGAGGATAATAGATTGGAGAGAGAGGAAAAAATTGATTGCGCCAGCAGGAGGATGATAGGTTGCCTGGGAAGGCAGTAATTGCACTGGGAATAAAACTGATAGATGTACTAGGGGTGGAGGGGTAGAAAAACACAGAGAGGGAAGATGATTATGCCAAGGATAAACAAAAGGAGAGAGAACTCTTGTTGGGGGAGAGAAGACTTTTTTTTTTTTTTTTACTTTGAATATTTAGTTGTCTTGGCTTTTGTTTATCCCTGACCTCTTGATTTAGGTGTAGGTTTTTAATTTATACAATACACAATGGTCCCATATTTGTGTTATTGCTTATCCTATATTGATTGACACTTATGTAAGGTACTGAAAAAGGCGTGTGCACTATTTTTGTATTGTATCCCACCTACAGCTGTTTTTAGGATGGTAACTTTAAAATCAAATCTATAGGAGGGTGGGGGGTGGGTAGAATGGGATGGGGTGAATGTACTTATACCAAAAATTGGTCAATCTTGGTTCTGTATGTATTGCTGCATTTCGATGTAGATTGTTACTACCAAAGACAACTCATTGTTCTGAGTTATACATTGTTATTTATGCTAATGTTTTATATTACTGTTTTGCGTTGATTGACAAAAAAACTTTTACATATTAAAAAAAAAAAAATCAAAATCAAAGCTACTGCCATTGGGGTGGGGGGGGGGGGGGAGGAGGGAAGGGCCTGGCCTGCCACTGGTGAAGCTCCTGTAGTTAAGTGTTTTTGGTGGGGAGACAGCATACCTGGGGTTCTGAGGAAAGAAGAGCCACAGCCAAGCAATCTGGCTGCTATGGCCAAGAGAGAAACTGCACCCTCACTCATTACACAACACAATGAGTTGGGGAAACTCTGTTAAAATGTTTGTACAGTAATGCCCAAGGCTGGTGCAAGGAGTTTAGATGCCATAGGTAAACCTTACAGCCTTGTACTCTCTCTCTTCCCCCCCCCCCCCCCCCAATCACACCCTTCCCACGCACATTTAAAAAGTATGCATTTTTAGAATTCATTTTACACGAAAAAGAATATTCAATAGTGTTTTGAGGCAAATATAACATACAATATGTATATTATATTTACATGCACTGCCGTGGAGCCAACCAGAAAATTCTACAAAAAAGTACGATACTTGTAACCCATATGTATTAGGCCTACGGGAAACTGCAATGGTGCAAAAACAAATATTACCATTCCTCAGACAAAATTAATTAGTAAAACCATACCAATAAAAATTCAAACCTAAATAATAGAATAACATTCAATAACTAAACCGCATGGGAAAATTTGTGTTCAGAAAATTTGTATAACACACATCAAATAATGCCCAATTAAAATTATTAAAGACTTAAAAAAAAAAAAAAATCCCCCATTCTCTATACTCTGGGAACCTTTGATTTCCAAATGCCCTGAGATTGTCAGCTCTCTCACTTCCCCCTTTTGAAGCAGCAGTAGTCTCCTTCAGCCCCCACAGCCAATGGATTGACTTCAGCCTGTAGGGACTGACCCAACCTCTAGTCTTTTGGCTCCTTCTGTGGGGCATACTGTTGCTCTTCCTCCTAAGGGCCCCCCCCCCCCCCCCCCAGCCCTGCTGCCAATTCTGGAGGAGCTGTGCTGCTCTCAATGGTATCCTTCGGTAACAGTGCCTATGGCCTCTGTGACATTAGCCACAGGCACACTATGTCTCTGGAGGAGACAGTTGCTGGGCTGGGGGGAATGTAAGAAGCAAGAAAAGGTGAGGATAATTTCTGAAAGAAAAGGAAAAAGAGAGGAAAAGAAACCAAAGGTCAAAATATCTAGAATGTGTGGCAACTGCATACCCCTGAAGAAGAGCTACTGGTCATGTGGCTATTCTAGTCTGCTTGGACATGTAGAAATAAAGGTCCTCCATTTTGCATTAACGTCACATAACATAGTAACGATGGCAAAAAAAGGACCAAAAATGGTCTATCCAGTCTGCTTAGCAAGCTTCTTCTGGTAGTATCTGCTGTGCAAGTTACTGGGTGATGAGCCTTCTTAAACTCAGACAGTGCTGCTTGGTTTATGGACTTGGGCATAGAATTAGTCCTGTGCTTTTTCCCTTATGTCTGTGTATCAGCCTGCCCAGACCATAAAAGTCAGGGCCTGTGTTGGTTGTCGTCTGAATCCAATACCTCTTCCCACCCCTTGCCGTCAAAGTGGCCAGTGATGTTGCAGTTGCATCACAGGAACTGAGGCATATTGGTTAAGGGTTGTAATCCCATGCCTTATGTTGAGGGTAGCAACAGCCGCTCCATGCGAGTTTATCCCCTTGCTTATCAGTTCCCCAGCCTGTAAAAGTTGGGGCCCTAGTTGGCTGCTATCTGAATCCAATTCCCTCTTTCCCCTTGCCATTGAAGCGGAGAACAATGTTGCACTTGCATCAAAGCTTATTGGTTAAGGGTCATAATCCCCCATACCTTCTGTTAAGAGTAGTAACTCCCGCACCAGCAAGTTAGACCCATGCACTAATTCCTTCTAATGAAGGATGCGGAGATTTCAAAAAGCTAGTCCCAAATAAGATCATCTTTTTATGGAACTGAGCAGTACCTACAACTTGTTTCGACTTTTATTTCTGCAAGCTGTTACATAGGATGCCAGTTTTAAAAACAAGGGGAACTTTAACACATTCCCCTTCCCTGGACAGTGCACCCCCCCCCCCCCCCCCCCGCCCTATAACACCCATTGAGCTGGCACCTATATGTTAATGCTCATGCTTGGTGTTACATGGCCACACAATGGAAAGGAATTTCCATATAGAAAGGAAGGTCAGACAATTGCCTCAAACTTGTTTGTTTTTTTTTAACCTTGTTGGTTGAGGTTTTAATTTCTGACTTGTAGAACAATCTTAATATCAAGCTGAAAACAGTGGGGGTTTTTTCTGACTAGGAATAGCTGGAAATACTCCATATCTTAGTCCTGGTTTAAAACACTTAAATAGTTAAACTTCAGCTGGAGCAGGGTATATGATGACACTTCTGGATTTTTTTTTGTTATGGTTCCAAATGTCTTTGGTTAAATAGTTTGGGGATGCTTACACCAGTTCTTGTGTTTAAATGGACTGATGACAAAGCAGAGGCTTAATCTTTCTCAGCTTTACCCTTAAACATGTGATTTATTTAACCACCTCTCTATAGTGATCAATGCTAATGTGGCATCCTTGCTGACCCTCCCTGAACATTAGGGATGTGCTTTTTATTTTTAAATCTATACTTGTTTTTGTTTGTTTCACTTCCAAAATATGGTGGCCTTTTCTGCCCCAAACAGTTTGTTCCTGTCCCTTGGACTTGTAGATAGGATAATCTCCAATTGTTCCTGCCCTGCCAGTTCTGTCCCAAAATAGCAACAGCCAGCACCATTTTGAGATTCTGGGTGAAGCTGGAGATCTAAGGGAATGGAGCAGAATTTTTTTTTTCCGGGGGGAGTGCTGAGGGGAAAGGGATGAGGCAGATCCAAGTAAATTGAAGGAGGGAGAGGAACATGAAACATACTCAATGCATAGCACCAATTCCACTGGAATTTCTGCAGGAATGTTAATCTGCTAATTTCAGCTTGAAGTCTGGTTATTTTTTGTTTTGTTTTAACTTTTCAGAAAAGGAAGTGGAAAAAGCAAGTTTGCTTACTATAAATGGTGTTTTCTGTAGATAGCAGGTTGAATTGGCCATGCTGTCTGGAACATCCTCTGGCGGCCCTGGCAGAGGTTTCTGAAAAATCAGAGCTTTGGCTCTGTGTTACTGCGTAGCCTTTCCTGCATCTTCCTTTAGTCCATAACCAAGCTCATCCAGTGGAGCGAAGATCAAGAGGCTGTCCAGGGAGGCAGGTGGGTCAGCATGGCTAATTCATCCTACTATCTACTGAAAACACAATTTACAGTAAGCAAACTTTGTTTGTTTGTTTTTCCTGTTGATAAGTAGGCTGAATTAGCCATGCGGTCTGGGAGTCCCCAGCTCAGGGTTGTGTCCCACACACTTGAAGACTCAGAGGTAGGGAGCAACAGTTTCCTGTAGTCCTGGATATTTCCCCATGCACTCAACCTGGTGTGGACAGTCTCACTATCTTGACTAAAACACGGCCGAGCCCAGTGCTGTGTCTGAAGATGCTTGCTGGTCAAGACAGTAGTGTGATGTGAAAGTATGCAGAGATGACCACGTGGCTACTTTATGAAATGTCCAACAATGGTACTTTGCAGAGATGCGCCACTGAAGTCGCTATGGCCCTTACTTTGTGCCTTTGGTGTGCCAGAAAGGCTTGCTGCTCACTTCGAATAACAAAAGTGAATGCACTGAGAGATCCAATTTGACAGATCTCTTTTGGACACATGAAAAGTTGAGAAGTCCTATTCTCTGAATGAGTTTGTCATTTGTCATTTATAGTAAACTTAAAGCTCTTTTACAGTCCAAAGTGTGAATAAGGATTTCCCTCTCATTCTTATGTGGCTTTAGGAAGAACGTTGGCAATGTGATTGGATTCAAGTGGAAAGCTTTAGGTAAAAGAGGGATGTGTTCGGAAGGCAACCTTGTTGTGGTGAAACTATGGGAAGTAGTGAACTAGTGCCTTCTTGCCGAAGTTACTGCAACCAGGAAGATTACCTTCGATGTCAGGCATTCCATGTAGCTACTATCCAGTGTTTCAAAGGAAGGGAGCATGAGCTGTTCCAAAACCAGGTTGAGGTCCCATGGAATTGGAGGTTTGGTTATGGGCAGCCTCAACCTCAAGATCCTTTCATGAAGCAGGAAACCAGAAGATGGTTAGAAATAAGAAGCCCATTGCATGGGTGATACGCTGCAATAGCACTTGCATGGACACGTAAGGATGCCATCACCAGCCTCGACTAGTACAGGGTATGCAGATACTTCAGCAATGATTCAGGGTCTATTTCCTTGTGTTGACACCAAGATGAGTAATGTTGCCGCTTGCCTTGATAGTTCTTCCTAGTGGAAATCTTCCTTGATAAGATTAAAATGTCCTGGACCTCTGATAAGTGTAGGTGGTTTAATGCTCTCCTTTCAACCTCCAAGCAGCAAGGAGTGTATAGGGTGAAGTGTGCCTTCTTCCTGAGTCAGAAGATCTCAGTGGGCGACACAACAATGGATAGCTGAACTAGATAGGCATATAAAGGTTGTCTGGGCCAAGCTGGAACAATAAGGATGAGGTTTTGACATCCACAATGCATCTCTAGTTTGTCCTGGAAATCAGCGGTATCTGAGGGTAAGTGTAGTAGTAGTAGTAGTCCCCCTGACCATGTTACGAGGAACGCATCCTGTGCGAATCGCTCCTGGCTGGGGTAGACTGAGCAGAATGCCTGAACCTGCAGGTTGCATATCATCGCAAAGAGGTCTATGTATGGGAGACCCCTCTTTGCAAAGAGCTTGTTCGCCGCCTCCTGGTTCAGAGCCCATTCATGAGGATGAAAAATCCTACTTAGTTTGTCGACTTTGGTGTTTACCATGCTCGGGAGATAGGTCACCTGGAGGGAGATGGATCGCTCCTCTACCCATTCCATGATCTGAACTGCATCCATGCACAGGATCCAGGAACCTGACCCGCCTTTCATGTTTATGTAGAACATGGCCACCTAGTTGTCTGTGTGTACCATGTTCTTTCCCCACAGGAAGTTGCAAAACGTGTGAAAGGCATTCATTCTTTATCGCTCTGAGTCCCAGCAGGCCTATTTGCTGAGTCCTCTCTGATGTGGACTACAACCCCTGTGTCTTTACGTGCCTCAGATGGGCCCCCCACCCCTTGGTTGATGCATCTGTAATCTGAACCAATTGATGCGCTGGGCTGTGGAACAAGGCTTCTATGGTAAGAGCTGCCGGTTGCAACCACCATGCAATGTTCTTCACATAGCCCTGGTCAAGTTTATCTTCTTGGACGGTGGCTGTGAGAACTGGGTCCACTGTGCCTTCAGGCCCCATTATAGACAGCGCATGTGCAGACGGGTTCAAGGGACCACACATATTTCTGCTGCTATGTGACTCAGGAGGGTCAGGATCTGGTGTGCTGAGGGTTGTACACAACCCTTCAGTTGTGCCACTAGGCTGCAAAGGGTTTGAGCCCTGTTGTCTAGTAAGAACGCTTTCCCCGGCTCTTTACAACCTAGCCAGTAACTAATGCATAGTGCGGGAATGGCTCTTGGGGGTCCTCCACGTACATAAATGTTAACACTGACCAGGCTTTGGTGGCCCCTTTAGATTTATGATTTATACTACAAGTGCCGTTGGCCAATTTTCCGGAAGCACTTAGACAAAATATCTTACTGGAGCCAATGAGGCAAGCATGGAAACGGTGGGTAAAATTTTGCAGCTCCCGTCGCTATGTGCCTACCTTCTCCCTATTCAGGGCAATCCTCAGTTCACACCTGGCTCCCAAACTGCTGCTTTCTATGTTTGGGCCCAGCAGGGCATTACCCAATTAGGCCATGTGTTACGATCCTACTCGCGGACCCCATCCCGTGAACAGGCCTCTCACTTACCGCTGCTGCTGCTTCCCGCAGCCTGGCCGCCGAAGCCATTTCTTCGCAGCAGGAGGGGCCACTGATGTTTTGTCCTTCGCGGCTTGTGAGTCACCGCCACTGCCAGAGGCCGCAGCTGTCACTTGTTCTTTATGGCCTAGAGTGCCGCCGTCACTGCTTTCCACCTTCACGGCAGGAGGCCGCCTTTAGTCCTGCCCTTCTGTGGCATGGGAGCCACTCTTGTTGCCACCCTCGTGGCGGGGAAGATGCCACCAGGACCCCTTCAAGCAGCCAGAGGCTGCTGCTGCCGCTGATTCCTCTTCATGGCCTAGTGCCACCATCTGGACCTGCTCCTCCATCTGCGTATCAGGGATGCCATGGTCCTGTTCCTCTCTGGGCCTTCCTCTAGGCACTGGCATGCACCTCTTCCATCTATTTGAAAAGCCTGCAGCCTCACCAGAAGTCTTCATTCATTCTTCAACTTCCTGCTCCAGCCCTATAAAAGGGCTCATTTCCTATTCCTCAGGGCCTTCGGACTGGACTTCATGGTTGTCCATGTTCTTCCTTGCTGGTCCAGGTCTTCCATGGTCTTCACTTGTCTAGATGGCTCTTTGTTCTGTGTTCCTGGTCTCCTCGTTCTGATGTTCCTGGTCTTGTCCTTTTTGGAGCTCCTTCGTCGCCTGTTCCGTGTTCCTGATGTCTTTGTCTTCGCCTCTGCAACCAGTTCCCAGTTTCCTGCATCTACCTTTCCTGGCGTGCCACAGTTGTGGTCCGTGACCAGCCCATGGGGGGCTGTGTAGGGCACTTCATAGTACAAGGCCTTCTTCTCGTCTGCAGTGCAAGTCTCCGGAAGACCCTTATTTTTAATGTTCCAAGTTCAGAATCTTGAATCCTGTCCCGGTCTTCGGAATTCCTTGCCTGCTTTTGTCCATGCCCAAGACTCTGCCAGAACCTGCTCCGCTTTAGCATGGTCCGCAGCTGTGTAGGGCACGCTGCGATGCAGTTCTCACCCAGTACTTTCTCCTGAGTCCTGAAACCTTGCCTGAGGTCTTCTGAGTAACCTGAATCCTTGTTGGAGTCGTTCCGAGTCTTCATCTTGTTCCTGCCCTTTGTCTGGTCTCATGCACTCGTCATTCCGAAGTAGCGGGTCTGAAAGGGCTTTCAAGTGGCCGGAGGGCTACTCCTGAGACCACACGCACCAAGGAGACCCAGCATTGCTAGTGCGTGTGGGTCCAGCGGAGGGCTGATCCTGCTTGGTGCCTGTTCAGAGTTCCTTGCTTTAGTTCCAGTCCTGCTTTGTTCCTGCTCTGCTTGTGCTTGCATGCGCTCACCTCCCATGGTGTGACTCGGGGCTCCTCTCTGACTTGTGCCATGGTTCAGGGGCTCACGCTCTCCTATGCGCTAGTGGCCGCACCCCTATCAGGACCTGTAGGTCGCGGTCGTAACTGTTATGGATGGAGCGGGGGCACTTCTCACTTTCCTCCAACTGAAAGACCTCTATAGCTTGTGAGCCTCCCATGTATTCCCCTACCTACAATTACAGCATTATGTCAAATCCTTACCGCTTGATTCTAAACGACCTGCTGTATTTGGGGCTGTGAACACAGCGTTATTGTTGGAAAACCAGCAAATGTTATATCTGGATATGGCCCATAAAGCTTTAAAAAGAATTATGTATGTAGATACTAGTGCAGTTCTGGCGGAGAGATGGACTAAAGATAGTGTGTTTGCAATTACACCTGTCATACTTCAATCTTGTTTTAAACAGATATCAAAGGTAACATGTAATGTACTACAGGGAAATGCAATATAAGTTCCTTCAGAGAGCGTATCTGTCCCCACATCTTATGTTCAAAGCTCATTTAAGGGAAACAGACCACTGAGAGAAATGTACTGAGCCCCTCAGTACTCTTTCCCGCATATTCTGGGCATGCCATCCAATCCGGCATTACTGGGCTTGAATTGCAACTTACCTGGTAGACCTCTTGGATGTCCCTATCCCCCTCTCTCCAAAGGTATTTTTATTTTGTTGCATTTCTTCCTTATTGATCCAGGGGGTAGAAGCTTGTGTATTTTGTTCAGAAAGCCTGTTTTGTGGGGAAAATACTCATTTTGCTATAATGGTGCACTGATGCACCGTTCTTTTGGATGTGGAGGCATGCCCTTCGATTGATGCAGATGACAAATTTGGCTTCCAAGACTTCTCCTTTACACTGCTATAAATTCTTGTGGATTTGGGAATCTTATATACAGACTTTACCACACCACTCCAGGAGCTTGATCTTAAATGATTGATTGCGATGCATTACCCCTTTTGGAATTGCTGGTTCTAAGGGATGGCTTTGCGACCCAGCAGGTCTTTGGACTCTTCTTACCTGTACATGGACATTATACAAGCTGGGGGGTGGGGAAGGGATGATAGGTGATAAAAAGGGGGGGGGGGAGGGAAGGGAATTGTGAGATCATAGGGAAGGCGTTAAGTGTTGTCTACAATGGCTGTATCTGATTCATTTCCTGGGTCGCATAAGTGTCCATACGTCAAAGGACTCACTTTTCTTTCTTGTGCACAATAAAAATCATTGAAACTAAGCATGCTTTCCCCACGACAGTATCTATCCTGGCTTTTTGTGGTGGCTGAAGGCTGGATTTCTCATAACTGATGACTAATCCCAGCCCCTCCAAGCAACTTGTCTCCCAGGTGTGCTCGGAGAGTGGCTGGCTTTGCTGCAACCAGGAGCCAATCATCCAGGTAAGGGAATAATTGGATTCCTTTCTGTCTCAATTGGGCCACTGCTACCGCTAAACACTTTTTGTGAAGATCCTTGGTGCGGACAACAGCCCAAAGGGAAGCATCTTGTATTGGTAATGGCACATAGTCTTGAAAACATAAGTAGTATCATGAAGAACGGTGAATTGGGATGTTGGGAGTAAGCATTCTTGAGATCCAGCAAGCAACATCCAATCGTGTTGCAAGAAAGATAGGATTGACTTGAGGGATGTCATTTTGAAGTTTTTTTCCAAATGAACTTGAGCCCACAGCTCTAAAATTGGATCGAGACCCCCCCCCCCCCCTCCCCGATTTATTTGGAATGAGAAAGTATTGGGAGTAAAACCTTTTGTTTTGCTGGTGCGAAGGCACCAGTTGAACTGCCCGCTGTCAAAGGAGGGTGATTACTTCCTCTTGAAGCACAAGCACGTGTATGCAGGCCTGACAGGGAGGGATAAGGTGTGGAAGGGGTTGGGCCCGTCCTGAAGTTCAGTCTGCATCCCTTATGGATGATATTTAACACCCAACGATCCAAGGTGAATACTTCCCATGAGTTGTACAACTGCGATATCCTGCTGCCCACTAATGATGGTAGATGTGGCCCATTACCCTTAAAAACCCTGTTGTGGTTTGGAGTTATTGTTCTGTGACTGCCACTTTGGCATTTGCCCCTTGACCTAATCTTGGGCTGTGGTGGTTGTGGCTGCTGCCTACTCTGTTGGATATGGTCTGAAGGGGCGCCTTTGGTAATAGCCCTTCCTGTAGTTCTGGTAATACTTTATGGCAGAGAGTTGCTGCTCTGTTGGACAGCACCACCACGTTCTGCACCTTCAACTGGGAGACAATCTTTCGCAGCTTGTCCCCGAATAAATTGTCGCCCTTACATGGGAGTCTAACAATTTCTTGTGCATATCCTCCCAGATAGCACTAGCTCTTAACCAGGCTATTCCTAAGGTCACTATTGCCACCACTGACATACAGGCAGATGTCTCGAAAGCTTTGTATACTGTACAAAGTAGATGATGCAAACCCTCTTCCAGATTGGAGAAAGGCTAAGGAAGAGTCGGGTGAGGCTTGAGGGGCTGCAAACTCTCATAGAGATATTGGGTTATGTAAAACTGATGCTGTTGAATTTTTGCATTCAACAAACCTGCTTGGAAGGCCCTCTTCCTGAAATCCGTGATGGACATAATCCTACCGCATTGACAGTATTTGAAGCCTGGTGCCTTTGAGGCTATGCTAGGACTGAAAAATGCTGTTTGAAAAAAACCCAATGACAAATCAAAGGAAGATGAGGAGAGTAGCTCCATGTGCAGCCTGCAGCGCGGAAGAAAAAGACTAAAGGAAGATGGCATTACGCGGGAAAGGTCACACAGAGCCAAAGCTCTGCCCAGAGCCGCTGGAGGATATCCCAGAGAGCATAACTAATTCAGCCTGCTTATTGATGGGGAAAATGGTTAATTTTGCTAGCCTAACCCAGACTCCCACCCATCCTGTCTTCTGGTTTCTCTTATATAGATTTTTTTTTTTTTGTGTAAGATTTCACTTTAGGTATGCTACATAAAATGATCCCTCTCTTAAATACCACCTATTAACCTACCGTTTTTGAGATTTTAAATTTAATTCTTGGATCTCACTAAACCTTGATTAGATTATAAACTCTAGAGAATGGGTTCTTATCTGTACAGCAGTGCATGAACCTTTTTTTTTTTTTCTAATAAAGAGAAGAAAGCAATATTGAAATGCTGTGTGAGATGGTTTCTAAATCTGTTTTTTCTGCTATGAATATCCATTAATTTTGGAGGATCCCCATTAGAAACCTGCATGGAGAAATTGCCCATTACTACCATAATAATATGCACACTTCATCTAGCATGCCAGATTCATTAACATGTGAAATCTTTCCTCCTCATGTAAGATTTTGGTGTCCTGACAAGCTACTGGATACATTTTTTAAACATTAAACTATTGAACTGGATGGCTTTTGGAAGGTTGTATGAGGGTACAGAGCCTTCATAGTCTAGTCTGCTGTTGAGGCATGAAAAATGACCCAACATCTTAGTAGTCAGTAGTAGTATAAGGGTTAGAATACTTGTCAAATTTCTTTTGACAGGTTGGCTTAGCCAATCGGTGCAAACTTCAGTCTAAACCTTTCCCTGCCTCTAGCTGTCATTTTGATGACATCATTTCTATTTGTCTTTGACACATACTGGAACCAGAAATACATTTTACCAGGATGGTGCCTGCTGTATGGGAAATATCACGGTTGAGCATGTGCAGTAACATCACTGTGGATCATGTGGAGGCAGCCATGTTTAATGATCTCACAGGAATCATCACTGCTGACCATGAGCAGATGTGATTTCCTGTTTCTCCATATGCTTCACGGTGATCTTACTGCACATAGAAACATAGAAATGATGGCAGAAAAGGACCAACAGTCCATCCAGTCTGCCCAGTTTCTGCCGCGCCACACAGGTCACACCCATACTTATCAGTTTCTCAGACTGTCAGTCAGGGCACTTGTTGCTTGCTGTTTGAGTCCAATTCCCCGATACCTTCTGCCGTAGAATCAGACAGCAATGTTAGATTTGCATCAAGAGTTTCAGGCTTATTATTTGAGAGTAGTAACACCCACATCAGCAAGTTACCCCTATGTTTATTTTCCCAAACTGCCAAATTCAATATCCTTGTTGCTTGCTGTCTGAGTCAAATTCCCCTTTTCCTATTTTCCCCTACTGTTGAAGCAGAGAGCAATGATGGCATTGCATCAACAGTATATGAAGGCTTATTGGTTAAGGGTAGTAACTGACACTAGCCAGTTACTCCCATGCACTCATTTCTTCATCCCTATTCTCTAGCTTTAGGGATCCACATGTTCAACCATGATGTAATTTCTGCTGCCATACAGCAGGTGCCATCTTGGTTTAAAAAAAAAAAAAAAAGAGCTTTGATGTCCACCATTAGAAACGTGTATAGTTGTATGATTAGGGGCATGGCTATGACAACTTCCTGTGATTTCACAGTGATAGGTGGTTCAAGGGGATGGAACTTAGACCAGAAGTGAGCACTGGGTGAGAAGGAAGGGAAGTGAGGGGCCTAACAGCAGTAAATGCCAATTAGCTAAGCCAACCTGTCAAAACAAGTTAAAGTACCCTACAAAACTAGGTCCCTTCACTGCTTCCAAACAAGGACTTAGGCACAATGGTAGAGGAGACGTCTTGGTTCTGCAGATTAATGCAAAGCAGCAATTTACTACTGTTGCACTTTTAGTAGGCTAAACCTGGGAGCATATACTAGTCTTAATGTTTTGCTATCAAACTTTCTTATAGTAGGCTGATATAAGATAGGTGAACACAATGAATTGGCCATCTACCCAACTGTAAAAACTGAATAAATGTTTCTGTTCGCAGGTACTGCTAAAGCTCTTGGAAAGTCCTCTTACATCACAGCAATATGACCTCCCGCTGGAACAGCAGTAGTCCTGGAATTTCAGTTTCCAAATCAGACTTGCCAATAACAGATATCATGGAAAATGGCTTCGTAGCTGGCATTTCTAGTGTCGACAACTCCTCACTGGATAGTTTCCATATAGTAGCAAACACCCCTAAAACAGAATCCTGGGACAGTAATCTAGACTCAAACATCTTAAAAAGCACCTCTCAACCTATCTTGAAAGCATCTGAGTCTTCTCTGTTCACTAGCTCGAATGGAGGTGACATGCCCAGCCAGGCTGTGAGTAACTATTCTCTTGCTTCACTCTGCAAGACTCCTGTTGCTTTAGCCCCTCATATTTTTGATCTATCATCACTTGCTTCTGAACATAACAGCAGATTAAAAAATTCAGTGGTTGACTTGTTTGGTGACAATAAAATTTCCACACCATGCAAGGAAGAGAAGAACCCCAAACTAATGGAAACCCAGGCTTCCAAGTCTCTGGAGAGTTCTGCAGCCCTGATTGATCTTTCTGGACTGCTAAAGCCAGCTCCACTCATATGGGAGATTTCTGAAATTACATCCGCTTTGGATAACACTTTATCTCTTGAGGCTAGCATAGAAGAAATGCGATCACCAACTTGCTCTGTGGAGTACAATAAAGCTAAGGCATTGGAAATGTCTTCATTAGCTGCTGCCATGTGTTATCCATGGACTGGTGTAAAGCCCAGAAAAAATTGTGATCTTGCTTTTGAGTCTTTCAGTTATGAAAAGCAGCTGAGCAAGTCAGAGTCGGCCACATCCTTGCTGGTTGGATCTCACATGATCAAACCATTTGATTTTGCCATAGCTTCTCCAGATGACAGATGGCGTGACAAACCCTCAAAGCTGCAAAAGAGTGGGGCAGGCCAAAAGCAGGGGCAGCTCTGAATTTCAGTAACCACTTCATTATTCAGTTAACATTTATTGGCACTTCTAGTTTTTGTGGGACTGCTGGACTTCTTTTTTTGACTGGAAAGAGATGAATTTCTGAACAGCATGGACCATCCATTGTTAAGCTGTACAATTTATTAATGGAGGGAAATTAAAAAAAAAAAAAAATTGCCTGTCTGCTTACCTTGGGCTATTGCAGTAGACCTCTTGACTCTTATTCCAACTTTAATTGGGAAAGCTGCTGTTTCTTATTACAACTCATAATAAATGTTATATTTATGTAAAGCAATATATGGTTTACATTCATAAAAACACAATAGGGTACCACTCAGAAATAGTGAGAATAGGTTAAAAAAAAAAAACTTGAGATAAATGTGAAGATATTTGGACTGTTGTGAAGGCCATTAATATTTGTAATTTTAAAATTTGTAGTAGCCTGTAACAACTCACTTGCTGAAATCTGTCATGCCTTTTCTAGAATGTTTGAATACTACTTATATTTTTGTGATTACCCCTAATTGTTTATATTTTTACTTTTTATAAATAAAGCATCTGGCATTTCAATATGATCATTTTTTTCACTTGTTTTTAATGGTATTGTTCATGTAGTTCATACACATGAAGGTCATCAATGAAGCTCTTTTCTAACCAGTAATTTTTTTTTTTTTTTACACATTTTACTTCGGTATAGGATTCAAATGTAACATTCCCAACTTCTTACCTCCCCTCAATCCAAACCAAGGCTTACTCAGACTATGCCTACCATTAATTGGTTTGTCTTCCTTGATAAAATCTGATATACTATCTTCTATGAAAAACAAACATCAGTATAATATATTTCAAAATATTTTGATAGAGCAAACAATTTAATTTTTGCTAGGGACCATCATACTACACAGCGGATACTGAAGCACATTTTTCAGGCTATCAGTGTTCTCGCCACTCTTGGGCACACTTTAATCACCAGTCCAACATTTGCTCTATGCTTCAACAGCAAGAAGAAATGTGGGACAAAGGATTTGCATTCACAAACAAGCGTGGGAGTAGCTTGCTTGTTGTGGCGGTTACTACCCCTAACCAATTAGGCTTGATACTTCACTTTGATGCAGCTCCAGCACTGCTCTCTACATCAATAGCAGGGGTGGAAGGAAAATTAGAACCAAAAAGTTACCAATAAGGGCCCTGACCTCAGCGGTCAGAGTAACAGATAAGTATGCAAAAAATAAGTGTGAAAGCTTGCTGGGCAGACTGGATAGGCCGTTTGGTCGTCTTCTGCCATCATTTCTATGTTTCTATAATATTTGAGCTATTTTTTTGACTTTTAGATTTTTAAATATTTATGTAAAAAAGAGATTTCCCCTGTTTGGCACAACCCAACATGATATCACGTTTCACTCAAGCTGCCTCAGGGGCTTATTGATCCAACTTTCTGCTGTCCTAGGAGAAGACCTTTTACAGGTAAACAACTCTCTTAGCACAAGCAGGATAGTAGTCATCACACATGGGTGAAGCCCTAGCTAATAGCTATAGGCTGCCTGAACAGGACAAAGCAGGAAACCAAACAGTACTGAAGCACTACCTCTCTCCTTTGCCTGTGAGGCAGTAGACCCACCAGCTGGAGAAGAGTTGAGTTCTACAAAGAAAATCATAGAAAAGCCTGAGGCACAAAACCTTCTGCGTAGCAGGAGTGATGCAAATGCAAGCAGAAGCAAACTCTGCATCATGGAAAACTGTACAAGCAGGGTTCCTAATAAGTAAACCCTGACAACAGTAGGTCTAGATCCTCCTGGATACAGGAAGAACCCAGAGATGTAGACAAGAAAAAGACTCTTGTATGAAGATCGCAGTTTCTGTCTGTGTTAAGATAACTGAAAAACAAACTGGGGCACAAGAGCCCCCCCCACCCGCCGCAGAGAAACTGTGGTCCACCGACATCCAAAGGACAAACTATTTCTGCAGAAGAGCGCCCAGGTTTGGCTGGTAGGCATAATGGGAAGAAGAAACCCAAGTAACGCTTGGAAAAACAAACAGCAAACCATGGCAGGGCCTGGGACAGACATTGTGTGCCGATGCATCAGACCTAGCTGCCTGTGTAAAAAGCAGTATTGGCCAGAGCATGAGAATATATATGAAAAAACTTGGTGCATCCTTCCCTGCAGCTATATACTAAGGGGCGGATTTTCATACTCCGCGAATAGGCCTACTTTTGTTTGCACTCCAGGCGCAAACAAAAGTACGCTGGATTTTAGTAGATACGCGCGGAGCCGCGCGTATCTGCTAAAAACCTGGATCGGCACGCGCAAGGCTATCGATTTTGTATAGCCGGCGTGCGCCGAGCCGCGCAGCCTACCCCCGTTCCCTCCGAGGCCGCTCTGAGGGAACGCTCAGAGGGAGGCGTAAATCCCCGAGCGTCAGCGGGCCTCCTGCGCGCCGGGACGCGACCTGGGGGCGGGTCCGGAGGCGGGTCTGGAGGGTGCGGCCACGCCCCTGGGCCGCCCCGGGCCACAGCCACGCCCCCGGGCCCGCCCCCGGAACGCTCCCGACACGCCCCAAAAACGCCGCGTGATTCGGGCCCGCCCCCCGACACGCCCCCTCCGAAAACCCCGGGACTTACGCGAGTCCCGGGGCTCTGCGCGCGCCGGTAGGCCTATGTAAAATAGGCTTACCAGCGAGCAGGGCTCTGAAAATCCGCCCCTATGAGTACCTTGGCTTGTCCTCCCCTCCCCCTGACAATACAAACAGAAGTCTGAAGGAGCAAAGAACACAAGGAGGCAGACCGGTGGACTGCCAGGGCAAGCCAAGTCACCAAGTTGTTTTATCATCCCCAAGCGAACAACTCACTGCTGAATCCAGCAGGGAGTTATCCACCGAGACAGAGACCTCAGCCTGCTTGGAACAGCAGAAATTGAGAGTGAATGCCTCAGGAGAGAAATCCGAAAACTCCAGTTGGAATCGCATGTGCAAACCCTGGTAGAACAGGACTTTATTTCTGGCCCATAAACCCAGGGCCATCTCAGAACAGATTGCCAAGCACCTGGCTAAGGTATTACTACCCCAGCCATGAATGCATATACTCCGTGCCCCCCCCCCCCCCCCAAGGGAGCATGCAGTCCAGCAATGGACAATTGTTGCATGTCCCAGGACTCCCCTGTCCACAAAGAAGGTGATCCTGAAAAAGGGGAAGAATAGCTTGCATGCTACCGTGAGCAAAGAGCAGTGCCTCTGTTGTGGGGTAATCATCCCCGAACTCCCTCAGCCATGGATATGGTGAAAGGCATGCTCACACATTTGATGGACTAGAACTCTTTATCACAGAGGAAGGCCCCGCACCCAAGAATGACTGGTGATAGTGGCCCATAAGAAAAGAATCCCACAAAGGCCAGCAGGTATGAAAGTGACTCCTGAACACCGCGAAGCAACACTGGACAGGCTCCCTTGTGAATAGACCTGCTGCGTCTTAGAATGACTGAGGGAGAGTGCTTTCATTCGACCTGTTCTTGGGGCTGGTGAGACATCAAGAGCGAATGCCAGCCAGTGCAGTGCCATTCCTTCAGGAACAGAGAAACAAGGGACACTCCTCGAAGGGTTGCAGTGTCAGGCATCCGAAGGGGAACCCATATGTGTTGCCCGGGAACCCAGTCAAATCTCTCCTTCCAGAGGGTAGAGGGAAGCAATGGGATCTGGGCCACCAGATCGCGAGAGACCTTTCAACTCTCCAGAGGAGAGTTGAGGCACAATCACTGATCACTGAGGTGCTGAAGCGACCAAGCCAGCCTCAGATGGGGAAGGTCATACTGTAATCCACAGAGGGGCCCCAGCCAAAAATGGTTCAATGACTACCGCTGCCATTCCCTGACTCTGGTCTCCAAGGAGATACACCAATTCCAAGAATAGAGGCCCTGGTTCAGAGAAAAACCTGCAAGGACAGAGCCTCAGGGGTGCCCCCCTCCCCCCCCCCCCCCCCCCCCAAAAAAAAAAGGGGTTTTGGACAAAGGAGAGGTCAAGACACATTCCTCTGCTGAGGGAGGAGAGGACTCCCGAACTACTCTCCCGCTGTCTACTCCCTTCAGGGTCCGACCAGGAACGCCATCCTAGGTCAGTCCTGTGGCTGCAGAACACAACCTGTTGAGTCTGCCCATAGGGAAAAACACACACAGACACCCAGCCAGCAGAGAGCAACTGAAAGAATGAGCCCTCTACTGTAAAAGCAGTGGGAGTGGTACTTATGCAGTAGTATCCCAATCTACAGCTGGTGGCACACCTGTGATCCCATGCCTGTGGGTAGAATCCCATGCCACAGCAAGGAGAGAGCATTACATGCCAGAGTCGTTGGCCTCATGCTGCCCCATGTCAAAGCACAAAGTGTGTGATGACACCTCCCTGCCAGTGCTCCTCAGCACCGTGTGGTGCTGAACTGATGAGGAGGCTGAGACCAGAATGGGATGATGGCAGAACCCTGGCATGGCTGAGGACTGCACAGATGGAGAATGCCATCTACCATTGTCTGAGGCACTCTGAGTCGATACCTAGCCTTTCCCAACCACGCATGCTGTGACCCAATGTCACAGTAAATCCCAGCCAAGTGAAGAACAGTGTGATGACTGTGTCCCCAGGTCAAAAAGGAACAAAACTGAGGACAATCTTGTATAGCCAAAGCATGATAGTAAAATGAAGAGTCAAAGAAGGGAATCCTTTATTTGTGTTAGATATGTGGAGGGTGGCAGTCTATGGCATTGCCCCCTCCAGTATCTGATGACGCTTTGAGAAGCGGGCCCTCAAAACTGTTTTGGGACTTGTTTCCTTAGATTCCATACAAAGTAATAAATAAAAATAGTTTACAATTTACAATAACTTTGTCAAAAAAACAAACAATATATATATATATATAATACAATTGATAAATATCCTATAATTACATCACTGGAAGTGTCATCCCACTATACCCAATTTAAAAAGAAGCTATAACCCCCACACATCTATCATTCATACCATCCCACACTCCTCTATAAAACCAACAAATAACAGGAATACAAACTAATATTGGAGAATGTCAGAAAACACCAAGAAATGGGGTAATATCCACTAAATGAATTTTTTATTTTTTGATGTTAGAAGGTGATATCACCTTCTATTAAAATATTGGGGTGAGAATCTTATTTCCCCTGAAGAAGCCCTGTATGCGAGGGTGAAATAGAGAATTCTTTGTCTGGAACAGGAACATCTGATGTTACGAGGGTTGTTGTTATTAAAAAGCAGGCAAATGTATATCAGCTATGGACTTTTATAGAAGGTGGAAGAATTGAAGACTTCGTCTTTTGAAACATTTGTGGTAGTAGATTTCTTTTATAATTATTATTCACTAAGTAGAGAAGATCCTAGTTTAGTGGACATTACCCTATTTCTCAATATTTGCTGATGTTTAAGTATTCATGTTTGTATTCCTGTTATGTTTTTATATGGGAGTGCAGGGTGGTATGAATGATGGGTGTGTGGGGGTTACAGCTTCTTTTTAAATTGGGTATATTGGGATGACACTTCCAGTGATGTAATTGTAGGATATTTATAAATTTGACAGTTATTGTAAACTGTTTGTAAAGTTTTCATTAATGCTTTTATTATTTCTTTATATGGTATAGAATTTTTCCCTTATTGTGGTGTTTCACTTATGTGAGGGAATTCTACCTTTATCCTTCCTATTTTTTTCTGGTACTGATTTGGTTCCCCTTTAGATTCCCACAGGGAATGAAAGCAGCAAGGTGCCCATGAGGTTCTGTGATCATGTCCTGCAGCCTCCGATTGTAGCCACTGATGCTTAGAGCAGTGACAGTGCCCGTAGGGCCCATGGTGCTTTCGCCAATGCAAACCCACAACAAGGAAACATAACTACTCTGCGCTCAAGGTTTTGACAGTGCTTGACCAAAGCATTGTGAGGCAGATTTTATAAATCTGCGCACACGCGTACTTTTCTTCACGCACCAGGCGCGAACAAGAGTATGCAGGATTTCAATAGATACGCACATAGCCGCCCGTATCCATTAAAATCCGGGGTCGGCACGCGCAAGGCTGCCCAAAATCGGCAGCCTGCGTGCGCCGAGCCGCGCAGCCTGCCTCAGTTCCCTCGCCGCCCCCCCCCCCCCCCCCCCCCCCATCTAAACCTCCCCCCTACCTTTGTCGGCAAAGTTACTCCTGCTGGAAGCAGGTGTAACTTTGCGCGGGCCGGCTGCCGCACTCCGAGTTCCAGTCCGGGGGCTGGTTCGGAGGCTGCGGCCATGCCCCCGGAATGCCCCTGGGCTGAAACCACGCCTGTGGCGCAGCGTCACTCGCGGCCCGCCCCCGAAATGCTGCGTCACTCGCGGCCCGCCCCCGAAATGCTGCGTCACTCGCGGCACGCCCCCCGACATGCCCCTCCATGCAAGCCCTGGGACTTACGCGCGCTGCCAAGCCTATACAAAATAGGCTCGGCGCGCGCAGGGGGGGGGGGGTTTGGGGTAGGTTTTCGGGGGGTATGCGCGTACCCCAATCAGTTCAGCATCTAGCACCATTCTTGGCTCTACAGGAGCCTGTGGACACAGACTGCCCGGTGGCCATGATGGAAACTCCAGTGCCTGAAGGTATCTATGGACCACTGGTATGGACATCTACAGCCCACACACAGATCCAGAAAAAAACCAATGACCACCAGTGCCATCAACTGTTCCCCTCTGCTCACTTATGTCTGAGGGCGTTGATGCAACAAGCTTGATGACCTTGCAAGTATTAAGGCTGATGAGTCCTATTAGTACCCATTAACACTGATTGTACTCATCCCAGTGCGGCTTCCAAAGCAGAGCTCATCGGCAGCCAAGGTTCAACAGCTGTAGCCCACGAAGAGACAAAACATTTCTTCAGTGTCTCTTGGAGGACAGAACCAAGGACCCTCGTGGGCATGGGACCACTACACTTGAATGCCCCAGCATAGCATGGTGCCTCGAGTAGCTAGCAACCCCTGTGCTCGATCTGTTCAAGGCCAAAAACCCCTGCTACCCAAGAGCTGCAGGGTCACATGGGGGCTTCCAAGAACCCTGGCGGTCAATAGCCTCAAGAATGACCAGGGCATTCAGTGGTGAACCCAGTGCCTGGTGAGTGGTGCTCCATGTAGTCTGTGTTAATGAGAGCTATCGGTGATGCTAGGGCCTCCAAGGTAACCCTGCACCTTGATGGCCTCTAAGGCATCTTTTGGGGCAGCACCACATCGCAAGGGCATTGAGGTCATGAATGTTATACTGATATCTTGGTATGAACGCCTTTATGTCTGCTGATTTTGTACTTTGCACTATCATGTATATAGTTATAGTTATATTCCATAGCATCTACCCATTGATGCCTGTTATATATAAGGGCTTCTCCCAAAAATTATTTATATGTTGCCTAGTTCATCATATTATATTATGTTATCTGTTATATGTACGGGCACTGCCCAATGGTTTTTTGTTCACTGTGAACCGATACGATGTGCGAACGGATATCGGTATAAAAGAAATGTTAAATAAAAAATAAAATTGTGCACTGGCATAGAGGCCACGCACCGCAATGACCTAGTAGGTGGCCACGGCAGCAAGGGTACGCACCTCTCCGGTATCAAGGGCCTTCCACTGTTTCAACCTCAATCGCCTAGAGGGTGACCATGCACACACCTTGATGGGATGGAGGGCCCTGTGGGTGTTGGGCACAGTGGGCGGTGAGAGCACCGCATAGTCTATGGCATTGAGGTATCGAGGACAGTACCACCTAGAGGCATCAATGGCAGAGTCTATTTGTGCTGCTACTTTGCCACCTTGATGCTCAGGCCAATACAGCAAGACTCCACTTCCACTGATGGCACAGGAGGCCTTAGGGCATTGTGGGCAGTCATGAACCTCTATGTGTCAAGGATGACCATGGTGCACAATGGTGGGCCTGGTCCCTGACCCGGTCTGATATGTGTGCTTGAGCTCAACAGGGAGACTGCAACTGACCCAGAATCCTCTGCTATCTTAGCTTTTCTGGCCAGGTGAACTTTAAATGTCCTATTGAGCCTGACCTGAAGGAATTCCAAGGACACCTGGACAGCAGTTGAAGCTGGTGACAATTTGTGATGCCTAATTATAGAGCAGAAGGCAAGGTTCAGAACCTCTGGTTAGAATGTCATTACAGGGGCATCTGTAAACACAGCACACACAGCCTAAGATGTAACAATTGCCCTGAGCAGCAAGATTTTAACAGAACAAAGGATTATCTAAAGAGTGATGGTAAATGGGCCCCAACTTGGAGAACTGATCAGGGTAATGTAGGGATACTCTGTCGTGCTATTGACATAACAGCCTATGTAAATGATACTTCAGGTGGTCACACAACTTAAGAATTTCTGACCTAGTACTGTATTGTATTTTATCTGTAAAACAAGGATCAGTTCATGTATACAAATGAGATGTTGGTTAGTCAGTTTGTCAGAGAAATAGCATCCAACATCTGCCAAGAATATATATATATTGCTCAATAAAAAATTATAATTTCTACACAATCTAAGTATTCTTGACTTGTGCCCATGGAGAAGTGTCATAAGTGTGTTTGGCGCATAACAGGTCCCGACACTGATATGTCATACAAACAGTGCGCTGATCACAGATGTGCACTAGCAACCATTACTAGACATGGCACTGAAGTGTGGCAACACGCTGCTGGCCCAGGCTCCTGCTCACCCTCTCTCCCAAGGGGAGGCTACTTCATCCAGAGCTCTCACCCCCAGGAATGGCATGGTCCACATCCCTCCTCTGTCCAAATCCATTAATATCTGTCAGTGAAACAAAAGAAAATAATTCCTCACCTGCTAATTTTCGTTCCTGTAGTACCAAGGATCAGTCCAGACGGTGGGTTATGGCCCCCGTCCAGCAGATGGAGTCAGAACAAAAGCTCGAGGGGAGGTCCTATATGACCTCACTCCCGGTACTACAATCCTCAGTAACAAGACTTACAAAGCCAAGAAGAGAAGAGACGGGAGGGATCAAGAAACGTAAATGTTCAAAACTGTAATTAACAATTGAACTGCGCTGACCCACTTAAAACGGAACTTGCAAACCAAACCTTAACCTCAATCATCCCCTGGGGCACCAGGGAATGTCAGAGGAAGAGACAGAAAGAATAGAGTTGACGAGCAGAGGCGTTCCCAAACAAAGAATCCCCCCAATAACTAGGGAGGGTGTCTGGACTGATCCTTGGTACTACAGGAACGAAAATTAGCAGGTGAGGAATTTTCTTTTCCCTGTACATACCAGGATCAGTCCAGACGGTGGGATGTAACAAAGCTTCCCTACGACGGGTGGGCCGAGGAAAGCCCTGCTCGAATGACACTATCTCCGACGGACCCGAACACGGGAGCACGGACGTCCAGACGATAGTGCTTGGAAAAAGTATGTAGTGACTTCCAGGTAGCCGCCCTATAGATCTCCTGCGCAGACACAGACGTACTCTCGGCCCATGACGCCGCTTGAGCCCTCAGAGAATGGGCCTTAATCGTCAGCGGTGGTTGTCTACCGGCCGTCAGGTACGCTGAAATAATCGCACCCTTCAGCCAGCGGGCGATGGTGGCCTTGGAAGCCATACGACCCTTCCTAGGTCCCGACCAAAGGACAAACAAATGGTCCGAGAGCCGGAAATCATTGGTGGATGCCAAATATTGCATCAGGCATCTCTTGACGTCCAAGGATCGCAGTTGTCTAAGAGTCCTCCGACTAGAAGGAAGGCAGTTCAACCGACTGGTTGAGATGGAAAGACGAGACTACCTTCGGTAGAAAGGAAGGCACCGTGCGTAAAGACACCCCGCTGTCCGTGAAACGTAGATAAGGTTCCCTACAGGACAGCGCCTGGAGTTCCGAAATGCGGTGCGCTGAACTAATAGCCACCAGAAAAATAGACTTAAGAGTAAGATCCTTGATGGTGGCCATCCGCAAAGGCTCGAAGGGCGAGTCACCAAGCACC
The DNA here is from genome assembly GCF_901001135.1 of Rhinatrema bivittatum. NCBI lineage: Eukaryota > Metazoa > Chordata > Amphibia > Gymnophiona > Rhinatrematidae > Rhinatrema > Rhinatrema bivittatum. Next base: position 50,636,564 of record NC_042622.1, on the reverse strand, counting down.
CTGAGTACCAAGTTGAGACTCCAAGAAGGACAGGGTGGCCTGGTCGGGGGCTTCAGCTGCCGTACCCCCCTTGAGGAAGCGGACAATATCCGAATGCAACGAGAGCAGCGAATCCTTACCATTGTGGAGAAGTGCTCCCAAGGCAGCCACCTGTACCCTAATGGAGTTGTATGCGAGTCCCATCTCCAGACCAGACTGCAAGAAGGCAAGAATCTGAGTGACCGAGGCGCTACCCGGGACAACGGAGCGCAAGACGCACCAATCCTCAAAAACCTTCCACACCCTTACGTAAGTAACAGAGGTGGACGTCTTTCGAGCTCGTAAGAGAGTGGAAATCACCGCCTCCTGGTACCCCCGCCGCCTTAATCTGCACCTCTCAAAAGCCAGGCCGCAAGACAGAAGCGATCTGCCGCCTCGAAAAATATGGGACCCTGTCTGAGAAGCCTCGGGAGGTGACCGAGGCGAATCGGTCCTTCGCGAGCAAGGTGTAGAAGATCCCCGAACCATGGACGGCGAGGCCACTCTGGTGCCACCAGGATTACCGGCTCTGGATGAGTCTCTATCCGCCGAAGCACCTTCCCCACCAGAGGCCACGGTGGGAAGACATACAGGAGAACCTGCTGAGGCCATGGCAGGACAAGCACATCGACGCCTTCGGCGCCGTGTTCCCTCCTGCAACTGAAGAAGCGTGGTGCCTTTGCGTTTGCTGCTGTGGCCACGAGGTCCATGCGGGGCTTCCCCATCGCTGTTCTATCAGGCGCATTGCGGCCCTGGAGAGCTCCCACTCCCCGGGATCCAGACGCTGGCGGCTGAGAAAGTCCACCTGCACATTGTCGACGCCTGCTATGTGAGAGGCAGATAAGCGGAGCAAATTGAGCTCCGCCCAATGCATCAACTTCTCCGCCTCCCAAGCGACGAGGCGACTCCTCGTGCCTCCCTGGCGATTGATGTAAGACACCATTGTTGCGTTGTCCAACAGAATCCTGACCGCCCTTTGGCAAACCAACGGGAGGAATCCCTGCAGGGCTAGACGAACTGCCCTGGTCTCCAGGCGATTGATGGGCCACTGTCTCTGTTCCTTTGTCCATGTGCCTTGGATGGAGCTCAAGTGGCAGACAGCCCCCCATCCGGTGAGGCTGGCGTCCGTGGTGACCACTACCCAGTCCGGTGTTTCTAGGGACACTCCCCGAGCCAAGTGGCGAGGGTATAACCACCAATGGAGACTGAGGCGAGCCGCCGCCGGGATCGGCAGTACTGCTTGGTAATCCCTTGAAACCGGCTTCCACCCGGGACAGCAATGCCTTCTAGAGGGGCCGAAGATGAGTGAAGGCCCACGGTACCAGGTCGATCGTGGAGGCCATGGTCCCTAGTACCTGAAGGTAATCCCAGGCTGTGGGTTCCGGGAGGGATGAGAATCGCCAAATCTGCTTGCACAACGCCTGTGCGCGCTCCGGCCATAGGAACACCTTGCCTACCTTCGTGTTGAAGTGAGCACCCAGAAAATTCAGCGTCTGTGAGGGTGTGAGATGGCTCTTGTTGTAATTGATGATCCAGCCCAGTGACCGTCTGAGAAAAACCACCCGGTTCACGGCCTGCATCCCCTGCTGTTGAGACTTTGCCCGAATGAGCCAGTCGTCCAGGTATGGGTGAACTAAAATCCCTTCTTGGCGGAGAGCCGCCGCGACTACCACCATCACCTTTGTGAAGATGCGTGGGGCCGTGGCGAGGCCGAAGGGTAGCGCCCGGAACTGGAAGTGTTGTCCCAGAATCTTGAAGCGTAGAAATTTCTGGTAATACGGATGAATCGGGATATGAAGATATGCCTCAGTCAGATCCAGCGATGCAAGGAACTCCCCCTGGTGAACCGCAGCCAAGACCGAGCGGAGAGTTTCCATGCGAAAACGCGGGACCCGCAGAGCTCTGTTGATGGTCTTGAGGTCCAGAATGGGTCGGAAGTTGCCCTCCTTCTTGGGCACCACGAAATAGATTAAGTAATGACCTCAACCCAAATCGGAGGCGGCCACCGGCCTTATTGCCCCTAAGGCCAGCAGACGATCGAGGGTCTGTCGAACAGCTCCTTGTTTGAGGGGAGACCCGCATGGGGAGAAGAGGAACTTGTCCCTGGGAGCGTGGACAAAATCCAATGCGTAACCGTTCTTTAGGATGTCCAGGACCCACTGATCCGATGTGATGCGGACCCACTCCTTGTAAAAAAGAGCGAGACGACCCCCCACCCTTGGGGTTGGCTCGTGGGTCCGCCTGGCATCATTGAGCTGGCTTCGCGGAAGAGTGAGGATCCGGCGGCTCCTTGCCGGGCCTACGCCCGCGAAAGGGCCGGTTCCAGGTCTGAGAGCGAGAGGAAGGATACAGAGGCGCTTGTTGCTGGCTGTTAGTTCGTGCCCGCCGCTGGTTCCGAGGCCGGTTTCTAGAGAAGCTGAATGACCTGGTAGAGCGGGGCCTGTCCTCCGGGAGTTTATGAACCGCATTCTCGTTGAGAGACTTGATAATTTGGTCCAAATCCTCCCCGAAGAGGAACTTGCCCTTGAAAGGCAAGGATCCCAGGCGTGCTTTGGAAGAAGAGTCCGCCGACCAGTTGCGGAGCCACAGAAGGCGACGGGCTGCCACCATAGAACGAGACAAGATCCGGAGAAGGTCATATAGGGCATCCGCTCCATAAGCCAGCACAGACTCCAACCTGTCTGCCTGCTGAGCCTCGGTATCCGGAAGATCCTGCGAGGTGAGCAGTTGTTGGACCCAACGCAGTCCCGTTCTCTGCGCTACAGCAGTACGGATAGCCGCTCGGACTCCGAGCGCGGAGACCTCGAATATCCTCTTTAGATAGACCTCCAGCTTCCTGTCCTGAAGGTCCTTCAAGGCAGTGCCGCCCGTAACTGGGATGGTAGTATTCTTCATGACTGCCGGGACCTTAAGCAATTTGAGGAACTCCATAGGGAGAGGATAGAGCTTTTCCATAGCCCTGCTGACCTTGAGAGAAGCCTCCGGAGAATCCCATTCCCTGGAAATCAACTGCAAGAAACTGGGATGGGTGGGAAAAGCCTTGGCCAGAGGCCGAAGCCCTGCCAGGAGGAGATCCCCCTTTCTCACCTTAGGATCTGGGACCGACGGCTCCGGGGGAGGATCAATGTCCATCTCTTGAAGAATATATGGGATGAGTCCATCCAACTCCTCAGCTTGAAATATGCGGAGAACCTGTGGGTCATCGCCCTCCACCTGGGCAGACACATTGGGATCCTCCCCGGTCGAATCCTGAGAAGGGTCCCCCTCCGGGCTTATGTGCAGACCCCACGAGAGCCCTGGAGGATGCCTGTGTCGTCCCTAGAGGCTGTCCCAGCCTCAGCGCCGAAGGTCCCCCCAAAGAGGCGTCCAGTCGTGGCGGTTTAGCGGGTGTAGGGCCCAAGGGCGATCCCAGAGGCTGGCTGCTTTGCAGGAAGGCCCGGTGCATCAGCACCACAAACTCCGGCGAAAAAGCAGGCAGTCCCGGGGGAAAACCGACCGGGAAGTCTCCAGTCGGTTGTCTTCCCTCCTGCTCCGCCAGGGGGGCCAAAACGGGAGGGAGCGCTGAGCGCGAGCCCCCTGCCTCATCCTCTGACAAGCCGGCTTCTTCATCAGAAAACAAAATGGCTGCCGTTCCCGCCGCTGCCAAAACGCGCTCTCCTCACTCCGGTCTCCTGTGCCGTTCCCAGGCTGAGTCTTGCCTTCCTCCGCTGGAAGGCAGGACAAACAGAGTCCCTCCGAGAGCCGGCTTCCCTGCTGGCCACAAGAGGAACAGGCCGCCGCGCGCGGCATGACCAGCTGTTAGGGTAGGCAGGAACGAGCGCTGCGGCAGCTTTTGTTCTGACTCCATCTGCTGGACGTGGGACATAACCCACCGTCTGGACTGATCCTGGTACGTACAGGGAACATGGAATTCCAGCATGCGTAGAACTCAGGGCTACATGGATCAGACAGACTGTATAATCAGTCCTGTCAGCACTGGGGAAAGGGAGAAAAAGGAGAGGACAGATACAAAACTGCAGAAGCAGTCTCCGCCCCCCCCCCCTTTTTTTTTTTTTTAAATAATACTGCCAGGCTGCACAGGGGAAAGCTCACCAAACACCCAGCAGACAGACAGAAAGAAGAGGAATCTTAAGGAAAAGGAAAGAAAACAGCAGCAGCTCTAGAAAAATCACATACAAGAACTGTGAGCAGACAGCAAAGCTGAATACTGTGAGCCCATGGCTTCCGCAACCACACGGCTCCTCGAGAAAAAGACTGAGGGACTCTGGCTAGGGGGCAGAGTGATGACTACAGCTCTACATGCTCAGTAGGACATGTTTGAAAGTTCTAGAATCTTTGTCATTAAGTTCCAGGCCGGGCTCCATCCATCAATGTCACCTATGTGTAAGGACTATCATCCTGCTTGTCCTAGGAGAACTCTCCCTTTTCACCTGCTGCACATAACTTTTGTACTGGCATATTTCTCTGTAACTGTACAAGATTAATTTCTCTGCCCTCAGTGTCATAACCTTAAACATCCTTTCCCTAATAGGCAACCAATGTAATTTTAGCTAGTAAGGGAGTTGCACTATTTCTTAGGCATTGAAACACCAGCCTTCTGCCATATTCTGCATAACATGTAACTGGTGTAGATTTATCATAGTTACTCCTAACAAAATCTCATTACAATAGTCAAACAATGGAGTAACTAACACTTATGTAACAGTTTGAACAGCCTCAGTGCTCAGCCCACTTCTAATTTTCTTCAACTACCTCAATTTAAAAAAATATTCTCCTCACCATCAGAAATGTGAGGTTCGAAAGAAAAGTTAGTATCATATTGAATCCCCCAAATTCCTAACCTCTGAAGTAGGGGCATGATACTCCTCCCCCACCCTCATCATTAAAACTCTCTTTGGCTCAACTACACTAAAAACCATCCATTCCATCTTGTTCTTATTCAACACCAAACTATTTTCTCTCATCCAAACACCAAACGACCTCAGCCCTTCTTGCATTTTACCCAATACTGACCTAGGTTCCTTCTCCAATGGGCAGACAATTTGGACTTCATCAGCATAAATTTAATCCTTAAAGCCAACTCATTAATAACTCATCCTAAGGGCTGTGTTAAAAACAAAAAAAAAAAAAATAAATCAAGAGGGGACAAAGGAGACACCTGTGGCACTCCACAACCCGTACTATAAGGCCCTGAACTATTAGCATTCACATGTACCTCTATCAACTTTTTTTTGGCAAAAAAAAAAAAAAAGGTTATCCATCCCAAAAGGTGACCACATAACCCCAAATCTACACATCTTTGCACCAAAAAGCAGAGTTTCTTACTTGTAACAGATGTTCTCCCAGGACAGCAGGATGTAGTCCTCATATATGGGTGACATCATTAGGCGGAGCCCTATTACGGAGCATGCCATGATCCCCGTGTCCACAGGGGTCTCCCTTCAGTCTCGTTTGTAGCAAAAAAGTGTGAGTGAAAAATAAAATAAAACGTAAGCGAACCCAACTCCGCAGGGTGGCGGGTGAGTTTCGTGAGGACTACATCCTGCTGTCCTGGGAGAATACCTGTTACAGGTAAGAAACTCTGCTTTCTCCCAGGATAAGCAGGATGGTAGTCCTCACATATGGGTGATTAGCAAGCTACAGGCTGACTCATATTGCAAGAGGCCAATAGCAGACAACTCGTGCAACAGGCACAATAATTGGGGTGCTAATGGCAATGATGAGGCAGCCTGAAATCACAGCAGGTGGTTGTGGAAGGAGTTGGGCATTAAACTGGAAAAAAAAAGTTTTTCAAGACAGATTGTCCAAAGGCAGAATCTTGTCGGCCGTCCTTATCTAAGCAGTAGTGGACTGCGAATGTATGAAGAGCTCCATGTCGCAGCTTAAAAGATGTCAGCATTTGATACTGAACGATAGTGTGCAACTGACGTTGCCATGGACAATCTGCCTTCACTCACCCCTGGAGAGGAAGGCCTGCTTTTTCATAGCAGAATTCCAAACAGTCTGCTATGGCTAGAGTTGGAGAGAGTTTGTTTGCCCACTGTAACTCCCAGCTTGTTTTTGTCAAAAAAAACAAAAAGAGTTGGGTGGATTTCCTATGGACTGCAATGCGGTCTAGATAGAATACAAGTGCACGCGTATAGTCCAAGGTGTGCAGAAACCTCTTGCCCTGGTGAGAGTGAGGCCTTAGGAAAAGAGTGGGCAGACTATAGACTGAGTAAGAGGAGAGACTGTGTCCACCTTAGGAAGAAATTCAGTGTGAGTATGGAGGACCACTCGGTCACGGAGGAACCTAGTGTAGGGTGAGTATGCAACAAGGGCTTGTAACTTACTGACCCTTTGAGCAGATGTAATGGCTACGAGGAAAAGAATTTTCCATGTTAGAATTTTTAATGTCATAGGAATGCAAAGGCTCAAATGGGGAACGCATGAGCCTTGTGAGCACTACATTTAGGTCCCATTCCGTAACCGGTGATGGTAGACGAGGCTTAAGTTGAAGAAAGCCCATCATAAGCAGACTCATTAGGGGTTGAGTCTTATCAGGGCAACCCCTACTCCTTGGTGGTACGCTGAAATGGCATGGATGTGTACCTGTGCAGAGGATGTCCGGAGACCCGAATCCGAAAGGTACCCTATATAGCCTAATAGAGATGGAGTGGGGTAGGAAAAGGGGGCAATACCTTTTTGTGTACACCATTTGGTAAATCCTGTCCATTTCGAATGGTAAGACTTACGTGTGGAAGGTTTTCGTGAAACTACAAGTACCTGAAAAACATTAGTGAAAAGATTTTGAAGGTTCGGATAGTATAAATTGCCGTGATTGTGTGTTATGAGATTGAGCTGTGGACAGGCGAATTGGTTCCTGGATTGATAGGTCGAGAATTATGGGAAAGTATACTTGTTGAGGTCAGTACGAGGGTATGAGAATCATTAAACCCGTTGTGCTGTAGCTTCACAAGAGTTTTTTGGCTGTGAGCGGTATTGGAGGAGACGTATATAGGAAACCTTTGTTCAAGGGGTGAGCAAAGGAGTCCATGGCTAACGCATTTCGTTGCCTGTGTAGGGAGCAGAATCTGTCCACTTTGTGGTCCAATTTGGATGCAAAGAGGTCTATTGGTTGGTTGACCTCAGCGCTAGAAGATTTTGCTCGCTACACATGGATTCAGAGATCACTCGTGGGGATGGAGACATTGATTGAGATGGTCTGCTAGTATGTTCGGTATGCCTGTTAGATAAGTGGCCTGGAGGTGCATGGAGTGTGCACGGGCCCAGGCAGAGCTGATAAGAGCCTGTGCATCCCTGCTTGTTCGAGTACCACATTGCCACTATGTTGTCTGTCTGTATCCATACAGTTTTGTGTGAGAGGCAGTGTCTGAAGGCATAAAGGGCATAACGTATGGCTCAAAGCTCTAGGAAGTTGATGTGAGACTGTTCATCGAGCGGAGTCTACACATCTTGGGTTTGGAGGTTGTTAATATGAGCTCCCCAACCCAAGTCAGATGCCACCGAGGCCAAGGAATTGGTTACTGGATCAGTGACATGGATCAGGGACAAAAGCGGTTAAATGGTTTAGAGCCATTGAATTTTAAAGTGCACTGAGTTTTTCCCATGGCTAATCTGGCCATAGGAGTGACGTGGACCATGGGAGCCATGTCACCCAGCAATGGGAAGAATTTTTTCAAATTCAACTCACATTTCCCCTGATCTCCCTGTCTCCCCCCCCCCCCCCCCTTCCCCTTCACCCCACCCCAGCCAATCTTACATTTCACGGTTCTAGTTTATCTGCACCCAGTTTTCATGCATTAATCCCTTTTCTTCCAAGTTGCCTTGCACCCTGTTAAAACAGCTCTCTGTAATCTGTTCCAAAGCTATGAATGTATTCCATTCCTAAGTTATGTTTCCAATATGCAAGCTACCAACTTTCCTTGGCACTTGTATTAGAACAGTTAACAATGAACTAATTATAAGTTACACTATAAAAATATGCAGCCTATGTCTTGTTTACTGTTGTTTTATGTGAACCGATGTGATATCTCCTATCGTTTACTTGTGTAAATTAATAACCTGTCCTTTCTCTTCCTCTAAGCCAAGTTCTTATCACCTTGTTATATGTAACTGCCTTTTCAGCACTTTGTTATTGTTATGTTTACTTTGCACCCCTGTTTTATGTGAACCAGCATGATGTGACTGCTGTCTCGAATGCCGGTATATAAAAAATCTAAATAAATAAATAAATAAATAAATAAATATCTCGATCGAATGTCGGTATACAAAAACAAATAAATAAATACATAAACTGATGGGCTGAGGCTATGTTGCATGTGCATAGAGATGTGGACAGTTTGATAGGATGTCTGCATGGTTGTTGGGCAGGAAGGCCTTTTGGACTGTAGTGCCCAGATCTGCTCTGATTGAGGCAAGGAGGTGAGACGGATCCATATGGGATTTATGGTAGTTGATCAGAAATCCCAGCAAATTTAGATTTATAGTGAGTCTTAGAGAATTTAGAGCTCCTTGTTTGGATTGACTCCTTATTAGGCAATTGCCCAGGTAAGGAAACACGTGAATGTTGTTTTTTCATACATAAGAGGCAATCACTGCTAGGCATTTGGTGTAATACACGAAGTGTCGAAGCTAGTTCGAATGGCAGAACTTGGTATTGAAAATGCTGTTGACTCACTATGAAGCATATTGAAGGTCATGAGAATAGTCAACCTCCTTGTTGTAGTAAGGGAAGCATGGTGCCGAGACACCATTTTGAACTTTTCTTTCTGAAGAAATTTGTTGAGATTTCGGAGGTCCAGGATGGGAGGAGGTGGCCTGTTTTCCCTGGAAGTAGGAAATAGCGGGATTAAAATCCTCTGCCTTGTGTCTGGAGAACGGTGTCCCTAGCCCTGGTCCTCAGTAGGATGGACTGTTCTGTTCTCTGGCAAAGTTTCAAAATCCAGAAGCCTGCCCGACTGGCAGAACTGGTGTGATCTGGATATCAGTTGTTGACGTGTACGTGCTTTTTGAAGTGGACTCGTTGGTCTCAAGCGGGAGCTGGATAATACTCGTGTGAGTGGTAAAAGGTCCTTCTAGCATCCCTCTTCGCTGGTTTTCTAGCCGAGGAGGGAGGATTTGCAAGAAACGTAGAGAGCTGTCGCAGGGTCTCACGGTGGTCTTGCAATTGAGCCACTGTCTGCTGGACCTTGTGCATGAAGAGATGATCTGCAGTGCATGGCAGATGAGCTAGTTTATCTTGGACTTCGGGCTGTAAATCAGGGGCCTTAAGCCAGGTTCACCATCTAGCACTGAGTCCTGTTGCTGGCAATGGGAGGACGTTTCGAAGCAATCACATGTTGTTTGAACTTCATGTTGATGGGAGTGAGGTTCCCTTGGTGCTGTGTCAAACATAGCTGGTAAATAGCAATATGTGACACTAACATGGATCCCCAAAAGATTTTACGACCTAGACCCTCCCGAAAACTTCTGGTCCTCTTTATTGACCAGGTCGAAATGGATGTCATTTGGAGGGATCTTCTCCACTCTTCTGGTGGAGAAGGCTCCGAGAGAAGGTTGGTTTAGGTCTCGATGGGATTAGAGTCCCCATCACCCTTCAAGGATCCTGGGATAGGTATAAGAGCCTGTGGAGGCTCAGACGGATGAGTCTGTGTCAATGACTTAGGCTGGCGTTAGGGTACCGATGAGGGCAGCGAAGGCAGTGCCGCAATGGTGCGAATATCGATGGCTCCGGTGTAGACGCCGGTATGGGGGCCGGCGTCAATTTGAGGTTGTAGATTCCGGAAGGCATAGAGGACAGCCTGGCGGACGAGGATGTCCAGCTCCTCCCTGGAGTTGGTATAGGTAACGCAGCTACAGGGGGAGGCAGGCTAGGCGTTACTGGCATTTCCACATGCATCTATGGTGGCTCAGTGCCTGGCACCAGTGTTGGTGGGGAACTCCTCTGTGCCTCAGGTGCAGAGGAGCATGGAGACTCTTGTACCCGGGCCCGCTTCGCAACTGGCTCGATGGACATCGATGCCGATGTGGTATCGGTGCCGGAACCGAACGTGGAACCCTGTCTATGCCTGCGACGATGTTTCCCTTGATGCTCAGCCCGGTCATTCTCCAGCACTGAGGAAGCTGCCACCGTTGTCCAGGATGGTGTCTGTGATGGGCGTTTACCGTGGCAGTGACTATGTTTCCCTCGGTGCTCAGCCTGGTCATTCTCCAGCACCGAGGAAGATGCCATCAATGTCATGAATGGCGTCGGTGACGAACAGTCACTGTGCTGGTGACTGTTCCCATGGTGCTCGGCCCGGTCATTCTCCAGCACCGAAGAAGGTGCTACCGCTGTCCTGGATGACATTGGTGATGGACGGTCACCGTGCCTCTACTGCTCCTGGCATTGTTTTTCACCTAAGGTTTACACGGGGGCTCTGGTTGAGGTCTCGAAGTATAGAGTGTTTTCGTTAGTCGAGGACACTGAGGCATCAATGGAGGTATCAACGGTGACCTCCATAGCATCAATGGGAACCATGGTTGCCCTGATTCCTCTAGCCCTGATGGACCAGTGGAATATCGCAGCAAGGACACCCGCGGGCATCATGGGGCTGACCGAATATGATAGGCAAAGGGAGAGAAAAAAGAGGGCCGCAAAACGATTGGTAACCTGGGGGAACCGACCGGAGAACACAGAATAGTACTCACAGAGTGTTGATGAAAATGTACGTGAAGGGAGACCCGTGTAGGGAAATCATTTGTGAAGTAAAACTTCAAGTTTTTCCGTGAGGAAAAGTTGTGAGAAAAAATCTCACAGAGCTCCTAAACACGAGGCAACTGCAGCGTGGAAAGATAGAGACTAAAGGGAGACCCCTGTGCACACAGGGATCATGGCAAGCTGGGCATGCTCAGTGTGCCAGTCAAAGTTTCTAGAAACTTTGACAAAAGTGTTCCATAATAGGGCTCCGTCTAATGACATCGCCCATATGTAAGGACTACCATCCTGCTTGTCCTGGGAGAATCCTATGATCCACTAAGTCAAAGGCACTGGACAAGTCTAACACCATTAATCCTACTGCCTCATCCCTATCCATGTTTTGGCAAATTAAATCCGTCACAGCTAGCCTGACTGGCTCCCCTCCAAGACATTTTCCTCCACATACCGCATCAATTGTCCTGTAACACATTTTTCCAAAACTTTAGCTGAGAAGGGACCATTCACTACAAGACGGTAATTCCTACACAATTCCTTATCCAAACCAAACTTTTAATACAAGGGTGGTAATTGTCTTCAGGGATAATTGGAAAACCCCTTCAATTAAAGAGAAATTCATAATTAATTGTAGCCCTCTCAACAGGTCTTCTGAAAGACCTTTTATCAAATATGATGGACAGGGCCCAAACTACATGTGGTTGGGGTGCAGCTCTGTAGGATTCCATGAAGCTTCATATGTCATATCTCCTCAAAAGAACTCATCCCACCCTTCACCATAAATCATTCCTTCCATATAATATATTTGGGGTTGAGGTTTTGGCTAAAAAGTGCAGCCTCTCCACGCAATAACCTGGCAACATGCAAAGTTAGGAGGTGTTTTCGTAAACTGTTGTACAGAGGCTTATACTTTGGGGTACTTTGTTTATGCGTCTGACGTTATACAGACGCCGGTAAAATTAAGCGTTGGCTGTCAAATCCGCTGACAGCCGCCGCTTCTGTCAATAAGGAGGTGCTAGGGACGCGCTAGTGTCCCTAGCGCCTCCTTATTACCACGGGCCCTAATTTGCATACCTTTGCTTAGTGAATCGTGCGCTCGCCGGCTCTCCCGCGCAGTTTACTGTATCGGCCCGATTGTCTATGCACAGTGTGCCTTCCAATGTTCTAGGCACCACCTGGTGGCCAGAAGCCTATTATATATCTTTTATATGATGCATGACAAAATGGAAAAATAAAAACTGATAAGTAGTAAATGTTGCATATGGGTTTTGTTTAAACCATTTTATATTCCTCAGTTTCCATATTTTTCCACATGGATTACAGAAAAAAAGACCCCTTTACAGAAATCATTCTAATACTCTCTAAAAACTTTTATCACCATGTGCATTCTTATATATATATTATATTCAATGAGATGGTTGTCATGAACCCTGTCTAAGGATTGCTACAAGAAGAATGCACATGGTGATAAAAGTTTTTAGAGAGTATTAGAATGATTTCTGTAAAGGGTTCGTTTTTTTTTTCTGTAATCCATGTGGAAAAATATGGAAACTGAGGAATATAAAATGGTTTAAACAAAACCCATATGCAACATTTACTACTTATCAGTTTTTATTTTTCCATTTTGTCATGTATCATATAAAAGATATATAATAGGCTTCTGGCCACCAGGTGGTGCCTAGAACATTGGAAGGCACACTGTGCATAGACAATCGGGCCGATACAGTGAACTGCGCGGGAGAGCCGGCGAGCGCACGATTCACTAAGCAAAGGTATGCAAATTAGGGCCCGCGGTAATAAGGAGGCGCTAGGGACACTAATGTGTCCCTAGCACCTCTTTATTGACAGAAGCGGCGGCTGTCAGCGAATTTGACAGCCAATGCTTAATTTTACCGGCGTCTGTTGAACCCGCTGACAGCCACGGGTTTGGAAAACGGACGCCGGCAAAATTGTGTCCGTTTTCCAACCCGTGGGCAGATTTTTTTTTTTTTTTAGATTTTTTAATTTTTTTTTACTTTTGGGACCTCCAATTTAATATTAAGTCGGAGGGTGTACAGAAAAGCAGTTTTTTCTGCTTTTCTGTACACTTTCCCGGTGCCGGCCTTGGCTGCACATTTTACATTCTGGATCGTGCGGGACTAACTAATAGGCTCATCAACATGCATTTGCATGTTGCAGGTGCTATTAGTTTTGGGGGGTTGGCCGCACGTTTTCCACGCGCTATTACCCCTTACTGTATAAGCTATTTAATAACTTGCACACACATATATGCAAGTTATGCCAAATTTTAAGTGAGTGCGTGCAAATGCTTCTCCGCATAAATCATGGAATTTTAGAAGGGGGCATGCTGACGCCATTTTCAGTTTTCCCAGTTCGCCCAGATAAGAGAATTCTTCCAACCCCCCTGGTTTAATAGCCTTCACCCCCCCCTTAAAACCCCACCGATCTGTCACCTGTGTGTGTACTCTTGAACATTGGCCCAATACAGTCTGTTATCTTGCCTTTTGGTTTTATTTTTCAGCGTACCTTGTCCATCCTTTCAGAGGAAAGAAGCAGTAAAGAGACCATGCCAACTCTGAAGAAAAAAATCTGATCTGAAACTAGATTTACCTAAAGCAAACTGCTTTTTATTTACAATTTTAAAGCATAAACACTAAAGAACAGAACATGTAGATCTAACCATTCAAAGACAGCTTGACTTGGTTAAAGTTTTTTTTTTCTTTTTTAAGATTGTACCAGATAGATGTGGCCTGAGTACAGAATGTTCATTGTTGCATAACTAATGAGTTTTGTTAGAATGGACACCAGTAAGAACAGACCATGACCCTTTAAGGTTAAAGCATACAGATACCACACTAATGCATAATCTAACCATGTACAGAAAATTTGTTCGCTGGTTATTGTTCACACAAAAATAGTTGGTCTTTGACATGCTCTTATGTGCAAGAGCTGCTTTGATGTAGACCATTCTACATGTGAAAAAACAAACAGCAATAGAAAAGGTGGTGAATACTTCTTACTGGTTTTCTTTCATAAACAGATGCCATCTTTCAAACAAGCATTGCTCTATACCATAAACAGAAGCATCCAAAACATGATTCAAGTCATAAGGATATCTATATTTCCTCAACTGCTTCTTACAGATATTGTTCTTCCCTTGGAACATAGCCTATATTTTTTACTTTTAATAGGTGGCTGAAATAACCTCGACATTCTTCTCCCCATCTCAATCTATATTAACATACTGCATAGGAATCAAAACTACATGACCCTAGCCATGTAGCAATTAAAAGTGAACTCATTTTTAAGCTCTTTAAGCAGTTTCTTCCATAATTCCTGTGAATCTTTAGCAGTCATGTTAGTGTCTCAGTGTACTTTACTCAGGTCCCTATCCAATGAGCATGAGCAAAATAAGTTCATTACATTTCAGCACATGCTTTCTTAACTCATGTACTAAAAAGTTAACTCCTGATGGAGTAAGCTAAAGCTATGCAAATGCATCAGCAGTTATTAAAAAAAAAAAAAGTACATTAACATAAAAACCAGTGCATAAAACATGATGTACATCAATCTGTTTTCTGCACATAACCATACTTTGTGCACAAAACATGTTCTCTCAAACTAAACCCTCAAAAGACAGAGTACAGGACAGCTGTACCATAAACTCCAGGATCAGCCCCATAGACTCAAACCAGCCCTAGAAACATCAGTCCACCTCTAGCTAGGAATTAAATTTCCAGCATTAAGAAAATAAGTTATGCCTACATACCTCGCTGCAAGGGAATAATAGCAAAGCTTTGATTTGCATAGAGGAATGTTGATTTGGCTCTGTATCCCTCATTTTTTCACTTTTTTGTGTGCTCTTTGTTAAAGCAGAAGTAAAGTTGTGGAGACAACTGCATGTTAACATGAGTTCCCCTTATTACATCAGGACCATGCAGCTCCATTTTGACTAAAATGTTCCAATTGATTGAACCAGCACTATTTAACTCCTTATGAGTTAATTGGCAATACTGATCAGAGCATGGGTGCTCAAAAGCACTCAGGACACATGCAAGCAGCTTAAAGAACCTATAATCATCTGTGCAGTCTGTCTAAAATGGTAAGAGAATAAGGCATGCCAGATTGTTAGATTGTTGTCTATTCTTCAAATGCTGTATCTCAAATAAGATCTCCTTTCTTTTAACAATGCCTACCTTGTGTACTGGATCTTGCATCTGACTAGCTAGCTTAAACATTTTAACTGGTTTCTAAGGGCTGTGAAATTGTTGTACTTGATGCACTGTTAGTTGCAAGCCTGAAGATCCAACCATACCAGTTAAATGAGAATGACTGTTGAGATGCAGCAGTCTTGGCCAAGTGCAGAAAACCTGGCCCCATTTCTAGTTCAAGTTCTAGTTGTAACAACTTGTCCAAGCTAGTTTACAGGCTGTAGCAGAGCAATTCCCAACTATTTTTAATAAAGTGAGAGAGAGTCTTAAGCTGACATCCCAAAAATTATTCGTTTTCACTCCAATTGAGGCTAGTGAAACTGCAAACGTTCAACATCTTCAGAGGAGACCTAATCATCTCTTGCAGTGGCTTCCAGGTCATATTTGTTACTGTACTATGACAATGGTTCACAACTTCATGTATTTTTCTATCAGAAAAGTTACCACTGCATTATGCCAAAAGCTAATCCTTTACAAAAACAAATTTACTGCTTTTACAAATCAGAAAAAAAAGGCTTAGATTCATGTTTTGAAAAACCTGTTTGCTTTCTGAAAAACAAAACCATGCATTACTTTAACATACTGAAAATGTTATTTCAGTCTCAAATGACCTTTACCAAGATTCCTGAGTCAAGATGCTGGCTTACTGTCAATGCTGACACTAATTTTACTATAGTCAGGGTGAGTGCTTTCTATTGTCTTTCAGTACAAATAGAAATAAATACATTTACTGCATAGTAATAAAGTATTTTTTTTAAGCAGGGGATTTTTACTAGTAGGCTACTGGAGAGGTCCATGCATGGCATAAGTCACTTTAAAAAAATACAACCCCAAATCTTTAGGTTACCTGCATTGCAGTCATTTTTGTTATATACCCCATTATTATAGAGTTCAAATGGATTAGGAAGTACCCGATTGGCTCTCTTTTATGAACTGGTGTTGCTTAATGTTAGCTCCTGAAAGCATTATATGAAGGCCCACAGCCTGACTACTGTGAATAATATACATGAAAGCTTCTGTTGGCATGGATTTAAGAACTGAAGGTACTACACGCTATCTGCTTACAAATCTAGGTTTCTTTCCTGAAACACTTCAAGTCAGGCTGATCGTCAGGCATAGATACCACACACCATGCAACAGTCCTTTATGTAAATTGAAATAATTTATGAACAAGGGCTACTTTAAACATTCTTACTTCATAAAAATAGGGTTACAGTCAGAACTAAAGAAGCTTACTTTCCAGGACACACACAACCACAGGCTGCATGAATCTGAAATAACATGTCAGCCCTCATCCTGGCATGGTTTGAAGTTTACCAAACGAAGTTTGAGGAGGGGAGAGACATAGGATATAGCAATCTCATAACCCCTCTTTTTTTCTTCACAAAGTAGGCTATGAGACCTTCAGCTTACTTACAGGAGCCAGTACTATGCCTTCTCAGTTTCTGTATTTAAAGATAACTTTTTAAAAAAAAACAAACACATTTGGTTACTGCCTAGTCAAAATCTTAGAACCAGGAATGATTCTTTCAGAAGTAGAGGCTGCTAAGTACTAGCAAGCCCACTACGTGATGCGATCTGCTCCTTAAAGTCAATATAAGCTCTGCAAACCACTGGATGGACCAAGCTAAAAAGGAAAATGCTGAGGCAAGAAAAGTTGTAAAATTATAACCTTTGTCAAGTCACAAAGGGGAACACAGACTGTATATAAATATATTTATCATACATAAAGCTTTAGAAAATGGCATGCAATACAAAAATGTTGTATAGACTTCATACATATTTACAAGATAGAAATGCCCAAGGTTAAAAAAAACCAAAAAAAAACAGTTGCAGTGACACAAAGTCATGGAATAAGAGAATGTGATTTAAAGTGAATACTCTAGATAAAAAAATAAAAAATAAGTTTTCATTCATTTCTAGCAGATGGATGCTAGCTGCTCTGGAATTCAGCTTCACTTGTGTCCAAATCATGTTCCTGCAGGAAAAGAAAACACAACTGTCAAATTTCAAAAAGGATCACAGGGTAGGCTGGATGCAAATTCTTTCTGGAATGAAAGGTTAAGCATAGTAACCAGTACTGTTGTACGTCTCTTAATGCTGCAGGACTGCACTCCGGATTCCCTACCTCCAATGGGGCCTATCAGGAAACCACTATGGGGTCGATTTTTGAAAATGCCGTGTGCATCCATGTATGTGCGGTTCCTGGTTCGTGCACATGGATGTGCCGATTTTATAACATGCTCCCGTTGCTGTGCGCATGTTATAAAATACAATTCCCATGCGCAGCTGATTTTAATATTGGCGCGTGTGCGGGCGGGTGTTGTGTCGCACGCAACGGGAGGGAGTTTAAAAAAAAATGCGCAGCAACGCAAGTAGGCCTTTCCCAGTTCCCTCCCAATCCACTCCAATTAAGGAGCAGACTGAGAAGGAACTTCCCTATCTTTTCCCCGACCCCTAACCTCTACCTAGCTAGCCAAAATTGTTTTGTTTTATAACTTACTGCTCCTTCCAAGCAGAAGTAACTTCTGCGCGCTGGCAGACGCACGCTTCGCTGGGACAAGGCCTAATGGCTGCAGTCCCGGTCGGCCCTTGCCCCGCCCATACCCCATCCTCCGGCCTGCTCCTTTTGGATTGCCCGGAACCTTCTGCGCGTACTGGGAAATATGTGAGTGGCCGAGCCGTTTCTGAAATGCGCACAGCCCAGTCACGCACACATCTCCCAGATTTTATGTGTGTGGCCTTTTGAAAATTCAGCCGTATATATGCAGCTGACAGCGGCTGCAGACAGCTGAGGTGCCAAGGCATCAATGAGTTCCTTCCCTATTACACACATTCAAAGAATATAATTTAGGTTTTCTTAAGCATGTGTATAGCAATTTTTTTCAACTAATTAGACTTGCAGGTCTAAAACAACCTGACCTAAATTATTTAGCAATGGCAACAAGAACCAGGACTAGCCTACTAAGATAAAATCAAACAGTGTGGTAGAAAACAGAAGCAAACCCAAACACCCACACTACAGTCTAGAAAATACGCCATACTTATGTAGGCATCCTCTCATATAAACTGGGCCAGAGCTCATTCTCTGCCAGCCTGTTTCTTGTGGGCTTTTGTTTGCTTCTGTTTTCTACCACTCTATTTAATTCTAGATTATTCAGCACCACACACGCATCAAAAACTGTCCATGAAATCCATAAATTAATGGTCCACTGTACACACTACTCCATGAGGGACAACATGTTAAATGGAAACTGGGGGCCATTATTTGCTTATAGTTGGATATATTTGCACATCTCTAGAAGTTACAAGTTGCGTCTCATTTGCCTCCTTCTCTTCTGCTTGAAGAGGCTTCATATAGTGCAGCTCACAATACCTGATTCAGCTTCTTGAACTCCACCACTTGGAAAAATATGTGTTCTAGAATGTGTTTTGCATCTTGCTCATCTCTTGGGAGTGAATTTGTTACCCCAAGAATGTCACCACACTTTCTCACATAGAACTCCAAATCATCTTCAGTGCCTGAGAAGAAGAAAAAAAAGTTGAGTAGAAGAGTAGCCTAGTGGTTTTAGCAGTGAGCTACGACCCAGGAAAACCAGGGCTCAAATCCCACTGTTGCTCCTTGTGACCTTGGGCAAGTCATTTTACACTCTGTTACCTCAGGTACAAAATTAGATTGTAAACCCTGTAGGTATAGGAACAAAAAGCAGAAATAAAAATCTAAATAAATGTTAACTAGTAAACCTCCCCCTCTCCTCCTGCCACATAACTGCACAGAGCATTTCTAAGCAGTCAACACCTATGAGTCTGGTGATATGGGTTAACACCATCTCAGACACCAATGGAGACACATCTATACACAAATATGCTGTTTTTAAAAACCGAGAGAAAATGGCAGAACAAAGCTGAAAGACTAACATTTGTTGGTAATCTGAGCAAGACGAGCTTTCTCAGAGGAGAACGTTTCGTCCAAATCAAAGAGGTCCAGAGTAGGCGGTGGTAACTCCCTGAAAGTTGGGGGAAAAACCTACAAAACAAGAACCACATACACTACTAAATATCAATCTTGCATATGTTACAGAAAGCTATTCATCATAGTAGGAAATGGGTAGGAAAAAAAATTGCAATCTAAATCTTCATCCAAAATTTAAGTATTGTCCATTATGCAAAATCAGATGGCTTGACATTTAACTACAGATAGAAATCTACAAAAAAAATGGGGCATAAAAAGATCCCTGAACATATTTGGAATATATTTATATGCTGATTTTATTGGATAGTTTCTATCCAGTCTGACATTATCTAGCTAATTCCATAAGAAAGAAATGTGACAAGGTGAAGCAGTGAACAAATATCCCTAACAATGGAGAAGGATTGCATGAGGAAGGAACTGTTGAGTTCAGAAATAGAGATGCAATGAAAATCCACAAACTGAGAATGCAATCACAACTTCCTTTCATTATCTTAGTATTAACAGATAGGTAGTGCTGCTGCAATCTCAAACTGGAATAACTACAAGCCAAAAAAACCCCTGGGATTTTGAAGATTACACAGTGATTTTCCCTGATTATATTTTTCAAATCTTAAATTGTGATTTGCTTTTTTCTATTCATCTCTCCTCAAAAGTTTCCATGCATTGAAAAAATGACTCACAGCTGGTTGGAGCACAGGAAGAGGAGGCTCAAACTGAGGCTGGATGAGTTGGAGAGCTTCGTGCTT
The DNA here is from genome assembly GCF_901001135.1 of Rhinatrema bivittatum. Lineage (NCBI taxonomy): Eukaryota > Metazoa > Chordata > Amphibia > Gymnophiona > Rhinatrematidae > Rhinatrema > Rhinatrema bivittatum. The sequence goes on along the minus strand of NC_042622.1, from coordinate 50,616,920 downwards.
AACATTCAGCTGTTCGTATGCTCTGTAATATGAAGCACACACAGAGCAAAACCAAATGAGAACGAGAAAGATAATATCACACACTCACATGTAAAGCAAAGTTGATTACTTATAACAGATATCCTCCACAGATAGCAGGACCAATTAAGCATACAAGTGGGTGATGTCATCTGATGAAGCTGACAAAAACATGCTCTCCCAGAATTCAAGAAAGACCTAGTAGTCTTTACTGAGCATGTGAGGGTCTTCTTGTGCAGCTGTCCCTGCACAAGTATCCTCAGTTTGTATTCTAGCTAGGTTCAGCTCTATGAGGGCAGGATTGTGTTGTTGATTTGTTCTGCTGTCAACTAAGATCATCTGTTAAGCAACTTTGCTTTCTCCCTGGGCAAGCAGGACTATATCAGCCACATAAGTGGGGATTCCCATAGCTAAGGATTACAATTCAAAATCTTTCCTTTGTTTGTCTTAATAGAGTAGTTGCAACCCATGACATAAGACAAGAGAGGGAGAGTCGAAGTGTTTAATTTTAATAAGCTTCTTAGAATGTATTGACCAAAACTGTTATCTTCTCATTAAGTTTAATTGAGTTTATGAAAGTTCTCTTTTAATAGTTTTCCTGTATACTTGTGTTAATGTATTCTGCCTTGAGGCGACTGTTTTAATGTATTTCCGCCCTGGAGGCGTCTGTTCAGTTCCTTGTAAACCGGTGCGTTATGTATTCTTTACAGGAACATCGGTATATAAAAATAAAAAATAAATAAATAAATAAGTTTGTTCAAGGCAGTAATGATTCATGAAGGAAATTTTCAAATTTCCTCTATGGAAGAAGAGTGAAGATGTGTTGAGGAATCTGCAATAGTTCAAACCTGATGCATTTTCACTTTGTCCTTAAGATGCTGACCTGATTTAGAATAGCAATAGTAAAAACAGAAATTCAGTTGGAGACAGTCTGCTTCATAACTGCAGAACACTGACTGGGTGAAAGGAAATGAACACCTGAGAAAACTTTCTGTATGCCTTTGACTTTAAATAGAAGAGCAAAGCTCCTTTTTTAAATCAAGGGTATGAAGAGTTTGTTCACCTCTGTTGGTATGTTGTTTTGGAAAGAAAGTTGGCAGTACAGTAGGCTTGATTTAAGTGAAAATAGGAAACTATCAGCAAAAGTTTTGGATGAGTCTTCAAAACTAATCTATTTTAGAATATTTGTATTAAGGAGGGAACACTACCAAGATCTGCAATTTACTCACTCTGAGTGCTGAGGTAATTGCTATCAAAAATAAGACCTTCCAAGAAAGGAATTTCACCTCTGTATTTGCCAAGGGCTCAAACAGATGTTTCATAAGTCGTGCAAGTACAATGTTGAAGTCCCATAGTGTAGGAGGGTCCTTTATTGAGGGATAAAGATGATTTAAGCCCTCCATTAATCTAGCTACCAAAGACTGTTGAGACCAGTAACCCTTTGGTACATTGGTGATATGCCACTATAACTCAAGTTGACTCTCATAGAGTTACTTTTTAAACCAGAATTAGAACAATTTTAAATATATTGAAATACTACAGAAGTTGAACATTCGAATGGGTTCTTCTTTTGCTTCTCATACTAAATGGGAAATATTTTTCCAGTTAAAACTGTAAGACTTCCTTGTGGAAAGTTTTCTTGCTGCCAGGATGATTTCCGTAATCTCTGAAGGTAAATGCAAGGCCTGAACTACTTGGCTGTCAACATCCATGCAGTGAGAGCCAAGGATGGCAGGCTGGGATGGAGAAGTGCTCTGTTGAAGTGTGATTAGTGTTGGTGACAACTCTAGCTGGATGGATTGACTAACTGAGAAGCATTGAAGCTAAGGAAACCATACCTGATGGGGCCAAAAAGGAGATATAAAGATCATTATTCCTTTGTCTTTTCTCAGTTTATGAACTGTTTTGGTTATGAGAGGAATTGGAGAAAAAGTATAGTAATCCCCGATTCCATAAGATAGAAAAGTCATGTGTCACTAGACAACTTGTGTCTGTCTTTTTAAACGGTGCTGCAAACAGGTCTATTTGCAGAGTTCCCCCATAGGCAAAAAAGTGGGAGAGCTACATTGTTGTCCAAAGTCCATTTGTATGGTTGTAGACAACAAATTATTGAGTCAGTTATCCGATTCTATTTGCCTGGGAAATGAATAGCAGACAATAATATTTTTTTGTGAAATTGCCCAGTTTCAAATCCTATGCTTCCTGCAAAGAGTAGAAGATTCTGTCTTTCCTTGCTTGTTGATGTAATCAATGGCTGCTTGATTGTTTGGATCTGTGGCACTTTCCCTTTCAACTATCTTTAAAAAAAAAAGGATCCAGGGATTATTTGGGAAACTTTAGAACAATGCGCCCAACATCAGTTCTGGAAAAAACCAAAGACACTATTCTAAAGAATAAAATTACAGAATATATAGATAAACATGATTTAATGGAACACAGCAAACACAGATTTAACCAAGGGAAGTCTTGCCTCACTAATCTGCTACATTTTTGGAAGAGGTGTGGATATAGTAGATCCGGATTTTTAGAAAGCATTTGACAAATTCCCTCATGAGAAACTCCTCAGGAAATTAAATAGTGATGGGATAGGAGTTAGTGAATTATAAATTGGTTAAAGGATAAGAAACAGAGTAGGGCTGAATGTCAGTTTTCTGAATGGAAGAAGGTAAAAAATGGAATGTCCCAGGGACCTGTACTAAGTCAGGTGCTTTTTAACATTTATAAATGATCTGTAAAAGGGAACAATGAGTGAGATAATCAGATTTGCAGACAAAAACTTATTCCAAGTTGTTAATCGAAAGCGGATAGTGAGAAATTTCAGGAAGAGTTTGTGAGAGTGGGAGTCTGGGCATCCAAATGGGAAATGAAATTTAATATGGACATATGCAAAGTGATGCAGATAGGGAAAAATAATCAAAACTGTAGCTAAGCGATGTTAGGTTCCAAATTAGGAGTCACCATTCAGGAAAGGGACGTAGGCTCAGTATGTGGCCAGGGTCAAAAAAGCAAACAATGTTAGGAATTATTAGGAAAGGAATGAAGAACAAAATGGAGACTATAATAATATTTCTGTATTGCTCCATTATGTGACAGCACTTAAGAGTACCATGTACAATTCTGGTCGCCACATCTCTAAAAAGGTATAAAGGTATCAAGAAGGGTGACCAAAATAATAAAGAGGATGGAATGATCAGCACTGCCGGCGACGCTTTTTAACATTTATATGTTACCACTCTGCCACCTGTTAGCCGGACTTGGCCTTAGCCACTATTCCAATGACATACAAATTTTAGTACCAATAAACGAGTCAATCGAAAAAACATATAAATTAATTGTCTTGTACTTATCAATAATTAGTCAACCTTTAATATAGATGAAACTCGTTTTAAATATAAATAAAACAGAAATTATCCTATTAGATAGAAAACACACACCAGAGACACTCCCACCATTAGTATTAAATGACAATTCTAAAATCACGCCTTCTGACAAGGTACGTGATCTTGGAATAATAATTAAACCTGATTTAAGTTTTAAAAAACATATCAAAAAAAGTTAAGGAAGGGTATTTAAAACTAATAATATTAAGACGATTAAAACTGCTTCTAAAACAAAATGATTTCAGAGCAATAATGCAGGCATTAATCTTTGCAAGCACTGACTACTGCAACACTCTCTTCTTGGGCCTACCAGCATCAACAATTAGGCCATTACAACTTTTACAAAATGCAGCTGCAAGAATACTAATGGGAAAAAAGAAAAATGAGCATATAACACCATCCATGATGGCTCTACATTGGCTACCAATTGATTTGCGTATCCTTTTTAAAACGTTAAGTACTCTACATAAAGTAATTTTTGGCGACCATAATGACTGGATGAAAGCCATGATATGATTATACACCCCACAAAGAAACCTCAGATCAGCAAATAAAGGCCTTCTGACGGTAGCTTCTATTAACACACTAGACTAACGTTAGTACGAGACAGAGCAATTTCACTAGCAGGCCCAAAACATTGGAACGAAATGCCACCTGAACTAAGAATGCAATCGGATTTTAGAGTTTTTAAAAGAAATCCGAAAATCTGGTTGTTTAAGAGAGCTTATAGCATGGCTGATTGATGCATTTTATTAATTTTATCTTCTTATGCTGTTTTATTTACATTTTATCTTTGATCTTAATTGTTTTATTGTACTTTATGTATTCTTACATTTATTTTATATTCAAAGATGTATTTATTTTCTTAATCATGTAAACCGTTGTGAAAGCTTTCACTAAATGACAGTCTAGAAAACCTGGTAAATAAATAAATATATATGAGGAAAGGCTAAAGAGGTTAGGGCTCTTCAGCTTGGAGAAGAGACAATTAAGGGGATATATGATAAAGGTCAATAAAACCATGAGTGGAGAAGAACGGGTAAACGCAAATCAGTTATTTACTCTTTTAAAAAAATAAAGACTATGGGACATTCCATGAAGTTATTAAGTAGCAAATTTAAAACAAATAATTGTCCACCATCATGAAGCACAGACACCACTAATGATTCACGTGGATAGGAGATCTAAAAAGTTAACCAGTTGTTGACTTCCAGAAGAGGGAAAATTGTTATTTAAGAATGCCTCTTGAATTCTTCCCTCTTTATTGCTTGTTTACGTTCCTCAGATCCAAAATAGGGCACAGACCTCATGTCTATTTGGGAATGAAAAAAATATTCTGAGTAAAATCCTGTGTTCTTTTCTAATTCTGGAACAGATTGTATTGCTCTTGCTGTTATGAGTGAGGATAGCTCTTTATTTGCAGGAATTGCATCTGTTCAAAAGAAACCTGATAAGAGATGAGTGGGATGTGTGGAGGGCAAGACTGAAATTCAGACATCAACCTTTGCTGATAATTTTCAGAAACCATCCGTCTATGATAAAGGACCTCTTAGGACTGAAATATTGAAGCCTTCCTCTTACTAGAATGGCTTTGAAACAGAAATGGAAGTCAAAAAGCATTAACTTTTTTCTGCACAGAAGGCTGGATAGCTCTTGGCTGTGCATGTTTCCTAACTTTCAGGTCGATACAGTAAAGTGTGCTCCGTCGGAGCGCACTGTCAGCCTGCTCTGGACGCGTGTTTTCCCTTACCCCTTATTCAGTAAGGGGAGGAAAACACGCGGCCCACCCGCGGAACCTAATAGCGCCCTCAACATGCAAATGCATGTTGATGGCCCTATTAGGTATGCGCGCGGGATCCAGTAAGTAAAATGTGCAGCCAAGCCACACATTTTACTCTAAGAAATTAGCGCCGACCCAAAGATCGGCGCTAATTTCTTCCGGCGCCAGGAAAGTGCACAGAAAAGCAGTAAAAACTGCTTTTCTGTGCACCCTCCGACTTAATATCATAGCGATATTAAGTCTGAGGTCCCCAAAAGTAAAAAAAAGTAAAAAAAAAAATTTGAATTCGGCCCGCGGCTGTCGGGCCGAAAACCGGACGCTCAATTTTGCCGGTTTCCGAGCCCGTGGCTGTCAGCGGGCTCGAGAACAGACGCCGGCAAAATTGAGCGTCGGCTGTCAAACCCGCTGACAGCCGCCGCTCCAGGCCAAAAGGAGGCGTTAGGGACGCGCTAGTGTCCCTAGCGCCTCCTTTCCCTCATTTGCACCGCGTCGCCTAATTTGCATGCTGGAGCATACTGGATAGCTCGCACCGGCGAAGGGCCGGTGCGTGCGCTGGGAGAGCAGGCATTTGTCCGCTCTCCCGCGGTTTTACAGTATCGGGCTGATAGTAAATAAGATAAGAAAAAACCCCAAGTGGTCAATCCAGTCTGCTCAGCAATTGTTTAGGGGAGGAATCGCCGCTCCGTGCAAGTTACTCTCATGCCTTCTGTGAAGGGCAGTACTTGGCACTCCTTACAAGCTACTCCTATGCTTTCTGTTAACTGTAGTAACACCACTGTTCTCTCTAAGCTGTGCACACACTCACAGGTCGTGAACCCTGTGCACATGGTAAAAAACATAGTGCACACAAGAAATCCTATTTGTATTAGACTGGTTCATAGCGTACAAATTTCAATTTAGCTTATAAAAAGCTGCAAAAACGTGTAGCCTTTCAAAAATTAGAAGGAACACTGCTAGCAACAGATGCTCCATGCAGATTACCTTCATGCCTTCTGTTAAGGATAGTAACTGTCACTCTGTGCGAATTATCCCAGTTAACACAAGTTACCCTTTTTTCCTTCCTTTCCATCCTTCAGGCATTAGGGGATCCTCTGTGTATATCCTATGCCCTTTTGAATTCCATTACCATTTTTGTCTTTACTACCTCTTCCAGGAGGACATCTGTAAGGGATTCTACAGTTATGGATTATCTAACATTAAAATCAGGTAATACGGCATCCAAGTTCAGGTTAAAGGGAGCAGAATATCTACAACTTTTAGAGGTTTATAATGTAGCATCATAAACATGCAATTGTTTCATATATAGTAGATATTGTTTGAAGTTTCTGGTTTAACAGAGTAAATCACTCTTGTTGCAAAAATTATAGAAACTCCTCATTTAACTTAAAGTGAACTTGCATTTGTCAGATGCAATACCAATTAAATTATCCCAGCTTTAAGTAGTAATTTAGCCAGTTATCTCGCCCTCCAGAGCAGTCATGTCGTCCTTCGAGAGAATCAGGGTCCTGTCTCAGCATGGAGGGCAGCCAGTTGAACCTTTGGCAGGCAAGCAACAGGTTAACACCACAGTCACAGGGCAGCAGACCTAGAAATGTAAATTATGCAGGCAAGGATGGGACAAAGATGGCTTGGCTTGCCAGGCCCTAGGCGGGAATGAGATCAGCAAGCACGCCATGGTTAATGGAGCTGCGCTGGACTAAGCTGTGAGCCCAGTTTTGAAGCTTAAATTAAGTGAAAAGCCTCAGGTGCCAAGTTCACAGGTGTGGAGATTATGTGAACAGCAGCAAGCAGGTGCTGCAGTGTGGTCTGGTAACTACAAAGTCCTTTTCTTCACTCAGGACTTCATACATATGCATATGATCCAAAACTTAATATTGACTGGATGTTATCATACTCCACTAGCATGGGTTAGGTGGGCTTTCGATATGACTTCATCTTAGCTGGTGTATCTGTGCATGTTCTCATGAAGATGCTGGCATGAGTCAGAAGACATCTGTGAACAATATGGAATTTCATTGCTAGATACAAAGTTTGTCAAGGCTACAATAAGTTGGTGTCTGGCAGTCAAGCTAAGGTGAAGACAGATACTTGATATGAAGAACAGCAGCAGCTTCTTCTCTTCTGTGTTGTTTGTATAGGCATTAAAACTGCAGGGGGCCATCATGTGGAATAATCTTCATCTTGTGCTACTTAGGCCTGCAAAAGTTGATTCAGTTGCATACTCCTTTGATGATGACTGGCTTATCCCTACACATTCCATGCATCTACCACCTTTTCCATGAAGAAATATTTCCTGATGTTGTTACTAAGTCTACTCCCTTGAGCTTCATATTATGACCCCTAGTTCTACAGGTTTCTTTCCATTGGAAAAGATTTGATTCTTGTGCATCATTAATACCCTTCAGGTATTTAAAACTCTTATCATATCTCCCCTGTCCTGCCTTCCCCTTCAGGGTATACATATTTAGGTCCTTCAGTCTCATCTCATAAGTCTTCCAGTGCAGATCCCACACCATTTTAATCACCTTTCTCTGAACCACTTCTATCTTGTCCCTATCCTTTTAGAGGTATGGTCTCCAGAACTGAACACAGTACTCCAGGTGAAGTATCACCAAAGACCTGTGCAGGGGCATTATCATCTCCTTATGTCTGCTGGTTATGCCTCTCTCTCTATGCAGCCCAGCATCCCTTTAGTCTTAGCCACCACCTTGTTACATTAATTCGCCACTTTCAGTTCGTCAGTCACTATCACCCCAAGGTCTCTTTCCCGGTCCATGCACAACAATCTTTCACCATCCTCTCTCCCATCAAATAGAGCTCCTTTGAATTTCTGCACCCCAAATGCATGATTCTGCACTTCTTGACGTCAAATCCCAGATGTGAACTACAATGTACCAATTGCCTCTTGATAACACCCCCTAAAAATGTAACAAAAATGGGGTTCTGAAACCTGTTGGTTAGCTCTGATGTTAATTTTACTTTAAGCTCTCTCTACCACCTGAAGCAAACTGATACCATCAAAATACTGCCAGTATCAGGCATGACATACAAGACATTGCTCACATGATGAATCGCAGAAGCATGAGAAAACTTTAGAAAAGTATTCCTTTCAACAAAAGTGTGAGCTTAAATTTATACATTTTCCAGAGATGCATTAGTAAACATTGAGAGAGTTATCGATACAGCAATGAATATTGAACAGATACTTTGTATATAAAAAATAAAAAAAAATAAAGGAAGCATTTAAGAAAAGGGTAAGAGCAAATATATAAAAATTACATCAAAACGGTATTTCATGTATTAACTGTCAATAGTCAGAGGTGTGGCTTAAGCCAAAATTCAAAGTACTGGATATCAGAGTTAACCAACAGGTTTTAATACTCCATTTTTTGTTTATTTATCAAATCCCAGATGCCAAACTTTCAACCACCCATTTTTCATTGTCTCTACTACTTCAGGTGTATCCATTGTTGCAGATCTTAGTGTCATCCACAAAAAGACAAACTTTTCCTTCTAAACCTTTCACTATATCGCTCACAAAGATTAACAGAATCAGCCCCACAACTGATCCTTGAGGCACTCCACTTACCACTCTTCTCTCCTCAGTGTAGGTTTCATTTAGGACCACGCACTGTTGTCTGTCAGTCAACCAATTTGTAATCCATTCCACCACCTTGGAACCCACTCCCAGGCTTTTCAGTTTGTTCATGAGCCTCCAATCTGGAACAGTGTCATAAGCTTTGCTGAAATCCAGATAAATCACACAGAGTGCTTGTCCTTGATCTAATTCTCTAGTCACCCACTCAAAAAAAATCAATCAGATTTGTTTGACATGGCCTTCTTATGGTAAAATTATGTTGCCTTGGATCCTGCTAAAGTCTTTTTTGAAATCTTTATACATTGCTGATGTGCCGTTGCTGCTCTTGTTAGTGCTGTTGCAGACATGGTCTTTGGTAAAGAGTATGGTTGTTAACAGGGGTGGATTGGCCTATCGGGGGATTGGGCATCCCCCGGTGGGCCGATCGCTCCAGTCACGTGGTCTGCCGTGCGTGGTCGTGACAAAGCCGCGCTCGGCAGACCACGTGACGTGTCCTGGGCCGGCCTGGGCAGTGAATACCTGGGCCGGTCCGACATCGTGAGTCCGCCGCTGGTTGTTAACTTTTACAGAAATAGAAGAGTTGTTTCCTGAAGAGCTAAAATTTTGCTCTGATGCTACTGGTTAGCAGTGACTGCCGATACGGTTTGTAGTATAGAGCAGTGATCTTTGAGGTCTACTGTTTCCTTACTTAATCGTCAAAAATGTTAGCTCCTGTCAAGGAGCATCAGCTAATTTCTTGTGGACTAGGCTAGCCTTCTAGCTCCTATTGAAGTTGCAAATGTTCTTGCAGAACTGTTAAACATCATAAGAATAAATTGGATGGTTTGTTAATTATTCTACTTCATTTATGTGCAAAGTCAAGAGATCCTGAGAGTCAGTGAGAAGTTGGGAGGAAGAATCTCTCAATTTCTGAAAGATATGTACATATACTGTATCACATGAAATTAGTGAACAGCTATACTTGATGATAGCATAGCTGATTGGAATACTTTTTTTGTGATGCTGTCCAGTTATTTTGTATTCTTGTCTGGAGGCATATTGGATAGAGTTGTTGATCTTTTAGCCCTTTTGAGGGCCAATTCTACCACAAAGGACTCATATGGAAGTTGTACTTTATTATGATTTGGACAGGCTTGGATCTTGTATTTAAAGTCTAATTTCCTGGCTACTAACAGTGTGGGCTATTGGAGTATACCACATTCTTGATTGAAGCTCTTGCAGAATTCTGTGAACTGGTACGGCCATGACTTGTTTACGGACCTTGAATGTATTTTAGTACACCATCTATATCCTACCTTGGTTCTACTTCTTCCTCAAATGTGAAGGGAATAGACGCAACCATCTTTATAATGCTGGATAATTCATATCCTCAGGAGGAAATGAGCTCCTAGCTGGTTCAGGATAAGGATTAGAAGGTAAGCCTGTTGATTCATCTTCTGAATTATAAGAGAAGGAATCATAAGGTGATACAAAATTCTCTTGAAAATCAGACAACTGCAGGCTCCTCGGAGGCTGGCATTTCTTTTGAAGAAATTGAGCTCTGAGACTTCACAGCTGAAAGTTCCTGGCAAATCTAAAATGAAGGAATTGATAACGGAGTCTCTAACTAAGCTTCTAATGATTCCAGAATAGGATTTATCTGTACTGGTAAAGTAGTAGTAGCAAGGACAGTTTTAAAATATTTTTTGAATAAAAGGATAGTGATCCAGAGTAGGAGATGGAACTGTCACAGTCTGATTCAGGAATCAGAATTGGTGGTACCTTTTTGTCCTGTAAAGGCACCTAGCGACCATCTCTACTGTGAGAAAACTGCCCCACAGAGTCTTCGATACCGAAGTGGAATAGCATAGTAATCACTCATGCTGAGGCCTTGTTGGTAGATGGTGCTGAAAACAATAGTTTGCCAGAGGTTGACAACACCAGTGCCACCTGCACCAAAAAAGGTTCAGCACAGAACTATCTGGTTAGGCACCTGTGATCTTCTGCACTGAGGGGAGGTCTTTGTCCCTCACTTGCTCTGAGTAGAACCTTGGGGACTCCCAGCGCCTCTCTCTAGAGGACTCCAACCTGGCTTTTTTAGGTTCTGGTCCCTCAGGAACTCCTTTATTCTTCTCCAGAGAAGGCAAGTTGAGAATGTGCATCAGCTTTAGGTTCCTGTATGACAGGGCCCGAGGATATATCCAACCATATGCTGAGCAGTAGGAAACATCATGTGATGGCCCAAGGCAACAAAGATAGTAATCATGGTGAGTCATGTTGGCCATCTTAAATCTGCAACTAAAACAGTGCTTAAAGGGACTTTTCCTCAATATTTTGAAGTAGACAAGAAAAAAAATCTATTTGTAAAAAAAGAGAAACTCATTTTTACTGTTTTTAAGACAAAAAACAATTAGAAAAAACAAGAATAGTGAAAATAAAGAAAAAACAGCAAAAAAAAAAAAAAAAAGACAAGGGGCAAGACAGAGAGCAACATGTGCTTTTGTTTCAGCCAACGAGAAAAAAACTGAGGAAATTTGCAGAGGGGCAGCTGTGCAAGAATACCCATGCATGCTCAGTAAAGACTTCTAAGTATTTCTGAGCTTTGGGAGAAATTGTTCACATCAGCGCCATTGGATGACATCACCCAGCTGTGTGGCTGATATATTTCTGCTTCCACATGCAGAATATACAGACACTACACTGATGAAATAGATCCTTCATGAACGAAAACTAGAGTTTAAAGAACAACACTTCACACTGAGAGGTGCTGCATAGAAGAATGTGAGGTCAGCAACATCGAAAAAGGTTAAAAGAAGTACTCTCTTAATATAATAAACTCTTGGACAGCTGCTAACATGGTTTTTGTTCTGATACACTGGTCATACAGTACCTGAATGTAATCCGCTTTGAAGTGTCTGAAAGGCGGAATATAAATCAAATAAATAAATAAATAAATAGTGTAATAAAAATTATGTTAGGAATTTTGATGTTTTAAATATCAGTTTAAGATATATACAAAACAAATACTATCAAATCCAGTGGTTATTTGAAAAGAAATAGCCCAAAAAACACAAGTGCATAGTAGAGGCCCTGTTATGATTCTGAACAGACATTTATGGGTCCATATTCATATACAGTCTGGATAGCAAATTAGCCAGAAAAACTTATCCAGCTAACTTTGGAGTTATATTCAACACTGCAGCCACACTATTGAATATAGCCGGCTATCTTAAAGTTATCCGACTAACTTAGCCAGCTAAGTCATCCGGCTAACTCTCAACTCCTCCCAGTTATGCAACCGGAACGCCCTTAACTTACCCAGCTAAATTCTAACTTCCTAACTTATTAGATGGCTAGAATTTAGCTCAATATATGCCCAAATATTCATTTACTTGGCTAATTTCTGAGTTAGCTGGCTAAATGCTTTTGTATATAGACCTCCTAGCTTATAACAATCTATAGAAATGCAAAATAACAGGAGTGAACTTTGTGCCATCCACAAAGTTTGTGTGTAGGACAATATGATCTGTGACTGGCATTATAATAATTATCTTATGGGAATCCTAAATTTTGCAGTATCTCACAACCATTTAATAATGGAGTAGGGCCATGTAAAGTGTGGCAATATTGTTATCATAATTATCTGAAACAGACATAATTCTGAGTTTATCTAAACACAGTAACATAATAAAGACCAAAATGGTCCATCTAGTCTGTCCAGTAAGACTTCTGTTAAGGTAAAACAACTACAATTCCATGCAGGCTACCCCCAAGCCTTCTGTTAAGAATAGTAGCAATTGCTGCTCTGTGCAGGCTACCCCTAAAGCTGACAGTCCTATTGGTGATTAGAGGGATGTAGATCTCTCAGAGGGAGCAACTGATTAGGAAGTCTGAGTGAGAGATGAACAGATGCAGAGACAAGGAGTAAGGAAGCCACTCTCACATTATACAATACCTTAGCACCTACATGGATGCTGTGGTATAACAGCTGAGAGTACAGGCAACTAAAAGTGAGCAGCTTCTGTAGATTTTAGGTATACTGCATTGTTTTTAACTCTGTCCACCATGCTGCTTGATAAAACCTATTAGAATGGTTTGATTTATGCCTCTTGAGGCACTTGGCCATATTTGTAAAAAAAAAAAAAAAAGGTAATTTGAGATATTTTTGTAATAATTCAAAGTTTTATATATAGATAGATCACATATATATCTATATCTATATCTATCTATATCTAACAGACAATGACTTCATATTACAAAGTATTATTTCTACACACACACAGACACATGTATATATACATAAAGTTTACTCTAAATTATTACAAAAATGTCAAAATACTTTTATTTTTACACATCTATTAATTTTATACATATACACACACATACACACATTTGCATGTAAGGGGACATCAAGCTACCAACAATGCATTTAAGCAACCCACTCTCATCAGCATGCAAAACTTTGTTTTGGTTTAGCGAATGGATTGCTGTTCCACAGAGAAATTCATTCTGACCTGATAATTTACTTTCCCTAAGTCCAGCCAGATCAGTTCAGACGCATAGGTTATGCCTCCCAACCAGTAGATAGGGACAAAATCTAACAGGTTTGCTAACATTACCCCTTAAAAGCTTCCCATGCTGACTTCAGCCTATCAGTATTCTATGTAACGAGCTAAGATAAATATTTTTAATACACTAAACTTTCTCTCATCCCCCATGCAAAAACTAGAGGGCTTCCAAGGGAGAAACTACCAAGCAACCAAAACAAGAAACAAAACAGACATAACTTGCATTCCTTGATGAGGTTTATTATCTTAACATTCAGCATGCTAGCACTCACAAGCAGTCATTCTGAAAATGAATGAGAATAATACACTTGGCAGAACAGGGAGGGATCTGGATTGCTCTGTATAGACTCAAGGAAAGGAAATGATCAGATAAGCATTAATGTCTCATTCTTCTATATCCAACCAAACCAGTTCAGACACACGGGGGATGTACCAAAGCTATCCCTCTACTGGGCCAAATCCATGCTCAAGACTTCTGAACCAAAGGAAGCCTCTTCCCTGGCTTAAATGTTGAGACAATAGTGCTTTGAATAAGTATACAAGGAAGACCAGGTCACCACTCTGCAAATCTTCAGTGGTGATACCAGGCAAAGTTCTGCCCATGAAACCACCTACACCCTGGTAGAATACGTCCTTAATTTCTCGGGAAGTGGCAATCTCTTGGATATGTAAACCTTAATCCAATGAGCTTCCTATGCCTACAAAACTGTTCCAACCCTTCTGGAACCACTAAACTGAACAAAGGAGAAATTTCTATTTACCTGATAAATTCCTTTCCTCTAATGAGGGCAGGCCAATCCCCACTGTGGGTTATGCAGCTCTGCCAGCAGATGGAGACAGAGTAAGAAGCTGACATCATGCATACATACTCCTGCGCCAACATCACCCCGCCAGTATCCTCTGGAAAAGCTAAACTATGGTCAAACTGATTAAATTCAAATATGATTATTAACAATCAACCACTCATGCTTCCAACCAATAGGGAACACTGAGCTCAGCCAAAGGAATAAACTTATTCACTAAACTGAGGGACTGGATAAACAACTTACCAGTCTTCAAATAAATAGCAGGAACAACACTCTGCAATGTGTGAAATGAAAAGGCAAACCAAAGGTAAAAATGCAGAAACCTAGTGCAGGTCAGAGATTGGCCTGCCCTCATTAGAGGAAAGGAAATTATCAGGTAAGTAGTAATTTCTCCTTCTTCTGCCTTCAGGCAGGCCAATCCCCACCAGAGGGATGTACCAAAGCTACTCCTGAACAGGGTGGGAGGCTGCTCGCAGTCCAGTCAACACCACCCTTATGAACGCAACAACCTCCTGAGCCTGAACATACAAGCAGCAATGCTTGGAATAAGTGTGCAATGACAACCGCGTTGCTGCTCAGCAAATCTTGACAGGCAACAATAATCAAAGTTCTGCCTACGAAACTACCTGAACCCTCATGGAATGCGGTCTAATCTGCTTCAGCAAAGAAATCTCTGCAGCCTCATAGGTGGCTGTAATGACCTCCATAACCCAATGATCTATAGCCACCTATGTCACCAGAGCAACCTGTTTGCTGGCACCATGGAGCACAAACAAGCGATCAGACTTCTAAACAGATTTAGTAACCTCCAAGTACTGCAACAAATGTCGTTTCAATTCCAAGGTATGCAAAAGATGATACTCACTTTCATCTCTGTCCCTATCAAAAGTAGACAGGGAAATGAACTGATTCAAATGAAACTCCAAAACCACTTTTATCAAAAAAGAGGGAACAATCCAAAGTTGTACAGCTCCCAGAGTGATAAGCAGAAAGGGCTCATGGCAAGAAAGGGCCTGCAGTTTGGAAACCCAAAGTGCAGAACAGATTGCCACCAGAAAAACTGTCTTCAAGGTAAGCAGCCTCAAGGAAAGACCACGAAGCAACCAAAAGGTCGGATCTGCCAAGAACATCCAACTTTAAAAGTTGCAACTTGTTCTGTAAACACAACTGGAACACTCTCCAAAACCGGATATAGGACAGTGACGTGGAGGGATGAAGCAAAGTCATGGAGGGCTGAAAGTCCTCGTCAAAGTCAAAGTCATAACCACAAGTCATGAAGCAAAGTCGTGGAGGGCTGAAGCAAAGTCCTCGCCTGAAGCAAAGTCATAATCACAAGTTCCAATTATCCCTTCAAGCAGAGCTGTCACCTTTCAAAAGCCAAGCCACTAGACAGAAGTAATCCGCCCTGTCTGAAAATATGGGTCCTTGTCACAACAACCCTAGCAGAAGGGCCAAGTGAATGAGATCATCTACTACAAGATGAATCGGGTCCGCAAACCACTGTGGGCGTGGCCACTCAGGTGCCACCAGAATCACCCTGCACGAATGACGCTCATCGAGTCACAACATGACCTATGAGAGGTCACAGGGAAACACGTACAGTAACAGCTCTGTTGGCCACAGCTGGATGAGGGCGTTGATGCCCTCAGAGCTGACTTCTCTCCCGTGACTGAAAAAACAAACCATATTCGCATTTCCTGGAACCGCCATGAGGTCCAACTTCGGCCTGCCCCATCTGGCCTGAATAAGAGAAAAAGGCCTATGCCGACAACTATCACTCCCCTGGATCCAGATACTGCTTGCTGAGTTAGTCCACCTGTACACTGTCCACTCTGGCCACATGTGACGCAGCCTATCCTGCTAAATGGCTCTCCCCCCAAACAAATAGTTTCTGTGCCTCCTTCACCACCAGGCGACTCTTCATTCTGTCTTGACGACTGACATATGCTACCATCGTCACATTGTCCGAGAACATTCGTAATAACCTTCCTTAAACGAAAGGCGAGAAAGGCTTTGCGAACTGCTCTGGTCTCCAAACAATTGATTGACCAGGACGCCTCTTCTGGTGACCACTGTCCCTGGGCAGAGTTCCCTTCACAAACTGCCCCCCAACCTTTGAGACTGGCATCTGTGATAACCATCCAGGTCCATCTCTTTCTTCAGATGGGACCTGGTATCCCCTTGACGCGGTAAAAAGTTGAAATTCCTCTGAAAGTGGATTCCAACAGGATAAGAGGAGCTTCTGGAGTCACATGTGAGAAAAGGCCCATGGAACTAACTCCAACGTAGACACCATAGAACCCATGACCTGCAAATAGTCCCAGACTCTGGGAACCAAAAGTCACAGAAGACGGAGCACCTGATCCTGCAACTTGACCACTCTCTCTGTGGTCAGAAACACCTTCCCGATCCGGGTATCGAACCGAGCTCCCAGCTATTCCAATGACTTGCATGGCTCCAAGTGACTCTTTGCCAGATTCTTCACCCCGCACAATGAATGCAGGAGCTGCATGACCCATCGAACTGAACAACGTCACTCCATTTCTGACTTTGCTCTAATGAGCCAATCGTCCAGGTATGGGTGCACCAGGATTCCTTCCCTCCTGAGTGCCACCGTCACTACCACCATCACTTTTGTGAATGTCCGCGGCACTACCACCGTACCAAAGGGAAGGGCCTGAAATTGGAAATGCTTCTGTATGACCCTGAACCTAAGGAATCTCTGGTGATCGGCCCTTATGGGAATGTGGAGATAGACCTCCGTCAAATCCAATGACGCAAGAAACTCCCCTTTGTGCACTGCTACTATCATCGTCTGCAATGTTTCCATCCGAAAACGTGGCACCCGGACTGCCAAACTGACCTTCTGAAGATCGAAAATGGGCCCAAAAGTCCCTTCCTTCTTGGGAACCACAACATACACCAAGTACTTTCCCTGTCCCCACTCCTGAGGGAGAACCAAGACAATTGCATGCAGGCGCTGCAACCATTGCAAGGTGTCCCGCACCACCTCCCGCTTAGACCGGGAGACTCAATGGGTGTCTCTGAGTGGACACAAAAATTCTAAGGCGTAGCCATCTCTTACCACTTACAAAACCCATTGGACTGATGTGATCCTGGTTCAGTCCTCAAAAAAGGGGACAGTCTCCCTCCGATAATCTCCAGAGAGGAGTGGACCAGCTTGCTTTCATTGGCCAAATCTTACTTCCACCAACACCCTGGGCAACACCGTGCCGGGGAGGTCTAAGCTGCGCTCAAAAGGTCTGCTGCCTGCCTGAGCCCTGCTTCTGTGCTGTAGGCTTGCTCAAAATCTTCTCATGTCTTGAAAACGAGCGTGCAGCAGAAAGGTCTTCCTGGTGTTCTTCTTATCCTCGGGTAATTTATTTCCCTTAGACTCCCCAAACTGCTTCAACAGTTGCTCCAGATCCTCTCTGAACAGCAACTTCCCTTTAAAAAGGATGATACACAGCTGGGTTTTAGACCACATATCTGCTGACCAATTCCACAACCACAAAAACCTCCACTCTGCAACAGCGGAGACCATATTCCTGGCGGAAGTCCAAACCATGTTGTATAGGGCATCAGCCACATAGGCCACTTCTGCTAAGCGGGCAGCCTTGCTCGTTGCCCCCGACACCTTCTCGATTGTCTTCCGGACCCAGCACAAGCAGGCTCTTTGCATCAAGCTCCCACAGACTGCCGCACAAAGGCTTAAAGCTGAACCTCAAATAACCTTTTTAACAGTTTCCTATCCTGGACATCATCCTTCAGAGCGGCCAAACCTGTCACTGGGATGGTTGCATTCAGCAAAGCTTTTGAAATGGTCCTGCAAAGGAGGCTTATGAATAAAATGAGAAGCTTGGGAGTAAGCGCAAAGGTGTTGGAGCGGATTACAAATTGGTTGACGGATAGAAGGCAGCGTGTGATGGTAAATGGAACCTACTCTGAAAAGAGAATGGTGTTAAGTGGAGTGCCACAAATATCTGTGTTGGGACCGGTTCTGTCCAATATCTTTGTGAGCGACATTGTGGAAGAGATAGAAAGTAAAGTTTGTCTATTTGCAAATGATACTAAGATCTGCAACAAAGTGGACCCCCCAGAAGGAGTAGAGAGAATGAGACGTGATTTAAGGAAGCTTGAACGGTGGTCGAAGACATGGCAACTGGGATTCAATGCCAAGAAGTGCAGAGTCATGCATCTGGGGTGTAGTAATCCAAAAGAGATGTACGTGATGGCAGATGAAGGACCATTGTGCACGGAGCAAGAGAGGGACCTTGGGGTGATAGTGTCTAGTGATCTGAAGATGGCGAAGCAATGTGACAAAGCAATAGCTAAAGCCAGAAGAATGCTGGGCTGCATAGAGAGAGGAATAACCAGTAAGAAAAAGGAGGTGATAATACTCTTGTACAAGTCCTTGGTGAGGCCTCACCTGGAGTATTGCAATGTGACAAAGCAATAGCTAAAGCCAGAAGAATGCTGGGCTGCATAGAGAGAGGAATAACCAGTAAGAAAAAGGAGGTGATAATACCCTTGTACAAGTCCTTGGTGAGGCCTCACCTGGAGTATTGTGTTCAGTTCTGGAGACCGAATCTCAAAAGGGACAGAGACAGGATGGAGGCTGTCCAGAGAAGGGTGACAAAAATGGTGGGGGGTCTCCATCAAATGACTTATGAGAATAGGTTGAAGGACCTAAATACGTATACCCTGGAGGAGAGAAGGTACAGAGGAGATATGATATAGACCTTCAGATATCTGAAAAGTCTTAATGATGCACAATCAACAAACCATCTCAGTTGGAAAGAAATTAGTAGAACTAGGCGTCACGAAATGAAACTCCAGGGAAGAAGACTCAGAACCAACATCAGGAAATATTTCTTCACGGAGAGGGAGGTAGATGCCTGGAATGCCCTTCCAGAAGAGGTGGGGAAGACTAAACAGTGAAAGATATCAAAGGGGCATGGGATAAACACTGTGGATCCCTAGGGACTAAAGGATGGAAATGAAGAGGGAAGTGCATGGGGGTAACTTGCTGTGTGGCGGTTCCTACCCTTGGCCGGTGGGCCTTCATGCTGTTGGTGTAGCTCCAATATTGCTCTTTGCTTTAACAGTAGGGTGGGAAAAAGGGAGGGAATCAGTCTCAGACAGCAGCCAACAAGGACACTGGATTTTGGTGTCTGGGAAAACAA
This sequence comes from Rhinatrema bivittatum, assembly GCF_901001135.1. Classification (NCBI taxonomy): domain Eukaryota; kingdom Metazoa; phylum Chordata; class Amphibia; order Gymnophiona; family Rhinatrematidae; genus Rhinatrema; species Rhinatrema bivittatum. The sequence continues at coordinate 50,597,605 of NC_042622.1, read as the reverse complement.
GAAGGAGTGGGGGTAACTTGCTGATGCGGCTGTTGATGCCCTTGACTAATAAGCCTGATACTTTTGATGCTACCATGAGCTTACTGGGCAGACTGGATGGACTGTGTAGTCCTTTTCTGCCGTCATTTCTATGTATCTATGTTTAGTCACTGCTGACACAGCCGCATCCACCTTGGGAATCTTCCACGATTCCAAGGTTTGCTGCTGCAAGTGATATAACTTAGCCATAGCTCTGGCTACCTTCAGGCTTCCTTTGGGAGACTTTCCCGATCTACTAACGTCTTCACCTTCTTTGGTAAAGGAAAGGCCTTAGGTGGTCCCTGGAGTCCATCCAGGACTGGGTCCACTCTCTCATTGTCAGACTCTTTCTGTGTGACCTTAATCCCCAATTCATCCTACACCTGGGGAATTAGTGGACACAGTTCCTCCTTACGGAACATCTCCCTCTGTGATTGGGACGTCCTCCGCATCCTGCATCAGATCCAAAATGCTCACAGGGTCCTTGTCCGGATCCCCAAATGAACCTCACTGTAGCTGATTGGGGTCATCCACCTCATCCGACGTCCCCCCATCATCACCAGCAGACCAGCCGAGACCGAGAAGTCGCAGAATCCCCCCTCCACACCCGATTGCTTCTCAGCCCTTGGCTTCTTAACAACTCAGGTCTTCTGGGGGAGAGGATGCTTGGATCCTGCCTCCTTCTTGGCCAAATAGGCCTTATGGAGGAGCAGGACAAAATGTGTGGAAAATTCCTCAGAATCAGTGGAAAACTGATCCAGATCCACGTCCCACTGGGCCTTTTCCCCTTCCCTGTCTCCCACAGGGCACTGAACCCCATAGGAAAGAGCAGGGGAGGGGAGTCCCGAGGCTCTCTTGCAGTAGCTTGGCTCCTGCCATGTGGCGCTAAGATGGCCGCCATTTCTTCAGACCCCCTGGGGGGCCTCCTGGGGGGGCCGCCATTTCTTCAGACCCCCTGGGGAGTCTCCTGTACTAGTCCAGCTGGTCTGATGGCTCAACCACCTCCAGTGAGTACCGCGGAGGTCCCAACCCCTCTGGAGACACAATTGGCACAAAATGTGGTCGCGTTGAGATGCCACAGCTGCGACAGACTTTCCCGCGCTGAGTGGGAGGTGCCATTCAGCCGTGATTGGGCCTAAAAATAGCCCCTGCTGCAAAAAAATTGCGGTTGGCACGATCCCCACACTCTGACGCACCTGGCCCAGCAGTCGGCACCTGGCCCAGCAGTCTGGTCCCGCTCACCCTTAACTGCCTCCCAGCAGTGAAGCCGATCAGCCACTTGAGCGCTGCCTCTCTTCTGCTTTTTTTTTTTTTTAAGGAACACACACAGAAACCAAACACCAAGCAAGGAAGAATAAATAAAACTAAATACTTCCCTGCTTCTGGATGATGGATGCTGACCGCTGAGGGTGATGAGGACCCAGAGGGGATGAGGAAACCAGGACCCCCGGCTTTACCCCCCCTGAAAGACAAGGGTCGAGCTAGAACAGGGATCACCAACTTCCCGCTTGCCCTGCTCTACCCGCGGGATGGCCCACGAAGGAACCTAACATCTTGGGGGGCCTTCCTGCTAGGAATCTTCTTTCTTCCCTTATTTTCTCTCTTTTTTTTTTTTTTACTCTTGGAACTCCAGTCTGCAGGTTTGCATCTCTACCATCTGCTGGAGACAGAAATACTGAGGGACTGCGGGTGGCACTCTCTGTTATGCAGCAGTGCCTGAAAAGTTTTTATTCTCTGCCTCTATCTGCTGGGTAGGGATGCAAAACCCACTTGTCTGGGACTGATCTGAGGTATGCACAGGAATGTTCAAAATATTATACAGGCTTCAATAAATCAGAGAAAGGAGAAATATTTCATGGAGAAGAAATTTCAAGGACAAGGGCTCATGATATGAAGCTGGAGGAAGGAAGGTTCAGAGGAAACATGAGAAAATTCTTCTTTACTGACAGGGTGGTAGATACCTGGAATAACCTACCTAGCAGAGATGGGAGAAACCAGTACTGAGACAGAATTCAAGTACACTTGGGACAGATATAGATGACAATCGGGCCGATACAGTAAAATTTGCGGGAGAGCCTGCTCTCCCAATGCGCGCCCAGGCCACTCTCCTGGGTGCACGATCCAGTATGCAAATGAGGGCCCGCGGTAAAAGGAGGCGCTAGGGACACTAGCGCGTCCCTAGCGCCTCCTTTTTGACAGGAGCGGCGGCTGTCAGCGGGTTTGACAGCCGACGCTCAATTTTACCGGCGTCGGTTCTCGAACCAGCTTACAGCCACAGGTCGGAAAACGGATGCTGGCATAATTGAGCGTCCATCTTTCAAGCCGTGGGCTGCCGGCCGATTTAACATTTTTTTTTTTTAATTTTTGATTTTTTTTTTAATTTTGGGGCCTCTGACTTAATATTGCTATGATATTAAGTCGGAGGGTGTACAGAAAAGCAGTTTTTTCTGCATTTTTGTACACTTTCCCGTGCCGGCAGGTGTTAATTTCTGAAAGTAAAATGTGCGGCTTGGCTGCACATTTTACTTTCTGTATCGTGTGGGAATAACTAATAGGGCCATCAACATGCATTTGCATGTTGCAGGCGCTATTAGTTTCGGGGGGGGGGGGGGGTTGGCCACGCGTTTTCGAAGGGGTAAAAATAGTGCGTCGAAAACGCGCGGCCAAACACGGGCTAACAGTGCGCTCCACTGGAGCGCACTGTACTGTATCAGCCTGTTAGATAGGAACAGAGTTGGGATGTTGCAGTATTGCAAACAACCAACCCTACACTCTCTGGAGAGGAGAGAAAAAGGGGACAAGTAATGAGGAGAAAGGGCAGACATGTCAAAAGAGGCATGGCCATGAAGTAGCCGGGTTGGAACCAACAGGCTACAACTTCCCCAAAACTGAGTTCATTGCAAGTAGGTTGGTGTTGATCAGTTAATGTCTAGCAAGGTTACAGGGATCTATGAGGATGGATGTTCAAGCAACAGCTTCACTGGTTTTGGTAGCTGTTTGGATTATTTCATAGCTTGGAAATAAGACATGGGGAGGAAGGGCTGCATATTAGATAAAGTATGGGATTTTGCATGTTCATCTACTCTGAATCATTATCAACATTTTCATTTCTGAATTGTTTTTCCACTGCAATACTGCCCAAGGCAAAAGTTTCTAAAGGTTAGCAGCTGGGTTCTCTCCTTGTTGTGGACAGAAATAACTGGGTAGACTGGATGGGCCAATTGTTTTTTCTCTGTCATCATTTAATATATATGTATGTTACTAAATGTTAAAATACAGTTTAAACAATAAACTATTGCCAGCTAAGCATCCTTTCTGGAAGAAAATGGCTCTATAACTCACTAACCAATTAATCTTCAGTCAATTAATGTGAATGTTACAGTGAGGTACTATTGAAGTGGGAGAACAGAAAACAGCACAGAACAAATGCCAAGTAGTTTTGCGTGATTTCCTCAGTACTGACTTAATAACTTTGGATAGCGAGGTTGTATCTAGTTGATAGATGGTCATATCAAAGAGAGTGGTGAAGTCTCGCGGGTTTTCATCTCCTTCCTGCAGGCACACTCGCAGACGCTCTGACAGTTTAGCTGTGTCAGGGAGCATGGTGTAATCAGAAATCTGAAAGAAGCACAGAGCAGGCACTGCTATAAGTGCTAGCACAAAAATGTATGGATGAAAGGTGCTTGCAGTTCATCTAGTAGTTATGGCTTTTTTTGTGTTCTGCAAACTAATCTGAAATTCCTAATCTTAAAATAATAGTAAAGTCCAATCCCCATTTGCTCTCAGTTTCATTACTGCCTTTTCTCAGATTTTTTCTACTGCTGCAAAAACTTTCAACAGGGTCAGAACAAAAATAGATGCACTTAAAGTAGCATGGTCTCTTTCCCGCAGTAGAAATTACCAGCATATTATTATCAGCAGTAAAATCACCTGCATATCAAAAAAAGGCCCTGGAAATGATCAGAAATAAGATAACAGCTAGTTTAGAACACTTTGAACTTATAATACAATCTTGTCAACATGGTTTCAGGGAAGTAAGGTCATACTAAATGAATGCAGGAACTTTGAAAAAAAATAAAAAAAGGAAAATTGTTTCTTACCTGTTAATTTTCGTTCCTGTAGTATCACAGATCAGTCCAGACTCCTGGGTTTTGCCTCTCTGCCAGCAGATGGAGACAGAAAACGTTTCACTGATACTGCTACATAACCTACAGCTGAGCGCACTGTTTTACCCACAGTTGGACGTGCGTCCACTACCCCTTATATAGTAAGGGGTTAAGCGTGTCGAAAACGTACATTTACCCCCCCCCCCCCCCCCCCCCCCCCCCCGAAACTAATAGCGCTCATGACATGGAAATGCATGTTTATGAGGCTATTAGTTATTCATCTGGGATACTGAAAAAAAAAATGTGCGGCCAATCGGCTGAAAAAGTGTATAGAAAAGCAGAAAATACGGCTTTTCTGAACACCCTCTGACATAGTATTCTAGTGATATTAAGTTGGAGGAACCAAAAATGTTTAAAAAAAAAAATGTGCCGGCTGGTCAGGTTAGGGAAACCGATGCTCAGTTTTAGCGGTGTCCGTTTTCCTAACTCATGGCTGTCAGCGGGTTCGGAAAACAGTCAGCGGGTTCGGAAAACAGACATTCCTAAAATTGAGCTTCGGTTTTCCGAACCCGCTGACAGCCATCTCTCCTGGATTTCCGCTGCTAAGGAGGCACTAGGGACGCACTACTGTCCCTAGCACCTCCTTTTTAGCGTGACCCCTCATTTAAATACATAATTGTGCACCCAGGAGAGGTGGCTGGGTGTGCGTTGGGAGAGTGGGCGCTCAACACTGAGCACCCGTTTTCCCACAGACCTTACAGAATCGGCCTGCTAGTGTGCCACCTGCAGTCCCTGAGTATTGACCTGTACTCAAGCCAAGATCACAGCAACAACCATAAACTGCTAAGCAAACTCCCTCCCTTCCAACAAGCCGGAGGAATGTGAAGTTGCCCAAAAAGACAATGGAAAACTCGTTTCCCAAATTTAACATAAGCAATCAGCATTGAAAACCTCCAACAACTCTGCACTATAGTTTTACATTTACATTTATTAAAACTTGTTAATCGCTTAACACTGCAATAGGTCTAAGCAACATACAATAAAACATACATAAAAATGTAAAATTAAAACATACAAAAGCACCATATACAAAGCACCAGTACGAGCAGCGGACTCTCCCCCTCAGTAAATAGGCAGGCCTCCAGACTGATCTGTGATACTCCTGAACAAAAATTAGCAGGTAAGAACCAATTTTCCTTTCCTTATACGTACCCAGATCAATCCAGACTCCTGGGATGTTCCTAAGCTCCCCTTAACTCGGGTGGGACCTGGAGAGTTCCGCTCACAGAACACTCTCACCAAAGCACATGGAAGCAGGCGCCCCAACATCCAAGCAATAATGCCTAGCAAAAGTATGCAACAACTTCCCAGTAGCTGCCCTGCAAATTTCACTTGGAGACCCTTGTTGTGATTTAGCCAGGAGTTCGCTTGAGAAGGCATCAAGGGCATCCCTAAACCCATTGGCACCAGGCGCCCTTTAAAAATGTAAGTCGACTCGATCGCTTCCTTCAGCCATTGTGCAATTGTAGCCTTAGATGTCTTACCTCTCTTCTTTGGGCCACTCCACAGTACAAAAAAGTGATCCAACCTACAAAGAGGTGATCCAATCTACAGAAATCATTAGTGACCATAGGATACCTCAATACTGTATGCCTTCCATCTAAGCGCCTAAGCTCCCCTGCATGAGGCATAGAGGAATCCAAAACCAGAAAAGCTGGAAGTTCCAATTTCTAAGGTGGAACGTGGAGACTACCTTAGGCAGAAAAGAAGGCACCATGCATAAAGATACACCCGAATCAGACATCAATAGGAGGAGATTGCAACACAACTGTGCCTGGGGCTCCAAAATTCTCCTGGCTGAACAAATAACCATGAAGAAAACCACTTTAAGAGTCAAGTCCTTAACTGTAGCCCCCTTTAGTGGTTCAAACTGAGCCTCACACAGTCCTCCAAGGACTAGATTCAGATTCCAAGATCGACAAATTTTCTGCACCTCAGGACGCAAGTTCTTAGCTCCCCGAAGGAACTGTATAACATCCAGATATGCGGACAGAGGATATACTCTTGTACCTTACCCCGGAGACAACCCAATGTCGCTACCTGGACTCTCAGAGAGTTAAAGGCCAGTCTCTTGACCAGAACCTTCCTGTGGAAAGCAGAGTTGCTTACTTGTAACAGGTATTCTCCAAGAACAGCAGGATTAGTCCTCGCACATGGGGGACATCATCAGATGGAGCCTGATGTGGAAAACGTATGTCAAAATTTCTAGAACTTTGACTAGGCACACTGAGCATGTCCAGCATGCCCTATACCACACGTTCACAGGGTCCCTCTTCAATCTCGTAATATAGAATTACGATAAAAAATAGGAGAAACCCAACTCTACAGGGTGACGGGCAGGTTTCATGAGGAATAACATCCTTTTATCCTCAGAGAACACCTGTTACAGGTAAGCAACTCTGCTTTTTCCAAGGACAAGCAGGATCATAGTCCTCACACATGGGTAAATCCCTAGCTACAGGCTGCTCCCCAATACAAAAAGGGGACCAACGGACACCTAACCAGGTGACAATGGGCACAACACCACCAATGCTGTTGGTAACAGAGGGGGTAGACAGCCTGAAGCCGAACAATGGGCCCTAGGTTGGGAGAGTTGGGTTTTACACCTCAAACAACTTTTAGAGGACGGACTGGCCGAAACTACTGTCGTGTCAGCCATCCCTATACAGACAGTAATGTACGAATGTGTGGAGAGAACTCCATATCGCAGCCTTGCAGATCTCCTCCATGTGAACTGCTCGCAAGTGGGCCACTGATACTGCCATGGTTCTGACAGAATAAGCCTTGAACTGACCCCCAAGGTGCAGTCCCACCTGAGCATAACAGAAGGAGATGCAATCTGCTAGCCAATTGGATATTTGTCTGTCTGGCAATGGCAATACCCAACCTATTCTTATCAAAAGAAAAAAAAGTTGGGTGGACTGTCTATGGGCTTCTGTCTGCTCCAAACAGAAATGCTAAGGCTCGCTTGCAGTCCACACTGTGCAGGGCTCGTTCGCCTTGGTGCATATGAGGCCTGGGAAAGAAAACTGGCAGGACGATTGATTGGTTAAGATGGAAATACATTACCACCTTAGGCAGGAACTTAGGGTGCATACACAAGACCATGATAAAACAGTATAAGGTGGATAAGTCACTAAGGCCTGGAGCTTGCTGACCCTGCATGCTGAAGTGACTGCCAACCAAAAATATTATTATTATTATTATTATTATTATTAATAAAGGCTTTTATATACCGACTTTCTTGATACAAATCAAATCAACTCGGTTTACATCGAACTAGGCAGTAACTATAACCAACCAATCAACAAGAGACAATTTGAAGGAGTATAGAGTTACATTATAACAAGGATGCCTTAACTGGGAGTAGGAAATAAGAAAGGGGGAACGAAGATAAAGTACAATATACAAGAGAGTATGTGAGGGAGGCAAGGAGCCGTCCTCATGATAACTTGTAACATGATTTAGCATTTATTTATTTACATAATTGCTGGAACGTTATTTATTTACATAATTGCTGGAACAATTCTAAGTCAGGCTGTTGGACAAGTGGCGGGGAAGGCTCGGCAGAACAGCCATGTCTTTAGTTTCTTTTTAAAAGTTAGTAGACAAGTTTCCTGCCTGAGGTCCAAAGGTATGGCGTTCCAGATGGAGGGACCTGTGATAGAGAATGTCCGGTCTCTGATGTTTGAGTGGTGCACAACTTTGATAGAAAGAACATGTAAGGATCCCTTGTAGGCATCCCTTAAAGGTCTGGCCATCGAGTGCAGTTTGAAGGGGTGTAGCAGATCAAGAGGGGTCTGATGGTGAATGTATTTGTGGATAATTGTGAGTGATTTATGGAGAATCCTGAAGTGTACTGGGAGCCAGTGAAGATCTTTTAGAATAGGAGAGATATGCGCTCTCTGATTGGTATTAGTCAAAATTCTCGCCGTTGCATTTTGGAGCAACTGGAGGGGTTTTATAGTAGACGCCGGGAGACCTTGCAAAATGGAATTGCAGTAGTCAATTTTGGAAAACAGAATGGCTTGGAGGACAGATATGAAATCATAATGGAATAGGAGTGGTTTTAGTTTTTTTGAGTACTTGTAACTTGTAGAAGCACTCCTTTGTGGTGTTTTTTTATAAATTGCTTTAGGTTCAAGTGGCTATCAATAATGACTCCAAGGTCTCTAGCGTGGGATATTTGTATGTTGGTTTGCAGTTGGTGTTGGAAGGGACTGCCTTCTGGAGTGATTAGCAATAGTTCAGTCTTGGAAGTGTTGAGCACCAGATTGAGGCTTGAGAGGTGATGATTGATCATTTGCAGGTGAGAGTTCCATAACCTGAGTGTTGAGTCCAGTGAGTTGGATATTGGGATTAAAATTTGAACATCGTCTGCATATATATAGAACTTAAGTTTTAGATTTGTGAGTAGATGGCAGAGAGGGAGTATGTAAATGTTAAACAGGGTAGACGATAAGGAAGAGCCCTGGGGGACTCCGAATGGGGCATTAGTGTGAGAGGATTCCTTGTTCTTGATTTTAACCTTATAGCCTCTATTGCTAAGGAAGGAGTCGAACCATCTAAGAGCTGATCCTGCAATTCCTATGTCTGACAGCCGGTTTAGAAGGGTATTATGATTTACAGTATCGAAAGCTGCAGAGATGTCGAGGAGAGCTAAGAGGAAGGACTGTCCTTTATCAAAGCCAATGTAAACATGATCAAGGAGTGAGATGAGGAGGGTTTTGGTATTGTGTTCTTTTCGGAAACCATATTGTGACAGGTGTAGAATATTATGATCTTCTAGGTAATTTGAAAGTTGCTTATTTACAATTTTCTCCATGATCTTAGCTACAAACGGGAGATTTGATATGGGGCGATAGTTGTTGAGGTCGTCCGGGTCCAGGTTCGGGTTTTTGAGTATGGGTTTGAGTGTGGCCAGTTTGAGAGCATCCGGGAATATTCCTTGTGAGAGGGAACAATTGATAATATTGGCTAGATATTTGGAGATGTATTCTGGTATGAGAATCAGAGATTTGGAAGGTATTTGGTCTAGAGGGTGGGTCGAAGGTTTCATTCTTTTTATAAGGGTTTCCACCTCTAAAGTGTGAGTAGGATCGAAGGAATCCAAGCTTATGTCTGTGTTCAGTAGGTGGAGGGTATTCGGAGGCAGTGAGAAAAATATGACCTTCCAGATCAGGGATTTCAGGTCACAGGTGCACAGCGGCTCAAAAGGAACTTTCATCAGCTGAACACCATGTTGAGGTCCCAAGACAGTGGGATGCCTTAGGGGAGGCTTCAATTTAAGCAGGCCCTGCTTAAAACTATAAGCTGTACAGCGATTGGCATGCCATCTACACCGTGGTGGTATGTGCCACTTGCACTAAGATGAACTCTGAGTTGGTTTTTAAGCCAGCCTCCGAAAGGTGTAGAAGTTAACCAAGCAGTTTTTGTGTGGGGCAGGAGAACGGATCTAGACCTTCTGCTCACACCACACGGAAAACCTCCTCTTCAGTCCACAGGACTTTCTAGTGGAAGGCTTTCTAGAAGGCACCAGGACCTGATACACATCTTCTGGAAAATAAAGTGGCTGCAGGATTAACCTCTCAATATCCAGGTTGTGAGTGACAGGGCATGGAAGGTGGATGCCGCAGCCTGCCCTGATCTTGTGTGATGAGATTTGGGGAAGTTCCTAGGGTACTGAAGGAACTCAAAAATGAAATTTCTGATCTATTAGTTAAAATTTGTAACCTATCATTAAAAACATCTATTGTACCTGAAGGCTGGAGGGTGGCCAATGTAACCCCAATATTTAAAAAAGGCTCCAGGGGCGATCCGGGTTAGACCAGTGAGCCTAACTTCAGTGCCTGGAAAAATAGTGGAAACTATTCTCAAGATCAAAATCGTAGAGCATATAGAGAGACATGATTTAATGGAACACAGTCAACACGGATTTACCCAAGGGAAGTCTTGCCTAACAAATCTGCTTCATTTTTTTTGAAGGGGTTAATAAACATGTGGATAAAGGTGAACCGGTAGATATAGTGTATTTGGATTTTCAGAAGGCGTTTGACAAAGTCCCTCATGAGAGTCTTCTACGAAAACTAAAAAGTCATGGGCTAGGAGGCGATGTCCTTTCGTGGTTTACAAACTGGTTAAAAGACAGTAAACAGAGAGTAGGATTAAATGGTCAATTTTCTCAGTGGAAAAGGGTAAACAGTGGAGTGCCTCAGGGATCTGTACTTGGACCGGTGCTTTTCAATATATATATATATATATATATATATATATATGATTTGGAAAGGAATACGACGAGTGAGGTTATCAAATTTGCGGATGATACAAAATTATTCAGAGTAGTTAAATCACAAGCAGACTGTGATACATTACAGGAGAGACCTTGCAAGACTGGAAGATTGGGCATCCAAATGGCAGATGAAATTTAATGAGGACAAGTGCAAGGTGTTGCATATAGGGAAAAATAACCCTTGCTGTAATTACACGATGTTCTATATTAGGAGCTACCACCCAGGAAAAAGATCTAGGCATCATAGTGGATATTACTTTAAAATCGTCAGCTCAGTGTTCTGCAGCAGTCAAAAAAGCAAACAGAATGTTAGGAATTATTAGGAAGGGAATGGTTAATAAAACGGAAAATGTCATAATGCCTCTATATCGCTCCATGGTGAGACCACACCTTGAATACTGTGTACAATTCTGGTCGCCACATCTCAAAAAAGATATAGTTGTGATGGAAAAGGTACAGAGAAGGGCAACCAAAATGATAAAGGGGATGGAACAGCTCCCCTATGAGGAAAGGCTGAAGAGATTAGGGCTGTTCAGCTTGGAGAAGAGATGGCTGAGGGGGGATATGATAGAGTCTTTAAGATCATGAGAGGTCTTGAACGAGTAGATGTGACTCGGTTATTTACACTTTCGTATAATAGAAGGACTAGGGGGCATTCCATGAAGTTAGCAAGTAGCACATTTAAGACTAATTGGAGAAAATTCTTTTTCACTCAACGCACAATAAAGCTCTGGAATTTGTTGCCAGAGGATGTGGTTAGTGCAGTTAGTGTAGCTGGGTTCAAAAAAGGTTTGGATAAGTTCTTGGAGGAGAAGTCCATTAACGGCTATTAATCAAGTTTACTTAGGGAATAGCCACTGCTATTAATTGCATCAGTGGCATGGGATCTTCTTAGTGTTTGGATAATTGCCAGGTTCTTGTGGCCTGGTTTGGCCTCTGTTGGAAACAGGATGCTGGGCTTGATGGACCCTTGGTCTGACCCAGCATGGCAATTTCTTATGTTTCTTATGATCGGTTTCCGGATGGACAACTCCCACAGGAGTGGAAACCAGACCTGTCATAGCCACTGAGGGGCTGTGAGGATTATAGTCCCTCTGTCCTCACGAAGCTTCAAGACAGTCTTCGCCACAAAGGAAATCGGAGGATATGCATACAGAAGACCCTTGCCCCAATGCCAGCAATGGCATCCGAGGCCAGTTTGCCGTCTGACCTGTACAGGGACTAGAACAGAGGTACCTTCCTGTTGCAGGGGGATGCGAACATATCTACTTCAGGGCTCCCTCACAGGCAGAATTCCCTATTTGCCACCCCCTGATCCAGGGACCACTTGTGGGGTCTGAAGGCTTGACTCAGCCTGTGCGGTACTATGTTCTCCATCCCGGCCAGGTACATGGCCATGAACACCATCCCATGGGATAGTGCCCACAACCAGATATGGACTGTTTCCTGACATAGGAGGTACCATCTCGTGCCTCCCTACTTGTTGACATACCACGTGGCTACTTGACTGTCAGTCTAGATCAGGGCAACTTTCTTGGACAGCTGATCTCTGAAAGCCCATAGAATGTACCTGATCGCCTCGAGCTCCAGAAAGTTGATTTGACAAGAATGTTCCTGAGTGGACCACAAACCGTGGGTGCCAAGCCCATCCACATGAGCTCCCTACCACAGGGTAGATGTGTCTGTGATTAGCACATTTTGAGTAGGAGACTCTGAAAGAAGATCCCCTTTCCAAAAGATCCCCTGTTCCAAATTAGAAAGTACCCGCCACCCGGACAATGAGTTCCTGAGAGATGGGATGACTCAGATGCAATCCTGGAGGCTCTGAGTGGCTTGGTGCCACTGTGACTCAGGGTCCATTGGGTTCTGTGCATGTACAAGCATGCCAAGGGAATGACATGGACGGTTGCGACCATGTGGCCCAACAGCCTCGACACGTGCCAGGCTGACATCTCCTGGCTCTGTTGAACCTCTGTTGCAATGGTCGACAATTGAGGTGCTGAACTGAAATGGGGCTTTGGGTAATTGAGGACGAACCCTAGTGACTCCAACATCCGAATGGTCAAGCACATGGACCTGGTGGCCCGTTCCTGAGAAGTGCTGTTGACCAGCCAATTGTCCAAATACAGAAAGACATGCGTTCCCAGTCTGCAAAGGTACGCTGCCACCATGGCCTGGCATTTTGTGAAGACCCATGGGGCAGACGTGAGCCCAAACAGCAACATCTGGTACTGGTGGTGCTGTCTTCCCACCACAAATCAAAGATACTTACTGTGGCTGGAGAAGACTTCAATAAGAGGTAGATCTTTAAAACGTACGCACGCGCGCGAACAAAAGTACGCCGGATTTTATAAGCTACGCGCGTAGCTGCGTATCTTATAAATCCTTTAGATTGAGGGAGCATAGCCAGTCTTCTTTTTGCAAAAAAATGTTCTATGTAAAATTGTTCAATGTTCTATGTAAAAAACCCCGGTCTAACCTCCCAGACCAGGGCAACCTTTTTGTTAATTGTAAACCGGATTGATTTGTATTGCATACAGGAATTCCGGTATATAAAAATTAAAAATAAATAAATAAATAAATAAAAAGGGGGATCAAGGTGCCCAGGGACACCACTGTGAAGTTTTCTTTTTTTTAGAAACTTCAAGGTCTCAGGTCTGGATGGGACAAAGTCTTCCTGTTCTCTTTGGAATCAGGAAGTACCTAGATTAGAATCCCTGTCCTCTTTGCCCTGGTGGTATGGGCTTGACCACTCTGGCTGTTAAGAGGGAGGAGATCTCAGTTGAAAGTACCTCCTGATGTGCTAACGGTCCCCAAAATGGGCACAGAGGACAATTTGGCAGGACACCCAATAGATTCAATTCGTACCCTGATGGACGATGGACAGAACCCACTGGTCAGAGATTACACTGGCCACTGATTTGCAAAGAACCGCATTCTGTCTCCAACTGGAGTGTCCATCGTCCCTGGTATGGGTGACTGGCTTACGCTCCCTGCAGTCCACTCATAACCCCATCCCCAGGTTTGACTGAAGAGCCAGCTGGGGCTTGGAAGCTCTCTGCTGCGTGGGACGGCTGCGGGAACTCTGATGGTGATGACAGCAACGAGGAGGCAATAGATAATACTTCCTTTGGCAAAAGAAAGACTTCCTTGGCCACACTCGTGCCTGTCTCCTGGATGAGGAGGATGGGTCTGGAGTACTGGCGGAGAGTTGTTGGAGGGTTTTGTGGTGGTTCCGAAGTTGGACAACAGCATCCCTCACCCTATCTCCAAAGAAATTCTCTCCAGTACATGGCATGTCAGCAAGTCATTCCTGTACCTCCAGTCGGAGATCTGAGTCCCACAGCCATGCATTCTGCGAGCACCAATTCCTGCTGAAGAGACTCTCGATGCAGTCTCAAAAACATTGTAGGTCGCATGGACTTGGTGCTCCAGCTCCTCCTCGAACAATGGCCGATGCCAACACAGATTGGGAGGAAAGAGGGGTGGCCAGATCTTCCTCAGACCCATGAGAGGAATCGAGGACTGGCACCAGAACTGGTGGAGACCGTCACAGACCCCGGGCATCGATAAGTGTGGCTCAGAGGTCCTTCGATGCCTAAGATGGCGGCTCGGACTTCCTCGACCCAAAGAGTTGATCCATCTTGTGAAGTCAAAGCCGATGTCCCTTCGGGGTTATCTGGGTGCACAAGCAGCAGCCCCGGACATCATGAGATGCTCCCAGGCAAAGGATATATACCTGATAAGGATCAGTGATGGACATGGTCCTCGGACACTGGGGGCATCGGCGAAAACCAGTTGTGGCCATGAAGGGGGCGACACAAAAGGGCCAAAAGATGAATGATGGCAGCGGGCATTGATGGCTGGCGGGCACCAAGGCACCGCTACCAAGGGGGAATCGACTGCTAAAGAAAACTTACCGAAATGCCAAAAACCCTGACTTGGGACACTACAGGAAGGCACCAAGAGGACCCAGCGATGGAATGAAGAGAAAAAATTGTGAAAAAATACAAACAAAAAAGTTTACCACAAGGCAAAAGCCAAGTTTTTAGAGCACAATCAAACCACCAGGCTCACAGCTCTGCAGAAAAAGAGAATGAAGAGGGACCCCATGTGGACGCGTGGTATAGGGCATGTTGGGCATGCTCAGTGTGCCTAATCAAAGTTCTATAAACTTTGACATAAGTTTTCCGTATCGGGATCCATCTGATGATGTCACCCATATCTGGACTACCATCCTGCTTGTCCTCTGAGAATGCTGAACTTTAACTTTGTCCATAAATGTATCACATGATTTACAAATGTACAATCACAGGAAAGACCACTTCAAATCAGCTGAATCTTTAAAAATTCCCTGTAAAAATGGACAAATCACAGTAAATCAATTATATTGTTTCTCAATATATGCTTTCCAAATCCAGAGAAACAATAACTGAATGAAAACACTTGAAATCTCATCATGACCGTTCTCATTAATAGCAGTGAACTTATGACTACTCACAGTATCTAAAATAATATATTTCTTCACAGAATTTTTCAACCACTGTGAGCTAGTAGAACGCTAAAATTTAAAGCCCAAACACAAACAATTCACATATGTCCAACCAGAAAGACGCCAGCTCCCAATCATGAAAATCTTGAAATGTCCTATAGGAAAGCTGCCCATTCAATATCTACACTCAGTCCATTGGGCTGTAAAATATACCAATTAAAAATGAAACGTTGCTCGCATTGAATCAACATCCAGACAGGCTTGTATCGGTGGTGACTATTATCCAATTCAGAATCTCCAATTCCGCACCTTGCTCAAGATTGGTGCGAGTAAGCACCACAAAAGACTGTCCCTGGCTTTCTCCTCTAACAGATGAGGAAGATGAAACTCTTCCAATAATGGATTCCAGCAGGAGAAGAGCAGCCTGCAGAGGCCACATATGTGCGAACGCCCAATGCATTAATTCCAACGTCGATGCCATAGAACCCAGACCTGTAAATAGTCCCAGATCCTGGGCACTGAAAGCTCTAGCAGAAACCTAATCTGACTCAGAAATGTCTCTCTGTGAGACACTCTTTCCGCTAGTGTGTTGAACTGAGCTCCCAGATACTCCAGAGTTTGTAAGAGGACTAAATGGCTCGTTGCTAGGTTCACCACCCATCCTAGAGACTTCAAGCGCATCGGTACCTTTTGTACTGATTGTTGACAGAAGTTATTTGATTTCGCATGAATAAGCTAGTCATCCAGATACAGATACACCAACACACCCTCCTTTTGCAATGCAGCTGCCCCCACCACAATCACCTTGGTGAAGGTACGTGGTGCTGTCGCCAGCCGAAGGGAAGGGCTCGAAACCAAAAATGTTCCCTTAGGAGCATGAACCTCCAGAATCTCTGATGGTCCGGACTGATGGCTATGTGCAGATATGTCTCTATCAAGGCGAGAGATGCCAAGAACTCTCCCTTGTGTACCACTGCTATGTTGGACCTCAGAGTTTCCGTGTGGAAATGGGGAACCTTGAGAGCTGCATTTACCTTTTTTAAATCCAATATCTCTTGAATTGGATACAGGGGGGAAAAGAAACAGGATGCTTAATTTAAAACTGACCTCTGGTCACACTAAACGTGTTCAGGGTCTGAGCCAACAAACTCAGCAAGACATCTCTGTGAAAAAAAAGAAAAATCTGAGCAGAGTCCAAATCAGCTCTCAATCATAGGCAATTTCTCCCTCTTCTAGAAGTGAGAAAGCCAATATTCCATCGGAATCCTCCAATGTCTCATGATCCAGTCTAGGTTGCAGCCTTACGCGCACAAATACCTGCGCAAATTCGCGCTCAAGTCTAGGTTGCAGCCGTACATGCTCAAATCTAGGCCGTGGCCTTACGTGCACATGTCCTAGCACATGCAACCACCACATGGTGAGAGTGCGCGTACACACGCACGCAAAAAATGAACCGCTACAGTGGCCTACCACATGGCTAAGTAAAGTCTGCCTGAAACTTCAGCGCATTTAGGCCCAGATCCGTTTAACACCCGGCACCAACAATCATCAGCCTGAAGAGCTTCTCAACAGCTTAGGCCTCTTGACTGACTGAGAATCCATGGAGACTGGAGCCAAGAGCCAGCATCTCACTAAACCCACTTTGCGCATAAGCAAATTAAAACTGGCAGAAGACCTCTAGTTCTCCTCAGTGCAAGTGCCTCTCTGCGCCTCTGCGGGACAGGGAACTGCCGGTGATAGCCGAGGAGAGGATTCCCCTGCCTCTCCCACCAGCACTGCTAGGGAATTGAAAATGGTCGCCATTTCCACACTGACGGGAAAAGCCTGAGTGCTAGACACCGTCATCCATGAAACTTGTACTAATGGTGCGGCTATGCTTGATGCAACCCCTGAATGCTTTTGCTGTTGCACTCGTGGCACCACCAGCACCTCAATGGCAAGCAGGGGAATAGTCCCTTAGCGCCATGGTACCAACATCCAGTCTCCTCCACAGGCAGAGAAGTGGCTGAAAAACCCCATCGCTGAGCTGCTAAGGTAGCTTCCCCCCCCCCCCCGCCCCCGGAACCTTGCTGCTGCACAGATTCCTTTATCTGGTTCCTTGTTCTTTTTTGTGGTTGGTTTTTTTTTTTTACTCTCTGAGAGCAAATAGATACAAAGAAACCAATACTTTCCTTTGGTACAGAGGTTAAGGCTTCCAGGAACGCAGGCTGCATGGAAGATCAGAAAAAAGCCAGACCTTTTTTTCTTCAAAACTTTACCAAACTTACAATACCTACCCCCTAGAATGGAACACAGAGCTGCTAGCAGAAAACAAGACAATCAGCCAAATTAAAAAAGGGACCAACTAAAAGAAAACAGCCGCCCTGAGCCTGTAGCTGCCTCAGTGGTCTCGTGAAGGGGAGGGATCTGGTCCACCAGATTTACACCCCAAGGAAGAAAGGAGCTCTTCCACCTCAACCAACAGGGAAGGACCCACTAAGACCCAAAACCCCCTGGGAGGAAGGCTCATAAATCCAAAACAGTCTCCTGACTGCAGAATTGCAGGTTTTGCACTATCTACATCTGCTGGAGACAGAGAAATACTGAGGGACTGCAGGTGGCACACTGGGTTATGAACAGTGTCAGTGAAACTTTCTCTGTCTCCATCTGTTGGCATGGAGGCAAAACCCAGGAGTCTGGACTGATCTGGGTATGTACAGGGAATAGCAGTTTATGGACTTCTCCTTAAGGAGCTTGTCCAAACCATTTTAAACCCAGCTAAACTAACTGCCTCAACCACATCTTCTGGCAACAAATTCCAGAGCTTAATTGTGTGTTGAGTGAAAAATAATTTTCTCCGATTTGTTTTAAATGTGCTATTTGCTAACTTCATGGTGTGCCTCCTAGTCCTTCTGTTATCTGAAAGACTAAACGACTGATTTACATTTACCCGTTCTAGTCCTCTCATAATTTATTTATTTATTTAAAGATTTTTATATACCGCGGCACGTGTGGCACATCACCTCGGTTTACAGATAACAATAACTCAGCAAAGCGCTTTACAATAAAACATATTAACTGATAAAATCAGCAAAAAAGTTAAACCATAAACTAGGAGAAAGAACATCAATGTTAGACCTCCAGTTTTGTAGACCTCCATCATATCCCCCTCAGCTGAACAGCCCTAACCCTCTTTAGCCTTTCCATCCCCTTTATCATTTTGGTCACCCTTCTTTGTACCTTCTCCAGTACATCAATATCTTTTTAGAGATGCGGTGACCAGAACTGAACACAATATTCAAGGTGCGGTCTCACTATTATGACATGCTCCATTTTATTTACTACTTCCTTCCTAATAATTTTTAACATTATTTGCTTTTTGGAATGCCGCAGCACACTGAGCCACCAATTTCAGTGTATTGTCCATTATGACAATACACATTTACATACAAGGTGCTTAGCATTCAGAACAAGCTAACTAAAAAGGTAGATAGTTTGCTAGTTTAAATAGGGACTGACAAATCCTACTAGCAAATTAGATCACAGGATACTGGAGCTGAGTTCTTAATGACTGATTCCATGGACTTTAAACTTTTTCCCACCTAAAATTATCTACAAAACTTAATTTTCCAATGAAGAAGAAGTTGAGAGGAGAATAAAAATTGAAAACATTTTCCCAATCCATTTTTAAATACAAATAATGTTAAAATCAGATATAATAACTTTCTATTTATCAAAAAACAAACAGGTTTCTCTGCTCAGTGTGGTCACCCTAAGTGGTTCATTCCCTTTTGTGCCTATGCCTGCCTGACCCTTTTGTAACCAGAGTTCAAACATACTCCAGAGTTTGGGCTTGTTAGTAATATTCTTTCGTCTATGTCCTAAATCTGAGGGCTATAGGCACACCCATAATATGCTTAATATACACTCAAGAAATACCTCTTACCTCTGGGTCCTCAGCATCTATCTGATTTAAATGGATATCCTTTGTTGTGAGCCACTGGAAGACAACATCCTAGCAAGTCCAGATAAAAAATATGTGTTCAGTTTCAGAGCCATGTAAGAAAATCTGACAAATGATAGTTCAGATACTCAAGACTCAGACAATCTGTTTAAAGCACTAGTTTCATTACTATCAAAGATGCCTTCAATGTATAAAAATTACCTAGGAATGAATCTAAGTGATTAAGGATGATAATTGGACCAAACTCTCACATTTACACTCATCTTGCTAATCAGACTGCACTGCAGCGATGTGTTTTATACAGTAACTAGTGTTCAGTGTTGCTTGGGTAGTGTAGTCTGTAACAGCCTGGGTGTATGTGCATATGTGCATGTGTGCACCTGTATGTGTGTCTGGCTGCTTCTGCCTGTGTGTGTTTGTATATCTGTCTATCTACCTGTGTGCGTGTGTGTCTACTATGTGCAAGCCTGTGTGTGCTTGTGCCTATGCCTGCCTGACCCTGTGTGTGGGAGCATCAAAGACTGGGCTTCTCAGACAGAGCATATTAACAAACATTACCTGGCATTGCTCGAGTTGTTTGGTTAATAACAGCCTGTGTACGCACACTTGTGTGAGTGTCTGTGCCTCTGCGTGCATGGGGGGGGGGGGGGGCGCATATGCCTGTGTGTGTCTACCTATGCCCATGTGTGTGTGTGTATGCACAACAGTGGTTTACGGACAGAGCATATTGTCTTTGCAAGTGCACCTTCAACTGTTCCGGGCGCCACCTGTTGGCCACTGATACAACAGTGAGACCGACCGACTGCAACAAGCCTTTTATAAACATAGATGATGATGCCCTATTTCTGTCTTCAGTTGCTGCTGGTCCTAGTAAGTAGCAAAATCCATGTGCCTCTTCCTTGCTCCCCCCCCCCCCCCCCATCAATTCAAATTCAGCTTGAACAGCATATTGTGCATTCACCCAAAAGTAATTTAAATTCTTATATACCACTAATACAACCTGTTCAGCGTGTATACAATGTCCAGTTTAAAAAATAATATACAATAAACCCATACACACAACAAATATACAATTAATTCATCTATAAAAACAAGTTTAAAGGAGAAATTAATCCTTACCTGATAATTTTCTTTCCTTAAGTCCAGCTAGACTAGTGCAGACACATAGGTTTGTGCTTCCCAACCAGTAAATGGAGACAAAGGCTAACACGTTTGCTGATGTTACCCTATATAGGCTCCCATGCTGACCTCAGCTTGCCAGTATTCTATATAACAAGCTAAATCACAAGCGGATTGTGATAAATTGCAGGACCTTGAGAGACTGAAAAATTGAACATTCAAATGGCAGATGAAATTTAATGTGGATAAGTGCAAGGTGATGCATATAGGGAAAAATAACCCATGCTGTAGTTACACGATGTTAGGCTCCATATTAGGAGCTACCGTCCAGGAAAGAGATCTAGGTGTCATAGTGGATAATACTTTGAAATTGTCAGCTCAGTGTGCTGCGGCAGTCAAAAAAGCAAACAGAATCAGGCCGATACAGTAAAGTTCACGGGAGAGCGCTCGCTCTCCCGGCGCGCACACAGGCCAGTGGCCTGTGCGCGCGATACAGTAAAACAAAATATTTAAATTAGGGCCCGCGGTAAAAAGAGGCTCTAGGGACAGGAGCGGCGGCTGTCAGTGGGTTTGACAGCCGACGCTCAATTTTGCTGGCGTCGGTTCTCGAGCCCACTGACAGCCACGGGTTCGGAAACTGGACGCCAGCAAAATTGAGCGTCTGGTTTTCAACTTGCGAGCCAATTTTAAATTGTTTTTAAATTTTTAACTTTTTTTTTAACTTTTGGGACCTCCGACTTAATATCGCCATGATATTAAGTCAGAGGATGCACAGAAAAGCAGTTTTTACTGCTTTTCTGTGCACTTCCCCGGTGCCGGCAGAAATTAACGCCTACCTTTGGGCAGGCGCTAATTTCTTATAGTAAAATGTGCGGCTTGGCTGCACATTTTACTTACTGTATTGCGCGGGAATGACTAATAGGCCCATCAACATGCATTTGCAGGTTGCGGGCGCTATTTGTCTCGGGGGGGGGGGGGGGGGGGTTGGACACGCGTTTTTCGACGCGCTATTACCCCTTAGTGAATAAGGGGTAAAGCTAGCATGTTGAAAATGCGCGTCCAAATACGGGTTAACACTGGAGCGCACTGTACTGTATCAGCCTGTAAGTTAGGAATTATTAGGAAGGGGTTGAATAAAACGGAGGATGTCATAATGCCTCTGTATCGCTCCATGGTGAGACCGCACCTTGAATACTGTGTATAATTCTAGTCGCTACATATCAAGAAAGCTATAGTTGCGATGGAGAAGGTACAGAGAAGGGCGACCAAAATGATATGAGGAAAGACTAAAGAGTTTGGGCTGTTCAGCTTGGAGAAGAGACAGCTGAGGGGGGATATGATAGAGGTGTTTAAAATCATGAGAATTGGTTATTTACTCTTTCGGATGATAGAAGGACTAGGAGGCACTCCATGAAGTTGGCATGTAGCATATTTAAAACTAATCAGAGAAAATTATTTTTCACTCGATGAACAATTAAACTCTGGAATTTGTTGCCAGGGGATGTGGTTAGTGCAGTTAGTGTAGCTGGGTTTAAAAAAGGTTTGGATAAATTATTGGAAGAGAAATCCATTACCTGCTATTAGAACATAAGAACATGCCATACTGGGTCAGACCAAGGGTCCATCAAGTCCAGCATCCTGTTTCCAACAGTGGCCAATCCAGGCCATAAGAACCTGGCAAGTACCCAAAAACTAAGTCTATTCCATGTTACCGTTGCTAGTAATAGCAGTGGCTATTTTCTAAGTCAACTTAATTAATAGCAGGTAATGGACTTCTCCTCCAAGAACTTATCCAATCCTTTTTTAAACACAGCTATACTAACTGCACTAACCACATCCTCTGGCAACAAATTTCAGAGTTTAATTGTGCGTTGAGTAAAAAAGAACTTTCTCCGATTAGTTTTAAATGTGCCACATGCTAACTTCATGGAGTGCCCCCTAGTCTTTCTATTATCTGAAAGAGTAAAAAAACGATTCACATCTTCCCGTTCTAGACCTCTCATGATTTTAAACACCTCTATCATATCCCCCCTCAGCCGTCTCTTCTCCAAGCTGAAAAGTCCTAACCTCTTTAGTCTTTCCTCATAGGGGAGCTGTTCCATTCCCCTTATGATTTTGGTAGCCCTTCTCTGTACCTTTTCCATCGCAATTATATCTTTTTTGAGAAACGGCGACCAGAATTGTACACAGTATTTTCAAGGTGCAGTCTCACCATGGAGCATTTCCGTTTTATTCACAATTCCCTTTCTAATAATTCCCAACATTCTGTTTGCTTTTTTGACTGACGCAGCACACTGAACTGACGATTTCAATGTGTTATCCACTATGACGCCTAGATCTCTTTCTTGGATTGTAGCACCTAATATGGAACCTAACATTGTGTAACTATAGCATGGGTTATTTTTCCCTATATGCATCACCTTGCACTTATCCACATTAAATTTTTTAATGTTAATTTGTATTCAGGTAGACCTATGGCTGAGGAGGTCTGTTCTATTTTTTTGATGGTCTCTCCTTGCCATTGGTCTTGGATATACAATTGCAATTTTTAAAAGCTCCACTTATTTTTTGAAATTGAACATACCATTAAGACACTGAAGTTAGCAAAAGCACAAGGACTTCATGGTCTAGAAGCAGAATTTTATAAATTATCTCCACTCATTTTGAGATTATTATTAGATATGTATACTTTTTGTCTGGAGAAGGGTGATTTTCTCTCTGGAGCTAATCACTCTCTGATAACTGTTTTTTTGAAACCTGGCAAAGATCCCATTAATCCTGGATCATATAGACCTATCTTTTTAATTAATGTTACCAAAATTTTGGCATCTATTCTGACAAAAAAGGTTAGGTCTGATTTTATGTTGTTTAGTTGCGAATGATCAAACTGGATTTGTCAAGAGAGGCCATGGAGTGTGTAACATTCGTAAATTGCTAGAAGTTCTTTATGGTAGGTCGCTTGATAATAAAGCAGGCTTGATAGTAAGCTTAGACGTAGAGAAGGCTTTTGATAAAATGCAATGGAACTACATGTTTTGGATACTGGAAAAATTTGGAATAACTGGTTCTTTTTTTACATTGGATAAGATTTTTGTATGTTTTACCCCAAGCTAGATTGTGAGTGAACGGGTTGATATCTCAATCTTTTTCTTTATATTGTGGTACTCGGCAGGGGTGTCCTTTCTCTCCATTATTATATTTATTAATAGTGGAGCCGCTTGCACTTAAAATTAAATCTTCATTGGTTATTAGGGGTTTGACTTTGGGCTCTTCAGAATTTCATATCTGCTTGTTTGCAGATGATATAATCTTATTTTTGAGTAATCCTCAGGAGTCCTTGGCAAGGGCCTTGAGAAACTATGGATTCCTTGGGGGAAAGTAAGGTCCATAGGCTTCCGAAGGACCGTCCGAAACCATCCCGTTCCTTTATACCCTCTTGTCCACGTTATCTGGGCCAGAGACAGTATACCCCATGCGGGCAGGGTGACTCCTCAGGGTGACTCCTCAGGGTCTTTTTCCGTCTTGCTCGCAGTCTTGGTCGCATCCTTCCCGTGAACGCCATCCCTTTCGTGAGGGCCAGCCCACGCACTTCATCCTTACCGCCTGCCACACAATGAAGTTCACTTGACTCTTTCCTCTGTCCCCTTCCTAGGCGGTCGACTCTCCCTGTTTTTCACGACATGGGTCAATTTCATGTCGGACCAGTGGGTCCTCGACGTCCTCAGAGATAGGTATGCCTTCGCTTTGCTCGAGATTCTCGAGATCCTTTTTCTATTTCCCCGTGTGGTCAGTCCCAGCAGCAAGCGGTGGAGCAAACCCCCGCCTGGCCCCTGTGTCTGGGCGTGGTGGTCCCGGTTCCAGACAGCAAACTTGCCGCAGGCCAGTATCCTATTTACTTCGTCGTTCCCTAACAAGACGGGTCTTCGTCCAATCTTAGACCTCACAAGAGTCAATCGGGCCTTCAAGATCCCGCTTTCCACATGAAAACTCTGCAAGTGGTCCTCGTGCCGTTTTGCCCCGGAGAGTTCCTCGCCTCACTTGCTTTGACAGAGGCGTGTTTCCATATTCCGATTCATCGCGGCTACCATAGTCTCTTTGTGTTCACATCCTCCACCGGGACTTCCAGTTCAGGGCACTTCCCTTTGGTCTCGCGACGGCACCTCGCGCCTTCACCAAAGTCATGGTGGTGGTGGCAGCAGCTCTCTGCCAGAAAGGGATCCTTGTTCACCCTTATCAGGACGTTTGGCGCGTCAGGGCCAAGGTGGAGGCTCTTGCCGGCAGGCGGTGGATCGCGTGTTACCTCTCCTCACGTCTCTCGGGTGCATACTGAATTTCTCCAAGAGCTACCTTCAGCCCTCCCAGGAGTTAGGATTCCTGCGAGCCCACCTCGACAACCGGGTGGGCAAGGTCTTCTTGCCTCGCGCGCGGGCTCTCAAGTTGATCGGCCGGTTTCAGAGTCGGGTCTTGCTGCCTTCTCCGGCGGCCTGTGTCTGCCTGCGGGTCTCAGGCCCCTTGGCTTCTGCCATCGACCTTGTCCCTTGGGCTTTTGCTCATATGCTACCGTTCCAGAAAGCTTTGCTGTCCCGTTGGCAGTGTCGGAATAGTTTCACACAGTCCTCCCATTTTTTGGGCCTTACCGTCGCCGACTTGTAGTGGTGGCTTTCCCTTCCTCATTTGCTACAGGGAAAGCCTCTCCGAGTCCCTCAGTGGACGATAGTAACCACGGACGCCAGTCTCTCGGGCTGGGGTGTGGTCTGCCTCTCCCAATACGCCCAGGGGATCTGACCGGCAGCTCAGTCTCGCTGGCACATCATTCGGTTGGAGGGTCGGGCGATGTTCCTAGCTCTTCTGGGGTTTCTCCCCCTCATCCGCGGCAAGGCGATACGGGTCTTGTCCGACAGCTCTTCCACTGTGGCTTGTCAATCGCCAAGGAGGCGCCCGCAGTCCGCTGATGGCCCTGGAAACCAGCCGTCTCTTCGCCTGGGCAGTGCGACATCTACAGTGCCTGGCGGCCTCCCACATTGTAGGCAAGGGGAATGTTCAGGCCGATTTTCTCAGTCGTCAGTCGCTTGATTCCGGGGAGTGGGAACTCTCTGACGCAGCCATGAATCTCATCGTCGACAGGTGGTCCCCCACCACCTGGGCCTCATGGCGACCCTTTGCAATTTCAAGGCAAATTGGTTCTTCCGCCGCTGGAGGGAACACGGCTCGGAGGGCGTAGATGCTTTGGCTCTCCTTGGCCGGCGGACGTCCTTCTGTATGTGTTCCCCCCCCCCCCTCCCCGTGGCCCCTGGTCGGGAAAGTTCTCAGAAGAATGGAACTCCACTGGGGTCCCGTGTTTCTGGTAGCACCAGAGTGGCCGCACAGGCTGTGATTTGTGGATTTTCTCAACCTACCGCCGGACGGACCTCTACGGCTACGCCATTTTCCTCTGCTCCTTCGTCAAGGACCTGTATTTTTCGACCAGGCCGATCACTCCTGTCTAGCGGCCTGGTTTTTGAAAGATGACGCCTAAGGCGCAAGGGCTATTAGGAGGAGGTCATCTTCACCTTGTTGCGGGCCTGGAAACAGTCGACTTCCCTGGCATACTCGCGTATCTGGAACGTGTTGGAAGCTGTTTGTGCGGAGTCGGGTATCTCAGCGCTCTCCGCCCCGATCTCATTAGTCCTCTCTTCCCCAAGAAGATCTTCTCCCCTCTCGGCTCTCTCCTGGATCGGGTAGAATGTCATCACTGAATGGGTCACCCGGATGTGATTGGTTCTTGAAGGGCGTCAAGCATCTACTTCCACCTTCTCGGCCGCTTGCCCGTCGGGGAGTTTTAGTCTGATCCTTCGGGCCCTCTGTGCGGCTCTGTTCAAACCTCTCCGTCGTGCTACCTTGAAAGCTCTTACGCTTAAAACTGTCTTTCTGGTCTCTATCTCTTCTGCTCTTCGGATCTCGGTGATCCACGCGCTGTCCTGTCTGGAACCTTTTGTTTTGCAATTTTCCGATTCCGGGGTATCCCTCTTGACGGGCCCTTCCTTCTTAGTGAAGGTTCTTCTAACCTCCATGTCAACCTGTCGGCAGAACTCCCTGCGTTTTCCCCTGCGACTGGAGACTATTTCCGTAAACTTGATACTATACGAGTTCTACTTCGCTATCTCCAGGTTACCCGTGGCTTTCGGATCTTGGTTCATCTTTTGTCCTCTGGAGTGGGCCCATTCGGGGTATGCCGGCTTCTAAGACCACTATCGCGCGGTGGTCGAAGGAAGCGATCTCCTCGGCCTCTCTTTGTCGAGGACGGGCGGTTCCCGAGGGCCTTACGGCTCATTCAATCGGTCTCTCCGCAGGAGATTTGCAGTGCTGCCACTTGGACGTCCTTGCATACTTTTGCTCGACACTACCGTCTGGATGTGCAAGCTCCGCTTCTTGGTTCTTTTGGGCTACAAGTGCTTCGAGCATGACTGTCTCGGTCCCACCCGGTTTAGGGAAGCTTTGGTACATCTCACAATCTGGACTGATCCGGGTACGTACAGGGAAAGGAAAATTAGTTCTTACCTGTTAATTTTCGTTCCTGTAGTACCACGGATCAGTCCAGACGCCCTTCCCTGTTTGTCTTTTTTTCTGTCCTCTCGAAGCTTGTTTCTCTTGCAGATTCGTAGATTTGTAGATTTCCACACATCTTTTTTGTGCATGAATACTGAGCAAATACACCAGAAGCCTTGGTTGCCCAGCACCAAGTATATGCAAGAGCGATTAGTCATACCATATCTATTACATTGTTCTACATCTGCTCCATTGAGCTTTATGGTTACTTGCTTGATCCTACTCTGGTTTTGTTATTTTTCTGCTTTGACATTCGTTATACTGAAGGGTTACAGGATAGGCTCTGTCCTCATATAGGATATCCTTTCAGTTTTAGTCTGTCTCCACCTGCTGGAAAGGAGGCTCAACCCACAGTCTGGACTGATCCGGGTATGTACAGGGAAATTATGTTTTCAACACTGTACAAAAATTTCTATGGATGCAAAATATCAATAATTATTTTTCAAATTACTACATCACAGCTATATTGATAATATTAAAGTACATATATTTAGTATATCTCAAAAAGATCTTTGTCCTAGATGCAAGATTGAGAAAGGCTCTTTAATGCATACATTTTTGTTATGTCACAAGGTTTTTCATTTTTGAGAAGTAGGGTTTTCTATGATTCATAATGTTACTGGGTTCCGACCTGCATATGATGGTAGATTTATAATCATGGGCTCCTCTTTATTTTCTTTGCCAGTCTCAAATGGATACTTGAAATTTATTTTTGTAACCTTGTTAATGGCTTTCTTCTGTATTTTAAAATGTTGGATTCACCCAGATTCTCCTTCTCTGACTTCTTGGTTGAATCTTATGGCAGACTGGATGCATGTAGAGAGATTGGATGTCATATTTATCCATCGCTCTCTATCAAAAGATTATAAACAGACATGGACATCATTTTATGCCTGTTTTATGCTCTGATCCTATCAAAGATCATTTGAGATTGTTAGGATTTGTTACTCAGTGGTGTTTACTCTCTCTTGGGTATATGTGTGTGAATGGGTTTAATGAATGTTGTCGTGACATATTTGTGAATGCATGTGTTCTTTTGTGTATACCTGTAAAATGATCATGGTATATAGTTTTTCTATAAGTCATCTGATATATTGATGAAGCTTTCAGTTATGTTTGAAATTGTAATTTCTGTCAGATTCAAGATGCTTTTATATGTTTGTACCATGATACCAAAACACTAAAACTTAAAAAAAAAGCACAGACAATGGAGTGGAGGAGTAGTCTAGTGGTTAGAGCAGTGGAGTATGAACCAAGGAAGCCAGGATTCAAATCCCACTGTTGCTCGTGACCTTGAGCAAGTCACTTTACCTTCCTTTGCCTCAGGTACAAACTTACCCCTAGATTCACTAAGCCATGATGTTTTATCGCAGGAGAATTCCCACTATTGCTTTGTGGCTAAACACCGCGGCACAAAAGAACGTGGAAAGCAGCCCTTTAACATGATGGTGGCCCCAACCTCACGGGACTGTCATTGCCTTAAAGGGGCGCTGGCCCAAAAAATAAAAGACATGGCAAACAGGGAGGTTGAGCGGAGGTCAGTGCTGACCCCACCTCAACCGAAGGCTGCCGGTCGAGGCAACCCTGACTCCCCCAAAATCTAAAAAGTAAAAAAAAACTTTAGGCATGTGGCGATGGCCTGCTCCCACCCCTTCCCCCAAGTCTATCATGAAGTCAACTCCCCCCCACGGCCATCATGAAGTACTTCTCCCACCAAGTCCATTATGAAGACCCTCCAGTCCATTAAATAACACTGAGGCTCCAGCCCCCTCTTTCCAACCCTCCTCCCCCCAAGGTCACCCCCAAAAAAAGGAGCAAGTCCCCCACCCCTGTCAAGGAATCCTGTGTAGGGGCCGGGTGCACCCTTGCACCCAGTCTGGTCAGCTCCATTTTCCAAAATGGCATCAACCTGACCTTGCCCCGAGGGGGGGGGGGGCGTCTTCATGATTGACTTGTGGGGAGGGTCCATCACCGTGCCCCTAAAGTTTTTAAATTTTTTAGATTTTGGGCGAGGAGGCCCCGGGTTAAGATGGTTTCAGCATTGACCTCCACTCACCTCTGCGTTTGCCGCATCTTTTATTTTTGGGTTTTTTTCTGTCGCTTTAAATATGCTGGGGGAGCCTTGGGACCCACGTTAGGGTCCTGGGCCTCCTGCCACATGTTTAACGCATTTCAATTAGGTGTTACTTTATTGCAGATGACTACCTTCTCAGTCAGCAGCAATAAAATATTAACATCAAATTGACTATGCATGGCCTTCTTTGCATGCATTTGCATTATTCATGCATGCAAATTGCATGCAAATATGGTCATTGTAATAGAGGGAGGGTATCTGGGCAGGGAGATGCAAAATATCATGTATATCGCGCATTAGAGCCATAATGCGGCTTGATGCATCACCCTCTTAGATTGTAAGCCTTCTGGGGACAGGGAAATACCTATAGTATCTGAATGCAATCCGCTTTGAAGTGCCCAAAAATGGAATATAAATCAAATAAATAAATAAAAACAATCACCCACCTAACTTTTGTACTGGAGATCTTCCAGACCCTCTCCCCCCACCTTTTAAAACCCCATTCTTACCTCCCTTCTTGCAGTTCTGAAAGGCCTGGAGCCTACTAAAGGCTCTCGGCAGCTGACCACTCACTGACATTCCTGGCATTACACGCTTGAAATCCCTAAAACAGAGCTGGTCACAATATTCTCAAAGGCTTGTCTTCAGGCAATCTTGGAAATTTCAATTCCCTGCATAGTTTTACCAGTTTTCCTAGATCTTCTCCAAAGAGAAGATTTCCATTGAAGGACTGCTTCGCCCACCTTGTTTTGGAAATTGATTCAACTTACCAGTTATTATGTAGTCACAGTAAAACGACAGACAACTACAATGGCAGCCATACTCCTAGCCAAACCTGGACCAATTCATATAAGGCATCCGCCAAAAAGGATGCCTCCTAGCTCTATCTGAGCTGCATCCTCCAGGACCATCCCCTAGAATTCCAAGGAACTTTCTTGTAAGTTCCAAGACAAAATGCAATCCTGCCCCAGCAACAATACTGTTGCACACAGCAGTCTCCAGCACCAAACCAGCAGCCTCAGATGCCTACTTAAGCACAGCCTCTATCTTCCTACCCTGAGCATTCTTGAGGACAGAGCCTCCTTCCACAGGAATAGTAAATATCTTAGTGGAAGTATAAACGTGCATACCCACCTTAAGAATGTTCAGCTTTCCTTTTCCTGCCTCCTTTCACTTCAGGAGCTGCCCATCCAAATTTCTATCTTCTTCACTAGACCTAATCAGGCCTCAGCTCAAAGAATGGGATGCTCGCCTGCCATCTGCTGGAGACTGGTAGGCTGAGGTCAGCATGGGAGCCTATAAGGGGTGATGTCAGCAAATCTAATAGTCTCTGTCTCCATCTGCTGGGTGGAAGTCAAATACATGTGTCTGGACTGGTCTGGCTATTATCCAGTTATCTTGAATTCTTCCTTAAGTAATAACATAACTGAAGTGCCTCGGTATCTTTGACCCTGTGCCTTTTGATTCTCCAGAACACTCATCTAATCCATGATGAATAATCATGTCTTGACTTCTTTGCGGATGATCAAATAGCTGGCATAATGTTCCACATAGTTGATGCTATTATGAAAACCTCCTATTTCTTATATGGGATTTTTATACCTCCTGTATGGTAGAAACATTCAAAAGTGCCTCTTGATTTATCTCAGCAACCTATTAGTTTGGTAACAGCAGTTTGTCTGCCAAGTAATTGTGTTTCCTATTTCTCCCAGCCTGAAATGTTAACATTAAATTAATTTGTGCTGACACTGGCAATTATTTTAACACAACTATTTTTGCACTGTACCAATAAATTATTTATTAGATTTGATATACTGCATGTAAAAGCAAATTAACCAAGCAGTTTACAATAAAAATAAACATAAAATCACATAATCCAAATTAAATAAATATATATTCACATATTTGTGCTTATATCTTAATCCATTCTCTTGCCCACAATTGGCTTCAAACTGTATCATGCGAAAGCATTCCTGAAAACATCACTTACCAATTCCCACCTAACAACTTACCGGTATTTTAAAGAGAAAACCATTTATCTCTTATTTCATAATTATGTAAAAAGATTTTTTTATTTAATTCACCAAAAATCTTTATCCTTTTAAAATCTCTCAAAATTAGCAACAAATGCACTTAACTGGCCATGCTTCTATTTTATTTTCTTTCCAATCCCAACACTGCTCAAGGAGAATCATCGGAATGCTCCAGCTCATTTAGCTACCCAATATAGCCAATGTTTTGACGCTAAAACACACCTGCATCAGGCGTTCAAAATGGATGCTGGCCGCAAACAGCTCTGCTTAGCTCATTTCAACATGGCGGGTAATAAAGTGTGTTGAGAATGAAGTTGCAACCTTTGGCACAAGTTTGCCTCTTTTTTAGGATTTAAAAGTTGTACTTGTTCCTTTTTTCTATTTAGTTGAGAAGCAATATAGTATATAGCCAACCTGTATTCTTTGTATGCACAATTAACTGGTCCCAAATTTCAGGATCTGGGATTCTGAACACTCAAAATGCTACAAAATGAGTAAAAATCTTATTAAGTGGTACAAGCATTCCTGCAGCCATGCAGAATAGTAACATTTTGTTTATTTGCAGCTATTTATACAGCACTGCACTCAAAGAACCTTACAATGAACAACACATAGAACAGATCCTCCCTCCACTTGTAAAGAAGGGCAAACTAGGACTTGTGGAGAAACTGATATTCCCTAAGAGCACACCAGAACCTGTGGGATCCTAGGCTCCAGGCCCAAGCTCCAATGACTAAATTACAACCCTTCAAGTAAAAGCTGTAGCCACCATACCGCTAACTGGATGCCAGGCTTGCTAATGACTCATAAAATCTTTCCTTGATCATTTGATTTAGAAGTACTAGGAGCTATGTTTAAGTGGAAGAGTCTAGTTCTCAGAGGCAGTAATATGGTGGGAAGAGTGACTATTTAATCTATCTTAAAATACTGCTTCTGTCAGTCGAAAAAACGGTTTACAATGCTAATACACATGGCAACTCCCAAGTGCCAATTAAAGCAGCAAGAGACCTAACAGGGAGTGCATGCATCCTTTTAATATTAATAGTCATTGCCACCATGTCCACTTT
Source organism: Rhinatrema bivittatum (assembly GCF_901001135.1). NCBI lineage: Eukaryota > Metazoa > Chordata > Amphibia > Gymnophiona > Rhinatrematidae > Rhinatrema > Rhinatrema bivittatum. The sequence goes on along the minus strand of NC_042622.1, from coordinate 50,565,819 downwards.
ACGGAGGAGAAAGATGAACCCAGTAGTGATTGCCAGTGGATGATGTTTGTGATTTCAGGGCCTTGAATGGGGGGCACACCACACTTCCACAAGTGTATATGGAGCACTACCAAAAAAAGCCTTGCTCAGACATATATAAAAATAACTTACCATAATTTTGCTGTTTTCTTCTTTATCCAAGTATTGGTCACTGAACATATGGCAAGAGCCCATCACAGCCAACTTTCCACCTTGATTCTGTCAAAAAGCCAACAAACAAATGAATCTTCATCTATTATTTAAAATGTTTCCCAAGAGATATACATTGCAAGCCTGCTACTAACCTTTAACAGTGTTTTTGCTTTAAATGAGAAAAATATGTAAAGACAATAAAATGTATCCTAATAAGTAAATGTTTCAAGCAGTGCGTTTTAAGCTATCATATGTGTGCTTGCTACTGATGTGGCACATGCTGCCATCCTCCAGGTTTCTAGCATGGCAAGTGGCATGAGCCCTGACAACGTACACAATATCATGCAGTATAGGTCCCCAGTATCATACACAATATTTGTCCCTCACGGGTACCCCTTGCAGCATTTGTCACAGGTCCCTGGCAAAGCCCACAATATAATCCTCTTGTAGATCTGTGAGTAGAACTCACCAGATTCCCTATAAATCGCCAGCATAGCACTTGATATTCAGCCTGGTACAACATCCCTTACATGACATACATTCCTACCCCTTTACAGGTCCCCAGATTAGCACTCACCTAGCACTCCCCCATCAATTTCCACCCCCGTTTCCCTGCAAGACCTGAGCATGGCAACTACCACCATTCCCCTCAGGTGTTTGGCACAGCACATGCCATCTTTCCCTACAGGTTCCAGTCTTGACACATGCTACTATCTGCCACTAATCACAACATGAATACCAATTTCCAGGAACAGAGCGCTGCAATAACTAATTGCATACAGCCTGAAATTCTATTTTGATTGTGAACCGTTGTGAAGGTTCCAAATGATGTGACGGTATAGAAAACCAAATAAACCTTAAACCAAGAGATATACACCCTTGGATGAGCAGGGTAAAGTATACACACTGTCCACAGCATGCATATATTCACACACCCCCCCCCCCCCACCAGAGAAAAGAGATGGCATGGGGGGTAAAGGTTAAAACAAACCTGGTCAAGTATGCACAAGGATTTCATTTTGAAATCCCTGTGGATTCTTTATCTTTCTTTACCCTACATACTTTGCACCTACATAGAACGGGGGGTAAAGAAAGCAAGTTTTCTTATCATAAACAGTGTTTTCTGTAGACAGCAGGATGAACTAGCTATTGCGTGGGTGATGTCATCTGGCAGCACCAAACAGACTTGTCTCTCCTAGCTAGTAGAGAATTTCCCAGGCAGGCATTACTTCATGAGCCTCTTCAGTCAGTATCAGAGCTAAATCTAGCTAAATAATTGACTTTCCAGGGAAGTGGGCAGGTATTCCATGGCTAATTCATAAGAACATAAGAAATTGCCATGCTGGGTCAGACCAAGGGGTCCATCAAGCCCAGCATCCTGTTTCCAACAGAGGGCAAACCAGGCCACAAGAACCTGGCAATTACCCAATCACTAAGAAGATCCCATGCTACTGATGCAATTAATAGCAGTGGCTATTCCCTAAGTAAACCTGATTAATAGCAGTTAATGGATTTCTCCTTCAAGAACTTATCCAAACCTTTTTTGAACCCAGCTACACTAACTGCACTAACCACATCCTATGGCAACAAATTCCAGAGCTTTATTGTGCGTTGAGTGAAAAAGAATTTTCTTCGATTAGTCTTAAATGTGCTACTTGCTAACTTCATGGAATGCCCCCTAGTCCTTCTATTATTTGAAAGTGTAAATAACCGATTCACATCTACTCGTTCAAAACCTCTCATGATCTTAAAGACCTCTATCATATACCCCCTCAGCCGTCTCTTCTCCAAGCTGAACAGCCCTAACCTCTTCAGTTTTTCCTCATAGGGGAGCTGTTCCATCCCCTTTATCATTTTGGTTGCCCTTCTCTGTACCTTCTCCATCGCAACTATATCTTTTTTGAGATGCGGCGACCAGAATTGTACACAGAATTCAAGGTGCGGTCTCACCATGGAGTGATACAGAGGCATTATGACATTTTCCGTTCTATTAACCATTCCCTTCTAATAATTCCTAACATTCTGTTTGCTTTTTTGACTGCTGTAGCAAACTGAGCCGACGATTTTATTCATCCTATCTACGGAAAACACTGTTTATGTTATTTATTTATTTTTCTATACCGACATTCGATTTGACATATCACATGCTTTTTTTGTCAATATGCAGGCTGACTTAACCATTATTTGTGGGCATCCTGAGCTGAGGTTGCAGCAGAGCATTTTCATAGCAAGCAATCCAGACCCAACCATGGAGCGGGGACTACAGTGACAACAGATTTCGCAAACCCGTGTGCCCAAATTTAATGTCAGTCTTTGAGAAGTTATCAAGATAGTAATCTGTCATAAAGATATGAACTGAAGACCAAGTTTCAGCTTTGCAAATAACCTCGATTGGTACTTTTTGAAGATAAGCCACTGTGCCACTGTTCTATGTAAAGCCCCTTATCTCTGTTGGGCAGTTTATCGTTATATGTAAACTGGAGTGATTTGTAGTCTCTATAAGAACCTCGGTATATAAAAATAAAAAATAAATAAATAAATAAATAAGCAATGAAAGATGCCATGACTCTCACTTGATGAATTTTTTTTACAGTCTGTGACTTGCAATCCTACTAGGGTGTAGCAGTGGTGAATGCACTCAGTCAGCCAGTTAGATAAGAGTATATTTGGTGACTGCTATTCATAGCCTGTTGGGGTCATATGAAATGAATAACTGGGAGGTCTGAAAATGCAGCTGAATTCTTCTTTTGTAATAGGCTAAGAGCCTTTTGCAGTCCAGAATATGGAGGGCTTTTTCACCTTCATGCACATGAGGCCTTGGAAAGAAGATAGGCAATACTATGGACTGGTTGATGTGAAAAGCAGAGATTATTTTTAGCAGAAACTTCAGGTGAGTACAAAAAACCACTCTGTTGTGGAAGAACTACATGTAGTGAGAGCGAGCTTGGTGATTCTTCTGTCCAAGGTCACTGTGACAACACCTTCCATGTTAAGAATTTAAGAGAAGCTGACTCCAGTGGCTCAAAAAGATGCTTTATCGGTTGGGAAGAGACCACATTTAGCATTCATGGAACAGGTGGTTTCGTACCAGGGGCTTGATGTACCAGAGTCCTTTCATGACACGAGATATCAGTTGAGGAGAAGAGATAATTTTGCTGTATATCGGCATATGGTAGGTCCTTTGGTGCTGTGATGCACTTGCACGGAAGAGGTGGCAAGACCAGAGTGAGAAAGGTGGAGCAAGTATTTTAGCAGGTGTCGGTGTTCACAAGAGAAAGGGTCCAATGCTTTCTGTTGGCACCATTTGGAATACCTGTTCTATTAAAGGCATAATTTCTTCTAGTTGAAGGCTTTCTAGACAACAGTAGTATGTCCACAATTTCCATAGGTAGATGAAAATCCACAGTCATTGATTGCTCAATATGCAAGCTGTTAGATTGAAGGAAGAGAGGTTGGAATGATGAAGTGCTCCATCCTTCTGAGTTAATAATGCAGGATCTGTTCTCGGATGTATGGGAGGACTTCTGGAAAGTTGTACAAGATACGCATACCAGATTTGTCTGGGTTAAGAGGATCAGCCGAGTACAGTCCTGAAGAACTTTTTCTGCACTCTTTTGGCAATGAGCTGTATTAGTGGAAAAGCATACATAAGGCTTTGTTCCCAATTGAGGAGGAAAGCATTCTGAGCCAGTCTGTGATTGCTCGGCAAAACTGAGCAAAACTTATTTAGCTTTGTGTTCTTTTGTGATGCAAATAGGTCCACTGATGACAGACCCCCATAAGCTGAACAGTTTATTGGCTACTGATTGTTGCAGAGACCATGTGTGTGGTTGAAACAGTCTGCTAAGTTGATTTTCCAGAGTGTTGGAGATGCCCAGCAGACAGGCAATTTGATTCTTTTCTGCCCAATTCCAGATCTTCAGGGCTTCTTGGCAAAGATCATGATCCCGTTCCTCCCTATTTGTTGACATAAAACATTGCAACTTGGTTGTCAGTTTAAATCAGGATACTCTTTCCCTGGAGGAGATTTGCAAATACTGGTAAGGCATGTCTTATTGCTCTCAGCTCCAAGAGGCTGATTTGAAAATGGCTCCCCTGAAATGACCAGGATCCTTGGGTTCAGCAGGATCCAGTGTGACTGCCCATAACTTGGTGAAGACATCTGTCACTAATACTATTTGGTGGGGTAATGAGATAAGTGGAGCTCTTTCCTGGAGAATCAGGGGTGCAATCACAACTGTAAACCTCGCTTCATTGCTGCTCAAATTCACATCACATATAACAGTGGTTGAGTCAGTTGATCCCACTGGGTACGCAAACCCCATTGGATATGAAGGTAGGTCAGTGGAATGATATGGATCGCTGCTGCCACATGATGAAAGATCATGAGGAGCTGCAATCCCCCTGGCTTTCTTGGGGATGAGGAAATAGAAGCCCTGTGAATGTTGAGTCACAAGAATTGGCTTTATCACTTGTTGGAGAAGCGATTGGATTTCCAGATGGAGTTGCGGCAGATGAGACGGATCTAGATGGAGAGTTGAGCAATGTGGAAGGGATGGTAGCTGGGAGAAATGCAACCAGTATCCAGACTGCATGATCTGGAGGACACAAGGGTCCTTGATGATCTGATGCCACTCTTCCAGAAAGTGTTGAATTCTTCCCCCTACTGGAAGAGAAGGGAATGGATTGCTCAGAAAAATAAAAAACTAGGCCCTGGTTTAAGCTGAGCCTATTGTGTGGTCTTTGGTGGATGGTATTCTCTTTGTTGAAGTCTCACTAGAAGCGGTTGTTGACGCTGGGCTAGAAGAGGTGGCAGATGATAATCTTGATAAGACTGATAGGGCCGCCTGTGAATTTATGGTCGTTTGTATGCGTAGAAGAGCCGCCTCAACGTGGAGGGCTGCTCATGAGTTGTCGAAAAAGATTGTACTGCCACATTTTAGTCCTTTATCTGCACTACTATCTGAGTTTCTCACCAAAGAGATTGTCTCCCAAGCAAGGGAGGTCCACAAATTTTTAGTGACTGTCTTTGTGGATGCTAACTGCCCAAAGTCATGCCATGAGTCAAGCCCCAGTGGAGGATGAGGAGGTACATGAAATAGAAACAAATGATTCATAGACAGAACAGAGGAGGTGGCAGATGCCTTCTTCTGCATCCAGAAGTGCTTGAGGATAGTAGGAGCCCTCTTCAGGAGGCTAGAGGAAAAGTTTCAGATTTTGAATGCAGTTATGGATATAATACACCATGTAGAATTTGTGGATAGATATGCAAGCAGATAGCATGGAAAGCTGTCTAAAAGCTTGAAGTCTTTCTCCAGGGGAGAGCTGAAATAAATATGAGTCGTCTTTGCTTTTTGTCATAACAGACTCAAACACTACAGATTAGTGAGATAATTGAATGATGACGAATCCTGGAGAATGTTGGACACTGTAATTGAGGTCCAGCTTCCTAGCCATAGGAGTGCCTGAAATGGGAGTTTCTCACATTCTTATCAGAAACACACAGAATATTGTGGCCTGGAAGGGCCATTGGGTCAGCAGGAGAATTCAGAATCTGGAGAAAACCAAGAAGTTCACATGGGGGGGGGGGGGGGGGGGGGGGGGGGGGGCGCCTTTATCTTTATGGACATGCACACCCAGTAGCATTCCCATCTTTTCCATAATATTTGAATAAGAGAGATCCTCTGGGGATGAGTTATGGTTTTGAGGATCTGGAAGTGGATCTGAAGGTATGCCAGTAGACTTTTCATCTGAGCCAAAGATACACAGCTTCACTTATCTGGGATTCCAGTAACGAAGAGGGTGATCAGGAGGTGCATCCAGTTGACTCTGAGGAGGAGCTACCTGGTCCAACATCTCTGATAGATTGGACTCCGCTGCAACAGAGTGGGACAATGAAGAACCCCTAATCATGGGTTCTAATGACGAGTTCATCACTATTGGCAAAATCGGGACTCCGGCCTGTGATAGTGAAAAAGAGGGGCTGGAATGGCAAGAGAGGAAAAGAAACTCCTCACCAAACCTGCAATGTGTTTAAGTGACTGATGCGTCCTCTGGACTGCTGTAGGCGGTGGGACATCCTCCTCTGAGACCAGGATAGGCTCCTGCATTAGAATGGGCAGCTTGATAAAGGTGAGTAGAACTATGGAGCACACCGGGTCTGCAGTCTCCAGGCGAAATCCTTCTGCCACAAGTCTAGGTGGGATGAGCACCCTGGTTAATGCAGAGTAAAGACAATCTGGCTCTTTCGGCTGCAGATTTATGATGGGCTGTGTACAGGTGAGTCAGCAAAGCAGGCTGATAAAATGAAGGCCGAGATCAGTGTGCAGATAGCTTTGATGGGGTAGAATGCTTAGAAATCATGGATGACTCCAACAGATCTTTAGTGAAACATGCCAAGGAATCTGGCACTGTACGATTGTGTTACGTCGATGGAAACATCAGATGTATCAGGAATGCACTGTGCATCTTTCCACTGTCCACCACAGCAGAAGCCTTGAAATGCATCAAGGAGGCATGGGCTGCTTGTGGTACAAGCTTCGGAGAGTGCGAATGAGTATTGTGTGCATTGGTGCATCATGCAGTCGCATCAATGCACCATGCGTAGAGTGCATCTGAGTAGGATGCATCATGCGAGTCAAAGCATCACATGTCAGGATTGTTGATCGTGGAAGGTGATGATGGCCGCTTCAATGGTGCTGATGCACCACGCTTCCTGAGTTTATGCTTCTTCAAAATAGGCTACAATGATTCTAACAAATGATGCTGGTTTGTCTTCGTGGCTGACAGAACTCGACCCTGTGGCTACAGCCTGAGTGGATGGGGAAGTTTTAGAGGAGCTGCTGCTCAATTCTTTTCCTGGTGAGGTATCCATTGCAGCACTATGGGATGAGAATCTCCTACAACCCATAAAGCGAGCACAAAGACATTCATCTACAGGCATAGTAGTTCTTTTGGTCGTGATCCGGCTCAAGGCACCAATAACACAGTTCGTGCCCATCCATGAGGGACATTATTTTTCCACAGACACAGCTTTTAAATTTGCTCACCATTGTAGATTTCTTCTTCTGTCCAGCCATGCTCTGAGACAAGGCCACTGCTTTCTTTGGGTTTGTGTATTTTTAGGTTGCACTGAAACATCTTGTTGTGAAGATGCAGAGGCAGCAAGGCAACTTAGAAAGAAGATTAGAAAGAATTTGAGAGAGAAAAAAAAAATCACTGAAAAGAGATATTTAGAGAAAAAATATGAGGAGAAAGTACACATCGATGCTTAAACTTGGACAAAAAATGACTGAAGAGACTTACAAGGGAACTCCTGCACATGTTTAGTAGAGCTAAAAGCTCTACTAGCTAAGAGAAACAAGTCTGTTTGGAGCCCCTGGATGATGTTGCCCATATGTAATGGCTAATTCAGCCTGCTTATTGTCTGAAAATCCATGCAGCACCAACCACCATGGGAAGTTTCCCTTTAGAAACTGGCTTGCAGGCCTGCAAACTTCCTGCGTGCTTTGAAAATTTCCCTCCCCATCTAACAGTTGTTCAGTAGTTCTGTGATCCTTCCAGCTACTTGAACTATGAGATGATTTAGCAAAGAATGCTAGAACAAGTCATTATTGGATATAATGCTTCAAACATGTCTTCTTTCTCTACTTACTGTCTCTACTTGCTGCTACTTTCTTCCCTACCTCATTTCGCTCAAACAGTTTAAAAATCTTCTTTCTAATCCTTTTCTCGGCCCTGACAGAGATCCTACCACTGCTTTCAGCTTCCTCCTCCAGCATTTTGTCTATAATTTCCTCCAGCTAAATACAAAGAAAAAGATATCCAGTTAAAGATGTCTCGTATTTTAATAGACTTGCTGTTAATTTGTCATAAAAAAAGGTGAAGAAAGTTGGAAAAGGAGATTAAAAACTACATCACATTAACACTTTCTTAAAGAAACCAAAAACATGGCATCATTTTCAACACTGAGAAAGAGATGAAATTCTGTTACGGTGAATTTCCTAATATAAGGGGCAATTTTCAAAAACTGTGGGAGTTTGCAGGTCTTATAGGTAGTTTGTACCCGTGGACCTGCAAGCTAATTTTCAAAGAGAAACTCCTCATAGAGATTTTCTTTGACATCCTGGGTTAGCCAACGATCGCAGATACAAAAGTACCCACAGACTAAGTATGCTGAGTATTTAAAAAAATAAAACCACAACTTGTACTTTCCCTTTCCCAGTCTAACCTTTTTGTCCTTTTTGTCATGGACAAAATACGAAAATTGGTACTTACCTGCTAATTTTTGTTCCTGGAATTCCACAAATCAGTCCAGACGAGTGGGTTTTACATCCCTACCAACAGATGGAGTCAGAACAAAAATTTTTCTGAAACTGCTACATAAGCTAGAGTGCCACCTGCAGTCCCTCAGTATAAACCTGTACTGAAGCCAAGATGTCGACAAATTCAGAAGCTAACCTAACTCCCTCCTCTACGTGAGCAGGGGAATAAAGGTAAAGCCCTTTCAACAAGAGCCTGTATGTCCACAGCAGGGATCGAAACCCCTGAATGTTAAACAATAAGACATGACTTTTCAGTCTTCTCTATGATACACATAGCTGAGATATTGGTCTTTCAACAGGGTGGTCTCTGGACTGATCTGTGGTATTCCAGCCACGAAAATTAGCAGGCAAGAACCAATTTTCCTTTCCTGTTCATACCCCAGATCAGTCCAGACAAGTGTGATGTACCCAAGCTCCTCTAAACCGGTCAGGAACCTGAAAGACCAATTAGCAATACATGCTCCCCAAACAGCACCTCACTGGGCAACTAAATATCTATTTGGTAATGTCTGGTGAAAGTATGATGTGATGACCAAGTTGCTGCATGGAAGATCTCCTGCAGAGAAATAAACTGACACTCCGCCCAGAAAGTTGCCTATAGTCTAGCCCCTTCAGGAAGTGCCCTTCCCTATCAAATATAATCCGAAAATAGGGCTTCTTTCAGCCACCGTGCAATTGGAACGTTCAAAGCCTTGCAACCCTTCTTTGCTCCACTGAACAGCAGAAAAAGGTGATCAGACCTTCAAAATCCATTGGTAACCTTCAGACACTGAAGTAAACACTAATGGACATCCAACAAATGTAACTCTCTGGGTCTGCCGCATCCAGATGCCGGAATGCAATAAGTTCAAGCAGCTGACTCAGAGAGAATGACAAAAAATGAACTTCGGCAAAAAATGACAGAACCGACTGCCACAAAACCTCATTCACTGAAATTTGAAGAAAGGGGTCCCTACATAACAAGGCCTGAAGTTCTGAAATTCGCCTGGCCGAACAGATAGCTACTAGAAACACCCCATTCAGAGAAAGATCCTTCAGGGATGTCCCCTATAACGGCTCAAAAGGTGAACTACAAAGAGCCTTAAGCACGAAACAGAGGGTTCAAGAGGGGTACATCCAACTAAAAGGAAGTCATAAACGCTTAGTGCCCATCAGAAAACCACATCCAGATGGACCGCCAAAGAAACTCCATCCACCTAAGTGCTTCTAGAGTGCTGTGCAGAGCGTCTCTCTTTACTCACAACATGCAAGGGGAACTCATAAGTCTTCTCAGATTGGACGAGCAAAATCTTAGGTGAAGCCTCTTCTTATCACATCCAGTGCCCATTGGTCCAAAGACCTTGGTCCACTCCTCGTAACAAAGGGCCAATCTCCCTCTGACAGCCTTTTTTTTTTTTTTTTTTGAGTAGAGTGGACCAGCTTCCCTTCATTGTGTGGCCTTGCTGCCTCTGGCCTCTTGACTGGAGTTATCCCAGGTGGAATTATGCAAACCCCGAAAGGACTGCTGCCACCCTGATCCTTGCTTCTGAGATGAGAAAGCCACCCTGTTGGAGCGATACCCTCTCTCTTCAGTTTATTTCAGGCAACTTTAACCCTTTGGACTCCCCCAAAAGGTTTACTAGTTGCTCCAGATCCTAGCTGCAACTAACCTCCCCTTAAAGAGATCACTGAGCTGGGACTTGGACCAGACATACATTGACAAATTACGTAACCAAAGAAAATGTCTAGCCGATATCGCCGACACCATAATCCCAGCTGACAATCAAAACAGATCACAGGGTGCATATGCCAGATAAGCTACGGCAGCCTCCAGACGTGCTGCTTGCCTAGCGGAGGTCAAGGAAACCTGTCCTTTTGTCTGTAAGCTCTGCACCCACTGCAGCCAGTCCCGAATGCCCAAGGTCGAAACCTTGAACATTTTTTTTAGGCGGATCGGCCATTTCTGATCCTGAGTAACCTCCAGCGTGGCCAAATGATCCACACAGGTGGTTTTCTTCATAAACGTGCAGACCGAAGTATCAACCTCTGGCACAGGATGGAGCTTAACCATAGCTCTCCCACCTTCAGTCCCACTTGTGGAGTATCCTACTTCCAGAGAACCAATTTCTTTACTGTTCTATGGAATGGAAAGGCTTTGGGGCCCCCCTTCATGGTCGGACCCTAGCTGAGAAATTTCAACTCCCAACTGTTCCAGCACATGCAGGATCAAAGGCCACAGCTTGTCCTTCCTGAACCATCTTAACTTTGGCTGCCTCTGAAGGGCTCCCTCCAGGGCCAACATCTTGACCCCTGAATCCCTCTGAGGGATTTGCGACATCAGTGTCACCACTCCAATGACCTTGAAGGTCTAAGCAGATGGAAAAAAGCACTCAACCCTCCCTGAGAATCTCGCCTACCCATTTTAGCCTGTCACTGGGGCCCCAGTGGAGAAGCACACTTGCCTGCTGCTCCCCTTTTTGGCTAAATAAGCTTCACACCAAACAGACAAAAAAGCTGCAGGTGAAAATCCCTCCCGAACAAAAGTATCAAAAGACAAACAGGGATAAACAATTACATGAGCCAATAAACTTATATCCAGTATTGCTTATCCTGGGAAATGACCATTCAAAGGTACAAACTCATTGGATAGCCAAATACCGCTTTGCTCTTTATAACAGATAAATTATTTTTAAATGTTTATCTATTATGCAATTAAAAACTTAGTTCTTTAAACACCTATTGTGAGGAAACATTTTTTTAAAGTAGAAATCTTTACATAGTTGTCCACCTGATGAAGTCTAACAACATACGGTAGTTGTATTGAAACTTGAATCACACTTATCTTTATTTCTTGTCCACAGATCTTCTATCCAACATATTTTTCCAAAATTAGAGAATACCAGCATGCCCAGAAGTGCAAAACATGACTTGTCCAACACTGGTCGTGTTTCGATGCCTTGCATCTGCATCAGGGGCTGGGGGATGAAGTTAGCATTGGCCGTTGGCAGTTAGAAGATGAATGAACGTTAACTTCATGGAACACGCTCGACTGCTCAAGCCATTAAGAGGGCGGAGAGCTCCTCTCAAAGTATTTTCTGGTTTGTCGCAAACCTCCATGAGGGTCATGGAGGAGATTGCAGAGAGGCTCATTGGAAGTTCAATCTGTACCCCCGCCGAATGATGGATAGGACCCATTGGCCCAAGATTTGTAGACAGCCTCCCACTGGCTGGTTGTTCTTTGGGGGTACAGACTGCTGGTTTAAACCCCCTCGCAGCCAGTCAAAACTCTGTGGCGGGGCTCTGCTGCAGGGCTGGTTGCGGTTGAGGAAGACGTCGCTGCCTTATTCGTAGTCTAGCTGGCGCCCATTGAGGCCTTGCCCTACAGCCGGAGGATACTAGTTCTGCAGATGGTAAAAGGGGCACCTCAAGGTTTGTTGTGATGGCTTTTTGCCAGAGGACTGAGGGTCCGAGGTGATGGCAGACAGATGCTGGAGAGTTTCATGGTAATCCTTCAGCTGCACTACTGCTTCCTTGATCTTATCTCCAAAGAGATTTTCCCTGGTACAAGGCATGTCCGCAAGATGCTCTTGTACTTTGGGCCAGAGGTCCGAAACCCGAAGCCAAGCTATGCGCTGAGTCCCAATGCCTGCCACAGCCATCCTTGCTGCTGTTTCAAAAACATCATAAGCTGACTGGACCTCATGCTTGTCACATTCCAGGCCTTGCTGGATCACCTTCAGGAAATCCTCCTGAGATTGCTGTGGGAGACGCTCCACTAGATCCTGAACTTGTTTCCAGAGTTTTATGGAGTATTGGTTCATATAGAACTGGTAACATGCAATCTGAGCTCCCAACATGGACCCCAGAAAACTCTCCTTCCCAGAGCATCCAGGGCTCTGTGTTCATGACCTGGAGAAGCCGAAGCATGGGTCTGCGACCTCTTTGCTTTCTTTAAGGCGTTCAAACCCCAAGGTGGGCTGTACCAGATAAACCGCATCAGCCTTTCAATTTACCAGTGGGATGGACATGGGATGCTCCCATAGCCAGAAGAAGAGATCTTTAAAAATGTCATGCACCAGCACTGCAACTATCTCTTTTGGAGCGCCCACAAATTGCAGGACTTCTAGCATCTTATGCCTGGAATCCTGCTCAGTCAGGAGCTGAAAAGGCACCAATTCCGCCATGGCCCTCACAAACCTGGCAAAAGTTAAGTCTTCTGGCAGAGACTTACACCACTACTCAGGAGGAGATGGCTCGGAGGGAAAGTCCTTGGAGGCCTCCGTCGAGGACAGAGACACCTCACCCTCCCAAGGATCATAGGGGGCATCCTCCTCATGCTGGGTGCCCAGAGCCACACGAGGTGGAGCCCTAATTGAAGTTTTATGCTGAGATCCTGATGGCTTCAACAGCACCAAAGGCACCAGTGAGGGCACAGAGGGTCCTCACGGAACCGGAGGGTGCACTGGCACCAAAGGTCCTGTAGGCACCGGAAGCACAGAGGGAATCGACAGCTCCAGAGGCACCAATCCTAAAGGACCTGGGAGAGGTAACAGCAGTTGGGGTGCCTTATGCAAGAGCAGTACCATCGACGCCAATGGTCTGTCCTCATTAGAGGAATCACTCACCAGGATAGTCACCGGTGGAAGTCGCGCCGACATCCCCTGCAAGGGGGCCCAGGGCATCGTGATAGGTTGCATCGGTAGGACACCGAGCAGCAAGTCCAGCCGCTCCAACAAAGGTGCAAACACCGATGGAGTGGGCTCCGGTGGCTGCAGTGGTTCTGGTGGCTCAATGTCCTGCAGGGCCTAGCCAATCACCAGCCACAAACGGCGCTCCAACTCCTCTTTAAATGCTGACAAGGAAAGGACAGCTTGAGGAGGAAACCAGATCCCCCGAGAAATGCAAGGGGGATCGATGCCTTCCACCAGTCCCTCGGGTTCAATGGAAGGCAAGGCTTCCTCGGCCCGATTCTATTTCGGAGACAGCACAGCTAGTGCCGGTGCCCTCCCGAGGTTAGAGGCATGCAACGATGACTATCAATGGCAATGCTTTATTGATTTCCCTCGATGCTCGGCCCAGTCTTTCCCCGGAGCTGAGGGAGATGGCAAGGAACCAGACCTGGAAAAAGAAAAAACTGACATCAGATGGTCCCCTATGCCCAGCTCTACCTGGATATTCAGCAGTGTGGGAGATAACAAAGGGGTTGGAATCGCTAAGATTCTTTGGTGTCGATGCCTCCAATGCCGAAGTTGAGGGTTCCGACTTTTTGGCACCAAACAACTTTTCCTTTTTGTCAAGGCACACACGCGATGGCCCTTAGGGGGTCATCTGGGCACAAAAATCGTAGCCCCAGACATCATGTGATGCCCCCATGCACAAAACACAGACCTCATGGGGATCTATAATGGACATGGTCCGGGGGCACTGGGGACAACAGCGGAAGCAGGATGATGCTATAGGAAAAAGAGCGCAGCGAGCAGTCGATATCCGGCGGCCCCCTACCTGCACTGTCAGAAATCGACCACAAACAACGAAAAGACTTACCGCAGTGCCCGATAACTAGCCTGCAAAGCACAGAGGGACCCGACGGGACTTGGAAATTAGTTTTCCACAAAAAAAAAAAGTGTGAGCTCCACAGTCGCAAGGCACTAACTTCATGGAAAAAGAAAGACTGGAGAGACCCCATGAGGACACGTGGATAGTGGCATCCTGGGCATGCTCAGTGTGTCAATCAAAGTTTCTAGAAACTTTGACAAATGTTTTCCGTGCAAGACTCCATCTGATGATGTCACCCATGTGTGAGGACTACCATCCTGCTTGTCCTAGGAGAAACCACCCTCTCCTACATATCATGATGCTGAGAACCTTTTAATGAAAAATATACTCACTATATTCACTAAAGAACACTTATGTAAGTTCAACTGTATTACATAAGAACATAAGATATGCCATACTGAGTAAGACCAAAGATCCATTAAGCCCAGTATCCTGTTTCCAGCAGTGGCCAATCCAAGTCACAAGTACCTGGCAAGTACCCAAACAATAGATCCTGTGCTACTAATGCTGGCAACAAGCAGTGGCTGGCTATTCCCTAGTGAATAATAGCAGTTCATGGACTTCTCCAGGAACTTTTCCAAACCTTTTTTAAACCCAGCTATACCAACTGCCTTAACCCCATCTTCTGGCAAAAATTCCTGAGCTTAATTATGCTTTGAGTGAAAAAGAATTTTAACCAATTTGTTTTAAATGTGCTAGTAGTCCATTATTATGCAAAAGAGTAAATAACAGATTCGCATTTACTCATTCAAGTCCTTTCATGATTTTGTAGACCTCTATCATATCCCCCCCCCCCCCCCCAGTCGTCTCTTCTCCAAGCTGAGCAGCCCAAATCTCTTTAGCCTTTCCTCATAGGGGAGCTGTTCCATGCCCTTTAGCATTTTGGTTGCCCTTCTATGTACTTTCTCCAGTGCAACTATAACTTTTTTGAGATGCGGCGACCAAAACTGCACACAGTATTCAAGGTGTGGTCTCACCATGGAGCAATACAGAGTCATTAAGACATCCTCCGTTTCATTTGCCAATTCCTTCCTAATAATTCCTAATATTCTGTTTGGTTTTTTGACTGCCACAGCACACTGAGTTATTTCAATGTAACATCAACTATGAAGCCCAGATCTTTTTCCTGGGTGGTGACTCCAAACATGGAACCTAACATCGTGTAACTACTGCTTGGGTTATTTTTCCCTATATGCTTCACCTTGCACTTGTCCACATTTTATTTCATCTGCCATATCGACACCCAATCTTCCAGTCTGACAAGGTCCTCCTGCATTTTATCACAATCTGCTTGTGATTTAAATACTCTGAATAATCTCGTGTCATCTGCAAATCTGATCAAATTACTCATTGTACCCCTTTCCAGATCATTTATAAATATATTAAAAAGCACTGGTCCAAGTACAGGTCCCTGAAGCACTCCAATGTTTACCTTTTTCCACTATGAAAACAGACTATTCAATCCTACACTCTGTTTCCTGTCTTTTAACCAGTTTGCAAACCACAAAAGGACTTTGTCTCCTATCCCATAACTTTTTAGTTTCTTACAAGCCTCTCATGAGGGACTTTGACAAACGCCTTCTGAAAATCCAAATACACCACATCTACCAGTTCATCTTTTTCCACATTTATTTACCACTTCAAAAAATGTAGCAGATTTATAACGCAAGACTTTCCTTGGGTAAATCCATGCTGGCTGTGTCCCATTAAAACATATCTATCTACATGTTCTGTGATTTTATTCTTTATAATAGTTTCCATGATGTTTCCCAGCACTGAAGTCAGGCTCACCTGTCTATAGTTTCCTGGATCACCTCTGGAGCCCTTTTTAAATATCAGGGTTACATTGGCCACCTTCCAGTTTTCAGATACAACAGATGATTTTAACAATAGGTTACAAATTATTTGTAATAAGTTTGAAATTTCATTTTTGAGTCCTTTCAGAACCATGTGGTGTATACCATCTGGTCCAAGTAAATTGATATTCTTCAGCTTGTCAATCTGGCCTACTACATCTTCCAGTTTCACTGTGATTTAGTTCAATTCATCTGCATCGTCACCCTTGAAAACCATCTCTGGAATGGGTATCTGCCTAACATCCTCATCAGTAAACACCAAAGCAAAGAATTAATTTAACCTTTCCGCAATGGGCTTATCTTCCCTAAATGCCCCTTTAATCCCAGGAACGTCTAACAGACCAACTTGACTCTCTCACAGGCTTCCTGTTCTGGATATATTTCAAAAAGTTTTTATTATGAGTTTTTACCTCTATGGCCAACTTCTTTTCAAATTCTCTCTTAGCCTATCTTATCAATGTTTTACATTTGACTTGCCAATGATTTTGCTTTTTCCTATTTTCTTCAGATGGATCCTCCTTCCAATTTTTGAAGGAAGATCTTTTGGCTAATATAGCCTCTTTCACTCACCTTTTAACCTTGCCGGCAACTGTTTGGCCTTCCTTCCACCTTTCTTAATGCATGGAATACATTTGGACTGCACTTCTACGATGGTATTTTTTTAACTATGTCCATGCCTTTTATAGGAAAATTGGTTCTTACCTGCTAATTTTCGTTCCTGTAGTACCAAGGATCAGTCCAGACTGCTGGGTTATGCCTCCCTTCCAGCAGATGGAGTAAGAGAACAAACTGAAAAGGCACCCCTAGATATACCGGTGTGCTACCTGCGTCCCTTCAGTATAATCAATATCAAAGCAGAAAGATGCCAACAACCAATGACTAGATCAAGTAAAGTGACCTGCCCTATTAGTATCTGTAATGTAAATTTTATTTTTTTTTAAACAAGAAACAGTAGAAAACTATGGAAATGCAAATAGGAGAACAAACTGTAGAAGTGTCAAGATCTGTAAATCGAAAATAAAGAATTAACCGTCGAGCAGATTCTACTGGATGAAGTCTTATCGGGTGGGCGTCTGGACTGATCCTTGGTACTACAGGAATGAAAATTAGCAGGTAAGAACCAATTTTCCTTTCCCTGTATGTACCAGGATCAGTCCAGACTGCTGGGATGTACCCAAGCTGCCCTAAATGGGGTGGGACCCAGAGAGTCCTGCTCGGAGCACACTGCTGCCAAAGGAATCGACATCTGGAGCTCGGACATCTAAGCAGTAATGCCTAGCAAAAGTGTGCAATGATTTCCAAGTCGCTGCCCTGCAGATTTCTTGAGGGGAAACACATTGGCTCTCAGCCCAGGACGCTGCTTGGGATCTGATAGAATGAGCCTTAAGCCCAGCCGGCACTGGACATCCGAGACATATGTACGTGGAAGCAATAGCGTACCTTTAGCCAGCGGGCAATGGTGGATTTTGAAGCCTTACACCCCTTCTTCGGACCGCTCCATAAAACGAAGAGATGATCAGACAGCCGAAAAAGATTAGTAATTTCCAAGTAGCGAAGAAGAATCCGTCGGACATCCAACTTCTGCATATCCTGTCCCTGAGATGAATTCTTATCCACCTCTGGAAAAGCTGGCAACTCCACAGACTGATTGACATGAAAAGTCGAGACTACCTTCGGTAGAAAGGAAGGCACTGTCCGAAGTGAGACTCCAGAGTCTGAAATTCGTAAGAACGGCTCCCTACACGACAAAGCCTGGAGTTCGGATATGCATCTAGCCGAACAGATAGCCACAAGAAAAACCGTTTTAAGAGTTAAATCCTTCAATGTGGCCCGCTTGAGAGGCACAAATGGAGCAGTACAAAGCCCGCAGAGTACCAAATTCAGACTCCATGAAGGACAAATGCCCCGTACCGGCGGGTGTAAATGTTTAGCTCCTCGCAAAAAAACAAACAACATCCGGATGACATGAAATGGAGGACCCTGCAATCTTACCTCGTAAGCAGCCTAACGCCGCCACCTGCACTCGGAATGAACTGTAGGCTAAACCTTTCTTCAAGCCCTCCTGAAGGAAAGCCAGAATGTGAACTATTGTGGCCTGCCATGGGGACACCTTCAACCCACTGCACCAGGAATCAAACACTTTCCACACTCTAACATAGGTAACAGACGTAGATGTCTTCCGAGCCCTCAAAAGGGTAGTAACCACTGCCTCGGGATAGCCTTTCTTCCTCAACTGCCTCCTCTCAAAAGCCAAGCCGCTAGACAAAAGCGATCCGCCTGATCGAAAGATATTGGACCTTGGCGCAGCAGATTCGGTAGATGACTCAGCCGTAAAGGTCTGTCCATCTTTAGGTTGATCAGATCCGCAAACCACGGTCGTCTTGGCCATTCCGGAGCCACCAGAATGACCAGTCCTCGGTGATATTCTATGCACCGAAGAATCTTGCCCACCAAGGGCCATGGAGGAAACACATATAGGAGAATGTCAAGAGGCCACGGTAGAACCAGAGCATCCATGCCTTCCTACCCGTGCTCCCTTCTGCGGCTGAAAAAACGAGCCGCTTTGGCATTTAAGCGAGTCGCCATCAGGTCCAGCCGAGGGATCCCCCACCGGCGTGTGACGAGCCGCATCGCTTCGTCGGACAGTTCCCATTCCCCAGGGTCTAGCCACTGCCTGCTGAGGAAATCCCCCTGAACATTGTCCACCCCGGCTATATGAGACGCCGCGATGCAGGACAGATGACGTTCCGCCCAAGCCATCAACTGGTCCACTTCGGAGGCTACCGGACGATTCCGGGTACCTCCCTGACAGTTGATGTAGGCCACGTTGGTTGCATTGTCGGAGAGTATCCGAACTGCTCGGTGCCGGACAAGGGGCAGAAATTGGCGCAGCGCTAATCGTACCGCCCTGGTTTCTAGACGATTTATGGACCACTGGGCTTGGACCGGGGACCATTGGCCCTGAGTCGATCGGGACTGACAGACCGCTCCCCAACCTGTCAGGCTGGCATCTGTTGTGACTATGATCCATTGGGGAGTTTCCAGGTCCACACCCCAGAGCAAGTGATGTGGGACCAACCATCAATCCAGGCTGGTCCTAGCCGGTTCCAGTAATGGCAAGGGCAGATGAAACTCCTCCGACTTGGGGTCCCAACGAGAAAGAAGTGCCCTCTGCAACAGTCGTATATGAGCAAAAGCCCACGGAACCAATTCCAGGGTAGATGCCATAGAACCAAGAACCTGTAAATAATCCCACACCGTTGGCAAAGGAAGGGCCAAAAGGTGCCGGACCTAGGTCATTAACTTCTCCATTCGCACAAGTGATAGGAAAACTTTGCCCAGCACGGTATCGAAGCACGCTCCCAGAAATTCCAGGACTTGTGATAGGATCAGTTAACTCTTTGCAAAATTGACGACCCAGCCCAGAGAATGCAGGCGATTCAAGACCGACTGTATCGCCGCCTTGCAACGATCCTCCGATTTTGCTCGTATGAGCCAGTCATCCAGGTAGGGATGCACCAATATCCCTTCCCGCTGGAGGCTCGCCGCCACGACCACCATCACCTTGGTGAACACTCGTGGGGCCGTTGCCAGGCCAAAGGGTAGGGCGCAGAACTTGTAATGCTCCCCTAGCGTAATGAACCGCAGAAACCTTTGATGGTGCTCCTGTATACCTATGTGAAGATAAGCTTCTGTTAAATCCAAAGAAGCCAAAAACTCTCCCTTGTGGATGGCCGCAATGACTGCCCTCAACGTCTCCATTCGGAACCGCGGGATCCACAACTTTAGATTGATCTTCTTCAAATCCAATATCGGCCGGAACGACCCCTCCTTCTTGGGAACCACGAAGTAAATGGAGTAACGACCGGTCTGACGCTTGGCTGGAGGGACCGGGACAATCGCTCCCAGTGCCTTCAGCCGAGACAGCGTCTGATGAATCACTTGCTGCTTCTCCCGAGGCCTGCATGGAGATACCAGAAAAAAATCCCGAAGCGGGCGAGCAAAATCCAAAGCATAACCGTGATTTATAATATCTTGAACCCACTGGTCTGAGGTTATTTTGACCCATTCCTCGTGAAACAGGGAAAGTCGCCCCCCCGATCACCGGAATGGAGGAATGGGCCGGCGCCCCTTCATTGGGAAGGCTTAGTAGAGGTGAAACTGTGGGAGGCACCACCACACTGAGGCCGCCTGCCACAAAAGGAATGCGCCCATGTCTGAGACCTCATCGATGTCTGCCGGGAAGCAAAGGAAGCACCCCTCCTGGAACGAAAACCGTGCTGGCCCCGAAAACGGCCCTGAAAAGCACCAGAAAAGCGGGAAGTTCTGGGTTTGTCCTCCGAGAGTTTGTAAACCTTATTGTCTCCCAGGTCTTTAATAAGTTGCTCCAGTTGTTCACCAAACAGCAGCTTACCCTTAAAAGGAAAAGAACCAAGCTGAAACTTAGACGTGGAATACGCCGCCCAATGACGGAGCCACAATAGCCTCCTGGCTGAGACTGCCGAGGACATCGTGCGCACAGAAGTCCTGAGAAGATCGTATAATGCGTCAGCCATGTAGGCAACCACCGACTCCATGCCGTTCGCCTGCTCAGCCTCACCCGGAGAAAGTTCCTATGATGTGAGCAATTGTTGAATCCAGCAGAGGGTAGCTCTCTGCATAAGGCTGCTACAGACAGCTGTCCTTACCCCCAAAGCGATACCTCAAAAATACTTTTAAGTAAAATCTCCAATTTCCTATCCTGAAGATCCTTGAGTGCTGTCCCTCCAGTCACGGGAATCGTCGTGTGCTTGACGATAGCCGTAACAGCCGAGTCCACCTGAGGGATCTTGAGGAGATCTAAAGATTCATGGGGTAACGGGTAGAGCTTTTCCATGGCTCTGCTGACCCTTAAGGATGCTTCAGGCAAATCCCGTTCCCTGGAAACCAGCTGAAAAGGTTTCGGATGAAAGGGAAAAGTTTGAGGTGGAGGCCGAAGCCCTGATAAAACCGAATCCCCCGGAGAGGGATCCAGCGTTGTTGGGGGGAGGGGAACCTCAAGCTCTTGAAGCACATGCGGAATCAGGGGATCCAACTCCTCCTTACTGAACAAACGCAGCGGATCATCCCCCTCCACTGGGGCAGTAGTACCTACATCAGCATTCACATCCAGAGTGGAGAGGTCCGGAAGGGGAGGATCTGCAGGCGCCGAGGGTCCGGGGAACTCGGGAACCGCAGCTGCAAGAGAAAGCCGTGGCCCAGAAACCACCCAGGTCCGGAGCAGGACCCAAAATTCTGCCTGGGATAGCCCCTTGATTATTCAAGTCTGCTTCAGCCTCCAAATAGGCTTTATGTATAAACTGGGAGGAAAAGGGGGGGTTGTTTCTTTAAGGCCCCCCGGAGGAAAAATCGAGGGAGGGGCCGCGATCGGGAGCGAATCGCGCTGTCTCTGGGGGCTTAATGCCGGCGGGGAGAGAGGAGGAACCTCCTCCTCCTCCCAGGGCTGCTCTGTATCAGCACCCGATGCAGACAAAATGGCGGCCGCTTCTTCCCCAAGTGTGCCCTGCCTGAATCTTTTGGCCGCCGGCGCATCCGACGAACCACGCGAGGGGGAGCTCCGCCCCAAAATCGGCCTCCGCGAGGGTCCCTTGCGCCCGGGAAGACAGCGGGAGCAGAGACCCTCGTGGGAGAGCCGGCTCCCCGACTCTCCACAAGCCGCACAAGTGGTGCCACACAGCATGAAAAGGCGCGAAGAAGCAGCTCACAGCCGGGTGAAAAAAATCCACCCCCTCTGGAGGCCCGGGAGATCGCGGCAGGCGTAAGTGCTGTGCAATAAGGGGCGGATTTTAAAAGGCGCGCGAATAGCCTACTTTTGTTTGTGCTCCAGGCGCAAACAAAAGTACGCTGGATTTTAGTAGATACGCGCGGAGCAGCGCGTATCCACTAAAATCCTGGATCGGCGCGCGCAAGGCTATGAATTTTGTATAGCCGGCGCGCGCCGAGCCGCGCAGCCTACCCCGTTCCCTCCAAGGCCGCTCCGAAATCGGAGCGGCCTCGGAGGGAACTTTCCTTTGCCCTCCCCTCACCTTCCCCTCCCTTCCCCTACCTAACCCACCCGCCCGGCCCTGTCTAAACCCCCCCCTTACCTTTGTCGGGGGATTTACGCCTTCCGGAGGGAGGCGTAAATCCCCGCGCGCCAGCGGGCCTCCTGCGCGCCGGGCCGCAACCTGGGGGCGGTTACAGAGGGCGCGGCCACGCCCCCGGGCCGTAGCCACGCCCCCGTACCCGCCCCAAAACGCTGCCGACACGCCCCCGAAACGCTGCGACGACCGGGCCCGCCCCCGACACGCCCCCCTCCGAGAACCCCGGGACTTACGCGAGTCCCGGGGCTCTGCGCGCGCCGGGAGGCCTATGTAAAATAGGCTTCCCGGCGAGCAGGGCTCTGAAAATCCGCCCCTAAGTGAAAATGATTAGTTGATCTAGTCAAAAGTTAATAGACATAACACAAACAACCAAACCTGGTCATGGCAAACATATATAATCTGTAATTTTGACAGGGATCAGGACAGCAGGGTCATGCCTCTGCATCTGTTGGAGTCAGAGAGAAACTGAAGGGACGCAGGTGGCACACCGGTATATCTAGGGGGTGCCTTTTCAGTTTGTTCTCTGACTCCATCTGCTGGAAGGGAGGCATAACCCAGGAGTCTGGACTGATCCTGGTACATACAGGGAAACACGCTTAACCTTTGCAGCTGCACCTATCTTTTTTTTTTTTTTTTTACTATTTTTCTCATTTTATCAAAGTTTCCCTTTGAAAGTTTAGTGCTAGAGCCATGGATTTCCTTTTTGTCCCCTTCTAGTCATTAATTCAAAGTTAATCATGTTATGATCACTATTGCCAAGTGCCCCCCCCACCCCCCATCGTTACCTCTCTCACCAAATTCTGCGCTAATTATTAGATCTAAAATAGCTTCCTCTGAACCAATTGCTCCATAAAGCTGTCATTTATTCCATCCAGGAACATTCTCTCTCTTACATGTCCTGATGTTACAGTTACCCAATCAATATTGGGGTAATTGAAATCTCACAAACAGACGTCGCAAAAACCACAAAATTTTTAAATTTTTTTGTGCATAGAATTTATCTAGAACTGTGGACCATCATACCACCCTTGGTTGTTAGGCAGTAAGCCACACTTTCAACCACAACGGGTCATGTTTAATCATCGGTCCAGTAAAGACTTTTTTAATTGCTTCTAATTGCTACTTTATTAAATTTTCTCTTTTTCTTCTTTTTCTTTTATTGTAAAATCTTTTTAAGTGAATAAATTCGGGACGGTGTTTCCTTACTTGTACCGCGTTCAGCTGCCTCATCCTCTTGTCGGCGGTATTAAATACCATTTGAACTTTACGGAAGCAAATATTATGGCATTTAAACAGTGAAGTGATTTTGGCGGGAATTAACCTTGCATCTTTTCAAGTTCAGATACTACAACTCTCCGATCAGGATACAGTCCCTGAAGCAGCGCAATCGCGAAACGTACGTCGGACTGCAGGAGCTCTAAATTGTATGAGCACTCTTAATCGGAAGTTCATCTCTTCAAAAATTCTGAAGTATCTTCGCCCATAAAGCGCGGCAGCGCTGGAGATAAAGGTTCGGAAGCGCGGCGGCGCTCCGTACAAGTAAGGAAACACCGTCCCGAATTTATTCACTTAAAAAGATTTTACAATAAAAGAAAAAGAAGAAAAAGAGAAAATTTAATAAAGTAGCAATTAGAAGCAAGTAAAAAAGTCTTTACTGGACCGATGATTAAACATGACCCGTTGTGGTTGAAAGTGTGGCTTACTGCCTAACAACCAAGGGTGGTATGATGGTCCACAGTTCTAGATAAATTCTATGCACAAAAAAATTTAAAAATTTTGTGGTTTTTGCGACGTCTGTTTGTGAGACAAGTGTAGCTCGTTGCACTTTAACAATTAACTGTTGTTGTATAGTGGTAATTGAAATCTCCCATTATTACTTCACTACCAATTTGGTTAGCTTCCCTAATTTATCTTAGCATTTCATAATCTGTCTTATTTTGGCCAGGTGAACGGTAGTATACTCCTATCGCTATACTCTTCCCAACACACATGGGATTTCTACCCATAAAGATTCTATTGTGCATTTAGTCTCTTGCAGGATTTTTATCCTGTTGGACTCTATGCCATTCCAGATATAACGCACCCCCCCTCCACCACCAAGTTGCTTCTCTCTGTCATTGTGATATAATTTGTACCCTGGTATTGCACTATCCCATTGGTTATCCTCCTTCCACTATGACTCTGAGATGCCAATTAAGTCTATCTCATCATTCACTGCTATACACTCTAACTCTCCAATCTTACTTCTTTGACTTCTGGCATACACACATTTCAAAGTGTGTTTGTTTGTTTGTATTAACAATCTGCTTTTCAGTTAACAGGGATAATTTGGAATCAGGCGATTCTTTACTTAAAGGCACATGTATTACTTTTTGCATTTATTGGAACATCTCTCTTGGGATACCCTAACTCTCTTGTTTCATTAGTATCCTTTGACGATTCCACCCTCTGAACCATGTGCTGATGAGTGACTGTTGGCGTTCCCCTTTTTTCTAGTTTAAAAGCTGCTATAAAACAACCATATTCTGTATTACCACATTTTTAATTCTCATTAACACCAATAATTTTTCAGTTTATTTGTGGATCAATATTTTAAAGGCTGAAGTTTTGGATTTTTTTTAAATATCAAAATAACCTCTCTTGATAAAGAACAGAAATATTACACAAGCTATCACTATCACAATAAAGGCTTAATAATGCTCATTCTGAGGCTGTCAGCGTATTCATGTAATAACCTCCAACTAGCTGAAGGACATACAGCCCCTTTATAGTAGCATTTTACCTTGGAGTGGTAGAAAGCCAGAATGGGTCTGTTGAGAGGAAAGCAGACTGATCCAGTGGACAGAACAGCCACGGCTGGTTTCATCACATTCAGTGTGGCACCAAACGGATATATGAAAGTGAGAGCCCTGCAGGAGATTCAAGATTCTTATTAAAATCAGGGGACTGTCATAAATCCTAGTCTGTGGACCAGACAAATGAGCGAGGTCCTTTTTTGATGAATAAAACTTAATCTTACAATTTCAGTCAGACATGCTGTGCATCAGTTATTTGTTGTTGCTAAGCACAATTGGTAAATTCACATTGAATGATAAAGACTAAACTCAGCTGCTGCGGTCTGTTTTAACTTAACTATTGCACTTCACCGTGTTGTATCAGCAGCGATAGAATGGAAAGATTTTCAGACTTAGTTCTTATAGACCTTTCTGGGGATTTTTTTTTTTCCATAATGATCACTCTTTGTACTCTGCCTTCTTCCAGCTTGGTGTCCTACTGTTCCTAACTTCTACTCAGCTTTAAAGGAATACAGAGATTTAAAGCTATTTAAAAAAAAGAAAGAAATATATCCTCCCAAAGACAGAGGGCAATTTTCAAAACTACTTACCCAAGTAAAATGGCTTGAGTGAAAATTGCCCTCCTCAGCCCAGGGAAAAAGTACATGTGGGTTCATATAGCATGCATATCTATAACCGGACTAAAAGGAAGCAAGCCCAAATGGAAGGAAACAACACACATTCAGAACATTTTTACCAGCATATGCACTATTTTACCCTCTCGGTTGCCTGCTGAAAAGAGCAGGTGCAAAGTATGCTGGCAGTATTAACGTTCATAAGTTAAGGAAAATTGGTTCTTACCTGCTAATTTTCGTTCCTGTAGTACCACGGATCAGTCCAGACCATGGGTTGAGCCTCCTGTCCAGCAGATGGAGACAGACCAAAACTGAAAGGGTATTCTTTATCAGGACAGAGCCTACCCTGCAGCCCTTCAGTATAACCATTGTCAAAGCAGCAAAGGCATAAGGTCAAGCAAGTAATGTATGTACAGTAACCAGGTAACTTTGAAAGTTGTTGAACAATCAAACAATAGAACAATTGAATGAACTGTGTAACTACCCGCTCTTGCATGACTACCCCTGATCATCTTAAAGATGCTTCCGGTGCCTGCCATGAGAATTCAATAGAGCCATGCAGAAACATTCCTATAAGAAGGAAAAAATAGAAAAATAAGTTTGAGCGGACAGACCGAGGAAACACGGGAGGGTGTCTGGACTGATCCGTGGTATTACAAGAACGAAAATTAACAGGTAAGAACTAATTTTCCTTTCCCTGTACGTACCCGGATCAGTCCAGACCGTGGGATGTACCAAAGCTTCCCTACAAAGGGTGGGACCGAGACAGTCCCGCTCGAAGCACCTGCCGACCGAAGGAACCAAACACTGGTGCCTGTACGTCAAGGCGGTAATGTCGAGCAAAAGTATGCAGGGATTTCCACGTAGCTGCCCTGCATATCTCCTGCGGAGAGACCGATTGACTCTCCGCCCAAGATGTAGCCTGAGAGCGCAATGAATAAGCCTTTAAACCCTCAGGAACGGACCGGCCTTGGCAGATATAGGCCGAGGAAATCACCTCCTTCAACCACCGAGCAATTGTAGTCTTAGAAGCTTGGTTGCCCCTATTTGGACCACTCCACAGAACAAAGAAATGATCGGAGACCCGGAAGTCATTAGTAACCTGAAGGTAACGCAGTAAGACGCGTTTCACATCAAGGCGGCGAAGGTCACCCCCAACTGAACCCGCTATATCCTCAGGAGAGAACGCGGGAAGTTCCACCGACTGGTTGACGTGAAAAGAAGAAACAACCTTTGGCAAGAAAGAAGGCACGGTCTTGAGAGAAACTCCTGAATCCGAGAACTGCAGAAAGGCTCCCGACAGGACAATGCTTGAATTTCCAACACCCTTCTGGCGGAACAGATGGAAACCAGGAAGACGGCCTTCAGGGTCAAGTCCTTGAGGGTAGCCCGACGGAGAGGTTCGAAAGGTGCTTCGCAAAGAGCCCGAAGGACCAAATTCAGACTCCACGAAGGACAAGTGGCCGGGACAGGCAGCTTCAGATGCTTGGCGCCCTTGAGGAAATGGATGACATCTGGATGAGAGGCCACCGCATGACCCTCAATGGTGCCTAAGAGGGAACCGAGGGCGGAAACCTGAATGCATAAGGAGCTGAAAGAAAGACCCTTAGAGAGGCCCTTCTGAAGAAAAGAAAGAAGCATAGAAACCAACGGCGAGCGAGCCTAGACACCCGACTCCGCGCAGGCAGTTTAAAAAATTTTCCAAACACGAACATAGGCCAGAGACTTAGACTGCTTACGAACTCGAAGCAGAGTGGATATAACTTCTTCTTTATAGCCCTTTTTCCTCAATCTCCACCGTTCAAACACCATGCCGCTAGACAGAAGCAATCCACCTGGTCAAAAAATACGAGACCCTGCCGAAGGAGGTGTGGGAGATGGCAGAGGCGAAGAGGACCGTCCATCGCCAGATTTACCAGATCCGCGAACCATGGTCTGTGGGGCCACTCGGGTGCCACTAGGATGACTGGACCCCGATGGAGCTCTATTCTTCTGAGAACTTTTCCCACTAGCGGCCAAGGAGGAAACACGTAGAGGAGAACGTCGGGAGGACCAAAGCATCCACTCCTTCCGAGCAATGCTCCCTCCAGTAGCTGAAGAACCTGGGAGCTTTGGCATTGCTCAAGGTTGCCATCAGATCCAGATGAGGAGGACTCCACCTGCAAACAATCAGATCCATCGCCCCTTCGGATAACTCCCACTCTCCGGGATCGAGACGTTGTCGGCTGAGGAAATCAGCTTGTACATTCTCCTTGCCTGCTATGTGAGAGGCAGCTAGACAATCCAGGTGCTGCTTGGCCCAGGCAAGGAGCTTGCTGGCTTCCAGCGCCACCAGCTGACTCAGTGTACCCCCCTGACGATTGATATAGGCCACCATGGTGGAGTTGTCCGAGAGGATGCGTACCGCTGTTCAGAATCTGCTAGGGAGTTAGCAATCTGTTCAGAATCTGCTAGGGTGTTAGCAGTCTCTGTTATAGTTGTGGGTGGATCCTTGGGCCGGTGGCAGATGACCAAACCCCCGGGGGAAGATCCCAAGAGGTCAGGCTCAGAGTTTGGAGACAGACACACACTAGTTCTTTTATTAAACAATATATTGAACTACCAGTGATGGCAGTAGTGAGCTGGAAAGCCCAGCTGGGCTGTAGTCCCTCAGATACTGGAACAACGATCCCTGGAGGCTGAGCTGTAGAGAAACTAAGATATAGTGAGTTGGCAGGGTATGCAGATGGTAACACTCACACAATGTCCCAATAAAGCCCAGGCGCTGGAATGTATAGGCCCTCGAGGAGCGAGTACCTGGTTCCAGGGAAAGCTCAGAGAGAACGATGGTAACTCACTGATGTAGCTGATATAGTTGGTAGTGATGACTTCCACGCAGAAGAGTATATGAAGCAAGTCTGGAAACAAGGGCCCTCGAGGAGCGAGTACTGGTTCCAGACTGTCACCTGAAAAACAAAGGAGAGAGTGAGGACCCCGAGGAGCGGGTACCTCTGGTAAGTCCGAGGAGGCAGAGTAGCTTGGGTAGCGAAACCCTTGCTAACTCGATGTGTTAGCAAATACTGAGACCTTAAATATCCGTCGCGGGTGACATCATCTTCGGGGGACGCCCCCAAGGTTCACGTTATTGCCAGTACTTCAGTCGGGGCCACGCCGCGCGCGCGCCCCCCTAGACCTCCAGGAACATGGCAGATAGCAGCGTCGAGCCGGTCCGGGAATGCCTGAAGACTTGCGGCAGAAGAATGCCGCGACAGCCAATCTTCCTGCGGTCGGAGAGGGAGGCGCCAGAGAGGTAAGGAGGGCAGAGAGAGGGCGTCGGGCACCGACGGACACAACAACCGCTTTGCGGTGGAGTATCGGAGTATCTCACAGCCAGAGCCTCCAGACGATTGATGTGCCAACGTAACTGGGCTGAAGACCAGCAGCCCTGCATTATCTGGGATTGACAGACCGCTCCCCACCCGGAGAGGCTGGCATTGGTCATGACTATGATCCACTGCGGCGTCAGTAAAGGCATCCCCTTGAAGAAATGCACCGGCAACAGCCACCATTGTACATCTACAATGGTAGAGTTCGAGAGTGGTAGTATCGCCTGGAACTGTTCGGAGCGTGGTTTCCAGCGGGACAACACCGCTTTCTGTAATGGTTGCATATGCGCAAACGCCAAGAGGACCAGGTCGATGGTGGAGGCCATGGTTCCCAGAACCTGTAGGTAATCCCACGCTGTGGAAAGTGGAAGCAAAAGGAAGCAGTGCACTTGATCGAGGAGCTTGAGTGACCGAGCATCTGGGAGAAACACCTTGCCGACCCGGATATCGAATCGAGCTCCCAGATATTCCAGGGCCTGGGAGGGCTGGAGATTGCTCTTGGAGAAACTGATTACCCAGCCGAGGGACGTTAGAAGAGCTAGGACCCTGTCGACTGCTAGCCTGCAGAGAGTCGGTGACTTGGCCCGCACGAGCCAATCGTCCAGTTAAGGGTGAACCAATATTCCTTCCCGCCGTAGTGCCACCACCACTACCCACCATAACCTTGGTAAAGGTGCGGGGAGCAGTGGCAAGACCAAAGGGCAGCGCACGAAACTGGAAGTGTTGATTCAGGATGTTGAAACGGAGATACTTCTGGTGCTCGTGCCGAATCAGTATGTGGAGATAAGCCTCCGTCAGGTCGAGGGAGGCCAGATATTCGCCGGGACGAACTGCCGCTATCATCGCCCTCAGGGTCTCCATTCGAAAATGAGACACCCTGAGGGCACAATTGACCCTCTTGAGGTCCAGGATGGGACGAAACGAATCGTCCTTGGGGATGACGAAGTAAATAGAATACTGGCTGGCGCCTTGTTCCTCCACTGGCACCGGGACTATCGCTCCAAGGTCCTGGAGTCTGGCAAGGGTCTGACAGATAGCAGGCCTCTTTAGGTGGCCACAAGGAGAAACGAGATAGAGATCCGGTAGGTCCCGGGCAAATTCTAATGCTTAGCCTTGTTCTATCACCTCGAGCACCCACTTATCCGACGTGATTTTGACCCATTCCTCGAAAAAGAGGGAGAGATGCCCACCTACGTTTCGCATGGAGGAATGGACTGGCCGGATCTCATTGGATAGCGGACTTGGTGGCCTGATGTTGCTGGTTACCCTCTCTGAAGGCCCGACGGCCCCGAAAGGAATGAGACCAAAACTGCGACCTGGAAGTGGATCCCCTTGGAAAGGAACCACACGCCCTGCTATTGTACTGGCGTTGTCCCCGGAAGCGGATACGTGTCAGGAAGAATGATTTAGACTGTTTAGGGCGGTCCTCAGGCAGCTTATGGACCTTGTTCTCACCCAAGGATTTAATAAGCTGTTCCAGGTCCTCTCCAAAAAGCAACTTACCCTTGAAGGGGAGAGTGCCCAGCTGAGCCTTGGAAGAAGAGTCCGCGGACCAGTTGCACAGCCAGAGGAGGCGCTGGGCTGACACGGCGGAAACCATTGCCTTGGCCTGGACGCGAAGCAAATCATAAAGAGTATCCGCCCCATTATG
Organism: Rhinatrema bivittatum; assembly: GCF_901001135.1. Classification (NCBI taxonomy): domain Eukaryota; kingdom Metazoa; phylum Chordata; class Amphibia; order Gymnophiona; family Rhinatrematidae; genus Rhinatrema; species Rhinatrema bivittatum. The sequence goes on along the minus strand of NC_042622.1, from coordinate 50,535,386 downwards.
CAATGGCGCCTTCTAAACGCCATATGCAATGGCGCCTTCTGCAGCCGGAAGGTCCCGGGTGCTGAGTAATTGCTGAACCAACCTGAGACTTGCCTGTTGCATGAGACTACCGCAGATTGTCGCCCGGACTCCCAAGGCTAAGACCTCAAAGATCCGCTTAAGAAAAATTCAAGCTTGCAGTCCTGAACATCCTTTAGAGCCGTGGCACCCACCACCGGAATCGTGGTATGCTTGGTGACCACAGATACAGAAGAATCCACTTTGGGAACCTTCAGCATGTCCAGGCAATCTTCAGGAAGTGGGTAGAGCTTGTCCATAGCCCTACCGACACGGAGACCCTTCTCAGGAGCTTCCCATTCCCGTAACAGAAGCAACTTATGCATGGGATGGAAAGGAAAAGTGCGCGGAAGAGACTGGAGTCCCGCCAGGACTGGGTCCGCGTTTGCTGGCATCATGGCTGTCACCGTGTCCTCCGGGGGGCATCAATTCCCAATTCCTGTAGAATGAAGGGAATGAGCGGCTCAAGCTCTTCCCACTGAAAAAGACGGTGGACTCGGGGGTCATCTCCCTCAAGGGGAGGGGCTGGTGTACAAAATTCATCATCCGGATCCGGGGGGGGGGGGGGGGGGGGAGGTCCGCAGGAGGCTGTGGTGGGTCCGGAGGAAGGGGAGCCCCCGGGACCACCTGTACCCGGACGGAACTGGGCACCTCCGGTACCACTGGGGGTATCGGAGCAAGAACCCGAGGAATTTTAGGTGGGGGGGGCCTAGGAGGGACTCCTCATCCTCCTGCAGGCTTGCTAGATAAGACTTGTGCGGGAGAAGCATAAAGTCAGCAGAAAAACGGGATCGCGAAACCTTTTCTGAAGGGGGGGCGGGGAGGGGGGGTCTGGGACATCACCCAGAGGGCGCACCGGGCTCAAATCGGGGGGAAATACCTACAATTCTAAGTCCTCTTCCTCCTGTAGCCCAGAATCTGCATCAGCAGTAACTCCCAAAATGGCCGCCGTTCCCGCGGTTTCTCGGGACGGGAATGGCTTGGCTACGTGTCGGGGAGCGCGTCCCCGGACTAAATTCTTCAGCGCTGCCGAGGAGATGCTCTCCCCACCCGGTAAGCAGCCGGAACAGAGATTATCGTGGGAGAGCCAGGAGGCTGGCTCTCCACAAGCCAAGCAGACATTAGATCGCGGCATGAGAGCAGGGGAGCTGCCACGAGACAGAAAAAAATCAGCTGGGGAAGGAAAAACCCCAGGGAGAAGTACAGGCGAATGAATCCTGCACTCTCCCGCTATTGAGCCACAAGGCTCAAACAAAGCCCCTGCCTCTCTTGTACCCTCAGTCAACAGGTACAAAAAACAGCTATATATCTTCCTTTTTTTTTTTTTTGACACAGAATAAGAGAGAAAACTCTTTCCTTCTTTTTTTTTTTTTTACTTAGAATTTGCAGAATAAATACTTGCTTAAGCTTGCCCCACAAGAAAGAAAAGAGCCCCGCCAGCAAAAGGGCAAGCTAAACAGGGAACCGCAAGGTGAGCTGTCTGACATCTGCTGGAGACAGACAAGTACTGAAGGGCTGCAGGGTAGGCTCTGTCCTGATATAGGATACCCTTTCAGTTTTGGTCTGTCTCCATCTGCTGGTTAGGAGGCTCAACCCACGGTCTGGACTGATTTGGGTATGTACAGGGAAGTGGGTTTTGCAACCCTACCAGCTGATGGAAGCAGAGAATAAAAATTTTTCAGACACTACTACATAAGAGAGTGCCACCTGCAGTCCCTCAGTTTTGACTTATACCAAAGCCAAGATGAATGTCATCATAAACTAACTTAACACACTTTCTAGGATAAGCAGGAGAAAGATCAGAGCCCCTAAACTAGAGCCCTCATATCAAACAACAGAAATTGAAAACTTACAACAATAGTTTCTGCACTTTATACACCCAGAAGAGAAATTGATCTTTCCAAACAACAAGGGCAGGGTTCTGGACTGATCTGTGGTATTCCAGGAACAAAAATTTGCAGATAATGGAGAAATTACTTACCTGATGATGAAGTTTTCCTTAGGGTAGACAGATGGACTCAGGACCAGTGAGGTTATGCTCCCCTGCCAGCAAAGGGTGATGGAGCAAACTGATGTCACAGTTTATATATTCCTGCAATGACTCCAGCCTGCCAGTATTCTCTTCAAAAGCAACTGTGGACAGACTAGCAAAAAACTTGATTAACAACAGGCAACCATAACTGTACTCAACCAAGAAGAAACACTGAACTCATGTAAGAACTTAGGTACCCCAATCTAGGGACTGGATTAACACTTACCAGTAAACCCTTGGGAAAAGGAGCCCCCACACACTCATTCGGCAGCCAATGGTGGGAAGCTGAGTCCATCTATCTACAATAAGGAAATCAAAATTATCAGGTTAGTAATTTTTCCATTTCCTAGTGTGTAGACAGATGGACTCAGGACCAGTAGGATGTATCAAAGCTACTCCCAAACAGGGAGGGAGGCTGCCCATGGTCCAGTCAACACTGCACATGCAAAAGCTGTGTCCTCCCGGCCCTTTACATCCAGACGATAAAACATGTAAAAAGTATGTAAGGAGGACCATGTCACAGCTCGGCAGATATCGACAGGAGACAACAATCTAACATCCACCCATGACATTGCATGAGCCCGAACCTGAATACGCAATGGCTTTTCAGCATCCATATACGAAGCTATGACCACCTCCTTAATCCAGTGAACTATTGTAGCCTGCGAAGCAGAAGCACCCTGCTTACTTCCGCCACGGCAGATAAACAGGCGATCCAGCTTCCAGAAAGGTTCAGAAACCTCCAGATACTGCATGACAAGTTTCTTGACATCCAAGGGGCGCAGGAGGTGATACTCCACATCCCTGATCTTATCCAACGAAATGGACTGATTCAAATGAAATTCCAAGACCATTTTGGGCAAGAAGAATGGCACAATACACAGCTGTAACGCTCCTGGAGTCACCCGTAGAAACAGCTCCCAGCAAGACAAGACCTGCAGCTCAGAAATTTGACGCACAGAATATATAGCCACCAGGAATGCTGTCAGTAACCTCAAGGAAAGGCTATGCAGCAATCAGAATGTAGGGCCCGCCAAAAAAATCCAGCACCAAGTTAAGACATCACAATGGAACCAGTAACCTCAAGGGAGGCTTAAGATGCTTCACTAACCTTCAAAAAACAGACCACATCAGGATGAGACGACAAGGAACCACCATTCACAGGGCCTCTGAAATAGATAAGAGCAACAAGGGCCATGGAGGAAAGGCATAAAGCAACCTGTCTTCTGGCCAGACCTGTATGAGAGCATCTATGCCCAGGGACCATAGATCTCTCCTGCAACTAAAAAATCAAGGAACTTTCGTATTGCAAAAAAAGTCACCAGCAGGTCTATGAATGGAAGGCCCCAGCTATCCACAATCAGCTGAAATCCTCAGCTGACAACACCCATTCTCCTGGGTCTAGAATCTCCCTACTGAGAAAGTCCGCTCTTACGTTGTCTTTTCCCGCAGTGTGAGAGGCAGAGAGCATCTATATATGTCCTGCACATTCCATAAGTAGGTCTATTTCCTGCGAAACTTGCTGGCTCTTGGTTCCTCCCTACCAATTGATGTAGGCCACCATCGTCACGTTGTCTGACATCATGTGAACCACTTGACCGTGCAGCCTGTGGCTGAACTGCAAGCATGCCAACCGGACCACCTGAGCTTCCAGGCGATTGATGTTCCAGAGGGACTCTTCGGCATTCCAATGGCCATGGACCCTCAGCTCCTGACAGTGAGCCCCCAACCCTGGAGACTTCCAACTGTCGTGAGTACCAACCAGGTCAGGGAGGTCAAGGAAACTCCCTTTCTCAGATAAGCCTCCTGCAACCACCACTGGAGGCGAGAGCAGATTTCCATCGGCAAGTGGAGCCGAACCGAATAGTCCTGAGACTGCGGGTTCCAACGAGACAGTAGGACTCGCTGAAGAAGACGCACATGCACCCTCACCCATAGCACCACTTCCAGGGTTGCCACCATCAAGCCAAGCACCTATAGAAAGAACCACACTGTTGGGCGTATAGTGTTCACCAACTGACACACCCAAGATATCAATTTCTGAATCCCAACTTCCGGCAGGAAAACTTTGTCCTGCCCAGTGTCAAACTGAACCCCCAGATACTCCAACGTCTGAGATGGCTGAAGACTGCTTTTGGCCAGGTTCACCACCCAACCAAGCAGGCGGCTCTCTTCCTAAGACTGGCTTGAATCAGCCATTCGTCCAAGAATAGGTACACCAGGATACCTTCTCTTCTCAACGCCGCTGCTACTACCACCATAACCTTGGAAAACATTCTGGGACCGGTGGCTAGACCAAAAGATAGCATCCAAAACTGATAATGGTGCTCCAACACTGTGAAACAAAGATATGCTCCCTCTATTTCTAAATGTTTCCCTAGTTTACTACCTGTATATATGCCTATTTCAGTTCTCATTTTTTATTTATGAATGTCTAACCTGTACACCGTTATGAACTAGTAATTTTCACATGGAATGACAGTATATAAAACACATAAATAAAATAAATAAATAAATAAATAAAATGTTGGTGCTCCAAACAGATGGCAATAGGAAGGTAAGCCTCAGACAGGTCCAGGGAGGTCAGAAATTCCCCTGACTGCACAGCCATTATCACAGAGCGTAAGGTTTCCATGTGATGGTTGACACTTTTGAGATCCAGGATGGGAAGAATGGAACCCTCCTTTTTGGGCACAACAAAATGGAATATCATCCCATACTTTATTGAGATATGGGAACAAGAACCACAGCCCTTAGCCTGAGGAGCCTCTGAAGCATAGACTCCATTGCCTGCTTCTTCTGCGGGAAGTGGCAAGGAGACACCATGAACACGTCCTGAGGAATACTGCAAAATTCCAGCACATATCCTTCTTGTATCACGACCCATCTCTAATAAAAGAGAGAGAGGTGTCTCCCTATCTCTTGATCCTAAAGGGCGGTTGGCAAACCTTCATTGGGAAGCTCGGGAAGGTCTGCAACCTGAGCCCACTTCTCACTTATACTGTCTGGGACAAAAGGACTGAGACCTACCGAAAGGCTGAGTCCTCTTAAAGGTCGACCCTCTGTAGGGAGAAGAAATCGCTTGGAACTCCAGAGATGACCCCTCAGGCCAAAGGGGCGCTGCAACTGCTTCTTATCCTCCGGCAATCAAATAACCAGAGATTTGCCCCTCTTACTGGCCAGTTTCTCCAACTTGCTCCCAAACAAGAGCGAGCCTTTAAAAGGCATCTTCATAAAATTAGCTTTGAAGGCTGAGTCAGCTGACCAATTTTGTAACCATAGTTGACACCTGGACGCTATCACAGAAGCCACTCCTCTGGCCAAGGTACAGACCAAATCGCAACTTGCGTCTGCTAAAAAGGCGGCAGCAGGTTCTATAACCACTCGAATTCACTTCCGAATCATCAACCTCCTGAGAGAGAAGCAGACAAGATCGTGCCACTAGGGCGCAACAGGAAGCTATCTGTAAAGTCATTGCCACTCCTCAAAGGCTCGCTTAAGAATAGCCTCAATCTGCCTATCATGCGCATCCTTCAAGGCTGCTCCTCCCTCCACGGGGTTAGTTGTTCACTTAGAGATGGCACAGACCAGCGCATCCACTTTAGGAAAACGCAAACGCTCTCTCACAGTGGGATTCAGGGGGTAAAGGCCTTCCAATGTCTGACCCCCTTTGAAATTTGCCTCTAGGGCATCCCATTCAAGATCAATCAATTCCTGAATGGCATCCATTACAGGGAAAAAACAAGAGGCTTTATACAAGGAAACCAAAACGGGGTTCTTCTTCAGCTCTGACATGGCATCTGTACCAGGAACACCAGCTTCTCCAAAGTCTGGGAAATCATCATATCATCGTCTGATACAGTTCCAGTCCCGGAGGAATTTCCCCATCTTCCAGGGAATCAGGATCTGCCTTATCATCAGTGCCATCCGGGTTCCTGTTGAGGATATCCGCAGCGAATCGAGGCGAGCCCCGATGCTTAACCATAGGACTGGAAGAGGGAGGAACCACTGGCTGAAGGTCCGACCTAACAGGATTGGGCAAAGCTGAAGACTGTGTTTGAAGAAAGGCTTGTAAGCCTTGAAAAAACTCCACCCAAGAAAAAGCAACCAGATCCAGTTCAAACCAAGAAGGAACTGGAGCAGGGCCCACAGAACTGCCATCACCTGTGGAGGAGCCAGTCAAGGGAGTACCAAGGTCTGTCGACCCTCTGGACAAGGCCGTAACCAAATCATCATAAGGATGGGAGGATCCAGGCTTAGCGAAGTCAGAGGAAGACAATTCCCCCTAAGCGTCCAAACAGTGCTGACGCATGTTAGTGGCCAGGTCAGGCTGAGAAGGCCAAATATGACAGGTAACACCAGGGCGGATTGGCCTATTGGTGGATCGGGCATCCCCTGGTGGGCCGGTTGCTCCAGTCACGTGGTCTGCCGTGCGCAGCCGTGAGAGAGCCGTGCTCGACAGACCACGTGATGTATCCTGGGCTGGCCTGGGCGGCGAGTACCCGGGCCAGTCGTCCTCGGGAATCCGCCGCTGGATAACAGAGAAAGGTGCTTAGGTTTCTTGTTCACCAGAGTCATCAGCGGCGGTGAATGTGCGTCAAATGGCTCGCGCTCAAAAATTATGCTCACAAAAATTAGGCACCACCAAACCACAATCACAACTTGTGCACCAAGGCTGGAGCGTATCAAATTGCTTAAAACTTCTACACACTAAAGGCGCACCCAAACTTGGCACACAGTGAGTGCGAGGAGCCAACGCACTGCACACACCACAGTCCTGAAGAGGGCAGTAAAGCATGCACAGAAGCATGCGAAAAACGCCACCGTAGCCTATCATGTGGCGCACAGGCAAAAAGCCTATCTGTGGTGCCTAGTCCATTGGGCCGCTCAACCTGCCAGCTGCCCAGTTTCCCTAACCCCAACGGGAGCGGGAACAAATGTCAGAATGGAGTGCTGAGCACGGATACTGGAGGAAGTCCAAAAACCCCTCTAATTGCCTCTGTTTCAGAAGATAAAAACTTCTTCCTCTTTTTTTTTTTAACCGGCTGCAGGGGAAGAGGGCATCTGCTGTCACCACCATGCTTGGCCTCCTGCATCCACTGCCTTTAAGCTGTACAATCAACTAAGTCTACACCAGGAAACCCAGTTACTGGACCAAGGCACATATCTGAGGGATCATGGAAATCACCTCAGGAATTCTCAACTGGGGAGGGACCACTTGGTATCACCGCAGGAGAGTGAGGCTTTTCTTTATTCAATTTAAAATTCTCCTTCCAAAATCTGAAGCAATTCCCATAGGGAGATGCACATCCACCATCTGCTGGAGACGGAGAATACTGGCAGGCTGGGGTCACTGCAGGAGTATATATACTGTCATCTATACGCTAGGAAAGAATAAATTTTCCTTTCCTGTTCATATCCCAGATCAGTCCAGATGAGTGGGATGTACCCAAGCTCCCCTAAACCTGGCAGGAACCCAAAAGACCAGCTCACAACACAATCTCTCCAACCATGCCTCCTCCAGCTCCCAAATATCCAGTTGGTGATGTCTAGTGAAAGTGTGAAGCAAAGACCAGGTCGCCACTCGACAGATCTCCTGCGGAGAAATCAGCTGACACTCTGCCCAGCAAGCTGCCTACTCCCGGCAAAATGTGCTCGCAGCCCCTCCAGAATCAGCTGTCCTTTAAATATATACACCAGTGCGGCTGCTTCTTTTAGCTATTGAGCAATTGTGGCCTTAGAGGCGTTACTTTCTTTCTTTGCACCATTAAACAACATGACGTGATGATCAGATCTCCTAAAATCACTAGGGACTTTAAGATACCACAACAAAGTCCAGTGAATATCCAATAAATGAAGTTCCCTTACAGGCAGTGGCACTGCAGCCAAATGTCGGCATGCAAGGAGCTCCACCATCTGGCTAAAATGAAACGGAGAGACTACCTTCGGCAAAAAAAGAAAGCACTGGTCGCAATGAGATCCCATCATCCAAAATCTAAAGGAAAGGATCTCTACATGACAAGGACTGAAGATCAGAAATCCTTCTGGCTGAACAAATCGCAACCAAGAAATCTTCTTTCAAAGTAAGATCCTTCAGAGACGTCTGTCTCAAAGGCTCAAACTGAGGTCCATACAGAACCCTAAGGACCAAATTAAGGTTCCATGAAGAGCACATTCTGTGGACCGGAGGACACAAATGCTTTGCATCCTTAAGAAAATGAATCACATCTGGTATAGAAAAGAGCTTAAAGCTGCCACCTGCACTCGTAGTGAGTTATAAGCCAGACCTTTTACTAGATTCAAATATCGGACCCTGCTACACACGTAGGGTCAAGATTTTCCTCCAGACACCACGTTTCAAGCACTCACCACACTCTGACATAAGCCAGTGAAATGGGCGGTCAACTGGCTTGAAGCAACTAAATAATAATAACCGCTTCCAAGTAACATTTCCAACACTAATGTCTCCTTTCAAAGGGCAGGTTGTGAGACAAAAGCAATCCACTCGATCTGAGAAGATTGGCCCTTGCCGAAATAACCCCCACAGATGTTCTAGCCTTAGGGGCCATCCACTGCAAGATTTGCAAACCATGGCTGTCATGGCCACTCCGGCATCACTTCAACCATTCCTCCTGGGTGCCGCTCTATGGGGTAGATTTTCAAAGGGGTATGCGCGTACCCCCCGAAAACCTACCCCAAACCCCCCCTGCATGCGCCGAGCCTATTTTGCATAGGCTCGGCGGCGCACGCAAGCCCCGGGACGAGCATAAGTCCCGGGGCTTGCATGGAGGCGCGTGTTGGGGGCGTGTCGGGGGGCGTGCCGCGAGTGATGCGGCGTTTTGGGGGCAGGCCAGGGGGCGTGGCGCCGGCCCGGGGGCGTGGTCGAGGCCTCCGGACCAGCCCCCAGGTCGGGTGATGGCGCGCCAGCAGCCCGCTGCCAACAAAGGTAGGGAGGGGGTTTAGATAAGGCCGGGGGGTGGGTTAGGTAGGGGAAGGGAGGGGAAGGTGAGGGGAGGCGGAAGGAAAGTTCCCTCCGAGGCCGCTCCGATTTCGGAGCGGCCTCGGAGGGAACAGGCAGCACTCGCTGGGCTCGGCGCGCGCAGGTTGCACAAATGGGCACCCCCTTGTGCGCGCCGACCCCGGATTTTATAAGATACGCGCGTATCTTATAAAATCCAGCGTACTTTTGTTCGCGCCTGGTGTGTGAACAAAAGTACACGCTCTCGCAAAATTATAAAATCTATCCCTATATGTCGCAACACTCTGCCTATGAGGCGCCATGGGTAAAAAACATAACAGGATCCCTGGCAGCAATGGAAGGACTAGAACATCGAATCCCTCAGATCCGACCTCTCGCCTACAATGAAGAATTGGTTTGCCTTGGCATTGCACTGTGAAGCCATAAGGCTTAGCTAGGGACCAACCCACCTGCCCCAAATGAGATCCATGGCCTCTGTGGACAACTCACATTCTCCCGGATCTATCTTTTGCTGGCTGAGGTAGTCCACTTGCACAATGTCCATTCCGCCTACATGAGATGCTGCCAGTCCTGCCAAATGCTACTCCACCCAGAGAACAAGTTCCTGGGTCTTCTGAACCACCATGCATCCCTTTGTCTTGCCTTGGCGACTGATATAGGCTACTGCTGTCAACATTGTCCAAGAAAGCTCACATGGCCCAATCTTGAAATCACAGAAGGAAAGAGAGCAACGCCATACAAACTGCCCTCGTTTCTAACCAATTAACAGTCCAAAACAATTCCACTGCCGACTACCGAACTTGGGCCATCCCATGAGACTGACATCAGTGGTCACCACCACCCAGACCAGAATTTCCAACTCCATTCCTCTCTCTAAATTGGGACAAGAAAGCCACCATGAGAGACTGGAGCTTCCCTGAAGCAGTAGCGAAAGCTGAAACTCCTCCAACATTGGACTCCACCAGGACAAAAGTGCCCTCTGAAGCCTGGATTGATCTGACAGGACTCAAGGAAAGAGTTGTTTCACTTGTAAAGTAGCTGTATGTGAGCAAATACCAACGGAACTAATTCCAGCACAGAAGCCATAGAACCCAGGACCTGCAAATAATCCCAGACCCTGAATACCGAAAGCAGTAGCAACCGACAGACCTAAGCCTGAAACTTCGTCACCCTGTCTGAAGTGAGGAACACTTGTTGATGCGGGTGTCAAATCACGCTCCCAGTTACTCCAGCAATTGGAATGGAACTAGATTGATGTTTGATAGGTTTACCACCCAGCCCAAAGACTGCAACGTCCATATGACCCAATGAACCAACTGACTTTGCTCAAATCCAACTCTGACTTTGCTCAAATGAGCCAGTTGTCCAAGTACGAGTGAACTAATATGCCTTCCTTTCTCAGTATCATGGCTACCACCACCATTACTTTGGTAAAAGTCTGTGGCACCATCGCCAAATTGAATAGAAGAGCCCAAAATTGACAATGCTCTCCCAGCACCATAAACCGCAGGAACTTTTGATGTTCTGGCCAGATGGGAATGTGCAGATAGGTTTCTGTTACATTCAACGATGCCAGAAAAAGCCCCCTTGCGAACCTCTCTCCATTGAAAAACGTGGCATCCAAAGTACTGCATTGATCTTCTTCAGATCCAGAATGGGCCAAAAGATACATTCCTTTTTCAGAACCACAAAATAGATAAGAGTATGAAATGGCCGACACTATGTTTCTTGCCAACAGATGCAGAAGAGTGTACAAGGCATCAATGTAGGACACCCCCACTCCCAAGGGCTTCATAATGGCTGACGGATCCGCCTCAGACACCTGGAGTTGTTGAACCCAGCGCAAGTGGGCGCATGCCATGAAGCTACTGCAAACAGCAACCTGGAAGCCCAAAGCGGAGACTTCGCACATTGTCTGAACAATTTCCAACCGGCTTATGCCATGAAGCTACTACATACAGCAGCCTGTTTTCTTGTCCCCACATGAATGGCAGCATTTCCTGCACTCCTCGGACACTGTCATGTTGGGGATTGCAGCTACACATGCAGTCAGCATTTGTCAACTCCCCACACAGCATAAAAACTGTACCGAAGTGGATCCCAGCCATTTCCTGGCTCCCCTACCAGCACCACAGCTGCTGAGCAGGCCCATCTCCCGGCATCCAGCCTCACTTTCTTTTTCTAGTAACCAAACACTCCCTTAACAATAGCTAGCAAAGGCCAAGAGACTAATGAGAGCTGCATGTGAATAAGGAGGGAGCCAGACCACCGGAAATCAATCTCCCCACAGCCACTGGGCTACGACCAATTAGGGTTACCAACCCCCTGCTCGCCCTACTTTCCCATAGTGATGGTACTTCAAGGAACCAGATTCCCGAAATTAATTTTTTTTTCTTTCCAATGAGACACCTCTGGAGGACCTTTTTGCACCTCTCCTCTCTAAGAAGGTCTTGTGCTTAAGGAAAAACTCCAGCAAAAAAAGGTTCTCTTCCTTTAGTTCCCATCCCACGGGTAGGACCAGAACCCCCGTCTCTCTGAGAATCCCCACAACATGAGGCAATAGTGGGTTGTCTATAGCATCCTCCACTACAGAGCTCTGCAACGTGGGAGCACATTCCAAAATGGCCACCATTCCCACCATCAGCGAGTTTGCTCCAGAGAGTCACAAGTAACCCACAGCTACTGCTACTTCCCCCCGAGTGATATCTGTGGCAGAAAGGGATTCTCCTGAAGGTCCTTCCTCACTTCCCTTGCACAAGCACCATTGCCCTTCGGTCACCACAGGCTACATAGTGCTTCCTATGCCACTCTACTGTGGCCAGCTTGAGCCTAAACACTGTGTGGGAACTGAAGCAACAAATGTGCCCAAATCATTTTTTCACCCTCCATGCAGTTAAAATTCTTTCACTGGTTTCCACACCACGAGAAACTTACTGCACAAGTTCCTTCGTTTTCCAGTCGCACCAAGCTGCCTCTAACATTTTCTCTTTTTTTTTTTTTTTTTTAATAGATTTAATTAAAGTGATTATGCACCCAAAGCAGTCACAGACAAATTAGAAAATATTTCCCTTTAGCTGATCTTGCTCTGGAAAGAGCTAAAGCATTCAGAGAGAGGAGGAAGAAGCAGGGTATGAGGGAGCCAGCGCCACTGGCTATCAAACCCTCCTAAAGGTCCAGAAAGAAGCAAAAGAAGGGCCACTGACCCCGTTTGCCCTGCTCTACCAGGGGGATGGTCCTCCACAGAACCTAGCACCCCTGGAAGCAATTTTCCTTTCTCCTCCTTTTATTTGTATTTATGTATTTATTTTAACTTCCAGACTGTAGATTTTACACCTCTACCATTTGCTGGAGGCAGAGAAATACTGAAGGACTGCAGTGTCTGAAAAGTTTTTATTCTCTGTCTTCATCTGCCTGTAGGGATGATCTGAGGTATAAACCAGAATGCTTATTTTAAAAAACAAAGTACCCACATTTTCTGTGAAAATTATCATAAAGTGTACAGTTTAAAGTGGCCACATATTCTAGTTGAAAACTGTCCCATAACAGCAGTAGAAACACAAACAATGCATGCTTCATGTACTAGGGCTTTTACCAATGGCACATTTCCAATTCAATCAATACGGATTGAGGGTGGGGGGTTAAGTTCAAACCTCTAAAACAGAGGGCATTTCTATTTTTATAGCATGTTTCTAAAGAATCTTACAACAATTACTCTGCTATGAAAATGTGAGGTAAAACCTTCCCTGAACAGCTCTCTAGACACAAATAATTTAAACAAATTCACGCAGGAATGCTCTACAGCAACATTTCTGTTCAGTCGTCACAGAAACCTGGACATCCTACTTGCAGCAATATTGAATAGTATTTTTTTCTGGTTAATAACTGCTGCTGAAACACTCAGCTACACAAAAAGAAATGCAGGTGATGTCTTCTATCACCTTATTTCCCCTTTATTCTCTAATACAGTGGTTCTCAACCTTTTTCCCATCGTGACACACCTGACAGACCAAGCTCACATATGTGACACACTGCTCATTACAATTCACGGCAGAAATAAAAAACAAAGGCCCAGTATTATTTTTATTGTTAAGAATGATACAAGGGAAAGATAAGTACTCTGACTGATCAGAAATTGCATAAATAGTAAACATCCCATACCAAAACAGCACCAATTTCCAGCACTCAAAGCAAAACTGAAAATATTACACCAGGCCTTAAAACTCCAAAATTCCTCCTATTAGGAAAATGGACCAAGCCAGACTGCTATAGAGCCCTACACAGAAACTACACGCCAGCATAATACCTCATCTCAGTCACATGTGTAGACCCTCACCTAACAAAGAATAAAGAGACCATAAAGCATAACTAGAAGTGTGCAGACAAAAACTGAACTGGAAACCACAACAAGCCAGTGAGACTGTATGCAATGTAACAAAGGAAAAGGAGAATCACCAATAGTCCTCATCAAACAAATCAAGAAATATAAAATCAATAGCTGTAAAACCATAATAATAAAAAAAAAAAACAGATTATTTTGAAACAGCTAATGAATGGAATATCCAATAATTACAAACTCATATAAAAAATTTCTATATATATATATAAAATATTTCAAAATAGCAGGCACAAAGACCCAATAGTGAAAAATAATAAGGATAAAAAAAATGCTTTGCTCTGCATACCTGGGAACGTTTGATATCCAGGTGCCCTGAGATTGTTTTGATTTAGCAGGAGAAGGGATGGTTTTCTTGCAACTTTCTCCTCTTTCTCAGTCACACACAAGTTCTCTCTCACACTGACTCTCAATCACATACATATACGCATGCTCTCTCTCTCACTTACACAGGCTCTCAATCACGCATATACTCATACTTTTTCTCTCTCACTTATATAGGCTCTTAAACACACATGCTGTCTTTTCACACACACACACACACACACACACACAACACAGGCTTTCAATCACACACTTAGATACATGCTCTTTCCCTCACACATACAGACTCTCATTCACACACCTACACGCATACTCTCTCTCTTTCTCACTTACACAGTGACTCTCAATCACATTCTCACATACTCTCGTCTACACCGGCTCTCAATCACATACAGTCACACAAGCTCTCTCTCTCTCACTTATACACACAGGCTCTTAATCACACATACACACATGATCTCTCTCACACATACAGGTTCTCAGTCATACACTTACATTCATGCTATCTCTCTCACACACAAAGGATCTCAATCACAATTAGGTTCTCAATCACACACACATGCTCTCTTTCACACAAACAGGTTTTCAATCACACACTTACACATACAGGCTCTGTCACACACACAGGATCTCAAACACATATGCTTGTTCACTCACTCACTCTCTCTCTACCGAACTAGTGGCAGCAGCAGCCTCCTCCACTTCCAGCCCTCGCGGCCTCGAGAAAGGAGTCCTATCTGCTGCAGGGGCTGACATTACTCCTCTTTTGCTCTGCACCGCACTGCTCATTTTTCAGGCCATGCCTCGCTTCGCTTCTTCGGGCCGATGCTGCCCACATTAGCATGGTCTCATCTTCCCGTGTGCGCGGCCGCTGCATACCACTATCTTTTCTGGGCTACGGGGGGGGGGGAAGAAGAGACCATGCCGGTGCTGCTGACTCCAGCTCTTCTGGTGTGTTCCACCTGGGCTGATAGCATTTTAAGCCTGGGCGGAGAGAGAGTTCCTATTTCGCTGGGAGAAGGGGAGCGGCTGGGCCAGCGGGGGACCAGGAAGTGTGGCGACACACCTGCGTGTGCTTGACGACACACTGGTTGAGAACCACTGCTCTAGTATATAAGATTTGTTTAGTTTAGGTAGAAAGATATGTTGCATGTGAAAAAATAAAGCAGTGAACTGGTAGATGTCACTGTAGTGTTTCAGGGTGTTTCAGAAATCAGAAGCAAATCTATCTCATGCAGTCATTGTGCATATGCTAAAAAATAGACCTATTTGTGGTTTGAAGATTGGCGTTGGCCACCCCTGAGCTAGAATTACCACTTACTGCGCATTGTTTCCACTGTTGTCTTCATCTATTATCCCAGGAATAGCTTTTCCTGCAGCTCGGCTGATCTCTCTGAAATTATGAAAAAAATCACAAATGGTACGACTAAGTAAGCAGTGCTGTCTTCTTACATGCACATGTTTGGGCATGGTGTGTTCCAATTCAGAATATTTAATTGATCTGATGTAAAAGTATTATGCTTAATCACAATATTTTTCTTTTATTAAATTCCTAATTAGTATTTTGAGAATCATCACTTTACATAAAATCTGTCAGAATGGTGCAGTTAGTGATGGAGGCAATCTTAAAGATAATTAGCATTTCAAGATGCTCCAGAATTGTAAGCAAAGTTGCTTATCTATAACAGATGTTCTCCTAGGACAGCAAGATGTTAGTCCTCACACATGGGTGACATCATCGGATGAAGCCAGGCACGGAAAACTTATGTCAAAGTTTCTAGAAACTTTGACTGGCACACTGAGCATGTCCATCATGCCAATAATCATGCATCCACGTGGGGGTCCCTCTTCAGTCTTGTAACATAGAAATATGAAAAAATAAAATAAACACAGGAGAAATCCAAATCCATGGGGTGGCAGGCGGGTTTCATGAAGACTAACATCCTACTGTCCTAGGAGAACACCTGTTACAGGTAAGCAACTCTGCTTTCTCCTAGGCCAAGCAGGATGGTAGTCCTCACACATGGGTGAATCCCTAGCTACAGGCTGTCCCCAAAGACAAAACGACCAACAGACACTTAACCATGTGCCAATGGGCACAAGAACAGCGGTCCTGTTGGTAACTGAGACAGCCTGAACCCGAAAAATGGGCCGTAGGTAGGAAGAGTTGGGTTTTACAGCTGAAAGAGATTCCAGATGACAGACTGGCCAAAGCTGCTATCGTGTTGGCCATCCCTGTCCAGACAGCAGTGAGAGGCAACAGTGTGGAGAGAATGCCTTAAAGATCTCATCCATGGGGACCACTCTCAAGTGGGCCACTGAGGTTGTCATGGCTCTGACAGAATGAGTCCCATCTGAGTATAGCAGAAAGAGATGCAATCTGCCAGCCAGTTGGACAGGATCTGCTTAGCAACCGCAACTCTAATCTATTCCTGTCTAAAGAGAAGAAGAGCTGCATAGACTGCCTATGGCTTGCCGTTCGCTCCAAGTAGAAAGCTAAGGCTCTCTTGCAATTCAGACTGTGCAGAGCCCATAAGCCCTGCTGCAAATGAGGCCTGGGAAAAAAAGGTGGGCAGGCCAATTGACTGGTTAGGATGGAAATCCATCATCACCTTAGGCAGGAGTTTACGTTGCATGCACAGAACCACCCTATTATAGAAGAACTTCATGTAGGGTGGATACGTCACCAAGGCCTGAAGCTCACTGACTCCGCGCGCTGACGTGACTGCAACCAAAAATATGACCTTCCAGGTCAGGTCCTTGAGGTCACAAGAACGCAATGGCTCAAAAGGAGCTTTCATGAGCTGAGCCAACACCACATTGAGGTCCCAAGACACAGCGGGAGGTCGCAGGGGAGGCTTCAACTGAAATAGACCCCGCATAAAGCAACCCACTATGGGTGGCACAGAGATGGGCGAACCATCCACACCCTGGCGGTAGGCACCGATAGCACTCAGCTGCACCCTAATGGTTTTGGTCTTTAAGCCAGTGTCTGAAATGTGCAGGAGGTAGTCCAGCAGTTTCGGTGTGGAGCAGGAGAATGAGTCCAAGCTGTGGCGCTCATACCACTCGGAAAACCTCCTCCACTTCAGACCATAAGTCTTCCAGTGGAAGCCTTCCTGGAAGCCATCAGGACCCGAGACACATCATCTGACAGGTCAAGGGGCTGTAGAATTAACCTTTTAACATCCAGGCCATCAGGGACAAGGCCCCGAGGTTGGGATGGCACAGCCTGCCCTGATCCTGCATGATGAGGTCTGGGGAAGTCTCCAGACTGATCGGTTCCCAGAGAAAAAGATCCCGCAGGAGTGGAAACCAGATCTGCCTCAGCCAATGAGGGGCTATAAGGATCATGGTCCGTCCCCCCCATCCTGTCAGAGCTTCAGGAGAGTCTTCATCACCAGAGGAAGTGAAAGATGTGTGTACAGAAGGCCCTTGCCCCAATGGTGGGCAAAGGTGGCCGAGCCGCCCCCCCTGTACAGGAAGCAGAACTGGTCTACCTTCCTGTTAAAGGGGGGTGCAAAGAGATCCACATCTGAGGTGCCCCAGAGACGGAAGATCCGATCTGCCACCTCCTGATTCAGGGACCATTTGTGGGGTCAGAAGGCCCAACTCAGCCTGTCCACCACCACATTCTCTGTCCCGGCTAGATAGATGGCTCAGAGCACCATACCGTGGGACAGAGCCCATGACCAAAGCTGAACTGCTTCCTGGCTCAGGAGGAATGACCTCATACTTCCCTGCTTGTTGATGTACCACATCGCCATCTGATTATTGGTCTGGATCAGGACTGCTTTGTTGGTCATGAGGAGCTCCAGGAAGTTGATATGACACTGTGCTTCCTGGGCAGACCATAGACCCTGGGTAAGGCGTCCCTCCACACATCCCACCCGAGGGTGGATGCATCCGTAGGGAGCACAATCTGGACAGAGGGAGACTAAAAAGGAACCCCTGCTCCAATTGGGCAGACTCTCCCACCACCACAAGGAGTCCTGGAGAGGCAGAGTAATGCAGATGAGAACATAGAGGTCTTGGGTGGCCTACTGCCACTGGGACCACAAGGTCCATTGAGCTCTGCGCATATGTAAGTGAGCGAAGAGGGTAACATGGACGGTCGTGGCTATGTGATCCAGGAGCCATAGCATGCAGTGAGCTGAGACCTGCTGGCTCCGTTGGATCACACCAGCAAGAGATGCCAGGGTGAGCACCTGATCACGAGAAAGAAAAGCTCTGGCTTGAGAAATGTCCAACCAGACGCCGATGAAGCTCAACTGAGGCGACGGAACAAGCTGGGACTTCGGGTAGTTGAAAACAAATCCCAGGGACTCCAACACCTGAACTGTCAAGCGCAGGGAACGTAGCACTTCCTCCTGGGTGGTGCTTTTAACCAGCCAATCATCCAGTTAGGGAAACACCAGCACCCCTAGTCTGCAGAGGTGTGCACCCACCACTGCCAGACACTTGGTGAAGACACGTAGGACTGGGGGCGAGGTTGAAGGGCAAACACTCTGTACTGGAAATATCTGGATATCTCCTGTGATGCAGAAGATCTCGATATGGACGTTCGCATCTTTTAGATTGAGGGAGCAAAGCTAATGCCCAGAGAGTCCATCTTGAATTTTTCTCTTTTTAGAAACTTGTTTAAGGCTTTCAAGTACAGAAAAGGACAGAGTCCCCCAGTTCTCTTTGAAATCAGGAAATATTGGGAGTAGAACCCCCGCCCACATTGCTGCAGCGGAACCGGCTCAACTGCCCTAGCCATTTCGAGGGCGGAGAGCTCCATCAGAAATATTTCCTGATGTCAGGACGGACCTCAAAAGGGGGCCGGGGAGAGTCTGATGGGACATCCAAGAAGTTCAGCTCATACCCTCGACAAACGATGGACAGAACCCACTGGTTCGAGATGACATTGGGCCAACGGTCTACAAAGAATAGCAGGCAGCCTCTGACCAGAGGGTCTGGCGTCACGGGCATGGGCGGCTAGCTGATGCTCCCTTGCAGCCAGTCAAAACTCCATATCAAGGCTTGTCTTGGGCACCGGCTGAGGTCTGGGGGTCCGCTGCTGTCTAGGACAACCCCTAGAGCTCACAAGCTGGGAACAGGCGTGAGAGGCAGGAGGATAGTATTTCCTCTGGCCACAAAAGGACCTTCTTGGGTCTTGTAGAGAGGACTTCCTGGCTGAAGGCAGTGGGTCAGACGTACTGGAAGAGAGATGTTGCAGGGTTTCATGGTGATTTCACCTTGTCACCAAAGAGGTTTTCGCCAGTAAGGTCAATGAGCTTCTCCTGCACCTCTGGCCGGAGATCAAAAGCTCAGAGACAGGCCATCCTAGGGGCACCAATTCCCGCAGATGCTATCCTCGCCGCTGTCTTAAAAACATAATGGGTGGACTGCACTTCATGTTTGCCATATTCAAGGCCCTGCTATATGACCGCCAAAAAAGCGATCTGCTGCTGCTGGGGCAGGCGCTCAGACAGGTCCTGGATCTGCTTCCATAAATTTCGAGAATATTGCATCATGTACAATTGGTAAGAGGTATAAGGTTGATCAGCATGGCGCCAGGAAACACCTTCCTACCCAGCACATCCAGAGCCCTGTGTTCCCGTCCCGGAGGGGCAGAGGCATGAGTGCAAGAATGCTTGGCCTTCTTAAGAGTGAACTCCACCACAACCAACGTGTGTGGGAGTTGATGCTTCTCAAACTCCAAAGCGCGCTGGACCAAGTAAACTGCATCAGCCTTCCAATTGACCGAAGGCACAGAGATGGGGTGTTACCAAATTGGAAGGAACAGCTTTTTAAAGATCTCATGGACAGGAACAGCCAGCACCTCCTTCGAAGCATCCACAAACTGGAGAACCTCCAGAATTTTGTGTATGGCATCCTCTTCCATTAGCATTTGGAATGGAATGTGCCATGGCCTGCGCAAACCCAGCAAAGGTTAAGTCCTCAGGCGGGGACCAGTGCCATTCCTCCAGAGGAGACTGGTCTGAGGGAAGGTCACTAGAGTCATTTGAAGAAGACTGAGTTATCATCCTCCCCATGGGTCATAAGGGGCATCATTGCTGAGATCGCCCGGAGACACCAGTGGAGGGTCCTTTCCCAGGCCCTGCAGCTTGGGCACCTAGGGCATCGATGGCCCCAAAGGTCCCGGAACCGGACCTGGCAATGTTGGCCATGAAACCAAGGGCCTCAACAGTGCCGCGGGCTTCAAAGGGCCTTCCTTCTCGGAGGAACCCACAATGGGAGGAGGAGCCAACGGTGGCTGCCAGGGCATCGATGGACCCCCAGACACTGGCAGTGGCTGCATAGGGAGAATGCTGAGAAGGATGTCGAGGCACTCCAGTAGCGATGCCAACATAGAGGGCGCAGGATCTGGCACTGGTGGAGGTGCCCATGGGGGTCGGTGGTTCGGACAACCACCAGTTGCACCCTGCGTTCCAATTCCTCCTGAAAATCAACCGAAAACAGAACGGACAGAGAAGGGGGAGGCAAAACCGGATCTGCTCTGGAGCCCAGAGGGAGATCGGTGCCCTGCACCAGAATCAGTGGGGAACGCCTGGGACCCCTGGGTTCAATGGAGTGTTGCCTCCTTGCTGCAGGGTTGCTTTGGGTGCATCACAGCAGGCACTGGTACTGACCCAAGCCCGGCCCCCTGCGAAGACTGAGACCGGTGACAGTCCTTCCTGGACTTCCCATGGTGCTTGGCCTAGTTTTTCCTCAGCACCAAGGAGGAAGGAGACAATCCAGAAGACCTCAAGTGAGAAGAGACCGACAAAGGCTTTTCCCTGGCATCCCTCTCTACCGAGGGTCCCGTTGGAGGGGTGCATATTGAAGGCTCGGTGTCCATAGATTCCCTTCGGCTTTTCAGTGTCTATGCCCCCGACGTTGGAGTCAAGGATTCGGATTTCTTCTATCCGAAGAGCTTCTCCATTTTATCCAGGTGGGCACACTGGCCCTTGGGGGTCATCTGGTTGCAAAAACGACACCCCTGAATGTGCCCCCAGGCAAAGGATACACACATCAAGCAGATCCATGAGGGACATGGTCCAAGGGCACTGGGGACACTGAAGAAAACCCAATGACACCATACCAAGAAGACCTAACATGCGGTCGATGACCAGCGGATCCAGAAGGAAACACTACCGGGAAGCGAACGCACAGAATGAAGAAAATTTACCGTGCCACCCATCTAACTAAGTCTGGGGGATGGAGAGAGACCCGACACAGGAAAGTCATAGAATCGACCGAGAAAAAGCTTTCCATAAAAAAACAAAACAAAACTAGAGCACGAGTTCCACAACCGCGAGACTACCGCTCTGTGAAAAAGAAGAAACTGAAGAGGGACCCCGCATGGATGCACGGTTAGTGGCATGCTGTGAGAACTACCAGCCTGCTTGTTCTAGGAGAAATGGCCATCACTTCTATTTTAATTCACCCGATATAAAGATTATGAGAGTTGGATGATAAATATCATAACTTTATACACACAACAGCATCATACCTGCTTATAACAGACATAAAATGTCAAAATACATAATAAACCAGTTGTATTGAGGGTAACATAGGTCAAAACTATAACCACCTCATTCCTTGTTACAAAGCAATGGCAGTGTCTCCCTCCTGGAGGAAAGTAGATACCAAATTTTTCACAACAAGCCAGTTAATTTAATCAAACTACATGCAGAAGGAATTTAACAAACTTATTATATGTTGAGGAATCAACATCAATTACCTATTCAAAACTCCATTGGAGACGAGAGCTTCTTTTGGATGGAAATACTTGTAATATACATTTCTCACAACAGCATCTTACAGAGAAAAAGACATTTTAGACAATTTGTATCTTTTGTGCAAGAAACCATCAAGTTTATATAGCCAGAGAGGATGGGTTGGCCCACTTCACTGGGCACTAATTAAAAGCAAAAGAAAAATGTATACAATAAAAATTAAATCAGTTTTAAAATCCAAAGGAAGGCGATAGTCTTTACAAACTGCTTTTACATAGATATGTGTTCTGTACTATTACCAACAGAGCCACTACACTAATAATCATGAATGCTGAAGACCATCTTTTATCTTGGATGACTGTAGCTGTCTTATGAGGATTTTTGTCCTTTGATATAAAGGGCTCTTTCAAGTTAAAGTGGTTTATCTATTTTTATGATATTTTATAAGACTATTTCAATGCTAGGATTTTAGAAAGTATGGCTTTGGTGGTGGGGGGTTAGTATTGATTTGTGTACATGGATTTACTATGATGTATTTTATATTAAAATGTTATTGTGCACAGCAATATACAATCTTTGTTGATCTGGAAGATGATTCATAAATGATGGGGAAATAAATTCATCTTTTATTCTTGTCAAAAAAAAAAACCCCAAATTAAATGTAAAAGAAAACCTTGAGGTTTAAATTACTTCTCTCTATATTATTCAGTAACTGCACTGCCATGTGGTTCAATTCCCAGATCAGGTCTTCTGCACCCCATGTTGGCCAGGGCTAGAGATACTGTGTAGGCAGTGTTCACAGCCCCGAGATGGAGGGAGTCATGGTTATGAATAAGGGCAAAAATTGGTGGCCAGATTTGGAGGCCATGATACAGGATTCTGAAAGGAGCATTATTGCTGCAATGACCAGACTAGGAACAGTGAGTGGGAAAGTCTATTAAAACAGGGGGAAAATCCCCAGATAGCTGTGCTAGGATCCAGGACTGATTCTGATTGAGTTGGAAGGAAAAGGAGAAAGGAGGAACTATCACCACTCCCTCCCCTGCCACAAATAACCAGACTGGTTCAGTGGGGATGTCACCCTTTTAGCATCTAGAAAAGGTAATGAGAGAATGAATACTTTTATTCTGTAAAAGGAGCTGGAAACTGTCCTAGTATTCCCTAACCAAAGTATAGCAGGTTTGCTTACCGTAAACAGTGTTGTCCATAGACAGCAGGTGAATTATCCATGACACATGGGTGATGTCATCCCATGGCACCAAATGCACCCTTCTCTCTTAGCTCATAGAGTATATGCAGGCACTCCCACTCGGGCGTTGCCTTGAGAGCCCCTCAGTCAATTTTAGAGCCAAGTCTATCTAGGTAGCCAACTCTCCAAGGAGGTGAGTGGGTATTTAGTATAGCTAATTCATCCTGCTGTCTATGGAGAACACCATTACAGTAATCAAACCTGCATTCTCCATTGACAAGCAAGGTTGAATTAGCCATGATACATGGGGAATCCCAAATTGAGGGTTGCAGCAGAGTATTTACTGAATAAGCAATCCGGACTCCACTATGCAGAGTGGGCTATTGAAAGAACAGGCTATGCAAAACTTGTCCAAATTTACTGTCACTTTTTGATCATTTGTGCAGACAGTATTGGGATAAGAAAGTGTTACCGACAACCAAGTTGCAACTTTGCAGGTGTCTTCTGTAGGGAGATATCCCATGTTTTACCATTTAAAGCACCTAATATGAATCGAAATAGCCAAGAAGCATACAGACAAATTAACACTGTCAAAGCTAAAGGAAAGAAAGTTTGCCCAGATGAGAATCAGTACTGAAGGATGCTTGTAAGAGCCTGTGTAAATAAAAACAAGGCAGAGGGACAATGCAGCCACTTAAGCTCATAATCAGGAGTTACAGACCAGCCAAGGGAACTCCAAAGGTCAGAAGGACCCCCCACCCTTGGATGAAGGGGGAGCACTCTGAAACAGAGACAATGCTGACTCGGGCATATGTGGCAGGACCCCCCCAAAGAAAAGGGGAGGGGGAAAGAACTGAAATGTGGCAAAGATCCTCCACCCACTTCATGCTTATGCACAAGCTTATGCATATTTATCAGCTAGAAAGTATAAGATGGGAGACAAATAAGAAAAAAACAGCAAACCCGAAGCAACCCAGCACCCCCTGCTATCGAAGAGGGAAAAGACTAGATGTGACCAGGAGACCGCAAAGAGAAGATGCCCTGCTTAGGATCGGACAGTGACATGGAGTCTGAGACAGTGAGGGGCCAAGAGCACACCAACAGTTCTGCTAGTACCAGACCCAGAAGCAAGTCTTTTTCCCAAGACCACCCAGCAGATCTGCCAGTATCAGACCACGAAGCAAGCCTTCTCCCCTCCCCACATTCTCCAGACCTCCAGCCAGCATCTGCTTCAGAAGTGACCAGAGGGATATTGCCTGAAGCTGGGTCCAGGGGTAAGTAAGTTAGACATAAGTATTAATATATTAAGCAGGCTACGGTTTATGGCATGTTTGGTACAGAACTTTCTTTAGGGAAATTGGTGCTTAGTGGACAGGATGTTAGAGACAGGGATTATCTTCTAAATGCTAAATCCTGTCAAATCTGATAATTAAAAGTCTAACTCTGAGGACATTGTCTTTTTCCTGAACTTAAGGTCATGAAGTGAAATGGGAGGGGAACTGGAAGTGTCCTGTAGCAGGCAGGTACCTGCATCCCTAAACTTACACTTCAGTAGGAACTGCTTTCAGATGAGCCACAGATAGTCATGGCTCTGACCTGATGAGCGTTGATAAAGTCTGTAATATGGAAGCCTGTTAGATCATAATGTGCAATACAGTCTGCCAGCCAACTGGACAATGTTTAGCCCAGGCAGTTAGGATCATAAGAGACTGAGTTATTTTTCTATAATAAGCCAACACTCTTTTATAGTCTAAGGAATGAAGAGCTTTTTCCTCTTCATGTACATGTGGCTTCAGAAAGAATGTGGGTAGTTTGATGGCTTGATTAATATGCAAAGCTGAGATGATCTTTGGTAGAAATTTAAGGTGGGTGTGAAACACCAGTGTATTATGGAAGAAATGAACATAAGGAGAGTAATTAACCAAAGCCTGAAGCTCACTGACTCTTCTGACTGACATGGTTGCCACAAAGAATAATACTTTCTATGTGAGAAATCTGAGAGAGGCCGAATCTAATGGTTCAAAATTTGGCTTCATGAATTGTAGTCTAACCATGTTCAGGTCCAATGAACAGATGGTTTGAGAACTGGAAGTTTGGTATGTCATAATCCTTTCATGAACTTGGATACAAAAGGATGCGAGGAGATTGGTAGGCTGCTCTGGCACCAAGATATACTTTCACTGCTGAGGTACTGAGACCCATGGTAGACAGAAAAAGCAAGTACTGGAGTAGCTTTTTTGGCTCACATGCTAAAAGAGGTTAGGGCTGTTCAGCTTGGAGAAGAGACGGCTGAGGGGGGATATGATAGAGGTCTTTAAGATCATGAGAGGTTTTGAACGAGAAGATGTGACTCGGTTATTTACACTTTCGAATAATAGAAGGACTAGGGGGCATTCCATGAAGTTAGCAAGTAACACATTTAAGACTAATCAGAAAAAATTCTTTTTCACTCAACGCACAATAAAGCTCTGGAATTTGTTGCCAGAGGATGTGGTTAGTGCAGTTAGTGTAGCTGGGTTCAAAAAAGGTTTGGATAAGTTCTTGGAGGAGAAGTCCATTATGGCTATTAATCAAGTTTACTTAGGGAATAGCCACTGATATTAATTGCATCAGTAGCATGGGATCTTCTTAGTGTTTGGGTAATTTCCAGGTTCTTGTGGCCTGGTTTTGGCCTCTGTTGGAAACAGGATGCTGGGCTTGATGGACCCTTGGTCTGACCCAGCATGGCAATTTCTTATGTTCTTAAGATCCAAGCAGTTTTGCTGACACCAGGAAAAGAACCATTTCCATTTAAAGCTGTAAGCTCATCTAGTTGAGGATTTTCTGGAGGACACTATTATGTCCTCAACTTCTTTGGAGAAAATAAAATGGGGCAATTAGTGACTGCTCAACATCCAGGCTGTCAAGTTGAGAGAAAGGGAAGGTTTAGATGATTTAGACTTCTCAGGGTCAATTTTCAACAGCTTGATTGTCAGAATGAGAATGCTCTTTCCTCAAAGAGATGCAAGAAAGTCATTAAGGCATGTCTCCTCGCTCACAGTTCTAGAAGATTAAAAGGCTAAAACTGCCTTTCTGCTAATGACCAAGTCCTGTTGAGGAAGTAGATGGTGTCCCCTCTAGAAGGATGCATGGGACTAGCCACCAATGAAGTTCTTGCTTCATTTCCTGTGAGATATTTACTGAGGAAGTGGGTTAGTGATATCACATAAACTGATACTATCATGTGGTCTAGAACAACTAGTACTTCTCTGGCTGTTTTTTGATCCAAATTCAGCAATCAATGAGCAAGGGACCCAAAAGGTGTTTGCGCGATCTGTTAGAAGAAACACTGTCTCCTGTAGAGAGTTTATCCAAGCCCCGATGAATTAGATTTTCTGAGACGGGATGAGGGTTGATTTTTTAAATTCACTAGGAATCCTAATGATTGTAGGAGTTGAACTGTCTCCTCTAGGGAGGTCAGCACTTCTTCCTGGGTAGCCATGGTTACTAGCCAGTCTTCCAGGTAAGAGAAGACCCAGATGCCTTGACAACAGAGATGAGCTGCTACTACAGCTAAGCATTTGGTAAAGACCCTCAGAGCTGTTGACAATCCAAAAGGAAGAAGCTGGTACTAGTAGTGAGAAGATTCAACTACAAAAAGTACATAAGAACATGTCATACTGGGTCAGACCAAGGTTCCATCAAGCCCAGCATCCTGTCCCCAACAGTGGCCAATCCAAGCCATAAGAACCTGACAAGTACCCAAAAACTAAGTCTATCCCATGCTACTGATGCTAGTAAAAGCAGTGGCTATTTTCTAAGTCAACTTAATTAATAGCAGGTAATGGACTTCTCCTCCAAGAACTTATCCAATCCTTTTTTAAACCCAGCTACACTAACTTCACTAACCACATCCCCTGGCAACAAATTCCAGAGTTTAATTGTGCACTGAATGAAAAAGAACTTTCTCCGATTAGTTTTAAATGTGCCACATGCTAACTTCATGGAGTGCCCCCTAGTCCTTTATTATCTGAAAGAGTAGATAGTGCCAATGCAATGGATGGACGGATATGTGAGCAAATGCATCCTTAAGATGCAGGGCACACATCCACTCCCTCACCTGGATACAGGGGTTAAGAAAATAATGGAAGTAGAATCTCTGGACATGCTGATCAGGCAGAACAGGCTCTATCGCCTGCATGTGAGAAGCGGAGCTGTGCTGAGCGAGATGGATCCAGATTGAAAACTGAACCATGAGGAAGCATGGGAAGCTGGGAGAAATGCAAGCAGTAAGCTGACTCCACAATTTTAAGAACTCTGTGATCTTGTGTCATTCCTCCAAGAAGAGGCGAATTCTCTCCCTATAAGAGTTGTTGACTGCTAGATTTAGAGATTGATCAAAAAATTGATCCAGGCTTGGGCTGGACTTGATGTGCTGTTTTTGTTGGTGACTTTCACAGTGTCCGTTTTGAGCCAGAAGTTGTTGCTGCTGCGGAAGTAGAGGCAGAACTCGGTATGCTGGAATTGCCAGAAAGGGCATCTCTGAAAGTACAACTGCTTGAGTGTAATAGGGCCACCTTGAAGTGGACTGTTGTTTTGAGCTAGTTGAGAGTGACTGGACTACCACATGTTGCTCCTTGGATATCAGTCATTATTTCTCTTAGTTTGTCTCCAAAGAGATGATCTCTCAGTCAGATGTCGTCCACTAGCTTATCGTGGACATTGTCACTCAAATGCTGGCTTTTAACCAAGCCATTCGGCGTGTTCCAATAGTGGCTGAATAGGAGCAGGCTATTGTAATAAACACCTCATAAACTGATTGAATAATATGACATATATATTCTTTCACAAGGAAGAGTGTGGGTGGGTCTGTAGAGCCACTATCCACTTGAGAAAGTTAACAGCTTCAATTTTTTTTAATACAATCATGTATTTCACCGTATAAAACTGGCGAGTAGAAATGTGTGCATTAAGCATGGAGCTCTGCAACATCTTCTTACTAAAACTGTCCTGGAACCTGGGAGCTAAGAATATTCTTGTTTCTTTGCCTTTTTTTAATGCTGACTTCACCATAGATAATTACTGAGGCAGCTACACCACTCCAAATCCTGGATTCTATACTTTAGGTCCAATTTCCTGGTTACTGGGGTACAGGAAATAGGATTCTCCCACATTCTTGAATGTAATTCCTGCATGATATCCTGAATTAGAAAAATTGCTAGCTCTACCAGGGCATTTAGAATCTGAGGCCGAAGACTTCTATATGAGGGTTCATGATCCTAGAGATGTTAACTCCAAGCACCTTATCCACAAATCAGGAGTAAGAAAGGTCATCAGGTGAAGATGAATGTTCCGGAGGCTCAGGCAGGAGGTTAGAAGGGATTCCCATCAAACCTTATTCGGATCCTAGAAGAGAGGGGACACTGATCCAGGACCCCACTGATAAAATAGGTAACTGAGGAGGGATCCTTAGTTGCTTCGGAGGGGTGTTTTCCTGGCATGTATTCTCCGACTGGCAAGTGAGTTCAGAGGGTTTAAAACTCCTCTCGATGGTTCTGATGAAGTATCTGTCTGGACAGATGTAACTGGGACTCCTTTTTGCAGGAATAAATACAATATTCTGGAAAGGAGAGGTTGAAGAGTGCCCTTCTTCTCTTTAGTTGACAGAAAGAAGAAGAAAGTCTTCACCAACACTGCTACTTGGTCTAAGGGCTAATGTGCCCTCTGGCTAGGCGATGGATGTAGAACATCCTCTTCAGAGTCCAGAATGGAGCCCTCTTGCATTTCCTCTGGACTTTGTAAAATTTGTCCTGTGAGCTTGTTAGAAATTAATGGCACTATGGCGCAAATAGCATCCAGTGCATCTAAATGGAGGCCTTGTTCCAGTAACCTTGATGGAGACATTGCCCTAAAAATTGATGGAGGTAAAAATATCACTTTCTACCCTTTACAATCTTCCTAAATACATTAAAGGTACTGGTGATTTTGTGAACAGCTGCATCAGGAGCACCACAACCCAGTGCGTCGGCAATGCAGAAGCCTGCTGTGACGAATGAGGCATCAAGGGACGGAGTATCAAAGGCTTCAAAGCTCAATGCGAGAAGTGTTCTTTGGCCATATGCGTCTCTGGCACTGGGGTTTAATGCACTGATGAATGGTATATTGGCTGCACTGACAGCACCAAGACTGTATGCTTTTTTGGCGCCAGCTGCATCACTGGCTCCAACGAGTGGTGCTTCTTTTTGCTAGGCCCCAAGCTTCACGATGCCTGTGAAGGGCTCAATGAATGACATTTTTTTGCTTGCTCGACCTGGAGGAAAAGGAGGGGCCTTTGGCCTGCATGAGGGAAAGGAAGATTCTCTCAAGGACTTCCTACTCAACTCGGCACTCAGGGAGGAAGACGAGGCTTTGATCTGGGAGGAGAACTGGCTATGACTCACCTGGAACTTACGCAGCTCCTCCATTTTCCAGGCCCTAGTCTTTTGGGAGAGCGAAGACATCCAGCCACAGTGGTAGTAATTGGTGTTACAGTTCTGTCCTAGGCATCAGGTACAGATGTCATGTCCATCAGTAATGGACATTTTCCTGCTGCATACACAGTCTTTGAAGCCACTAATGGTGGACGTCTTGGTGCCAGACATCTGATGAAGACTTTTTTTTTTTAATATTACTGAAAAGTACTGTTTGGAGGCCGCCACGGTAGCCATACAACATAGTAAATGAAAAAGTTTAAAAGAATGAAAATATCAAGCAATATCAAACAAGGAAAAAAAAAAAAAAAGAGATAGAATATATATCCGTGCTGCAGCTTGGATGAAAAAAGACTAAGGGGCTCACGAGGCAATGCCCAAGTGGGAAATCCAGCTCATGCTCAGTGCAGCAAAAGTTGTAGAGAAAAGGGTCCTTTTGGCATTGTTGGATGAAGTCGCTCACATGTCATGGGTAATTCAGTTCTAATTGTCGACAAAGAATATATATTTTTTTTTATAGTTTATAGACTACCACTGTAGCAGATTATGTTCACTCAGTCAGAAAAATGTTAAGTCCAAAGAAAGATAGTAATTTGTAAATTAGTTTAAACACAGATATAGCATCACATTTACAGCATTAAAAGAACACTCTGGTTGGATTCTGAAATCACTATATTTTCTTTGATCTTCTTATAGCTTAAAAGTAGGTCCTACATGGAACAGTTTGGGAAGCATTGTTATGTGCCAAACTAAAAATTAGTGATCATGACTTAATGATTGGGGCTGGCTCAGTGATGGCACTCTATGCTGCCATGCAGATCATCTGAGTATGATTCCCATGGTGGACAGAGGGGACTGCACCCAGGGAGAGGGAATCCCAACTACTGTGATGCAGTGATACCCACTGGTCAGCCTCAATATACACTAGTGCTGGATTCTGGTAGGAACCATGGTCTGTGCCTCTCAGGCAGAGGACTTACAGCAATAGTTGGGTTTGACAGAAGAGAACATAAAAATGGGAAAAAAATTCCAGGGGGATCCGAATAAAGATTCTTCAGCCAGCTCTTCAATAAGAGCTGGCTCCCAACAAGCTGTAAGCCCAAACAAGCAAGATATAACATGAGCCCTCTCCCAACCCCCACAGAAAAAAGAAGAAAAGAAAGAGAATGAATTAAGGATTACCCATTACCATTGTTCACCATAATCCCATATTCTTCTAACAGAAAGTTGATATTGGTGTCATATCTGGATTCTCCACCTTCTCCTAGCATCACCAGAATATCCCCACCAGTCTCAAGATACTTCTTCAGTACTTCAAACTAGATAACACAAAATCAAAGCAGGCATTGTATACAATAATACTGCTGCAGCACCAAAGGAAAGGACATATTTTGAAAATAACATCCTGAATAATATACAGACAAAACATTTACAGAATGAAATTAAAATGTTTGACCAGTCGGCCAACAGAAAGATCAAATTTGCACAATGTGGGCAGCGCGTAATGGCTGCACCCATTTAACACCCCCCCCCCTTGTAACCCTTACTTGCCCATAATAATCCACTATCACGCCACTTAAGTTCGAGAGATGCTTTTATTGTTGGTCACATAATGGCCGCAGCCCAAACATAGCACTGCAAGTTTGCACAATAATACATAAAACATTGTAGCGAACCTAATCAACAACATTCCTTAACCTAAGGCTAATATAAATATATAGGGTAAACTCCTGGTGACCAGCGCCCCATGAGCAAGCGATGAGCCAGCACTGCCGCTGGCGAATGTGGGTACTCCAGCCGTAGAAGCCGTGGCAACGTCGCAGACACCTGGCCGTCGTAACCACAGTGTCGTCATAGGATGGGGCTTCCCGCAACCTGACCGTGGAAGTCAGGGTCTTCGGTCGAACTCCTTCAGTGCCCCCTTTCACGCCCCTACCCTCTAGGCCGTTGAAGCGTCGAGGGTCGGGGTCCTAACCTGTTAGGCCGCTGGCCCGCTCATAGTCTGCCTGCTTACGTGCTCCCGGGCCGCTAGCCCTTGCTAAGATGAGAGGTATAATCCCAATAGGCCTAGCTAATGCGCTGGTCACACTGATTCAGCCGGTGCCAGGCAGTAAAAAGGGGGTTGCCGCAGCATGGCTTCCCCCTTTAAGGCCCGGCCCCGGCCAACCAAACACCGCGCCTCCCTCCGCTGATGTCACTCCCCTCCCCCGACGCCGTTGCTTCATTTCCTTCTTCCCTCCCTCCCTCTCGACTCTGCAGCCTTCCGCCCGCGCCCACTGTGCCCCGCTCCTCAAAACAGAGTCGCAGGCTCTTTATCTGGCAACATAAGCCCACTAGAAACAGAGCTAATGTGTTACATTTAACATAAACAAATGTAAAAACAGTTTAAGATCATGGGAGGAGTTTGGAAAAGAAAATCTGTTTTTTCAACATGCCTTGTGATAATTACATTTGCTTTGTATTATATGCCTTCCTCCAAATGCAGAAAATTATCTGGCAGTGGTATCTGCTACTGTGAGACTTTGTTCCTTAAGTAATCTGTGCCAGAAAGCCAGCTAGTTGGCCAAATGTCAGCAGATGGACATGGAGTAGAACGGTATGATTTACATTGGATGTAAGAATGTCGGTATATAAAAATTAAAAATAAATAAATAAATAAATAAATAAACAGAACTGGAGAACAGAAGACACAGATTTCAGTCCTGGGTTTCAGTTCACCCTCTATTAATTGGGTACAAATCAGTGTTCAAAAAATTAATATTATGAACAAGAGGCCATCATTTCATGGCCAGGTCACAAGTCCTGAAAAAGTACATGTTTATTTATATCAGAATAACCTATTTTATTATTGCATTAATTTGTATATCAGATAGAACTGGTACGTTTTCCTAAGATTTCTTACCTCTGCTGCAGTGAACTTTTCTCTGGGCCCTGCTGTGATCCATAGCCTCACCCCCACTAGTTTCTCTGCTGTGATTTCATCTTTCAAACTGGAGAGATTAAAAATAGGGAACATCTGTTCAGTTGCTGAGAAGACCATGCAAGTTAGCAATTACAAGTTCTACTCTTTACTCACTCCTATGGCAAAGCTGCCCTCTGTGCTGTTTTCAGTACAACCATATCCCTTTAATTAAAGCTAGACTTAGCAACAGTTAAATAATAACTGATATTAACTTGTTTTTAACTTTATGCTCACAAGGTATTTCCAAAGTCTTGCCCTTTTCAAAGACTCTGTGAATTCTCTCTATCTGGGAAGAGCTTGAAACTTTAGAGATATCAAAAATACTGCTAGGCAACAGCCATGGAGCAAGCATTAGAAAAATATCCTTAATTGCTTTCAAGTATAAATTACATATTATTTGCTTCCACTGTAGTTGCATCATTATCTGGGGACTGCCCAGTGGGCTGCCTCATCCATTTTTCCAGCTGTACATCATTAAAAAGAAGGGTACACACCTCTGTATCTTCCAGTTGGTACGTAACCTTTTCTGTAAAGATTTGTATCCACTGTTGGTGGTAAAAATCTCCTTCTTGGAAGCATTAAAAACAATGGTGTTGCGGAGCTCCTTCTCCATTACTCCCTTGCAGAAAAATGTTAGAAAATGCAAAACATTACTACTACCAAACATTCCTTCACATATTGTACCTGGAGATGTCAGCCATGCATCAAAGCACAACTCCATTAATGCAGCATCAAAATAACACTATAGAACATGGAGTTTCCCTTTACAAATATGGATATCAGAGGAATGTGGATACATGTACTTTGAAGCAGGTGCAAAGTACATGTGTTAAAGTTATACATGGAAACCAAAGTGAAATTCTCATGTGCATTCTCTCTCCCATGACTATGACCCCACCCACTTTTACACACACAAAAGGGGATAGTATTCAAACTGCATTTTTATGGTTACTTGCGCAAAAACCTTCGAAAGCACCCACCTTCGAAAGCTGAATAGTTTTGATCATTCCTGATTTAGAGAAAATAAAAGTACTATAACACAAAATACAGTTGTGTCTGTTGGTCTTTACCCAGTGACTGTGTTCTGTCAATAATAAAATCCTAAGTATCATAAGGTATTTAAAAAAACTATCAATCAGCTTTTGCCGGGTCTTATTCTAATCTGCACCTGTGCCTTGGAAAAGGAGCACTTTTGCAGTTGTCAACTTTTAAGTCACATTACTGTACTTACAAACGTTCTAATTAAAAGTAAAGAAAAGCTTGGAACACAGAATTATGGTTTGAAATTTACTGTTATCAAGTAAAAATATAAAAATGCTACAAAATACTTTATTTTATATAATACTGTGTATGGTGGGTAAAACATTTAAAATGTGGTTATTTTGCTTTACAATTTTCACAATCTGCTATTACCTAATAAACAAGATTACCAACTCATGAAAGAAATTTTTACTTATAGTCTACAAGAATTTTACTAATGTTTTTACAGATTCAAGTTTTATATACTGTGAAAATGTGTAAAATATCAAAAAATCACAAGTTGACTTAGCTCCGCTCTCTGGCTGATCTCTTTTGCATACCATGATCTCATTGTACAGATGTTTTCTGCACAGTGAGGTAGTTACAAATCAATGACATACCTTGCAAACAGCTGTTCTTTTAAAACACAGTAGGAAACTTTTTTTTTTTTTTACTATGCACACAGCATAGAAAAAGTAGAGAACTGTAGGAACTCAAGGCTGACCTTTTCACAGACATGAAATGTTTTTATAGACATGCTATTTTTGGTATATTAGAGCTAGTTCTCAGTGAAACACAGGATCTGGTGCAAGAGATAAAGGTGCTGGATCCACTTGGCAGATAATGTAATTAAATCTGACATAATCTTTGGCAGGCAAATACTAAGGAAAACTACAGCAGTAGAATTTAACTATAAAAAGGTAACTATGATAAAATGAGGAAATGTGTTATAAAAGGAGCAATTCATAGGGTTAAAATCTTGTAGGAGGCATGGACATTGTTTAAAATTAACATCTTGAGGCGCAGTAAAAAATGTATTCCACGCATGAAAAAAAGTAAAAGGAAAACCAAGTGAAAGAGGCAATTAAAGCCAAAAGGGCTTCATTCAAAACATGGAAAGCAGACCCAAATGAGGAAAACAGGGACAAGCATAAGCACTGGCAAGTTAGATGTAAAAAGTAATTAAGCAGGCTAAGAGAGAATTTGAAAAGAAGCTTGCCATGGAGGTATTTGTGTATATCTGAAATATACTGGTTTGTATTTATGTATGCATTTTATGTTGTTTTTATTTTATGATTATTTTATGACTGTTTATATATACTCTGCATCAAACGCTGTGTGACTGGAAGTTGCAGTATATAAGATTTTAAATAAATAAATGAAGACGTTTTTATTTTAAATACATTCAAAGCAAAAGCCAGTGTGGAAGTCAGCTGGGCTGCTAAATGACTGATAGGTAAAACGAGTACTCAGGTATGACAAGGAAATAGCAGAAAAATAACTAAATGAATTCTTTGCCTCTCCCTTTACTAAGGAGGATGTTGAGGTCACACCAATTTCGGAAACACTTTTTGATGGACTAAACAAAATCACTGTGCACTTGGAGGCTATAACAAATCAGACTGAAAGACTAAAGAATATCAAATCATCGGGACCCAACAGTATCCACCCCAGAGTTCTGAAAGACCTCAAACATGAAACTGCAGACCTATTTCTGGTGATTTGCAACCTATAATTTAAAACAACCATGGTACCAGAAGACTGGAAGATCGCTAATGTGACACCAATTTTTAAAAAGGGCTCCAGGGGTGATCCAGGAAGTTATAGACTGGTGAGCCTGATGCTGGTGTCGGTCAAAATGGTAGAAACTATTCTTACAAACAAATGCTGAACACATAGATAGACACTGTTTAATGGGTAGGAGTCAAATGTTTTTTGCAATGGGAAATCTTACCTTACCAATTTACTTGATTTTTTTTGGAAGGTGTAAATAAACATGTAGATAAGGTGAGCTGGTAAATATAGTGTATTTGGATTTTCAAAAGGCATCCAAAGTCCCTCAGGAGAAACTCCTCAGGAAAATGAGTGGTCAAGGTATGATGTTTGTACACTAATGTCGGTATATAAAAGCCATAAGTAAGTAAGTAAGTGTAATATTGTGGAATGTTAACTGGATAAAGGACAGAAAACAGAAGGTAGGATTAAATGGTCAGTTTTCAAATGAAAAAAGTAGAGTGCTGCAGGAGTCTGTACTTAGACCTGTGCTATTTATCATATTCATAAATAATCCGGAGAAAGGAATGAGTGAGATGGGCAAATTTGCACATGATACAAATATTTCAAGTTGTTAAAACAGCAGCAGATTGTGAGGAACAGCAGAAGGACCTTGTGAGACTAAGACTGGGCATCTAAATAGCAGATGCAATTTAATATGGAGATACCAGTTCCGGAGATGGTTTTCAGCGGTGATGAGTAAGACGAACTGAACGAAATCACTGTGAACCTGGAAGATGTAGTAGGCCAGATTGACAAACTAAAGAGTAGCAAATCACCTGGACCTGATGGTATGCATCCTAGGGTACTGAAGGAACTAAAAAATGAAATTTCAAATCTATTAGTTCAAATTTGTAACGTATCATTAAAATTATCCATTGTACCCGAGGACTGGAGGGTGGCCAATGTAACCCCAATATTTAAAAAAGGTTCCAGGGGCGATCCGGGTAACTATAGACCAGTGAGCCTGACTTCAGTGCCGGGAAAAATAATAGAAACTATTCTCAAGATCAAAATCGTAGAGCATATAGAAAGACATGATTTAATGGAACACAGTCAACATGGATTTACCCATGGGAAGACTTGCCTAACAAATCTGCTTCATTTTTTTGAAGGGGTTAATAAACATGTGGAAAAAGGTGAACCGGTAGATGTAGTGTATTTGGATTTTCAGAAGGCGTTCGTACAAGCCTCATGAGAGGCTTCTACGAAAACTAAAAAGTCATGGGATAGGAGGTGATGTCCTTTCGTGGATTACAAACTGGTTAAAAGACAGAAAACAGAGAGTAGGATTAAATGGACAATTTTCTCAGTGGAAAAGTGTAAACAGTGGAGTGCCTCAGGGATCTGTACTTGGACTGGTGCTTTTCAATATATATATATATATATATATATAAATGATCTGGAAAGGAAAACGACGAGTGAGGTTATCAAATTTGCGGATGATACAAAATTATTCAGAGTAGTTAAATCACAAGCAGACTGTGATACATTAAAGGAGGACCTTGCAAGACTGGAAGATTGGTCATCCAAATGGCAGATGAAATTTAATGTGGACAAGTGCAAGGTGTTGCATATAGGGAAAAATAACCCTTGCTGTAGTTACATGATGTTAGGTTCCATATTAGGAGCTACCACCTAGGAAAAAGATTTAGGCATCATAGTGGATAATACTTTAAAATCATTGGCTCAGTGTGCTGCAGCAGTCAAAAAAGCAAACAGAATGTTAGGAATTATTAGGAATGGAATGGTTAATAGAAAGGAAAATGTCATAATGCCTCTATATCGTTCCATGGTGAGACCGCACCTTGAATACTGTGTACAATTCTGGTCGCCGCATCTCAAAAAAGATATAGTTGCGATGGAGAAGGTACAGAGAAGGGCAACCAAAATGATAAAGGGGATGGCACAGCTCCCCTATGAGGAAAGGCTGAAGAGGTTAGGGCTGTTCATCTTGGAGAAGAGATGGCTGAGGGGGGATATGATAGAGGTCTTTAAGATCATGAGAGGTCTTGAACGAGTAGATGTGACTCCGTTATTTACACTTTCGAATAATAGAAGGACTAGGGGGCATTCCATGAAGTTAGCAAGTAGTACATTTAAGACTAATGGGAGAAAATTATTTTTCACTCAACGCACAATAAAGCTCTGGAATTTGTTGCCAGAGGATGTGGTTAGTGCAGTTAGTGTAGCTGGGTTCAAAAAAGGTTTGGATAAGTTCTTGGAGGAGAAGTTCATTAATGGCTATTAATCAAGTTTACTTAGGGAATAGCCACTGCTATTAATTGCATCAGTAGCATGGGATCTTCTTAGTGTTTGGGTAATTGCCAGTTTCTTGTGGCCTGGTTTGCCCTCTGTTGGAAACAGGATGCTGGGCTTGATGGACCCTTGGTCTGACCCAGCATGGTAATTTCTTATGTTCTTAAGTGCAAAGTAATCTATGTAGGGAAAATAATCCCAATTATAGGTGCACAATGTTGGGTTCCTTGTTAGGATTCATCAGTCAGGAAAAGGACCTTGAAGTTCTGTGGACAATACCTTGAAATCTTCAGCAGCAGTCAAAAAGGCAAATAGAATGTTAGGAGCTATTCAGAAAGGAATAGAGAACAAAACTGAGAATATCATAATGCTTTATATAGATCCATGGTGCAACCACACCTTTAGTATTGTGTGCAGTTCTGGTTGCCCATCTCAAAAGAGACATAGTGGACTTAGAAAGATACAGAGAGGGTGACAAAAATGATAAAGGGATTGAAAAAGCTTCTTTACGGCTAAACAGATAAGGACTCTATCTTGAAAAAGAAACAACTAAGGAAGGATTTTTTAAATCACAAGTATGGTGGAATGAGTAAAAGGGAACGATTATTTACCCTTCAAATAACACTATTAGGGGACACCCCACAAAACTACCAACCAGCAGATTTAAACCAAATTGTAGGAAGTATTTGCCACTCAGTGCACATTAAAGCATTGGAATATGTTGCCAGAGGACATGGTCATGGCAACTAACATACAGGCCGATACAGTAAGGAGCGGTAGGAAGAGCTGCGTTAGTGCCGGGCGCACCCGCGTTTGCCGCATGCACAGTCCGGCTCACCTACCGCTCGATACTGTATTTAAATAGCTTGCTAATGCAAACCGCGTCCAAGAAGCGTCCGTGAAGCGTTAGGCCCGCGCAACCCATTTTAGTGTATAGGCACTTTATACAGCGCCTATACAGTATCCTGGGTGCGCTGGTACCTGTCATTTCAAATGTCATTTCAAATGACATTTGAAATGACAGGCACCAGGAAGTGGATCCCAACTTTAATCAAAGAAAACCTAAAAACCTAAAATCCCCTCCTCCCGAAGCGACTCGACATGTAAAATATGTAAAACCTAAAAACCTAAAACCCCCTCCTCCCGAAGCGACTCGACATGTAAAATATGTGAATAAGTGTAACCAACTTACTTTTTGTTTCTTTTTCAGCCCTTTCAGCCTTCTCTGCCGTCATCCGGAGGGGGCAGCCGGCGACGAAAGCGGTTTCCAGCGGGCCCCGCCGGCAAAGACAGATGAACGCACACCCGTAGTGCACGGGCGCTCAAGCCAATGAAAGCACATGGACGGGCGTGCGTGACGTATGCCGTGACATCACGCACGCACGTTCATGTGCTTTCATTGACTTGAGTGCCTGTCAATTTGGGCGCTCTAGCCAGCGAAGCGCATGATGTCACGGCGTACGCTTCGCTGCGAGCGAAGCGTACACAGTGACGTCATGCGCACGGGCGTGCGTTCGTCCGTCTTCGCCAGCGGGGTCGCTGGAAGCCGCTTTCGCCGCCAGCTGCCCCCGCCAGCTGCCCCCTCCGGAGGACAGCAGAGAAGGCTGAAAGGGCTGAAAAAGAAAAAAAAGTAAGTTGGTTACACTTATTCACACATTTTACATGTCGAGTCACTTCGGGAGGAGGGGATTTTAGGTTTTACATATTTTACATGTCCGGTCGCTTCGGGAGGAGGGGATTTTAGGTTTTACATATTTTACATGTCCAGTCGCTTCGGGAGGAGGGGATTTTAGGTTTTTAGGTTTTCTTTTGGGGGAAAGTTTGCCGTCTACCCTTACCCCTGCCTCTAACGCAGGGGTAGGGGTAGGCGGTAAATTAGCAGGTTAAACGCTCGGCTAAACTGCAGGTTAAAGAGGCGATAGTCGGGGCGCGCGTTACTGAATGGGGGGGGGGGGGAATAGCTAATCCAATCGTTTACATCTCATATACATGCCGCAGACGGAAGGGGTTACTCGTTGATTTAGAGGCGGTAAAAATGGGTTAAAGGGGATAGTGAATCGCGGGATGGACTAACGCGGCCAAATTGTGAGTAGAAGGCGGGTTAGAAGCAGGGTAACCGCGGCCGCACTTTACTGGTTTGACCTGATAGTAGGGTTCAAAAGAGGGTTGAACAAGTTCCTCAAGGAAAAATCTATAAACGGTTATTATTAGCCAGACAGATTTGAAAAAGCCAAGACTTATCTCTGGGAGTGAGAGAAAAGAAACAGATCAACTATAAGGAGAGGCTGAAGGATTCTGAAATTTAACAGCTTTACTATGCCATTCTAAAGATACAAAAGACACTACCCTCATAAAATGATGCCCATGATGTCCCCTACTAATAGTAACTATATATGTGATAAATTCTCTTTTAATAAATAAAACCATGCTTGTAATTCAATAAAAAGAACAGAATGAAATGTTAAGACGGGTTAAGGTCAATTACCTTATCTTCCACCTACAATGTCTAAATTCTGTAATATTTTCTAGGCTCTTCACCAGATTTGCCAAAGTCAATGTTTTGGATATTTGGTGATAGATGAATTAACTAAATGAAATAAGTTCTGGAAGTATCATTAG
This sequence comes from Rhinatrema bivittatum, assembly GCF_901001135.1. Taxonomy (NCBI): domain Eukaryota; kingdom Metazoa; phylum Chordata; class Amphibia; order Gymnophiona; family Rhinatrematidae; genus Rhinatrema; species Rhinatrema bivittatum. Next base: position 50,495,603 of record NC_042622.1, on the reverse strand, counting down.
TGCTAGAGCAAATAATGTCTGTCCCCAGAGCAACAAATATTTCTACTGCACTTCTACTGCTCCTAATTTTTACCATAAATTTCTTAAGCTTTATAATTTAAGAATTACTGGATTTTTAATGATTTTCATTCAAATTTTGAATACATTGAAGTCTGGAAAGATTCTATTGTTAACAATAGAACTTCAACTTGTGATTAATAAAAAAAAACCCACTTTGCTGATGGAATCAATATCAGAGCATGCTTGTTTGCTAGCAGCAGAAGTGTTAACCTAGTGGTTTCAGCAGTAAGCTGAGAAAGAGGGATGGCAGGGTTCAAATCCTGCTTCTCTCAGTGATGCTCTTTGTGACCTTGAGCAAGTCACATCATCCACCATTGCCTTCGACAGAAATTTAGATTATAAATATATCTTTGGGGCAGGAAAATACCTTCTATACCAGAACCATAATTTGTTTTGAGTTCAGATTTGGAAAGATAATTAAATACAAATTCTATATAAGAACATAAGAACATGCCATACTGGGTCAGACCAAGGGTCCATCAAGCCCAGCATCCTGTTTCCAACAGTGGCCAATCCAGGCCATAAGAACCTGGCAAGTACCCAAAAACTAAGTCTATTCCATGTTACTGTTGCTAGTAATAGCAGTGGCTATTTTCTAAGTCAATTTAATTAATAGCAGGTAATGGACTTCTCCTCCAAGAACTTATCCAATCCTTTTTTAAACACAGCTATACTAACTGCACTAACCACATCCTCTGGCAACAAATTCCAGAGTTTAATTGTACGTTGAGTAAAAAAGAAGAACTTTCTCCGATTAGTTTTAAATGTGCCACATGCTAACTTCATGGAGTGCCCCCTAGTCTTTCTATTATACGATATTTGGCTAGAAGTAGTACACACCCTTTGATAAAGAATATCCATAACTGACACCTGTCAGTGTGTCCATATTTATTAGCTACAGCTCTCCTTCATTTCAACCTCATCAATGGATCAGAAATAAAAAAAAATGTGCACTTTATTTTTCTTATGAACTCAGCAAAAGATGTTCATGATTCTATGGTGTTTACATGGATTTAAAGTTTTAAATTAAACAGCGCTACATTTCTGAGACATATTATAAAGACATTACAACCCAAACCCACAATAAAGAACTTCATGCACAAGTTTGGGACAATCCCATAAGTAACTTGAAAAGTATGAAAATAAAAGACAACACAAGATATGGTACCACTCCAGTCTACAAAACTGAATTTTCAGAATACAAACATTAGTATTTCGATCCTTCTGCCTCCAAATAGAGATCTGAATAAAAACCAAAAAAAGCTCTTTAGTACTCTTTTGCTTCTTCTGCACTCTCAGGGGTGGTTGACTCTGTTTTACCAAAGGCTAAGAAGGATCTGTACTTCTCAGGTACCCTTTCAACCTGTACATTTCCAAATTGCTCCTATCTCCACGAGCTCTAGCAAGTGTGCAGGCGACTCTTGTCAGAAGCTTTACTGGAGGTCTTTCAGCACTTTTGCCAAGGGACGTACTGTCATTTTCGTAGCAGGGACCGCTCACCGGCTCTGCTCCGCTTCCTTGACATTGTGAAACAAATGAGAAAGGGGCTCCAAGCATTTTGCAGGTACTTCTTTCTGAGAGATGACCTCCTTCTCAGGAAGAAGAAAGTGCAGCTGTCCAGCCCCGCCGCGCTCCTGCTCACTTCTGTGACTGAACTGCACCTCCACCGAGCTCTTCTGAGGTATGTCATGTCATGTCAGGACACGACGCCCCCACCCCCAAGCTCTATATGCGATACATTCTCTTACAATACTAGCCCCTTACGACAGCCGCTTATCAGCGGACGGTGGAGGGAAGACGGACAGAAACGCGACAGGCTGAGCGCAGGCTCTATACCTCCTTGTCGACCACCATCTTCCAGCCAGACTCTGACCACCACCGCCGCCGCCGCGTTGCACTGTGGGACGGAGAAAGAGAGCTACGGTATCCAGGAGCCGCTTACGCCTAGCAACCGCGGCGGCCTCAGAAAGGGGAAGCGGCGAACCGCCCCGCCCCCGCCTGCTGAAGACTCAACCTGACGTCACTGAGGTTGGCAGAGAGGAATTACGTAGTCGGCAGCCATGAGGGGACTGGCAGGATGGAGCTCGACTCCAGCTGGCGGACGGGGCTAGGCTGGACCTGAAGGATTAATTTTGACTGTGGAGTTTATAGCAGCGTTTAAGTTTTGCTAGACTGTAGAGCAGTTGGTTCCCAACTACTGTGATCATGGCCGAGCTTACTCTGATTTGCTAGTGAAACCCACAGTGGACATCTACTTAAAAGAGGGCTGAAAGTTAATGCATTAATCTCAAGCTGTAAGATTTATGTAACTCCACAGCCTTCTAGCCAAAATTAAGAGTAGCATCGCTTCTCCTCATGAAATATGGGTCTTGGTTTCTTTTTGGTTACGCTCGAAAAGCAGAGTCTGACCTCTGAGCTGAGGACCATCCTTTTTTAAATTTTGACAGAAAGTGAGAACCGGTATATTTGGGAAGAAGAGGGATAGCATACCTGGGAACTTTTGAGTTCTGCCCACCCTGAGATTTCTCTACATTAGCGGGTGGGAGGAGAGCAGGTATTATTTAGTCGTCATTTAAACTTAATAACTGAGTGACCCCTACCTCTCCTCTCTTACTAGACTACATGGTCTGGAGAGCAAAGGGAGCTCAGCTAGCTGCTTGAGGATACAGAGATGGAGGCACTTGTCTGGCTCTAGTGTGCTAGGTGGACCAACATAACACCACCACCCAACCCACCCTGAACTGAGAGCCCCCTTGCCTTCTCTAAATGCATAACCTTTCTACACCACCACCTTTGTAGGAATCACACTGGGGCCCTACTCCTATAGCGTTCCCTGCCCAAAATGGCCTTTGCAACAGCTGGAGAAATGCTGCATTTCAAAACACTACTATGAGAATATTCCTAATATTGACAAAGATATAACACACATACACTCATCCGTGGTGAGAAGAGTCAGGCAGTTCCCGTGGATTGGTTTTCTAATGTTTTTGGAGATAACTTTCTGTGAAAAAGTTGGGCTTTGCTGATGTGATTAGTTGAAAGGTACAGTCAGGCCCTAGGAGAAACCCACTATTCCAAAATGTTAGAAGCATAGCCCTTTCTTATAGGATATCTTCTGCTGAAAGCTGTGAGGTAGTCTAAAATTAATGCTGAAACTTCTTAACTTCTCTGTGCTATTTGTAAATATTTATTTTAAGCACATATAGCTCAGTATGTTGGCATTTTTTTCAGGTCAGTTACCTGACAACTCCAAGACTGTTTAAGCTCAAAACCTAAAGACTCCAGGGAAAGCTTATTTTCCAGGAATACAGAGTCTGTCTTGTTATGCAGTGCTGAGTCCCACTTTTAGCCCATTATATTTGCATTTAGGAACTTAAGCTCCAGTGAGTTGCCTCAAAGAGAGGCACTAGCTGGTGTCGCTATGAACAAACTAATGAAAGTTGATTTAGCTTCTACAACATTTAAACCTGGTAAAAGAACTGGATCTGTAAACATTTCTAGTATGTGTTTCTTCTTCCTAAATATTTGATTTGTATGAGGTATTGTACCAAAGACATTTCAGCTCCAGTGGCACTGGCCTAACCTAATAAATAATGCGTATGCAGTCTGCCCAGCTGAGATTTATCCTGTTGGTAGATGTGCATATAAAATTCCCAGATGCAGCCCAAATTTTCCCCCAGACCTGAAGGTCTTCCACCCAATCGCTGAAGCCATCTCATCTCTATCCCATGAATAATCACGTCCATCACAGTCACCATTGACTGCGCATGCCTTTGAGTCCTGTTAGTCATACTGGTGATGGTTTTGGGTTATAACTTCTGCCCCCCTGCTATTGTTGAGCCCTGTTGCAGTTATACAACTGCTATTTTGCTATGGTATAGTGATTATCCCACTGTACTTAATTTTGTCATCCCCCAGCCCACATACAGGCCGATACAGTACAGTGCGCTCCAATAGAGCACACTTAACCCTCTATTGGATGCACGTTTGACATGCGTTACCCCTTATTCAGTAAGGGGCCGAAAACATGCGTCCACCCCCACCTACCTAATAGGGCCATCAACATGCAGGTACATGTTGTGGGCACTATTAAGAAAACAAAATGTGTAACCAAGCCGCACATTTTGCTTTTAGAAATTAGCGCCCACCCAACAGGTAGGTGCTAATTTCTTTGGGCACCAGGAAAGTGCACAGAAAAGCAGTAAAAACTGCTTTTCTGTGCACCCTCCAACTTAATATCATGGCGATATTAAGTCAGAGGTCCCAAAAGTTACCAAAAGTGTAAAAAAAAAAAAAAAAGAATTTTTTTTTAAGTCGGCCCACGGCTCGAAAACCGGACGCTCAATTTTGCCGGTGTCCGGTTTCCAAACCCATGTCTGTCAGTGGGCTCAAGAACCGACGCCAGCAAAATTGAGCGTCTGCTGTCAAACCCACTGATAGCCACAGATCCAAAAGGAGGCGCTAGTGCCTCCTTTTGCCTGTTTTTAATCGCCAGGCCTAATTTGCATAGTGAATCACGCACATAGGAGAGTGGCCTGTGCGTTCGCCCGCTCTACCGCAGACTTTATTGTATCAGCCTGTTAGTAAGGTGTTAACAGTCCTTGCCTGTGTCAACACTGCATAGGAAGAGCTAGAACTGCAAAGATTACCTCACTATGACATAACCTACCCTTCTGAGCTGAGTCTCCGTCTTACTGCCTATAGTTTGTTTTTCTGTCCTCTATTTCACCACATAAAAGAATCCTTGCATGCTACCAGAGAGGAGTTCAGAGTCACTTCTCATTCACAGTGGAAGTGAAGTATGGGGGTCCCTAATATACTTATCCATTTCTCTCTCTGCACAAGTTAGGCTGCATCACTACACCAAAAAGAAAAAAAACAAAAAAACTTGCAGTGTGGTCTTTTTACCACTATAGATCTCAGTACTGATCCCATCCATTTAATTCTGCTACTGATTTCTCTATCAGCACCTGTGGAAGGGGATTCCAGGTATCTATGACCCTGTTTCCAACTCTATGAGCTTGGACCTTCACCTTGGGAGCTCTATTTCTATAACTTTCTTTCCAATGAAAAGTTTTACCTTTTGGGCATTTAATCTCTTTCATATCCCCAATTATCTCTTCTTGCATGCACAGATTTAGGTCTTTCAATTTCAACACATATGGCTTTTGATATAGTCCCAAATATTTCAAAAGACAACACTGACATTTTATTTAAAACACATTGCAGAATATTTTCTGCAAGAAAGAGGCTCAAAAGGTGTTAAGACAGAACAGTAAGTTATGTGAAGGAAGATTGCAGCTGAGTTGGGAATTGATTCAGGATCTAGACATGCTGATCCAAGTCTCCTTTTCAGCTACTGCATCAATGTAATTGTGCTTCTCTTGGGTAAAAAAAGGCATAGATGCAAAGAGATAAACAAAAGGAGACAGGGTCTAGTTGACTTGGACCCAGTTGTCACTATTTCAAGCTCTTTCTGCCTACAGTTAGTCGACATAAAAGGTTTTCATCTGCACAGCAAGTGTAGATAGCTGCTATTAGAGTGCTGGAAGAACGATAAAAAGTCTAAAATCAAAGCAAAGCACTTTAATAGGAATATATTACATGTTTATTATAATCCATATATACACAAGTTATAAAAGTCATTTGACTTATTCAAAAGTTTTTTTTTTAGTACATTAGGTAACAAACCACACTGAGCCTACAGTCAAACAGAAGAAAAATCATTCTATTATTTAAAAGACAGGTACCAAAAACTTTCATACATAAAGATAGTGTAGTAAGCATCCTTTAACACAAACCCAAGCCTGTAGAACAGGAGTAGGCAGAGGTACTGATGGATATGCACCATTGCTGTATAGCTGCAAAGCTACACTTGATTTGCACTTGAACCTTGAGATCACATCCACCAAAAATCAAGGAAAGCTATGGGAAGGTATTATAAAACATTAACATTTGTTATGCTCAATCCTAAAAACATCTTAGTACAATGGATTTCTTAGTACAAGAACAGATAGGGGGAGGGAGAGGGGCTTCACTTCTATCAAAAGAAAAAAAAATTAATCCACTAAATAGAACCCAGTGCTAGCCATGTGAGCCAGCAGCCTGCACTTTATATAGCAGGTATGTGGGTCCTGAATGTGTGATGCATGATGGCTCCCTAGACACCAGGATCTTGGTTTATACAGTCCCTGTGTTATTCTGATCAATGTATCTATCAAAGTGTTGATGTGAAATGCATAAAGGGATGATAAAAGATACACCAAGTCCTACCGAGAAATCCATTCCAGCCATGGAGGCTGCACCCAACTGAGGGATGATATCACATTGCAGAGATGCTCAGTTATGGCTGTAAATGGCAGCAATCAAGATTAATTCCCAATACTTGTTTGTGTATATTAGAAGTTAAACCAAAGACTTGCTCTAAAAATGCAAGATAAGTGCAAGTAATACAATATATTTGAAAACAGACTAAAACGCAGGCATGGGAGGGGGGGGTGGGGAGGCCCAATGAAGTTGGTATTAAATACTTTAGCTAACTGTTTAAAGAGAAATAGGCAAAGGCTACAAAATACATGTCAAATTCAATGCCTTAGGAATTCATAGAACATTTAACTTAAAAACAAATTAATTTTTGTAATTAGTGTGATACTCTTATTTCAAAGTATGTCACCTCACACAATAGAACATCCCATGATGAAATGCAATCATCCTAATACATTTGCAGGTGTCATCATGGAAATGTTTCTTATAAGAATAGATTCAGAATCTGATCTGTGCATTATTCAAATTTAGGATCAAATGGCTTATTTTTCCACTTTGGACACACAGCATTCCAGAATTCACTGCAAGTCTTGCAAAAGCATTCCAAGAAGCTAGTTTCTGACTTTAGTATTAAGAACCACAAATATGCAACTCCTCTTGACCAGAGAACCATTAGCATATACATAGTATGTATCTTTGAAAGAGTACCTTACAGGTAAGAGCAGGTCATATGCATACTACCTCCGTTATGAGGCAATGAATATGGCAGGTAGTGCTGAATGACTAGGCTACTTTTAATAGTTAAGGTGGCAAGAAATTCAGAAGAATTTCTAGACCAGCTGCAGTAAAAAATCCTCTCCTTCCCTCTTCTGTATTTTTAATCAGAGTAATTAGAAGTTAGTCTCTGGGGATGGAAAATATTTTAACAGTTCCTCTCAGACCAGTGTGAGGTGGCCTGGGCTAGTGGAAACTTTGTAAAGTCTTCCCTTCAACCAGATTTCAGGTCATACACTTTATAGTTAGAAAATAGGTATTTGAAAGTGTCACAAATCATGCTTTTGCCAATGATGTGGTCACGTCTGCAACACTGAAATACATAGTTTGAGGGAAGTTTCTGAAGGTGTTTCAAAAAATAAAAAAAAAGTACCTCCTTTTCAAAAGGAATTATCCCTCCAAATGCAGAGCAGTTGGCCAGAACCTACATTGTAAAGATGATACTGGTGTATTCTAACTATATATTTGTACTAATGGATAGCATTAAACAATTTACTTCCAAAATACTAGCCAGTGGCTTCCAGCACCACTTCTGTCTAGTAGATATGTAAATTACTGAATTATGGAACCATTTTTGGATTATAAATTAATAAAAAATTCAATTCCAGTTTTACACATTAAAATGTTACTTTTAGCAACAGAGATAATATGCAATCCTAACTTATGTAAAAAACATTAAACTTAATACAATTTAACCTAGAAAAAGTTCTCATCAGATTGTGCATAAGAAAATCCTAAGAATGCATTTGAGGCACTAGAGCTACCAGTAGACAAGTCCGGCGTGCGGCCAATGGAGTTTGGAACTGCTTCCTGGGTGAATTCTGGGTCAAAATGTCGTAGATCGCCTGGGCCTGCCTGAAAATACACAAGAAACATAAGAACTGCTACACTGGGTCAAACCAATAGTCCAAGCCCAATCCAGTGGCCAATCCAGGTCACATGTACCATGCAGAATCCCAGAGTAGATATATTCTATACGTCTTATGCACAGGGATAAGCAGTGGCTTTCCCCCAAGTCTACCTGGTTAACAGTTTATGAATTTTTTTCTTCAGGAACTTATCCAAAACCCCCACTAGGCTAAAATTTGTTTACATATAAAATGGGAATAGGAGGGGGTAAAGGGAAGAGCTGGGCAGTAGAGGAGTACTCCTCCTCCCCCTTCCTCTACCATTTAAGCATCCTCTTAGGGCTAAAAGTTCACTTCGTAAGCACTGGTCAAGTTGCATGTGTAGTTGCCCTACTTAGTGACCAGATCTGCTCATTTCACTAGCTAATTTGGTAAAAGAAAAAAAATGTTCAGGATGGTTGTCAAAATGGCTGTGAATTTATTTTTCTGGTTTAAACCCTTCCTCATTGTTGCTGCCCATCCCTTATGGTACTTGCAAAGAAATCCAGTGGCAAAACTCTCCATAACTCACCACATTGGGATTGAAGGGTGGTGTGAGCCGCTTGTGATACAGGTCATCCCAGTTTATTGGGCTAAAGAAGACATGATTCCTTATCTCAAGCTGGAAGAAAGGATTATTCAAGTTACATCTGGTATTATTTCAAGCATCATTCATTCAGAGCCAGATTTCTGCTGCTTATGCTGACCAGGGATGGGGTGATTATGGCGTCAACTGGTTCCCAGTAATTGCACAGTGTTGCCCATCTGAATTGCTGAAAGAGCTGTGGACTGCAGCCTCTGGCAAGAACTATTAAAGATTGCACATTTATAGGGAAAGGACTGAGCACCATAGCCTAGTAGAGGCCAGTTTTAATTGAGTTAAGAGTCCAAAAGGAGTCAAACAGATCTGGGGAGAGGGGTGGGACAACAGCCCAAAACACCACCCCAAAGTGCCACACACACACCATGCCAGCCACTGGATATGAAACCAACCTTAGATTTTGCTGTAGAGGTACAGTGATGATTTATTCTTTTCTAGTTCATTATTTCAATGTAGTGAAAAAAACATAACAAAACAATTTACGTCTCATCGTGCCAGTGTCAGAAAAGGAAAAAAAATCAAAAAAAAAAAAATCGCTACTTACCTGATAATTTCCTTTCCTTTAATGAAGGCAGACCAATCACCACCAGTGGGTTATGCACTTCTGTCAGCAGATGGAGAGAATAAGAAGCTGACATCACAGATATATAGTTCTGCCCCAACATGAGCCCTCCGGTATCTTTTAGAAAAACCAAACTGTAGACAAACTGATTAAACTCAAAAGTGATTATCAACCAACCACTCATGCTTCCAACCAATAAGGAACACTGAGCTCAGCTCAAAGAATAAACTTATTCACTAAACTGAGGGCTTGATAAGCTACTTACCAGTCTTCAAATGAACAGCAGGAACACACTGCAATATCTGCACCAAAAGGCAAAACAAAGGTAAAAATGCAGCTTGAAGGCGGGTCGGGGATTGGCCCACCCTCAGAGAAAAGGAAATTATCAGGCAAGTAGTAATTTCTCCTTCCTCTGTATTCAAGCAGGCCAAACCACCAGCGGGATGTATCAAAGCTACTCCGAAACAAAAAAGTGAGAGGTTGCCCGCGGTCCAGTCAACACAGCCCGCATGAACGCAGCGTCTTCCTGAGCCCAAATATCAGAGTGGAAATACTTGGAAAAGATGTGCAATGAAGACCACCTTGCCACTCAGCAAGTCAACAGGTGACAATCTAAGTTCCGCCCATGATACTGCCTAAGCTCTTGTGGAATGTGGTCTAATCTGCTTTGGCAAAGGAAACTCTGCAGCCACATAGGCGGCTGTAATGACCCAATAGGCTATAATCTCACGCATCGCCAGAGCACCCTGTTTGTTGCCAACATAGAACACAAACAGGCGATCAGACTTTAGTAACTTCCAAGTACTGCAGCAAATGTCACTTGACATCCAAAGTATGCAAAAGACTATTCTCCCTTTCATTTCTATCCCTGTCCAAAGTAAGCAGGGAAATGGATGGACATAACTCCAAAACCACTTCCAGCATAAAAAGAAAAAAAAAAAAAAAGGAGATACAGTCCGAAACTGTACCACTTCCAGAGTCATACGCGGTAAAGGCCCATGGCAAGAAAGGTTTCTGAACTACAGGTCCTGACATGCAGAACAGATTGCCACCGGAAAAACCATCTTCAAGTTAAGTGTTTGGGTAATTGCCAGATTCTTGTGGCCTGGTTTGGCCTCTGTTGGAAACAGGATGCTGGGCTTGATGGACCCCTTGGTCTGACCCAGCATGGCAATTTCTTATGTTCTTAAGTAGCCGCAAGGGAAGACCATGCAGAGGCCGAAAAGTCGGACCTGCCAAGAATTACAGGACTAGATTAAGGTCCCAAAGAGGCAACAGAAGCCACAAAGGAAGACAAAGATGCTTAACTCCCTTCAAGAACCAGGACACATCAGGATGGGAAGACAAAGGCTCACCATTGACTCTCCTATAACAAGCAAGGGCTACCACTTGAACCTTCAAGGTGCTATGGGCCAATCCTTTACACAATCCACCCTGTAAGAATTCCAATATTGAGGGAATATCCACCTTGAGAGTGTGAGAACCTCACTCAGTACACCAGGCCTTTAAAAAAAACCAAAAAAACAACTCTCCAAACACTAACATAGCTAGAGAGATAGAAAATTTCCTGACCCAAAGCAAAGTGGAAATTATGGCAGGCGAATAACCATGTTTCAACAATCTAGCCCTCTCAATGATGGCCAAACCATAAGACCTGAGGGAACTGCCTACCAGCAGTCTCTGCAGATCAGCATACCATGGCCTCCAGAGCCAAGCCGAAGCCACCAAAAGAACAGTATTGGCTTGACTATCAATATTCCAACCAATCCTGCCTATTAAGGGCCAGGGCAGGAAGGTATACAGCAGACTGTCCCTCAGCCACACCCAAACAAGGCCATCGATGCTCAGCACTTTCGGGTCTCGTCTGTGACTGAAGAACCACAGAACTTTCATGCTGTTGGTCGCCAACAAGTCTAGGTACGGGTGGCCTGAGCACTCCACAATGAGCTGAAAGGCTTTGTCTGCTATATACCACTCTAAGTCCAAGTTCCTCCTGCTGAGAAAGTCTGCTCTAACATTGTCCTTTACAGCAATGTGATAGGCAGATATGCCTAACATATGTAGCTCTGCCCATACCATGAACACATCTATCACCTCAGACAACTGTTCACTCTTGGTGATTGATGTCAGACCATGCAATGATGGTGGCCTACATTATCCGGACTGCCCAAGCCTCCAGATGCTCCACGAACCTCAAGCACGCTAGATGAAATGCCTAAGCTTCCAAGTGGTTGATGCGCCACTGCCAATCCTCAACATTCCACTGACCCTGTACCCCCCCCCCCCCAAACACCCAGGAAGCTCGCATATGTTGTGAGTACTAACCAATCTGGCATCTCCAAGGAAACTCCCTTCAACCACCAGGCGGAGAAGTCTCACTGTGTAGTCCTGCAACTGCAGGCTCCTGTGGGAAAGCAACACATTGAGAGGTCACATATGAGCACTTACCCAGGGAACTACTTCCAATGTGGCTGCCATCAAACCCGGTACCTGTAAATAAGACCACACTGTCGGGCAAGCAGTACATAGATGCAAACCTGAGCAACTAACTTTTGAATCAGACTCTCCGGCAGAAATACTCTGCCCTGCTTTGTATAGAAGCAAAACACCAAGATACTTCAGAGTCTGAGACTGCTATAAGCTGCTCTTGGCTAGGTTCGTCACCCAGCCTAGCTCTTGTAGTAAGGAGACTATGTTGAGAAGACTGGAGACTTTCCTCCACTCTCTTGGCTTGAGCCAACCAGTCGTCCAGATACGGGTGCACCAGAAGCCAACCTTGCGCAAGAATGAAGTTACCACCACCATAACCTTGGAGAAGGTTCTGGGAGCAGTGGCTGGCAAGGCCTGAAACTGGCAATGGTGACCCAGAATAGGAAACTGTAGGAACAGTTGATGTGCCTGGCAAATGGTAAATATGCAGATATGCCTCCAGATCCAGAGACATGAGGTATTCATCTGGTTGAACTGGCATTATGACGGAGTGTACAGTTTCCATTCGGAAATGAGTGACCCGCAAATGATGGTTGACTCCCTTGAGATCCAAGATGGAAACGAAAGGACACCTCTTTCTTGAGTGTGACAAAATAGATGGAATGGCGGCCTGTATTTTGCTGAAATTCAGGAACAGAAATCATGACCTTCAGGGCTAACAGCCTTCTGAAAGTAGTGTCCACTGCTACCCTCTTCTGAGGGGAGTTGCATGGAGATATCATAAAGGCATCTGGAGGAATGCAAAGAAATTCTAGAGCATAACCATCCCAAATCACTTCCAGGACCCAATGTGATCTGGATCCTCCTCTGATAATAGTGAGATAGACCAGCAGGCGAGTCCACAGACTTTCATTGAGAAGCTATAGAGGATCTACTCCCTAAGCCTGCATCTTTCAGAGGCCTTTCTAGGGTGAAAAGACAGACCTACCAAAGGGATGAGATCTCCAAGAATAAGCTCCCCTATAAGGATGAAATCACCTATAGTCACAAGAGCAGCCAGTTACCCAAAAGGGCCAAAAAGCCAGCTTTTTATCCTCCAGCAAAAGAGGGACCTGGGCTTCCCCCCATCTATTTGCCAACTTTTCCAACTCACTGCCAAACAAAAAAAAAAAAAAAAAGAGAATCCTTGAAGGGCAGCTTAACAAGATTGGACTTAGAAACAGTGTTGATTGGGGGGGCTTGCTGACATCAGCTGAGATGAAAGCTTAACTGCAGAGCTCCGATCCCTCCTTTACTGAAACCATCATTTAGCCTGGCCATCAGTGCGTTTTTTGGAAACTCAAGCATACCTCTCCGATGGCTGCCAAAATAAACAGCAGATCTGAGCAGTTTTCTTTTATTAAACATGTCTCCAAGGATGTTAGAGAAGAAGATGGCGGGCAGGCCACGGCAGGCCCAGAAGGCAAAGATCTGGAAAACAAGCCACGTATTCTACCCAGTGGTTTGGAGACTACCGACTTACCCATAAGAGATGAGTTGCAGAGTTGGTTTTGGAGCTGCAATCCAATAAGAAACAGCACAAACGATTTATTGGCCTCAATCTTGGAACTACGGGAACATATGGCCCTGCTCGGGTCCTGGGTGAACTGGATATACATCTGGAAAACCAGGGTGACTAAAAACCCTATCCGAGCAACAGAAAGCCCTACACTCTGAGCACACCCTTCTTGCAGATAAATTGAGAATCGCTCTCAGTGATGTAACCTACACACACGGGGTGTGCCGGAACTACCAGAGTATGCAGATTCCAAAGCAGTAGCAGTGAAAATTTGTAAACTACTGCTTGACAAAAAATGGCAGCACTGCAACAGAGGACCAACTATTAATATCGAGCTCTGGGCCCCAAACTTGATAATCTTGCCCAGGATATTTTTTGCCTGCACAGTTATGGCCTGAAAGCTCACCTTTATGAAGCAGCAAGGAAGGCAGCTGAATGGTGCTGGGAGGGTCATATTCTCACTATTTTCAAACGATTTGACACCAGCTACCCTCCATAAATGTTATGAACTCAAGGAAGTGACAAATATGCTGCAAGCTAAGAATGTACATTACAGGTGGACTTTTCCCTTTGGATTACAATTCATGCTGAATGGCACTTTGTATAGAATTAAAACTCTTGGAGGCAGTGGATGCTTTTAAACAGGTGACCGTGTCAATTTTGCGGTACTCAAAGTGGCAAATTGTGCACAGAAGATTGATGCTTATCCAAGATGGCAATGGGCTGGAAAGGGTGGCAGATGACTGTGGCACCAGAGGACTTCCATTTGGCCCTTTCTGACCAGGACTGATGTTTATGGTATATCTGGTTGATGGGAGAGTCCTACTATGATTTGTCATCTTTTTCTAGTGAGGCCTGAGGTTTTCATTGCACTGTACTTTTCTTTTTACTGGGTTTTTACCTGGTGACCTTATCTCTCTCTCTCTCTCTCTACATGATGGTATTTTCTGTTCTCTTTCATAGTGTTTGGGATGGGGGGGGGTGCACAGTTGGGAATTCATCTCTGCCCAATTGACTAGTGGGAGGTGATAGTAGGGAAGGGGTGCTCTATATTTGTACATTTTTTTATATATCTTGATAGCAAAATATGCAAACTACAGAAACTATACGTAGGGGGGTACAACTGGTTTCTTTATTACGGATGGCTATTAGACTACTTTCCCTTAATGTTAAGGGCCTTAATACCTATTGGAAACGTAGCCTCCTATATCAAGAATTATCTTATCACAAGGATGCTATTGCACTAATTCAGCACACACACACATGAGAAAAAGGCACAAGTGTGATATCTTCTAGAGATTTCCAGCACCAGTATCTGACAGAGTACTAGCAGGGCAAAATACGCAGGGGTAGGCATATTAATTTCATGCCATTTTATTCATGATCTTCCATTTCAGCTGGAAGACCCCCCCCCCCCCAAGGCAGATTTTTATTGATTAAACTGTGGGTGGTCATGACACTTTTATAATTGACAATATATATGCACCTTACTGCAATCAACTGCCTTTCTCGTATTCATCTGGAGATATCCTGCTGCCTCATGTAGAGGGGATATTGATTATAGAAATTCAAAGATAGATACCTCTCATCAGATTTCTAAATCTTTACAGGGGTTGAGGAACATTCTCTCATCTTTTATGACCCAAATGGAGCTTAGTAGATATATGGAGGCAGTGGCATCCCAATTCTCAAACATACTTTTTATTCCTCCCCTCAAAACTCAGATTATTTTTTGATCCACAAAATAATGCAGAATTGAGTAGTATGTGCTGAAATTGTTAATATTACATGGTCCGACCATGCTCCCTTATGAGTTGATGTCCTTCAAGGTATAGATAATGGCCAGTGATTTGGGGGCTTAAATGAGAGCTTATTGAAAGATTAATCATTTTGTAGCTACCTGCAGATGCAGATACAGGAGTATTTTCACTTTAATTCTCTATACTTTCATACCCCCACCAGATCAGCTTACACTGGCACCCTATTCATTCCCCACCGCTAAACTCACACACATCTCCAAACACAGAGCATTATCCATTGCTGGCCCCTCTCACTGGAACTCAATGCCCTCTGACATATGACTTGAGCCCTGCACTCTGACATTCAAAAAGAAATTAAAGACCTGGCTCTTTAAACAGGCCTTCACTTAATATCTAGCCTATCCCTCTTGCCACCACACGACCCAACTCCCCTGTACATAATCCCTCTCTGAATTAATTCTATAATTTTACTCCAGTTACATTGTTACTACTGTTTCACCACTTCCTTGCCTACCCTTCCTCCTCTATCCTTTAACCTCTACTTGTTGCCATTTTATTTCAACCAATTATTTGATATAATGTAATCCTTCTACTCTGATCTTTTTCCATTTCCTCCTCTCTATCCGTTCTATGTAAACCGATCTGATGTCCATACGAACTTCGGTATATAAAAGTATTAAATAAATAATTCTCCCTCATCAGTCCCCATGGGAATGATTTGGGACTGTTCCAAAGCTGTTGTGAGGTGCATATTCATAACTCACGCTGCCTATCGCAAGAAGAAGAGGGAGAAACGGCGGAACCAATCAACATGCAAGTGAGATAAATCCGTGATTTTGCCTATGCTGACTCAATTTAAGACTGCTTTTCAGCAACTGGCATCTGCCTGGACTGAGCTTCAATCTTTAGATGATGACCATCTTGATCTCACTAAACAAGCCTATTTTGAAGGGGGCAATAAGGCTGGGCGGT
This sequence comes from Rhinatrema bivittatum, assembly GCF_901001135.1. Lineage (NCBI taxonomy): Eukaryota > Metazoa > Chordata > Amphibia > Gymnophiona > Rhinatrematidae > Rhinatrema > Rhinatrema bivittatum. Next base: position 50,479,735 of record NC_042622.1, on the reverse strand, counting down.
ACTTGGCCAGGAGACTGAAGGCCTTATGTGTTCAGGGCTCTATAGCTAGACTTAGGAATATGCAAGGTGCGATGTTTACTTTGACTACTGCCATTAGGAATAGTTTCTGTTTTACACCTCTTTATATGAAAGATAGAAGAGGATGCAATAGGCCAATATTTAACTTCAGTTCCTTTTGCCCTTTCTTACTTGCAAGCAACAGCAGTATTTGGACAGTCCCATCAGTTCCTTGGAAGTTTTGCAGGTTATTAAAACTCCTAAATCGGGCAAGTCACCAGGCCTTGATGGCTTCTCTAGTGGTTACTATAAGAAGTTCTCACATCCTTGAAGTCCCTTTGACAGAGATGTTTAACTATATAAGGGAAGGAGGCTCCCTCCCAAATAACTCCAATGTAGCAGAAATATCAGTCATAATGAAACCTGGATGGGATCCCTCTCTCTGTGGATCTTATAAACACATATCCCTAACTTAGATCTCAAAATCATGGCCAAAGTTCTAGCCAAGAGGTTGAATCGGGTCATTTCCAGCTTGGTTCATACCGATGAAGACTGTTTCATACCAAATTGCATAGCTGCAGACAATGTCTGCAAAATTGTTGATGTACTCTGGTGGGTTAATAGCATGTTCCTTCCCTGTCATTATCTATTGATGCTGAAAAAATGTTTGATATTGTGCATTGGTCATTCCTATTTAAGATGCTGGAAGAGATGTGCTTCGGATCTTTCTTTCTACAATAGCTTGGGAAACTATGAATCCCCGAAGGCATGTGTGAAAGTAAATGGAGGTTATGGAGAAGGTTTTGAGGTAGGGAGAGGAATGAGACAGGGCTGTCCCTGTTACTTTTTGCCTTGTTTTTGGAACCCTTTGCTACTAAAAAGTGTGCCTATCCTCTAGGATTGAAGAGGTGTGAGTGGGGGACTCGCATTATAAGTTATCTTTATTTGCTGATGACATTATGTTTAATTAATCCTGGATATTCATTAGCTGGAATAGACTAATTAGAACAATTTAGCATGGTTTCAGGTTTCAAGGTTAATTTTGACAAATCTGAAACCTTAAATGTGACTCTGGCCAATCCTGAAGTCCACACACTTAAACTGCAATATCCCTTTAAATGGGATAAGAAAACAATTAAATACCTGGGTGTCCATATTGGGCCTTGTGTAACTGATTTATTCTCCTTGAACTATGTTCCATTGCTAAAGGATATAGATAGAGACTTAGAGAAATGGCAGAGAGACAAATTCTCATGGCTGGGGTGTATAGCTATCATTAAATTGAATATACTGCCACAATTTCTGTATTTATAACCTTACCAATCTATTTCTGCTGCACGTTTGCACTCCTGGCAGAAAAAAAAAAAGTCGTGTTTGATTTTATCTGGAGACGCTGTCTGGGAGTCCCTAACTTACATTGGTATTTTGCAGCCTCTCAACTCAGGGCTTTGATAGATATATACAGGAAGAGCTCTGTGAAACAATGGGTTATGACTGAGCAATCAATGGTCTGTCAAATGCCCCTTTCTGCTCTCCCATGGCAGCCTAAATTTACTTGGCGTCCATTGACGAGCTTTCCAAACTACTTTAATACTTTACAAGTGTAGCCCCAATGGAAAACAGTTGGTGAGTACAGGGATTTATTTTTATCTTACACATTTGTAAACAAGTGGAAAGGCCACATTATGAAAATCTGGTACCTTTGAGACTTGGAAGATAGATGTTGAAGGTGAGTAACACCATGTATCAAAGGGTAGCCTCATGCCATTTGGAGCCTTAATTGACAAATATAACTTGTGCACTGCGGATTTTCTAGCTTATTCCCAAGTCCAGCATTTTGTACTATCCCAGAAGTTTGTTACCACCTTGGGGAGAGGTAAATTTTTGTTTGAATATTACGGTGACCAAGTGGACAAGTTGCAGGGTCTAGAATCTAAAAACTTTATAGCCTGCTTAGTAAGGACATAACAGCCATTTAAAACATGTGTGTGCCTGGGAGACAGAATTAGGGGAGGCCTTGAGTGCAGATGAATGGTATTTAGCCTTTTTGTATGTAAGTAAATGTTTCATTTCGGCAGCACTGCAGGAGAACTATTATAAACTATTATATCGTTTGTATTTGACCCCAGCTAAATTACATTCTATGTACCCCATAGTGGAGGATACTTGTTGGAAAAAGTATGGTGCCAAAGGTAATTTTTTTCATATTTGGTTGGGGATGCAAGGCGATTTCGGTATTCTGGTAGCAGATCATAGATTGGGTTTCACATGTACTGGGAGTTAGAGCTGTGCTTGATGCTAGTCATGTTCTACTTAATATACTGACAAGTGAATTAGACAAATACCAAAGATTTTGTCATCAAGAGTTATTTCAAATTTGCCTTTTGAAAACAAATAGAGGTTGTTTTTGTATGGCGTATCTCACTGCTTCCCGCCCTAATCAACTATTCCTCTTTCCAAAAGATCTGGAGGCCTTATATTACATGATGGGATTCTTAGCCCTCTGATCTGAAATTGTTTTCTTGAGCTACTCATTCTCTGGCCCCTACAATTCTGTCTTGCCTGCTGTCTTGAGATTCCTTGAAGATTGTTGGCACTATTGCTGTAATTCCTGTGCTTTAGTATTCTTCTTTAGTTTACTTTTGTATTTCCCTACCAGTACTCAGAAGCCTATCTTGAGGTTGAATTTACACACAATGGTTGTATTTTCTCTATGTACTATTTATGTATAGGTTATTCATCGGGCGAGGGGGCTACTGCTGGGAAAAGGGATTGAATGTTCTGAATGCTTTATTTGTATCCTTGACATTCAATAAAAATTCAGTTACAAAAACAAAAATAATAAAAATCTAAACAGTGTCAACTGACTAATTACACAGCCACAGCTGCCATCTAGTCCTATTATGGAAGCAACTCCTCTGGCAGCTGTGTGAACCAGGTCACATCCCATATCAGCCAAGAAGGCAGCCCCTGGTTCTATCACTGAAATAGCTCTGCCAGAGTCTTGCGAAAAAGATGCAAGCTAGCTCAAACCACAACAAGAAGCAATCTGCAAATTCATCACCACAGCCTCAAAGGCTTGCTTTAAGGATAGCCTCAATCCTCCTATCCTGAGTATCCTTTAGAACTGCCCCTCCTTCCACCAAATGGTGGTTCTCTTAGTGACAGAACACACCAATGTATCCACCTTTGGGAAACCCAACTGCGCTCTGGCCTGTGGATCCAAGGGTTATAAGCCCATGAAGGTACACACCCCTTTAAAAGGTTGCCTCTGGTGCACTCCATTCAAGGTCAATCAACTCTTGAATAGCATCCAGGAGGGGAAAAATGAAGCCTTGCATAGGGTTACCAACATGGGCTCCTTCTTCTGCAGACCCGAAGAGTCACTTGCAGCCACTCCAAGGGTCTGAGATAGAGCTGGCAACTCATCTCTATGAAAGAAATGAATAGTTGTGTGGCTCTAAATCCAGGGGAATCTCCCCTTTCTCACGAGGAGAGCAACCCAAATAATCATCAGTATCATCTTGATCCACAACTCGAAATCCATCAGGATGCACAGCACCACAGCATTTGCCCATGGTGGCAGATACAGGGGAACTTCGAACATGTGATCCTGATTTAGAAGAGCTTGTTGGCTCAGAAGGATGCTCCTGTAGAAAAAAAAAAAAAAAAAAAAAAGTCTGTAATCCCTGGAAGAATTCCATCCAGGAAAATGGTCCCACAGGCCTGAACTTGATGTCCTGAAAGCAAATCTCCCCTGAAGACGACTCAGCCAGCGGATCCACCAAAGAGGACACCCTTGTGTTGCCTTCAGCCCCACTCCCCTCAGACAGAGGGGATGGACCATCAGCAAAATATGAAAGAGGTAAATCTCCTCTAGCATCCAGGCAGCACTGGCACAGGCTTGTAGAAAGCTCTGGCTGCATCACCCATACATTTATTTAAAAAGGGTTTATATACTGCTTTTACAACTAGATTATTTTTACATGTAAACTGGTCAGTCAAAACATACATAGTTTAAAATTGAAACACAACACTAAAAGTCTTAATAAAAAGAAATAAACTGTATAAATTGAGAAAAGCTGATGTCTGGGACAGAGGAAGAGGAGGATCAGTGAATATCCTTGAAATGGGATCTATTGAGAAGTAGGGAGGGAGCTGAAGGCTGAAGAATAAGGTGGTCTAAGTATTTTTTTTTAATCTGTGTGATACTATTTGCCTTAACTAGTCAGGTAGTGAATTCCAGAGTGAGGGGCCTGCAACAGAGAATGTGCATTGTCATGTGATGTCTAGTCTGGCAAGGTGAATGGATGGTACTTAAAAGGAGATTTTTGTGTAAAGAGCGTAGTTGTCTGCTAAGTTGATAAATACGAAGAAATGTGCATAGCCAAGTTGAGGAGTCATTATAGTTTAGGGTATGTATAACAGACAGGATTTTGTATTGTATTTGACCGGAAGCCAGTGAAGCAAGTGTAGAACTGGGGATATATGTGCTCTCCTGGAGGTGTTGTCAGGACACATGCAGCTGTGTTTTGAGTTAGGTTTAATGAGTGTACTGCATTGTCAGGGAGACCAAGATAGAGGCATTACAGTGATAGATAACTGAGAATGAGGGATTGGAGGATAGTATGGAAGTCGCTGGGAAATAGCAAAGGACGAAGACGTTTTAACACGTGAAGTTTATAAAAAGTGTTTCTTACTGTGGCAGAGATTTGATGGGACATGGATAATCATGACTCAAGAATTACTCCAAGATTTCGAGCTTTAGAGACAATAGGAATTTGTAAATCTAAGAGTAATTTAGGGGAGGATTGCAGGGAGAGTGAGGGATGGTTGATAAGTGCAGGATTTCAGTTTTGGCAGCATTTAAATTTAAAATGGTGGTGGGATAACTATGAATTGATTGTTTTGATGTAGAGACACACAGTTGCAAGAGTGTTTGTCCAGGATATCGAATATGATACAAAGAACTGGATGTCATCTGCATACATTTTGAACTAGATATTGAGATTGGTGAGCAGATGACAGAGAGGTATTAGATATATGTTGAACAATATGGCAGATAGAAGGGAGCCTTGAAATAATACACCAGAGGAAGGGGTATACCAATCAGATGAATAAGGACCAATGTTAAATCTGATGTGGGCGATCAGTAAGGCAGGAGTTGAACTAGTTTAATACAGTGGATTGAAGCTGGTGACGGAGAATTTTGTGATTGAGTGTGTTAAAAGCAACTGAGATGTCAAGGAGTACTAATATATAATTGGCATTAGTGTTGAATCCTCGAAGTAAGGTGTCAAAGGAGGAAAGTAATAGTGTTTCTGTACTGTGGCCCTTATGGAAACAGTTGATTTGGATGAAGAAGAGTTCTCAGATAGATATTCAGAGAGTTGATGTAATACTATGGATTCAATTAGGGGCAGATTTTCAAATGTGCACGTGCACACACATGGATGCCCGATTTTATATCATGCGTGCATCAGTGTGCACATGTTATAAAATCGGGGGTCAGCGCACACTAGGGGGGGCACATTTGTGTAACTTGCACGCGCAGACACCTGTGGCCTTCCCTAGTTCCCTCCCTATTCTAACCTTCCCGCCCCTAGCCCTATCCTAACCTCCCCAAATTGTCTTACCTCTTGCCTCAGGGCAGGCGCAGGTTGCACACGCCAGCACAGCAGCAAATGGTTGCTGTTCTGGGGGCCTCTAGCCCCATCCCCTCCCCTGAAGCCCCAGGACATGTGCGTGGCCAGGCCTTTGAAAATCTGGTCCTTAGTTTGGCTAGGGAGATGAGCAATTCAATGGGACAGATTGGTAGTATTAGTAAGGTCCTCTTTTTTTTCTTGGGGATAGGGTGGATGGATATTTGTTTTAATGTATTTGGGAATATGCCGGAGTCTAAAGATTGATTTAAGAGTTGGCTTAGGAAGGTGCTGGCAAATTCACTTAGTTCTTTTAGAAGATGGCTGGGGCAGGGGTTAAAAGCGGATGTTGAAGGACTTGTATGTGTGAAAACAGACCAGTTGCATACTGGGGGCAAAAGGGATGAGAGAGAGAGATGGGCAGGTGAGTGAAGCTGTTAGTAATTTTGGATATTTTCTCTTGAAAATAGGTTGCAAGACGGTTGCAGAGGGAGTTGTTGACTTCAGAGGGGTCCAAATGAATGGTATTTGTTAGAGATTTTATGATGTTTAAACAGAACAGTTTCCGTTAGCAGTAGTTATTCTTTGGGAGTAGTAAGTTTTCTTGGCAAAGTCTTTTTCTTTTCTATATTTCCTTAAGCAGGTGAAATGATTTTTTCATGGCATCTTAGCACAGATTTCAAAGATTGTAGAGATTTAGAGTACCAGGGGGCATGGGGTTTTGCTTTGATGGTTGCAGGAACTAGTGGAGCTATTGCATTTAGGGTGTTATTGATTGCTGAATTCTAGGCACAAATTGTACTATTTATGTCGGAACTTATTAATAAGGGCATATTAGAGAGAAAATGCTTCAATAACATTTTCTGTAGTGTACTTCCTTCTAAAGTGGGACTTTGTATGATTGACTTGAGGTTTGAGAGTTTATCCTTGATGTTTGTGGACAAATGGATGAGTGAATGGTCAGACCAGGGTACAGGGAGTAGGGAGAGTGTGTTTGGTGGAATGGTGAGGAAGATAGGGTTACAGAATACCAAGTCAAGACTACAGCCCTGTTTATGAGTGGGGGTATCAACAATTTGAATCCAGCCAAGACTTTCCATAGCATCTAGAAAAGAAGATGTGGAAGGGTACAGAGAGTGAATCAAGATGGATATTGAAATCTCCAGCAATTATGGTTCTAGTGAGGTCAACTGGAAGGGAAGAGATGAGATGACATCTAGTAGAAGGGTTGAGTCGTGATGTATAAGGCCTGGTGGACAATAAATGGATTACACTTAGCACAAATGGCTAAGCACTGACTTCTTTGGCACCGGCACTACGTTAGTATCGATTCAATACACACAGCAGGTACACATTTAAATACACTCATAGTTATGTGCTTAATATGCACAAAATGTGCTGAAATATGTGCACAAAAAATGCACAGCTGCATGTGAGCAAAAGCATGCACAATGACTTGCATAATTATGTGCAAAACTGGGGTCACATGCACAAGGTGGTGCATGTCAACGGCACACAAAAAAAAAAATAAACCATGTGAAGGAACCGCCTCAGCCTACCATGCAGCCCAAGAAGGAAGCCTGATGAGTGGGGCCTAACTCAGAGACATGAGCGGGAGAAGTACTTGGTAGGAAGTAGCCATACTAAAATACTTCCTTAAAAAACAAACAAAAAAAAACAAAACCAGGCAAACCCCAGTAGGAAATGCATGTCCACCATCTGCTGGAGACAGAATATTGGCGAGCTGGTGTTGGGACAGGACTATATCTCAGATGTCAGCTTCTTACTCAAGTCTCCATCTGCTGGCAGAGGTGAATAACCCACTGGTGGGGATTGGGCTGCCTGAATGCAGAGGAAAGGGATTGCTGGATTTCAGATAGTCTTGTGTTTTTTTTCTCTTCTGTGTGGGAGGGATTAAGGGTTTTTATTTTAAGGAGGTTCTTTTGGGTCAGTAGTTTCTCCCTGCTCTCGTGGCTTCTAGCTCAATTAGCTAGACTAGCCTCAGTTAGTATATGGTACAATGACCCTTCATTTGCAGCTATCCAAGGTTCCCCCACCCCCAACTAAGCCATCAAAGTGAGTGTCCTCAGCCAGGGTCCCACCTGCCTCTGGCTAACATGAATCCTAAATCTAGCCACTAGGTGTCAATGTAGAGCAATGGCTGGGATTAACTCCCCAATCTTCCCCAGGGGCTGTGAACACTGCCTCTGCTACATCTCAGCCCCAGAAAAGCAAAGTTTGGTCCTTTGTAAGGTAGCTCTCAGTACTACTTGTCACTGAGCCACCAGGCTGTCCCTGTTTGTGAGTTTTCTGATAAAGAGCTATTTTTATATCACATTCTGGTTTGTTTCTCTTCTTGACCTGTGTCAGTGGTAGTTAGGGTGATTTCACAAAGGGGCCCATGCAATAAATGAGCGCAGAAAACAGATGCTCAATTTGAGCGCCCACTTTCCTAAAGCCCGCCCAGACCCCTCTCCTGGGTGCGCGATGCAATATTTAAATGAGAGGTCATGCTACCAAGGAGGCGCTAGGGAGAAATGCGCACCCCTAGCGCCTCCTTGGCAGCAGATGCCTAGGAGAGGTTGGCTGTCAGCGGGTTAGGAAAACGGATGCTCAATTTTACGAGCGGCACTTTTTTTTTTTTTTTAAACCTTTTGGTTCCTCAGACTTCATAATCGCCACGATATTAAGTCGGAGGATGTACAGAAAAGCAGTATTTTCTGCTCATCTGTACAATTTTTTGTGTTGCTCAGAAATTAACGCCTGCTCTGGGCAGGCGTTAATTTCTGATTGTAAAAATGTGCGGGTCGGGCGCACATTTTTTTTCAGATCGGGGTGAGAAACTAATAGTCTCATCAACATACATTTGCATGTTATGAGAGCCATTAGGTTTTGTTGCGGGTTGGACGCACTAATCCCCTTACAGCATAAAGGGTTGGGGTCGCGTGTCCAACCATGGGTTAAACAGTGCACTTGGCTGAGTGCACTGTTTTGCATCAGCCCCAAAGCTCTTTAAAGCATGTCAAGCTGCTCATACAAATGGAGAGAGCCGAATATACACGCCAATTCCAATTCATGACTCAGCAGGCATGGACACAGCAGAGGGCCAGTTTTTGATTTGCATTCTGAGTGAACAGTGCCTGGCATGCTGCTATTTGTCTATTACCCAGAGAGTCGTTTCAGCATCTCCATTCACTGCTCAGTCAGAACTTTATCATCAAAAGAAATACTACTTTTAGGTCATCCATTTCTTTTTATATCATGTAACTCAAGATTCAAAAAGCTGCACTTCAAGTTTAAACTAACAACTTATTGGACTCTGCATTTCAAATTTGTACAGTTCTATTCCCCCATTAGTATACCTAACACACAAACCAATCATCCCCACAGTTTATAACAGCTAGTACAAATTTAAGCTGCAAACGCAATGAAGGCTAGAATGGCAGGAGAAATGTGGTCATTGATTGATCATCCCATTAAAAAAAAAAAACACAAACAAAAAAAACCCTTAAATCTAGATGCAGGTACCAAAGAAAAATAAAATTGGATTAGGCACCCTAGATACCTTCTGCCTTGTACTGCACACCCCCCCCCCCCCCCCCAAATCACAGCCAGGCTCCTTCCTCTCTGTTTTTTGGGTTGTGAGCAGCGGCGGCAGCAAAGAGAAGCAACTCTCCACTCCTCTTTGCTGCCGCTGCTCGCGGCCCCAAATGGCTTGTGCCCCCTAGTGGTTGGCAGTGTAGGCCCAGGCCTAGCTCACCTAGAGCTTCCGCCAGCCCTGTCCCACATGGACTCAAGGACCCTTTCCTGAGTGGTTAACTCCCAATACAATACCCAGCATTACATACCTGTAGTTGGCATTATTTTTCTCTATGTCCATCACTTTGCACTTTTCCCACATTAGAGATTCATTTGCCAGATACAATTTCCTTGTCTCTTGAGGCCCTTCTGCAATTCCTCACATTCCACTACTTTAACTTTGAATACATTTTTGTGTCATCTGCAAATTTGATCACCTCACTCATTCCTTTCCCAGATTCATGTATGAATATTAAAACAGAACAAGTCCCAATATCATTCCCTGGGGTACTCCACTAATGACTTTTCTCTATTTGGAAAGGCGACCCATTTATTCCTATCCTTTTTTCACTCTGACTAGTTACTAATCCACAGTAGGACACTACTTTCTATACCAATGACTTTAAATTTGAGGAGACTCTCATGAGGGTGTTATAAAATGCCTTTTGAAAATCCAAAAATACTATCAAACTTGCTCACTTATCTACATATCCTTAAAAGATTTGTAAGGCGAGACATTTCCCTTTGCTAAAACCCAATTCACCATGCTGGCAGTTTGGTCTTCCTTAATGCATGGAATACATTTTGTCTGTGCTTCCAAGGTGCTATTTTTAAACAGTGTCCATGCGTCATGCAAACTTGACTTTAACAACTGCTCCTTTTAGTTTCTAAGGCTCTCATTCTGTCTTAGTCTCCCTTTTTATAGTTATATGCTTCCAGATTAGTTTTTAGTATCCTCCCTCCAGTGATTATGCTATAAATATCCAAGACCGAGTAAAGGAAACTGGTAACACCACCTACAAAGTCTGCCTTGGCCCCCAGTCTGCTTTTCTGGTTCTTGTGGAGAAGCCCCTGCAGGATGTCACAGGCTGCCATCGTCTTGCCTCCAGGAAGCTGGAGAGGTTTGTGCAAGATGTTGTCATACATCTGAGATACATCCCGGCTGAAAAACGGAGGCTGAGAAAGAAGAGAAAGACAGATCAGACAAGGAGTTTACACTTATTTGGGAGGGAGGGATGGGGGAAGGAGGTTAAACAATGATGCATCAAGTAATTGAGGCAGAGGTTTCCATTATCCCAATAAATGTCAAGGTTGTGCGTGTCCAGCAGCACCCATGCCTCTGAAACCCATAGGCTAAGAAGAAGAGGTTGTAGCTAAAGGGGAATGGGCAAAAATGGTTAGAGGGAAGAGGTAAAGGAAAATCAGGAGGTGCTGAGATATGAGGAAAGGGAGGTTAGGTGAACAAAAAGTGAAACCATGAAGGAAAAAAAAAAAAAAAAAAAAGAGCCACTAGTTCTGTATTCTTCAAATGTAAGGCCTGGAGGCCCGGGAGCCAGTGTCACCCCCCCCGTGTGGGTGTTTACTGCTGGGATCACTTGATACAACAGTTTTTCATTCGGCACAACTCTCAGAATCATGTCAATTCGTAGAACGTGATATATGTAATACAAAGCAAAGCATAATCAAAGACTAGAGAGGCTGAGAACAGCATGGGAGTTGGGGGGGGGGGGGGAAGAGGGGATGTAGACAAGATGGTGAAGGTCGAGTGCCTGGGCTGGGCGAAGAGTGTGTGAGGCAGCACAGCTGGGGGAAGATTGTGGGGAGGAGACGAGAGGAGAAAAGAGGGAGAGTTGGGGAGCAGATTTCGTTTAGTTACACGACATGCTGTAAAATGTACCTGAATAGCTGGGGTCAGCTGCAATACTTAAGGGGCGGGGGGAGAAATGCCTCCCCTTATCCTTACCCAGGACGCCAGCTGTTTTATCTGGGCATGGCTTTGAAATATTTTTTTTTTGCCTCTACTCGAAAAGTAGTAAAAGATCACTGCACCAGCTATTTGCACACAAAGCTTGGTAAGCCAATTTCAGTTTGGAAAGGCACATACATTAATGTAGCCAAAATATACAAAGCAGCTAATGGCATGACCTGTCATTTTTGAGGAGGACACCCAAGACTGAGCAGGTGTGCATTTAAAATAAGTGCACACAAATCATTCTGTATTCAGATTTGGGTGTGTGGTGAGGATGGGGGTAATTAAGGTAACATCAGCTGAGATCATGCTGGACGCTACTATAATTCTACCTGCCATGAATTCTTCCACTAAAAAAAAAAAAAAAAAAAGTTGAAAGCCCCCAAATTTAAGCAAAGCTTCTTTCCTCCCTCTGCCAAGTTATACAACTTACCAGACCACACAGCATCTCATAGAGAACAGCTCCCAAGCACCACCAATCCACAGTCCTGTCATAGGGCTGCTTCTTCAGTACTTCCGGGGCCAAATACTGTGCAAAAATTAAAAAAAAATAAAAATAAATTCAAATTTACCTGGTCTGAATACCTGTTATGGCTGTTCTCTTATCTGCTGCAATTAAGTGACCTTGCAGAGGTGAGCACTCCTAATACCTGTATCTTCTTAAAATGCCTTACAGAATCTGTAGCCAACATTTCCTATAAGATGTGCTGGGCATGGTCACACAGAATTCTTCCAGATAGCAGAGTGTACACAACCCATCTCTGTCTCTTCTGTGCTGGTCCATGCAGACCTGGCACTGAAGAGAGAGGGCAAGGCTCCACCACTCAACTGTTATAGTGGAAAGCAGATTCTGGGGAAGACAGGAGGCGGGGGGGGGGGGGGGGGGGGAGAACAGAGACACAGACATTAAAAGAGATTGGTGGAGGCAAGGCGTAAAAATGTGGAATTGTTATATAGAATAAGCTTGTTCCAATAAGCTCAAGAACAAGAGGCAGCAGGCATCTCAAACAGGGATTTTTGTCTGTTACAGCTTGAGATAGGGAGCAAGTAAAGTTGTAGCTCCTCAGAGAAGGATCACTAAGATCAACAACTGAGCAGAAAGCAACAAGAAAATAATTTTCCCCTTTTACTGTAACTCGGGCTCCCCAAACGTCAAGAGCAGCAATCTAGGATATTTGAATCACCTAGAGGGCTCTTGGAGTCTGGCCTTTTTGGCAATGTGAAATGCTGAGGACGAAGGGGGTGTGTGTGTGTCACATTCTCTCCAATTCACCCCCAAATACAAACCTTGCTCCCGGTCTGCTTCCTCACACCCCTTCCTCACACCCCATAAAGCAGGTTTTCCTCTTCTGCCAGCAGGAGGTAAGTAGTACACAAGCACTGCAGAGTTGGTCACACTGCCAGGCAGGTCTCCTTCCTCTTCTGGGAGAATGGGATGGGAACCTTGCTGCCACTGCAGAATTGGTCATGCAGCTACCTCCCTCTGCACATGGGCCCAAACAACCACAACCCTTGCTCCATGGCAGATTTGACCAAAGGCAAGGAAAGTGTGGCAGGCTAGGGTGAAAGCAGGGGCTCTCTCAGACAGAATAATGCCACCCAATGATCTTATAATAGATTTCAGGCTTATGACTGTTGCACATTGTAAGAGAAGTGAGGCATTATATGGATGAGGGCAGGTCTATAATAAGGCAAGGTGAGGTGGCTGCCTCAGGCGGCAGCAAAAGATGCCCCCCCCCCCCCCCCCCAAACTTTCCTCCGGCAGTTGCCTCACCTGCTCAGGCACATAATTAGAGAGAGACAGGCCCAAGGGGTTCTCACCCCGCAGGCCAGAAGAGGAGACTCAGTGAAGAAAAAATTGACATGTTAGCAGGGGCTGAAAGTAAGAGGCCTAGTGGCCACCGCTGGCCAACGAACAGCTATTCTTTGGCCAAAGGCAGCCCAATCCACTGGCAACAGAAGAAACTAGGCCTGATAGCGGCAGAATAAAATAAGAAAGGGGAGCCTGAGCGGCAACGCCTGTGAGTGAGATAGCATGAGAGAGAGTGTTGTGTAGGTAGGAGAGATGAGAGCATGTGTATACATGTATGTGTGAAAGAGCAAGTGTGAGCGAGCATGTGTGAGCCAACAAGTGAGAACATCTGTGTGTTTGTCAAAGAGCAAATGTGAGCATGTGTATAATCAGAGAGCAACTGTGTGCACCTGAGCGCATGTATGAACATGTATGAGAGAGGGAGGAGCAAGTGTCCATCCCCCCCCCATCCCCCCACCAAGGCATTAACCCACAGAATTCTCAAGGTGACCAGAAATCAAACGTTTCCCAGATATGGAAAGAAAGGATTATTTTTTATTTTTTTTTTATTATTCTTGAAAGTTTTAATTGTTGGGTACTATTTAATGTATCTATTTTGAGATATTTTATTGCTGTTTTGGAAATTTTTTATATGAAATTTTAATTGAATTATGTTCTATTCATCTATTTTTAAATGTTTATCATTTTTATAAGTTAGCAAGTAGCTCATTTAAAACTCAATGCATAAATTAAGCTCTGGAATTCATTGCCAGAGGATGTGGTTATAGCAGTAAGGGGTAGATTTTCAAAAAACGCGAATAGGCGTACTTTTGCTGGCGCATCAGGCGCAAGCAAAAGTACGCTGGATTTTAGTAGATACGCGCAGATCCGCGCGTATCCACTAAAATCCTGGATCGGCGCGCGCAAGGCTATGAATTCTGTATAGCCGGCGCGCGCCGAGCAGCCTACCCCCGTTCCCTCCAAGGCCGCTCCGAAATCTGAGCGGCCTTGGAGGGAATCCTCTAACGTCCTCCCCTCACCTTCCCCTCCCTTCCTCTACCTAACCCACCCGCCCGGCCCTGTCTACACCCCCCCTTACCTTTCTCCGGGGATTTACGCCTCCCGGAGGGAGAAGTAAATCCCCGCGCGCCAGCGGGCCTGTTGCGCGCCGGGACGCGACCTGGGGGCGGGTACGGAGGGTGCGGCCACGCCCCCGGCCCGCCCCAGGCCGTAGCCACGCCCCCATACCCGCCCCCAAAACGCCGCGACGACCGGGCCCGCCCCCAACACGCCCCCCTCAGAGAACCCCGGGACTTACGAGAGTCCCGGGGCTCTGCGCGCGCCGGTAGGCCTATGTAAAATAGGCTCACCGGCGAGCAGGGCTCTGAAAATCCACCCCTTAGTGTAACTGGATTTAAAAAAGGTTTGGATAAGTTCCTAGAGCAGAAGTCCATAAACTGCTATTAATCAATAAGGATTAGTAGCTTGGGATCTAGTCATTTAATGTTTGGGTACTTGCGACTTTGTTGGCCACAGGATACTGGGCTTGAGGGACCCTTGCTCTGACCCAGTATGGCATATCTTATGTTCTTATGTATTCTTTGATTTTGTTTGATGTTTTATAAGGAATGGTATTTCCATGTATCCATTATTGCACTGCATAGAGTCTGGCTTGTTCCAGTTTCCAGTCTGCATGTTTATTTATATTATGGGAATGTCTTTTCTGCATATGTGACTGAGGTGAGGTATCCTGCTAATGTGTAGGGATCTATAGCAGACTAGCTTGTTCCCTGTGCCTAATAGGTGGTGTATTGGTGTTTAGGGCATGTATAATATTTGTAGTGTTGCCTTTACATAGATAAGGTTTTTACTGTTTGAGTTGGTGCATTTTTTAAGTCTGGAAGGTATTGGAATTCAGTTTACTTGTGGTTTTGAGGACAAAGCCCACACCCAACATGCATTACAAAAAGGCCTAATACCATATGTTCCAAGAATGTATTTTTTTATTTATTTATTTTTTTTTTTTTAACATGCACTGCTGTGGTGCCAATGTGTATGTTTTATCTCAGATTATATTTTGCATGTCCTTTTTTGTGTAAAATTGGTTATTATAAATGCAGAATTTTTAGTTGCGTGGCAGGGGCACAAGGCTGTAAAGTTCACCCAGGGTGCCTAATGCTCTTGCATCAGTCCATGGAGAGTAGGCCACACATGGCTGCCATCATTCACCCATCATCCACTTCGCCAGAAGAAGATGCTGGGGGGGGTGTTGGGAGTGGAAGGTAGGTCTTAGGGTTCCTGGGAGTGTGGAAAAGTTGTCAGCTTCCTAGAAACATTACTGACCATCTGCCATTCCTCTAGGAACTCTGACCCCTGCTTTCCCCCCTCTGCCGCATTTCAAATTACCAAAAGGACCAGACTACAAAGAGACCCCCCTCTTAATGATTTGACCTGTGTTGTGCCTGGAGAAGCAGCAGATTCTCTTGAGCAACCCCTGGATGAGGGGATGTGTAGGTGAAGGGAATGAAGACAAAAAATGGAAGGGTAGGAAAGAGAAAAATGAGGATAAGGAGGAGGGGAGAAGGGGAGAAGGGGAGAAGGGACACCCACTCTCCCACCTCCACTCACTGCCAAAGTTATGCATGCAACTATTTAAAATATTCATAAACTGCATTCCCACTACCAATACTTGTAGAAGCCCCAAAAAATAAGGGGGAATATTGATTGTAGAGGTGGGACTAGATGTAGTAATGGGTGAAGGATGTAAAATAGGAATTTTTGTTTTATAAAAAATGGACAAAAATGCAAAGAACTATTCTTGACTTTTTTTTTTTTTTGTTTTCTGCATGAAAATGCTTCCCTATCCCTTTAGGGGATAGACATCCCTACAGCTAATGAAACAGGTCTGTGTGTACATATAAACTGTGCTCACTCCGTTCAGCATCTTATCTATCCACCTGGAGCAGCACGGGACTGGAAAAACCTGCCTGCAGATCAACCGTAAAGGATCGCACTAAGGCCAAGTCGTGTCCACCTACCTCTGGGGTTCCACAAAACGTGGATGTCGTTTCCTCGGGCTCCATTCCCTCCTTGCAGAGTCCAAAGTCTGTCAAAACCACATGCCCCTTCCCAGAGCAAAGTCAGTGTTAATTTAAAAACAGTAATATAAATCCAAGCATTCACACACACAAAAGTACTATTTAAGGTATGTGGGCATATTAAACATTAACATTGTACTGCAAAGCAAGAGGATGAGCAGCACCAGCTTTTAAAGGAAAACAAATTAAACATCTACAACACAAATAGTTTTCAAGTCTTCCAGGTCATCAACTGTGTGGATTTTAAAATTGTTTTAGTACAACATGATGGATCTTTCTGGACTCCATACAGTATAGATAAGGATTTTATTAGAGGAGCAGCAGGCTGAGAATCAGCCAAGCCAGGGTTCAAATCCCACTGACGCAGCTCCCTGTGACCATGGGCAAGTCACTCCACCCTCCATTGCCTCAGGTACAAACCTAGATTGTAAGCCCTCTGGGACAGGGGAATACCCGAGGCGTAACTTGCCCAACCACAGGGCCAATGCCATTCTGGAAGCAACAGTTTCTCCCAGTCCAAGTCAGAACCGTACCTCACTGGTTCCCTAGCAAGGTTTAGCACTATTCAGGCTTTACAGGGATCAAGAAGTAGTTGGATTAGGGTAGGTTATCATACACACCTGGCAATCGAGGAGAATGTTTTCAGGCTTAAGGTCCCTGGAAGAAACAGAAAATGCTCCATTTCACCACCTTAACTTTTATGCACTGCAGAAGCTGTGCTCTGTGTGTTCTATTACACTTATACCCCACCTTATCAGACACCAAGAATCATCCTAAGCACTGAAGCTTACAATAAAAACAAAACAAGAAGTTATAAAATATTTCATAAAGAAAGATGAAAACTAGCTGGAATTCACTCCCAGAACTCAGATTTAACATACCTGCCAATATTCAGATGCTGGAAAGAAAAATATGAACACTATTTCATTCAGTGTAAGAGAAAATGGAGAAGTTACTTACCCAATAATTTTTTTTCTTAGTGTAGACAGATGGACTCAGGACCAATGGGTTATGCTCCCCTGTTAGCAGATGGAGACGGAGCAAACAGATATAGTATTTATAGTCCTGCTGTGACCCCAGCCTGCCAGTACTCTCTCCAAAAACAACTGACAGACTAGCAAAAAAATTGATTAAAAGCATGCAGCCATAACTGTACTCAAACAAGAAACACTGAACTCATGTAAGATTTTAAGTACCCCAATCTAGGGACTGGATGAACACTTGCCAGTAATCCCTTGGGACCCAGAGCCCAACAGGAGACTGCTGACACACACACACACACACACACAAGCGGCAGCCAAGGGCAGGAAGCCCAGTCCATCTCTCTATACTAAGGAAAATAAAATTATCAGGTAAGTAATTTCTCTATTTCCTAGTGTGTAGATAGGTGGACTCAAGACCAGTGGGATGTACCAAAGCTACTCCCCAACAGGGTGGGAGGCTGCCTGCAGTCCAGTCAACACCGCATGTGCAAAGGCTGCAGCCTCCCGGGCCTGCACATCTAGATGATAAAACCTGGAAAAAGCATGTAAGGAGGACCATATCGCAGCTCTTGGTTCCTCCCTGGTGATTGATATAGACAGTCATTTGGGCCGATACAGTAAAGTGCAGCCGTGGTTACCTGGTTTTTAACCCGCTTTGGCCGCGTAAGGCGTACCCACGATTCAGTAGCTGCTTTTACGTGTCCTTACTGCTTGCCAAAAAGGACGCGTATCCCTTTCCGCCCGCCACATGTATTTGACATGTTAATGATCGGATTAGCTATTCCCTCCGATACAGTAACGTGCGCCCAAATTATCGCCCTATTAACCAGCTTATTTACTGCGTCTTTAACCTGAATATTTACTGCCTACCCTATCCCTGGCATTAGTGTGGTGTTCAGTCAGCTTCGTACCGGACAGCGCCATGGACAACATGTAGATACTGGCTCTGGTGATATTTTTCATTCGGTTGAGAAGCAGAATAAGAAATGCTTGGCAGATTAGAGAGGCGAACAGGGGAGCCCAGCAGCAAGGGGAACCCAGCAGCAAGACCGGAGAACCCAGCAGCAAGACCAGAGCAGGTATGTGTTCTGTTTCGGTTCAACTGTACCATCCATCTCTGGGCGTCTGAGGCTCCTGACATGGACGCCTCTACGGACACCGGAGAGATAGGCGTCCTGAGGTTCCGGGGTCCAGCGGAGACATGGACGCCCTATCCGGAGCCTTCCTCCTGCTTGGACGCCGCGGATTGGACGTCTGGCCGGGCGCTCAAGGCAGCAGGGCCTACAGGCAGGAAGGTTCATGAACAGAAGCCGCGACCTCTGATGTCCAAGGTCGCGGCATCCGTTCATGGACCTTCCCGCCTGTATCCGGGAGTCCATGAATGTCCATGACGTCCAAGCTGCAACCTTGGACGTCCGGCCGAGCGCTCAAGGCAGCGGGGTCTGTAGAAAAGAACCATCCACTTACCTGGTGGAATGACATTTGTAATGACACTTCAAATGACAGGTACCAGCGCACCCCGGATACTGTATAGGCGCTGCATACCGCTCTATACAGTAAAATGGATTGCGAACGCCTACCGCTTCATTGACGCGCTTTGAACGCTGCTTGGATTTGTGTCTAATTTGAATACTAAATCGAGCGGTATGTGAACCAAAATATGCACACGGCAAATGAGCGGGCGCCTGGCACTGCTTTACATGTCCTTACTGTATCAGCCCGATTGTATTGTCCAATATCATGTGGACCACTTGATCCTGCAGCTGAACTGCAAGCATGCTAACTGGACTGCCCGGGCATCCAAGCAATTGATGTTCCAGCGGGACTCTTCAGCATTCCAACACCCTTGGGCAGTCAGCTCCTGACAGTGAACTCCAACCCTGGAGACTTGAATCCGTTGTAAGAACCAACCAGGTCGGGGAAGATAAGGAAACACCCTCTCTCAGATGAGCCTCCTGTAACCACCACTAGAGGTGAGAGCAGATTTCCATCAGCAAGTGGAGCTGAAAATAGTCCTGAGACTGCAGGCTCCAATGAAACAATAGCGAGCACTGAAGAGGACACATATGCATCCTCAATTCAAACTTCCAGCAGGAAAGCCTTGTCCTGTCCCCTATCGAACCAAAACTCCAGATACTCCAACAACTGGGACAGCTGAAGACTGCTCTTGGCCAGGTTCACCACCCAACCAAACTCCTGCAACAAGGAGGATTACCTTGTGCATCACAAGGCGGCTCTCTTCTTGAGACTTGGGATGAATCAGCCAGTCGTCCAAGTATGAGTACAGCAGGATCCCTTCTCTTCGAGGCCACTGCTACTACCACCATTACCCTGGAAAACATCCTGGGGACAGTGGCTAGACCAAACAGCAGTATCTGAAACTGATAATGGCACCCCAAACACCACAAAATGCAGAAAACATCAATATTCCAAACAGATGGGAACAGGACCGTAAGCATTGGACAGAACCAGGGAGATCAGAAATTCCCTCCTCTGCACTGTCATTATCATAGAGCTCCTGGTTTATTGGAGTACAGAGATGGTCTCTGGTTGCGGGGGGGAGAGGGCATCTGCTATCACTGCCATACTCTGTCTCCTGTACCCGCTGCCTTTCAGCTGAATAAGCAGCTGACTCCACGCTGGGAAACTCAGCTACCGGACCAAGGCACACCTCCGAGGGACCATGGAAATCACCTCATGAATTTTCAACTGTGGGAGGGACCTTTTTGTATCACTGCAGGAGAGTGGGCCTCTTTTCCTGAATTCAAAATTTCTCCTTCCACAAAAAACCCGAAGCAATCCCCATAGGGAGATGCACATCAACCATCTGCTGGAGACTGAGAATACTGGCAGGCTAGAGTCACTGTGGGACTATGTATACTGTGACATCAACTTGTTCCTTCTCCATCTGCTAACAAGGGAGAATAACCCACTGGTCCTGAGTCCATCTGTCTACACGCTAGGAAAATGAGGGCTATTTGAAGAGGTCAATAGTGCAAAGAAAGTTTGGCCAAAAGACAGCATTCTTCCTCCTAAAGAAGAATGGTGGCAGTTCTACAGAATAAGCACAAGTGGCTTGCTCAAAGTTACAGTGATCAAGTATCCATGGTGGACTCCAATCTGTCCTTGCTATGCATGGTCACAGTCTGAGAAAGGTCCTAGCTCACGCAGCCTGTGCGCCTTGTTCTTACCTGTAGATGATATTCAAAGAGTGCAGGTAGCCAATAGCACTGGCTACCTCTGCCGCATAGAACCGGGCACGAGGTTCCAGGAAACAACGCTCTCTCTGAAGATGGAAAAACAGCTACAGATACAAAAAAAATACAAAAAAGTAATTGTCAAGAGATGTTTACCAAACCCTAAAAACAAATACATCCTTTATAAGACATTTCAGACTGGTGTGTCTGCCAAAAAAACCACAACAGAAAGACATTGCCAAGTCATGATGCTGGATTGCTGCCCATCCTCTAGCCCAGGTTAGTGAACACTGGGGCCCTTGAATACTGCAATCCTGTTCTCTCAATAATCAAGCTGTCAAGCCAGTCTAGAGCCATTATATGCAATTACATCTCTTGAATATATTGCAGTTATGCTGAAAAGAAAGAAGGGAATCTGCAAAAGTAAAAAAAAAAAATTAAGTATAATAAATGAAGGCCACTTTCAAATACAAAAAGAGAATAAACTTAAATTGATAGTGACCTTAAAATTTCATTATTGTATTGAAAGCATGCTAGGTTTCTTTTACCCATGTCTGAATCTGCCCTAGAGCACCTAGAGTGCTCTAGGGCAGATTCAGAGTGTTTTGCTTTATTTCTTTTGGGCTTTGCCATTCCTACTCTAGCAAGTTTAAGCAGCGAAGCCATTCCCTGCTCAGATGTAACCTGGTGCTGGGAAGCGTGCAGAAGAAAAGCTCATCTGGGAGGCTAAGAACAGAGACAATTTAAACAGTTACTAGGGGGTGAGGGGGACTGCAGGTATTTTGGAGTTTTCTGATGAAGCTTGTAGTGTGCTTGTATGTTTCAGTAACATCTACTCTAAATTTGTAGATCAAAACAAAACAAAAAAAGTTATTAACTTAAGATTTGCCAGATGAATAATATGCATGTCATGGGAAGCAGGAACACCACCCTTACTAGTTATACATCCTACTATGCACTCACCTCTCCTCCATTGACGTAATCCAGGACAAAGTACAGCTTCTCAGAGGTCTGGAAGGAATAGTGAAGACCCACAAGGAAAGGATGCTTGAGGTTTTTCAGGAGAACATTGCGTTCTGCCATGATGTGGTTTTGCTGGAAGAGTAAGCCACCCACATTAGGGTGTGGTCCTTTCTTCACTTTCCTATCAGTATCTTGTCCAGAAAATTGCAATTTAATGGCACCAGAGTGCCCACAGCTATAAAATTACCAGACTGGTTGATCACACATTGAGTTGGCATTACTGCCACATGTGTTACATGGCATGGATGGCCAATTGAAGCTAAGGCACAAGTACCCAATGCTCTCCACTACTGAACTAGCTTTATCATCAATAGTACCAGCTAATATGTTCATGAATTTTGGGGGAGGTGAAAGAGGGAAAGGAGAGAGAGAGAGAGTCACCCTTCTAAATAAGAAAACAAACTGTCGACATTTTTAAATATACGAAATGACAGTGACCATAAAAACTAAACCAATGCAATACCGTGCACTGGCCGCAGTGCATGGCTCAACACACGATTGGACACTCCATTTTGGAAGCGTGTCCATAACCCTGATGCAAAAAATGAGGGTTAGCATGTCCAATAGAGCGTGTAGCTAATAGCACTCATCACACGTAAATTCATGTTGATGAGGCTATTTCCCCCGGATACAAAAAAAAAATGTAGAGAAAAGCAGAAAATATTGTTTTTCTATACTTCCTCAGACTTAATATTGTAGCGATATTAAGTTGGAGGGACAGAAAAAGGAGGGAGAAGATTTGCAGTCTAGCAAGGGTGGTTTTATCATACAGACCTTGGATTCCAGATTTCAAATACATGACCCCCGGGTCTGACCAGGACCGCTTGGCCCATCGGGCCAGATCTTGGGGGTGGTCAGACCATTTTTTTTTTTTATCTTACTCCTTTTACTGTTCCTCCAACTTAATAGCGCCACGTTATTAAGTCAGAGGAAGTACAGAAAAGCAGTATTTTCTGCTTTTCTGTACACTTTTTGAGGTAAACATGTGCGCGTCAGGTGCACTTTTTTTTTTTGCATCTGGGGGAAATAACCTCATCAACATGAATTTACACTGATGAGCACTATTAGCTACGCGCTCTATTGGACATGCGCTTTGGACACACTAACCCCCGTTTTGCATCAGGGGTTATCTAAAACGTGCGCCCAATCGCACATTGAGCCATGTGCTGCAGCCAGCACATGGTATTGTATCGGCCCCTTAGATCAGGCACCCAGCATTGAGTGCCTGTTTCCTATGTACCAATATTGAGCGCACATTAGGAAATTGGTTTCCTATGCACCAATATTGCATCTTAGCTTTCCTGTACTCCATTTAGACATCTCGGCTAACCCAAGAAGGACTGCTAGTATAAATAAAGGCTATTTCTAGCAATAGGGTTTTTTTTTTTAAGAAATTGAATAATCAATGAATTTCTAAGAACAGTCATTTCTAATGCAGTCATTCAAACACACCAAGGCCTAACCATGGATGCTAAAATCAGAAGACACCTTCCTTGTAGCATGAAGCCCTCTAGAAATATTCTTTTGAACGTTTCAACTTCAGAAGTGATGTTTGTCAAGTGTGTTACTGCTTACCCTATAATTCATGGTTTTGCTAATTAGATTAAAGGCATACTGCATGTAAAGCCTGCCTAGAAGTGAGAGACCAGCATGAGAGTAGATACCAAGACTCCTGTGTCATCTTGCATTGTTCTGTCATTGTCATAAACAGATGTTAGGGTGTGGTGGGGGATGCTTCACGCAGGATTACACCTCAAAAGCCGCAGAGAACTTAATTATTGCATACCAGAATGAATTAAATCCACATCATTGTAAAAAAAAAAAAAAAAAAAATTAATGTTTTGTTCCTGGACATACTTAAATGGCAATTTAACATATCTCCTTCAAAGGGCTTGTCATCAAGTCAACCTGTCCACACAGGAACAATATAGTCACCGTATGGTTGACTAAATATGCCTTAATTTAATAATTCCAAAATCCTTTAAAAGACTGAGTCTATTTTTGGAGAGCTGGTTTGTGTTTGACAATATAAAGCTTTGGATGTTAACTGTTTATGGAATATCCATGTAACTTAGAGAATATAATATTGCTTTCTATAGTCACAGAGAACAAGAGGGCAAACAAAAAATGTTAATACCCTTAGAAACACTTCGTTCCAATTACAAATATTAGGGGGTTTTTTTTGCAGGAAAAGCACCAACACCTCCACATTTTCAGAGATAGCATGACCCCAGACCCTATTCTCTCATCAGCAGCACCCTGAACTCATTGAGGTGACCTCATGATAGGCCCCACCAGTGTTGGGGAGCAAGCAGCAAGGTTCAGAACCCTTCCCTCGCCCACTAAGAGAAACTTTGGATTAGAGAGAGTTGCCTCCCATGAAAGCCTAGCTAGATTTTAATGCTGTAAACCACATCACTGCACACCTCCTCCCCCAGAAAAAAAAATAAAAAAATAAGTAGCTTAAACATAATTTAACAAAAAAAACCAACCCTTTATAGATCCACTCAATGCACCTATAAGCAGATTGATTAATCTGGCTCCTACAATCATGGGATTCATTTTAATTATTCTACAAAAACCTAAAACCTTAAAATACGTAATAAAGCCTGACTCCCAAGCTATTAATCTGATGGGAATAATTAAACTGGCTTTCAGTTGTAGCATTTAAGTGTTCCACCACATCCCCCATATAACAGATCATCCCTTTTATATCCACTGCAGGATGTCACACATCAAAAGTTCTTATTTCAGGAAAAGAAATGTCACGGAGACTCATCCTGGCTGCAGGAGCCCCAACAGTTACAGCTGAGATTCTGACATACAGGCAGGGTAGGAAAGGGGGAGAGGGAGAGGGAGTAAATGTCTCAGCATAGATGAACCTGAACTTGTCCTACCTCTTTCTTCTTCAGGATGGTCTTCTTTTGCAGAACTTTCACAGCGTAAAACTTCCCATCGCACTTGCGTTTGGCTAAAAGAACCTGTACCACAAGTATTGAGGAGTGGAAAAAAAGTGAAGAAAAATAAAATTGAGTACCAGAAGTCACATCTGTCCACAAAAAAGACTCACTCTCATACACAAAGAGCCCAATATTAGTGTGCTCATGACCAGTGTTAAGAAATCATAATGAACTGAAAGCATCTGGATTCAGTAGTTATGAGACACCATATGCAAAAAGTTGGAATTTTTTTTTTTTAATTTTGTTTTTATTTAAGAGAACCAGAGTCAAAAGTGGTTCAAAACAAAGCAGCACGAATGTCTTCTCATCGCACCTCCAATAAAAACCATGTCAAGCTGAAAAACCATCTACATTTCCCACAATCAGTAAGGACCGAGAAAAGATCTACTTACTTTTCCAAAGCTCCCTTTTCCAATAACTTTTAGGAAATCAAAATCTTTTGGTTTTGCACTATTAAGAAAAGAACAAAGATTTTATAATTAAACTCTCTCATCCGTCACTGTATTTTACTATGGATGTCCACTGTCTAAGAGGTCCTAAGATACATTTTTATGACATGGTGGAATCTCATCCCCTTTGATCTTTAGGAACGCTACCTACAACCCTTTGGCTTCAGTTGCTCTGGCCAAGATATAGCATCACACTTGCAAACAAGGTCGTCAGTCAGCTTTAGAGTTTACTTCTTTTGGTCCAACAGATTTGAGACATGTGTCATCTCATCCAAGCTGCACCTTCTCTTCTGACAAAAACACTATTGCAGTGAAATCCCTAGATAGGACTAGTTACCATGGCTCAACACAGAGCATGTTGGTAAGAAACAAAATTAGTCCATGCACAATAAGAGTTGAAGCTGTTTCAGAAAAAAAAAAAAAAAAAAGTTTCAAAACCATAAATACCCTCAATATTTGTGCTAAAGAGTAAATAAAATGAATGGACAGTTCATTTTCTTATTGTGCTCATGGTTTTCACACTATAAAAAACTTGTTCTTAAAATTGAAAAGCTGGTTTTCAGAAAGAAAAAGAAAGAAAATGTCAAGAGAGCACACCAAGGGAGATCTCGCAAAGATATTCCAACCCCTGACATCCACAAATTCATCCCTTTTTGATCAAGCTGAACCTCTGTGCAGAGGATGGAAAATCGCCAGATTAGACTGGTTGCAAAAGCAGGAAAAATGCCAGGGTTTCTGTGTGTGAGGAATTGTAAAGAGGTTCAGAGACCTTGGGTGCTGAAGCAGTTATTTCCTGAGACTTAAGGTGGACCACGGGACATTATTCAGTGTCCCTTCCAGGCTCTTAACGCTATGAGATCATTTGCACAGTAGGAAGCCGTGCTAGATTCTACCCACCTTTACCAGCCACACTGAACCTTCCTCCACCTTAGAAAATTTAAACATTATGGGCCGGATTTTAAAAGGGTTACGTGCATAAGTTATGAGCGTAACCCTCTTAAAAGGCCCCTGCGCGCGCCGAGCCTATTTTGCATAGGCTCGGCGGCACGCGCAAGCCCTGGGACGCGCGTAAGTCCCGGGGCTTTGCAAAGGGGGTGTGTCAGGTGGACAGCGCGAGAGGCGTGTCGGGGGCGTGATGCCAGCCCGGGGGCGTGGTCGAGGCCTCTGGACCAGCCCCCGGATCGGGTGATGGCGCGCCGGCAGGCATAAATCTGCCAACAAAGGTGGGGGGGGGGGGGTTTTAGATAGGGGAAGGGAGGGGAAGGTGAGGGGAGGCGGAGGGAACAGGCAGCGCGCGCCGACCCCGGATTTTATAAGATACGCGCAAATCTTATAAAATCCAGCGTACTTTTATAAAATCTACCCCCATATTTCAAGCCTAAACTAAAAACAGTCACAAGGTTCCAGACCACTTGGATTATTTGCTTTTGACATGCAGTACATCAAATTTAACAAACAGTAAAATGTCTTGAGGGTTAGTACTCAAAAAGTACATTTACTATGCCATCCCAGAAATCCTATTAAATCTGCGCCCATGGGCACTGCAATCGAGATGTGCAATCCCAAGTGTGGTTGGACCCAGCAGTGATTCTCCCTTTCACAAGATTCATGTAAATGACACCAAGTTCTGAGGAGTCTCCCTTAGCTGCCATTACATCAGGACTTTCAAACAAAAAATAAAAAACAACCCCCTTCAGTTTCATTGCACCAGTATTTCATCTTTGGAAATGTACGTGTGTGTGCACGCAGAGCCTTATGTACTTACTTTGGATTTGCAGAGGGTCCCAGATTGATATCATCAGTTGACAACATTGGAGGCTAAATAAGAGGAAAATAAAGCTTAAAGACTGACATTACAGACAAGAATATTAACCTTTTGAAATACTGCGCCTTCGTTACCAAGATCTTGAAATCATTCATTGATCTTTCACCCTTGCACTGGCCCTGCATAGAGTAGTAAACACCCTAGGCAAAAACCTTCCAATTTTGCATCCCTCCCACCAAATACCTGCCTATTGGTAACAGCTCTGGTACCTCTCCCCCTGCTCAGCATCCACTTTTCACCCAAGTTCTGTACCCCCCCCCCCGGTCCCTTCTCTGTGCCTTTGGCCAGCTCCCCCCAGTATCCTCCTCTTTCTTCACTCCATGCTCAGCATACCAGCAACCTCCCTCTCTCTCGTTGCACTGCAAAAAAAAAAAAAAAAGGGGGCCCCACCCATCCTGCGCTCTCTCTCTCTCTCTAGCATTCGCTCCCTTCTGCCTTGGAGTGCCGGGCTCTAAGGTGGCGCCTTAACGCTTTGGGGATTTTGCTGCCATCAACTCACCCCCAAACTTTAGCGCTGTATGGGAACACCTAGTTCGCCTACTGTAAGAACTGGCCCCGACTAGGTGATAAGCTTTGCTCTCTTATAGTGACTATCAGCACCAGCTCAGCTCCGACAACTCTGGTGTTACAGCAGATCCTAAACAACGTGTGTGTACCAAAAAACAAACTGATGCTGTCATTACAAGCAATGTCCTGGCATGCAAAGACTAAAACATTGTCCTGGGATCCCAGGGCATCTCGAGACAAGTAATTGCTCTTCTGGTCGCTGTTGTGGTATCAGCTGCTGATAGCACCCCCCCCCCCCCCACCACCACAAAAGAAAAGAACTTTGGTCCAGAAAACAAAATAGTGTAAAAAAATTACTAATGGATTAAACTAAACTGATGTATATGTTGGCATGCCTGGGTTTGCTTTGTTAGCTAGTTCTGTTTCTTCCTACCATTTAGTTGGCGCACACCTGTGTGCATGACATGTGCATACTAATGATATAGTCCCATATCTACCCAAATCTACAGATGATTTCAGGAGACAGCCGACATGAATTCAAGCAGAATTTTTGATTTACTACACTACAACCAAAAAAGACATCATGTGGTACCCTGTTGATTCTAAATGAACACGTGTGCACTCCCCGACCACTGAGCTGCCAGTTTGTGAAAGAAAGGTTGTTTGAAAAGAGGGAAGGAGTCAAGTTACTGTACATTGACTCAAAATTAAAACCCCCTTTCAACATGCCACAGATGTATTTTGCACACAGCCTCCTGTGAAATTTGGATAAGATGTAGCCTTTCAGAGCAACAAACTTGAGTGCAAGAAAAAAAAAGGTAGTCTGTAAGGAGGTACTATCATGGTATATGCGCCATCTAGTGAGATAAAAACAAAAACTATATACAGGGATACCTTTTTTTTTTTTATTGGCACAACTTAATATATTTCTTGATTAGCTTTTGAGAGTTAATATGGCAGCCAAACTACATTACCTAGAGGAATAAGTCCATAAAGACCAGAAAACTAAAAAGGTTAACTTAAAATGTTTCCACAGAATCAGCACTGTAGACACGTTAAAAAGAACCCTCTGGTTCCAGAAATGTTACTCCAAGTAAAATATATTTCTTCAGATATTAAAAATAAGCTAGACCCAACAAATCTGGAATCCAGGAAGCCCCATGTGGGTCATGGAGCCTAGCACCCTCTCTCCAGAGCCAGTACTATGGAAAGTACCCAGCAGATCATTCCCAGAATTGGTGATCCAAGTTCATCCAGCCAACTTTTTTTTTTTTTTTTTAAACTTTCTATAGTACTAGCCTTCACCACATCCTCCAGCAATAAATTCCATTGCTTAATTGTGTATGGACAAAAAGACACCCCCCCCCCCCCCCCCATCCATACGCACACTAAGGGGTACATTTTTAAACAGCGCGATTTGGCCTACTTTTGCTTGCACATCAGACTCAAGCAAAAGTACGCTGGATTTTAGTAGATACGCGCGGAGCCGCGCGTATCTGCTAAAAACCTGGATCGGCGCGCGCAAGGCTATTGATTTTGTATAGCCGGCGCGCGCCGAGCCGCGCAGCCTACCCCCGTTCCCTCCAACGCCCTCCCCTCACCATCCCCTCCCTTCCTCTACCTAACCCACCCGCCCGGCCCTGTCTACACCCCCCCCTTACCTTTCTCCGGGGATTTACGCCTCCCCGAGGGAGAAGTAAATCCCCGCGCGCCAGCGGGCCTGCTGCGTGCCGGGACGCGACCTGGGGGCGGGTACGGAGGGCACGGCCACGCCCCTGGACCGCCCCGGGCCATAGCCACGCCCCCATACCCGCCCCCGAAACGCCGCGACGACCGGGCCCGCCCCCGACACGCCCCCCTCCAAAAACCCCGGGACTTACGCGAGTCCCGGGGTCTGTGCGCGCCGGTAGGCCTCTTTGAATTTAGGCATACCGGCGAGCAGGGCTCTGAAAATCCACCCCTAAATTGTTAGGGAACATTGCATGAAACTATTTGAAAAGGAAAAATAACCATTTGCTATGAACCTATTTCACAACACACAATTTTATAAGCCTTCGTCATATCCACCCCCTCCCTCTGCAAATCCTCAGTCTGCTTGCATTTTAACTACTTTGAATAATTATATCATTTACAAATCTGATCACCTCACACATTACTAGCTTTCCAGATTATTCATGAATAAAGTTAAACATTAGTCCCAGTACATATCCCTGGGGCACTTCTCTGAACCGATAAAACTGACCACTTAGTCCTGCTCAGTTTCCTAGCCTTTAGTAATTAGTTCACTATAGAACATTGCGTCCTATCCCAGTTCCTTTTAATTTCCTCAGGAATCTCTCAAGAGTGGCTTTATACTCCAGAGACACTGACTGGTTTTTCCTCTCCAGGCTGAGAACAATTTGTAGATGCTTTTTCAAAAATTATGTAACAGATATCCAGAGCACAAACACTAGAATCTTGAAGAAAAAAAAAACAAGTTTGAAATTGCTATAACAGATGTTAATATAAAAAAAACCAAAACAAACAAAGTTGCAATTTTCAAAAAACCATTTTTGCATGTAAAATCCAGTTTTACATCATAAATTCTCTTGAAAATTAACTCCAGTGTTTGCACCAAATATACCCTAAAAAAAAAAAAAAATAATAATCACTAAAGTGTAAATTCTTTTTAAGTCAGCCATAGGTTTCTAAAAGTTACTCACCTGAAGGTTAGTGACCAAGTTTTTGGAGCGATCCATTTTTAATAAGTTGATAGTTTCCGCACTTTAAAAAAAATTGCAAAAATATTATTTTATGAAATTTATTGTCCCATTGGAAAAAAAAAAAAAAGTCTCCATTCAGTATTCTGTCATGAAAAGAATGCTTCAACCTCTGCTGTGTCTTTAGTCACATCTCATTTGCTATCTTTCTTTTTGCCTCAAACCCAAACCTCACCAAGAGGAACCACAAGTGAGAGAAGCATCAATACCCAGCTCATGTTCTCTTAAATCAAGTGCAAAGGTTCCCCAGATGCACTGTGGAAATCCATTGAATTTTTCCCAGACTTGGTGAAAATCAGAATAGAATTTGTCAATCTGCAAACAAAATGACTACAGGTCCACCCGGTGCAGGTTTGCTGACATCTGCAGATGTCTTTTGTAAAAAAACTGTTTAAATTTTATGAACTTGTAAGAATTTTGCAGGTAAAAGGAAAAATTGAAAGAACCCCCCCCCCCACCCCCAAAAAAAGGAGTTTTGCAGGCTCTCATGATTTACATCCAATTTCTTTTCTAGCCCAGAAGATTCCTCCTGCTCCTGTGCACTTCCAGCTAAATCAGATCTGGCCTCTATTGTGCTGCAAACCCTACCTGCACCTACCCAAGGACTCTTCCCTCTTATTTCAACATCCAACCAGAAGCCTAGCTATTGCGGTGAGTGTCTTCAGCCAAGGTCCACCGCTGCAGCTCCTTCTAGAGCTCAGCTGACCTGCAGAAGCCAGGGTTAGGGTTCAGCACTGTAAGAGAGACCTTCCCAAAAAGGGCACATGAATACCATCTCTGTAGCATCTCCAGCCCTCTCCAAGTCTCCTGCATAGCAGCATCCAGCACTGCCATTGACCCATCGGGCTGGCCCTACACATTTTGTTTTGCACATTTCTATTTCCGAGTTATAAAGCAATACATACCAGCTAAATGAACAAAAATGTTCAATCAGGCTTGCAGGTCCAGTATGCATGGCACTAGCCACTGATATTACATCCTAACCTCTTAAGAGTGCCAATGACTAATGGAATAGCAAATCTTACCAAGAGTTACTAGACCCTATAGCCATGTATGAGGTATTATGGCCATATTAAAAAAAAAACAAAAAACTTAAGGGTAGATTTTCAAAGGTGTGCGCACACAGACGTGCACATGTTATAAAATCTGGGGGGCCGTGCACACAAGTGGGGGGGGGGGGGGGAAGGAAGACTAATGCAGTTTCTGCATGGCGACACATCCTGGCCTTCCCCAGTTCACTCCAATTAAGGAGTGGACTGGGAGGGAGCTTGCCTACCTCGCTTCCCCAACCCCTAAATCCTACCTTTTTGCTTTTTTTTTTTTTTGTTGTTGTTCTTTTCCAACTTACCTCAGGGCCTGACCTGAAATAAGCTGCACATGCAGGCAGCTGCGTGAGGCTCCGGGACAGCGATCAATGTCCCGGCCCGCCCCCCTCCCCTTCAAAGAGGCCCAGCACTTACGTGTGTACTGGGGTTTATGCACGTGGCCAGGCTCCTTTGAAAATGTACCCCATAGTTTATATAAGCCTGGGGAATGTAATAATGTTCCTAGTGAATGATGCATTAAACACACAGATCGATAGCTAACACTGTAACTCATAGCTGGCAACCTTCCCCCTCCCATTTAGGAGAAGACCTGTTTAAATTTGTATTATATTTATATATATATATATATATAC
Organism: Rhinatrema bivittatum; assembly: GCF_901001135.1. Taxonomy (NCBI): domain Eukaryota; kingdom Metazoa; phylum Chordata; class Amphibia; order Gymnophiona; family Rhinatrematidae; genus Rhinatrema; species Rhinatrema bivittatum. The sequence goes on along the minus strand of NC_042622.1, from coordinate 50,448,277 downwards.
ACATATATATACACACACGCACACAATTTTTTTTTCCACATATTAACATCCCCTCCCTCCTAAAAATTCTACATCTGAGCTTTCATGGAAATGTAATACAAGCAGACCTTAGCCTTCAGAGGTTTGCTTTAGTTATATGGCTAAATAAGAGAAGTAAAAACGAGCAAATGTCATTTTTGGTAAAAATATTTTTTCTGCTGTTCTGCAAGTTTGTCCCTGCCAACAATTCAAAAGGGCACCAACAGCATGCTCCTAACTGCTGGAGAGAAGACTAGTGCTCGGAGGATACGGGATTTAGTCTCAGTGCCTTCCTGACCTCAGGTGGTAGTTACAACAGGGATGGCACCTATCAGCTATGGCAACATAGGCTGCCATCCCATTAGGGACCATAAGTGTCACCAATTTCATGCAGATCACACGATACCAGTCACGTGATTAGACCAAATGTCCTAGGCTGGAATTAAACCAGTTTATAGGTCTATCCAGTAAAGTGTGGCCGCGTTTACCCCGCTCCTAACCCACGTTCTACTCACTTTCCAGCCGCGTTAGCCCTTCCTGCGATCCACAACCCCCTTTAATAGGGATGTGAATCGTTTTTCAACGATTAAAATTATCGTCCGATAATGTTAATATCGTCTTAAATCGTTATAGAACACGATACAATAGAAATTCTAACGATTTATCGTTAAAAATCGTTAAATCGTGTTAGTGCGCACTAAATCGAGTTAGTGCGCACTAACTGAAAATGATACAAATAAACACTTTCCAGGTCACTGAAGGTCAGTTAGGAATGAATATGTGTTCCTATTGGCTGGCTGCCCTCTTATCTATTGATGTTACCAAGGTTACCACTGAGGTGATGGTTGGGGGGATGGGAAATGGAACTGGAAACTAACGAACACCAACAGAAAATGAAACAAAGTGTTCACACTTCCCAGGTCAGTAAAGGTCACTTAGGAATGAATATGTATGTATGTATTCCTATTGGCTGGCTGTGCTCTTATCTATTGATGTTACCAAGGCTAACACTGAGGTAATGGTTGGGGGGATGTGAAATGGAAACAGTTGGAAGCTTGACAAAAAGTAATGTAATGATCAGCACTCACGTGACTAGAACTTGTTTGTTTATTATTTTTGTTAGCAGGCACCTGAAATGCTAGTGCATGTTGAATTTGCCAATCACTGTGCATTTTAGAAAGGTGGTCCTGGCTGGAACTGTACACAGTTCAAATATATGTAATTGATTGTTGGTAAGTTTATTTTTTAAGTAGCCACACTGGCACAAGTATGTTTACTTTTCCTCCTACTTAACTCACTAGCTCAGCTTTGTAAGAAGGGCTTCTCTGCTTGTGTGTTGTTTTTGTTTGGTGTGAGGAGAGCAGAAACATCAGATCTTTATTCAATCTACTACAGTCATCTCTTACAGTGCCCTATCCCTATTAATACCAGGAGTGTTGTGATCTTCCTGCACACAGTGCCCTAACCCTGATACCAGTCTGAGACAGCTCCCTCCCTGCATTACTAGTGAGAGGCTGGCTTCACAGACAGGGGGGAGCTGCCTGACCCTCACTCCTGACTTCCCCCATGTCCCAGCTAGTGAATGGTGTGTGGGTGAGGGGGGGGGGGGGGGAGGATGGTGAAGTCTGAGACAGCTCCCTCCCTGCATTACTAGTGAGAGGCTGGCTTCACAGACAGGGGGGAGCTGCCTGACCCTCACTCAAGCAGAGAAGCCCTTCTTACAAAGCTGAGCTAGTGAGTTAAGTAGGAGGAAAAGTAAACATACTTGTGCCAGTGTGGCTACTTAAAAAATACACTTACCAACAATCAATTACATATATTTGAACTGTGTACAGTTCCAGCCAGGACCACCTTTCTAAAATGCACAGTGATTGGCAAATTCAACATGCACGTGTCTGCTAACAAAAATAATAAACAAAGAAGTTCTAGTCACGTGAGTGCTGATCATCACATGTCAAGCTTCCAACTGTTTCCATTTCACATCTCCCCAACCATTACCTCAGTGGTAACCTTGGTAACATCAATAGATAAGAGCACAGCCAGCCAATAGGAATACATATTCATTCCTAAGTGACCTTTACTGACCTGGGAAGTGTGAACACTGTTTCATTTTCTGTTGGTGTTCATGAGTTTCCAGTTCCATTTCCCATCCCCCCAACCATCACCTCAGTGGTAACCTTGGTAACATCAATAGATAAGAGGGCTGCCAGCCAATAGGAACACATATTCATTCCTAACTGACCTTCAGTGACCTGGAAAGTGTCTATTTGTATCATTTTGAGTTAGTGCGCACTAATCGGAAAAAACGATTTTTAACGATTTTTCAACGAAATAATCGTGCCAAACACGATTTTCTTCTCCTGCCACACGATTTCTATCGTTAAGACGATATGGAAAACGATTCACATCTCTACCCTTTAACCTACCCTTACCGCGTCCTAAAATCCCCGGGCAACCCCTTCCGCACGCGGCATGTATATTGCATGCAAACGAGCGAATTAGCTATTCCCTAGCATCCAGTAACCCGCGCCCCGACTATCGCTATTTTACCCTGCCGTTCTGCCGCACGTTTAACCTGCTAACTTACCGCCTACCCTTACCCCTGAGTTAGAGGCAGGGGTAAGGGTAGGCGGCAAGCTTTCCCCCAGCCCCCGCTCACCTGCCCTGGCCGCGTCCATGGATGCTGGTCTCCGGGGCAGCCCCAGTCCTCTCCCCTCCTTCCGAAGCAAAAAAAAAGCGAAAAAAAAAGTTGCAAGAGAGGGGAGAGGACGGGCAATCCTACGCTCGGCGACTTACTTTTGCAGCTCCCCTCCGGACATCATGGCTTCCCCCGTGCCAGTCCCCTCTCCCCTCCTCCCGAAGCAGGGCGCGAAAAGCAGCCTTGCTCCGGGAGGAGGGAAGAAGGGACTGGTATCTGTCATTTCAAATGACATTTGAAATGACAGATACCAGCGTGGCCGTGAAGCGTTAGGCCCGCGCACCCAGGATACTGTATAGGCGCTCTATACAGTAAAAATGGGTTGCGCGGGCCTAACGCTTCACGGACGCTTCTTAGACGCAGCTTGCATTTGCAAGCTATTTACATACAGGACTGAGCGGTAGGTGAGCTGCACTGTGCATGCGGCAACCGCGGGTGCGCCGGGCACTAACGCAGCTCTTCCTACCGGTCGTTACTGGATAGACCTGTTAGAGAGAACCCCCCCCCCAAAAAAAAAACAAAAAAAAACCCAAAACTACACAGACACAAGAGCTGTGTACTACAGGGCATTAGTTTCTGGAACTAGTTATCTAATCAACCTTTTTTGACAATTCACCACCCGTGGGATTTAGATCTACCTTACCCATTCCTGCCAGCTATACAGCCACAACTTCTGCACGTCTTATGTGCAACCTGTTAAAAGCAAGCTAAAGGTATTTAAAAAAAAAAAAAAAGCAGAGTCCCAGTGGAAATTTAATACTCACTATGAGAACAGCTTGGAGCTGGAGACCTTCACTTTCTCTTGAATTTTCTCACTCCCGTGCTTGATAAACTCTGTGAAGAAGAAGAAGTCGGTCTAGCTGAGGCATTACAGCAAAGCTGGTGATGCAAGCAGTGAAAGCATTTCTCAATCTGATTCTTCCAGCACCTAATCGTTTTTTTCCCCTCCCTGTTAAATACAAAGATGGCCTGTAATCCAACGCCTGAATTTTAGCCAGACACTGCAGAGCAAATGCCTGCACTCAGGTTATAGATAAGAGCTGGCAAGCCATGTGGCCCTGGCAAGGTTGCAGCGACTTTGCCAAACTCAAACCTGCAGTACAGGTTGAGGCCAAGACAAGCAATATACTGTAGGGTCTTTCACGTTTGGTTTTTCTATCAAGTTCTACTATGCTCGGAAGTGCACCTGACAAATGATATTTGCTTTAAAAGTGGGATTAATTTGGACAGGAGGCAGCCAGGCTAGCCTGGTCTCCTGCGACTAGGGTTGCCACCTCATCCCAGGTCAACCAATCGGGCTGATCCATTCCTGGTTTCATGCCATTCCATGATCAATCTGTATTTTTTTTTGGGGGGGGGGGGGGGGGGCATCCCTACCTGCGACACATACTCCCTCGCAGCAGGGGACCCAGGTATCCTGGGAGCTCTAATCTCCAAATGTGACGTGCTTTAATTCATCAAGATGAAAAAGGTAATGAAAAGACCTGCGATAGTCCACAGGAGGGGGGGGGGGGGGGGGGGGGAAGTCCCACACTTCCAAAATTCTTGCTGCTCAAAAGTATTCAGACTCCTTCAATTTTTCCACCTTATTCTAAAATGAATATGCATTTCCCCTTCCTTAATCTACACACAAATACTCCATAATGAGAAAGTGAAAGTCAGTTTGTAGAAATTTGTGCAAATTAACAAAAAAAAAAACACACAAAACACAGAACACAGACACTGAAATATCACATTTACATAAATAAATATCCAGACCCTTCACTCAGTACTTTGCTGAGGCACCTTTTGCTGTTATTACAGCCTCAAGTCTTCTTGGGTATGACACTACAGTCATGGCAGACCTGGATTTGAGAATCTTCTCTGCAGATCCTCAAGCCCTGTGAGGTGCGACAGGGAGCGTCAATGCACAGCTATTTTCAGGTCTTTCTAAAGATGCTTGTTCGGTTTCAAGTCCGGGCTCTGGCTGGGCCACTTGAGGACATTCACACAGACTTGTGCCAAAGCCATTCCTGCGTCGTGTGCTTAGGATCATTGTCCTGTTGGAAAGTGAATAGTCACTCCAGTCTTAGGTCCTGAGTGCTCTGGAGCAGATTTTCCTCAAGGATGTCTCCAAGGATTGCTCCATTCATCTTTCCCTCAATCCCAACAGTCCCTGCAGCTGAAAAACATCCCCACAGCATGATATTGCCACCACCATGCTTCATCGTAGGGATGGTATTTGCTAAGGGATGAGTGGTGCCTGGTTTCCTCCAGACATGACACTTGGCATTCAAGCCAAAAAAAAAAAGTTCAATTTTAGTTTCATCAGACCAGAGAATCTTGTTTCTCATGCTCTTGAATGCTCTTTTGGAAAACTCCAAGCAGGCTGTCACGGGCCTTTTACTGAGGAGTAGCTTCCGTCTCGCCACATTACCATAAAGGTCTGATTGGTAGAGTACTACAGAGATGGGAGAACCTTCCAGAAGGTCAACCATCTCCACAGTGAAATGCTGACCAAGGCCCTTCTCCCCCCAATTACTCAGTTTGGGCGGGTGGCCAGCTCTAGAAAGACACTTGGTGGTTCTGAATTTCTTCCATTTAAGAATTATGGAGGCCACTGTTCAGGCTCTTCAATGCTACAGCAATTTTTTGTACCCTTCCCCAGGTCCATGCCTCGACACAATTCTGTCCCAGATGTCTGTAGACAATTCCTTTGAATTCATGGCTTTGATTTTGCTCTGACATGCACAGTCAACTGTGGGACCTTATATAGGCAGGTGTGCGCCTTTCCAAGTCATGTCCAATCAATTGAATTTACCACAGCTGGACACCAAGTTGGAGAAACATCTCAAGTATAATCAATGGAAACAGGATGCACCCAAGCTCAACTTTGAGTGTCATAGCAAAGGGTCTGCATACTTACATAAATGAGGTATTCCAGTGTTGAAAATACATATTAAGATTATTGTGCAAAGGCTGTTGACAATTATTTGAAATAAGAGGTTTTAAACAAGTATATAAAACTTATGATTAAGGAGTTCTTAAATTATATATATATATATATATATATGGGGTTGACTGGAGTTGAACTTATGTAACCCTCTTCAGAAGGGCATATAAAAATACCTGAGTCTCTCAGTAGGGTTCAAGAAGTTTTGGGTCAAACAAATGGTGTCATGGACCTGGGTCCAGAGGCAAAGAGAGGATGTAACATCCTAAGCTGGGTAGAGATTTCACTGTAGGATAATCTCCTCTGACCCCCCCTCAGCCTGTCGTCTCCTCCTTGTCCCCCATAACCACAACAGACAAGGAAACAGAGACTCACTCCCTAGATATAGTCCAAGAACAAAACTTTTGGTACAGCCAGCAGTCAGAGTATAACCCAGAAATGAAAGTCACTGATTAGATCAGGGTATGGGCTTCCAGTTAGGATGCTTTACTAGCTCCATAAATTATGCACACTTTCCCCATAGTTAGGAGAACTACTTTTCTTTTCTTTTCCCCACTCTTCTGCACTCCAATAGCTTAAAGTATACACAGTAATCAATTTCCTCGCTTCCAACAATAATGCCTTCCTCTCTGTGGCCCCAATGTGCCGCAGAGGGTATAGATTAATACCCAAAGGATGTGCTGTGTTAAAAGCGGAGACTTTCCCCCTTATGGGACCGTCTGCAAAAGGTTGCATTGAGGGGAAGTGAGAAGGTTCCAGTGCTTAAAAGGTCATCTTTTGATCACAGGCTGTTACAGATAGCTCCATGACCCACCAGCCCCCTAAGGAGGAGACTGTAAATTCCCCCACTATACTTGGTCTGGGGCTTCTCCAGGGGTGCAGATCTAAAAGGAGGATATAACTGTGACCCTCTCCCAGGGTTGCAGAGGGGGGAAAGCAAGAGTTAAGGCAAAGATTCTCAGCTAAAATCTCAGGAAGCCTGAAGAGAAGGAAAATAAGAATTTTGCAATACTGTTTTGAAGATTTAAAGAAACCTGTACTTAACTGTGGTGGGAACTTGCTTGGACCAGGAGGCAAACTATCAAAGACAGTCTGCAGGGCTCGATGGATTTCTTCCTTGAGCTGATCAGGACATTGTAACTCATTTTGCTAATGGAAAGGAAAAGAGGGCCAAGCTAGGCTGAAGCAGATACTATGCAAAGAGAAAGTAATTAAACTGCTGGTGAGAGAAGAGAAGATTTTAATTAAGACCTATGATTTTTCTTTTTGTTATTAATACTTTCAATATATGTTTTATTCTGCAGCTACAGCAGTAAGCTATGTTTATGTTGGAGCATAACTACTTGTTACGCCCGGTCGCAGACTGCTGCAACCACTAATGCTCACCTCTTTATGCAGCCCTGACATCATTGAGGAAAGCAGAGGCCTCCGCCAGCTACCGCCGACCTCCCTGGCATTCCTGGGACAGTGCTGCCGACCACCATCTTACCCATGGGATCACCTAGGCGCGTGTGCACGGGCCACTATTAAAGCACGTCATGGTAAGAACCTCGGGGGCATCCCCTCCGGATGACGTCTACACTCTGCTATACTTAAGCTGCCTGGTCCTGCCTATCAACAAGTTAACAAGGAGGTCTCTCATTGTGCATGCCAAACTTTTATAAGTCACCTTGTAGTGTTTTAGCAGTTTAAACACTCATCTTATTACATCAGCCTCAAAGAAAAGAGTGTCATTTTGGTAAAAAGAATGGCCACGTTGAATGAATGTAAAGATCACAACTCAGTGCCAAGAGAGACATAGGGAGGAACAAGGACCCCAATTCATAAAATATGCTTTGACACAGCAATGAGTGATCGGGTAAACTATAACCATATCCAGACTGTGTGGAATATTTGAGTCACATTGGGAAGTATTAAGTATCCATAATCCGGAGGTTCCCAAACCTGTCCTCACAGACCCCCCATTCCAGTCAGGTTTTCAGGATATCCACAATGAATATGCATGAGAGAAAGTACTGTACAGAAGATGTAGCCATTCAGTCAACAGGGGAGGGTAGGGGGAAGGAGTAAACACAAGAGATTCTTAGGAAGAAACTGGTTCACACGTTTAGGAGTCTGTATCCAAAGGATCCATGTCATCACAAGGACACCATGGATGAATCCCCCAAGGCATTCTGAGGAGCCAAAAGCTTACGAGGAACCAGCAGTGTCATGCCACCTGGACCAGACTCACTTGAAGGCCAGGAACATGCCTTCTGCACAATATTTTGAAGTTATAGTGTAAAATAAGAAGGCCCTGTCTTCTTAGAACCAAGTTACAATGTAAACCAATGTGATATTCCAGATCGAACACCGGTATATAAAAACAAATAAAATAAAATGTCCTAAGAGCTAGAGCTCAAGCATTCTGTAGCACAAGGTATCCTGGAATCAGTTTTACACACACACACACAGTGTAATACTCATGTACCAGTGACAAAGCAAAATGAAGAGGAGTTCATCTGCGGAGATAATAAATGCACAGTTAAATAAGGTACTTAAAGATCACCCACATATAGAGCCTGCTGTTAGACTATTTGCCACACTTACTGGAGGAAAGTTTGTTGGGTTGTTTTGTTTTTTTTCAAAAAAAAAAAAAAAACACACACATCCAGACAGTCGTTACTTATTGAGAAGAGCAGCTATCCAATCTCAACATCTCCAATTCATTATCTGTTGCAGCAGCCATCTTTCAGCCTCCATGGAAATATTGGTGAAACCCACACATTTTATCTTATTTTGATGTCTTGATCATGGGAGCATCAGAGGATGAACTCTCTCAATGTCTCTGGGAAGTCCTACCATGATTTGAGAACTTAGGCATTCAAGCAAAGAAAGATAAATGTGAAATTGAGACTTCTAGTATTTTCAGGCTATTTCACAGATACTTCCAGAATCCATCCAACAGAAGGACAAGGTAAAGGCAATTCATCATTCCTTAAACCAACTTCTAAAGACGGCATTCTTTTTTGGGAATGCTCAAACTTCTAATCAATTGTTTCTTTCATAAAAGGCAACACTTGCTGAACTGCTACATGGCCTTCATAAAAGAGTAGCCAAAAAGAAAGACGGAGAAGAGATCCACATTCTTGGATGTGGATCTCAACTTTTCTTGTGTCTTCATTAAAAAAAAAAAAAAAGTGTGCCATGGAAATGGATCTGCCAACATGTGAATGCTTTTCTGAATATTAATAAACTGCCAATAAGACTCTGTGCTCATTCACTAAATAAAGCCCTCAGTCATATGTTGCTGGGGCTGCACCGAACCATGCTTTGCCAGTTGGCAAACAAGCACCTATTGTTTACTACATTTTGGATTGTGTCATCTGAATGGCATTATGCTCAGATTGCTAGAGGTGCTTGCTTTGGTAGCTGAAGGTTCAGTTTGAAATCCATACTGACCTCAAGCCTATACCCCTTGGCTTGTCACCACAAATGCAGACGCAGCTTTGTAATATTGTGCCGCATACCGACAACAGATAGGTGAACAAGCCTAGCAAAGCAAATGCCCATGCTGAGGCCTTGAGCTGCCTGCCACCATAAGTAACAGACTGTTCTACCTCTGGCCAAAGCTCTGATGCTAGAAACTTCCTGATGCTCCCCTCCAGGCTGCCTAGATAGCTAGGCTGGCTACAAAAATGACCATGTCCTTGCCTATGTCCTAAATTGAGCATGAAATGGATGATCACATCACGTGTTAAACTGCCTGAGGAGTTTAGACCATATGAACAATCTCCTTCGAGAAAATCGTATTATTCCAAGGAAAGGCCATCAGTTCATTCTAGCCGTTATGTATGCCACAGATCCTGAAGTTGAGTGTATGAAGGCACTGGCCAGCAAGGAGTATGATACATGTCAGATGTTGAGACACAACCTGCCAAAAGCCCTCACTTTCCTTTGGGCATTAACTGAAACTGTGGTCAAGGATTCACATTGACTATACAGGTCCATTTCAAGGGAAGAACTTCCTTATTGAGATAGATTTTTATTTGAGGTGATCACAGTACCATCATAAACATCTGCTGCAATAGTTTTGATGCTCTGACAGCTATTTTCTACCCATGGGCTATCATACACAATTATCAAAGCAAACCAGTTGTCTGACACTTCTGATAACCTCAAGGACTTTATGCAAAAGAAGCCTCATTAAGGCTGCCATTATTACACATGGCCTTGCAGAGCAGATGGGGCATCAACAAGAAACACATTAAAGATGTGAAAGTCTGATAGGCCAAATACCTCATCTGGCAACATATCGTGCTTTGTCCAATTTGGGGGGGGGGGGGGGGGGGTGTCAGTCCAACAGAACTACTTATGGGATGCTGCCTGAAAACATGCTTGGACTATCTCAATCCTGCCCTCACTGTAAAAATTACAATTCAGGCAGGAGCAGATGCATCAATTTTGCACAGACTTGCACTTCAAGACCTTGTGAGGCTCTATTGAAAGTCGATGCCTGCTTCCATCAAGAAGACCTGGACCTCAGTTATACAAGGTCCAGACTATTGATGATCAGATCTGGCATCACCACATTGATCAACTAACAAGTCGTGCATCCTTTAAACATAGGACAGCCTCTTGAGATTATGAAAGTACAGTGTCATCCTAGAAGCATAAATTTCTCCTTTAGCTCCAGACATGAAGATGGCTCTGGCAGAGGCAGCACATGAGGATGATGCCCTTGGCTCATCAAGGACCATGACTAACATACAGCTTTAGAACCACTAGTTGAGTACAGGGGCCTGCAAAGACCTTTGTGCAATTGTGGGCAGCCACTGCCACTGACAGGCAGGGAGGCATGCTCTAATTATGGGGAATGTTCAGGTTGTGTAGCTGCTGCCTAGGTGGGTGCTGACATACATTAAAGTTGGTTAATATTCGATGGTTCCACCTAATATTCTACAGCCACTGAAACTTAGATAATTTATAAATGTGTCTATTGAATTCTGAAACCAGGATTCCAAAATGCTTCAAGTTAGAAGTTATGCTAGAAAGAAGACTTCAGTGGCAAAAGGAGGAATATCTGACACCTCTGGAAAGCTAGGAGATCACATTAAATCCTTAAAATGTGTCTAGGAGACAATTGGAGGGAAATTATCTGAAACCTATTATCTCTTTCATGAACTGTGAATTGTATTTCTCAATGCTCTTATAAAAGTCAATGTTCCTATGTAAATGAAGTAGACCTATTTTGGAACCACACCTTTGGGAGTTATATAGGACTTATTCCTGGGTCTTAACACTGGATAACCTACTTAACGAAGAGGACAGGTCACCTCATGGTTACTACACAATATCTTCAGCCAAATAAAAAAAAAAAAGAAAAACCTTCACCCCCAATCAGGATGCACCCCTAATCCAAGGATTACAAAAGAAAGACTACAAAACTCAGAATATTTTAAAAAGGGCTAGGATGTCTCTCAATGATTTGGAGTTAGTGTGGATAAGTACCAACTTGCTTAAAAATGTAAAATATTGAATGCAGGGCAGTTAAGTGATACACTCAAGACAGAGAAGTACATCAAGTAATCAAATTAGGATCTCCAGAATTTGTGGTACTGTGAAAAAACAAAAAAAAAAAAAAAAACCCAACTCTCTGCCAGCCTAAGATTTTAAAGAACACCTTCTACTCAAGCTAAGATACATGTTAGGTCTACACAGGAAACCTGTGAGGCTACGAGGCAATGCTCAGGTCTATGATGTAACTTCAGTGATTTAGCAAGGTCCTACAGTTCATACTTGCAGTGCCCGACAAGCAAACAGCATTCTGAGAGTTACATAAATACACATACAGATAGTATTTGGGTAGAGAATCTCAGTATATTATGATCTGCCATCTCCCTCTCTTTCTAGGAAGGAAACTTTTGGACCAGAGGAGGGGACGAAAGGGGGGGGGGGGGGGGGAGTTGGCATTCTTCCAAGACCAATGAGTGTTGTAGGAGCATTTTTCTATTTAAAATTCAAGTGACGTTCTGGGACATGAGCACAAGCTCAGGTTTGGTTTCTACTATGATGATCATCATCATCATCTGTAGCCTTGGGCAAGCAGAGTGCTCCCTCTTGTACCCTCAAATCCCAGCTGTCCATAAGATCTAGTCTAAAAATGTAGACACCCAGGTCAAGGAGTTAAGCCAATAAAAAAAAAAGCACTTCCCTTGTAAAGCTATTTGCTCAGGTCACTTACTGGCATCTCTTATAAAAGCTCTCCAGCGCTGCATGTAGGATATGTACTATATCCCGCATATTTAGCAGTGGTATTATGGTAATTACACCAATTCAAAGAGGAAGGATCCGGTCAAATGACCATGCTCAAATATTTGATATTCTTATCTTACTGGGGCTTGTATTTCAACAGGCACACAAAGAGAAATAGCAAGCGATAGAGACACGCACTATCAATGCAAGAGCCGCGTAGCAACACCAAGGGAAGCAGGTCGTCACTTCCGCAAGAGCAAGAGGGAAAAAAAAAGCTTCACCTAGAAATGTCCTAGGAGTAAAATTTCACCAGGACCAGCAAGTCTTCTTCCTAGGTTTATTCCCCCCAGAGATGGCACTTTCATCCAGACATGGACTCTCTCTGAACACAGTCAGGGATTTTGTAGAAGGATCCAAGTAGTTGCTGATATTCAAAGCCGTGGATGGGGCTCTCTTGCTTTAAGGCATCTTACTGCAAATTTATTTTTCTAATCTTAAAAGCGACACACAGGTAATAGATAATTATTTTTAACGTTGGAATGTAGGACTCATTCGACTGGCAAACATTTCAAAATAGTCTGCAAGGGCCAAAAAAAAGAATTAAAAAAAAAGGGTGAGAAAGGGAATTAGGAAGGCTCAGTTGTGCATTTGGGACACTGATTACGTTCTCTGGTTAGCAGCTCAACTGCCTACTGTACGATGACCTGGAATGTTCTCTTATAAACATTGCATGGGCAAACACCTTCATTAAAAAAAAAAAAAAAAAAAAAGTGGAACATTGTGACTTGTTGCAAGGTTCACCCCCCCCCCCCCCCCCCCCCAAAGAAAGCAGCTAACATAACCCCAAATAAACACACACACAATCCTGGGAAAAAGCCAAGAGGCATCTTCAATATGCCGTACCACCAGCAACACGCTATTTTAAACAATTGGTCTAGGGACGGATTTTCTTTGTCCCAATACAAAATAATTGTGTGAATCTGTCACTGCCATTTGAAATTTTGTTTTTAAGTCCAGGTTTCTCCTGCTCCTTTGGTTTCCAGCTCAAATCAGAAGTGGCCTCTATCAAGTAATGGCACCAAGAGCCTTCATCACAGGTACCTGGGGTGTGGTACCTTCTTGGCCAGGCAACTCTTTCTGCAGTTTAGTATGCATGCATAGAGTCTGATTAGGTGTCACTATGAAGCAAGGACCTGGATCCCCTTCCCCTCCCATCCAGGGCTGTGAATGCTGCTTCCGCAACATCACCAGGCCTGGCTGGACCAGCAAGCAGAGTCCTGGCCTCAGAATCAAACCCAATCCCAGATGCCCCCCCCCTACACGGTGGCCCTGTGCTGCCGCCAAACCACCCTGAAAGTATTCATGCATTTCTGGTTTGGCAACTGAAGATGGATTCTTTTGATAGGTCAGTTCCTCTACCCATCCATGTACGATGCCTGTTGCATCTGAAGAGACTCTGCACTTCATGCTTTTAAAATTGTCCTCTCCTAGTCTTTACAGAGATCTCCCTGAATTTTTAATCTGTATAATTAAACACCTAGTTTAAGGAGTTACCCTATAAAACATGTGATTCAGTCCCCAACTTCAGTTTTTGTAACCCTGGCCAAGTCACTTTACCTCCCGTTTATCCATTTTTTATATAATTCCAAGTTAACAAAAACTACTTACTTATCTGCAAATAAAATCACCTCCAAGATAAGATTAAACGCAACACATCCTAAGTCATCCACTAAAGAAAGTAATGAAATTTATGGAAGGAACAAAAAAAAAAAAAAAAAGTCAGACTCAATGAGGAGTGGAGTTCCTTATCAGAAGCCTAACTTCTGGATTTAGACCCAAAGATGAAGATATTCCATAACAGGCTCTCGGTTTTACACACCAGAGGGCAGAAAGCTATTTTCACTATTTAACAGCCTGTTTTCACTTATTTTCCCATGTTTTATATAGAGGGCACATCTTGAACTGAACACACAAGCAGGATCAATGATACAGCCACCAATTGGGTTATTCTAAGACACATTTTCTCATCTTACGTGAAGCTGAGAAGATTACTCGGATACTTAATATGCTTGCCACCCAAATGTTTGAACTCTACATCCACTAGCTCACCTTCTCTGCTCATCCCCAAGCTCGGGAATTCTTAAAAAAAGAGGAGGAAGAAGAAGCAGCAGAAGCAGCAGAAGCAGAACTCGGTCTAGTCGCCAATAATCTGTCATTCTGCCATATGGTCAAAATCTGGATTTTTACACTACAGCTACCATCCCTGGCTGGCCTCACACTCAAGTGAGCTGGAGCCCTCCTTTACACTTCCACTCTCAATGATGCATATTTATGTAAATCACAAAAAATATGCCCAAAAAATAACTGAATTCCAGAGACCCTCTAAGGAGTTATACCAACAAAATAAATCACTTGTCTACTGGTCATATATTTCAAAAATTATTATAATTTGTAGGACAGACACTGAATGGGCTTCTCAAATTGGAAAGCCACTCGCTGGTTAAAGTCCACTTAACTTTAGTAATGTATTAACTAAAAAATTTCTTTTGAAAGCTTTTATACCAGTCTCATACAAGGTGAGTACCCCAAAGTTAGATTTATTTCATCTCAACATGAACAAATCCAAATTGAATAGTACTTATCTTGCCGGACATATGACGATCAAACCCTGACATGAATTCATGTTTCGAATGCCAACCTGCATCAGGGGGTATCTTCTTCCAAACGCTCACATATCACCCAACCTCAAGAGATCCAACCAAATTGAAGATTTCTATATATAAATTCACTTCATCCTATTGAACTTAGTGGATCCTCCTACAAATACGCTTATGTTATTTATGTTAGCCATGTACTACGTGACCAATGGATACTGGGTACGTATAATGCAGGAGTTTGTTTTGTTTTTTAGTCTTGTTATTTTGCCATTTGTATTACCGTATTATATATGTATCTTTTACATTGCTTAGAGCTCTGGCATAAGTAATAAACAAATATGTAGTCCAATGCTTCTAATTTATAAGTCACGCTTCCATGCTCGTCCTCCAATTATTTGGCCTACAGTGAGTTGATCAGCTTCTCATGCATGTTTCTGCAATGCTTATATTTTTATTCTTCACTCCTCCTTCTATCCATCCCCTCTACATTATACCAGCCCTATACTTACTGCATCATGCAGATATAATCCTCATCTATTTTGTGTTTTGTAATGCTTCTTTAACCTCTTTTCATCCCCTATATAATCACTATCTGCTGTATCTTCTCTACTTCATGGATGTGATCCACTCTACCTTGCTGTGAGGACTGTGGTGGGAGAGAAATTAATAAGAAGAAGAGGGAGACTCGATACCTTAAAAGGCCTGAATAATAGCCAAGAAGTGAATCTAGGTTACATCAGAAAATACTTCACAGAAAGGGTGGTGGACTGAAGCAGCAATGAAAGTTAAGCAAGCATAAGAAGCACCGAAGATCCCCGGTTCCAAAGCCCTGAAGGGAAAGAAATTAACAGGGACCAGCTAGAGTTTATGGCACAGTATCAGGGGGGAAAAAAAACAAAAATGAGATGACTAGATGCACTTCATGGTCCTTACCTGCCATTAGCTGTTATTTTTTGTGCGTGTCAATGAGCCTATGGTCCCTCACTAAGTCTAGGCTCCTACCGGCAGAGGACATATTGAGGTTGGAGGTGTAGTGAATGGACCATACTATTTGCTATGGCACTCCCCTCTAGGAATGGGGAGAGATGGAGAGAGAGAGAGAGAGAGAGAGAGAAAGTGTTTTGTTCAGATGGTTAGAAGTCAGAGTGAAAGGAAGCAAGCCTTTTATCTCAGGTGGCATTTGCAAGAGGGTTTAACCCCCCCCCCCCCAAAAAAAAAAAACCACACCTGTCTTTGTCCCTATTGAAATATCTTCCTTTGCAAAAGGCTTGTGTGTGTATAGATATATAAGTATATCAGAGATTCTGGTTTGATAACACACAGGAG
The DNA here is from genome assembly GCF_901001135.1 of Rhinatrema bivittatum. Taxonomy (NCBI): domain Eukaryota; kingdom Metazoa; phylum Chordata; class Amphibia; order Gymnophiona; family Rhinatrematidae; genus Rhinatrema; species Rhinatrema bivittatum. Next base: position 50,432,412 of record NC_042622.1, on the reverse strand, counting down.
TCTTTTTCAGCACCAACCTTACTCATGTATGTAATAAAGGTTTTAGAGCTGAAAATTCACACACAAAAATTGGAGTTAAAAAACACATGGTTGGGTTAGTGTTGGCCCATGCAAATTCCATGTAAACAAAGCAATTAATTATTAACAGGTAATGCAGAGAGCCGCATTAGCCGGGAGAACTTAGTACTTGGTTGGCTTTTACTTTTGTTTTTTTTACTTGGGTTTTTTAGCACCTGGGTCATGGCAGGAGTAAAAGTTTAAAGTTAAACACACTCCAGGAATAAGCCATGCCAACTGTAAATAATTCTGCTTGCATAAGAGTGCTTATATCCGAGAATAAGCTATGCCAACTATAACTGTGCGTTTTCCAGTCTGCCTATGTATCTGAAGCTGGAATAATATTGCAGAACTGTAACTTGAGTTTGAAGTGAGCTTTCGGATATACCTACTTATCTAACTCATAAGCATTTTACAGGTCAATTTGCAGACTTTTGTAGGCTGCGATATGACTTATTGGATCAATATAAGAGAAATCAGTTTGGCCCATGTCACTTTAAAACAGCCAATAAAGGGAACTTTACAGCATTTTTTACATCAGTGCCGATTTTAGCATCTGTGTTTCCTATGCTTTTCTGCATGAGCGTTTTAGCTTTGGTTTTGACTTTTTTTTTTGTTTTTAACTTAGCACGGGTCTCATTTACATACCTTTCTTTTATTACATCCCACAGGGCTGCCATTTTTTTTTTAAACCAAGTGTACTATATAAAAAAAAAAGGGGGCACTAAAAGTTGTACCAGTTTTGGCACGGGTTTTATTACATCGGCCCCTAGATCAGAGTCTGCAGGTTGACTTTAGCGAGGTGGCAACCTCCTCTTATAGATGAGTAGAAAAATCAATACAGCTAGAAAGATAGGGCGGGGGGCTGGGCGGAAAGAGAAGAATCTCACTACCGCAGCTTCCAGCGCGGAAAAAAAGAAGTTATACTCCCTTCACCCACCGAAAACGAAGTGCGTTAGACCGCCAGAACATCTGCCTAGCGGAAAGTTTCGGTAAGGATGACAACGTTTCTCGTTGTTGCGTTCAGTAGGTCTGAAAACTTTACAGCTTTAAACGTGAATCAATTTCACGAGATGGTCAAAATTATATATTTATTATCTTATTTTCTCCCTGCTTATGCGGTTATTGCATTTCCCTGGAAAAGAAAGTAATATGCTCGTGTTTATGCCTACTATTTTGCTACAAAAAAAAAAAGGATAACCTTTACGAACAACTTAATTCCTAACGTGTCAGTAAACGTCAGAGGTAGGGGGTAGTTCGTCCTAATCAATTGGGTTTGAAAACTGCGCCCAAACCAAACAGCAGGAAGAGCGCTGCCGAGCCAAGCAGGGTTCATGCAACAGAAGCAGGAAGAGTTGGGACCGTGAGGAAAGGGGGGGGGGGGGGAAGGTTTTTGTTATTATTCAAGGCCCAAGGTCATTCAGAGTTAAACCCAGACGGGAGGCCTCCCATGGCGATAATCGGACTCAGAGTCTGAGAGGCCCCGGTGTCGGGGCAGGAAAGCGCCGACAGAACTGCTCACCTGTGATGGCTCCCAGCAGCATCAGCAGGCCGGAGGAACGGAAGCAGCCAGAGTCCTGGAGCGCAAACGCCATCGCTCCCCAAAAATGACAGACGAGTCCCTTGCAACAAAGGGGAAAGAAAAAGAAAAAAAAGACGCCTCACCTGCCCTTTAAACCTGATACCAGAAGAAACTCAATCCCAGGAAATAAAGGAGCAGGTGATGGAAACCAAGCCTCCCCTCCCCCACTCCTCGCCAGATCCCCAATTAGAGAATTAACCTGGTGCTCCCAGCGGGTTCTGGCTAATGAGCAGCGCAGGTGAGTGAGGCCTAGCTCTGGCCTGGCTGCTGTAGCCCAGGAAGGTGGATGCGGGAGAGCCCCCTGCAAGGACAGCGTTAAATAAAGCCGGCTCATAAAATTCCTTTATGAAGTCTAGATAGAAGAAAGTTTCTAAATTAGGAGTGCTGTAAACTTCCATGCATGTCGTTAAATGCCAGTTAAATAGAAGGCTTAAATCAGAATTACATATGTATCTTCAGACATTGATATCCATCTTATTATTCTCTAAAACACAGTACATCTAAGTGTAAATATTTCTACCACACAAAATAATTACATAACTTGGATTTATAGGACATCTTTCTAAAAGATGATCAAAATGTTTCTATGGTCCTCAGCCTATTGCTCTAACCACTAGCAGGCCCATGCAATATCGTGTGCACAGCTTGACACGCGGTTGGACGCATGTTTTGGATGTACTAGAATAATTCCCAATGCAAACCAGCACAAAGCTAATAGGCTTATCCCATGTAGATGAGGCTATTAGCTATTACTCCCAATGCAAAAAATCACGGTCCGCCCAACACACACATTTTAACACAAAAAAATTAACGCCAGCCCCGGAGCTGGGGTTAAGTATTCACGCTCTCCAAGCCTCCACAAAAAAGCAAAAAATACTTATTTTCTTTGGTTCCTCCTATTTAGTATCATTGCGATACTAAGTAGAAGGAACCACAGAAAGCAGCATAATGAAAAAAAAAAAGTCTTGAGAGCGGTCAGGTTAGGGAAATAGACGCTCGTAAATTGAGTGCCCATTTTCCTAAGCCCCACACAGCCACATCTCCTGGACATCTGATGCCACGGATGCGCTAAGGACCCACAATTTATCCCTAGTGCGTCCTTTTAACGCAGCAGCTAATTAAAATATGCAATCACGCATCCAGGAGACGTGGCTGTGCACGTGTATAAAAAAAACAGGCGCTCAATATGAGCGCCTGTTTTTCCATGCGGCTTAATGCATCACCCTTGGTTAGCTCATTCTGCTCTTCCGGCCCTCTCTACACCTCTTTTAACTTTAGCCATTGCTCTTTCTGGCTCATATCAGCTCACAAATGCCTTGTTAAAGAGATCTCCCGGTTCTCAGTCTAGCAAATCTGACTGCCTGCCTGCAGATCTCTCCTTATCATTTTTGTCTTTAGCTGGGGGCGCAGCCAAGTCACTCTGCTCCCCATCCCCCATCCCAGTTACCTCTGAGAGTATACCAAAGCCTTGCCATCTCTCCTTGACAATTCAGCGCAGTGGTACTGCCACCCAAGCTTCGTCATCTCCAGTTAGATGGGCATGTGTATTTTCATACCTAAACCAAAGCCCCCCCATTTCATTTACTGTACCCCGGACCTTGCCCTGCCCTTATTTTTGCCTGCAGTATCTGATCCAAGTATGCTCGAGTTCCATCATTGTTCCACTAGTCCCATCTCTGCTGGAGGTGATCGCAGGCATCCACCGGCCTCTCTCGGGCCGATGCAATAAAAGCGGGAGCTTGTGTTCAGCGCCCGTTTTCCTAACACACGCACATCTGCAGCCCCTGGGTGCCTGATGCAGAATGTAAACTGGTGGCTGCGCTAGAAAGGACGCACTAAGGACAAAAGCACCGGGCGCCTTGGAGACGTGGCTGCACGGGTTAGGAAAATGTACAGTCAATACGAGCGGCTTTTTTTTAATCCCACCACAGATAACTCACACTCACAATATACATGCACGCCTGCAGAGTGTATATTGTGCAAGTACACTGTGTGCCCACCAATTTTTTATTTTTTTTTTATCAAGCCCATCCTTTTACCATAAATTTCAATCCTCACAAGCAGTGGATCTTAGTATGGCAACGATACTAAGGAGGAGGAACCACTGACAGCAGGATTTTGTGGTTTTTTTTGAGCCCTTGGCTCGCGGTATGACTTAACACCAGCTCCGGGGCTGGCGTTAAGCTTGCCATGTTAACATGTGTGTGTTGGGCGCCGGGGGTTTTTCCGCATCAGGGGCAATAGCTAGCTAATAGCCTCATCCTCATGGCATTTACAAGTAACGAGCGCTATTAGCTGCGTGCTTCTTTGGATATGCTAATCCCATTACTGCATCGGGGGTTATTCTAGCATGTCCAAAACGCGCATTAAGCTGTGTGCTAGGCTGAGTGCACTTATGTTGCATCGTCCTGTCAGCAAAGAAGGATTTCTGCTGTGTCTCCCTCCATCCAACATCATATCATGACCTCTTGTCTTTGAGTTTCTTTTTCTATGGAACATGCTGTCTTGCATTTGTACTGAAGCCTGCCAAATATCGGAACTTGTCTAACATATCTCTCCCCCTTTCCAATTGGATAGCACATGGAACCTTTTTGGTGTTATTGCATCCTATCTCCATTTTCTTTCTAGATCGCCTTTCTTTCTTGTCCTAAACTATGTGGGATTTTTACTTCTTTTGTTTTCATTCTTCTGTAGAAATAAAAAGTATGCACCTTTTCTTATGACCACACTTTCAGTTTAAAAAAAAAATCTGCTTCCCTGAGTCCACGCTTGTCTCCCTGCTGCATTTTATTCATCACTCTGTGGTCCAGATGGAGTTTTCATTATGATCCATTACAACACCCACCTCACTCTTATCCTCCCCACCCACCCCACCCCCACCCCCACATCAGATTGATTGCAACAGTGGCTCAATAAAGGAAGCTTTAAACATCAGTATCACATTGGGAATTAAAAACAAAAGCACATTTACAAAACACATCATAAAGATTTTACTTGTATTATCATAAACAATTTTTGCAGGTACTGCTGCGGTAATCTTATTTTTGTGAAATAAAAAAAAAACAGAGAACTCCTTATGGGAAGAATTATTTTTCCCTTTTATAACTCCAGACAAGGAGAATAAAGAAGGGGCAATTCTAGTAGCTCTTAGCAAAGGGTTCGTGGCTGAAGTTAAAGCCAGCTAATGCGTTCCAGGCTCAGTTGAGGCAAGTAGCACCCGTTTTAAGAGGGAAATCCGGCATGAGGAATTGGCAGAGGCTTATAGAATCTTTTACCAGTGAGTCGCTGGTTCAGATCCAGTTCAGACTGGTAATCGCCAGAACTCACCCCCATCTGAAAACTGTTCAGCAGCCTATGAAAAAAATGAGTTGGTAGCCTCAGTCTAGTCCCAGTGGACGGGTGATCGTGCCACTTAAAAAGTCACAAGCCTAAACTGGCACTGAAGTAATTGGCACCACTGCTGGCAGTCTCAGCAGGGAGATCCACAGACATGGAGACTTAGTTTTTTGAATGTCCGTAAGTTTAAAAATCTTCTGGGTCTGCGATCTGGGGAAAGATCTCAGCACTCCTAAATCTCAATACCCCCCTCTCCTATAGAATAGTGGTTTTGAAATCTGTGGGTTTTGACTCTTGCTTAACTGCTTCACATAAAAGATTGTTAGATTTTCTTTTTACAACAGCTATGAAACTGGTACTGGCAAACTGGAAAAATGGTGCTTTATTAGCTTTTAACTTCTGGTGGAACACCATGTGCTTATATTACAAATATGAAAAGACTGCGTCAATTTATAGATAATCGAATTGCTTCATGGATCTCAATGTGGGGACCGTTAAGACTCTCACCTTGAATCTCCTTAAATTATATTATGTATAATTCTGTAGAGCTTCGATGCGTATTCTAATCTTCTGCTTTCTTGATATACATTCCTGTATGCTGGTGCCTTAAAGTATGATTGTATTTCATTGCTGGTTATGATTTTCATTTCATTCTCCTTCAATAAAAAGATTAAACGGGAGCCTGGCAGGGCATTGTGGAAGAGTAGCTACTGCCACTGGCCTTGTTGTGCCTGTTCTGTGGACTATTCAGAGGCACCAGATTCACTACAAAAAAAAAAAATGTAAAACCAGAGAGAGAAAGATTCAGAGTTCTGCTTCAAAGCAGATGAAAGTTTTATAGTGGATAGCAATGGCATGGAGGAGTGACCGAGTGGTTAGAGCAGCAGGGCCAAGATGCAGTGAATCTCCTACCGATGCTCCTTGTGACCTCTGGGCAAATCACTTTATCCTCCGTTGCCTCAGGTACCAAGTGAGATCGTAAGCTCTCTGGAGCAGAGACCTACCTACTGTACCTGAATTGTAACTCACATTGTGCATCACCGTACCCAGCCATCTTCTGGCATGTCGTGGGCAACTTGGGTATCATTTTGGAGAACATATGAGCTGTCCCCCCCTTTAACTAGCTTCCAGCTACGCTTAATCCCTATTTGCTGGTCGAGTTCTTCTCACAGAAAGATTCTTTAGTGCACCACATGTTGCGCGCATGTAGGAGACATTTGAGGACTCCTAGTACAGTTTCAGTCTTGGCAGGATTTTGCCAGCAGCTAAATGAGATGCTCTTGCCTTGCTCAGGTATGTTTATTCCAGTTCAGGATAGCTGGCTGAGAACTGAAGTGGGGCGAATGGTCATCATCTACAGACCATTGCAAGGAACCAGCATTGTCCGAGGGTCATAAATAACCCAAGACCTTCGGACGTTGGCAGCCACAGGTAAATCCTGGGTCAGCCTTTGCTGATCTGAAACTGAATCTGGATATTAAAGAGCATGAAGCACTTTGCTTGACATTACTGAATGTCTCAGGTGCACTGAGGTGTAACTCCACATTTAGGGGCCGGTGCAATAAGACACGCGAAAACGGGCACTCGTATCGAGGGCTCATTGTCTTAACATGCACGCAGCCACATCCCTGGGTGCCCGATGCAATATTTAAATGAGAGGCAGCGTTGAAAAGGGTGCACTAATGGGAAACTGAGCGTCCGTAGCACTCCATAGTTTATCGCATCAGGCGCCCAATTGCAATGGGCGCTCAATACAAGCGGCCATTTTCATCCCGCTTCTTTTTTTGCTGTAATTCACTTCAGCCACCTCAACAAAATATTAGGTGCCCCTTGCTATGGATGACCAAATTGTGTGGCAATAAGAAAAGTGCTTTTTTTTTTGTAATGACGTGAAAATATACAATAATTTTTCTCCACCAAAAGCAGTAAATTAAAGTGTCACAACAATACTAAGGGGGAAGACACACTTATCACATCACACAGAGAACCTATTTTAAAGTTTTTCATGAGCCCTTGACTGCAAGCTGACTTTACACCACCTATGGAGCTGGAGTTAAATTTGCCACTTTAAAAAGTGTGCGTCGGGTGCCCAGCGCTTTACTGCATCGGCGTGTAATAGCGAATGTCCTCATCTACATGCAGTTAACATCTGACTGTTATGCTCGGGCTGTGTTCTGGTGTTGTGAACACCACCTTCTGGAGTGACTCCAGGTAGAGAGAGAGATAGGGATGGCTGGAAAGTTTCTGATGATGGTGACAGTGGAGCAGAGTAAGGCTGGAAGCAGAGTCCAGGCTGGGTCAGGGCAGGAGGCAGGCACCAGTGTCAGAGTCCAGGCTGGGTCAGGGCAGGCAACAGTGTCAGAGTCCAGGCTGGGTCAAGGTACCTAGTAGTAAGGCAGAGGGCCCGAAGGCCACACACACAGCAAGGCAGAGAGCCCGAAGGCCACACACAGTGCAAGGCAAGGCAAAGCAGAGTAGAAGGCCCTGAAGGCCACACACACAGCAAGGCAGAGAGCCCGAAGGCCACACACAGTGCAAGGCAAGGCAAAGCAGGGTAGAAGGCCTGAAGGCCACACACAGCGCAAGGCAAGGCAAAGCAGGGTAGAAGGCCTGAAGGCCACACACAGCGCAAGGCAAGGCAAAGCAGGGTAGAAGGCCTGAAGGCCACACACAGCGCAAGGCAAGGCAAAGCAGGGTAGAAGGCCTGAAGGCCACACACAGCGCAAGGCAAGGCAAAGCAGGGTAGAAGGCCTGAAGGCCACACACAGCGCAAGGCAAGGCAAAGCAGGGTAGAAGGCCTGAAGGCCACACACAGCGCAAGGCAAGGCAAAGCAGGGTAGAAGGCCTGAAGGCCACACACAGCGCAAGGCAAGGCAAAGCAGGGCCCAAAGACCACACGCACAGCAAAGCAAGGAAGGCTAGAGCAGGGAGCCCAGGCGAGCTCGATGCCGAAGCACCGAGGGAACTGCCAGGCAGGGATATAAAGGGAAGTCCAGAACATAGAGTGAACAAGGGAGATGGACTGGGCCCGTCAGGAGAGCCAGCTCTAGAAGGACCCCTGGTGGTGAGGCGGTTGCACAGCAGCCATAGCCGTAACAGTACCCCCCCTCAAGGCCACCCAGTCCTCCTGGGTCCCAACTTTGCAGGGGGTACTGAATAAGGAAGGCAGACCCCTCCTGGGGCGATGCGGCAGGTTCAACTCCTTCCTGGGGCAGCAAAGCAGTCCATAACCCCTCCTGGGGTGACAAGGGGGACACAAACCCCACCTGGGGCAGTGAAATAGTCCGTAACCCCTCCTGGGGCAAGGCGGCAGGGTTAGACCCCTCCTGGGGAAACAAGGTAGGTACTGACTCCTCCAGGGATGGCAGCTGGGCCGGTACGGACCCCTCCCGGGGCGGCAGCAGCTGGGCCGGTACGGACCCCTCCCGGGGTGGCAGGGCAGGCTCAGACCCCTCCCGGGGCGCAGCGGTAAGTCCAAGCCCCACCGGGGGCGGCAGGGCAGGCTCCAGCCCCTCCGGGGGCGGCAGCTGGGCTGGTTCAGTCTGCAGGGTAATGGAGTCTGTTACAGCTTGTTCACCGGTGGTGGCTGTACTTGTGATGGAACAAATGGAGGATAAAGGCTGAACAGCAAAGGACTTGGTGAACAGAGCTGGATTCTTAAAGCCTAGCTCACGATTCTCTGGTTCAGAAGTGTGGACCTGCAGCTTGTTAAAGGAACAGGCAGCTCTGGAACGTCTTAGTTCGTTAGTTGTCTCTGAGCCGCAGCTGAGGGAAGCAGAGCTCTGCTAGGCTTAATCAGCTTTCTCTGTTTTAGAGAAACCTGTTCCTGAGGCTCTAGCATGGGTGTCACAGAAGCCTTCCTGACCGGGTAAGTCCTAGAATTTTCTGGGAAAAAACTTGTTCTTTTATGAAAAGTTTTCTGCAGAGTTTCATGAAGGGATGTCTTAGAATTCTCTATCCACAAACCTTAGTTGAGCCAGAAGCAGAATACCGGTTAGTAGAGCTGACTGTCTTTTCTAATGAAACAGCTGGTCCTAGAGCTGAGCAACAGGGGCAAGGTTTGCCTGGTGGTAGCAGACTAGGAATGCAAGAGCATTTCCACCATCCTGGTTTTGGAGTCAGACAATTTAAGCATTCCTGATAAACAGACATTCTTTTCATGATATTTGCTACAAGACCAGTGTTCTTGGTCTGCAAGCTGACAAGCTAGACAGTTCTGATAACTGGGGTAATTCAAGGTCTGGCAACGAGCACAGATAACAAATCTTTGAGACTGCGGCATGAAGTAGGAAGTAAAAAAATTATCTCACCGGTAGACCCAAGTTCAATCTCTCTCTCTGGAGGGTGGCTTCGGCAAACTGTTACACTCGGGCTGTGTTCTGGTGTTGTGAACACCACCTTCTGGAGTGACTCCAGGTAGAGAGAGATAGGGATGGCTGGAAAGTCTCTGATGATGGTGACAGTGGAGCAGAATAAGGCTGGAAGCAGTGTCAAATTCCAGGCTGGGTCAGGGCAGACGGCAGGCAACAGTGTCAGAGTCCAGGCTGGGTTAGGGCAGGCGGCAGGCAACAGTGTCAGAGTCCAGGCTGGGTCAGGGCAGGTGGCAGGCACCAGTGTCAGAGTCCAGGCTGGGTCAGGGCAGGCGGCAGGCACCAGTGTCAGAGTCCAGGCTGGGTCAGGGCAGTCGGCAGGCACCAGTGTCAGAGTCCAGGCTGGGTCAGGGTACCTAGTAGTAAGGCAGAGAGCCCGAAGGCCACACACACGGCAGGGCAGAGGGCCCGAAGGCCACACACGCACACAGTAGAACAGCGGACCCGAAGGCCTCACTCACATGGCAGAGCAAAGGGCCCGAAGGCCTCACTCACACGGCAGGGCAGAGGGCCCGAAGGCCTCACTCACACGGCAGAGCAAAGGGCCCGAAGGCCTCACTCACACGGCAGGGCAGAGGGCCCGAAGGCCACACACACACACACGGCAAGGCAGAGAGCCTGAAGGCTGCACACAGCACAAGACAAGGCAAAGCAGAGTAGAAGGCCGGAAGGCCACACACAGCGCAAGGCAAAGCAGGGTAGAAGGCCCGAAGGCCACACACAGCGCAAGGCAAGGCAAAGCAGGGCCCAAAGACCACACGCACAGCAAAGCAAGGAAGGCTAGAGCAGGGAGCCCAGGCGAGCTCGATGCCGAAGCACCAAGGGAACTGCCAGGCAGGGATATAAAGGGAAGTCCAGAACATAGAGTGAACAAGGGAGATGGACTGGGCCCGTCAGGAAAGCCAGCTCTAGAAGGACCCCTGGTGGTGAGGCGGTTGCACAGCAGCCATAGCCGTAGCACTGACAGGTGCTACCAGCTTTGTGTTTTTTTAGGGCACACGTTTTTGGATGTGCTAATCTCCTCACTGCATCCGGTGCTAGTCTACCGGGTCCAACTGCGTGTAAACCCATGTGCTAGGCCGGGCGCACTTTATTGCATCACGTGACCTGAAGCACATGGGATGCGTTGCAACTGGACAAGTGCACAGCACATGACCTGCTAGGTGTTGTTATAATATGAACAGATACCCTGGCAGATGCAATTATAATAGTGTTGCGAGCACAGAGTGCAGTCGCTTGCTCGAGAGAAAGTGAGCCCTTGAACCATGGTGCAACCTCAGGGCAAGGCTCCAAGGTAGACACCGTGGGAGGCGAGCGTATCCAGGCACAGGCTGGGCTTGGACCTTGGAATGTAGCTTGAAACAAGGCGCACTCAGGCCTCTGCTGAACCTGTAACGCATGGAGTGAGACCCAACAACGCAATGCTGGTCTCTTGGGTAGCCCTCCAGCCACTCGATAGCCCTTTCGGACCTGCTGCTTGGGAACAGCCTGTGTCCTCAGCATTTCGTCTGTCCTGACGCAGGACATGCAATAACAAGGAACTTGGATGAAGACTTGAATCCGAGGAACATCGATGTAGGCTCTGGAGACTAGGAACTTGGACAAAGGCTCAGGAAGAGTTCAGCTTCCCAGGACATTGCACCTCAGAACACCCTATACAGCCCCCCTTGGGCTGGTCTTGGACCACGCCATCCCACTGCGCACCCTATACAACCTGCCACAGGTTGGTCATGGACCACATGGGGAGTGGGGCAGGCTCAGGACTGAGACTCAGACGTGGCTTGAAACAAGGACACATGGCTTGGAATGAGGAACATGGAGATCCGCTGGCTGGACAAACTACTCGAGCCCTGGAACTAGGAACATGACTAGGAACTCGCGACTTGACTAGGAACTCGACACTCTAAAAACATGGATGGAATCCATGGACTTGGTCCACCAAAGACAGACTTGGAAACAGGCCCTGTGCCAGGAAGGGCCTTACACAACCCCTGTGGGCTGGTTACTGACCACAACACTGGCATGCCTGGAGGAAGGATGAGGGAGAATCCAGAAGGCTGACCTTGGAACAAAAACCGAACATCAGGAACTTGATTGAAGATTCAGATGAGGCGGAGATTCAGAAGACTTGGAAGAGGAACTGACAAGAGACCAGGAACATGGAACAGGCAATATGAAGGAGCTCCGACGAGGAACAAGGAAACCAGGAACATGGAACAGGAACAAGAAGGTCAGGAACATCCGACAAAGAACATGAAGACCACCAAGACAAGGAGATGACCATGGAAGACCTTGCAGGAAGAAGAGCCATGGACAACCATGAGGATCCGTTGCAAAGGATCCGAGGAACTGGCAGAGAGCCCTTTTTATAGGGCTGAAGACAGGACGAGGTGAGGATGTCAATAGCAAGGGCCACAGGACTTTTCCCCGTCGAGGGCCCTTTAAATAGAATGCCGAGGCGCACACCTAGGAAGACGTCGGGTACAAGAGCAGGATGGTGGCATTCAGGCCGTGAAGATGAGCAGCAGTGGCTCCCCAGCCGCAAGAATGGCAGAAGCAGCGGCGGCGGCTTGAGCCACGAAGAAGGAAATGCTGGCGGCACCTGGGCCACAATAAAGACAGGCGTCGGCGGCGTCCAGGCCGCAAAGAAAGTGGCTGCAGTGGTAGCACCTGCCACGAAGAAAATGGAGGCTATGGTGGCCTGCAGGCTGCAGCTTCCGGCGGCTTCAGGACCCAGCAGCACAGTGTGGGCCGGTAAAAGGCCGCTCACAGGCTTGTACCGTGGCAACATCACAACAAATAACGGCAGATACCCTTGCAGGTGGTGTTATGATATGAGCAGATACCCTTCCAGGTGGTTTTCTGTTTGCTTGTGTTTTTTGGGGTGGGGGGGGGGGGGCGCAGTCTGGCTGTTTCCTTCTGCTCTTTTGGGCTTCCAGCTGGATTGGAACTGGGGCTGGGAATCTGGTGCCATGAGCCTTTATCCACAAGTAATGAGGGATTTTTTTTTCTCTAGTTTTATATCCCCCCCCCCCCCCCCCCCCCATCTCACATTTTATTTTGGTCCAGTTACTGTAGCGAGCTGGGGCCATACACCCAGGCTTCTTCTACAGCCCTGCAATCACAGGCCCTAAATCTACCCACTAGGTGCTGCCATGGCACAGTGACTATGATTACCTCCTCCCCGCCCCTCCCCCAGGGCTGTGAGCGTGGCCTCCACATCATTCCCAGACCTGGCTGACCCAAGGAATGGAGGTCCTGGGCCAGGGATTGAATCTAGATCCCTCCTTATGGCGGTGCATAGCACTGCCACTGTACCACCAGGCTGGCCTCATACACTTTATGTGCTTGTGTTGCAGCATAATTTTATTACAATAGAAATGCACCACCTATGGTGTTAATTTAACACACACACACACACACACACACACACACACATATACCTTATCATGTTATTAAATCATGTACATATGTCTTGGGTATTGTTACAGAACAAATACCCATTTATGTTTTTGTGAGCACAGCTGAAATATACCACATAAACACATCTCCTGTCATACTACCACAGCACTGTTTGGCATCTTATTACAATAAAAATACACACCCCCTCGTGTTTTTACAACGCACATGCTGTCATGGAACACGTGTGTACCTTGTCATGTGTTATTACAATACACATGTATGCCCTGACATGGAACACACATGCACACCCTGTTCTGCTGTCACTTGCACTTCTTTATAAAGTGTAATAATTTCCTACCATGTGGCAGGTCAGATTTCCCACCATCAGTTTTTCTCTGGCTTCATGCCAGAGTTACATCATCTGTCACCATCACAGCCTGCCATAAGCAGAAGCAGGACACATACCAGCACGACTTATAAGTGATCATTCAGGCCGATACAGTACAGCGCGCTCCGGCGGAGCGCACTGTTAACCCGCGTTTGGACACCGTTTTGGATGTGCTAGTTTTACCCCTTATTCAGTAAGGGGTAATAGCGTGTCGAAAACATGCGTCCAACCCCCCCCCCCTGAAACTAATAGCGCCCACAGCATGCAAATGCATGTTGATGGCCCTATTAGTTATTACCGCGCGATTCATTAAGTAAAATATGCAGCCAAGCCGCACATTTTACTTTCAGAAATTAGCGCCTACCCAAAGGTAGGCGTTAATTTCTGCCAGCACTGGGAAAGTGCATAGAAAAGCAGTAAAAACTGCTTTTCTGTACACCCTCTGACTTAATATCATGGAGATATTAAGTTGGAGGTTTCAAAAGTTAAAAATTAATTTAAAAAAAAAATGTAAAATCGGCCCGTGGCTCGCGGGTTGAAAACCGGATGCTCACTTTTTCCGGCGTCCGGTTTCTGAACCCATGGCTGTCAGCGGGTTTGAGAACCGACGCCGGCAAAATTAAGCGTCGGCTGTCAAACTCGCTGACAGCCGTCGCTCCTGTCAAAAAAGAGGCGCTAGGGATGTGCTAGTGTCCCTAGCGCCTCTTTTTACCGTGGACCCTAATTTGAATAATTTGTTTTAGTGAATCGCACGCACAGGAGAGTGGCCTGTGCGCGACGGGACTCCCGCGAACTTTACTATATCGGCCTGCTAGTGAGGTAGCTGTGGTCGCTTTGGGCCACAATGGGGGCAGCCTGGAGCAGGACTCCTTATTCTCTATCCTTTTGGAACGATTAAGGGCAGATCTCTCAGGTGCAAAGAACAGCAGCAGCAAAAACCTCCTCTGGCGGGGTGAAACACGATACATCTATCTAGGAGATGCTGGCAAGGTCTTTCCACAGGGTGTGCCTAGCAGAACTCTGAGAAACTGCTCTGCACACATTGCCAGTGGCAAGAGAATTGCAACCAGTGCTGGTTTTGTGGTCCTCAGTACAATGTTCCTTTAGGCTCCTGTGTTCTCCCCATCAGCAAGAGAGCCTTTCCCTCCAAGCCTCTGAAAGCAGCAAATCCCAGAAACCACAATACTTGGGCATAAAAGTGGCAGAACACAATTGGACAATAAATCAGGGGACTGCCTTTCCGCATTGATCAGGATTACCAGATGGCTCCATGTCAACAGAGACATGCTATGCCAGTCCTGGTTTTGCTCACTACATCCACGAATGTGCAGTTCTCCAGCTGTATCCACTGCTCAGCTCCTGGCGAATTTCTATCCCAGGCACTTTAGACAGGGTCTTTTGTCAGCAATGCGCTGCTAATTTACAGTTAAGGAGTCCTTGTCAGCTCTGTTGCAGGGAGTGATGAGGCTCTGTGTTAGCACGAGATAATGTAAGAAAGTGGGTCTGGGAGCCCACTCCCATTAGTTTGGATGATCAGTGGATGGTCAGCAGTCAGTACAGGGAGCGCCTCTGGAAATGACGCTGGAGAGCCCAGGTTAGAGTGTGCCAAATCTGAGCCCATGAAAAGCAATATTCTCCTCAGAGACTCCCAACAGATTAAAAGAAATGGGGAGGGGAAAAAAATCAGAACATGATCTCAAAAGTTTTTTGGGAAATAATAAGCTGGCTCCCCCCCCCCCCCCCCATTACCATCACCAAACTGAAAAGGTAAAGAGAAAAACTGTTACATTATCCAAAAACAACTCTGAAGAGCACCTGAATCTGGTTATAGTGAAAAGTTAGTTATGTAAATGCAATTATTACAGCTTTCTCACTGTCTAATTTACCTGTACCAAAGAACACCCTTGTTGGCATAGTTCCCCCAGTGAGGAAAGTGAAATGGAGTTCCCAACTAGTGCAAAACATGATACTTTGTTCCTAAACAGCGATAGCGAGACTACATCCCCTTCAAGTAACACGGTCACCACTGCAATTGTGCCACAATAAAATGAGATAAAAGTAATAAACTCCTGTCCAGATTCCTGACTTAAAGCGTATGTACAGAGGGGAGGAGAGAAGGGAGAAAGAGAAAGTGTCCTATTAATTCAAAATAGCAAGCATTTCTGTAAAAAAAAAAAAAAAAAGTATGCGGTCACTTTTCCTGGACTTCAAAAGCCATTTATAATTGCAATCAATAAGCCAGGTCTTACACTGCTATCCACACGAGCACCTCTGGGACGGAAGCAGGCAGCAACCGCCTGGAGAAAAGAAAAAGCTAACAGTCTCTCCTTGCTGCATGACAGAATGCTGTTTGAGTCCCCTAAAATTAAATCGACCCCCCCCCCCCCCCCGCAGCTGGAAAATGCTCTTCAAGGTTAGACCGTCTCGGTGACAGCCAGTCCTTTGGAAGAGATGAAACGTTTCTACTTCCGAAAAGCTGCAAAAAGGAAGCCCCAGGAAATGCAAAAGTTTTACCTGCGATGGAGAGAAGAAAGACGGGCTGAAGGAGAGAAGGACCGGAGGGGAGATCTGCAGTGTCCCAGACCTGCTCTCGGTATACAAATGCTGCTGTTAACCCCCTCCACTTCCCTCTAGCTGCTGGTTGTTGTTTTTTTTTTTGAAGTTGTTCTTTGGGGAGAGTCGGTCTGAAGGTCAAATGAATATTCTCAAGGAGTGGCTTATAGCCGAGAGTAAATCATTACCCTGCTAACCTGTTGGACCAGCGGGGGCTCCAGGCTGGTGCTGTGGATGATCTTCACCCCACCCCCATCCACCTGCTCTTATAACGGAAGGAGCAAGGCGTTCCCGCTCTGCGCGTTTGGAAACTTCCCAACCATGCCTCCCCTCCCCCCCCTCCTTACTTTACCTCTCTCAGCACTTCCAGTGTACACCGTAACTCTGCAGCAGAGAGGGAACTTCTCTCTTTAAATGCGGGTCGTGCCCTCTAATCTTAACGAACGCGGGATCTGTTTAACTTTTGGGGGTGAAGGGCACTTGAGAAAGTTTTTGGTTGGGTTTTTTGTTGTTGTTGTTGTTGTTGTTGTATTTTCGGATCCCGCGCTCCTTTCGTTCCGAGTGGAACGTCTTGTTCTTCTCAGTACACGTGGGTGGCCTTTCCTAGGATCCACTCGTTCGGACGTTCATGGAGGGCGGAGCCTGGAGGGCAGCAGAGAAGGGTGGCTACAGCCACACAGGCTGCACAACCTGTAGCCACACTTGTGCTTCACAATTCTCAGTGTTCCTGAACTCGAGACGCTTTCAAAATGGATCTTGTAAAAACGATAATTAATTAGCCTACTTTACGAAGGAAAAAAAAAGACTTATGAGATCGCTTTGTGTTTAGTGTCCTTGCCACACCAGATTGTCGGGACATGAGTTGAGTACTCGGAAAGGGGTGGATCGTGGATCCACGCATATCCGCAGACATCTAAGTAAGTTCCTTTAGTTCTGGGTGGAAGCTTTTCTTGAATGTGCTCTGAGCACACTGAAAACCGTCTGTGTGCAATTTGGAAGTCGTGAGGAAACGGATTCTAAAACAGGGGTTATGCCTGCAGATTTTAGGGTGAGTGGAAAGGCGGAACCTCTATGACTCTATCACTATATTATATTTCCATCATTTTCAGCCACTAATTGTGGTAACTACTCTTCCTTCTCCGCATAAGGATTAGCTGAGTGGCTCCCTCTGGAGGCCGGACGGTTTAGTCCTAATTTCAATCTAGTCAGCATAGACCAGTGCCAGCGATTACTAATGCTTTGCTTTGCTGACTTCAGGGTCTGGAACTGCCAACATTCAACCGTGAAAATTCGGAACACACGGAAATATTGCTAGCATCTTCACCAATGGTGGCTGCAACCACCTGACTTCCATTCCTGACATGCCAACCTGTATTTATGTAGCTATCTATTTATTTAGGTTTATTGCAGATGCAGCTCAAAGCAGAATATAGAGTCACATAACAGTAAATGCACATGAAAAACAACAGCATGCATATTTTGTTAGGACACAATGAATCTTAAAATAAACAACCTACTCAACCCAACCCTAAATATCTCACAGCACCAAACCACATTTAAAAATGTAGGTACAGGCTCAGTTCATAGTGTTCCGTAGTATCCAGTTTGGGTACTGGGCATTCCATGGGGATGGCATGCACAGGGACAGGGAGGGAAGGCAACCACTGCTACACTGGAGATCCCTGCTCATCAATCAGCAGCACTGAGGGTCTGTCTTGGAGCAGGCATCCCTCCAGACCAGGGACTGGTAAAGGTTACCATGCATGCCTCCCTTACAGCCTGCCTAAGGTAAGGGTGGGAAAGACCGCTAAGGGGATATTTTTATTTAAAAAAAAATTATATTCCTCAAATTATAATTTGTTCAATGCAGATCACACATTGATTCACACATAGTATAAAATGTATCTATTTTAAAATTGACAAAAAGCACTAAAACAAAAGCATAAAATTGCACACTGGACTACATCAGAAGTAACATACAGAAATACTAGATTTCAGAGTAGTTCTATGTAAACAAAGGGCTTTTCATTTTTTTCGAAAAGCTCTATAATCCACCTCTAAACACAGCTCCAAAAGCAACATATTTCATTGACTGGGACATATAGTAGCAAATGCTCTTGATCTCGTATGTTGTCTGAAATCCTGACGAGGGACTTCACCATCATTTTCGGGCTTCGGAATATAATGACCGATTGGGTACAAACAAAGAGACCTTATCTGATAAACAACTACAATCATCATATATTGCTTTAAGTAATAAAGAAAGCAACTTAAATTGGGAACGCTGTAAAATAGAAAGCCAATGAAGAGCTTTCATATGAGGTCTAACGCCATCACCCCGTTTTAAATCACAAATCATTGTAACAGCTGCATTCTGAACCAATCGTGGGTGCTTTCGACCCATACTTTGTTATGCCAATAAACAATGAATGAATTACAATAATTGACTGTGCTCAGGACCAAAGCCTGAACCACCTTCTGAAAATCCATAGGAAACAAGTAATTCTGTAATGACCTTACCAAATGGAAATTTATAAAATTCTTTTTTTAGGAACACTTTTAATATGGTTATGAAATGACATTTTTCCAGTCGCCATCACCTTCTAGATTCCGTGCCTCCTCTAAAAATTATGCCCACCCGAAATCCTGATAATATCACAAGGGCGCTCTCTGTGCCCCAGAGTAGTTTTATTTTCATTCAATAACAACTGGTTGCATGTAAACCAGTTTTCAACAGCCTCGTAACATTTTTTTAAAATGGGCCATAGGAAAAAAAACCCAGGTTCCTCAGAGGGAATAAAACATTGAACATCAACGGCATATCATTTATGCACTACTCCAAATTAATTTTATAAGGAACACTGGCAGTAAACATATATTAAAAAGGGATGCCAATAAAAATACATTAAAAAGGAACACCGATAAAAGAGGGGAAGGGAGAAATTTAAAAACAGAATAATTTTAAAAGTAGGTTTAGAGATCCATATTCCAAGTGGTTTGTCTGGGTGAGTTTGGACTTAGCCAGACAAACAATGGGACCTTCCATGCCAATCACCAATGATTTTTCCGGGTAAAATTTTACCAGGATGAATTAGAGGCACTCCAGGGGCATTCTGGAGAGGAGCTAACACCAATATTCAGAACAATTATATGGGTAAGTCTGGTCATCAGTGAGCAGTCCTGAAGTTATCCAGATAACTCTGTCCAGATTCTATTCAGGCATATTTAGCAGACTGCATTCCACTGAATATATAAATAATCTAGGTAAATTTACCTGCATCATCCTCCACCTCTCTTCAGTACTTAAAACTTAAATCAATAATTTCAATTTAATCAGAATTTTTTACTTTGTGTCGCTTTTAATCTCCTCTGTGATCTTGTTTGTCCTCTGCCTCCTTTCCTTCTTCTCATTTCTGTTACCTTTCTTTCTGTCTCTTCTCCCATTTCCATTTCTCCTTCCCCTTCCCAATCACCTGTCTTCTGAAATCTTTCTTCACCTCTCTCCGTCTCCCCTCCCAATCTCCCCCTCCCCAGTCTCAGCCCTCCACTTTCCTCCATCTCTCATCCTCTATCCATATAATAATTCCATCTCTCCCCTTGCCCTCATTTCTCCTGTCTCTCTCTCAAATATTTCTCCATCTCCTCCTCTCAGCTTGAACCCTGGTAGTCTTCCACCCCCACCCCCATTTAATCCCTTCCTATATATTTGCTTCTCTTTCACTCTCCCCAGGACCTTGTTTCTCCTCTCTCCCAAGTCCTCCACCCTATCCCCAGGGCCTTTGTCTTCCTCTCTCCCCACCCACATTCCCGGGTCCTCCTCTCTCTCACCCCACCAGCGGGTCCATTCCTCTCTTGCAGTCTGATACTTACCTACCCACCCTCAGGTCCGCCTCCCAGACCATGTGTTCCCCCCCCCCCCCCCCATCCCTTCCAGGAACTTGACTTATGGAAGCGGGATTAAGGGAGTGAGGGGACATTGGATGCTTGGGGGGGGGCATTGGATGCTTGGGGGGGGGGACTGAACTAGGAGGGGCTATGAGAGGGGAAAATGTTATACTAAGGAGAGGAGTTTGAGAAGGGGGCGGGCATTGGCAAGCGACACTTACTGTAAATTTGTTTTTCACTTTTGTGCCGCTTCGACCGGCGGCGGGGTGGTGGGGTCTCCCTTAACCCTGGGGGTTGGGGGGGTATGGGCTCCGTGCAAGGAGGGTTCTCAGGGCCTTGAAGCCCTTTAAAATGATAGCAGCCCCATGCATTGTGGACGACCATCGCTCATTTCTTACGTTTTTGCAGCGCTATTTTTTTTATCACAGGTTTTTTCCATGATAAAAATATCACCGTGAAAATGCTGCAATATTTTCCCGAAGAGGGATGAAATATCATGGAAATGTCCTTGCCCACAATATTTTACCCCTCCCATGATAAATCTCCCCCATAGGTTGCGTTTTTGCTTCTCTGGCAAACTTCTTTTCAAATTAACTTTTTACCAATCGGGGTTTCAGGATATACATAATGAATATGCATGAGATAATGTGCGTACATCGGAGATTCATAGGGACCTTCATTTTCAGTTTAAATCTATTTTCACTCATAAATTCCGGGATTTTTTTTCCAAAGGTGATAGTCGATTTAAACTGATAGTCACCCTAATTTTAGACTGATTAAAAAGCTGCTCCCGAGCTGCAGCTGAGCATTTTCAAGACATCCAGCCACTGCTGGAAGCAGTGTGGGCCAAAGTGCATGCTGTGTTTCCAGTCCCAGCCCTCTCCAGTGTCGCCCCTGCTGGGTTTCAAGATCTGCCTCCTCGCCCACCATGCAGCCAAAGTGCCTGCTGACTGGTGCTGGAAATGTATTTTAAGCAGGCCCTGTCCACCAGAAGCACTTTCTGGCAGGGTCCCTAGCACTGCACAAAAGCAGGAATGCAGAGCAGGGCAGGGCGGTAGTGCTGCAGAGCATAGGAGACTCGGCAAGCATCCTGCTGAAGGGGAGAGGAGAAGCCTGGAGCCACCCCTGGGAAGGAGGAATGCTAGTGTGGGGGGAATAGAGGGACATGCGAGGCAGGGGATTAAGGGAGAGAAGGGGGTGCTGCTGAGTGGATAGGTGGGAGAATCTGCTTAATATTGTTTTAATGGCCTGGCTTCCGTCCACCAAAATAAACCTTTGATATTTACCTGGAAAAATGATGTTTTTTCAATTGATTTTGTCCCATTTTGGTTCGTCATAACAAACCTTGATAAATTCCCAGTCATAATAAAGAACCATTAAAAATGAAAATGAAGGTCCCTAGAGATTCAGTTCATGCATATTCATTATGGCAGTCCCGACGACCTGACTGGATAGGTGTGCATCCGGGAGTGGGTTAAGAAACACTGTTCTACTGGATGGAGTACATCAGGAATGGCTAACTCCGGTCTTCGAAAGCCCCAAATAGGCCAGGTTTTCACGATGTCCGTAATGAATATGCATAAGATAGATTTATATACAATGAAAGAAGTGCATGCAAATCTCTCTTATGGATAGCCTGAAAACCTGGTCTGTTTGTGGCTCTCGAAGAGCAGAGTGGGCCACCCCTGGAATACATCTTGTCTAGGCCTTCAAGATGGTGTTTTTAAAAAACATCTATGCCTCATGCAAACTTTCAACCACTGTAATTTCTCCTTTTAGGTATTTTTTCTAATTTCCTCATAGTCTCCCTGTTTAAAGTTAAATGCCACCATAGTAGTTTTTCTCAATGTGCTCCGTCCAGTGAATATGTTAAATTTGAGCTTAGTTAAGTGATATATTGCATATATCCCTGTAACCAACAATAGGAGAACATAAGAAATTATTATTCTGGGTCAAACCAAGGGTCCACCAAGCCCAGCATCCTGTTTCCAACAGTGGCCAATCCAGGCTACAAGTACATGGCAAGTACCCAAAAACTAAGTATATCCCGTGCTACTGATGCTAGTAATAGCAGTGGCTATTCCCTAAGTATAATTGATTAATAGCAGGTAATGGACTTCTCCTCCAAGAACTTAACCAAACCTTTTTTAAACCCAACTACATTAATTGCACAAACCACATCCTCTGACAACAAATTCCAGAATTTAATTGTGCATTGAGTGAAAAAGAATTTTCTCCGATTAGTTTTAAATGTGCTACATGCTAAATTCATGGAGTGCCCACTAGTCCTTCTATTATACAAAAGAGTAAATAACCGATTCACATTAACCCATTGTAGACCTCTATCATATCCCCCCTCAACTGTCTCTTCTCCAAGCTGAACAGCCCTTACCTCTTTAGTCTTTCCTCATAGGGGAGCTGTTCCATCTCCTTTATCATTTTGGTTGCCCTTCTCTATACCTTCTCCATCGCAACTATATATTTCTTGAGATGCGGCAACCAGAATAGTACACAGTATTCAAGGGGGCAGATTTTCAAAGGGGTACATGCGTAAGATACGCGCGTACCCCCCGAAAACCTGCCCCAAGCTCCCCCAGCGCACACCGAGCCTATGTTGAATAGGCTCGGCGGTGCACGCAAGCCCCGGGAAGAGCGTACGTCCCGGGGTTTTGCTAGGGGTGTGTGTCAGGGGGGCGGTGCGATGTTCGGGGGTGTTCCAGGGGGCGTGGTGGTGTTCCGGGGGGCGTTCCTGGGGCATGGCCGAGGCCTCCGGACCAGCCCCCGGGTCGGATGATGGCGCGCCAGCAGCCCACCGGCAGGCGTAACTTTTCAAACAAAGGTGAGGGGGGTTTAGATAGGGCTGGGGGGTGGGTTAGGGAGGGAAAGGTGCAGGGGGGTGGAAGAAAAGTTCCCTCTGAGGCCGCTTCAATTTTGGAGCGGCCTCGGAGGGAACGGAGGCAGGCTGCGCGGCTCGGCGCGTGCAGGCTGCCTATTTTGCACAGCCTTGCGTGCGCCGACCCCGGATTTTCAAAGATACGCGTGGCGTACTCTTGTTTGCGCCGGTCGCGCGAACAAAAGTACACGCGGGCATACTTTTTAAAAATCTGCCCCAAGGTGTGATCTCACCATGGAGAGATACAGAGGCATTATGACATCCTCTGTTTTATTTATCATTCCCTTCCTAATAATTTCTAACATTCTGTTTGCTTTTTTGACTGTCACAGCACACTGAGCCGACAATTTCAAAGTTTTATCCACTATGACGCCTAGATATCTTTCCTGGACGGTAGCTCCTAATATGGAACCTAACATCGTGTAACTACAGCATGGGATATTTTTCCCTCTATGCATCACTTTTGCACTTATCCACATTAAATTTCATTTGCCATAGGTCCTCCTGCAATTTATCACAAACCGCTTGTGATTCAACCATTCTGAATAATTTTGTATCATCTGCAAATTTGATTACCTCAGTCGTCGTATTCCTTTCCAGATCATTTATAAATATATTGAAAAGCACGGGTACTAGTACAGATCCTTGAGGCACTCCATTGTATACCCTTTTCCACTGAGAAAATTGTCCATTTAATCCTACTCTGTTCCTGTCTTTTAACCATTTTGTAATCCACAAAAGGACATCGCTACCTATCCCATGACTTTTTACTTTTCTTAGAAGCCTCATATGAGGAACTTTGTCAAACGCCTTCTGAAAATCCAAATACACTACATCCACTGTTTCACCTATATCTACATGTTTATTAACCCCTTCAAAAAAGTGAAGCAGATTTGTGAGGCAAGACTTGCCTTGGGTAAAGCTATGCCGACTTTGTTCCATTAAACCATGTCTTTCTATATGTTCTGTGATTTTGATGTTTAGAACACTTTCCACTATTTTTCCTGGCACTGAAGTCAGGCTAACTGGTCTGTAGTTTCCCGGATCGCCCCTGGAGCCCTTTTTAAATATTGGGGTTATATTAGCCACCCTCCAGTCAGGTACAATGGATGATTTTAATGATAGGTTATAAATTTTAACTAACAGATCTGAAATTTCATTTTTTAGTTCCTTCAGAACTCTGGGGTGTATTCCAACCAATCCAGGTGATTTACTACTCTTCAGTTATCAATCAGGCCTACCGCATCTTCTAGGTTCACCGTGATTTGATTCAGTCCATCTGAATCATTACCCATGAAAACCTTCTCCAGTACGGGTACCTCCCCAAAATCCTCTTCAGTAAACACTGAAGCAAAGAAATCATTTAATATATCTGTGATGGCCTTATCTTCTCTAAGTGCCTCTTTAACCCCTCGATCATCTAACGGTCCAACTGACTCCCTCGCAGGCTTTCTGCTTCGGATATATTTTTAAAATTTTTTACTGTGAGTTTTTGCCTCTACAGCCAACTTCTTTTCAAATTCTCTCTTAGCCTATCTTATCAATGTCTTATATTTGACTTGCAAGTGCTTATGCTTTATCCTATTTTCTTCTGTTGGCTCGTTCTTCCAATTTTTGAATGAAGATCTTTTGGCTAAAATAACCTCTTTCACCTCACTTTTTAACCATGCCGGTAATCGTTTTGCCTTCTTTCCACCTTTTTTAATGTGTGGAATACATCTGGATTGTGCTTTTAGGATGGTATTTTTTAACAATGTCCACGCCTTTTGCACACTTTTTACCTTTGTAGCAGCTCCTTTCAGTTTTTTTCTATTTTTCTCCTTTTATCAAAGTTTTCCTTTTGAAAGTTTAGCACTAGAGCCGTGGATTTACTTACTGTTCCCCCTTCTAGTCATTCATTCAAATTTGATCATATTATGATCACTATTGCCAAGCGGCCCCACCACCGTTACCTCTCTCACCAAATCTTGTGCTCCACTGAGAATTAGATCTAACATTGCTTCCTCACTTGTAGGTTCCTGAACCAATTGCTCCATAAAACTGTCATTTATTCCATCCACGAACATTATCTCTCTAGCATGCCCTGATGTTTCACTTACCCAGTCAATATTGGGGTAATTTAAATCTCCACAAATACAATATGCAAGGAACAGGTAGGCAAAGTCCACCGTAAAGTTTATAATAGTTTTTTATTCTGAAGTTTTCAGTATTCGTAATGGCAACTCCACACAACTTCAAACACAGTTATTCAAGTCCCCCGACACGGTCCGTGTTTCGCGGTCGCTGCATCGGGAGGGACCCATAATCAGTATCATCTAAAACATACAAACAATAAAGCTGATGGACCCAATAAGAGAATGGCAATATAATTAAATTTTATCAAAACATACCTTATGTGTACATCATGGAGCGCATCGGCTCACACACTTCATGTACCTTTTAAAGAAGTGAAATGGCGCCAAAAGACAGTAGCTATCGCGATAGAATCATCAAGTTAAGCCCCGCCCCCTCTGAGGATGGTTCACCCAAACAGATGCCATTCTATATCCTTATTCAAGCCTTTAGGATGGACAGTGGAAAGGGTAAAGATCCACTTTTGTTCCCGTCTGCCCAGAATTTCAGAGTAATTCCCCCCCTATCCGGGGGGACAACGACTTCTAGTACGGAAAAATACAATTCAGCAATATTATGATGGTGTTGAACCCAATGCATAACTAATGGTTCATCCATCCTAAGAAGGCGAATATTTGAACAGTGTTCTATGATGCGGGTTTTCACCATTCTGGAGGTCTTGCCAACATATAAAAGTGAACACGGACATTGTATGACATATACCACGCCCTTAGTAGTACAGTCAGATATACTGTTATCTCATTATATTCCAACATTCCCCAGACAGATGCATTACAATTAATTGAAACTATCTTGGATCGGCGACCAGCTCCACACCGTCTGTCTACTTCTTTTTTGGTACAACTTGCCACTTTGGCCTTAACAAAAACATTTTTTATGTTTGACCAGAAACATTATCAACAAATTAAAGGGACGGCAATGGGGGCCACTATGGCCCCCTCACTTGCCTGTTTATATATGGATCACTATGAATCAACTTTAGTATACCCTTCTGAATGGTTTTCTCACGTGGCTTTATGGCTTCGTTACATCGATGATATCCTGATTATATGGACTGGTTCTGATATTCAATTTTTTGGTTTTTACGATTGGCTTAACACCCAAAACCCACATATACAGTTCAATTTTTGTATTCATGCTTCAGAAATCGCTTTTCTTGACATTATAATTTCGGCAGAACAGGGTCACTATGTTACCACTTTATTTAGAAAGGAAACCGATAGAAATACACTACTAGCCTACTCTAGTTGTCATCCAAAACCCCTTAGGGATAATATCCCTACGGGACAATTTTTAAGATTGAAACGTTTATGTTCCTCCCGGAGTGATTTTTTGAAACAGGCTCAATTGATGTCTCAGCGGTTTTTGGATAGGGGATATCCTCCGCGAGTAGTTAAAAAGGCATTTAAAAGAGCGCTATATGTTAATCGAGACTGGCTGTTCCTCCCTTCATCAAATGATGATAATCAGAGTCTTAATTGTATTTTACCGTTTTCAACAGCAAGTAAGGCTTTAGCGTCAATGATAAGGAGACATTGGGATAATCTATCTTTATCTTCACTTTTTCAGGGATCATTACGTTTTACATTCTGGAGAGCCAGTAACCTCCGGGATAAATTAGTACATGCTACTTTTAACCGACAAGTGAGGGAAACCTGGGGTGGTCATCATGGCCCCTGTGGGCACTGCACGATGTGTAACCATACTAACCAAACAGATTCATTTTCTCACCCTGATACTGGTCGTCTCTTTAAACTTCGCAGTATATCTGACTGTACTACTAAGGGCGTGGTATATGTCATACAATGTCCGTGTTCACTTTTATATGTTGGCAAGACCTCCAGAATGGTGAAAACCCGCATCCTAGAACACTGTTCAAATATTCGCCTTCTTAGGATGGATGAACCATTAGTTATGCATTGGGTTCAACACCATCATAATATTGCTGAATTGTATTTTTCCGTACTAGAAGTCGTTGTCCCCCCGGATAGGGGGGGGAATTACTCTGAAATTCTGGGCAGACGGGAACAAAAGTGGATCTTTACCCTTTCCACTGTCCATCCTAAAGGCTTGAATAAGGATATAGAATGGCATCTGTTTGGGTGAACCATCCTCAGAGGGGGCGGGGCTTAACTTGATGATTCTATCGCGATAGCTACTGTCTTTTGGCGCCATTTCACTTCTTTAAAAGGTACATGAAGTGTGTGAGCCGATGCGCTCCATGATGTACACATAAGGTATGTTTTGATAAAATTTAATTATATTGCCATTCTCTTATTGGGTCCATCAGCTTTATTGTTTGTATGTTTTAGATGATACTGATTATGGGTCCCTCCCGATGCAGCGACCGCGAAACACGGACCGTGTCGGGGGACTTGAATAACTGTGTTTGAAGTTGTGTGGAGTTGCCATTACGAATACTGAAAACTTCAGAATAAAAAACTATTATAAACTTTACGGTGGACTTTGCCTACCTGTTCCTTGCATATTGTATTTGTGGATATTTACTGATGTGCAAGGCGCTTTGCTTCATGCTCTTGTTTGGGTAATTGAAATCTCCCATTATTACTGCACTACCAGTTTGATTAGCTTCCCTAATTTCTCTTAGCATTTCACTGTCCGTCTCACCATCTTAGCCAGGTGGACGGTAGTATAATCCTATCACTATATTCTTTCCCCAACAGACAAAGTACTAATGAGACTTAGTTCTGAGGGAATAATCGGAAGATTTATTGTGATTTTATTCAAAATGGAGAGAACTTTTTTCATTCATTTTGTGAGGGTTGGGACAGTATGTAAATCATGGGTCTCTGTCTTTGTTTCGGGGAAGGACAGAGGCAGAGAGGAAAAGAGAGGGAGATCATGGAGTGATCAATTGATCTCAACCTTCCTGGGCTGAGAAGAAAAAGAGGTAAAAATATTTTTATTCTTCAGAGCATCTTGCTAGTGAGCTAGTTAGTCAAGAAATCAGTTCTCTAGTAAAATGAAAAATACTGTTGTTCTTTTGGAACAAGGGCAAGAAAGGTGATTTTTAGATAGTTCTTGCTTTTATTTATTTTTTAAATAGGTAAACATTAGTATATTCCTTACATCCCATTAATTTTAGGAAAACTTAGTTCTGAGGGAATAATCGGAAGATTTATTGTGATTTTATTCAAAATGGAGAGAACTTTTTTCATTCATTTTGTGAGGGTTGGGACAGTATCCTCGTCAGGCAAGTTGGATCACCTGGTCCATGTGGAGCACTGGAAGTCATCATGGATTTCCCAATCATTGGACCGCAGGAAAGGCATTCAGCAATCAATGAGGTTGAAGTGAGAAATTATGCACTAATGCTCTGGCCAGCATTTAGATGGAGATTTTGGGGACTCATTCTTAATTTGCTTGATCTGAGGGAAAGGGCGTGGTTTGAGGTTTTTCCGTTTATTTTTTTTCTATCTTTTCTATAAATTTTGCTGTTTCATGGGTTTTCCACTTCTAGAGTCTAAAAGGTGAATTTTACAAGCCCAGCGTGCACCATAGCAGGGAGATGCGCGCCGAGCCGATTTTAAAAGCCAGCCAGATATGCGCGTACTTGCCACTGCTCGCAGAAATGAAAACTTCAAAAAAGGGGCGGGGTCTACACAGGGCAATGGGCCTTCCTGGATTCAAACTTGAAAGTGGTGCATAAATACTTAGGGGTAGATTTTAAAAACATACATGCGTGCGTCCATGTGCAATTTTATAACATGCACACACATGTTATAAAATCCAGGGCAGTGTGCGCAAGGGGGGGGGGGGGGGTGGTTGAAAAATGTAATTTATGCATGGTGACAAGATCGGGCCTCCACCAGTCCCTCCCTAAGGAGCAGACTGGGAGGGAACAATCCTATCCCCCTACCTACCCTCCCCAACCCCTTCAAATGCCCTACCTTTTTTTTTTTTTTGTTTTCTAACTTACACTAGCTCTTGAGCTGGCGTAAGTTGCGTGCGCCGGCAGGCTGCCATCGCGTGATCCCCTGGCACAGCGGCAAATGACTGCTGTACCGGCCGCCTCCAGCTCTGCCCCCCCATCCCCTGGACCACTCCTCCATGCCCCCAGACCACCCCTTTTCATGCGCCGGCCATCTAAAATCGGGTCGCTAATGCGCACTGGCACCCGTTGGGGTCCCTTGCTGCGTAACTTTATTTCTGCTTTGGATGATGTGTAAGTTAGGGAAAAAAAAAATCTAGGCGGGGGGGGGGGGGGGCGGTTTAACGGTTGGGGCAAACAGGGCAGAAGGGAGGCTATTAAACTAGAGTGGTTTGGAAATCCTATCCCTTACCTGGGTAAACTGGGAATGAACTGGGAAAACTTGTATTGGCATCAGCTCGTGTCTTTTAAAATCCCCCCACTTACATGTTAGAAGCAGTATTTGTGGGCATAGGTGTGTGGCTACTTAACATTGTGTGCACGGTCAAGCTATTTTATAACATACATGCATATTTGCAGGCATGTTATTAAATGGCCACAATACCTTGGAAGCCTGGCCGACAAATGCACGTCCATCTGTAACTGAGCTTATATTACTTGTAATAGTAATCTCTTTTTTTTTTTAATTTTGTTTCTGCTCCAGGATTTATTCCCCATCCCTGGGAGAATCTTTAGATGTGTGGGTGTGTTACACACGTCCTTTCTAAGCCTCACAGCTGAGGAGAGGTAGAGTTATTTATGTAGCCCCTCCAATACAGTTTACAGTACAATAAGATGAAGTAATTTTCTGACATATGTATGGGTATTTTTATGTTTTAGTGTTTTTGGGTGGAGAAAAGGGAGCTTAGTGAGCAGTGCGGGATGGGGAGAAAGGAAGGGAATCCAAAGGATGGAAAAGAAGAGGAGAAAAAGAGTTCAGAGATGGAAGGGAGGAGCAGCGATATGGATTGGAGGGGGGGGGGGAGAGGCAGGATAAGGAACCAAGAAGGAGGATCTGGGATGGAAGACAGAGAGGGAGAGCATGTAGCGTTTCCTTTTCTCATTCCCCCTTCCAACCTGTTGCTGATCTCCTTTCTCACCCATTTCCTAAACTTCTCTATCCCTACGCTGAGTCTTACCTTACCCAACAAATTTTCACCCTCTCTCCTTGATTTTCACCCTCCTTGCCCTGCCCCCACTCATCTTGATCCTCCTCCACCCCCTCACCTCTGCATTCAGAAAGAATGACTGAAGAAATGATTTAAAAATGCAACTTTAATCGATAAGCATCGAAGAGTCTGACAAGAGCATTTGCATAAACCAGCTTTCACATTTAATTATTGTTTTGTTGGAACACATGGACAAACACATCACACTGGCGGTTGATTTGCTTGTTTAACCTCTGTAATACTTGGAAGGTAAAGGACGAGGTCAGGACAGCCGTACTCAAAATAACCCGCCGAGTACTTTCTTCATGGAGAGACAACGGTGTAAATATATCACCCTCCCCCAGCCCCCAGCGGGGAAATAAACCAAGAGAAATGGTGGCAAGAAGTTTCAGGGATTTTTATTTTAATCCTCTTGTTGTTCCCCTCACAGAGCTGCTGCTGCCGCCGCAATGAAGCCAAAGAAAATGGTCACATTTTTTTTTTTTTAAACACAATTTAATCCCTGTTCAGCACCTTTCCTCCTCCTCCTGCAAGGTGATACATACATCCAACTAGGACCGCCATCGTGGCAAACGAATGCCGCCATGCAGGAGCCATTGGAATGGAGTCGCCGGATGGATGGCTGCGTTATTAGAGGTGGAGATACCCCACCCTGACTGTCTGGAGCGCTGCTTAGCCTGGTGGCAGTCCTGCATCCAACCTTAAAACTCGGCCTTCTGGTGGAACGCACCTGCTTCTCCAGCTCAGTGTCCCCCCCACACACACACACTTTGACGTGGCTGACCAGTCATGAAAGGTGAAATATAAATAACAATTTCATTTCATTTTTTATGACATCACAAGCAATTCCAGAGCTGCAGACTGTGACATCACAAGCAGAGGTGACCTCATATGATGCTGCGGCACACCCAGGGCATGTTACGTTTTCCACTGAGCAGGGTACAGACTTAGTTGCCTGCAGTCTGGGACAGAATGCTCTCCTGTAAAATCACTGTAATTTGTTTGGTTTGCGGTCAATGACAGAAGGTTGGATATGACTGTAAATATTTTGTTTACATGATCTTCTTTGAATTATTTTATTGCTGTAAATCTGGCTATCAGTCTGCTATTTTTGGACTATGCATGTAAAGTTTGTTTGAATATTGTATGTTTGTATTTTGGTGTGCACTTGTAAACAGTCAGACATGTCTTTTGACTTGGGGAGGCAGTATAGAAAATGTTAACATTAAATGAATTTCTGATTGCTCTATTCAGAAAATATTTTCTGTGTCCCTCGCGCAGGGTGCTCTTGTGGTAGGCTGAGAATTCAATCTTTTAAACACATAAATAAAAGCAAGGAGGTCCATATTCAAAAGGATTTGTCTGGGTAACATTTCGAATTTCCCAGATAAACCTAAAGTTTTACATTTTCCGTCTCGCTAAGCGGATACATTTTAGCCCAGGATGTCTGATCACTAAAAACTATCCTAGTTATCCAGGTAGCTTTAGCTACATATGGTTAGTGACAGCCTTATCCAGCTACATGCTGCTAAATATTCGGGTAAAGTTATCTAGATAACGTTAACTCTCACCAGTATCCTGAATATGGATTCCAAAGTCACTGAAAATAAGTTCCCAAATAAATGAATTTATATAAATGATCCCTGAACCTCCTCCAGGCCAAAATCAAGTTTTAACTTTAGCTAGATGAATTTCTCAAGATTTGGAGAGGAAAAATGGGGGATTATTTACCTCTGCTGTTTTTGCTATCTCTTGGGTGAATAGTGAGATAGATTCGGGTTTTCCACTTAACTGTCACAGAAGGGTCGATTCACTGCCCTTGGGTTCCCCAACCACTGCCTTTCAAACTCAGGATGGTGCATAAGATAAGATATTCACCCAACACACCTGAACAGCTATTCGCATGGTCTCTAAATGGAAATATGGACCAGGAGGAGCCCATAGGGACCCGGGCCGCTGGGACTTAGGTGGACCTTTGAGAGGTCAAGGAGTCGGGCATTCGGTGCAAGGGCTGACTGGAGCTTCACCCCTGGAAGCCTGCGGTCCCCCCAGGAGGAGCCCGTAGGGACCCGGGCCGCTGGGACTTAGGTGGGCCCTTGGAGACGATGGTCCAGAAGAAGTCCGAGGTCACGTGCCAGAGGGTCGCTGCTTACTAGTCCGAGGTCTGAAGTCTGAAGTCACACACCAGGAATCACCGCTAGCCGATCCGAAGTCAGGAACCAGGAACAAGGATCCAAAGCACAGGAAGACTCACCGAAGCAAGCAGACCTGACGAACGAAGAACATTGCCAAGTCAAGGAATGAGCAGAGGAAGTCTCCTTTTATACTTCCTCTGCTCTGGCTCATAGGAAACAGGTGAGTGTATTTAAAGGGATCAGGTCCCTTTAAATCTGACAAGGAGGCGCGGTCTCGTGCCTGAGGATGGCGGCAGCCATCATGGATTTCCTCCGTGTGGGAAACGCCGCTGGACGCCACAAGGGAGGAGCAGGGACGGCTCCCCACCCGGCGACCAGCACTGGGGTTCGATGCGGAGCGAAGGGTATTCAGATCGGCCACAGAACACAACACCATTACTAGCAACAATAGCATGGAATAGACTTAGTTTTTGGGTACTTGCCAGGTTCTTAAGGCCTGGATTGGCCACTGTTGGAAACAGGATGCTGGGCTTGATGGACCCTTGGTCTGACCCAGTATGGCATGTTCTTATGTTCTAGTTTAAAGTTCTGATGAGGTGATAGGACTCCTGGGCTGCAGTCCCACAGCATGGTCTTATGCCAAGTTTCTCACCTCCTTGTGCCTCACTATAACCCTAATATAACTGGACAATATTAGCTCTACTGGTCCTTCCTTCTCTTTGGAGGCCGTTGTGAAATCCGGGCATTACAATTGCTAGCACATACGTCTCCAAGGGGCTGTGACCATATGTGCCAGCTCTGTGGCTGCAGTGGGCGCATGGGCACCCCCAGTATTGAGTAAACTTCTTGACTTTGTCAAGAGTCGGGGAGTTTACATTGAGTTTAGCACAAACAACCATTTTGAACAGTTGGCTCCTATGGATACAACAAGTGTAAAAGACACCGAGAATCTGGTCGGCTGATTTTTTACAAAATATGGTGGTCTCAGCAGCAATATTAGCGTAGATCTCCAAAGCAGTCCCATTCAAGTAGTCTCATACTGAGAAGCTGTGCCTGGAGAAAAGTTTTGCTTCATGTCGTAAAGTCCCTTCATTAGTACACACTACATTTCTGCAACACACGTACTTGTGTCTGGTCTATCTCTGGTTCCTTTTCAGGAAGGTACAGATGTGACCAAGGTCCCACCTATTTACTAAATTTTGCAGATAGTGCGAGCTAAAATGACATATCCATTGGAAAACAATATTTCAATTGTTTTCTGTGTGTTGTTTCTCATCCAAAACAACACACAAAGTGACCTAGCAAATGTTGTTGATGTTTTTATGTCATTTTAAAACCATGGGGGCATCCCTATCAGAACGAGGCTTGCCCTGCTTGCTTGGCATCGGTACTGTGGAGCAGGGCCAGATTTTACATTACGCAGTCCATAGGCAAAGGCTTTCGCCCCTAGAAGCCAGCAGCGGGAGTGCCCGTTTTTTGTTTTTTTTTGGGTGCCTTCAGAATTTGGAACGTCAGGGCACACGTGTCTGTTATCCATGCCTAAATCTGCCCCTGCTGTAGAATGAGGAGCGAGGGTGGCACGGAGGGGGTTTGCCCGTTGCCTTCTGGGTGCTGGGAGCAGAAGCATTCCTCCCGCAGCCACCTGCATTCGCTCTCCTCACCCACGGTTTCCCCACCCCGTCCTTCACCAGCACCTCCCCAAAGCCCACCCCAGGAAGGCTGGGACAGCGCAGGACCCTCAGGTTTGTTTTTTTTTGTCATTTTAATGGTAGTACTCGTCACATAGCTTACTGTCTATGGCACAAATGTAACAAGTGTCGAGTGCATGCCTTCAAGTTTTTGGTTGGGAACAGAGAACAGCAGAGAGTATCCACCATGTCTTGCTAACAATTATCACTTGATGAACAAGTTAGTCTGAAGCCCATTTTCATCTCCCTCTCTTCTATACTTCAGATCTCTTCTGCTCTGTTTTCCCCACTCAGCCTCTACTCTTCCTTTGCTCTGGCCCCAGAAGCTAAATCAAGGGGGCCCAATTTATTTAAGGCATGGTAAGGCTATCGCAGGAAAACTTTCAGCGGGATTTACTGGCCTGCGTATCAAGTACCTCACCTTAGTAAACCCTGCAATGCTTTTCCACATGTTCCTGGCCATGGCAAGATGTGATAAGAGCCCTGTATCCCGGGGCTGCTGTTTTTTCAAGGGCTCACCTGGCCCCAAAAACCTTCTCCAGCCTCAAGTCACAGTATCACTGGGAGTCTAATGAGACCCTTCAGCTTTGCCATTCCCCACCTTGGTCTTTGTTGCAAAAAAAAAAACAAAACAAGAGAGACACATTCTTGGCTCCTTAGGCCCTGCCTCTACAATAAAAGCTCTGCCCCTTTCAAACAAAACTCTCCCCATCCCACCGGAATCCTTCCCTAAGCTTACTCTCAGTCCCCGAGGTCTAGTGGGGGCAGGAGTAATATTCATTCACTGCTGGCACCATTTTTCAAAATGGCTTCAGCTGACCCCTGACACTGCCTCTTTATGCAAGTGGAGGGGGGGGGGGGGCAGATTTTAATTATTTTATTTAAGAGGCTACTGGTGGCAGCAGTGGGAGACTGTGACAGGTCAGCATTCTGACACATTTTGTTTTGTAAATGACTCATATGAAACAGGGTTTCGTTGCATTTTTCATGTCAATTCAAAATGAGATTCACACCCTTACTATGCAGCTTCGGCCACCAGACGTAATCATGATTTATACAGAGTAAATGTGACACCCTCAGAAGCCTTGAGCATGGCCCAACCTTCTCTTCGAAACATTTGGCACCAGTGAAGAGAAACTGACTGTATTAGTGCACCATACAGCCGTAAGAAAAATGATGTCCTGAAGCTCCAGAGCCGGTTCCTGAATGATTAGTGGATCAACAGCTTGGTTGAGATGCTTTGTGATCCAAACGTGCATCCAGCATGTGCTCAGGGTCAAATTTAGGCAGAGGTAAAAAAAGGCACTTCTTTGGATGCTGAATTCTGCAGGTGCCAAAAAACTGGGACTCCCAGCCCTCTGCTGTCTGATGTCCAGGGGTGACCCTCTCAGTCCTCTGCCTGTGGGCGCTCTAATCCTAAACCATTGCCCGCAATCTGGCACAGAAGCTAAGAAATAAGGGCGCTCCTCATCAGCCCTGTAATGGCCAGACTGGATGACAATCACCCACTAGTTCTGCTTGTAAATAAAGGAGATCATCAATGGCACCTTATGATGAATGGCACATACTGGCACAAATGCCCTATCCACTTCCATAGGACAACAACCGGGGCGGTGTTGTGAGGAATGCTGCCGCTATAACATTCCTGCCAAGGCGTCGATTGCCAGAAAAGCGTCTTAAAGCAACTCAGCATGTAAATGCCGAAGACATCCTTCCACCTCATGTAGCAGAGAGCACAGTGTGTCACAGCTCGCCACTGCAGCCCGAGACGTGAGGTTAGAAGCAGAATATTAAGGTAGTGATAACGAACATAAGAGGGAACATTTTAGTTGAAAGACAATATTTTTGAAGAAAGAATAAGCTGTAAGCAGCTTATTAAAAAGCAAGCACACAGTCTGGATGTGTCCCCCCCCCCCAGCTGCTTAAAAGCAAGGAGTCAAGATACTTCATCTCCATGGGAAGCAGAGCCTGATTTGGTCCTGTCCATGCACACAGAGGGCATACAGATTGCACCACATTGTGCCCTTTGGCACACTACGACACAGTAACACACTGCCGATGCCTGCATGGGAACTTGTTCATGTTTTCAGTATGGAAACAAAGAGAGATGCTGGCACATATAAATACAAACCTACAGGGTCAGAGAAGCAAACGCTGACTTCAGGGACTCTGCACAATGGACCTATTGTATTGGAGTTTTGGGTCCTAAAAATAAAATCAATGTGATTGCCACTAGTCAGCAGCCAATCACATGGGTATGCATGTTATACTCAGTAAATGCACCAGTAAATTTTAAAACGTCCCTTTTTCTATTTTGGTCGTTTCATAATGCAAGTAATGCACCTCCTGACTGTACCATTCTCCCCTGGCCAATGAAAGTGTACAGAGAGGGAAGGGACAGATACACGCTAAGAATAGAAACACCCCCCCCCCCCCTTTCTGTTAATTTTTTAAACCTTTGTAAAGGGACATTTGGTAGGTGGAACTGGAGATGCTTTGAGATTCCCAGGATGCACGAGATTCTCGGTTAACAACATTCCTACATTCCAGCTGTGCACCTCCACGGGAAAAGAGCAAAACATTCCACCACACCCGAGATCTCTGCTAACACATCTCCTCCATCTGCTGGGCCTAATTGGTTCTCACTCTCTTCTCAGTGCATTCTGGGAAAATTAGGGCTGCAAGTCTCGTAGTGCCCTGAGCGAGGCAACCTGAATTCTGTCAGTATCAAAAGACAGATGACCTTAATTAATCAGGTTTGCGAGCAAAGGTTGTGCACGCGGGAAAAACACTCCTTCTCAAGACAAGCTAACAGCCTTCTGTCACTCACATGCCAAGGGCAATCTTGCACTGTCCCAAATGGGTACAGATTCTTTCACGCAGAGGAGGAGAACAAAAGCGGGGAACAACAGTAGGGTGAGCGCAGAAGGGGAAAACGGACAGAGACAGACAGAAAGCGAGAGCTCATAAGTGCACGGGATTTTTAAACAGCGGCTGCTCTCTCTCTGTTTGACCCAAAAGGAGGTGTTGGCGTGGCACCTTGGTGCCGACAGCTGGCACACCGCTGTAGCTGTCACTTTAAAGTGTCATCAGCGTTTTTGAACATAAGGATGGCGTTGTAGATCTTGAGAGCGGGACCCAGCTTGACGCTCAGAATCTTCACAATGTCAGCTTGAGTCAATAAAAGAAAAGCCTCACCATCGATCATCTGCAAGGAAGAAAGCGAGACAACAAAGACAAATAAGACATTCCTTGGGTTAGAGGGCAGGGACGGCGCACAACAGCCTCTTAATCTTCAAAATCCTGTTTTAGTTATCAGTGAGCTGAATCTGGCCGTCAAAACATATACCCCTGCTGGTTTGTGCAGATCACAAGAAACACACTTCAGGTTATTCTGCTTAAGAGAGTTAGGGACTGGAAGAGCAGGGGTGATTTCAGTCAGGTTAGGATGCATTGCTAATAAAACATACAGGAATCCAGGACTAGAATAGCAAGGAGTCAGGTCTAACATACAACCACAGGAACCTAGGACTGGAGGAACACTGAATGCTGCAAGCCATGATTAAAGTATGCTTGTAAAATTGGAATAGCAGGAATAGGATATTAAAAAGGATAGCACAGGACAGAAATGAGGTGCATTCATAGAACCTTAAGGATGCCAGGACAGGAACTGAGGCAGAGGTAAGGTGAGGGGAGGAGAAGGGCATGGGGCAGGGACTCCGGACTGGAATAGCAGGGGTTGCAGTGGATCGCCCCTTTCTAAACCTGATTGTCCGTCCGTCCTTATAATCCCGCCCTCCATCAAATACCCCATCCTTCCCCCTCACCTCATTCTTGAAGAGTTTGGCCTGATCCTCACAACCCGTCAGATTCTGAACAAAGCCGAAGACCTGAAGAAATTGGCAGGACAAAAATCGTAAGCCCACGGCAATGCACGTGTTCATTAATACAGAGAAGGCACTGGAGACAATTCAAGTGAAAAAAAAAAAAAGAATCTTCAGCAACAAGAACAGTTTGTGCAGTGGTACAGGAGACCCTGAGTTTGAGTCAGGGCTTGGGCGAGCCCTCGAGAGAAGGAACTGAACTTCATGGAGGGAGGAAAGGCAGCTGCTGACTGTGCTGACCTCTTGCTGGCCAAAGACTATCTCTGAGAGCTGGCTTCAAAGGAGACTGCCCTCCGGGCTCCTTGGCCAGTGAGAGGACTGGTGTCATCCAGCTTTATCCTTTGGGCAGGAAGAGGATCATATTTAAAAAAAAAAAAAAAAAAAAAAGGGGGACAAAAATAGGAGGAGAAACAAACTTCAGTGATTTTATTTTTGTAAGGGAAGGCTTAATCCCTCCAGGTTGGTGAGGAACCAAATAATTCCAAACCCCCAGTAGGGTCAGGTGGTAGAATATCAAGCAGCCATATTCTACAAGGCCTCAATGTGAGGTCAAGAAGGATCCATCCTCATTTCATGGCTGAGACCTTATATTTGAACTTAGCGGGAAAAAAAAAAGTTAACAATAGCTGCAGACCTGTCAAAAAAGAATAACCAAGTAGCCTGGGTCTGCAGGAGAACTTCCTGCCCTCTTCTGTAAAACCTTTCAGGTTGTAGTGAGGCTACATCTCTCAACTTTCTGACAGTCAGGAAGAGGAGGCATAGGAGCAACCGAACCTTGTGGGTCGTCTTCTGCCTCTTATTGCGGGACTTTAGTAAAACACGGGAACATCCCTCCTGCCCTGTCAGAATCCAAATCAAATTCCTCATTTTGTTTGCTTGGCATATTTCTTTTGGCTCTAGTTATGAACCACAGCACCAGCTGGCAGGGTAAGCTTTCCTTGTGTTCAAGTTCCGGCCCTTGCACAGAAAATATTCAATGGCAAAAATCTAATGTTATTACTACAATATATCTGTAATATTAATCATGGCACATCTTGCTAGGGGAAGCACTTCTTGGTCGTGCCTGCTTTTCCTTTACCAAGTAAAACCAACACTGAAATGCAAAGAAAAAAAGGGGAGATTATAAGAATATCTGTCTGGGATGATAAAGGGTCAGTGAATCTTGCCTGGAGACAAAGTAGATGACGGGTTGAAGTCCTTCCCAGCACCATCTGGCTGCAGTATCTGTTTCTTACCTCCTCAGTCGTCCACTTGGCCACAGTGGCTGCCGTGATGCCAGCCACACCTGGCAGGAGCTTGCAGTGCTGCTCCCAGCAGAGGGACAGGGAGCGGTCGGGGTGGGCGGACAAGGCTGACATGAAAAGAGACTGGTGCATGCTGTCCGGGGAAATGGCTGCAAGTGAGAATCACATTAATACTGCAGTGAAAAACCACTTTTGCTGTCACTTCTTTCACTTTTCCCTTAGTCAAAGACTCTACATAAGAGAGCTCAGCTCTAAAACAGGCATTGCTTTCTGGGAAGCTCATAAAGTCCAACTAGGGTGAAATGTTCCTTTTGAGAAGGCTTAGGGCACAAACACAACGGAGAAATTCACTCTTCATTTCGCTAATGCAAAGAATGAAATGCACGTCTATCCGCTCTCTTACTCCTCAGAAGCCTCTGATGAACTGCAAGAGTGCGGTGCTTCCGAGAAGGTTCTGCAGGGCTGAGGGTGGGATGGGATAAAGTCGGGGTGGAAACAGGTATTCTCTTGATACACTCCAAGCCTGAGAGAAAGTCACTTTTAAAACAACGGCCTTCTCTTCTCTTTTTTTTATTTTTTTAGTGTACTGCATTATATTGCTGTACACACTCTATGGGTATACCTGGAAATACTCTGGGTGTGGCCCGGAGACTCCAGAATTATGAAGGTATTGCTGGGCCTCTGAGCCAACACCCAAAATCTCCAGGTGCTCCTCCTCCTCCTCCCTGCCTGTGCAGCCCAAGAAGAAAAAGATGCAGGAGCCACACGGGAAGGAAGGAGGAGGAGGAGCGAGCGTCAGCCCGCCCAGAAAAAAGAAGCAGCATCTGTCCGCATGGCAAGGCCACGGGGACAGATTCCATCTTTCAGCGGCCTGAGAAGATTGAGGGCTGTGCAGAGCCTCTCCTGCGATGGCCTGAGAAGAGAAAGCAGCAGGGCCGAAATACACCTCATCCTGTGGCAGCCTGAGAAGAAGCAGCCCACAGGCAAGGGGAGGCCAAGGCCCTGATAGAGTGTGGGTATATGTGAGAGAGAGTGTGTGTGTGTGTGAGTGTGAGAATGAGAGAACATATGAGAGTTAGAACTTGTGTGTGTGTGTTTGTGTAAGAGGGACAGCATGTGAGAGCCTATGTATGTGTGCGAGTATGTGAGAATGAGAGCCTGTATGTATGTGAGAGAGACAGCAGGTGAGTTAGAGTGTATGTGTGTCTGTGTGTGAGAGAATCTGTATATGTGAGAGACAGCATATGAGTGAGAGCCTGTATGTGTGAGAGATGAAGGGAAGAAGACAGGAAGAGAGAACAGAAATAGAAAAAAAAAGAGACCCTGTAAAAGGAATATGGAAAAGACCAAGAAGGATAATGTGGGGAAAAAAGGCTGGGACCAACTAATTAGAAAAATAAAATCAGACAACAAAGATAAAAATATAAAACAAAATTTTGAGATTTTGATGACTGGCATTAGTAAATGTGCATTTTATATTTGTATTTTGTTCTTTCAGTATTCCACTGTTCAGAGTCTGCATGTTTCTGTTTCTAATTTGTGGACCCTTATTCTGTAATAGGTAAAGATCTGTCTGTGTTCTGCATATGTAATGGAGGTGCAGTATATCTGCTAGCATGTAGTTGTTCTGTAAGGATTTCTAGCAGTATGGCTTGTTCAGTTTCCCCAGTAGGTGGTTTATTAGTGTTCTAGGGCATAGAATAATATTTGATTACTGCCTTTTCATAGATAATAAGGTTGGATATGGTATGGCAAGGTTCTAGGTGGTTTGTGTTACTGCACAAAGTGTTTGGCAGCGTTTGGTTTGCTGTACTTGAGCTGAGTGTGTGTGTTTGGAAGAGCAGGAGAGTTGACAGAGTGTAAATGCGCGTTAAGAGTCTGGGGGTGAATGAAAGGAATGAGTGTGTGTGTGTCGTGAGAATGCGCATGTCTGTGTGTGAGAGTATGAGAGCGAACCTGCGAGTGGGCTAGTGTGCGTGTATATGGGAAAGTTTGTGTGCATGCTGCTGCTGGTGCGAGCGAGCGTGCGTGGCCTCCCCACCCAGTGCTGCTGCTGGTGCACGCACACGCCCTCTGCCCTCCCCCCTCAATCCAAAACAATCTCAGGGTGCTTGGAAAGCAAAAGCTCCCAGGTATGTCTACGGGAACATTTCAGCCGGCTAATTCGGACGTTCATGAGTTTAAAGTGTGAAACGCCACTGGCCAGCATCTTTGCAGAGGGGGCTGCAAATTCCCCGCTTTCCTGCTTCTCAGCTCGCTGCTAAGCCGCTCTTCCACTCTGCTCCTCCTGCACCACAGCAGATTCGGGGATGGGGGGGAGGGGGAGAGGGCCCACAGCCTATCACCGGGAGAAAGCGACATCTCCGTTTCCCCGAGGGCTTTCAAACCTTCTCACTTGGGGATCTCGACTGCTGCCCTGACTACATTTTTTGGCACAGTGGCTACCAGGCCATATGTGCCAACCATGTTAAAGTTTGTTAATTAATATGCTCTCAGTCACCGGGGGAGGGGGAGAAAAATGTCACTTACTCTGGAAGTCTTCCTGCTGAATCTTACGATACTTTGGTGGCCGTCCAATCCTGCCAAGACAAGAGAGAGAGAGAAGTTTTCCCAAGCTCTCCTATCCTGTAACTCAAGCTACGTACTCTCCTCTGATTTTATACAGATCTTTTTTTTTTATGCACACAGGGACCGAGGAGCCTAATCAGAAGAGCTTCCAGATAAGTAAAAAATGAACTGAACCTGTGAAACAAGAGAGATGGGCTGAGAGATCTATGGATCTTCTTTGCTGCTTATGAGAACCAGTTCACCTCATGATCCCAGGACAAATGGTTTTTTCCCAGCCTTCACTCTTTCCATGCTCAGATTCAGGAAAAATGTTGCTTTAAGGTTCCGATCACTGCTTGTGAACAGCAAAAAAACAATGCATGGGTTACAACCCCCCCTGGATCCAGGGAAGGGTTTGGGGGTCTGATCTGCCGATCACACGCCCATTTATGTGGTACAGCAGAACCTTCTTTTTTGGAACACAGTTTCCTGTCCCTCATATACGAAGGTCATTAGTTAACCTTGACAACGGTGCGATTACCACCATGGATCTGTATCTGCAGGGTGAGGGGTTCATCTGTTCCAACAACCTTTCTGTTACCTTGCTGGAGCTGTTCCCCTGTCATTGCCTGATCTGCTGGGCACCAGATCCACAAAAGGTAACTTCTCAAACCACTGATGTGTCTTCTGTAAAAGACATCTGGTCCCCCCCCCAAAAAACTGGTGTGCTTCTGTTCAGGAGTTTAGAATCAGAGTAGATTGCACTGAATGGCACATGACCCCAGATAAATGCCCCTCCCCTCCCCTCCAGTAAGATGTAATCGCCCTTCAAAGGGGGCCACCATATAAAATCTTGTTGAGCCTATTATTGTGAACGCCATCACCTCTTGACATAGGATCCTGTGATTTTGGAAACAGCATCTGCTCTAAAAGTCAGTTCTTCTTTGTGTCCATTCATGTGCCACCCATAACCAAATCCATCAGTACAGTAGTAATAAGAATTAGACTTTTGAAGTCTTCACAAGAATGCAGGGCCACATACGGAGCTGCAGCAATTTCATTCATGACATGCAGTAACCCTAAGAGCGAGATTCTTGCTGTCCCAGTATCAAAATAAAATATATAATAAAAAGGACTGGTCCCTGATTTTATCTTCAAATCGGGCCTTTTGCTCTCTGGGTCCACCGGGGCTGCGGATGCTGCAGAGGCAATGGTCACTAGGGATGTGAATCGTTTTTTGACGATTTAAAATATCGGCCGATATTTTTTAAATCGTCATTAATCGTTAAAGAG
The DNA here is from genome assembly GCF_901001135.1 of Rhinatrema bivittatum. Lineage (NCBI taxonomy): Eukaryota > Metazoa > Chordata > Amphibia > Gymnophiona > Rhinatrematidae > Rhinatrema > Rhinatrema bivittatum. Next base: position 50,389,922 of record NC_042622.1, on the reverse strand, counting down.
TGCGATACAATAGAAATTCCACCGATTTATCGTGAAAAAATCGTTAATCAGGTTAGTGCACACTAACGGGAGTTAGGACACAACCTAAAATCCCACCCGACCCTTTAAAACCGCTCCCTTAGCCTCCACCACCCTCCCGACCCCCCAAAAAACGTTTTAAAATTACCTGGTGGTCCAGCGGGGGTCCTGGGAGCATTCTCTCGCGCTCGGGCTGTTGGCCGATAAACAAAAAACCCACCCTGACCCTTTAAAACCGCTCCCTTAGCCTCCACCACCCTCCTGACCCCCCAAAACGTTTTAAAATTACCTGGTGGTCCAGTGGGCCCCGGGAGCGATCTCCCGCTCTCGGGCCGTCGGCTGCCACTAATAAAAATGGCGCCGATGGCCCTTTGCCCTTACCATGTGACAGGGTAACCGTGCCATTGGCCGGCCCCTGTCACATGATAGGAGCACTGGATGGCCGGTGCCATTTTTATTAGTGGCAGCTGACGGCCCGAGAGCAGGAGATCGTTCCCGGGGCCCACTGGACCACCAGGTAATTTTAAAACGTTTTTTGGGGGGGGTGGGTCGGGAGGGTGGTGGAGGCTAAGGGAGCGGTTTTAAAGGGTCGGGGTGGGTTTTTTGTTTATCGGATCGGGCACAGCCGATAAAAAAAAAAACGATTGGGCCGGACGAAAAAAAATGCACGATTTGAATCGGAACCGGAACCGAACCGATTCCGGTTCCGATTCACATCTCTAATGGTCACAGCCCTTGGGAGGGAGTAATTGCTTGAGGGTGACACCTAGTGGCCAGATTCAGGGCCCATGATTGGAAGGAGTTTCTAGTGCATGGCCCCCAAGACCGTCACTGCTATGAGCAGACTAGGGACAGGGGGGGGGCCGAAGTCAAACAAGGGAAAAATGCCTGAGTAACTGCAAATGAAGGCTCCTGGTGCCAGCTTTCAGCCCTGGTTCCGAATGAGCCAGAAATAAAAAGAAGCAGGAGGAAACTGCGAGTCAAAAAAAAAAAAAAGGAAAGATAAGCAGGTTTTGTTTTTTTTTAAAGAGGCCGTTTCCAAATTTGGCTGCTAAGTGACTACAGCGCTCATTTCCAATAATATTCTTAAACAGGTCTGCAGTAGCCCTTTAAGTGATGGGTACCGAGCCCCTCCTGCAACTCCTGTCCTCGACCCTTCTGGCCTGTGCAGCTGTGAAAGGCGACCTGCGCTTGCGATCCACCAGCAGCGTGAGGTACGCTCTTCCCCACCTTACCTTCCGTGGTGTCGGGATTTTTTCCGCTGAGAGAAGGTGATTAGGTTACGCCTGCGGGCTGAGGGCTCTGTGTCTGAGAAGTCAGCCTTCAGCCGGCCCTGGTTCTTCTCCGCCAGCGGGCAGCCCGAGAGGCAGTGATGGGCTGTGAACCTCCCCGTTACATGCCCTGAGCCATCACAGCCGGGGGTGGGGCATTTTCTAGAAAAAAAGAAGAAGAAGAAGGGCCCGGGAGGATAAGGCAGACACCATGCCAAGGATTCCCTTTCAGAGGCTGGACTTCTAGTCAGGGTCGGCCTGCGGGCTGCCTGGCAGGTGCAGAGGGAACCCGGGGAAGTCTGCCCCCGGCCGCCATCCCCCCTCCCCACCAGCTCTTTGTATCGGGGGGGGCACGGACACCGCCATAGAGGGCACCATTCTCAATGCCTGCCGTCCGCACAGGGTTGCCACCACTGTGAAGCCGGCCTTCCCTTCAGAACGAATGCCAAGCAAGTTAGCACTCAGCCACCAAAGAATATATATATATATATATATATACACACACACAACTAAACTATGCAAAACTCAGGCAACTTTGGTTTGTGTATGCAACATGTTAAAGTCCATCTATCACACTGCTTTTCAATTTGTACCAGCTGCTGGCGGGTGACCTTCACAGACAGCCGGGATTCTTCCCTCTGAGTTCACATCCACTAACAGATGGCCGCGCTTCTTCAGATACTTATCCGGTTTTTACATCTGCTGCCTCAGCACTTCTCCTCCCATCAAGGCTGGGGAAACAATGCACCCACAGGTGGAAGAAAACAGCAGACCTGCAGACAGACCTGCCATCAGGCTCCAAAGTACTCAGCAGGGCAGATGTGGACTTCCCAAACCCGTCCCCGGTGACTCCCCCAGTCAGGCGGCTTCCCGGGGGCAGCTGCAGTGAATATGCAGGAGATGAACATGTGCAGGTGCAGGGTCTCCGCTGCACGGAAATTTATCTTCTGTATATTCAGCGATGGTGACCGCCTGAAAACCCGACTGGGCCTACGCGGTCATCAGAACAGGTTTGGGAAGCCCCCACGCAGATCAATTTTCAAAGCGTTAATCGGCCATCTCTAAACATTTTCCCCTCGACACAGATAAAAGAGCCACGCATGTCCTTTCAGCTGCGTTGGGAGAAGTTCCTGTGGGCATGTTTAGGTTGGGGGGGGGGGGAGCGCCTGCAGGAAGACAGCACTTTAAAATCTCCCCCCGCGCTTTTCCTGCAAAAAAAATCTACCCACAAGAGAAAGCAGGAGGAAGCGACCGCATGTACTTTTTGTCCGCTATGAGCTGCGAAGCAAAATGTACGCGCGGTGGAAGAGTTTAAAATCTGCCCTCCTTAGAGGTCAATTTTCAATCGGATACCTAAGCAAACTGGCTGCTGAAAAATGCCCTCATCCCCGAGCACGCATGCTTTTAGCCGGACAGAGTGGAGGTGCTCCTGCCTGGGGTGAGTTTAGGGCGGGGTTGGAAATCGGAGCAGGCAGATTGCATTTTCATATGGGAGTGCATTATTTGTCAGAAAAAAAAAAAAATCTGTATGTATTTTCCCTCTGAGCCTTAGGGGGAGGATGCGTGGTTGCTTTGGATGTAGAGGTGGGGAAGGGGCACTATTACCCACATACGGGGTGGGAAATTTTCAGATAGCCCCTTACCACGGGGCAAAAACACCATTTTACCTGGGCAAATCCCTTTGAAAAGTGCTCTCCCAGATGTGCGATGTTGGGACACACAGCGAGCACCGACACCTGCTGGGCTCAGATGCAGCGTTTTGTTTTTCATAGAAAGCCACAAGGGGCAATCTCCAAAGAGGCTTGGATTTGCCCAGATAAAGCGGCCTCCCGACTCATGCCAGCTAACGGTAAGTGCAAGATTCCTGAACACGCGGGGGGGGGAGGCGCTCCCGCAGCTGCGTTTGGGGCACGATGGGAAATAATGCACGGAGGATTCTGTTTTCAAACCCACGCGCACTGCTTTCCATAAAGATTCTACGGGGACCCTCGGTACCTGTGGCAATCTGCAGAAGGAGACTTCTTTTAATTTTCACAGCAAAAGTCTGAGGATGACCCCCCCCCCCTCAATGCCCGATTCAGGCAAGGAGAAGTGCAAGAACCCTGCAAGACTGTCACGGTTTTCCCCCGACGACTCATCTTTTGTCCAGGGAAAAAAATATCCACGGAAATAAAAGCTCCGAGCAAGAGCTCGTGCCAAGGTGCTGTGGGACTGCTGGTCAAATTGAAAAGTCAGGCGAGAAGCCCAGATCTTTCTGGAGATGCACACAAACAGTCTTTTGCCTATTTTTGCCCCCAACTTTAATTCAGCCTTTGAAGTGGAAGCAATTGCTCCCTCTGCCTGCTGGCGAGGGGCCCCTCACCTGTGGAAGCTGTACTTGGAGCTCTTCGGGTGCGTGATTCCTTTACAGCCCAGCGACGGGCAGCTCCCGTGACTGGAGGAGGTCGACTCTTTGGGTCCTGGAGCAGAAAAAAACAAAAGAGAGTCACTCTGAGCACAAACATGTTCCCAACATGCAAACTCGTCGGGCAGAATCGCAGAGCACGACCTCCAGGCCAGGAGTGCACCTCACAGCCAGAGCGGAATGAATAAAGTTCCAGTGGGCGGCCGGGGTCCAGACCCCTGGCGAGGGAGATGCCCAGAAACTGCCCTCAGAAAAGTCTGCCCCTCTCAAAACTTGCCATGGCGAGTCCACCTAGTGCCCCATGAACTGGATACGCATGGTCCAGATATTCCTTCGTCACTTTACAAGGAAACAAAATTGTATAGAACCGCCAGGTCCCACAAGGGGGTGTTATGCCTTTTTAGAAGACAAGAAGATGCAGGATCTGAACCACGTATGACAACCAGGGAAGACTAAATTGAGTATGCCTTACAAATCAAAGATAACACGGGCCCACTTATTTGCAGATATTTATGGTACTATAACTTTTCAGTTATTCTCTGTTCTTTAAAAAAATGGGCACATATAGTTTTCAGCACTGGCGTGATGCAATGATGGAACACGTGTGACCAAACCTTGCAGTTTTTATTGGTAATGACTTAATAAATAGAAAAAATGACGGGTAAAAATGGCAGGATTTCCATGGTTTACATGCTTCACGGGATATAACTGCATGTCTGGGAAGTAATTTTTATCTACCACATTTTTTTACATTTAATTTTCAAGGATGCTCACTGCATATTATTTTGATTTAAGATGCTAAGGTGTAAAATGTTTTTGCGTTTGCTAGAAAATGTTACACCACATGACTCTAGAGAGAGGAAAAACAAAACTGGGGCTTTGCACCCTCTGGCTGGCAGAGCGGTTGCCTGTTCCTTAGCTTCTGGTTCAACAAACTGAGTGGATGGCGACCCTTTATGACATCAGACAGAAACTGGCTTTTATTATATAGGAATACTCTATAGAACGTGAGCTCAGGTGATGCTGGTATCATGAGTGCGCTTTCATTAAGGCGAAAGTTTATTGTTGATTAAATGTCAGCATTCAAAGGATGTGTCTTATAAAATAAAAACATGTGCACGACAATTAGGTCTATTCACTTGGATATTGGTGCACTATTGTAAACCGTTATGATGGTAAATAACTTAATGACGGTATATAAAAACCCTTAAATAAATAAATAAATAAATCCAAAGCAAGGACCTTTGGCTCTGTAATGGGTAAATAAACCAAGGACATATTTTCCTGAGGTTTGTACCGTGCTCAGCACGAGCAGCAGGGCCGGAAGACCTGCTGCGATGTAGAAAAGTGAAGCCAGGCAGCAGACTTTAAACATCATGGAAAGGGCTTCACCAGGGTGGGTTGGAGACTCAGGTGGAAGGGGAACTGATTTTACAGGTGCACTTGTGTCAGATACTTGACCTGCTTGTTCTTTAAGGTTGGGGGCTATTCTTAAATCCAACTCAAGATCAGAAGACCTCAGAAGTTATGAATGGAAAGTGTCTTATATACTAATAATCTAAAAAATACCCAATCAGTTGGCACAGTGACCGTGAGCTATTAAAATTTGTAGGTGCCACTGCTATTCTAACAAATCTTTTGTTATTGGGATCCACCATAAGGCAGAGACAGTTTCAGCATTAAGGCTTTCAGGGGAGCCATGCAGTTGCTTGGGGGTTGTCCATCGCCGGACACGAGCCACTCCCTGTTTCCCTCCACCCTCATAATCCCTTCTTTCCCTACTCTTCCTCCATTGCACCCTGTATGATCTTCTCTCTCAACTCCGCTCCTTGGTTTTCTTTATCCCCTCCTCCCTCTCCCCAGCTTGATCTATTCCCTTTCATCTCTCCCTTCCCATCTGCCCATGATCTCCTCCCTTCTCCCCCACCCCCATGTTTCTCTCCCTTTCATCACCTCTCCCTCTGCTCAGCTCAAACTATTTGTGTCTGCTTCCTCTATCAGAAGGCTTCACTTTTAAGATGTGAACGCATGGTGCCAACAGGTCTCCAAAGACCATGGGGCTCCACCCATTCAAACCGGAACTTGAAGCCAGCTGGCGGAGAATGCAAATGTGGGTATGACTGAGCTGCTTTCTCCCTGCCCACAAAAGAGAGGGCGAGATCATTATTGTAAATCAAAGGCTTAGAGAAGCATTTTATTAAGCTAAATATTTCTCCCTCTGCCAGCAATTCCTAAAATGATAATGGTGACATGTAAAGAACACTTTGCAGTCCTTTTGTTTTTCTGTCATAGAAGAAATACCTAAGGATTGACTCCAGCAGATGTTTGTTTGAAAGAAAAATGTCCAACCTTATTAATGATGGGTACTTGAGCACTATATTTCCTTCTGAAGTGTTAAAAAATGGGGAAGACTGGTGTCATTGATACAAGTTAAGAAGCATGTGGTCCTATCAGCAAAGCCATCCACTGGCCAAAAGTGACACTTAGTGGACCTTATTGGAGAGAGAGGATACTAGAACCTATTATAATTAACTATTCCTGTTCTGCCTATGAAATACTATTTTATATTTGAACTTCTGAATTGTATTAATTTATTTTATTATTTATTAAAATATTTATTATTCGCCTATAACAGACAAACTGTGCTAGGTGAATTACAGTGCGTAGAATTAAAATACAAACAGTACATCAAATTAAAATGCAAAATTAAATAAAACACGAATAACTTAAAAAGAACAAAAATGCCAATGGCTGAATCTACATGTGACACATAATATTTTCACAAAAAGCCTCGTGAAGATATAGGGCTCTAGGATGCTTTCAAAATATTATATCATCCAATTTCCTCAATGCCTCTGGAAGGGTATTCCAAGCTTCAGGACCTGCCAGGGAAAAAGCCCAACATCTGGTAACAGACAAATGAGCTAGCTACCTTAACGGAGGAGTTTGCCAATAGCAAATGTCCTGAAGAACGCAGTTCTCTACTAGGGGCATAACTTTGTAATAGATGCTTAACATGCTCGGGGACATTACCTTTTAAAAACATAAGAAGAACATAAGAAAATGCCATAATGGGTCAGACCAAGGGTCCATCAAGCCCAGCATCCTGTTTCCAACAGTGGCCAATCCAGGCCATAAGAACCTGGCAAGTACCCAAAAACTAAGTCTATTCCATGTTACCATTGCTAATGGCAGTGGCTATTCTCTAAGTGAACTTAATAGCAGGTAATGGACTTCTCCTCCAAGAACTTATCCAATCCTTTTTTAAACACAGCTATACTAACTGCACTAACCACATCCTCTGGCAACAAATTCCAGAGTTTAATTGTGCGTTGAGTAAAAAAGAACTTTCTCCGATTAGTTTTAAATGTGCCCCATGTTAACTTCATGGAGTGCCCCCTAGTCTTTCTATTATCCGAAAGAGTAAATAACCGATTCACATCTACCCGTTCTAGACCTCTCATGATTTTAAACATCTCTATCATATCCCCCCTTAGCCGTCTCTTCTCCAAGCTGAAAAGTCCTAACCTCCTTAGTCTTTCTTCATAGGGGAGCTGTTCCATTCCCCTTATCATTTTGGTAGCCCTTCTCTGTACCTTCTCCATCGCAATTATATCTTTTTTGAGATGTGGTGACCAGAATTGTACACAGTATTCAAGGTGCGGTCTCACCATGGAGCGATACAGAGGCATTATGACATTTTCCGTTTTATTCACCATTCCCTTTCTAATAATTCCCAACATTCTGTTTGCTTTTTGACTGCCGCAGCACACTGAACCAATGATTTCAATGTGTTATCCATTATGACGCCTAGATCTCTTTCTTGGGTTGTAGCACAATGTGGAACCCAACATTGTGTAATTATAGCATGGATTATTTTTCCCTATATGCATCACCTTGCACTTATCCACATTAAATTTCATCTGCCATTTGAATGCCCAATTTTCCAGTCTCACAAGGTCTTCCTGCAATTTATCACAATCTGCTTGTGATTTAACTACTCTGAACAATTTTGTGTCATCTGCAAATTTGATTATCTCACTCTTCGTATTTCTTTCCAGATCATTTATAAATATATTGAAAAGTAAGGGTCCCAATACAGATCCCTGAGGCACTCCACTGTCCACTCCCTTCCACTGAGAAAATTGTCCATTTAATCCTACTCTTTGTTTCCTGTCTTTTAGCCAGTTTGCAATCCACGAAAGGACATTGCTACCTATCCCATGACTTTTTACTTTTCCTAGAAGCCTCTCATGAGGAACTTTGTCAAACGCCTTCTGAAAATCCAAGTATACTACATCTACCAGTTCACCTTTATCCACTTGTTTATTAACTCCTTCAAAAAAGTGAAGCAGATTTGTGAGGCAAGACTTGCCTTGGGTAAAGCCATGCTGACTTTGTTCCATTAAACCATGTCTTTCTATATGCTCTGTGATTTTGATGTTTAGAACACTTTCCACTATTTTTCCTGGCACTGAAGTCAGACTAACCGGTCTGTAGTTTCCCGGATTACCCCTGGAGCCCTTTTTAAATATTGGGGTTACATTTGCTATCCTCCAGTCTTCAGGTACAATGGATGCTTTTAATGATAGGTTACAAATCTTTACTAATAGGTCTGAAATTTCATTTTTTAGTTCCTTCAGAACTCTGGGGTGTATACCATCCGGTCCAGGTGATTTACTACTCTTCAGTTTGTCAATCAGGTCTACCACATCTTCTAGGTTCACCGTGATTTGATTCAGTCCATCTGAATCATTACCCATGAAAACCTTCTCCATTACGGGTACCTCCCCAACATCCTCTTCAGTAAACACCGAAGCAAAGAAATCATTTAATCTTTCTGCATTGGCCTTATCTTCTAAGTGCCCCTTTAATCCCTCGCTCATCTAGTGGTCCAAGTGACTCCCTAACAGGCTTTCTGCTTCGGATATATTTTTTAAAGTTTTTACTGCGAGGTTTTGCCTCTACGGCCAACTTCTTTTCAAATTCTCTCTTAGCCTGTCTTATCAATGTCTTACATTTAACTTGCCAACGTTTATGCTTTATCCTATTTTCTTCTGTTGGATCCTTCTTCCAATTTTTGAATGAAGATCTTTTGGCTAAAATAGCTTCTTTCACCTCCCCTTTTAACCATGCCGGTAATCATTTTGCTTCTTTCCACCTTTCTTAATGTGTGGAATATATCTGGACTGTGCTTCTAGAATGGTATTTTTTAACAATGACCACGCCTCTTGGACATTTTTTACTTTTGTAGCTGCTCCTTTCAATTTTTTTCTAATAATTTTTCTCATTTTATCAAAGTTTCCCTTTTGAAAGTTTAGCACGAGAGCCGTGGATTTGCACACTGTTCCTCTTCCAGTCATTAAATAAAATTTGATCATATTATGATCACTATTGCCAAGCGGCCCCACCACCGTTACCTCTCTCACCAAGTCCTGTGCTCCACTGAGAATTAGATCTAAAATTGCTCCCTCTCTCGTTGGTTCCTGAACCAATTGCTCCATAAAGCTATCATTTATGTAATGCTTTAAATGCTAATACCAGAAGCTTAAATTTTACATGCTGATTTACAGGCAGCCAGTGTACTTTTATCAAGGATGGCGTAATATGGTCATGATGGCATTCCCCAGTAATTAGCCATGCTGCCGAATTCTGAAGGATCTTCATAGTTTTCACATTTAAGGCTGACAACCCAACATAAAATGAGTTGAGGTAATTAATAGATATTAAAATGTACGCCTGTAAAACAGTACGAATGTCCCCGGGATCAAGAATGAATTTTAAAAGGCATAGAAGGTGCAGCTTGTAAAAATGATCAATTCTAGAGAAGCAAATAGCTTCTGTTTTGGAAAAATTCAACATTAGATGATTCTCACACATCCAAACATTTATAATCATAAAAGTCTTGCTAATCTGGTGTAACACTGTCTGTAGAGCTTTCTTAATAGGGAAAATAATCTGGATAACATCTGCGTACATTCTAAAGTTAACAGCCTGACAACCCAATAAAGAATAAAATGGTCTTAAGTATAGATTGAATCAGGTCACAGAAAGGACCGACCCCTGCGGAATTCCTGCAAGCAGAATATCATTTTTTTTCTAGGGTTTTGTTTTTTTTTAAAAGAGATAGTACCATTAAGTAACTATCTCAAAAGAACCCTAACTAAACCTTTTCTCTTTTTTTTTTTGTTTTTTTTAGCTAAAGACTAACTACAGACTGCAGGATTTTGCACCTCCACCATCTGCTGGAGGCAGAGAAATACTGACACTGTGGGTGGCACCTCATGGTATAGGGGAGAATCAGTCAAAATGTCTCTGCCTCCATCTGCTGGTGGGGAGGCAAAACCCAGGAGTCTGGACTGATCCAGGTACGTACAGGGAAATACCAATCTGAGGGATTATTGTCAAGAGATACCTGCTGATGTCTTGAATCTAAATAAGAGGAAAACCAGTTAAAAATCTGACCTTTAATCCCTGAGTCTTTTAGACGCTCCAAAAGGACACTGTGCGCTACGGTGTCATATGCAGATGATGTATCCAAAAAACTCACTATTAATGGTGTATCTTTGCATCAGTGCTGTTATGGCTCCAGTTCAGGCAGAGTGTGGGGAACACCACCCTCGGAATGGCGCAGAATGGCATGACAAAGCTGGAGCAAGGCTTGGACAGGAACAGCGTGCAAGTAATATTGGAACTAAAGCTTAGACAGGAACAGTGTGCAGGTAAGGCTGGACCTGAAGTTTGGACAGGAACAGACTAAGACAGGGCGAGACAAGGACAAAACAGAACATGGAACATACAGGCCTGAAGGCAGTGATACAGGAAGGCCCTGAGGAGCAGGACAAGGAGAGGCCTAGGTAGGCCACAGAGTAAGCTCTATATAGGCTAGAAGACAGGGCAAAAGCAAGAAGGCCCAAAGGGCACAAGGCAAGGGTCAGAAGGCCTATGGGCCACAAGGCAAGGCAAGGCAAGTTTGATGTCAGAAGGCCCAGAGACTACAAGGCAAGGCAAGGAAAAGTTCATAAGGCCCTGAGGCCACGAGGCAAGACAAGGAAAGACCTGGGGAGGCGGCAAGACAAGAGTGGCTACGGCAAGGAGCCAAGGACAATTCGATGCGGAAGCATCTTGGGTTTGGTAAGGGAGGGTTACGTAGGGCTGGAGTCTGTGTGTGGTGCAGGAAGGGAGGAGATGTTTGGCCAGCCTGGTGTACATGCTAGTCGAGGTCCCCTGGTGGAGGGGAGGCTGCAAGACAGGCTGTCATTAGAACAGGGATGAGATGATGAGAACAGTTCTGAGCAAGGCTCACCGGAGACTTCTGCTGGTAGAGAGGTGTCGTAGTCAGGGTACAGTGAGGCTGCATAGCCGCTGAAATCATAACAAGCACTTAGGTAAGCAATACATTACTTATTCATTCCTACTAGCCAATAAAAAGCAAGGGATTGGATGCTAATGAGCCTTTTTAATGAGGTATTAAAGGTGGCTGCTTTTGTTTAGAGACACAGAGAGAGAGAGAGAGAGAGAGAGAGAGACAGGCATGTAGTGATGACGTGAGAATCTTAAGTGCAGCTTATCTAGTAATACCGAAACTTATAGTTGATAGTTATTTTATAGCTAGGGCAAGTAAAGTGATATGTTTAAATAAACTTCGGTTTCTTTACTTTTAAAGTAAGTGAACAGTATTAGCACAGCCCTTACATAAATGTAGTGTTAAGCAACTTTATTTTCAGAAGATTTATCATGAGTCTATTTAGAAATAGAGAGAATTTACTTTAGCTCAATGTGTTGAGATATTGCAAACTTCTCTGTGAGCAGGCCTGGTGCCACCGGGTGTGCAAACCATGCAATTGCGCAGGGCGGCACACCTGGTGGGGCAGCATCGGGAGCAGAGAGAGGCCCATACCACCACTGATCTGATCCTATCGGCGGCGGAAGAAGCAGAGACCCGTGGTGCCACTGGTGAACTTGATCCCACCGGTGGCAGAAGAGGAGGCCTATAGTGCCGCTGATGGTCCCGATCCTACCGGCAGCAGAAGCAGGAGGACACAGCAGAAGAAGCCCATCTAGCAGCTCCTCCTCTGGAGCTGGCTCTATGGAATTCAACACTCGTGGTGCTAGCACTTCCTGTATTCTTGCGAGATGAGAATACAGGAAGTGCTAGTACCACGGGTCTTGAATTACCTCAGGGCCAGCACATGAAGAGGAGCTGCAGAATGGCTTTTCTCCACAAAGAAGGAACAAGCTAGGAGCAGCAGTGGAGGAGGAATGACCCATGGACTTTGACTGCCTGGTCTGCATATGTGTGTGTGTGAATGGGATGCTGCCTGGGATGGGTGTGTGTGTGTGTGTGTGTGAGAATGAGAGCCTGCCAAGCATGGGTGTGTGTGTGTGTGTGTGTGTGAGAATGGGAGGCTGCCTGGGATGGGTGTGTGTGTGTGTGTGTGTGTGTGTGTGTGAGAATGAGAGCCTGCCAAGCATGGGTGTGTGTGTGTGTGTGTGAGAATGGGAGGCTGCCTGGGATGGGTGTGTGCGTGTGAGAATGGGAGCCTGCCTGGGATTGGGTGGATGTCAATGGGAGATTGTCTGGTGTGTGTGTATATATACACACATATATATATAATTTATTTATTTATTTAGTGCTTTTTTTATACCGACATTCATGATACGGATCATATCATATCGGTTTACAAGGAATAGGGGGATTTAACATTAACCATAACATTAATCACAACGAAGAGGCAAAAAGTTACAATAAAACAAGGGTAATGGAACTTGGAAGATGAAGAAGCTGCAGTAGATGGGAAACTCGGTAACTATTAGGGATGTGAATCGTATTTTGACGATTTAAAATATCGTCCGATATATTTCAAATCGTCAAAAATCGTTAGAGCCGCGATACAACAACAATTTCCCCGATTTATCGTTAAAAAATCGTAAATCGGGGGAAGGGGGAGGGGAAGGGGCGCTGGCGCCGGCCGTACGGCAACACGATTCGACTGCAGGAGGTCGTTCCGGACCCCCGCTGGACTTTTGGCAAGTCTTGTGGGGGTCAGGAGGCCCCCCCAAGCTGGCCAAAAGTCCCTGGGGGTCCAGCGGGGGTCCGGAACGACCTCCTGCAGTCAAATCGTTTTTCCGTACGGAAAAACGATTCGCGGTAGGAGATCGTTCTGGACTCCCGCTGGACTTTTGGCAAGTCTTGTGGGGGTCAGGAGGCCCCCCCAAGCTGGCCAAAAGTCCCTGGGGGTCCGGGAGCGATCTCCTACGCTCCTGACGTTGGGGCACAAAAAAACAAAATGGTGCCGGCGCTACCTTTGACCTGTCATATGACAGGTCAAAGGTAGCGCTGGCGCCATTTCTACAACGCACGGAGGACCGAGAGTAAAAGATCACACCGGGACCCTTCCTCTGGACCCCAGGTAATTTAAGGCATTTTGGGGGGGTTCGGGAGGGTGGGGGATTTATTTTAAAGGGTCGGGGTGGGTTTTAGGGTTGTTTTAGTGTGCCAGTTTTCGATTTACACGATTTACACGATATTTAAAAAACCCAAACTGCGACGATCCGATTCCCTCCCCCTCCCAGCCGAAATCGATCGTTAAGACGATTGATCACACGATTCACATCTCTAGTAACTATAGTAAATCATTTACAATGTTTGAGATGGCGTGCACTGATCAGTTACAATGTCTGAGATGGCTTGCGTTAAATAGAAGGCCTTAGTACATGATCTGAAGCATAGCTGATGTGGCACAGCTGGTGTAGCTCTGGGTTAGGGGAAGGCTTGTTGTGTGTGTGTAAATGGGGACTGCAGGTGGATTCCTACCTGCCAGCAGCTGAAATGAAGATGAGGGCCTGGAGCTGCTAGTAGATCCCAACCAAAGAAGAGCTGGAGACACCTGGGGGTTTGTCTGAAAGGGAGCATGTGTGTGTGTGTGTGTGTGTATATATATATATATATATATATATATATATATATATATATATATATATATACACATACACACACTTAACATGAATAAATGAGTTTTGAAAATTGCTATAATCAGTGTGTTACATTTACATGTGCAACTCCTTTGAAAATTAGCTCCTATGTGCTTTGTGTTGTTTAATGTTTTAAATTATGGATGGTTGTTATGTACTCTGCAATGAACACATTGTGGAGGTTGTAAAATAAATAAATGAATGGATGAGATAAATAAATGAATGAATGAGATAAATTTGCATGCAATGAAGGCAGTGCCTGCAGATCTGTCTCCTGCATATCCATTGTGGATATCCTGAAAACCCGACTGGCTGGGGGGGGGGGGGGGGGGGGGGTCCTCAGGACAGGTTTGGGAACCACTGGTCTATTCAACAATCACATGAGGTTAAACCGAGAACTTATGTTCAAATTCTGGCCAGAATTTATGTGGGAACAACTCCTTCGTCATTTGCTTGAATTGGGACAGACAGAGGGAGGGGGTTTGTGATTTTTCTGTTACAGGGGCAGCTTAAGGCAATCTGCTGCCTGAGCCAAAGGATGAAATGGTGAATTCCTCCACCATCCCCCACACAGCACAGGTCAAATCACCGAACAGGCAGGGGAATCCCCCTGAAGTCTACCTATGGGTGCGTTGTCATCCTGCACCGCCGGCAAGGTGAGGCAGCTACTGCAGGGGTGTTTCAGAGGGCACTTGCTGCCGCCCCTAAATTTTCCCACCAGAGGCAGCCGCGTCATCCTGCCTGATGATAGAGCCGCTCCTGTTCTATTATAGCCTACAAAAAGCTAATTGTCTTTTTTTTCCACTGCTAATAAATTCTCCTTTTATTATAATGCCATGCGCTTCTGTTTCCCATAGAGTATAAAAACCTAAATGCGTTATATAAATGTACATGCATTGATTTTTCTTACGTTACCTGCAATAGTCGTAATAGTTTGTGTTTATATTATTTGATGCTCTTTGTACTTTCTGCTCCCGGCTCTCCTCCCTCTCAGCTGTACGATTTAGAATGGGCATGGGGAGCTTGCCCCACAACTAAAGGTTCTCCCTGGGAGCTACCCATGCCCATTCTAAATCGTACAGCTGAGAGGCGGAGTTATTTATGTGGCTCCTCCCATAAGTGAGGGTTTACATCATACTGGAACTGGAGAGGGGAGTGGCAAAATAGCAAAATGGGGAAAGGGCTGCATAAAATACTATTTCTGAAAAGCTGAGTGGGCCACATGACAAAGCTTCGCTGGCCCACAGGCAGCCTGGTTTAAAGATAATGAGCATGAGCTGTGTTCCTGGCAACAAAACTCCAACTCTGCAATCCAAAGGAAAATATTTGTCAAGGTTTTGTGTGTCATTTTAATAGATAACCCAGTCAACATGGAGGGAGCTATTTTGTGTAACAGTGATGTCACCCCTGGCACGTAATATGCCTTCCTTTAAGAAAACGCAATGAACCGGCTGGGCAAAAAATGAGATGTGAAATGCTCCTATTTGAATGAATCTCTGTTGAGGACTGGAGTTTCGGGGTTGCCCAAGCACATAGTGGAGGATCTCCCTCCTAGCTTCCCGTTTGTGGAATAAGCTTCCCACTCAATTACAAGATGTACCAAAATTGTCATGTCAGATCCTGGTTAAAATCCCCTCTGTTCAGTCAAGAATTCCCTGCTGCCCAGCTTCCCCACTTTCCCTTACAATTATGAATATTCATCTTCCTCACTGACTCTCAGCTCCCACCACCTTGATTAATTTACTGTAGTAACAGTCCCTGGGTGTGAGCATTGTATACCCATAGAAATCAGCAAAAAGCATTCAGATGGCCCTTTAAGAGAGAGCGAGACAGTCCATGAAAGGGGCACTACAGGATGGAACGGCCACCACTGTCTGGGAGGGCACTGGTTAAGACTGGGATGGGCAATGGAACTGGCGGCAGTACTTACGGAGGGGGGGCTGCAGTGGATGCCCAGATTTAGCACACCATCCCACGGGATGAAGGTCCGGATGATCTGCATCGATCCAAAAATCGTAGATGTGACTCCAGCCATCAAAGTGGATCTAAGGAGACGAGCAACATTCCCACAGATTCACTGTATCTCAGAGCCTGACAGCATTGTGTATTAGGACCCAGAAGAAGGGTCTGTGCTAAAGACTGAGCCCCCACATACCTCTTTAAGGGCCTGATTCATCAAGGTATTTTCCCCATAGACACAGAATGGGAGAAAAGCCTTAGTGAATCAGGCAGTAAAGTAGTAGTGGGTCAAATATGGAGGAGTTACTGTATGGTGTGGAAAGAAGCCAAACAATTTACTTTTACACTCAACTCTGCCAATATATCTCAGTCTAGACCTGAGGCACGCTTTGCCTCTGGCGTTCTAGTTCCCAATCGCCTCCTCACATAGCACTGCGTATCTTTACTAGCACTGCAGAAACGATGAGCAGTAGCAAGCATACCCTGCTAGTGGAGTCGTAAATCCCAAATACCTGTCAATAAACTTCAGTCTTGGCCTGAAGCACTTCCTGTTACTGAAATTCTAAACCCTGCCCACATCTGCACATAAACCTCACTCTTGACCTATCTCGTTCGATGACTGTAGAGTTGGGCTTCTCAGGGAAGGAAGCCAAACCAAAGAAAGGCAATTGTGCGAGGGTAACAAATTCCTAATTCATTGAAAATGGTTTGTTTTTTTAACCTATTAATGGGCATTCAGAGTACAACAGGATGGCTTCTTCAGAAGGGCAGCAAATGCCAATGACGCCAAAGGAGAAAGAGAGAAAATGAGCAAGAAATGAGAGCTGAGGAGATGCACCTTTATCCTGTAATCTTCTACATCCTCCACTGTGGCAACTCGGACAAGGGATGCGTTCCTCCTGTCCACAGCCTCCAGTCTCATGTTCACCAGAAAACCATGGGGTGGCCGCTGGGGAGGGGGGGAAAGACAGTATGGATGGGAGACAGGGACACTGGAACTCAGATGCATAATCACTATTCATTTTACTCCTTCCCCTCCCTAACCCTCCCCTCCAACAGAGCTAGAAGTTAATGAACACCCACTGCTGCGTCACCAGCCTGCCACTCTGGAAGGGAGATCAAGTGGTCACCCCCCCTCAAACAGCTCCAAATAGCAGTAACACCAGTTACAGTAAATACATAATCATTTGGGTCTCCTTAGTGCCTACCATTCCAGAAAAGATCACAAATTCTTATCCTGCCAGAAAGTAAACACGCAACCACCTCTGGGATGCATTTTTGACATTTCAGACTGCGTGACAGCTTCCCAGAGGAGAAGAAATAAGGGTCAGTCATTATTACCAGCAGACTACAGGTAGGAGATCTGACACGTGGGAATAAAGTGATGCATCTCGTAGCAGCACAGACCCGTGGGAAGGAGTAAAAACTGTTTGACCATAAAAGGTGAAAAACCTCTTGAACGTGCCTCTTGTGAATTGACCAGGGGAAGAGTTCGCTCTCAGATGTGGGTCTGGCCACTCACAGTGGAGTCCTTCACTTGTAGCTAAAAAGGTCATAGGAACATAAAAAGTGCCATGCAGGGCCAGACCAGTTGTCCATCGAGATCAGCACCCTATCTCTGACAGAGGCCAATCTGAATTTCCAGCAGATCCATTCCTTGTTGCCAGCCCTACGCCTGCCTGGTTTATAACTGTTAACAGACCTGTCATCCAGGAACTTGTCCAAACCTTTGTTTTTTGACCTGGCAGCTTCCTCCTGTTCCTTTGTGTTTCTACCTCACTCGGAACCAGGACCGGGATCTGGTGTCATGGGCCTTCATTCACAACTACCTGGAGATTTGTCCCCTGTTTTATATCCCCACCCCTCAACACACCCAGTCTGGTCACTGCAGTGTTGATCCTAGGCCAGGGACCCTGAACCAACGCTCCTTCCAGAGCCCTGCAAACATGGGCCCTGAATCCAACCACTAGGTGTCGCTCTTAAACAATGACCACGACTCCCTTACCCCTCCAGGGCTCTGATCGCCCCAGGGAATGGATGGCCTGACTCGGGGATCAAACTGGGGACCTTCAGCATGGCAGTGCACAGTCTTGCCACCGAGTCTGCCTCACGTATTTTAGAAAACTAAGCTATACTACTAGATTTAACCACATTCTTTGAACAAATTCCATAGTTTAATTGTGTACTGATAGAAAAATGACTTTCTTACATTAACTCTGCTACCACTTAAGTTCATAGAGTGCCCCCTAGTTCTAGTACCATCTGAAACCTTTCGCTATTTACCTGTTCCACACATTCGCGATTTTACACACCTGTACCATATCCCAAGTTTAGATTGCTCCCTCTGTCCTGTTGAGCTGTGCTGACTAAAGATTTAGGGTTTGCTTTCTGGATCGTGGCGCTACCCCACCAGGTAAAATAATTTCTTTGGCCGCTGCTACCCTCGGGTTGGGCTGGCAACCCCGAGTCGCACTGAGTGACCAAGGCAGCAAACGGCCCAAGCCACCACCTGCATCTCCTATAAACTGAGCTTTCATTTTGCTCTGTAGCTCCTGCTGTGGTGCCTCAGGTCAGTTTGATCCCAACATCAAGCCCAAGTGCTGTCCTGCTCTGGGAGGTGGCAGTACTCACCACTTTGAAGGCTCGAGCGGGAACAGCAGAGGCTCCGGTTTCCGATAAATATTTTTCCCAGCTGAAATTGTCAGGGTCTGGATAGTCTAGAAAGAAAAACAATTTGATATCAGGGAACAGAATAGCCCTGGGAGGTCCCCCAAGTAAGGTCTTCCACTCCCAGGGTCAGCTGAAGTTAGGGATGCAACAGAGGGCAGCATTCACAACCCCCTCCAGAGGTGGGATCATGCTTAGGGATGACCATCTAGTGGCTGGATAAAGGGTTTGTGACTGCGGGGTTCCAGATAGATTTCCAGTGCATGGCCCCTGTCTCAAGACCGTCATGCAAACAGCCAGACTGGATATGTTGGAAGGTAGGCAGGATATAAAACAGGGAACAAATTCCCAGGTACTTGCAAATGAGGGCTCATGGCCTCAGAACCCAGCCCTACTCCTGAACGGCAGTACGGGGATGCATTTAAATTGCCCATCCGTGGACCAAAATTCAGTGTCAATTATACAGTTGGGGCAGACAGAGATTTTAAAGCCCAGTTCTTCTGACAGTGCCTTAAGGTCTCCAGTGAGGAGGGGACTCCTGGGCTGGGGCACTGAGTGGGGTCCTGGACTCACCTTGCGGAGGCGTTAGCGCTTTGCCTTGCTCTTGACACCAGCCAACTGGATGGATATATGGACTGCTGGGGTCGCACCTAGAACACGGAAGACTGGAATACATTCATGGCATCTAAACCACGCCACTATGAGGCATGCTGCAAGCAATGGAGCTGAATCAGCATATGGGGGGCCCCTCCCTCATCCCTCTAAAATTGAAAGCAGGAAGAAACCGGAAGCAAACACATCCACATGTCCATCACAGACAGGTCTGGTTTTCAGATATCAGAATGCATAGTCATAAGAGAGAGAGAGATTTGAATATGGGCAGTCTAAGAACTCGGTCAATGTGCAGATTTCATTATCCTGAAAACCAGATCTGTTTGTAGCCCTTAAGGATTGGAGTTGGCCAACCCTGGTCACCGTGATTGGATTTGATGAGCCCTGCCAAAGCCTTAGTAAGGGAGTCACGAGATGCATGGATCATCATGTACAAGTTTCTCATTTAGCCAAGCAAAATGTATACATTTCTGGTAACAAATTCCCCACCTGCTCATCACTGCAGCATACAGAAGCATAACAAATTAGCTGGGAGGGAGCAAGAATGGGTGCTCCTGGGTTAGCTTCAGCATGTTTTTACTCAACGGACTTAAAACATTAACTGCTCTCCGGACTTGCCTCCTAACCAAGCCCCACCTTCCTGCCCTTACACTACATTCACTCTTTGGCTCATCCTGTGGGTTAAATTAGTATTCTTTTTCCTGCCATCTCATAGCACAGCACACATCATGAATTCACGGTTCACATGCCATGCCCTCTCCCCCTCCCACCCCCTCTGCCAACATGCAGTGCTCTATAAATGCTATATAAAATAACAATACATTAACTGTGACAAGATCTGCTGAGCTCCCGAGGACTGCAGCCTACCAGTAGTCATAAGTATCATCCCAGTTGTCAAAGTGCACCAAGAAAGAATTGTCTACCACATCCGTAACTGTGGCGACACAAATCAGGGACGGGTTCATCCGATCCACGGCTTCCAGTTTCATGCCAATTCGGAATCCAGAGGGAGAGGTATTCTGGAGAGAAGAAGAACAATAGGACAGCATTTCATCTTTCTTTCAGTCACTTTTGCCCACCCACAGCACTGGGCCTGGTCGAGAAAGGGCCCCATCCGGATCTGACCAACTCGCACTCTGCAGCCTGGAGAACATGCGATTCTCTGTCCTTTCCGTCACATGTTATGGGAGCAGTGGAAGAATTATTCAAAGCTGACACTGTATAAACTTCCAAGAACACAGAGGTCCCGTTTTTAGGACTGGAGTCAGAATCTGCATGGCATTCTGGGAAACAGAGTAGCCTTCCAGGCTACAATCAGGCTGCTCGGCACTCTGAGCATAAAAGGGTCTCTGAGAGCCCCAGAGCTCCTTTTTATCATCATCTCCACATAAGTCCTATGTTAGTCCCAAAAAAAGGCATCACAGCTAGAGCTGCCATCTCACTCAGATCAATCCAATGAGGCTATTCCAGTCCTGCTTTTGCCCCGCTCTGAGCTTTTCTTCTGGAAGTCAGAAACTTGAAATCTGTGCGTGCAAGGGGAGCAAACACCAGGCGGATCTGGCTCAGGCAGCAGCCCTAGTCACTACCTGCAATGATTCCAAATCTCTTGAGCCCATTAACGCAACAATACCTCAATCCCTTCCCACAATTAAGCTCTGGAATTTGTTGCTAGAGGACGTGGTTAGTTCAGTTAGTGTAGCTGGGTTCAAAAAAGGTTTGGATAAGTTTTTGCAGTAGAAGTCCATTAACTGCTATTAATCGAGTTTACTTAGCTAATAGCCACTGCTATTAATTGCATCAGTAGCATGGGATCTTCTTGGTGTTTGGGTACTTGCCAGGTTCTTATGGCCTGGATTGGCCACTGTTGGATGCTGGGCTTGATGGACCCTTGGTCTGACCCTGCATGGCAATTTCTTATGTTCCCCCTTATATGGGGCTCCCTAAACCTGTCCTGGGCACCCCAACAGCCAGTCGGGTTCTCAAGAAAGCCACGATGAATATGCATGAGATTAAATTTGCTCTTGATGAGTCTCCAAATGCAAGCAGATTTATCTCATGCATATTTATTGTAGATATCCTGAAGACCCAACTGGCTATGCAGCCCCTCCCCCAAAGACAGGTTTGGGAAGCCTTTTTGAAAGCCAGTTCACAGCCCTTGACACACATGCAAACAGTAGAGATGTGCTTCGTTTAAAGATATTGGTTCGGGCTTCTGATTGGGCGCTCCGCGGAAAATTTTGTTTTCGCATGGTTCTTGTTTTTTTTTCAGCAATTTTCGATGAAGTGCATTAGTGCGCACTAACAACCAGTTAGTGCACACTAGCTCAGCATTAGTGCTCAGTACTCCAAACGAGTTAATGCGCACTAGCTAGATGTTAATGTGCATTAAGGCCCGTTAGTGCGCACTAACAGGTTAGTTAGTGCGCCCTAATAGAACTTACAGTGCACTAAGGGGCGGATTTTAAAACCCCTGCGCGCCTATTTTGCATAGGCCGCCGGCGCGCGCAGAGCCCCGGGACGCGCGTAAGTCTCGGGGCTTCCTGTCGGGGGCGTGTCGGGATGATGCAGCGTTTAGGGGGCGGGACAGGGCGTTTCGGGGGCGGCAACAGGGGCGTGGTTTCGGCCCAGGGGCGTGGCCACGTCCTCCGGAACAGCCTCCGGGACCGGACCACGGAGTGGGGCAGCTGGCCGACAGGCGTAACTTTGCCAACAAAGGTAAGGGGGGGGTTTAGATAGGGCTGGGGGGTGGGTTAGGTAGGGGAAGGGAGGGGAAGGTGGGGGGAGGGCGAAGGAAAGTTCCCTCCGAGGCCGCTCCGAAATCGGAGCGGCCTCGGAGGGAACAGGCAGCGCGTGCTGGGCTCGGCGCGCGCAGGTTGCACAAATGTGCACTCCCTTGCGCGCGCCGACCCCAGATTTTATAAGATACGCGCGTATCTTATAAAATCCGGCGTACTTTTGTTCGCGCCTGCTGCGCAAACAAAAGTACGCGCTCGCGCAAGTATTTAAAATCTGCCCCCAAGTATGTAGTAGTGCACTGTAACTAATGTTAGTGCGCACTAAAAAATGCAACTTAAAAATTTTAAAGTATCAATTCAGAGGAGTTCGTTAGCTAGAAAAACAGTGCGCACTAATTGGTATTACTGCGCTCTAAGAGATATGCAGTGCACAGTAACTCCATTAGTGCGCACTAACACGAAATACGAATTTTGCCGAAATTTCAGCAAAAATTGCTTTCTATATCGGTGCTACCAAACCATGACGAATAAGACAATATCGTTGACATTGTCTAATTCGTGAAAAACGATTGCACATCCATAGCAAACAGTACACATCACAGAAAGCACAGACCTAGAACGTTTTATTGGTTAAAGTTCTCATCCTAGACGGGGTCATTTTCAATAGTGAATAACTCGGCATATATGTGCATAAGCAAATTCGCCTACAGTTATGCCTGTATTTTATAAATTGTGCAGTGGGAGCCTCGCAGTCTATAAAACACCGCTTATCACCGCACTAAAGTACGCGAGTATGTTTCAGTACAAGCACATTTTTTAATGCAGGGATCCACATAATTGATACACCTATTTTATAAAATTAAGTGCATATATTATATATATTAAATAAATGTAAGATATGCACCTAATAGCCTCAGTTTATGTGCAGAGACAGGTATATTATAAACTTGGCTGATGTGCGTAAATATCTTGCTTATGAAAATATTTGTGTGTGTACTTCCAAGCGCCAGTTCGCCAAGAACTCCATCAGTTGACCCACTTCTTGCTCCAGATCCCTAACCCCACCAAAAAGCTGCAGACAAAAGAAGTCAGTTTAATATCTACGGCCTAATTAACAGGTATGAATGCATGCATGCAATGTTCGCCAATGTACATGCGGACTCCATTTCTAAAATAAGTTAAATGAGCATGTATTTCGAAACACTTCCCTGGAATGCTCTCAGAACAACCTTTGCTGCAAGTACTCTTCCTCGGAGAGGCAACCGTAGGCACATAGTCACTTATCATGCACAGAGGCTACTTATTCATGTGTATGCTGATTTTACATGCAGAACCCCTACGTACGTCTTTGAAAATTACCTCCTTTATGTACTAATAATAATAATCTGATGCTGTGCTTTGTGAGGTTCTGCCAGGCACCTGGTGGCACTCAGTCTCTATTTAGGCAGGCCCCATTCAATCTGGCACACCAAGCCCATGGACAGTTACTTTCCTGGCAAGGATAAGAATACAGAGAGTCAACTGTTCAGCTGAGAGTGAGCTGCAGACATCCACCTGCCTTACAAAGTCCAAATCACACGTGCTGTTGCTGAATTGTGACCTGCTCAGAAGAACTCAGAGGGCACCAAGGCAAGGATCAAGTGATCCTGTTGGCATTTCCCTTGTTGTACTGAATTTACATACTGAAGCATAGCTCTTGCAATTGCCCAGAGGAGAAAAATGAGATTTGTTTTGGAGATGGCAGGTCAAAGGACATCACTCACATTATTAGGACTCACAAAGAGATGCTTTGGTGCTGCCTGTGTTTTCATCACCCTTAGGTAGTTTGTCCAGTTGAAGTCTTCCTCCTTGTAACCTAAACAACCTCAGGAAGAAATCAGAGAGAAAGGGAGAGAAAGGGAGAATGCAAACTTGGAGTTGCACTACAAAGAAATAATAGGATGTATATCTTACTATAGAAACACAGGCTAGGGTGTGCTGTAACACTGTAATGGCACAGGATAAGATGTGTCTTACTATAGAAACACAGGCTAGAGTGTGCCATAACACTGTAATGGCACAGGATATGGTGTATGTCTTTCTATAGAAACACAAGATAGGTTGTGCTCTCACACTATAATAGCATGGGATAAAGTGTGTCTTACTATAGAAACACAGGCTAGGGTGTGCTGTAACACTGGAATGGCACAGGATAAGGTGTGTGTCTTTCTATAGAAACACAGGATAGGTTGTGCTGTCACACTGTAATGGAACAGGAAAAGATGTGTCTTACTATAGAAACACAGGCTAGGGTGTGCTGTAATACTGTAATGGAACAGGAAAAGATGTGTCTTACTATAGAAACACAGGCTAGGGTGTGCTGTAATACTGTAATGGAACAGGAAAAGATGTGTCTTACTATAGAAACACAGGCTAGGGTGTGCTGTAATACTGTAATGGAACAGGAAAAGATGTGTCTTTCTATAGAAACACAGGATAGGGTGTGCTGTAACACTGTAATGGCACAGGAAAAGATGTGTCTTACTATAGAAACACAGGCTAGGGTGTGCTGTAATACTGTAATGGAACAGGAAAAGATGTGTCTTACTATAGAAACACAGGCTAGGGTGTGCTGTAACACTGTAATGGCACAGGATAAGGTGTGTGTCTTACTATAAAAACACAGGCTACAGTGTGCTGTAATACTGTAATGGAACAGGAAAAGATGTGTCTTACTATAGAAACACAGGCTAGGGTGTGCTGTAACACTGTAATGGCACAGGAAAAGATGTGTCTTTCTATAGAAACACAGGCTAGGGTGTGCTGTAATACTGTAATGGCACAGGAAAAGATGTGTCTTACTATAGAAACACAGGCTAGGGTGTGCTGTAACACTGTAATGGCACAGGATAAGGTGTGTGTCTTACTATAAAAACACAGGCTACAGTGTGCTGTAATACTGTAATGGCACAGGAAAAGATGTGTCTTTCTATAGAAACACAGGCTAGGGTGTGCAGTAATACTGTAATGGAACAGGAAAAGATGTGTCTTACTATAGAAACACAGGCTAGGGTGTGCTGTAATACTGTAATGGAACAGGAAAAGATGTGTCTTACTATAGAAACACAGGCTAGGGTGTGCTGTAACACTGTAATGGCACAGGATAAGGTGTGTGTCTTACTATAAAAACACAGGCTACAGTGTGCTGTAATACTGTAATGGCACAGGAAAAGATGTGTCTTTCTATAGAAACACAGGCTAGGGTGTGCTGTAATACTGTAATGGAACAGGAAAAGATGTGTCTTACTATAGAAACACAGGCTAGGGTGTGCTGTAACACTGTAATGGCACAGGAAAAGATGTGTCTTTCTATAGAAACACAGGCTAGGGTGTGCTGTAATACTGTAATGGAACAGGAAAAGATGTGTCTTACTATAGAAACACAGGCTAGGGTGTGCTGTAATACTGTAATGGAACAGGAAAAGATGTGTCTTACTATAGAAACACAGGCTAGGGTGTGCTGTAATACTGTAATGGAACAGGAAAAGATGTGTCTTACTATAGAAACACAGGCTAGGGTGTGCTGTAACACTGTAATGGCACAGGATATGGTGTGTGTCTTTCTATAAAAACACAGGCTAGAGTGTGCCATAACACTGTAATGGCACTGGATAATGTATGTGTCTTTCTATAGAAACACAGGCTAGGGTGTGCTGTAACACTGTAATGGAACAGGATAAGATGCGTCTTACTATAGAAACACAGGCTAGAGTGTGCCATAACACTGTAATGGCACAGGATATGGTGTGTGTCTTTCTATAGAAACACAGGCTAGGGTGTGCCATAACACTGTAATGGCACAGGATATGGTGTGTGTCTTTCTATAGAAATACAAGATAGGTTGTGCTATCACACTATAATGGCACGGGATAAGGTGTGTCTATATTACTATAGAAACACAGGCTAGGTTGTGCTGTCACACTGTAATGGAACAGGATAAGGTGTGTGTCTTACTATAAAAACACAGGATAGGTTGTGCTGTCACACTGTAATGGAACAGGATAAGATGCGTCTTACTATAGAAACACAGGCTAGAGTGTGCCATAACACTGTAATGGCACAGGATATGGTGTGTGTCTTTCTATAGAAACACAGGCTAGGGTGTGCTGTAACACTGTAATGGCACAGGATATGGTGTGTCTTTCTATAGAAACACAAGATAGGTTGTGCTATCACACTATAATGGCACGAGATAAGGTGTGTCTTACTATAGAAACACAGGCTAGGGTGTGCTGTAATACTGTAATGGCACAGGATATGGTGTGTGTCTTTCTATAGAAACACAGGCTAGGGTGTGCCATAACACTGTAATGGCACAGGATATGGTGTATGTCTTTCTATAGAAACACAAGATAGGTTGTGCTATCACACTATAATGGCACGGGATAAGGTGTGTCTTACTATAGAAACACAGGATCCTGTGTGCTATCTTACTGCAGTAACTCTAAATCTTTGTTATAATGTGAGCAGAAAGGGCAAATCTTTTAGCAGCAGTGCTTTCACTTTTACAAGTTGTGTTTCCCTATTCCCTTAAATAAAGTCCAAAAATGCACTCCTGGGACCTTTCCACAGGCTGCACTGTGCATCAGCCGCCCCAGAAGGACCGAGACTCCCAATCTCTGGATGCAGCATGCCCATGACACAGTTCACAGCAGGATCCTGAAGGGCTTTCCGGGCTCTGCCTGACCATGAAATGGGCTCTTTCCAAACTTCTGTCTCAAGGCAAGGGAGGAGGAGGAGGAAAATCCGCCAGCGGCCAGACCGGCAGCGTTCTCCTTTCTGTTCCAGGGCACCTCCAGGAGCTCAGGCCTGCTTACCCCCCCCCCCCCCGCACGATGCCCTCTTACCTTTAGGGGGCTGCAGCTTGTGCCCGGTCCTCTCACACCAGCCTGCTGGGTGAATATTGGGGGAGTCGGCGTTCACCCAGAAGTCATGGCACTCAGAATAGCCATCAAAGTGAAGGCGCACTCGGTAACCATACACCTGCAGGGGAAACGGGAGGCCAAGAGGCGGACAGGAGGGGGGGGGGAGAGGGAAACAGGAAGGAACGACAGGCAGAGGGGGAGAAAGGGCAAGTGAGGAAGGAGAGAGAGACGAAAATTAGAGCGAGGAAAGGAAGGTGGGGGTCACAAGCAAAGACGATTCACAAATATTCAAATATCTAATCAACGCCCCAGATCCTTACATCTGGCAAGCTGACCCATCAGAACCAGTGCAGTGCGCTGGGGATCCCTAAATGGGAGGGCGGAAGGAAGGAGCCAGAGGTGCATAGAGAAAATAACATAAAAATAAAATGAGAGACTGAGGCCTGCTTGAGCCGCTCGGTACTCTAAGAATTGCTTAGTTTGCCTACGCCTAGAGCCGACTCTTCAGGCCATGCCCTACCTCGAGAGACCCAAATGGCAATCAGCTCTTGGAATTCCATAGAAAATTCATGTGCTGCTCAATACGCTTTGTGCCCTGCTATCAAAAGCAGTTTAAGCATGGGAGGGGGCCACAGCAGTTACTCAGGTGCAGAGTCCCCTGGGAACGTCTTGGAAAAAAGGCACTGCGTCTCCAGTGAGGCGCGGCGCGCGACAAGAGCCAGGCACGCCAACGAATCTGACCATCCAGAAAACGTACTTACTGATCCCGAAAGAAAACCGCCTATGGCCAGAGGCCTTGCTCTTCTCTACCTTTAAAAACGCGGTGGCCATGGGTAAAAAAAAACCCAGAAAAAAAAATCTTTTGCCAAGTGGGGGCCCCTCCGAATTGCAGTCCATCTAAAATCCTGCTTTCCATTTCACCTTAAAAAGTCAGGGGGGGGGGGGGGGGGGGCGGTGGATCCAGATATCTTTCATGAATTGTTCTGCCCATGGGGCTTGGCGCATGTGATTTCCGCCAGCATGAGCACTAGGCCGCGGCCGCAGCAGATACCACCATCATAACCCAGGGGCCACAGCCACAGCACAGCCTCCTGGAGCCTTACTGAGGGCTCTAAGCAGGTGCGCGCCACGACAGAACCGCCGCAGCTCCCACTGCCCCCGCAGCGCACCACGGCTAATTCTGATCTGGCGCACGCCTGACGCGCGCTCTTGACATGAACTGCTCCTTGCCGCCCATCGGGAATACAGAAGAACAAGTCCCTCACCTCTGCCACGGTTAAAACAAAGTACATGGAAGGGTGTTGGGGGTCAATGCCCTCCAGTTTCATCCCCACTCTGAAGTTGTTTTTACTCTGGGTGACGGACTGGTACTGCAATAAATAAAGAAAAACACACAGTGGGGGTCACGTAACATAGTCCCGTTGATTTAGCTACCAGCAATCTGCTCAGCCGAACCCTTTAAGTCAGTCGTACTTTCAGGAGAAGCAGACACCTCTCTTTACTCCGAGTCCGGAGGTGCATGCATTCACTGCCTCATCTCGAAGACCACACAAATGGCTCAAGCAGCGTAGCTGCCGTGTTAGTCCACAAGTGAAGGGAAAAGGCAATATGTGACAACAGATCCCTCTTCACCCGCAACCCTGGCCCCTAACCCCCTTCTTCCTACAACCCTACAGAAGCACAGAACAAAGCAGGACCGGCTCCAGCAGGAAGGTTTGGGAGGGGCGGAGAGCTCTTTCCCCAAGCATGTTCCTTTCCCTATGACCCCATCCATTTGCAATTATCTCTCTCAAACCACCACTCCTGCCTCTCTCTCCTCCAGCTTCCCCCCCCCATGTGATTTTCTCTCTCTCTTCCCCCCTCGCCCACCCCAACTATAGAGTTCTGTCTCTCACCCCACCCCCCCTCCTCTCTCTCAAATAACACCGCCCCTTCTTCCACCCCCTTCCCTGATCCTCCCTATCTCAACTGCCCTCCCTCCGATCCTCTCCCTCATCTGTCCCCCCCCCATCCCTCTTCTAGGAGATCTTCTTTCACTCCCCACCCATGCAATCCTCTTTCCACCCTCCCCCCCCCCCCCCTCACATCATCCTCATCCCCTCTCTCGTAGCTGGCAGAAGGAACACAGTGGTTCAAATGCGTTGTGCCGACAGGTCCCAGAGACTTCAGGGTCCTCGCCTGTTCAAACCAGGGAGTGAAGTCGGCAGGCAGAAGAGGCAAACACAGCAGGAAGCACCATTCAGATTCTGCTACTGCCAGCCAGGGGAAGGTTGAAAGGATCGTGCTGGGACCGAGGAGCAGGACTGGGGATCGCGCAGGGACCCATGCAGTCCAAACTTGGGGGACAGTATCCTCCACGATATCTGACCTGCAGCAGGCACAAGTTCAGCAGCATCCTTCCAGAGCTGGCACATGACTCTGTGCAGCTGGGCAATGTGGTCCCTGAACGTTCATCTCCCAGTGCTTTGTGGGCTTGCAGTCCTGCTTCCCGTCTCTCAGATCTGAACTACATACAGGTTACCAAAACTCAGCAGGAGGGGCCTGACAGAAAGCCAGGACTGGCCTACGGTCTCCCTCCAGAAACTCAGGGCCCGATATTCAAAACACTCTCAGCGCTATTTGGCCGGATAAGCGGGACTTATGTGGCGAAGTAGCAGCCGCTGAATATACACCTACGTTCAGTGGCCGCCGATTAGCCGTAGAAGTCCTGTACATGGCTAAAACTTACAGGCATGAGAAGTGGGCGTGTACTGGGCGGATCAAAGGCAGAGCAAGTTAACTTATACGGCTAACTACCAATATTCAGAGTTAGCTGCATAAGCTTATGTCTAAGTTTAGAAGCCCCTTAGAGCAGGTGTAAACTTAGCTACGTAGACTGATCCGGCAAAGTGCGCACATATGCGAGTATATTCAGCAGCTTTGCCGTGCCACTGAATACACATCGTAACTTAGCCGGATTAGTTCTAACCGGTTAAGTTACTTACACAGCCAGCTTTGAATATCTACCCTAGGGTGACCTGGCAGCTCTGCATAAGGGTTGTAGAGAACAAGATACAGGGGCAGAACTCAGAATGAAGGAGCGTGGGAAGGAGAGAACATGATGCAAAGCCCAGAGATAAAATGTCGACGGACTTTGCACCAGAACAAGCACTTTTGAAAATTTCCCCCATATTTTTATTTCTCATATATATATATATATATATATATATATATATATATATATATATATATATATATATGACTCAATGGAGTATATGTGTATATGTGTGTGTGTGTGTGTGTGTGTATATATATATATATATATATATATATATATATATATATATACTAGCATTTGAGGGCCACCGGAATCCTGCTCCAGACTAAAAGAGACTAATGATAGAGCCATACTCACATCCCGGAAAAGCTTTAGAGGAGCAGCAACAGCCTTCTGCTCCTCTAGGTAGGATGTCCAGGACCAGCCTTCTGCTTTTTCCTCACCAGGGCCTAAGATGGACACAAACAAGTTCATGAAGCAGCCAAATGGAACCACGAAGCAAGTCAAAGGATGAGACCGGGCAAGCACTGCCCCCGTCATAAGAAATAGAAAAACACAAGTCCAGTCTGTCAGCCGTGGCCCTCCTCCATCCCAAGGGGAATTTCAAAATCAGGCGGAGGGGAGCCCATGCCCCGCACCCTCTTCAAGGTCCCTGAGAAAGTGTTGGGCCAAGAGGCTGAGGGAAGTGAGCCAGCCCCCTCCTCCCCATGCGCTTCAAATGTTCAAACTTTGAAAGGAGGCCCCCCCTGCTCCCATCCCACTCCAAGCCAACCCAATCCCTGCCTCCTCCACCCGCACCCCAGCATTTGCCACGTGGCAAATCAAATTTCACAAAATCACTGGAAGGAGAATAAAAACTCAAACTGCTGCAGGAGCAATTTAACTTTGAAAAGGGGAAACTATGACCAGAGTGAGGAAATCAGTTAGAAAGGAAATGAAAGGAGCAATTGTGAGAGATAAACGTTTGTATGAGGCCTGGGGATTATCTAAATAGATCAGTTTGAAAGCTCAGATAAAATGTATTCCATACATTAAAAAGGTAAAAAAAAAAAGAGTAAACAACTGCCAGCATGTTTAGAAAGAGGCTACTAAAGCCAAAAGGCAACTTTAATTCAGTTTTTGTTCATAATATCACATTTATAGGGAAATGTTTGTATAAAATATAAAATTGTTATGACATATTTATGTTAAAAAAATGTTTGTAAAAGATTTTTGATGGAAGAGTTATATAATGTATTGTCATATTTTTTGTATGAAATTTGCCTTCCTGTAGTAACACTATAGACTAAAGACTATTTTTTGAGAATTGTGCAAGCAGTTGAGTTTAGTCAAACTTACCCATTTCTATTATAGATTAATGGGGGAAGAGCCAGCATGAATTTAGCAAGGGAAAGTCATGCTTCACTGGTGTATTAGAATTTTTTTTTTGACCTGGCAGTTTCCTGCCATTCCTTTGTACTTCCAGCTGAATTGCAATCAGGCCTGGGATCTTGTGCCATGAGCCTTCATTCATAATTACCTTCGAATTCCCCCTTTATTTTATATCTCTGTTCCTGCCCCTAAGCAGACCTTAGAGAATCCTGCCCCTAAGCAGACCAGCCCCTAAGTAGACCTTAGAGAATCCAGTGGTAACGGGGGGGCGAAGCAGTGGGCGGGCCTGCGAAAGCCGGCAGCCATCGCACCACTGCGGTGCACTGGCTGCCGGCTTTCGTACCGAATAACTACACCATAAAAGGTGTAGTTATTCGGCGCGAAACTGGCGGCGATAAGGGTCCTTACCTTTCGCCGCCAGCGATGTCTGCGCAGCGTCGGCCCCGGTGCCGCCCCAACTCCTCCTCTTCTGGGGCCGACTCCACCCTGACTCCGCCCCCATTTAGTGAATCGCACGCGAAAAGGGACTTTTCGCATACGATCGCTTTTGAAAATGACCCCTTTAGTCTGGCCATTGCAGTGATGGTCCTGGGCCAGAGATCATGCACCAAAATCTGAATCTGGCCACCAAGTATCACCCAAAAGCAATAATTGCGTGATAGCAGCATGGGATCTATTTACCATTTGGGATCTTGCCAAGTACTTGTCATCTGGATTGGCCACTGTTTGGAAAGAGGATACTGGGCTTGATGGACCCTCAGTCTGACCCAGTATGGCAAAATTCTTATGTTCATAACCATGACTCCCTCCCCCCAGAGCCTATGAATGCAGCCTCTACAGTATCCCTTGCCCCAGATAGCAAAAACCATGATGCAGGGATCAAACTGGGGACTTGTTACATGGAAATGCACAGCACATGACATCTGAGCTACCAGGCCAGCCTATTAGACTTCTCTGAAAGCGTAAATACATATGTGGATGAGGGTGAGCTGATCAAAAGAGTGTATTTGGATTTTCAGAAGGCATTTGACAAAGGCCCCCTTGAGAGACTCTTTAGGAAATGAAAAATTCATGGGATAAGAGGCAGTATCTTATTGTGGACTGGTAACTTGTTAAAGAATAGGAAGCAAAGAGTAGGATTAAATGGTCAGTTTTTCCAGTGAAAAGAAGTGAATGGTGCAGTGCCCCAGGGAACAGTATAGATTCCAGGGTTGATTAACATATTCATTAATGATCTGCAAAAGGGAGTAGTGAGAGAGGTTATCAAATTTGCAGAAGATACAAAATTATTCAAAATAGTTAAATGCCAAGCTTATTGTGAGGAACTGCAAGATGGGGAACTGGTCATCTAAATGACAGATGAAAATTAATGTGGACAAGTGCAAAGTGAAGTACACAGGGGAAAAACAATCCTAACTATTAGCTAGATTCATCATTCTGCTATAAATGCCGTGGTAAAAAAAAAAGGGACGAGATGAAATTGTGCAGCCATCCGCACTGCGGCAGTGCGTTTTCACCCACCACAGTTGCAGCTGGGCTGCACACTTTTGCACCCATAGTGCCACAGGAAAAGGTGGTGTTATTTCCCACGGTGCTGCCGGCAATAATGTGGAAAATGTTATCGCCCGCAGCGCTGCCGGGAGATAACTCCGTCCAAACCCCACTCACACTCCTCCCCTTCCCCTCAATTCAATAATACCGCCTCAATGCGGTCATTATCACATGCGGTAGGACATTATCGCACCCGATAAAGCCCTAATGAACACGTCACGGCCACGTCGCATTTTGATAAATGACCCTATAAGAGAGGTAATTTTCAAAGATATTTACATGCATAAAACATGGGTTTATGGGTGTAATGTTATAAAATTGTGCATAAAAGTAAGTGTGTAACCCAATTTTGTGCATAGGAGGAGTAGATCAACATGAAAAAACCGCTCTATGCCTGTTGTATATCAAATATGAAAACACACTATACAGGCCAAAAACATATCTTTCCCAACTCATTAATTTATATCAAAACCATGATTCACTTTTTTAAGTGAAAAAGTTTTTTTTATATTTTATTAGATCAAACTTTCATGTATAAATATTATCCTATAAAGCTTCCAAATGGAATATATAACAGACCCAATAACAACATGTCTCAATTTTGCATTCATTCACACCAACATACCCCATATTCATCTTTTACCCTTTCATACACACCTTTACCCCATTCATACCCCCTTTGAAGGAGCATAGCGTGTGACCTTTAATTACTATCAGCAAATTTTGTTGCATTTAAAGCATAATCCTTTGGAGTACTGGAGCATGCGATTTTCAATCTGTTGATCAGCAAGTTTTTTCTTGGAAGAAATAAGTCTTCATTCACACGGTTGTGAAAGCATAAAACAAGTGGACTTGAATACATGGTTGATGGACCAAAGTGACTTAACATATTCACCTTAGGTGAGGGATCAATGTGTTATCTATTTTGCAACTTGGATGTTTACAAAATAGTTTGGGAGTTGGGGTAGCAGTGGTATATGTTTTAAGGGGATGTATGAATGGGGTAAAGGTATGAAAGGGTAAAAGATGAATATGGGGTATGTTGGTGTGAATGAATGAAAAATTGAGACAGGTTGTTATTTGGTCTGTTATATATTCCATTTGGAAGCTTTGTAGGATAATATTTATACATGAAAGTTTGATCTAATAAAATATTAAAAAAAACTTTTTCACTTAAAAAAGTGATTCATGGTTTTGATATAAATTAGTGAGTTGGGAAAGATATGTTTTTGGCCTGTATAGTGTGTTTTCATACGAGGGGTAGAACTGGAGAAGCATTGAGATTTACATGCATACTTTTGATTCTAGAAAGTATGCGCGTAAATTAACACACAGCTTAAACAGGCGACGATCAGGTGTAATTTTGTGTGCGTGAGTGAGTCTGTGCATATTATTTCAATTTGCAAAGCAAATTTATGTGCAGAAGTCACTTTCAAACTTGAGCTAACATAGGTTTTAGACATGCATAAATTAAGCACGTTATTATAAAATGGCTCTTTGTATGTACACGTTGCTGGGATCCATATTAGGAGTTGCCACTCAAGAAGAGTTCCTTGGCATCATTGTGGACAATATTTTGAAATCCTTGGCTCAGTGTGCGGTAGCAGCCAAAAGAAAGCAAATTGAATGTTAGGAATCGTTTGAGAAGGAGTAGAAAAGAAAACTGAGAGTATCATAATGCCATTGTGCCTCAAGTGGTGTGTGCAGTTCGAGTCTCAAAAAAGACAGAGCAGAATTAGAAAAGATACAGAGAAGTGCATCAACAATGATAAGAGGGATGAAAGAGCTCCCTTGTGAAGAAAGGCTAAACAGATTAGGGCTGTTCAGCTTGGAGAAGAGGAGAAGAGAGGATTTGGAAGAGATATGATAGAAGTTTATAAAATAATGAGTGGGGAGAAACAAGTAAATTGGGAACGGTTATTTATTTTTCAAACAACACTAGGACGAAGGATCACTCCAGGAAACTGATAACCAATCTGAAACAAAATTAAGAGTATTTTTTTTTCAGTCAATGCAAATTAAACTGTGGAATGTGTGGTCAGAGAATGTGGTCAAATGAAGTAGAATAGGTGAGTTGAAAAAATGGTTTGGGCAAGTTTCTGGAGAACAGGTCCATTAACAATTATTAGCCAGGTAGACTTAGGGACTGCAAAAGGAAATGGATCTCCCCATTTCGGATCTCCCAGATACTTCTGGAGACCCACACTGGCCACTGTCGGACTCAATGGAGCATTAGTCTGACTTAGCATGGGGTGTCTTAGGTTCTTACATCCCTGCCTCCCCTCAGCCTTGACTCTGCTTTCTTTACCGTGCTGGCGGATGCTCCACTCCTCACTCTCTGTGTTGCTCATGGTAGCGTCGCCTCCAGTGTTCTTTCTGTCTTCTTGCTTCTCCTCCTGTGACGTAGAAAATCCCCAGAAATGTTGTATTTGAAGAATGTACTTGCCCCGTTTCACAGCAGCAAGAACAGTCCCTTAACCTTTTCCCTCACACCCCAGCGCAACAATCATATGAACTTCTGGGCTCAAAACGCAAGCCGAAGAAATGACCATCAAAAGCATTTAAGGATGGAAATATCCCAAGATACAAAGCAGGCTCCACCATGAGGGACGTATAGCCTACACACTCCCCAGCGTTTCTAGCACATTTCTCAGTTTACTTGTCAACACACATGTTTGCTGGTCTCAAATACTAATGCCCCCCTGCCATCTTTACCATTTGCTCAGACTCGTACTCCTCCTCTGAGGGACTCTGGTATTCTTTCCTCTTGCGTTTCTTCACTGGCTTCAGGATCTCATTGCTGATGGTGCTGCCTGCTGAGTTCTCCACTATAACAGACCTGCACAAGAAGTGTCACTGTTATTTACACCAGGGCTGGCGAACCTTCAGCCTTGCACTCTCCACCACTTCCATTAATTTTCAGGCCCTATGGATGCCCTCCACTGCCCTTCCTCTGAGATTTCGATACTTAAACTCAACAATCACGATGACTCCACCACCAACCCACCCAGAACAATCCTGTAAAAACACATAATTGAACGGAAGGAAACAATTTTCAAAATCCACTTATGCCAGTAAATACTGACTTACTCGGGTAAAGGGGCTTTTAGAAAACTGCCTATCCTAAAAGTGCCTATAAGCACCCATGGCTCAAATGGAAAATATTGCTCACAATTTCCCTTTGAGACGTAGTGCAAAGCCCAGAGATAAAATGTCGACAGACTTTGCACCAGAACAAGCACTGTTGCACCAGAACAAGCACTTTTGAAAATTTCCCCCTTATTTTTATTTCTCATATATATA
The DNA here is from genome assembly GCF_901001135.1 of Rhinatrema bivittatum. NCBI lineage: Eukaryota > Metazoa > Chordata > Amphibia > Gymnophiona > Rhinatrematidae > Rhinatrema > Rhinatrema bivittatum. The sequence goes on along the minus strand of NC_042622.1, from coordinate 50,354,115 downwards.
TATATATATATATATATATATATATAATTTTTTTTTATTTCTCATATATATACACACACACACACACACATATATATATATATATATATATATATATACATATATATATATACATATATGTGTATGTGTGTGTGTGAAAATTAATATGGACAAGGGCAAAGTGAAGTGCACAGGGGAAAAATAATCCTAACTATACATATATATATATATATATACACACACCAATGCAAATATGTTTCAGAAATCATGCCACAGTGTATGATGAATGTGTCAACTATAATTTTGGGGGCTAGACTGCAAAAAAAAAAAATTAAAAAAAATACATAAAATGTATAAATTAAAAGAAATTTGTATACCACATTGGCTAAAGGCAGTCTTTGAAATGATTAGCTGGCTGAGTTGAACTAGGATACTTCCCCTTATTACTCACATACACATAATTTTCAAATTCTTTGTCATCTCAGTAACAATGACCCAAACTCCCTTCTTTACCAATGCATGTTGTGAAGTAACACAGCACCTATATAGCAAATCTGCCATACCAAAACAGCACTAACTCCCAGAACTGAAACAGCAACAACTCTGCACAGGAAATGGCAACACTACAAATACAGGGTGGCCCAAGGAAAAGTAGCCTGCCTGCGTGGCACTGGTATTGGAGGCGGGCTACTTTTCCATGAGCCACCCTGTATTCTACCAAACCCTTAGACACTATTTTTCCCAGCAGGGAAAAGGAACGGCCTAGTAGCTACAGCTATAGGATGAGAATGAGAGAAGCCAGGGTTTAAACTCCACTTCCCACACGGACACTGCTTGTGACCTTGAGTAAATCACTTTATCCCCCAGTGCCTCAGGTATCCACTTAAGGGGTAATTTTCAAAAGGATGTACACATTTAAACCTGGGGTTTACACATGTAAATGGGCTTCTGAAAAATGCACTTTAAGCACATAAATGGCCTTTTAAAAATTGCTATGATGTATTGTTACATTTACGCGTATAACTCCTTTGAAAATTACCTCCACTGAGATTAAATTCTAAAAATGTTGTATTGTAAGCTGCCTCAAAGCATTACATGGAAAGAAGGGCTAGAAATCCAAATGTATTATTTGTAATACACCTATTGGGGAAATAGATCAATCTGGGCTACACAGAAATCACATGTTAGCAGAATACCTCACATTGATCTCACACATATAACAGAGAAAATCCCCTCACTAACAGGCCGATACAGTACAGTGCGCTCCAGCGGAGCACACTGTTAACCCGCGATTGGACGTGCATTTTCGACGTGCTAGCTTTACCCTTTATTCAGTAAGGGGTAATAGCGCCTAAAAACTGCTTTTCTGCGCACCCTCCGACTTAATATCATGGCGATATTAAGTCGGAGGCCCCAAAAGTTAAAAAAAGTAAAAAATTTAAAAAAAAATTTTTTTAAATGGGCCCGTGGCTCGCGGGTTGAAAACCAGATGCTCAATTTTGCCGGCGTCCGGTTTCCGAACCCGTGGCGGTCAGTGGGCTCGAGAACCGACGCTGGCAAAATTGAGCGTCGGCTGTCAAACCCACTGACAGCCGCAGCTCCTGTACAAAAAGAGGCGTTAGGGACGCGCTAGTGTCCCTAGCGCCTCTTTTTGCCGCAGACCCCAATTTAAATAAATTAATTTACTGTATCGCGCGCACAGGACAGTGTCCTGTGTGCACGCCGGGAGAGCGGGCGCTCGTCCGCTCTCCCGCGATTTTTACTGTATCGGCCCATAAATAAGTGACCGCAAATTATAATTTAATATACACAGCCAAAAACCGAACTCTACTCCAACCTCACCCCCAGCTCCTGTGCCTTGCAAGGGAGAGTGGGCACAACGCTAGGTGAGAAGCTGAACTGGGCGGTAGAGTGCCTCTTCTGTTCTGTCCTCTAGCCTCATCTCCATCCCCTGCTGCTCCCTGCACATTGCTTAGGAGGGGAGAGGAGGGGCTGAAGCAGGAAGCAGAAAGCCGTTCTCTTTTGCACCAGAGGGCCAACAGAGTCATCAAGGCAGAGAGTCCTGTGTGCTCATGCCTAGGGGGAAAGCCCTGATGCCACCCCCAAAATTGCTGCAATCCAGGTGATTGCCTGGCCTGCACAGTGTTACTCACGGCAGAGCAATTCAATCCAATTGTTATTTATAACCTCCTTCTCACAAAAGTACCCAGGGCATTGTATAGCATAATGTTACTCACTGCAGGCAAGATTACTCACAGCAGTGCAAGCTTTCTCGCTGCAGGGCATTACTTAGTGCAAGATAATGTTGTTCACATTAAGGCAACTTTACTCACTGGAGGATAATATTACTCACAGTCTGACAAGGTGACCTTTGCAGTCTGACCAAAGAAGATTCCCCCCTCCCCCCCAAAACCAACACACACAAGACGTGGAAAAGTGAAAATAAAAAGAGAAAAAATGGCAAAGGGATGGAAAAGCAGAGACAATAGAAGAGATGTGACAAAGCTGACCATGGAAAAAAGGGAACCCCCAAAAGGCAGCAAGGCGTGAATAGATCACTGAGGCTAAATGAGAGATAGGCAGGGAAAGGGAGCCAGGAGCAAGAGGACACCACGGAAGTTTTTAAACTACAAACAAGAAGGGCAGGCCAGCTACAGCACGAAGGGTTGAGGGAGGCACCCACTTATTTCGGGAGGCTCTCTTCCTAGCATGGTCCTCTCTCTCTATCCCCCACACACCCTGTGTGATTCCCTCGCACAACTCCTCCCTCCCCACTTCTCTCTTTTAAACCCTCCTTCCTCCATCCTCCTCCTCTCCCCACCTCCCTACCATCCTCTCTCTGTGGTCCTGCAACCCTCTGTCTCACTCCATCCCCTCCCATGAACCTGCAGGATCCTCTCTCATAAACCCCCCATCACCACCACCATCCTCTCTCTCAAAACCCCCTCCCCTGCAATCCTCTCTCTCAGCTCCCTCCCCTCCCCCACCCCCGCCATGATCCTAACAAATCCTCCTTCTCCCCTTGCCATTCTTTCCTCCAGCGCTAGGTATGGGGGTGAGAAGGCAAGAGAGCAAATCACACCCGGGTGGGAAGAGGTAACGTCTCACCGTTCTTTGAACTGCTGATGACAGTGTTCGCTGCAGAAGCCTCTTCCCTCCCTGGGGCTCTCGGACATGTGACTGCGTCCACAGGTATCACAGTGGCACACGGCATTCAGTGTCAGCAGCTTGGGCTTCTCCGACATTTCTGGGTGGAGGAAAAGGACAGGGTAAGCCCTATACACAGTCACATAAGTGATCCTCCCCTTAATCCCATTCCTGCCTTACCCAACGTTTCCAAGACTCTACCACCCACTAAAGCTCCTGCAATCAGATCTGATGGGGCAAACTCTTGTCGACTCTCCTCGGCCTTTCCACAAACTCGTGAGGTGCGCGGAGGCCAGTGGTTCGGAACGCCAGCAACAGGAATAATTTCAAATATTCGAAGCTGGAGCTTCACCTCTCACTTTAAACACATTATCCAAACCAAGGAGAACAACTTTCAAAGCAGTCAAAACCCTTCTCAGGGTCCTAGTCCTCAAAGGCTGCAAATAGACCCGGTTTTCAGGATGTTCACAATGAATATTCAGGAGGTATATTTGCTTACATTTGATCCAGGATCTATTCTGAGATAGCCCTTGAGGTCTAAACTCATTTGCCCCAGTATTATTATCAGTGTAAGGTGCTATCTCTCTGTAGCATAATATTGGTGGCTGGTAACAAATGTTAATCCTCTTTAATGCTCTTTCTCTTTTATCATTTTTTTTTTTTTTTTTTTTAAATGTTTGCTAAGCCACCCTTCTTTGCTAATTCTATTTTTCGGTTGTTATAAAATATTATTGGCTACCCACTGCAGCTTTTATAATTATTTGTGGTGATTATTCCTGCTCTCTGCCGCTGGGTACACTGCAGCTCCAATCAGTCCAATACGGGGACCGCACTCCCCAACCCCCCGGTGCCTTACCCTGTCCCGGAGGGGACCCGTCCCGCACGGGAGAGGTTTTTCCCAACTCGTCTGCTTTTTCTGTGCGGTCATCTTTCCGTGTCTCCACGGCCTGGAGCTTCTCCGCACTGACCACCTCCAGCGTCCCATAGTCATTCATCCTGAACTGAAGACGGAGCAGAGGGGGGGGGGAGGGGGGAGAAAGATAAGAAGAGATAACAAATATAAATGGGTTGAACAGGGTGCACAGCCAGTGGGGCACAGGGCATTTGGGAGGGAAACAGGGTGAGGAGGGGAAGGGAGGAGGTGCAGAGAATAATTTAAGTCTCCCACTGTTTAGCACCTTGAGCCACTCCGGTTTTGAGCATGAGCTGAATTAGCAGAGCTGCCAAGTTACCCAGTTCCAGGAGGGAGGCTTTCTGGCCAGTCCTGGGTTTTTCAACTTTAGTCCTGGGGGAATTCTGCGCTACTGCGGAGCGCAGAATTCCCTCCCTGCGCAGAATTGCCCATTTTCTGCGCAGAATTTGGAGAAGATGGAGGAGGCCCCGACGTGCCATGAGCAGAGCTTGTTCCGCTCGCAGTGAAGATGAAGGCCCTGACGTGCCACGAGCAGAGCTCACCCCGCTTGTAGCAAAGATGAAGGTCCCGGATGTGCCGCTCACAGAACTTGTCCCACCGGGGGGAGGAGAGAAAGCATGTGTGAGGTTGCATGAGTGTGGGTGGGAGCCTATGTGAGGAGATTATGAAGGAGTGTATATATGTGTGTGAGAGACTGGGAGCTGGTGTGTATGAAAAAGGGATCGTGTGTATGTGAGGGTGCGTTCGTCTACTCTCCCATGGACTTTACTGAATCAGCCCGTTAGTAATCTAAGCAGAAAAAGACCAAATAGTCCATCCAGTCTGCCCAGCAAGCTTCCCATGGCAGCAGCAGCTGCCACTCCCTGCCTTAGACCGTTTGTGTACTGCTGTCTAATCTCTTGGAGTGAGGTGTCAAGTGGGTGGGGGAGCAACAACTCTAACAGCGCCTAGATTTGCCAAAATCCCTCATCTGTCACTGTGGCTGCAGGACCTTAATAATAAATCCCCACACATGGGGAGGGAAGATAGTAATGTCCTGGTAACGCACGCCCTGCTCGAGTGTGTACACACAGTGTGGGTCTCTTGAGGGTCTGTGCATATGCAGGAGTGTGTGTGTGTGTGTGTATGTATGTATGTGTATGTGCGTATGTGTGTATGTATGTATGTATGTGTAAGTGTGTGTGTGTGTGTGTGCGTGTGTGTGTGTGTGTATGTATGTATGTATGTGTGTGTGTGTGTGTATGTATGTATGTGTGTGTGTGCGTATGTGTGTATGTATGTGTAAGTGTGTGTGTGTGTGTGTATGTATGTATGTGTATGTGTGTGTGTGCGTATGTGTGTATGTGTATGTGTGTGTATGTGTGTATGTATGTATGTATGTGTAAGTGTGTGTGTATGTGCGTATGTGTGTATGTATGTATGTATGTGTATGTGTGTGTGTGTGTGTGTATGTGCGTGTGTGTGTATAAACTAGCAGGTTTGCTGTAAAATCCATGATAGCAACTGGGCGTTTCACCAGAGGCACTGGCCGGTGGTCCTCCCTCTTTTGTGCTGGGTCGATTACCCGGATCCTCTCTCTGCTCAATGCGCATGAGGTTCTCTCTTAAAGAGGGTGATTCAGGGCTGAAGGAGGCAGAGCCATCACTGAAGCACAAAGCTGCTGCCCACTGGTGAAGGTGCAGGGAACAGCCCTATCCCAGCCACTGAATGTGGTAACTCCACAATCTCAGACGATGACAAGTGGGGGGTTGTGTTCTGTGAACATGGAAAATTACCCAAGCGTTTGTTAGCTATACTTTTACAAAAATCAACTTTTTAGTAAATCTGTTGTTGAAAGGCTCCAACCAACAGCGCTGGGGTACAAGCCCCCTTCCTGGAACTGTCAACGTTAATTCCACCGTCTGGATCCGACAGGTTCTGCATTAAACGTTCAGTGGTCCGCATAACATTTAATACTGCCGTGCCGATACTACCCTGGACAAGTGTCCGGACACTGGATGCATAGATATGCTTTCTGGTAAAAAGAAAACAAATCAGCCAGCACTTTCTCTTTTTCCGCCTGCGGGAAGGCAAAAAAATATATATATATCTTAAAGTCCCTTCCCGCAGACGGCTCAAGACAGAAAGCCTCACTGCAACATCTTTGCTCTGTGTTGTCCACTGAGCTGCATTTATTTGGTAAAGACTGAGGACTGGAACTGGCCAGTAAGCTGTCACCTCGCACTCACATCCACAGCCGGACAGAACAGGGAGAGATACCAAAACCACTGCATTCAGCAAAGCAGATGGGGGAAAGCACATGCAGGGCACATCAGAAAAGCCCTACGGAATCAAACAGGGCTGGGTCTGCCCCTCCTCCTCCCACTGCACCTCGCTGCCTCCTGCTGGCAGCGCGTAAAGAAATCAACTAGGGAGGGCTAGAAACAGCAGGAATGGAGCCATTATAATCCTCCAAAAAAGTATGAAAGACAGAGAGGTTTTAACTCCCTCTGCATTGGTCACTGGGAAGAAAGCAGAATGAAAGAGGAAAAGGAGGTGGTGCTTTGGATTCTGCAGAGGCACTTCCCTCCCCCAGTAATAGGTAGATTTGCTGGTGTTTTAGTTGAGTAGTTTTAGTTAGCATTGCTTTTATTGCTATACATTGATTACTGTTTTTGCTCTTAATTTTTTTTTCTGCTAGGTACTATTTACTCTATTTTTCGTTGTCTGTACTTATATATGATTTTGATGATTTTGCATTCTATTTGCGGGTGTTCTCTGCTGTAAATTTCCTTCAAATCGGGGAGTATAAACAATCTAAATAAATAGCAATTCTGATATTTTTCTTAAACAGAGAAACATAGCGAGCAGAGAATAAAAGAAAATAGATTAATACAAATCAGTCTAGGGGAATAAGGAATGAGTACAAGGAAAAAAATATCACAATGTAATGGGAGTAAAGGTTCAACCTATAGTGTGTATATATATATATATAAATATATAGCAATAGCTGATGCAAAAGGGATTATGTGCATTGCATTAAATAAAGGAATATCTCCACAGCAGGCTGCACGCAGTTAAACATTTAAGATGACAAGATAAGCTGTGATACCTTTAGTCTACAGCTTGCTCTGAATATTTTTATTTTAGGAGGTGGTGGGTGGGTGAGGGCCAGGAGAGGAAACCCAGCTCACAGGCACCGGGCTTGAATCGTTTAAATCTCCATAAAAGAAGAATTTACATATTTAGTATTAAACAATGCACTCTGTCTTGTTTGCATAGACTGGGACCAGTGGTACCTTAATGTACATAAATTGCTCCTGCCATTATGAAAGCCGTTCCTGAAAGAATCAAGCTCCCAGGACTACAACTGCTGCCACCAATCAAGCCCCATTATTGCTCAGAACGTTTTCTGTAACAAAACTGCCAGGCAAGGCAGCCTCAATACCAGGGGCACATCGAAACCGGGCTTCCTTCTCTACCTCCTTGTGTGGGAATTTAGAGAGGGGAGGGGTGGAAATCGGTGAAAAGAAAGCAGTGTGACACAAGAGGAAGAATTTTACACAGCCCTGGGTCAGAGCCACGCAGTGATGGAACCAAGGCCTACAAGCAATCCCAAGTCATTCGGGGGGAAAAAATAAATAAATGTAAAAAGACCAGGCAAAATCACTAGTTTACATACCGAGCCGCAATGCTAAAAATGGCAGATGTGCGCCCTGAAGCGCAGGAAAGGCCAGGCTCACAAAGCCGGTTCTCGGATCGGAACCTAAAACTCTTTCTTCCCAATTCCATGGGCCCCCTACTCCTGGACCTTTCTCTCTCAGACTCCCTCCGACAGTTTCCTGGGCAAAGCCTGGGGGGAACCTCCGGCGCAAAGCTTCAAGATTTCACCGCGTCTTTCTGCCCATTACAGAGCGATCAGCGAGGCAGCAACAAGCAGAGCCTTCATGCCGCGAGCATGCGGGTACTTACCCTCAAGTTGCTTCCGGGAAGCGTGGCCATGCCATCTTTCCATTCCAGCACCCGGACTGTGCTACATGCCTGCACCCCGCTAATCTGGGGGATGACGGTTGCTGTGACGGGCTCGCTCCCAGTGCCCCTCTCCGGCCCCGGCGTTCTCTGTGACTCACGGGGAAAGCGCTGAATTTCCACGGTGTTGGCTGGCAGATTTACAGCTGTAGCATTTCCTGAGAAATGGAATGATAATAATATTAAAAAAAAAAGACGCCCGTCACCTGAATATGGAAACCTTCAGCGGGCGATGCTGATGGGACTCCATTCTCTCTTTCCCCCACCCTCCGTTCTCCTTTTTGCGGACAGCGCTAGAATCAAAAGGAGTCACGCGCGTAAAAGTAGCAATTTTCAAAACCCCATTCACGCACCACATAAATCCTTTTGAAAATGACTTCCATGGTTGTCTGCGGGACTTTTCAGCACCATAATCTGCTCCAGAGGAAGCCCAAAAGATCCATCAGGCCTTCTCCATTAAGGGGTCCCAGTGGGTTATGGGGGCGATAAGAGCATTTCATTAAGGGGGTCCCACTGGGTTAATGGGGGTGAAGCTATTGTTGCATGCAGGTGGTAAGAGCATTTCAGTTGGGTGCTGGACAGCCAACATCACTGGGGGGGGGGGAGGGGGTGATGCAAGGAACTGTTAGGTGATGGGCTACCTATGCGGAGGACAATTTTCAAAGCCATTTACCTGGGCAAACAGTGATTTAGCCGGGTAAATTGGCCTGGCTTAAAATTGCCCTCCTCGGAGCAGCTAAGATGCACGGGGGGGTTCACAGCGCAGGCACTTTTAGCCGCAATAAAAAAAAAAAGGGACGGCCTAGGAATGCGTTTAGGTCAGGAGAGAAAAATACACACGCAGCTCTGAAGACGCCATGCCGTGCCCATACTTCCCCCCTCCCGCAACCCTCTCGCCCGCAGACAAATGAGGTGCAGACTCCACAGGGACATTTTTGCCCGCGCACTCCCCACATAAGCAAATGTTTTAAAAGAAAAACTTCAGGTCCGGAGGCAGAAAAACTGCTTGCGGATTTTGCACCTCAGGGGTATTACTTTCCCTTTCAGAAGTCTCAGCCGCTTATTATCACCCTGTGCTGTCACATGACGAGGGCCCCGTGTGAGAAGAGGGGAGCTCTGAGAGGGACAGAGCTGCAGTGGCCCCCAAGCCCTGTGCTTAGGGTATGAACTGACAGATTGCTGAGAGCATTGAAACTGCTCCCATTTAACTGGTTAACCGCTCTGCAAGCATCGTGATGTAGGGAACCCTGAATGAGGCATAATAAATAATAAAAGGTGTGCTGGGGCCCCAGAACAGGCATCTCTAATAACACTAATAAGGGCGCCTTTTAAAAACCCCTGACAGTGAGACCTTTAAGTGAAAATCACCAAAATGGTATGATCTGATGCAGGCTTGCTTAAACTATAAAGGGATAAACTTGGATGGGGTTTTTTTTTAGTGATCATTTTAAGTCATTTGTCCTGTTAAATGGGCCCAATCGATTTCACTGAATAAAGTAGTAAGATATTTGAGATTAAAATGATCGAACAATTTGAAGAAGATAAAGAGACATAATATCCCCTGGTTGATAATCTCACCCCATAAACTATGACTCCTGTCACTATAAACAAGACTTTTTCGATAATTCTTGCTTTTTACAATATTACTTTCCTTTTTTACCTCGTTGACCAATCTGTTCAAAATGCTACGAGTTATTGCAACAAGTTTTTTTTATCTGACTCAGTTACTGCTAAATGTTAAACGGTTAAATGTTAAACTGTTAAATGTTAAATTTCTACTGTCAAATGTATTTGGTTGTTGTACATGTAAACCGGGGTGAAGGCATTTAGCCATACCTCGGTATAAAAAAACCCTTTAAATAAAATAAAATAAATAAATAATAGAGACATCGGTTGTTTCACCCATTGCCAGAGGCAGTGGTCCTGTGGCTGTGAATTCTGCTATTTGTCTCCCACTGCCCTCTGCAAACACATCACCACCACCCTTATCACCACCACCACTACTCCTCCCACCCCCAATCCTTCCATAAACAAAGCAGTCAAGCAGCACTGTCTAAATTTTCAAGAAAGCTCATCACCCAGTAAAAAAAAAAAAAGTGTTGCTAGCTGCAGTTTTTATGGGTTATCATAAAGCTTGGGGCTAACTGCACAGTTACTACCTTAAGAAGCTTGTTGTGCAGGCTGGATGAATCAGTTGGTTCTTTTCTGCCGTCATTTCTGGGTCTCTGTGTTTCTACTTTACAACTCTTTACAGCTTTGAAAACACAAACCACCACTGTAATGAACCTGAGGCGAACCAGCCACAATGGTATTAAGTAATTGAAAGCTCCCACCCAGAGACGTACCTAAAGAACTTGGTACCCAGACACATCAAATAACACCCGATAATTAAAATAAGCATTTTAAAAATCTCCCTCGCTCCATATCTATCATCCTAAGATTGTTGTAGACTGGGGGCACACATGCACACACATGATATGCACCCTCTCTCTCACACACACCCACACGTTTGGTGAGAGATGGAGGGAGTGTGTGTGTGTGAGAAAGATAGAGGAAGCGTGTGTAAAACATGCTTCTATCTCTCACCAACACACATGCTTCTTCTCTGTCTCACACACACACACACACACATATGCAGACAAAAACTGAACTGGAAACCACAGCAAGCCAGATTCTGTATGCAGTGCAATAATGGAAAAGCAGAACATCACTATTCCTCAAAACAATACAATCAAGAAATATAAATCAATCAGAATAGTAAAAGCATACTAGAAAATTATATATATCAAAACAGATGATGAATAGAATTACCAAACACTAATAAAATATTTCAAAATAACACACATCACACCTAATAATTAAAACTAACAAGGATAAAAAAAAAAATCTCTCGCTCTCCATACCTGGAAACTTTATATTTCTAGCCATCCTGGCATACTCTCTCACAGACACACACTCACACACACACAGGCCCACTTATATACATACACACACAGACACCCTCTCATACACACCCCCACACACCCTCTCATACACACCCCCACACACCCACACTCCCACACACACCACCCTCTCATACACACACACCCTCTCATACACAGGCATTCACTCTCACAGGGCTAATCTCTCGCACTCTCACACACATTTTCGACCTCTTCTTTGGCGGCTGGCTGCAGAGCAGGGCCTCATCATCTGCCGCTGGCTCCGGGGAAAGGCTGGCGGTACGGCAGGGCCTCATCTTTTGCCGCCGGCTCCGGGGAATGTCCAGTGGCACGGCAGGGTTTCTTCATCTGCCGCCCGCTCAGAGGAAATGTCGGCAGCACGGCCTCCTCTTCTGCTGCCGGCTCCAGGGAAAGGCCAGCGGCATCACAGGGCCTCACTTTTGCTGGCGGGGAGTAGGAACCCCACCAGCATGTAACTTATGTGCGTCACCGCAAGACCACAGCAATGGCACCCCTCCCCCTGTTAGCACCCGGGGCGGACTGCCCCCCTCAGTACGCCTCTGCTCCCACCTACAACTTATCTGTTGATCTCTGTTTCTATGGGAGACTGACAAACAGTAACAGGGATGCCGAAAAACATAACTTAAAAATCCAAAGATTTCATGTGGCACGTCATAAAAGATGTGGGGATAAGTTCGTGAGGAAACTCCTATGCGCCTCTGACCAAGTGCATAAAAATCAGATGCGTAGACTGGATGGACCATTTTGAGCTTTGGCAGGAGTTAATTTCTGAAAGTAAAATGTGTGGCTTAGCTTGGCCACACATTTTGCTTTCTGTATTGCCGTCTGAAATTATTGCCGTCTGAAATTAATTCCTGCCTTTGGCAGGAGTTAATTTCTGAAAGTAAAATGTGTGGCTTGGCCACATATTTTGCTTTCTGTATTGCCGGTGAATACCTAATAGGCTCATCAACATGCATTTGCATGTGATGAGCGCTATTAGTTTCGGGGGGGGGGGGGGTTGGCCGTGTGTTTTCCACGCGCTATTACCCTTTACTGTATAAGGGGTAATAATAGCGCATCAAAAACGCTTGTCCAAACGGGGGCTAATTGTGCGCTCAGCCGAGCGCACCGTTCTGTCTTGGCTTGAATGTGAGCACAGCAATAGAATAACTTCAGCTACTAGAAATATGAGTTTACTCCACTTCAAACCCAAGAGTTTAATTTTTAACGTAAGTTATCAGGGTAGGCACCTACAGCTGAATGGTATGCCAGTGCTGGGATCCTGACTTTGGTACACTTTTGAGTTGTAGGTGCTTGCACAGGAGAGCTTATACTTTGATGTGATTTGCCTTGCCCAATGCTGCAGTGCCGGGTTTCTTTTTTGAATTTTCATGCACAATGCTGAAATCCTGGATGACGAGTATTTCATCGCTACAAGTGAAAAGATGAGAACTATGCATACAGTTAAATGCGATATAGATCTTTAAAGAGAGAAATAATATTTTAATTGCAAATAAAAAAATGCTTAAAAAATAGATATATGGACAATCCCACATGCACCTGACTCCTATGACCAATGATTATAATTTTCCGGTACAAAAAATAAAGAGCATAAGACATAAGATTCCTTTATGCAGTCCCTGTACTGATCTATGATGGTCATGTAAGGACAAATAAAGATTGAGTAGATTATAGCACCATCACTGTTCTCATAGAGTAAAATCTTTCAAATAAATAATAAATAAAATGATACTTGCCAAATGGCATTGCATGCAAGATTGATGCTGTACATCCCAACTTTTGGGCATATTTTCACATTCAAGGCCATTTTGGCAACACATGCAAAGTAAAATGAAAGCAAAAACTCTCTGGGGCAGACTCCTACAGCTAGCTAGACAAAGAGTAAGCTCTTCTGGGAGAGCACCGACAATTGAACGGTATGCACTTTGTATGTGTGTACTGTTCAGCTGTTCAGGAAAAGCACGAAAACCTGTGACTGGAAATTTAACTCCTGGGTCTGAGGTAGCTAATGTTATCTATTGTTGTGCCCAGTTTGGCTCTCCAGGAAGGACTTACTGGTACATTTCTAGTATATGTTCCCTGGGGTGGACACCTAACAGCTGTAGAGCACACCAAAATCAGGGTGCAAGCACCAGAGTGCATACTGTTTGGCTGAAGGTGCCCGCCCCGAAGAGCCTGCATGTTTTTCAATTGTAGGTGCACACACAAGAGAGCTCACACTGGAAATGTAACTCCTTTGGTCTGAAGTGGAGTAAACTCAAATTACTGATGGCCAATGCTGTGCTATTGCTGTGCCCAGTGTGGTAGATATTCCCACACATGCACGTGACCACCAGAAATGTGAGTTAACTTTTACTCCACCTCAGACCTAGGAGTTAAATTTCCAGCACTGAATCAGCTGAAATAATTTCAATTGTCCCTGACACTCACTCCCCTCCACATACCCTATCTATATCACTAACCCTCCCCCCCCCCCCAACAGGGGGTAAGAGGGCTACAAAGTGGATAGTGCAAAGGGGTGAAAGAGAGAATGTACATTCACACACACACACACACACACACACATATATATACACACTCCCCACACCTCTCCTCAATGGACAGTGCCAATGTTCCATGCATTTCCAGTGTGTACTCTTCAGCTGTAGGTATTTGCCCCACTGTGCCAAGGCATGGCAAGGAAGATTAAAGTGTAAGCTCTCTGGGGTGGGGACATACAGCTGAACAGTATGCACTGGAATTGTGGCACAATGGCCTTGCCTGCAAGATTGCATCCTGACTTGGGCACATTCTTGCGTAACCCTTAGTGAGGTATTTAATCCCAAGGCCACACAAACCTACTTATTTATCTTCAGGGGCTGCTCTGGCTAATGCTCCTCCCATGGCCTGTACTCTCCATCCCAGAGGTGGATTCTTTTCATGGGGCGAAAGCTCTCGCTTATGACCCGGGCAGTGGAGTGTTATTCCCTGTGTGTGCTGACAGCTGCAGCATCCCAAGGGGAGAGATGCTGGGACAAACCAGGCAGGACAAGGCACCAGGTGTTAAATTATAAATTCAAATTAAAGTCCATTTCATATGCAGTTACATCTGATTTAGTACACAGCTAGGGGTGTCTCTCCTGGACAGGTATCCTTTACTAGAGCAATCTGGGCAGAGCTTCCCATGGTGATATTTAAGTGCACAAAAGCTCTCCCAGCGGCATACCAGGAATCCCAGTGGAGGGGGACTCTTTGAATTCAGAAAAACAGTCCTAGCTGGGTCTCCAGATCATTCCCAAATACCCAGCCCTGTGTCCTGGTTCCATATAGGTGATCCAGTCTTACTTCGTCTCCTTAGTTGTTTTAGAATGGTGACTCCTCGTGCAGAAAAGTCTTAGGATCGAGAACCTGCCATACCAGCCTGACTCCCAGTGAGAAGGGGGTGGCTACAAAAAAAAAAAATCCTTACAACAAAAGAGAAAATATGTCCTTAATCCAAAATCTTCCTTGACTGGTGTTTTACTGTCACAGGTGCCTGTCAAATTCAAATAGTGAATGGGCTCACTGGTCTTCAGCCCCTGTCCTCTGTGCCCGGCCAGTGAGGATGACCTTCCCCAAAGGAGCAAGGTTTAAACAGAGTCCCTTCTCAATATTAGATACCTTCAGGCCATCAAACATCTCTGGCTGCCGAGCCTGTCACAGGTGCTTGCCACATTCAGGGAGTGAATGGGCTCACTGGTCTTCAGTCCTGGAACTGGAGTCCCAAAAGGGGTCCAGCAAAATGTCTCGCTTACTGCAACTAAGAGCAGAGGGACCCTCTGGCAGGGAGTGCGCAGTATGGGTCATCTTCAAAAACGCAAAAGCCTGAGTGATGAGGCAGGGAGGCCTCTCCAGGAGGGAGAAGCCGGATATCTTTCCTGCTCTGTATTTAACCGAAAACTAACCACTAGCCACACCCCTGATGACAAAATGGTAGGGTTAAATAAGATTGAGGCATCCAACCACGGCCTTCCAGGCAGGAGGGACTGATGGGGGACAGATGGCTCATTGATAGTTTTGAAATATTTAGACTGGAACCTAGGGACATATAGTGGCGGACGGGAGGGTCCGACCACACTAGAACACAGGGATAAGCTCTCTTGAATGGGCAATTACCATTCACGCTCTTTAGTGCCCTGATCGGGATGCTCGACACCGAAGTGAATACTGTTCGGCTGTAGGTGCCTAACTCAGAGAGCTTACCCTTTGATTTCACTTGGCAGGCCTTCATGCAAGATTGTGCCCAAGTCAGGATGCACAGCACCATTCTTGCATGCAAGGCCATTTTAAGAAGAACAGAAGAACATAAGAAATTGCCATGCTGGGTCAGACCAAGAGTCCATCAAGCCCAGCATCCTGTCTCCAACAGAGGCCAAACCAGGCCACAAGAACCTGGCAATTATCAAAACACTAAGAAGATCCCATACTACTGATGCAATTAATAACAGTGGCTATTTCCTAAGTAAACTTGATTAAAAGCTGTTAATGGACTTCTCCTCCAAGAACTTATCCAAACCTTTTTTGAACCCAGCTACACTAACTGCACTAACCACATCCTCTGGCAACAAATTCCAGAGCTTTATTGTGCACCAAGTGAAAAAGAATTTTCTCCGATTAGTCTTAAATGTGCTACTTGCTAACTTCATGGAATGCCCCCTAGTCCTTCTATTATTCGAAAGTGTAAATAACCGAGTCACATCTACTCGTTCAAAACCTCGTTCCATCCCCTTTATCATTTTGGTTGTCCTTCTCTGTACCTTCTCTATCGCAACTATATCTTTTTTGAGATGCGGCGACCAGAATTGTACACAGTATTCAAGGTGCGGTCTCACCATGGAGTGACATAGAGGCATTATGACATTTTCCGTTTTATTAACCATTCCCTTCCTAATAATTCCTAACATTCTGTTTGCTTTTTTGACTGCTGCAGCACACTGAGCCGACGATTTTAAAGTATTATCCACTATGATGCCTAGATCTTTTTCCTGGGTGGTAGCTCCTAATATGGAACCTAACATCGTGTAACTACAGCAAGGGTTATTTTTCCCTATATGCAACACCTTGCACTTGTCCTCATTAAATTTCATCTGCCATTTGGATGCCCAATCTTCCAGTCTTGCAAGGTCTTCCTGTAATGTATCACAGTCTGCTTGTGATTTAACTACTCTGAATAATTTTGTATCATCCGCAAATTTAATTATGCGTAGTTACTTTCAAAATCTAAGGGTAAATTTTCATGGGTGTTTTATACAAGTTTTTCCAGACCTAGCAAAACATACTCAGGAGAGGAGGAAAGGGTTTCTTGCCTTACGGCAAGAGGCCCTATCAATGGGAGCATCGTTCCAACTGAAGTTTCCTTGCAAGT
Organism: Rhinatrema bivittatum; assembly: GCF_901001135.1. Lineage (NCBI taxonomy): Eukaryota > Metazoa > Chordata > Amphibia > Gymnophiona > Rhinatrematidae > Rhinatrema > Rhinatrema bivittatum. The sequence continues at coordinate 50,337,719 of NC_042622.1, read as the reverse complement.
GTATACTGAAACTAAATAATGAAGTATATGTATATTTTTTGCCTGAGCATTTAAAGTTGTTTCTTGAATCCCAGAAACGAGCTCTTCAAACCTCCTCTCCGATATTAAGTCCCATAACCTAGGTATATAAAATAGGGGTAGGATGCATGAGATACTTTCAGACAATGTTATTTCTTTTTTGTTGTATTAGCTCCTAATTCTTAATTCTTCCATATCCAAATTTCAGCCTCTTAGTGGTCTAAGTTAGAAAGAATGATTACTAATGGATATGTATTATAATTTGTTGAAAAAATGTTTTCTTTATTTCTGTGCAAAGTTTATTGCTTTGTAAATTTATTGGAAATGCTAATAAAAAAAAAAAAAATTTCATCTGCCATTTGGATGCCCAATCTTCCAGTCTTGCAAGGTCCTCCTGTAATGTATCACAGTCTGCTTGTGATTTAACTACTCTGAACAATTTTGTATCATCCGCAAATTTGATAACCTCACTCGTCGTATTCCTTTCCAGATCATTTATAAATATATTGAAAAGACCGGTCCAAGTACAGATCCCTGAGGCACTCCACTGTTTACACTTTTCCACTGAGAAAATTGACCATTTAATCCTACTCTCTGTTTCCTGTCTTTTAGCCAGTTTGTAATCCCCGAAAGGACATCACCTCCTATCCCATGACTTTTTAGTTTTCAGAGAAGCCTCTCATGAGGAACTTTATCAAATGCCTTCTGAAAATCCAAGTACACTATATCTACCAGTTCACCTTTATCCACATGTTTATTAACCCCTTCAAAAAAATGAAGCAGATTTGTTAGGCAATCTTTCCTTCTTCCTTCAAGCACTTACCTCCTTACGCCCCTGTTTTTAAAGCACTTTTCTGCATTAGTGCAGATTTTTAGGTGAACTCACATTTTTAGCGTGTTTTGTCATTTAGCTTACTGCAACCCGCAATATCGCTGGTTTCTATCACGAGAGTTAACCAAAACCTGTGCTAAACCTGAACTCCTGTTCAAGCACAGGTTTCTCACATCATCCTCTGTGTTACTGTGTCATCTTGTTCCTCCTATCATTTAGCCTTGCAGTTTTGCATGTATGTTCTGAAAATCATCCGAGTTATTGATATCATGGGGAGGAATTTTGGAATCTAGCCCTGTTACCAAGGAAATCCAATAAGCTGACTTGTTACTGTATATATCTAACTAAACAAGTGAAAAAAAATGGATAGAACCTAAGATTCAACCAGACTAATAAGCAGTAGCATAGCTTTCAATTTCCAGATGAGGTCTTCCATACCATAGGTCAGCCAGGACTAGGGCTGAGCAGTGTTTACAGCTCCTAAGGGAGAGGAGGAGTCATGGTCATCATTAAAGAGGACACCTGGTAGCCAGATTTAGAGGCCATGGCATAGGGGTGCAGGAGAATCCATGGAGCATGACTGCAATGACCAGACCAGGAACAGTAGGCGGGAGAGTCTATTGAAACAGGAGAAACATTTCCCAGGTAGTAGAAAATGAAGGCTCATGGTGCCAGGATCCCAGCACTGGCTCTGACTGAGCTGGAAGAGATAGGAGGAACTAGCAGACCCAACTCCATTCTCTCCTCACTCCTCAAAATAAATAAATAGTAACACTGAAGAGACAGTATGTCGACCAATCAAACTGATCATAAAAAAAACTAAAGATAAAATAAAGGTTTACATTTAAAGATCTTCTGACAGTTTCTTCAGTTGGAGTGACACAGAAAAGTGTGTGTGCATATATTGGACACATGGTAACAGACACAGTGTGAAAATGGAGTGTGACTGTGGAGGACAGAGACCCTTCCTCATAAAAATGAAATAGGATTATTTGAGACAAAAAAAAAATCAGAATTAAGGAGCATTAACTAAGGAGTGACATATAATAGAGAGTAAGCTGAAGATGTCTTATAAGAACATAAACATAAGACTTGCCACACTGGGTCAGAGCAAAAGTCCATCAAGCCCAGTATCCTGTTTCCAGCAGTGGCCAATCTGGGTCACAAGTTCCTGGCAGGATCCTAAGGGGTAGATAGATTTCAAGCTGCTTATCCCAAGAATAAGCGGTGGATATCTGCAACTCCACCTTAATAATGATTAATGGACTTTTCCTCCAGGAACTTGTCCAAACCTATTTTAAACCCAGCTACACTAACAGCTTTCACCACATCCTCTGGCAAAAAATTCCAGAGCTTAATTATGCATTGAGTAAAAAAATATTTTCTCTTATTAGTTTTAAGAGCATCACCTAGTAACTTCATTGTGTGTGTCCCTTGTCCAGGAGTGGGCAATTCCAGTCCTCGAGGGCCTCAAACCAATCGGGTTTTTTAGGATATCCCTAATGAATTTGCATGAAATAGATACGCATACAACTGAGGCAGAGTGCATGCATGTATATTCTCTCATGTATATTCATTAGGGATATCCTGAAAACCTGACTGGTTTGTGGCCCTCGAGGACCAGAATTGCCCACCTCTGCCCTAGTCTTTGTATTTTTTGAAAATGTAAACAACTAATTAACATTTACTCTTTCCATTGCACTCATTATTTTATAGACCTCTATCATATATCATTCTAAAAATTGTTGTAACATTTTTTAAAGCTGTGTTTTGCTGAAATTGTCTGAGATCTGCTACATTATTTGAGGTTTTACAAAATATTGCTGATCTGATTTAGAGGCCTAGATTTTGGAGGCTTACAATGGTTCTCCACTGATTTTAATAGTCACCCATAGACTTGCATTACCTTTGCTTCCTAAAGAACATAAGAATATAAAAAATGTCACGCCAGGTCAGACTAAAAGGTCCATCATACCCAGCATCCTTTCTCCAACAGTGGCCAATCCAGGTCACAAGTATGTGACAAGGTCCCAAAGAATAGATCCAATCCTTGCTCACAACCAGGGATAAGCACTGGCTTTGTCCAAGTCTACCTAGCTAATGGTTTATGGACTTTTCCTCCGGGAACCTGTCTAAACCCATTTTAAACCCAGCTACATTAGCTGCTTTTACCACATCCTCTGGCAACAAATTCCACAGTCTAATTGTGCACTGTGTGAAAAAATACTTTCTCCAATATATTTTTAATTGCTTCATTGGACTCCATTGTTCTAAACAGACTTTGCCTTAATTATAGTACAGCTTTAGTTTTAATCTTTTAAAATATTTATTTAATTTATTAGTGAGCATAGTTAAGGGGATAGTGTGATCGGGAAAGATTTGTGGAAGACAAGGCAGTACCATCTGGGGATTTTTATTCATATGAAATAGAAGGCATCAGAAGAAATCTATATCTCCCCATTATCCTTAAGTAAAATTGATAATACACAGTCACATCAAAACATGACAACTCAAATTTATCATTCATTTGAGTGATCAGAGTCATCTAGAAAATTCAGCTGAGACAGATTCAATATATCACACAAGTACTCCATCACAGAATATCATACTCTAATCCCCACTAAAGATGTGGAATATTCTAGATGTGTTTTAATAGAACATGTACATCCATTACATTTTTTCCTTATCCTCCCATTACTTTTGAATGCTGAATGCACTCTGATTTTTAAGAATAACGACAACTGACAGAGAACGCTGTTTGATTTAATATCTCTGCATCAGATAATTTCTAAGAAGAATGTTAAAATAAAGAGATGCAAGCTGTAGAAATATTGTGGATATTTATTCCTTCTTATACCAATCACCCTGATGCAAGCGCATTATGCTGAAACTCAGGCTGTATTGGTTGTCCTGTGGGATAGACTGTTTGTGAGAGTTCATTCTGTAACATCGCACAGAGGTTATCTAGCAGACATGTGGATGAATTACGCCAACACTCAGAACAAACTTATGCGCATGTTGGCTGTGAAAATTATTCAGGCACAACTATTCACACGCTGCATGCATGCATTTTTAAATCAAAATGTATGTGCGCACAACCCAAACCTGCCCAACCTTGTTCCACTAGAATGCCTGTGCGTGTGAAAGTCAGAGCACACGGCGTGGTGTGTAATTTGATATTTGTAAAGAAAGCACCACTGAACACACAGAAGTACCTTTGAAATGTACCCTCTCTATGATCATTCAAGAAATATATTGCATTTTTTAATTTTTTTGAAATATTTTTGAAATACTTGGGGGCCTCAGTCTTGGTAGAGGTTTTTCACCAGTGGTTCTTTTTATTTTCGCTCAGGTAATTTCCTCCTATTTGGGTTTCCCACTCAGTCAGAACTGGCATCTATTGGCCTACACTGACGTGAGCCTTCATTCGCAACCACCTGAGATTTTTTTTCCCCTATTTTTATATATCTTGACTAGCTTGTAAGCTTTAAGGAGTAGGGCCTGTCCACTTTATATCTGTACAGTGCTGAGTCCATTCTGGTATGCGCTATACAAATGATAATAACAATAGCCCCCTCCCAACTCAGCCCAGTCATCACATCTTTGACTAAGGGCCACAAATTGCAGCTCCCTCTAGAACCTGGCTAACATGGACCCTACCTCTGGCCTCTAGGTGTCACTGATGTGCAACGATTGGGGCTTTCTTCCCCTGGGGGGGGGGGGGGGGGGGTGTTTGCTGTGAATACCGCCCAGCCCTGGCTGGCCAATGGAGCAGAAGCCCAGCCTGAGAATCAAATGCACGTCTTCTGCATGGCAAAGTGCAGCACTTGCTACATGAGCTCCCATGCAAGCCCCACCTGTGCATGACCTAATTGACATCTGAAAGGAAAAGTACGAGGAAGGCGATTCCTTGTACCCCCCCCCCCCCCCCTGCAGCTTGAATCTTTAGCTAGAAAGCTGAATGGGTGGTATGATCTGAGATTAACCTCAAAAAAATATTTTTCATCTCGTTTACATACCTCGTCTAGCATCTAAAAACAGAGCTCAATTGTTTTGCCTGGAACTTCTCAAGTTTACTGATTAAGGCTGATCTGTTTTCATTGTCTCCTGAAATCGCTCTTGGCTCTGCTTCACAAAAAGCGTCTGCTGTCCCTTAGGGTGTTGTTAGTGACAGATTCACTTTCAAGAGATCGGTAGGACTTCAGGAGTCTACAGCATTGCTAACCAAACTCCATTTTGTCATGAGATTATCACCCAGTCCTGGTTTTCTAACATCTGTCCGAGTTCAAAAATATATACCCTTCTAACCTGGGATGGGAAGTGGTACAGCAGAACAGGAATAATATCCCTCAAAGTGATTTGACTGGCAACACCAGTAGAACCTATCTTAAGACTTTTTACATAATGCACTATATTTCTGTTAATGTATATTAAGTATTTTATTTGTATGATTTTAATTTGCTGCATGTAACTTTGTGTATATTTTAACTTATGTATGTTTAATTTGTAATCCGCCTAGACGGATAGATCCCTACCCCATTGTGCAGTATATAAAATTTTTAAATAAATAAATAGAATAGAATAGAAGAACTGTGCACAATATAACAAGAATTGCTCAACTCAGAAGATTATTTCTTTGCTCAGAAGGCAACTCCTATTGTTCATTTTCATGATTTCCTCTTCTCTACAGCAATTAATGCCAGGGTTGGATTTCCCATAAGGCCAACCTAGGCCATGGCCTAGGGCGCAGCAGTCAGGGGGAGTCGTATATACAGCAGAAATAACAATCAAACATTTACATATCTTTCAGTGTTATTTTGAAAAGGCCATATAACATGCTGTTTTTTAAATTTACATCCATATACTTTAAATAAATTGAGCGGTACATTTACATTGCCCATCTCTACAGTTTGTGCTGTCTTGCTCAGTCACAGGCAAAAAGCATTTGCTATTTCTCTCTCACACATTCAGCGTAAACCAGTGTTAAAGGAAAATTCCAGATTTGGCATTACAATAGTGATTCATTACGCTCATATCGCTTGTCTTCTACACATCTACTGATAATAGGTACGTAAAATATATCGTTACTACTTTTATATACTGTTTTGTTAACTCGGGGCTGAAAGCCATAAGCAGAAAAAGTTGACGGAGGTGTTTGCCAAATTATAAGGGGGCTGCGATTTTTATTATAAAACATGTAACAGACACAACTTATGGCTGTTTATGCAGCATCATTTAATGTGACACAAAATGCAAAACATTTCAATAAAATTCTATAATGTCAGATGAGAATCGATGTAAATCTTCTGCATTTTATGTCAATTTTATTCGCTGTTTTTTGTATCGCATACGCCATCTGGGTGAATAATTTGAACTAACCAAAGAAGTAATCGTCATACCTCGTATGGGTTATATAGGCAGATGCCTGCATTTTGCGGGCTGGCCCGACCCGAACCCGCGGGCCAGGTCGGGTTGGGTCGGACAGAAGAACTTCCGCGGGGCGATGCAGATCCCGCGGGCTGAAAAAACTTTTTACTGGTTTTGGTCTGTTTTATTTTGCTTCTGGGTTCACTCGTCGCAAGTTTAAATACTTTTCGAATAACTGGCAGGGATTACATATTAAATTGAAAATTATAAATCAACTTTTGAGGGGGAGGGGGCGCAGAATTGTGCTTTGGCCTAGGGCGTGCAAATGTGTAAATCCGGCCCTGATTAATGCACCAAAGCCACAGGGTCGCCAGCGCACTCTCGCTCTCTCTCTCTCTGTGTTTCCCTGTAGCTCACCTTCAGCTCTATGCACTGACACATTAGCATATGCAATACATTTGGTGTTTTTGGACACTGAGACAGTCACCCTACTGTTACTCTTTCCATGCTCCTGGAAATCTCTCAAAATCTCTGTGAGATCTCAAACAGAGGCTATGGATTTTTTTTATTTTATTTTATGCTTTGTAGATGATAGTTCGTTGACATAAAGATGGCTGGAGAACGGAAATTATTATGCAATGAGAGAGGGGTGTAATTTCTTAACATCCCACATAATATAACCAGCCAATATGCGTATCAGTTAAACCAATTTTCAAAATGTGCATACGCCTGCTTTGAAAATTACCCCCTCAAATATACTGCACACAATTACACCTGCTACAATGGCCACACAAATTTCCCGTGAAAATTTCCACACATACTTTTTAAAATCCAAAAGTACGCATAAGTGCAAACCCCTCCAGGAACGCCTCCACTCAGTCCAGGTAAACTAACATGAACAGGACATCTGCCTTTGACAGTAAATAATATGAATTATATGAGATCTACTGAAACCAATATATAGACCTTTTGTATATTTAAGTTGTATTTAATTTTATATTGCATTGTTGTTTGTTTAAATACTATGTAGGTTTTAAAATGTTAACCACCCTGATCATGTTTGGAAAGATTGTAAATAAATACTTGCAGATAAATAAATGCCTACGTTTACCTGTTTATTGGGTGGGCAATTCTTTAAAACCTCATATCTGCTGGCAAAACACTGTTTTACCCATGGAAATGCATTTCAAAATTGCCCTCCCTACTGCTATGCACTGTTCTCCAACCTCATGTAATTACAGCCCTTATCCTGTGACTTTAAAATTCATACTGCCCCCCCAGCAAGCATGCACCATACCTGGAATGATGAAGGCCGTTGCCGGGACATGTGTGTTCTGCGCTGGACCTTCACTGGTTACCAACTGTGCAGTGGCTTCAGGGGTACAGCTCCCCTTTGAGGTCTTAAGTACCTCCATTTCCACTCTGCTCTCCATGACCTTCTGCAGGTGGTCAGCAGAATTCTGAGAACCAAGAAGACCAGGAAGATAAGAATTTAGAAACTCTCTGATCTCCATGGATGGGTGAGGGGCAGGTTGAAGAGGTTCCAACTCGGTCTGGATGATATAAGCTTGAGAGATGGAGAAGATAATATGCGTTGGGGAAGGGGAGAGGAAGGTGCGACAGATGAGGGATGGCTGGAATGACCATCGCCATCGTATGCAATGCATGCATACAATCTTACAAATTGGTGATTACTAGAGCAAAAGCAATGTTTACCAGTTATTTTGTTCTGGAGTGAAGAAGATGGTTAGCATGCTATTCTGACAATGCTGTGGAGTAGGGATTCCTTATATTACCAAGGAAAAAAGATGCAAGAATCTCTCAGGGTCCGCATTTTTTATTGAGAATCATGATCTTCCTATAGGAAAGCTGGGTAGGGAACCAGCAGCTGACATTACACTGTGGGATTTTCAATGTATTTGTTGCAGTGATTACAAGAATGGGCTGAGAACCATGGAAACCAGGACACAATTCCCAATCCCCCCACTGGCATTCCTTGCAACCTTGGGGAGGTCACTTTATCTCCCCTTGCCCTCAGAAATCCCACTTAGGTTGGAAGCTCTTTGGGGAAGGGACTTATTGTACCCAAACACTAATAATGCTGTAAATGGTCTTGAGCATTATTGGAAAGATGGGCTAAAAATCCTAAATATTACATAGTTTTTTAAATGTTTGCTTGTTTTGTTTTGGTTTTTTTTTTAATGCCAATGTATAAAAATCTAGATATGCCCAGCAAGTGATAAAACACCCTATTGATTGATCAATGGGGTCACTTTCTGTATTGCTACAGTCAAAACTTAAGTGAAGTTGATCCCAGCTGTAGAACATGTTTAAGGAATAAGGAGCATTGTAAGAGCTACACTTTATCTGTAGGGCCATAAAGAGGCAGTCTTCTCGTTGGCAATGGCCACAATGGCCAATCCTTCATAGCGATAATGTAGAGCTGATCCCAGCTGATGTCCGTGAACAGTGCAATTTAATTTCATTACACAATGTTCTCTCCAGTAACTCCTGGGCAACTCAGATGAAATAAAATATAATTACTATGGGGTAGAGGTCCTTTAATCACACACAATCATCTTTCGTTATGCTCTGAAGTGAATGTGATCATTAAAGGTTGAGAGTATGGTCTCTACATGGAAAACGTCCACTATTAATGTGATTTATTAAAACTTTTAATGGGATGCATAAAAACCCAGGGAGGAAAGGTCAGTTGTTTGCTTGTAAATGTTTGGGTTTTAAGCTCTGAAGATCTTATTGTTTGTTAGGTTTTGTGATTTCTTTGCAGGGCTGGGTCAGTTTATTTTATTTTATTTCTGAGGGAAGGGCTTGGCAAAGGATTATTAGATTTTATTGTTATCCTTTAAAGGTGTTTTGGTGTATGTTTGCCCGACCAAATAGCAGAAACAACAGTAATTCCATTGGAAGGTGCTGCATAGAAAGGCATTAGGGGTGGGTTGGTTATGAGGAAGGACTAGGCTATATAACAAGCCCATTTTCTCCTAGCAAGAGTCTCTGTGCAGGAGGTGTAGGAGTGCTGAGAGCAGGGAAGTTTATTTAGACCCAACCAAACTCCAGCAGCAGGACAGAAAAATGAAGCCACATAAAGGGAAAGAGAATTTACATTTAACCAAGAACATATGCATTAATTTTCTCTCTTCGCCTTCTCTGTAAAGGTTTGTGTAACTAATACAAGGTGGAATGCCATTATTATTTACCAATGTCTTGCCTACAATGATATGAATATTTAAAGGTAAATCTTAAATCAAACCCTTTGCTTTATTAAACTTTCCTCAATTACACACACACACACACATATACATCAGAGGAGCAGTTCATTAGAAATGATTGTTACCAATATATTTCTGATAAGGGCAGGCTCCTTGATTTTTAAAGTGAGAAAACAAAATGGATATTCTCCCATTTGTCAGGATTAACTCACATAGATTATTCCCTGTGTACGCTGGTCTAATGTGCAACTAGAAGCTCAAATCGAAATGCTTGTGTTCCCTCGTGCACGCATTCATTCTTACATTTGCGGCTGATGCAAACTCCCAAAGTCAAAACATATTCAGTAAGTATTTACTAAAGAGACTACTTAGGACCTTGCAAGAAAACCAGCATCAGCCCACGCTGTAATCATGAACAACAGTAGAAACAAAGCTCTGCCATCACATTAGGACTGTTTGGCGGGGTTTAAGACGTAAAGGTAACACTGGAATGCCAACCAGTTAAACAACTTGGAGGCGGCCATTTTGTTTGCCGGTGACGTCCCCAGCGAGGTGCATTACCGTTCCCTTGGCAGTAAGCCCACCAGCAGCGCTCTCCTCACGTTAGTTCTCCCATTGTGCTGGGTACACCTGCAGCACTAGGGGGGGGGGGGGGGCTGACTCAACGGGCTTGTGCTGACGTCAGTATTCATCCAAGTTTCGCTCTGCTTGCAAAGATTGGTCCAGCTTGATCCAATTAAAAGATCCTCAAACTTCAAATACTGATGCAAAACTGGATCAATTTTTGCCCTAGAGGAAAGCTTTGATTAATTTCTCGGCCGGGGGGGGAGGGCGTTTGATCGATGTCATCACTGGTAAACAAAAATGTTTTCCTTCAGGCTAATTGGATTATATATTAAAGTATTATAGAAAACTAAGTACATGGGAAATACTTCTGTTGGATTACATATCTATGGTAATATTGCCTTCCACAGCTCACATGTCTTGACTATGGCCTCAGGTGATGAGATTCCTACTTGTCTACACAGGGCATAGGATTTCTGGCAAAAAACCAACAACCCCAAAAAAAACCTGGAAGAGAGGCCAGCGAGAACATGTAAGGAGGCAAGTGATACTTGCTTCAAATGTTGATAACATATTTGTGCCTTTCTGAGATTTTGTTCTAAATTTCCAGTAAACAAAGTGCATAGAATTTTCTATTTCTTTATACAAAATACTATAAATGTATAATAAGCGCAAGCTCGATATTTGCAACCTGCTACCTACCAGTCTTGCCTGAATATTTTCAAGAGATCAAAAACATCATATTTACACCAACCCATAACATTTATCATTGCAAGAACACAAATGTCCACCAAAACCCAACTCCATAGATCAGTACAACGTTCCCTGATCACAAAATATTTTGCAGTGTTACCTGCATTTTTCTTTTGGGGTATGAAACGCAAGTTTAAGGCGCAAAAAGAATACACAAAAGGCATAAAGCAGCAGGTGGGGGACACTTCCTGGATGGGATTCTGAAACCAAAAAGTATGAAAACCCCTCCTCCTGCCAAAATTCTTTTCAAAAGCCTTTTATCACATCACCGTTATTTCTTTGCAAAAAACATTGATGGCACCATCAAAACTTGGATACTTACTTGCATGGCAGACACCCCAAGGATGCCACACTCTCGGGTGAAGGAAAATGCACCTGGCGCGCAGACTGCTTTTAGTTTCAGAATACCTGCTCGTCAGACTTGTTTTTTTGTTTTTTTTTCTGAGCAATTTTGTTTCATTGTTAACAACGTAAATATACACTTTCAATGAGTATAATGCCCATGCTTGCCTTATCTGAATGTGCTCGTTCCTTTATGCATGGCTATAAGCGCCTCACAGGAGGCTGCTGATAGCCATTAATTCGAGGTAGAGAGCAGAGGGGGGGGTAGAAAGGATTTACTTTTGAAAAAAAAAAGAAAGAAAACATCAAATGGCGGAATTCTTTCTTTATTCAGTTATAGGAATTTAAAAAAATGACATTAAAATTGTATAGGGAAACAAGCAGAAAGTTTACAAAATAACCAATTTCTGTCTCTTAGAAAATGTAAAAACTGCCATTCCCCAGCATTGTTTCATTTAAAAAGAACTCACTCCTTTGATTGTGGGCTTACTGCACATTTAAACAAACCAAATTTAGTAAAAAAAAAAAAAGAAGAAGAAAAACGTCGGCAAGGTCACCGACTTTCCTCATCTCTCTCCCCCTCCCCCCCTAAATCTGCTTCGATTCCTCGTTTCTCACAATCATCTTCATTTTTTTTTTTTTCAGTGGAAAATTCAACATGATATGACATCTTACTTTGGGAAATAAGGGAAGGGTCGTATTTACAAGCAATGCAAGGCATGCAAAGCAGAGCAAAGGTCAGGGAAGCCCGGCACGGGGCTCTTTCAGCTCGCATTTGGATGATTTAAAGAGGTTTATAAATTACTTTCTTATCTGATTCCTTACCTACAATAATCAGCCTGTGGTCACTGAATGCTGAGCCTGCGGGTTCTCAGGCTCGCCGCGCGCCTGCGCGGAAAGGGGGGCGGGCCGCTTTCCCTGCAGAAATGTATTTGCCAAGAAATCGACGAGCAAAGCAGAGTTAATAGAGACAGAAAGCGTGCGGGGAGGGGGAGCGGGGGGCGAGGGAGAGCAGAATTATTATACATGTTACAGCAGCCCTTTTATTAGAAATCAAACCACCCATTATTAACAGATGTCAGGATGATGTGCACTGCCAGATCGGGAGTTGCACAACGCGATTTTTTTTTTATCTCCCCCCCCTACCAATGGTCCTCGTACATCCATTGCTTCCCAAGGCTTTGGGGAGGGGGAGTTGTACATGAAATGATACATTGGTTACTCTTTGACCAAATGCAATTTGTTATGTTTAATGGAATCGGCCGCGTTCAGACCTATCCTGTTGATTGACAGGCAGCATGTCTGTGTAGGGCTTGTAGCCGGAGCAGTGCTGCACATGGCGCGAGCCATACAGTGGTTGCCTACGTGGCATGCATGATAAAGACACGAAAAATTCTTATTGTCCTTACTGTAGGGGGGGCGGTATTTAATTTATGGCTGCCGCCGGATCGCTGCGTCTTTTGCTAGAACTATAACACCTGTCCTCCAGTGCCATCCATCCATCCATTCATTTTTTTTTGCATCGGCATTTGTATAATGGCGCTGAAAAAAAAAACCAAAAAAACGCAGCACTGATAGAAGGACAAATTAAATGATTACTGTATCATGTAAAATATAAACAGTTTCAAACTTCTACTTGGCATCGCAAGATGAAACAGACGGGAAAAAAAAAATGCGTGTACTTGAACCTTGGACTTCGTATTTATAATCCTGCTCCTGAGCTTCTCAGACAAAAGAAAAAATAGGCAGTCTAGTGAGGAACAAAGAATGTAAAACAACTAATACTGGCGTTATCATAGCGACTGGGGGTATGGAATAAGGCAGTCAGATGTGGAAATACTGGTGCACTAAAAATAGCAAACCCCCCCCCCCCAAAAAAAAAAATAGACCAAAAACGTGTCAGTGTACTGTAGTAACCAGGCTGGTTTATTATTTGCAGGTTTCCTTCAAGAAAGCGGTGGAGCATGAGAAGATGTAATGCATATTTTAACTAAGAATCCTTTTGCCTGTAATGGGATTTCATAATTCTCCTCTTGCTCAACCCTTATACAGATTATATGTACTATTCACTATTCCCTGTTCATTCTCCAGGTCAGCTTCATCTCTTTCTCCTCCTGCACTTGAGCCCTGCTAAAGTTTCCGTTCATAAAGCATTCACTAGGTTGGGCTGGCTAAACATTCCCCACCTTATTTATTGCATTTAAGATTTCTTATAGGCCATATCTAACTCTGGCTGGAGTAATGTGAGCCTTTTGTCCTGCAGGAGGCAGCAGGTGTGAGCACTACAGGGCAATGGAGGCCCAGAGCAAGCAAGCAGCACAGGGACTGGCCCCCAGGCCCGCTCTCTGCCGCCTCCGTGGAAGCACTGATGAGGAGTCAGTGGCCCCCAGGCCCGCTCTCTGCCGCCTCCGTGGAAGCACTGATGAGGAGTCAGTGGCCCCCAGGCCCGCTCTCTGCCGTCTCCGTGGAAGCACTGATGAGGAGCCAGTGAAGCTCTTGCACATGTCCAGCTTGCTTATTGATGCTAACCATGTTGCCCCCGTAATAAAGGCACTTCTGGTAGGATTTGGTTTAATTTTGTCAAATGATAACCCATGCCTCGTTGACATGGCACGCAAAGAGTCCCACTTTACTATGGCAGGGTTGTTATATTTCATTGTCACTAAATCAGATGAATGCTAAATGCCTTTCTGAAACCTCCTGTCGAGAATGTAAGCTCCATGAAACTGGAACCATCTTGTGGTAACTGGATAGTGTTTGGTACGTCTAGCTGCACTATGCGAGTGAGAAATAGTAGTAGTAATAACAGTTTTTGGGGTAATATGGGCCAGGGAACCCAGGGAATGGGAGAGTGAGAGAGGGAGGGAGTGCATAGGGTACATTCAGGTCTTTCGGTTACCACCGGAAAGCACCAAAGCCCCCTTTCAAGTGGAAAATAAACGACTGCCTTTTGACAGCAGCTGACGTGGATGCCCTAAGTGCATATTTATGATCTCACATGTGAATTTTGAGAGAGAAGCCTTTGTCTCAAATATTTAACCTTAATAACTTGGCTTTAAAATGCATTTGTTTCCCTCCTAAATGTTGAGTAATATAGGGCACCGTACATCTTTTTTTTTTTTTTTTTTTTTGACCCATCACAATTATTTTTTCTTTTTGGATCAGGGCCCTAGCTGGTGAGGTGGGCCTGAATTTATACAAGTCACGCTAAATATGGAGTACGTTTTTGGGCCCCCTTCCTTTTACTTTTTCTAATAAAAGAGGGCCTCGCATGTTTTTCTTGCATTCACGGTTTTTTGTTTTTTTTATCGTTGGGCTTGATGACTACATGGATGTAATCATGGATTGCATTTTTAGATGGGGAATTTTGTGCCCATTGTGACGTTGTGGGGTTTGTTTTGTTTGTGGTTTTTTTTCAGTTTTGTCTGGATGGATGAATTTATGTGAAACGCAAAATAAAAAAATATAAACAAATTGCAGGGGGGAATGGGAAATGGATGAAAAGGCAAACTTGATATTGCACTGTGCCTGCACTTTTCCAATGGCCCTGTGCTTAGCGCCTAGAGCTATCCATGCTAAGAGCCTGAGTGCTTCTTTAATTTAGGTTATCAAGCTGTTACAGTGATTCCTGCTCCTTCTTTATTTGACAATGTGGTTATACTCCAAAATGCTATCATTATTCAACTGTTCAAAACAAAAAAAAAAAAGAGTGGTCTAGCCCATTGGGTTTATCCAGACAACTTTTTAGAGGTCCTTTGGCCCAGGTCAGGAGAAAGTGAATTCTCACTTGCCTCTTGTTTCTAAAACAGAACGGATAACCCACTTCAACTAGTTCCATTTCTGGATGTATAGGATGAGGGTGCTGAATGCTTCTTTTTTTTTTTTTTTTTTTTTTTTTTTAGAATTCAGTGGGAGTAGTGGGGTTAGCACAAAATAAAGGACTGTCCCTATTTATTAAAAAAAAAAAAAAGAAAGGGAGGGGGAAAAAGGTTCAGCTGGCATGGCTGAAAATTACACACCCAAATGGAAATTCAAAAGAATATTGTGCTGTATCAATAAAGTAGCATTCATTAAAAGCAGGAGGGGCAAAAGTACATAAATACATTTCAATAAGCCAAACATATCTGCTGTTAACTGAATGATGCTTACAAATTAAATACATTCTGGCTGATGGTCCATTATTTAGCAAATAGTGCATTCTGATTACTTGGGATAATTTGTTAATTTATGGATGCATAAACTGAAATCTAAGTAGGCTGGTTGCCATGACAATGCAATACGTTTGTTCTCCAGTGCAGCTGGAGTGCCATTTTAATCAGATTACGCAGGGAAGTGAGTGCACCATTTAGATTTTTGCATGACAAGGGCGTTAGCAGTGTCACGTCCAAGTTGTACAATCAGGCCCTATTCTCGCTTTGACCCACACAGGTTCACTGCATCTGCCACAACCGTCTCCAAAGGCATTCGCCTTTCTTTTGAGCCTACAGTACAATCAGGTGTTTTTATGCATCAGTGGATCTCAAATTACTTTTCGCCGCACTTCAAAATACCCCTGATGAGGAGGCAGGAATGACCTCTCTAGAACCACAAGGAAAAAAAAAAAAAAACAACAACAACAACCCAGAAAAGCAGGTTAATAACAACTCAGAATTAAATGACTTTTGCCATGTGCACCGCCAGTGACTGCCTGTCGGATGATAGCCTGTTCCATAATATGATAAAGTGCAATCAAGAACCGTAGCTACGACCTAATATAAAATCTGTTAGGGGAAACGGTGAACACAATAGAAACAGTGCGGTACAAACTCTGGCCCGCCCTGCCCCTTACAAGCTGTCATGTTTCTCTTCCTGAAACTGCGCTAGGAATTCCTACTTACACCTTGTATGGATGCCTCACACAATGTAATTTTCAGCAATCGGACACTTTAATGAACCTTATGTGGTTTTCAGCAACCGCGCACGAAAAGCTGTAAACTCATTAGCTAAGCGGGATACTTTTGTGATGTGGTGCTTATGTGGAAATCTGAGTGGTTAATGGCTCAAAATGGTCACGTTCATCATATAGTTCAGGTAAGGGATGGGGACCATGAATAAACTAAGACATTAGGACAGAAAAAAGGAAACAAGTCCACTCCCTGTGAAGATTACTTGCTAAATTTTTTGAAATATAGAAAACGGCAAGTTAATGTCCCAATGGGTTAAAATTAGTCAGATATAAGATTATAATAAAGACTCCTTCATTTTCCCGGGCAGCTTGAGAGAATCTTCCCCTGAAGGCGCACAGACCTTTGTAGTTAAAATTGTAACCTTGCATGGGCAGCCGCTGGACAAAAAGGCAACATTGTAGCAGACTCACAGCCTGGCTGAAACTGGCAGCATGACGCCCATCCAGCTGGGCGCCCCAAGCGGCCCTCCTGCTTGTTCACTCCTGAATACAGCCCTGCGCGCAGTGCATTCATGCATTATCATTTAAAGAGTGAAACATTATTGCTGATGTCATACAAATCTTTCGCATACTAGTAATAGCTGCAGATCATCAGAAATTAAACCTATGGTTATTTAGACAAGCATTCACAATCTGAACTCTATATCCACTCTCAGCTCTTTGAATCTCACCCATGTAAGAACCTAACCCTCTTCTCCTCTCCATCCTTCCAATCCACTTAAATTATTCCCTCCTCTTTTTCCACCCCTATTTATCTTCTTCACATTCTTACCTTGAACCTCCTCTTCCTTTCACTCACCCAGCCCGTTCTCTTATAAGTTGTTCTCTCACCCCTCCACAATACTAATATGATTTTTACTTCCACTTTAACTAATACCGCTCATTTTACTTCAGAAAACTCAATTATAAGATACTTTCTTTAATTATGTTTATTATTATATATTACTCTGCTTTAGCCGAGATGTTATTTATGATACTAATGTTTAATATGTTACAAAAAATGTTTTCATGTATGAAGTTGTTCAGATGTAAACCGGAGTGAAGGCTCCCCGCTATACTTCGGTATATGAAAGAATCTAAATAAAATAAATAAATATAGTTATTTAAGTATTCATAGATAATGGAATTGGATATCATTAGCTCTCCCTTAAATGCAACTCTTGTTTTGATTGGGGACAAGGTCTTTACTTAGCTACATACACATTCCCAAAGAAGAACATAATGTATTCTCCATGTTCAGTGTTAAAGGTTCAGCACGCCTGTTGAATACACTATTAAACAAGGTTGAATTTTCAGACCTTTAGGAATGAATTAATCTCAGTCTAATTCAGGGCTTCCCAAACGTGCCCTTGTGACAGTCACATTGCAAACAGGTTTCTCCATTTTCTTCAGAATTTAATAGGGGAAAGCGCATACACACAGACACACACACACACACACACACACACACACACACAGTAGCAGCAGCAATCATGTTTTCAGGCTCTCCACAATGCATAAGCATAAGATAAATTTGCATGTATTGGATCTCCAATGTCTGCACTTTTATTTCATGCATATGCACTGTGGATGTCCTGAAAACATGACTGCTGCTATTGTTGAATGTGTTTTCCCCTATTGACTTTTGTGCTTGGTCTTCTATCCATGCCATCATTTCTGACCTAACAAGGGTATTTTTTTTTTTTTACCCATACATAAATGCAGATAGTGGAGATGCGGCGGAACTTTTTATTGCATCTTATGATCATGATTAGCCAGTTGCAGTCTCAAAAAAAAAAAAAAAAAAAAAAGCTAAATTCCTTTTGACTTTAAATCAACCATCTCAACTTAGTTACAAATTTACATTTAAAAAAAAAGAAAAGTCCACCAATGTAACTAAACGGAGTAATTCTCTGCACCAGGAGATCAACACATTATAGCAAGAAAGATGCAGTTCAAAGTGTGTCCTTGTACTTCAATATTCTGTCTAATTCTTAATGAAAGCGGCAACTCCACTGTGTTAACAATGGTAAAACTTAGTCGACGAGTCCCCCGACACGGATCCCGTATTTCGCCCGTAGACTGCGTCGGATTTTATAGTTCAAGCCAAGCAGATGTTTCTCCTGTTTAAAGAATGAGGGTACCCACAAGGTGTGCTCAAAAGAGCATTTAAACGAGCCCTGTACGTGAACCGAGATCTCCTCTTTTTACCGCAATCCTGTTCATCGGGGGAGGGTGTGAATGGTATTTTACCTTTTTCCACTCGAGCTTGTGATCTCACCTCTATTATACGCCGGCATTGGCATGTCTTATCTTTATACAAGATTTCTGATCACCCTCTGCGCTTCACATTTTTCCATGGTAAGAATGTGAGGGATTCCTTGCTTCACTTGGAGCTTAAGTTCTCATCTTCGTCCTCAGCAACAACAGCTGGTGGTCACCACGTTGTTCCGTCTGTTCCCCGTCTCTTTCTTTAGTAGTATTCAAACATCCCGTGTCACATAAACAATATCGTCTACATTTTTCTACCACATGTCAGACGGCGAGAGTAGTATTCGTGATACAGTGCCCCTGTCAGAAACTTTAAGAACATCAGAACATGCCATATTGGCATGTTCTGATGTTCTTAAAGCCCAGCATCCTGTTTCCAACAGTGGTCAATCCAGGCCATAAGAACCTGGCAAGTACCCAAAAACTAAGTCTATCCCATGTTACCGTTGCTAGTAATAGCAGTGGCTATTTTCTAAGTCAACTTAATTAATAGCAGGTAAGGGACTTCTCCTCCAAGAACTTATCCAATCCTTTTTTAAACACAGCTATACTAACTGCACTAACCACATCCTCTGGCAACAAATTCCAGAGTTTAATTGTGCGTTGAGTAAAAAAGAAGAACTTTCTCCGATTAGTTTTAAATGTGCCACATGCTAACTTCATGGAGTGCCCCCTAGTCTTTCTATTATCCGAAAGAATAAATTATTAATTCATATCTACCCGTTCTAGACCTCTCATGATTTTAAACACCTCTATCATATCCCCCCTCAGCTGTCACTTCTCCAAGCTGAAAAGTCCTAACCTCTTTAGTCTTTCCTCAAAGGGGAGCTGTTCCATTCCCCTTACCATTTTGGTAGCCCTTCTCTGTAGGGGAAAACCCACACATCCAGTGAAAACTCAAATTATTGAACACAGGTCTAGCATTAGTAATAATCGGGACAATGCTCCTTTAGTTCCACACTGGGATTCGTTATCTCATTCCCTGGAGGATCTTAGATTCTTTGTGATTGAAGTGGTACCTTCTCCGTCTAGAGGGGGGGAATGTTTCCAAAATGCTCATTCGTAAAGTACAGAGGTGGATATACCTTTTGAATAGTTTATCCCCTCAGGGCCTAAATAATGAAATTGAATGGAGTTTTTTTTACTTAAAGTTTTTTGTTTTTGCTTTATGATCAATGCCTGCTTAGTATTGGATTCTATTGGTTCCTTCCACCAAGGTGCTGGCTTCTGATTGGCTCCTCTGTTTTCGCACCTTGACAGAGGCTTTAAACACCGGTTTTTGTTTGTACTGCTTGCTCTCCCTGCATACTTTCTATAACAACGTATAAGGTATGTTTGCTTTATATTCTGAATACATTTACCCCCAGTCTTGTCCTTGGTTTATGATAAATGTTTTTATTTAAGATTATAAAGTTTTACTCTTCTGTCCCTCCCGACGCAGCCTACGGGCGAAACACGGGATCCATGTGGGGGGACTCGTCAACTAGGTTTTACCATTGTTAACACAGTGGAGTTGCCGCTTTCATTAAAGAATTAAACAGAATATTGAAGTACAAGGACACACTTTGAACTGCATCTTTTTTGCTATGACATTTTGAAAAAAGGAACATGCTAAAAAAAAAGAAAAAAAAGAGGCATCCATAGGTAGAAGGCAACAGGCAGCAAATTTTGCATCTGCAAAGTTGCAGAAAAGTAGGGGTCCTCATTGTTAAAATTATGGCTAGGTATTTTGCTTCAGTATGGCTACAGTTGTGTTACTTCAGTTTGTGAAATCTGACACAGCAAGAGCCACACCTATCATCTACTGCAGTGGTTCTCAACCCTTTTTCTATTGGGACACACCTGGCAGATAATGCTTACAGGCATGACACACTGAACACGTGACCATCTCTGGGCTAAATGTAAACATGTGCTCTACATTTACAGGAACCCACACCTGCCCCCCCACCCCCAGGCTTCCCCCCGTGGGCCGGTCACTCCTGTCACGTGGTTGTTTTTTTTTTTTTTTGTATTATAAAGTTTCCAGCCAAAGAGAAGTGGGGCTTCTGTGGCCCAAAGAGAAACTTGCGGAGCCGGGAGAATGGCCTGCAAGGCCGCGGCAGAGCCCATCCTGCCGTGGCCAGAAGAAAGTCATTCCGGGGCCGGGAGAAAGGACTGTAAGGTCGCGGCAGAGCCCATCCTGCCGCGGCGTGAAGAGAGATCTGTGGGGCTGCTGAAGAGGTCCTGCGTGCAGGGCCGGTGTGCCACCAGTCTGGGGGGCGGCAATAGCATGACTTCTCCTTCTTCCTGTCCGCACGGCCCGGAAGAGGAAGTGGTGGGTCCGCGTGGGCGGGAAGAAGAAGAGGCCATGCAGGAAAAAGAAGAGCGCCGGCCGTTGCAGGAAGAGGCAGCATTGGCTCAAAGTTCTCGCGGAGTCCAAGAAGCAGCAGCAACAGTGCCCCCGCCTCAGCCTCCACCTCCATGCAAACGCATCCCCCGGGCCATCTCAGGAAGAGGCATCAAGGGCCAGAGGAAAATCAACAGCGATACCTTCCCCCCCCCCCCACACACACGCCTGCAGAAAGCAGAGCAGCATCAGCCCCCACGGACTCAAGAAAAATGAAGAGGTCATCTGCCATAGGGTCTGAAAGAGGAGGCTGCTGCTGTACTTCTACTGGGGAGGGGAGAGGAAGTGAATGAGTGAGAGCATATATGTGTGTATATGTATGTCTCTGTGAGGGCATGTGTGGGTGAAAGAGCATATCTGACTGTGAGAGCATGTGTTTGTGCATGTGTGTGTGTGAGAGCATGTGTGTGTATGACTGCATGTCTGAGACAGCATGTCTGTGTGTATCTGTGAGATCATGTCTGTGTGTGTGTCTGTGAGATTATGTGTGTGTGTTGCGGTGTGTGAGAGCATGTTCTATGATTGAGCATGTGTGTTTATATGAGAGAGAGAGATTGGGAGGAACAACCCCCTCACCTCTCCCCTGCTAATCCACAACAATCTCAGGGCATCTGGAAATCAAAAGATTCCAGGTATGAACAACCAGGGATTTTTTTTAATCCTTTTTAAGTTTTAAGTATTGCATAGTGTTTGAAATTGGTCTGGAAAATGTATATGAGTTTTCAATTATTAGATGTTGTTCTTTTTGTCAGCTGTTTTGAAATATTCTTTTTTATTAGATGGTTTTACTTCTATTGATCCTTTATATTTACTGATTTTGATGCTTTTTCAGGTATTGTAATATTTCTGTTTTTCTGTTGTTGCACTGCATAATAGTCTGGCCTGTTGCAGTTAACAGTTCAATTTTTGTCTGAATGTTTGTAATAATACTTTATGGTTACTTTATTCTGCGTTTTTGTGAGGGTCTGTTTGTATTTTGCACCTGTGACTGAGTTGACGTATTCTGCTAGTGTGGAGGTTCTGTGTAGGGATCTGAAGCAGTTTGGATTTTTCTGTTTTCCTAACAGTAGGTGTATTGGCTTTTTAGGGTCTGGTGTAATGATCACACTGTTGCCTTTTCATAAGTAGGGTTGTTAGTGTTTGCGTGCTGGCAGTTATTGCAGTTTTGATATGGAGATTTACTGTATTGAAATTTTAATCCAGTTCACTTGTGGCTTTCTGAGGGCAAAGCTCATACCCAACGCACATTACAATAGACCTAATACCAATTCAAAGAGTCTTTTTTACTTTTACTTTTTTGCAGGGTTTTTCAGCACTCCATACAAGTATAACATACAAGTAATATTTTTATCCCACAAGACGTTTATTTTGGAGATATTTTAGCTCAATTCCATCAGGTTCCAGAATTAACATGGCGTGCTTTTGGGAGCTGTTGACATATGTGCTGCAGGGAAAGGGCTGGTTTTGAAAAAATCCCCCAGGCCTATATTTTCCTGCAATCCACCACTGGTGCATATATATATGTAAATTATATTGTATGTGTAATTGGGTACCCATAGGCCAGTTGGAGAAAAATCTCCCGGGCCACTACTTTCCCACAATCTGCCCCTGCCCACCCCCATCCCTAAACAGTGGATTGCAGAGCAGAACTAGGATATTTCAAATACTACTTGCTATATAAAAAAGATATTCTGATTCTAGTGCTGATTCTAATGCTATCTCAGTAACAGAACGACAAACTCCCTTACTACCAGGCGCATTGTAAAATAGAAAACCTGAAAAAAAACCCACTCAGCACATGTGTAGCAAACCTTCAATACCATTGCAACACTAATTCCAAGAACTCAAACAGCAATAGCCCTTCCTATGAAAAGGCAGCAGTGCAGCACCAATGCATGGCCTATTGAGAATGAGAAAACGCAACAAAGAAGATTGATATAAATCTCTACCTACTAGTAAAATACTTCACTTCAGCCACACATACAGGTCCGACCTTCACCAACTACAGAATAAAAGACTACAGATTACAAATGTGGAGACAAAAACTGGAATGGAAACCTCAAAAAGCCACTCTGCCTGCAGTGCAAAACCAGAGAGCTAGAAACAGAAATACACATCCTCCTACACTAAGAAAAGTACAAAGATCGAAGAAATGCACATTCCAAAAATTGAATATTATGGCTCTTGCACGCCATCACTCCCCCTCCATGCCTCCACCATCCTTCACTTTCCCAGTTATTCTCGTTCAATCATCTGCTTACACTCACATCCCTGACCCCCCCCCCCCCCATCCTCTTTCCTGTGCTTCCTCTCTCTCCTGCTTGACTCTCCCTACCCCCTTCATCCCATCTCCCTGCCTGCCCAGCTACCTGGACCCCCTGTTTCTCACCGCTTCCTGCTCAGCAGCCCCCACACTCACCCTCCATGCACAGGTAGAAAAGAGGTTGAGGATATTGGGAAGATGAAGGTGGAACGGAAAGGGAGTGTGGGGGCTGCTGAACAGGAAGCGGTGAGAAACAGGGGGTCCAGGTAGCTGATCCTCAGCATCACTCCCAGACTCTACAGGGGAAGATAAAATTTGTATCCCATCAGGACCAGAACAGCAGGAACTGGCAATGTCTCGTTCTGATCTGGGTGAAGGAGGAAACAGCCTCCCACTGGGCCAGAAAGAGTAGAAGGAAGTGAGAGTCGCGTCCCATCAGGCCCAATTGTAAGAGAAGTCAACCAACTCCCAGCCAAGCTGATAAGGAGGCAGCCATCTGCTGGCCCTGTGACAAACCTCCCAGGACCTCGCGACACACCAGTGTGCCCCGACACACCTGTTGAGAACCACTGATCTACTGGACACACGTGGTACTTCTGCCATTTGTAGGCACAGCAAACATGCAGCCCAGGTTACAACATCTATGGCTGAAGGTCATGTTTTAACTTCAAGAAATTATTAGTCATAGATAATCATTTGTTCCCGCTCTTTTGGGCCGATACAGTAAAGCGCGTCCGCAGTTACCCTGTTTTTAATCTGTTTTGGATGCACATTTTGGAAGCGTAAGGCTAACCCGCGATTCAGTATCCGGTTTTATGCGTCCCTACCGCTTGCCGAAATGGATGCATATCCGTCTCCGCCCGCCGCATGTATAAGATATGTTAATGATCGATTTAGCTATTCCCTCCGATACAGTAACGTGCGCCCAGATTATCGCCTTTTTAACCAGCTTATTTGCTGCTTCTTTAACCTGCATATTTACCGCCTACCCTGACCCTGGCGTTAGTGTGGTGTTCGGTCAGCTTCGTACTGGACAGTGCCATGGACAACATGTATATTATTGCTCTGGCACTATTTTTCATTTGGTTGAGAAGTCATGGACATCCGGAAAGAGACAAGAACGTCCATGAACGGACGCCGCAACCTCGTGGAGTCCGTTCATGGACCTTCCCGCCTGTTTCCGGGCTTCCATAATCAGAGGCCACGCTACCTTGAGTGCCCGGCCGGACGTCCAAGGTCACGGCTTGGCCGTCCGTCCGGGCGCTCAAGGCAGCGGGGCCTACAGGCAGGAAGGTCCATGAATGGAAGCCACGACCTTGGCGTCCATTCATGAACCTTCTCGCCTGTATCCGGGTGTCCATGATTGGAGGCTGTGCTGCCTTGAGCGCCCGGCCGGACGTCCAAGGTCACAGCTTGGACGTCCGGCTGGGTGCTCAAGGCAGCGGGGCCTACAGGTGGGAAGGTCCATGAACGGAAGCCGTGACCTTGGACATCGAAGGTCACGGCGTCCGTTCATGGACCTTCCCGCCTGTAGGCCCCGCTGCCTTGAGCGCCCGGCCGGACGTCCAAGGTCACGGCTTGGACGTCCGGCCGGGCGCTCAAGGCAGCAGGGTCTGTAGAAAAGAACCATCCACTTACCTGGTGGAATGACATTTGAAATGACAGGTACCAGCGCACCCCGGATACTGTATAGGCGCTGCATACCGCTCTATACAGTAAAATGGATTGCGAGCGCCTACCGCTTCATTGCCGTGCTTTGGACGCTGCTTGGATTTGCGTCTAATTTGAATACCGATTCGAGCGGCTTGTGATCCAAGATGTGCGCGCGGCAAATGAGGGTGCGCCCGGCACTGCAGCCCTGTTTCTTACGCGTTCTTACTGTATCGGCCCGTTTGATAGAACCATTGGTGGTCTAAACTGAATTTAACAAGTATTGCATTAATCAGATTCAGTTAGTTGTACATTTTGGCCTGGCACTTTCCTCCTTCTGGTCCTTTGGAATTCCAGCTAAAATTAACTTGGCCTCTCTTGGGCTATAACACTATCCATCTCCATCGAGTAGCTGGCAGGAATCAGTCATAACGAGTGAGTGATGTCATCCAGCTCTCAGATACGGTTCCTACCAGCAGTTGCCACTTCATGAGCCCCTCAGTCTTTCTTCATCCAGACTAGCTACTGAGACATGCCTCAGTCTTTGTGGTTGGACTTGTTTTTTTCTTTTTGGGGGGCGGTGGAGCCTTCTCTCTTTTTTATTATTTTTTTTTTTTTACTTCAAGTTCGCTTTTGTGAATTCTTATTGTCGCTGCCTTGGCAACCCCTCAACAAAAATTTTAAGTTCTAAATAAAGAAAGAAAGAAAAAAAAAGAAGAAGAAAATGGAGAAACTCAAAGCAAAGAAGCCTGTGGGTAGTGGGTTTAAGGCCTGTGGGTGTAGGCATCATATATTGATCCTCATTATGTGAGCTGCCTGAGCCCTGACCATGATACTTCCAACTGTGATAGCTATGATTGGATGTCTCTTCTGGGCAAAGCAGTACCACTCATGGAAGACTGAAAATGCCATTGGGTAAGACC
The DNA here is from genome assembly GCF_901001135.1 of Rhinatrema bivittatum. Taxonomy (NCBI): domain Eukaryota; kingdom Metazoa; phylum Chordata; class Amphibia; order Gymnophiona; family Rhinatrematidae; genus Rhinatrema; species Rhinatrema bivittatum. Next base: position 50,312,196 of record NC_042622.1, on the reverse strand, counting down.
CCCAAAGCTTTAGTGTGAGGGTAGGCAGCAGAGTTGCTCCACCTTCCTGAACAAGGCCTCTTTGGATTCCTGGCACCACAAAGAGCATCAGTCAAACCAGGATTCTTCCTCCCACAAGTCAGAGAAGGCTCTCTCCTCTCCCCCTCAGCTCTCAGATAGGTCAGGAATCAAGTTGAGCATGGAAGCAGAAAGCACTGTATGTTGTGCCTAGAAGAGCACATAAGCAGCATGAAGGTTCCCGTCCAGGGTCAAGTCTAATGGTACCGAAGAAACCAGTGCCCTAGGCATCCACTGGAGCAGACGTCGCCTAGATGCCAAGACAAGATCCCTTAAGCATAGGTATTTTTGTCCTTCCTGGCATGGAAGAACCTATGGCACTAAGGAACCTGTTCTTCCTGGAAATTCCAGGTCTTCCATGAGTACTGTCTAGCATGCCATCTCATTGGCATGGAGCATGCTGATGCATTCAAGGATGGAGTCAGGGCCTTTGATGCAGAAGACTGGAGCACTTCAGTGAAGGGATACGTGCGTCCATTTACCTTAGAAGCTAGAGCTTTGATGTAGAAGATATCTCTATACTATATATATCTATATATATATCTATATACTCACCACCGGGGCTCCAGCGACGGCCACGCGGCTCACCCGATCGTCCCTCAGCTCCGCCCACCCAGGAGAAGCAGCCTACCAGCGAGCACAGACACGTCAGCAGCAGAGGTAAGCGGGGGATTTAAATCCCTGCCGCTCCTCCCGGCGTCCTCTTCTTCTGCGACCGCTGCGATTGCCTCTTCGCCGCGATTGACTGTAGCCCAGGCCTGCGCAGCCGGCGCTGAAGCCCATCGGGGCAAGGCCCAACTTAAAATAAAGCACTCACCACCGGGGCTCCAGCGACGGCCACGCGGCTCACCCGATCGTCCCTCAGCTCCGCCCACCCAGGAGAAGCAGCCTACCAGCGAGCACAGACACGTCAGCAGCAGAGGTAAGCGGGGGATTTAAATCCCTGCCGCTCCTCCCGGCGTCGCGCGCCGGGCGTCGCGCGCCGAAGGAGCGCGACAAAGGGGCCTGCCCCTTTGTCTCGCCCCTTAGTTGCAGCCCCGAAGGAGCCCCGATCCCTACCCCCGGAATGACCACAGACAAACCTCTGCTTAATTAACGCTTCCCATTAACGGATTTCGTAGCCCTGTTTGCAACACTCCGCCTTCCAATAAAAAGAAAAAAAGAAAAGGAACAAACAGTCCCGCTTCCTGCTGATACTTCAGAATTCTTACAGCCTCTCCTCTCTCCCAAACTAACTCTCATCCATCTCATTATAGACAGCATCTACTCCCAGCGTGAGCTACTAAGATTTTTTCTCCCTGGCTTCTCTTTCAATAACTCCCAGAAGGAATGCAAAACCAATACATCCCTATCAGACACCACCGTCTCCTTCACAACATGTCACCTGTGCAAGAACTACCAATTAGAAATCCCAGATCTCTCATTCCAATCATGATCACTCCTCTAACACAGTTCCTAGGGCTAACTATGCTCTCAGTAACACTGGTCAATGCACAATCTCTGACAAAAAAGACGCATATCCTCAATGACTATCTCTTGGACTGTAACCCTGATATCTGCGCCATTACAGAAACTTGGCTAAAAAACTCAGACATTGCTCTAATTAACCAACTACCCACTCACAAATACGATTTCTTCTCAATCCCCAGACACAAAAAAAGAGGGGGTGGCCTGCTCCTAGCCACAAAGAAAAAATTCAGACTAACACTTCATCCTATCAAGTTAAAATCTACAATTGGATTTTTTAAATCGAATCACTTTCAAATTCTACTAGTCTACGCTCCCCCAGGAATCCTGGAAGCAGACTCCTCACCCCTTATAGAAACCATCGTGAAACACATCAACACAGATTTTCCTACCATAATTTTGGGAGATTTTAACTTACACTTTGATGCCTCTCCACACTCATCCAATTGTGAAGCATTCCTCACCGCCCTTAACGCTATGGGATTCACCCAGATTATCAACAATCCAACTCACAGAGCAGGACACACATTGGATCTTATTTTCATTAATGCTAATTTCCTCTGCTCTATTGATCCTACATGTACCCCCATTCCCTGGTCAGACCATTTCCTGATAACTACAACCCTATCCACCAAGATACAATCTTCCACTGATCAACACCTCTCCACCATTTACTTCAGGAAATCTTGTGCTTCAGAAATTCTCAGCGAGCAGCTCACCAAGGAACTCACAAACCTAGACACATCTAACCCCAATTCAGCTGTGCTATCCTGGCATAAGATCACGGAAAGGGTAGCAAACAATCTTTGCCCATCAACCTCGAAATTAATCAACCCAGCAAAAAAAGGTAACCAACCTTGGTTCACCAGCGAACTCAAACGGATAAAACAAGATCTACGCCACAAAGAAAACAGATGGCGCAAAGTCCCTTCACCGTCTACTCTTTCATCATACAAAGGAACTTTACATTTTTACAGATCATCCATCCTAAAATCAAAAAAACAATACTACGCTAATAAAATCCATGACCTACAATATGATGCAAAGGCTTTATTTTCATATGTATCACAAATCACAAAGCCAATTCCTCCATCAATACCAGATGATCATGCTCAATCTAAGGCAAATGAGTTAGCCCTGTTCTTTCAGCAGAAAATTTCAAACACTATAGCACTTCTTCCAACTAAGACCAACCCTCCTGATTCAAGCTCCTCCAACCACATACTCAAGGATACTAAATTCGACAACTTTGAATTAACTTCCACTAAAGAAATCGAAACCATTTTAAAAAGGCAGAAACCATCCAGCCACCCAACAGATAACATACCCTCCAAATTATTGCTACTCATCCCAGACACAATCTCAAAACCTCTGACTAACATCATAAATTGCTGCCTAACTCAAGGTTTGTACCCAGATAGCCTAAAAAATGCTTCCCTTAAACCCCTCTTGAAAAAACACAATTTAGACCCTAGCATTCTTGCTAATTTCCGTCCAATCTCTAATCTTCCATTCCTAGCCAAAATTACAGAAAAAGTAGTCAATACCCAGCTATCAGATTACTTAGAAGAACACAATATTCTTTCCCCTTCCCAATATGGTTTCCGCAAATCACGCAATACAGAAACCCTGCTCATCTCACTAACAGACCATATTATTATGGGAATGGACAAAGGACACTCATTTCTTCTAATCCTTCTAGACATTTCAGCAGCCTTCGACACGGTCAACCACACCATCCTCCTGGATCGTTTATCTGATATTGGCATAACTGGCTCAGTCTTCAGCTGGTTCAAGTCCTTCCTTGATAACAGAAGCTTCAGGGTCAGGATCAACAACAAAGAATCACCATCGACAAATTCTTCTCTTGGCGTGCCTCAAGGATCCTCCCTTTCTCCCACCCTTTTCAATATTTACCTCCTCCCCCTTTGTCATCTGTTAACAAGTCTCAATCTCATCCATTACATCTATGCTGACGATGTTCAGATTCTGCTCCCCATTACAGAATCCATTACTAAAGCTCTCTCACTTTGGAAAACTTGCCTTCAATCTATAAACAATCTCCTCAATAATCTAAATTTGGTCCTCAACTCCGCTAAGACTGAATTACTATTTATCTCTTCCAACCCAGACATCCATCCTCCACAAACCCATCACAGTCTCCAACTCACCCATACTCAAGTAAGAGATCTGGGAGTAATTCTAGACAACCGCCTTAATCTAAAGACTATGATCAATTCGACTACCAAAGATTGTTTCCACAGACTACAGGTGTTGAGAAGACTCAAACCTCTCCTATATCTCCACGACTTTAGAACTGTTCTGCAATCCCTAATATTTTCAAAAATAGATTATTGCAGCGCTCTTCTCACTGGCCTACCCAGCTCAACCACCAAACCTCTTCAAATGATACAGAATGCTGCTGCCAGAATTTTAACCAGTACCAACCGAAGAGATCATATTACACCAATTCTCCGAAACCTTCACTGGTTACCAGTCTACTACAGAGTCCTTCACAAATCTCTCACCCTGATACACAAGTCCATCCATAACTATTTTCATCTTGACCTTGAATTTCCCCTCAAACTCCATACATCCAACAGACCGATTAGAGAAATCCACAAAGGAGAGTTACAACCCCCTCCAACCAAAACCATTCGCCTAGTTTCGACCAGGGTCCGAGCCTTTTCTCTAGCAGGTCCAAACATTTGGAATAGCCTTCCTGCAGAACTCAGGTTGGAATCATGCCTACTAACTTTTAAAAAAAAAACTTAAGACTTGGCTGTTCCGACTAGCCTTCTTGGATCCTTCAGACACACAATAATCTACCATCCTACTCACGAGCCATGGAACCATGCCTTCTTTGTGAGATGCCTCTTATCCAATACCTCCGCAATTAAACTATCTTATGACTTTTGATTTTAAGTTATGGCCCTACTCGGGCCTTTTTTACTCTATTTACTTCCAAGCTGTAAAGCCTCCAAGTTTATAGTCCTTGTTCAATGTAACTTTCTTGCTCTCTTTCTGATTATAACTTATTGTTCCGTTTTTTTGTTACAAGTTTCTATCCCTCGTTCGATGTAAACCGATCTGATATGGTATTCAACCATGAAGCTCGGTATAGAAAAATGTGAAATAAAATAAATAAATAAATAAATAAATAAATCTCTACTGGCACTGAAAATCAGAGCAAGCACCAGTCAGTGGGATACATCAGCAAAGCCAGTGCAGAATTTGTCAAAGCCTAATGCTTCTGCAATTACAGCCTTTGCACCTCTAAGCTTGGATTCGGCAGCACCTGCTGCTTCAACGCATAGTGAGGATGACCCTATATGGATGTCAGAAGAGGCTGTATCTCCTCATACTCCAGCGCAAAGGGTCCCTCAACCACAGGGACGGCTCAAGGCAATCTGCTGCCTGATATGAGGGATGAAATGGCACAGCCCCCCCCCCCTACCCAAAAGGCAAAGCACAGGTCAAATCATGGAGAGGGTCACGGCGGGCAGAGAATCCCCTTGGAGTCTGGCCCTTCTGGTACTTGGAAATGCTACAGAAGGGGGAAAGGACGGGTCAGAATTCCCAAAGAGATGGCAGACAGTGTGACCCTGCTACACTCCCAGGAACACTACAACCTGCTTCCCACATTTCCTCAGCATTTGCTTGCTGGAGAAGTGTGAAATGGATAAATAGTGGGGGGTTGGGGGGTGGGGGTGTCGATGTGTGGCCCACTCTCTCCAGGTCGGTTCAAGGATATCAGGAGCACTAGGTGAACTTTACATACTAGCCCTCACCATACACAATTAAAAACTGTGCATTTACAACAGATTGTATATGAAAAATTATCTTCATAATCTTCCAAGGTAAAAATATCACAGCAACATGTATATTATTTTTACATGCACTGCATTGGTGCCAACCAGAAAGCTCTGCAAAAAAAGTCATTTGTTATTAGGCCTATTGTGAAATACATTTGATGTGGGCTTGGCCCTCAGAAAGCCATGAGTAAACTGAATAACAACGATAATATAGTAAAACTATTACAATGTATTTTATGTTTACATTGTAGTCTGCTTAGAACAATATGTTTGCTATAAGTGGTCTAGAAATATTTTAAATAAATAAATAAACCTCCCATATCAAAACAGCACTAAATGCCAGCACTCAAGCAGTAACAACCCTATCTTTGAAAAGACAACACTACAAATATGAAACCAGGTTCCAAAACACCAATACACCTCCTATTAGGAAAACAAAATAAGCCAGGCTGCTGTATCCCTACACAGAAACTACATGCCAGCAGAATACATCCCTTCAATCACATATGTAGAACACAGACAGATCAACACCAAATATAGAATAAAATATAAACAAAAATGTGCAGACAAAAACTGAACTGGAAACTGCATGAAGCCAGACCTGTGTGCAGTGAAACAGAAAAACAGAAACACCATCATGCCTCATAAAACAATAATAAAATCAAGAACTATAACAATCATAATAGTAAATCAATATTAATAGAAAGAATAAATATTTCAAAATAGCCGATGAACAGAACATCAATATATTTTTTAAATGTTCTAAAAAAAACCCCAAAACAATAAAATATTTAAAAACAAGACATATCAAATAACATTGATCAGTTAAATCTAATAAGAATAAAAAAATTCTCCACTCTCCATACCTGATATCTTTTGATTTCCAGTCACCCTAAAATTGCTGTGGATTGGGGAGGCGCACAAACTATCCTCTCTCTCTCTCACACATACTTATATGTCCATTCTCTTTCACACATACACTATCACGTACATAAGCATACCTATTCATACACACCCACAACCTCTCTCACAGACATCAACACACTTTCAGGCTCTAAGACCCTCTCTCTCCCCCCAACCACCCACAAGCTTTTACTCCCCTGGATTCTCTCAAACACACACGCTCTCACTCTCACTGGCTCTCTCTCTCTCTCTCTCTCTCACACACACACACACACACAAAGAGATGGCAGACAGTGCATCCCTGATGTTCAATGCTGCTCCTCCAAGGGGAGGAGCTAGCAATTTTATAACTGTGTAGGCGGAGCTAATGGTCTATAGTGGGTTGGCTCCCCCAGAGTGGCGGTATGTAGGATACCACTCGTCGTAGAATTGGTGAATCCCTGGGCCGATGGCAGATGACAGCGCCCCCAGCAGGAGATCCTGAGAGGGGCCACCGGCTAGGCTGGAGTATAGACAACACACAGATAGATCTTTATTAGGCTTGAAGCTGGACCACCAGTGGTGGCAGTAGTGAGTCGATGTGTTTGGCAAGGCTGAAGTCCTTCTGATACTGGAATATAATCTCTGGGATGCTGAGCTGTAGAGAGAGACTAGAAGTAGTGAGTAGACGGGGTATACTGGATACAAGATGGTACACTCACAATTGTAGATGTTTGCAATGGTCTCTATGCCACAGAGAGTCTTCAGTACATTCAGGAACAGGAACCGTAGGCGAGTACTGGTTCCAAAGTCTGTAAAAGATTCTAGGAACATGGGCCCTCGTGGAGCAAGTACCGGTTCCTATCTGTAATCTTGCCAATGTAACTCTTGATCTCCGTACCTGCGATAACGTCTTAGACGGAAGAGAGTCTTCAGAGTTATAGGAATGTAGGCCCTCGAGGAGCGAGTACCGATTCCTATGTACAACAGAGCTCACTGTGTTCACGTCCGCGATCGCTTCCAGGCAATGAGGAGTCTTCAGGAACGTAGACCCTCGAGGAGCGAGAACCGGATCCCGTCTTGGCAACTGAAATCAAGAAGAGAGAGCAGAGCCCCCGTGGAGCGGGTACTCCTGGTAAGATAGAAAGCAGAGTAGCTTGGCGAATCGTAACCAAGAAGTATGATTCGAGTCCTTGCTAACTCGTTAAAGGTTAGCAAACAAAGTCCTTTCAAAGTGAAAATGGATGTCGTCACTACGGGGTGAGGCCCCCGAGGTTCGTGCCCTTGCTGGTACAAAGTCTGGAGTGTGCGTGCCCTTACGTCATCAGGAACATGGCGGATCCGTAGCATCAAGCCAGCCTGGGGATGCTGGAGAAATGCGGCAGGGAGCTGCCGCGGCCGCGAGCTGTCCTTCAGACCCGGAGGGAGTCGCCACCGAGGTAGAGGGGGTGGAGCGAGGGTGTAGAGTAGGCATGAACGTAACAGTACCCCTCTTCAAAAGGCAATCTCCTCTTCGGGTACCAGACTTAGGCTTCAAAGGATGCGTGAGATGGAACTTTATCCAGAATATTGGTCTGAGGTTCCCAAGTGATCAGATCGGGACCATAGCCTTCCCAAACCGCAAGGTATTCAGAATTCTTGCCTCTGGTACGAACATCCAAAATCTCTTTAATCCTGAGTTCAACCTCCGTAAAGGTTTGAGATTCGGAAGAGTCCTGCCAAGTTTCATTATAACTATCAGTAGTATGAGGTGGAACTATAGTAGCCATCACTGAGGGATTCAGTGGATGTGGTGATGTAGAAATGGGTCCAATATCCACCTCTGATGTAGCACTTCCGCAGGATGCTGGAAGAGAGTGCTCAGAATGCACCTCTAAAGATGACTCTCCAAAAGATGTAACGGGATGAGTGTTGACAGCATCACTGGTGGAAACAGACTGGCTGATAGCTAGAAGTATCCTCTTCGGATCTGTTATGTGTTGAGGTTCCTCAAGTACGTATTCTGAAAGAAAGGAGCGAGATAATGCATCTGCTCTGGTATTCTTGTCCCCAGGGCAGTACTTGAGCACAAAATCAAAACGATTGAAAAAGAGGGACCATCTGGCCTGTCTGTAATTCAGACGTTGTGCGTGGCGGAGATACTCAAGATTCTTATGATCCGTAAATACAGTTATTTGATGTTGAGCGCCTTCAAGCCAAGGCCGCCACTCTTCAAATTCGAGCTTTATAGCCAAAAGCTCCTAATCGCCGACTCCGAAGTTCTTCTCGGCTGGAGAAAATCTTCATGAGACGAATGAACAGGGGTGTAAGGCTTTTGAGTCTCCTGCTTGGCTTAATACAGCCCCTACACCCATATCTGAAGCGTCAACTTCAATGACAAAGGGCTTATCGGGGTTTGGAGGCCGCAAGCACGGTTCAGTAGAGAAGGCAGTCTTCAATTTCTCAAACGCTGAAACGGCCTCTGCTGACCATTTTGAAGCGTTAGCACCCTTACGAGTCATTGCAGTTAAAGGTATAGTCAAGGATGAATAGTTCCTAATGAAACTACGATAATAATTAGTAAATCCCAAAATCACTTCAAGGCCTTCAGACTGGTGGGTTGAGACCAATTCAGGATACTTCCAAGTTTGTGAGGGTCCATTCGAAAACCTTCCTTGGACACGATGTAGCCTAAAAAAGGCACTGAGGCTCTGTGAAATTCACACTTCGAGATTTTAGCATACAACCGATGTTCGCGAAGACGAGAAAGTACTTGTCTAACATCTGCAATGCTTCGGTGTGAAGCGTAACTGGCACAGTCTCACAAGTCACGTCGCCCGGCAAGGACTCCCCATGGATAGAAGACAATAGTGGGTTCTTTAAGTTGATGAGAGGAATCCGTAAACATTCCACTAGCCTTCTAGTAATGTTATGTCATCAGGAACATGGCGGATCCATAGCGTCAAGCCAGCCTGGGGATGCTGGAGAAATGCGGCAGGGAGTTGCCGCGGCCGCAAGCTGTCCTTCAGACCCGGAGGGAGTCATAGAAACATATAGAAACATAGAAATGACGGCAGAAGAAGACCAAATGGCCCATCAAGTCTGCCCAGCAAGCTTCCCTCATTTCTTCTCTCATACTTATCTGTTTCTCTTAGCTCTTGGTTCTAATTCCCTTCCACCCCCGCCATTAATGTAGAGAGCGGTGATGGAGCTGCATCCAAGTGAAATATCTAGCTTGATTAGTTAGAGGTAGTAGGGGTAGTAACCGCCGCAATAAGCAAGCTACACCCATGCTTATTTGTTTTTACCCAGATTATGTTATACAGCCCTTATTGGTTGTTTATCTTCTCCCCTGCCGTTGAAGCAGGGAGCTATGCTGGATATGCGTGAGGTATCAGTTTTTTCTTCTCCCCTGCCGTTGAAGCAGAGAGCTATGCTGGATATGCATCGAAAGTGAAGTATCAGGCACATTTGGTTTGGGGTAGTAACCGCTGTAACAAGCCAGATACTCCCCGCTTTGTGAGTGTGAATCCTTTTTTCTTCTCCCCTGCCGTTGAAGTTATGCTGGATATGCGTGAAGTATCAGTTTTTCTTTTCCCCTGCTGTTGAAGCAGAGAGCTATGCTGGATATGCATTGAAAGTGAAGTATAAGAATGGAGTGATCAAGCTAGTTGAAAGGCATCAGGAATAGAGGAAGGTGGAGGTAGTAATTTGGATATTTGGTTTGGGGTAGTAACCGCCGTAACAAGCCAGCTACTCCCGTCTTTGTGAGTGCAAATCCTTTTTTCCACATTTCCTCTTGCTGTTGAAGCTTAGAGTGATGTTGGAGTCACAGTAACCATGTGTATGTTTATTGAATAAGGGTATTGTCTCCAGGCAGTAGCCATCATTCTGGCGAGTCACCCACTCTTCATTGGCGGCCTCTTGACTTTATGGATCCACAGTGTTTATCCCACGCCCCTTTGAAGTCCTTCACAGTTCTGGTCTTCACCACTTCCTCCGGAAGGGCATTCCAGGCATCCACCACCCTCTCCGTGAAGAAATACTTCCTGACATTGGTTCTGAATCTTCCTCCCTGGAGCTTCAAATCGTGACCCCTGGTTCTGCTGATTTTTTTCTTATGGTAAAGGTTTGTTGTTGCCTTTGGATCATTAAAACCTTTCAAGTATCTGAAAGTCTGTATCATATCACCTCTGCTCCTCCTTTCCTCCAGGGTGTACATATTTAGATTCTTCAATCTCTCCTCGTACGTCATGCGATGAAGATCCTCCACCTTCCTGGTCGCCCTTCTCTGTACCGCTTCCATCTTGTCTTTGTCTTTTTGTAGATATGGTCTCCAGAACTGAACACAGTACTCCAGGTGAGGCCTCACCAAGGACCTGTACAAGGGAATAATCACTTCCCTTTTCTTACTCGATATTCCTCTCTCTATGCAGCCCACTGAGGTAGAGGGGGTGGAGCAAGGGCGTAGAGTAGGCACGAATGCAACACCTGATGATATTTCTTGGAAGCTGGCAACCCTGCTACCCTCCCAGGAATACTACAACCTGCTTCCCACATTTTCTCAGCATTTGCTCATTCTCACACCATACACACTCCCACAGGCAGGCATCAATTCATTTTCACACACAAACCCACCCAGGCACCCATTGTCACACAGACAGACCCCACCCTCAGCCAAGCAGTTACACATACATAACCACACGCAAGCTCTCACACCCTTCCCCACCAAAACACACAGGCTCTCACCCTCCCACTGACGCACACACAAGCAGTCACCCATCTGCCCAGGCAGGCAGTCACCTACCCACATGAACACACAGGTGGTCATTCACACATGCCCATAGGGCCTAGGCCTTTTTTCTCAGCCACAGCGCCCTCCTCCTCTCTTTAGGTCATTGAGTTTATCCAGTCATCTGCTGCTGCAGGGCCAGTCTCATGGCACCAGGAGATGATGTTGGGATAAACGCGACTCCTGCTGCCCGGGGTTGCCCAATCCAATGTTTGACTTTGGAGGCAGGGTGAGGCGGTGGCTGCGGTAGAGATGTTTTGGAGGGGCATTTTTGCCACTCCAAAATTCTGCTGCCCGAGGCCGTCGCCTCACCCTGCCTCATGATAGAACCGCCCCTGCTCAACCAGTGGGGGTCTAAGCTTTCAGATATAGTGAAGAAGTGCTTTGCCCCCTTGAGCAATGGTGACCAGAGAGGGAAGTTGGAGCTTCTCCTGTTGAGAATGGTGGAACTGTTCCCATAGGGGCAGATTTTCAAAGACTACGCGCGTAACATACGTGCGTAACCCAAGAAAATCTGCCCCTGTGCACGCCGAGCCTATTTTGCATAGGCGCAGCGGCGCCCGCAAGCCCCGGGATGTGCATATGTCCTGGGGCTTGAAAACATGGGCGGGGAGTGGGTGGGGCAGGGGGCGGGGCTGGAGCCTCCAGGCACAGTGGCCATTTGCCGCTGTGCCCGGGATTGTGGGCCGGCCAGCGCACGCAACCTACGCCTGCCCAGAGGCAGGTGCAATTTAAAAATTAAAGGTAAGAAGGGGGTTTTAGGTAGGGCTGGGGGGCGGGTTAGGTAGCAGAAGGGAGGGGAAGGTGGGGGGGGGCGGAGGGAACGGAGGAAGGCTGCGTGGCTCGGTGTGCACAAGTTGCACAATTGTGCACACCCTTGTGTGCGCCGACCCTGGATTTTATAACATGCGCACGGCTGCGCATGCATGTTAAAAAATCAGGCGTAGATTTTAAAATCTGGCCCTTAGAGTGGGGCCCCAAAAATTCTGTAGGAGGCTCAGACCTCAAACACTTCTGGCAGTGGGAATGAATCTGTTGCTTTAACTTGAACAATTAATTTGATCAGGGTGTCCCTTCAGGAATCCGAAGGATTTGAATCAGCCTATTCTGAGTTAATACTGGGCTTCTCTCCACCAGATCATGGAAGGTCTCCTTCCCATCTCCTTCTACCTACCGGTGCAGGTTCACATCACACTACTTCTTTTTCCATCCACATCAGTGGGAAGAAGAAGATATTGCCACTGCTGGAAGGAAGAGGCGAAGGTTGTAGGTGGGCCCAGAAGCAGCAGCAGCAGCAGCAGCAGCAGCAGGAGTAGCAGGAGTAGCAACCCATGAGGCCCCAAAGCAACAGAAAACATTGCTATGTTGGTCCCAACAGCTGAATGGAGGAGGAGAGGAAGGAGCATTATTCCCTGTGGTGGAGAGTTCAAAAAAAGACAGGAGAAAGAGTGATGAGGTCAGGAGCAGCTGCAGCAGTGTAGGCCCTGGGGCCCCCTAAAAAGGAGGAGTCTAGTGGATCATGGAGGCTGAAGGAGAAGACTGCTGCTGCTGTTTGTGGTTCCTGTGGGAATGGGGAGAAAAGGGAGGGAGGGAGTATGTGTGAGCATGTGAGTGAGCATGAGTTTGTTTGTGTATGTTTGCGAGAGAGAGCATGTGTGTGTCTGTGAGCATGTGTGAGACAGAGAATGGAGAACGGGTAGATGTGAATCGGTTATTTAGTCTTTCAGATAATAGAAAGACTAGGGGGCACTCCATGAAGTTAGCATATGGCACATTTAAAACTAATCGGAGAAAGTTCTTCACTCAACACACAATTAAACTCTGGAATTTGTTGCCAGAGGACTTGGTTAGTTCAGTTAGTATAGATGGGTTTAAAAAAGGATTGGGTAAGTTCTTGGAGGAGAAGTCCATTACCTGCTATTAATTAAGTTGACTTAGATAATAACCACCGCTATTACTAGCAACGGTAACATGAAATAGACTTAGTTTTTGGGTACTTGCCAGGTTCTTATGGCCTGGATTGGCCACTGTTGGAAACAGGATGCTGGGCTTGATGGACCCTTGGCCTGACTCAGTATGGCATGTTCTTATGTTCTTATGAGAAAATTTGTGTACCACACGCCTTCCCTTCCCACTAATCCGACAATCTCAGGGCATCTGAAAATCAAAAGCAGATATGGAGAGCAGAGGATTTTTTAAAAATCCATATTAGTTTTAATTATTGGATGTTTTTTGATGTATCTGCTGTTTTGAATTATTTTATTGGTGTTTGGAAATTTAAAAAAAAAATGTTTATATGAGTTTAATTATTGGATATAATTCTATGCATCAGTTATTTTGGAATATTCATTATTTTCATTAGTATGGTTTTACTATTATTGATTTATATATTTCTTGTTTTTATTGTTTGATGTTTTATGGCTTGTGGCAACTTTCAGTTCAGTTTTTCTCTACTCATTTATATTTATATTTTATGGTTCTTTATTTTGTATTTGGTGAGGGTCTGTATGTTTTGTATTTGTTACAAAGGTAATAAATTTTTCAGCCTGACTTGTTCCGTTTTCCTAGTAGGAGGTGTATTGGCAGAGGCATGCTAAGGAAGGGGGCAAGAGGGCAGTCCGCCCTAGGTGGCAACAGGGGGAGGAGGGATGCCATTGCCACCGGCAGGAAGGTCCTGCAGCGGCGCGGAATAGCGATGTGGCCGGGGAAGCCCTGCCAGCAAAAGCAAGGACCTGCAGTGGCACAGGCCAGCGACATTTCCTGGAGCCGGCCCGGCGGCAAAGAACAGGCCCAGCATTGCTGCCGGCACTCCAGGAGCCAGCGGCAGAATAAGGGCCCCTTGGCATATCTGAGAACTCTCCAGATTTGGCCTGGAGATTCTGGAATTCTTAATGAATTGCTGGGTCTCTGCGTCAACATCTGAAAACTCCGGCTGTGGAGGAAAAAAAGCAGGCCTCGAGACCCACCAGTGGACCCCATACCACCGGCGGCGAAGGCAAGAAGAGGCCCGTGTATGATACAACCGGAAGCAGGAGGGAGCCCACTCAGCTGCTGCCCCTTCTCCTGTGCCAGCGTTACGGTATTCAAAAATTCCGGAGCTAGCACTTCCTTCATGCTAACCTCGTGCATCGAGATCGTGCATTAGCTCCAAGGTTTTTGAATACCGTAGTGCTGGTACAGGAGAAGGAGCAGCAGCTAAAAGGGCTCCCTCCTGCTCCCCTTGGATTATGCACAGGCCTCTTCTTGCCTTCACCACCGGTGAGATGGGATCCATGGGCGACCCTCTTCTTTCTTTTTTGGACTGCCCCACCCTGCTGGTGTGCCTTTCACCAGCTCCCAAACACCAGGACATGCTACTCAGGGGCCAGCACCAGTTTCCAGCCTGATCACCCACTGCAAGGGGCATCTTGCAAACCTCGAGGTAAAATTTATTTCTGCTATCATTTCTTCACTCTTTTAAAACAACTATTCACACTTCCAACCACAGGATTTTCCTTTTCTTTGTCCCCATGATACTCTGTGGTATTCTCACAATAGGTATGAATGAGAGTGTATCAGGCTGTGAAAAGGAGAGAAATGAGTGTGTGTGATCATGTGTGTGTTTGTGAGAGAGAGAAGTGAGTGAGAATGAGCATGTTTGTGTGTGAACAAAGGAGGGGGTAAACAAGTGTGTATATTAGAGTGTGTATGTGTAAGACAAAGTTTGTGTGCATACCCTCCCTCACCTCGCTACTCCATGACAATCTCAAGGTGACCTAAAATCAAAAGTTCCCAGTTATGCCCTGCAGTGCTGCCAGTAGCTGAAGAAGGAAGAAACTGACCCTGTGAGAGTAAGTGCCAGTGTATGGGGGGGGGGGGGGGGGGGGGGGGGGGGGGGGGGGGGGGGGGGGGGGGGGGGGGGGGGGGGGGGGGGGGGGGAGGGTATGAGGTGTTTGTGTGCATGTGTGTATATGAGATGGTGAGTGAATAGAAGAGTGAGTGTGTGTGTGTATGAGAGGGTGCCTTGTGCGGGGGTGGGGGTGAGAGAGAGGAAGCATGTGTGTGTGAGTGTGTGCATGGGTGAGACGAATCGTGTGTGAGAGATACAGAGGAAAAAATGTGTTTTTCACACACACACACACACACACACACACACACTCTCAAGCTCTCTCTGTCTCTCACCAACCATGTTATGTATGAGAGATAGAGGGAACATATTTTGTGTGTGTGTACCCCAGTTCATGACAATCTTAAGGTGACAGGTATGAAGGGTGGGGGATTTTTTAAATCCTTAGGGGTAGATTATATAATTTTGCACGAGCGCGTACTTTTGTTCGCGCACCATGCGCGAACAAAAGTACGCTGGATTTTATAAGATACGTGCGTAGCCGTGCGTATCTTATAAAATCCGGGGTCGGCGCGCGCAAGGGGGTGCACATTTGTGCAACGCTGCCTGTTGCAAGGGGGTGCACATTTGTGCAACGCTGTGCAGCGCGCGCTGCCTGTTCCCTCTGAGGCCGCTCCGATTTCGGAGCGGCCTCGGAGGGAACTTTCCTTCGCCCTCCCCCACCTTCCCTTCCCTTCCCCTACCTAACCCCCCCCCCTCTGGCCCTATCTAAAACCCCCCCTTACCTTTGTTGCACGATTTACGCCTGCTAAAAGCAGATGTAAATCTGCGCGCGCCAGCGAAACGCGTCACGCCCCCGAAACGCCGCGTCATTTAGGACACGCCCCCGACACGGCCCTTTTACAAAGCCCCGGGACTTACGCGCGTCCCGGGGCTCTGTGCGCGCCGGCACGCGAAAATCCGGCCAGATTTACGCACGCAGGGCATTTAAAATCCGGCCCTTAGTTTTAATTACTGGGTGTTATTTGATGTCTGCTGTTTTGAAATATTTTATCAATGTTTAGGAAATGTTTTCAAATTTGTACAGGAGCTTCTAATTATTGAATATAATTCTATTCATCAGCTGTTTTGATATATAATTTCTAGTTTGGTTTTACTATTCTGATTGATTTATATTTCTTGATTGTATTGTTTTGAGGAATAGTGATTTTCTGCTTTTCCATTGTTGCACTGCATACAGAATCTGGCTTGTGGTTTTCAGTTCAGTTTTTGTCTGCATGTGTGCATGAGAGAGAGAAGAAACATGTGTGGGTGAGAGAGAGAGATGGAAGAAGCATTTCTGTGTGTGAGAGAGGCACAGTGAAAGTGTGTGTGAAAGTGTGTGTGTATGTGTGTGTCTCTCTCACACACACACGCACATGCTCCCTCTGTCTCTCCCCAAGCATGTATGTGTGTGTATGAGGGAGAGGTAGCATATTTTGTGTGTGTTTGTGTGTGTGTGTGTGTGCACACACGCGTGCTCCCAGTCTACAAAAATCTTAGGATAACAGATATGGAAAGCAGGAGATTTTTAAAATGGGAGCACTGAGAGGAGAGTTTTTGCTTGGGAGATTGTCTTTTTCAAAAGTATTGGGGCAAAGTTAACTATTTGGGAATATTATTTAGTGTGTTTGTGTGTTTGTGCTTTTAATAGTCAATAAGGCAGCGAATAAACAAGTTAGACTGTATTTTTAAATGGTCAGTCGGTAAGGAAGCTAGTAAGCAGTAGTTAGTGTGTTTATTTTTAAAAGTCTGTAAGGCAACTAGTAAGCAGAACTGAGTGTTTGTATTTAAAAAAAAAAAGTAGCCAGAAGCTAGAAATAAGCTATGAGCAGTGTATACTTAAGTAAAAAGGTTGGAAAGGTGTTGAGGTAGTGTGATTTGGTTTGATTAGGTACCAACATTTGATAATCAAGAGAGCAGTGAGTCACTCTGGCTGACTAACTGAAGTTAGACTGTTTGGATCTCCCAACCCTCCCAACCCTCCCACTCCTTGCCCACCCACCCCTAGCTCATCCTTTAATTTATAGGCAGGTGCCACTTTGACAAAAAAAAACAAAAAACAACAACAAAAACTTTATTGAGAGTTTGATCAGTCCCTTGTAGGCCACTACCAGACATATAGTGAATTCACTAATACATTTAAAGGACGTTAATTAGACACATTCCTACTCCCATAGCAACCTAAAACTTAACTAGGAGCTGAACAAAATTGAGATGAAGGCAGCAGCCCAGCAGTAAGAGCGGGGCTTCCCAGTCTTTTGCATAGAGTGTCACATGTATGATTTTTTACCCGCCGGTGAGAAGTTGTACATGTGCATGCGATGCAAAGAGCTCCTGGCTCTCAGAGAACGAGTCCGATCTCTGGAGGCTAGAGTGGCAGAACTGGAGGAGCAGAGGCAGACAGAGAGGTATATAGATGAGACCTTCAGGGACATAGTAGCCAAGTTCCAACTTCAGACTGGCAGCCCTGGTGTTGCCTTGGAGGAGGAAGGTCTCATGATTGGAGGGCATCAACCGGGTGTAGCAGGAAAGGATCCTGTAGCAAGGCTCTGCTCTCCAGGTGATGCATTGTCCTTTTGCACTGAGGATATCTCCCCAAGGCCTACTGCCCAGGAGGGAAGGGTTAGGTCGGCTGTCATAGTTGGTGATTCGATTATTAGGAATGTAGATAGCTGGGTGGCTGGTGGGCATGAGGATCACCTGGTAACATGCCTACCTGGTGCGAAGTTGGCGGATCTCACGCTTCACCTAGATAGGATTTTAGACAGTGCTGGGGAGGAGCCGGCTGTCGTGGTACACGTGGGCACCAACGACATAGGAAAATGTGGGAGAGAGGTTCTGGAAGCCAAATTTAGGCTCTTAGGTAGAAAGCTTAAATCCAGAACCTCCAGGGTGGCATTCTCTGAAATGCTCCCTGTTCCACGCGCAGGTCACCAGAGGCAGGCAGAGCTCCGGAGTCTCAATGCATGGATGAGACGATGGTGCAAGAAAGAGGGATTCAGTTTTGTTAGGAACTGAGGAACCTTTTGGGGAAGGGGGAGTCTCTTCCGAAAAGATGGGCTCCACCTTAACCAGGGTGGAACCAGACTGCTGGCGCTAACCTTTAAAAATGAGATAGAGCAGCTTTTAAACTAGAACAAAGGGGAAAGCCGACAGTCGCTCAACAGCGCATGGTTTAGAGAGAGGTATCTTCAAAGGATACTAATGATGCATTAGAATTAGGGCATCCCGACAGTGAGGTTCCAATAATAAGAAAAGTAGTCCAAGTGCCTATAACTAAAAACTCACCTGAGCTAAAAAATTCTAACTTATCCCTATCAATTAAAAAGCAGAATGAAAATACAAACAAAAAACAAACTTTGAAATGTTTGTATGCTAATGCCAGAAGTCTAAGAAGTAAGATGGGAGAATTAGCAGTGAATGATGACATAGACTTGGCATCTCAGAGACATGGTGGAAGGGGGACAACCAATGGGACAGTGTTATACTGGGGTACAAATTATATCGCAATGACAGAGAGGAGCACCCGGGAGGCGGTGTGGCTCTTTATGTCCGGGATGGCATAGAGTCCAACAGGATAAATTTTATTTTTTTATTTTTTTTATTTAAAAACTCTTCTATACCGTCGTTAAGTTGGAGAACCATCACAACGGTTTACATATAGGCACGATAATTAAGATTGGTATAGCTTACAACTTGAACATGTGCCATCATAGTACGGTAACAATAAAGTGCAATAAGCTATGAGTTTAAGTAAACTAATCAGTTTGGTATGACAATTTCTCAACGGTACAAAATTAACATTACTGTGGGTTTGTTTGGTGCGTCCATCTTAATCAATTGTTTTTTTTCCTTCTCTTTGTCCTTCTCAAAAGCTTGTATATAGAGCCAGGTTTTCAGGTTAGATTTAAAGATTTTCAGATTTCTCTGGAGCCTTAGTTCGAGAGGCATGGTGTTCCATAGTACAGGGCCAGCCAGTGACAGTGCTCTTTCCCTTACTTGAGTTAGCCGAGCTGATTTGACTGAGGGGACAGTTAGTAGGGCCTTATTTGCAGATCTTAGATTTCGGTGAGGGACATGTACGCGCAGTGTTGTGTTGAGCCAGTCGGCTTTTTCCTCATGTATTCCTGCATGTATTCCTGCATGAGACTAAATGCAAAATTGAATCTTTATGGGTAGAAATCCCTTGTGTGTCGGGGAAGACTATAGTGATAGGAGTATATTACCGTCCACCTGGTCAAGATGGTGAGACGGACAGTGAAATGCTAAGAGAAATTAGGGAAGCTAACCAAATTGGTAGTGCGGTAATAATGGGAGACTTCAATTACTCCAATATTGATTGGGTAAATGTATCATCGGGACACGCTAGAGAGATAACGTTCCTGGATGGAATAAATGATAGCTTTATAGAGCAATTGGTTCAGGAACCAATGAGAGTGAGCAATTTTAGATCTAATTCTCAGTGGAGCACAGGATTTGGTCAGAGAGCTGTGTTTAAAAAAAGGATTGGATAAGTTCTTGGAGGAGAAGTCCATTACCTGCTATTAATTAAGTTGACTTAGAAAATAGCCACTGCTATTACTAGCAATGGTAACATGGAATAGGCTTAGTTTTTGGGTACTTGCCAAGTTCTTATGGCCTGGATTGGCCACTGTTGGAAACAGGATGCTGGGCTTGATGGACCCGTAGTCTGACCCAGTATGGCATGTTCTTATGTCTTATGTCTGTGAACGTCACAGAAACTTCAACAGAAGTGGCAAGGTTGGGGTACGTCCGAAACCCACTTCTGGATAACTCTTCCGTAGATGAAGCTGGAAGAGAGATGGTGGCAGCAAATCAAACACGCTGGTAGCTAGAGATATCTTCCTCAGATCTAATAGTGCTGTAGTGCTTCAGACACGACTTCCGAGTGAAACAATTGTAGCAGATATCTCTAAGTTATAGTCCATGAAGACGGTAAGATGTAGAGCGCCATCTAGCCATGGCAAACATAGCAACCGCTATGAATATCAGCAGCCAGGAGTAGAACTGCTCTGGACCATCATTAAGATCCTCAAGAGAAGTGGCGATGTAAAGGAACGTCCAAAGCCCACTTCAAGTTGTGATGCAATAATGGATCTACTAATTTGACGAAGGGGCTCCTCAGGTCTTTCACAAGACGTCTGAGAATAAGGTTGCCTCCTGCCCCTGAGTCCAACAGGGCAGGGGTCTGAACCATTGCTGATTCAGAGATCACAGAGACTGAACGAGAGAGCAGTATGGCCCAAGAACAGTCCTCCCGCGGGACTTAGGCCCGTCCGTTTCCCGGATGAATGGGGCATGTAGAGACATCATGGCCGGGCTGACCACAGTACATGCACAGGTTGCTTTTCTTCCGAAATCTTCTCTCCTTTGAGGTCAAGTGACTATGACCAAGTTGCATCGGTTCATCTTTATCAACAGCAGGAATAGCTGGACCCATCCGAAGTGCAGGGGTACTGGCCTGTTTCAACCCAGTTAACACCTTAGGCCAGAGTTCCTTCAGCTTGTCTCGGAGCCGACAATCAAATCGAGTAGCTAAGGCTATCAATTCTTCCAGCGAGTCAGGTGTCTGGCGAGCGGCCATCTCGTCTTTCAAGCGGGTATCCAGGCCTCTGCAGAAGAGCGTCTTGAGACATCTGGGGTCCCAGCTAAGTTCTGCTGCAAGAGTCTTGAATTCTATGGCAAATTCAGCCAATGATCTGTTGCCTTGCTTCACGTCCACTAAAGCAAACCCGGCAACAGACATTCGAGCAGGGTCATCAAAAACGGATTTAAACAAGTCCATAAATCCTTCTATGTCCTGCAAAATAGAATCCTTGCGTTCCCACAAGGTAGATGCCCACGACAAGGCTCTCTCATCCAAGTATGACAGGATGTAAGTGGTCTTAGAGAGGCCCAAGGGAAACAATGAAGGCTGTAAGGTGAAATGCATGCTGCACTGGTTCAAAAAGCCCTGAGTCTTCTGGAGTTCTCTGGAGAAACGAATAGGAGCAGCCAGTGGAACAGCAGTCTTTCAAGTTAACTCCTGTAACTGACCTTCTTGGGTAGAAGCTGTGCCTTGTATCTTCTGTGTGTGAAGCTGATGGAATGCTGCAGTAAGTTTCTCCAAGGTTTCTTGCTGTTCTGAGATGCGTTGAGCCAGGCCCGGTATAGCCTGCAATGCAGAGAGGTGTGCTGGGTCCATGGGGTTACTGACATCTCATACCTTAAGCTGGATTCCCAGGAGTACTGCTTCTCCAAATTAAAGCTGGATCCACTGGAGTTAGCAATCTGTTATGCTTCGACTCCTGAGGAAGGGAGGAGTTTGCAATCTGTTATGCTTTGGCTCCTGAGGAAAGGAGGAGTTAGCAATCTGTTATGATCTACTCCTCAAGAAGGGAGGAGTTAGCTTTAAAAGCAGTCCTGTGATTTTTCACTTCTGTCTGCGTATCATAAGAACATAATACCATAAAAAAATGCCATACTGGGTCAGACCAAGGGTCCATCAAGCCCAGCATCCTGTTTCCAACAGTGGCCAATCCAGGCCATAAGAACCTGGCAAGTACCCAAAAACTAAGTCTATTCCATGTTACCATTGTAAATGGCAGTGGCTATTCTCTAAGGGGCGGATTTTAAAACCCCTGCGCGCTGGCGCGCCTATTTTGCATAGGCCGCCGGTGCGTGCAGAGGCCCGGGACGTGCGTAAGTCCCGGGGCTTCCTGTCGGGGGCGTGTCGGGATGACGTGGTGTTTAGGGGGCGGGGCGTGGCGTTTCGGGGGCAGCAACGTGGGCGTGGTTTCGGCCCAGGGCGTTCCAGGGGCGTGGCCGTGGCCTCCGGAACAGCCCCCGGGACCGGACCACGGAGCGGGGCTGCCGGCCGACAGGCGTAACTTTGCCGACAAAGATAAGGGGGGGGGGTTTAGATAGGGCCGGGGGTTGGGTTAGGTAGGGGAAGGGAGGGGAAGGTGGGGGGAGGGCGAAGGAAAGTTCCCTCCGAGGCCGCTCCGAAATCGGAGCGGCCTCGGAGGGAACAGGCAGCGCGCACTGGGCTCGGCGCACGCAGGTTGCACAAATGTGCACCCCCTTGCGCGCGCCAACCCTGGATTTTATTTATTTATTTAGCAGTTTTATATACCGACCTTCATAGTAAATAACCATATCAGATCGGTTTTATAAGATACACGCGGCTACGCGCGTATCTTATAAAATCCAGCGTACTTTTGTTCGCGCCTGCTGCGCGAACAAAAGTACGCGCCCGCGTATCTTTTGAAGATCTACCTCTATGTGAACTTAATAGCGGTTAATGGACTTCTCCTCCAAGAACTTATCCAATCCTTTTTTAAACACAGCTATATTAACTGCACTAACCACATCCTCTGGCAACAAATTCCAGAGTTTAATTGTGCGTTGAGTAAAAAAGAACTTTCTCCGATTAGTTTTAAATGTGCCCCATGCTAACTTCATGGAGTGCCCCCTAGTCTTTCTACTATCTGAAAGAGTAAATAACCGATTCACATCTACCCATAGACCTCTCATGATTTTAAACATCTCTATCATATCCCCCCTCAGCCATCTCTTCTCCAAGCTGAAACGTCCTAACCTCTTTAGTCTTTCCTCATAGGGGAGCTGTTCCATTCCCCTTATCATTTTGGTAGCCCTTCTCTGTACCTTCTCCATCGCAATTATATCTTTTTTGAGATGTGGCGACCAGAATTGTACACAGTATTCAAGGTGCGGTCTCACCATGGAGCGATACAGAGGCATTATGACATTTTCCGTTTTATTCACCATTCCCTTTCTAATAATTCCCAACATTCTGTTTGCTTTTTTGACTGCCGTAGCACACTGAAGCGACGATTTCAATGTGTTATCCACTATGACGCCTAGATCTCTTTCTTGGGTTGTAGCACCTAATATGGAACCCAACATTGTGTAATTATAGCATGGGTTATTTTTCCCTATATGCATCACCTTGCACTTATCCACATTAAATTTCATCTGCCATTTGGATGCCCAATTTTCCAGTCTCACAAGGTCTTCCTGCAATTTATCACAATCTCCTTGTGATTTAACTACTCTGAACAATTTTGTGTCATCTGCAAATTTGATTATCTCACTCGTATTTCTTTCCAGATCATTTATATATTGAAAAGTAAGGGTCCCAATACAGATCCCTGAGGATCTGTATTGGGACCCTCCCTTCCACTGAGAAAATTGTCCATTTAATCCTACTCTCTGTTTCCTTTCTTTTAGTCAGTTTGCAATCCACGAAAGGACATCGCCACCACCTATCCCATGACTTTTTACTTTTCCTAGAAGCCTCTCATGAGGAACTTTGTCAAACGCCTTCTGAAAATCCAAGTATACTACATCTACCGGTTCACCTTTATCCACATGTTTATTAACTCCTTCAAAGTAACAGTACCCTAGCCTGTAAAAATCATGGCACGTGTTGGTTGTCATCTGAATCCAATTCTTTTTCCACTCAACCACTGCCGTCAAAGCGGAGAGTGAGTTTGGAGATGTGTCAAAAGCATCGAGGCTTATTGGTTAAGGGCAGTAATCCCTTACTTTTTGTTAAGGGTAGTAATTGCTGCTCCGTGCAGGTTACCCACATGCTTATCAGGGCTTTCGTTGGTGTCTGAATCCAACTCACCTTTTCCCCTGCCATTGAAGCAGAAAGCAATGGTGCAATTGCATCAAAAGTATCAAGGCTTATTAAGGGCAGTAAATGCCACACCAGCAAGTTTCCCCCCCCATGCACCATTTACTTAATTTCCATCTTCTAGCCTTTAGGGATCCAGAGTTTATCCCATGCCACTTTAAACTGACTGTTTTAGTCTTCATCCCCTCCTTCGGGACAAGCAACCAGCACCGTCTCCATGAAGAAATATTTCATGGTATTAGTTCCAAGTCATCTGCCCTGGAATTGTATTTCATGTTGCCTAGCTCTCATGATTTCTTTCCAACAGAAAAGGTTTGAAGTGCATGCATTATTAAAACCTTTCAGTTATCTGAAGGTCTGTACTGTATCACCCCTGCACT
Source organism: Rhinatrema bivittatum (assembly GCF_901001135.1). NCBI lineage: Eukaryota > Metazoa > Chordata > Amphibia > Gymnophiona > Rhinatrematidae > Rhinatrema > Rhinatrema bivittatum. The sequence continues at coordinate 50,288,291 of NC_042622.1, read as the reverse complement.
TCCTTTGTGCAGGGTATGCATATTTAGATCCTTCAGCTTCTCCTCCTTAGTCTTCACATACTGACATCCTACCATTTTGGTTGCCCTTCATTGGATCACCATCATCCTGTCTCTATCCTTTTTGAGATATGGGCTCCAGCACTGAACACAATACACCAGCTGAGGCCTCACCAAGGACCTGTATAAGGGCATTATTACCTCCTTTTGCTAGTTGTTCCTCTCTAGGCAGCCCAGCATTCTTCTGGCTTTAGTTATCACCTGGTCACATTGCTTTGCCATCTTCAGCTCACCAGGCACTATAACCCCACGATCCCGTTCTTGGTCCATGCACATCAGTCTTTCACTCCCATTGCATACAGCTCTTTTGGATTACTGCAGCCCAGATGGATTCTGCCTTTCTTGGCATTGAATCCCAGCTGCCAAATCATTGACCACTCTTCAAACTTTCTTAAATCACTTTTCATTCTTCCTACTCCTTCAGGTGTCCACTCTTGCAGCTTTTAGTATCATCTGCAAATAGACAAATTTTACCTTCTATCCCTTTCGCAACTTTGCTTACAAAGGTATTAACAGAGCCCATCGCCTTAGGGCATTTAAGACCATTCTCAAGAAGGTTCCATACCATTACCCCGTCTCGTGTCAGTTGACGAGTTTGTAATCCACTCCACCGCCTTGGCACTGACGCCCAAGCTTCTAATTTTATTCACAAGCCTCCTAAGCAGGACAATATCAGTAAAATGAGAAGCATGGAGGCAGTGCCAAAGTGGAGGAGTAGATTACAAACTGGTTGAAAGACAGGAGACAGCAGGTAATGGTAAATAGAACCTACTTTGAAGAGAGAACGGTATTAAGGGCCCCAAGGATTGGTATTGCGACTGGCTGTGTTCAATATCTCTGTGAGCGATATTGTGGAAGGGATAGACAATAAAGTTTGTCTATTTGCAGATGATACTAAGAGCTGCAACAGAGTGGACATGCTTGAAGGAGAGAATGAAAGGTGATTTAAGAAAGCTGTTGTGTTGCTGTTACTGAGGTGACACCAGCATTTGAATATTTTTTATGGTAAGGGGAAATGTGCTTTGCTTTGCTCTAACACCATTGAATGGGGGAGCTTCTATATAGAATTTTTGATCGATACTCTTGAATAATTTTAGTGGTAGAAATGATTGAAACTGGCCAGGTTTTTCTTTGTTACTTACAAGGTTCTTCTAGGTAGAGATAGCTATAGGGGGACTTAGAAAAGATAATTAGTGTGATGTCCAATTATGTGTTTTTATAGGATTACTCTTGGGGGAGAGAAGAGGAGGGCTTATGAGCAATGCCTGTTTAATCCCGATAAATTGAGAAGAGCAGTTGCCAAAAGAACTTTTAATTGGCTAGTGAACTGTTTACGCTCCGGCAGGCTTAAAGATTATAGACACTATCAAACCTGATCAAACACGAGCCATGGCGGTTTCAATGGCTCATCTGTAGGCCAGTTTTATTGAAGACATAAGAAGAAATTACTGCTTACCTCATTTCCTTTTCTTTAAGGATAAGTGGATCCACTACCAGCGGGTTATGTACCTCTACCAGTAGATGGAGACGGAGCAAAGCTGACTTCATGGTATATACCCCTGCACTGACAGCAGCCCACCAGTATTCTCTGCAAAAGCCAACTTTGGACAAACTAACAAAAACTTGATTATTAACAGACAACCACTCCAGGAATCAGCTAACAGGCAACCACTGAGCTCAGACAAGAAGTGAAATAACTAGTCTAGGGACTGGATTGACACATCAGTGATCCCTGGAACACAGCCATACAGCAGGACAATAGCACAAAACATCTGGCAGGTGAGGGTGGGAAGGTGGATTCACCTATCCTTCTTAAAAAAAAAAGGAAATTATCAGGTAAGTAGAAATTTCTTCTTTCTTAGCATTTGGATAGGTGGATCCACGACCAGTGGGATGTACCAAAGCTACTCCCAAACAGGGCAGGAGGCTGCTCGTGGTCCAATGTATTCCACATGTGTGAAGGCTGCGTGCTCCTGGGCCTGCACATCCAGGCGATAATACCTGGAAAAAGGTATGTAAAGAGGACCACATTGCAACTCGGCAAGTGTCAATGGGAGACAGCAATCTAATCTCTGCCCATGACACTGCCTGAACCCTAGTGGAATGAGCCTAACCTGACTAGGCAAATTGTTCAGAGTAGTTAAATCACAAGCAGATTGTGATAAATTGCAGGAAGACCTTGTGAGGCTGGAAAATTGGGCATCTAAATGGCAGATGAAATTTAATGTGGACAAGTGCAAGGTGATGTATATAGGGAAAAATAACCCATGCTATAGTTATACAATGTTAAGTTCCATATTAGGTGCTACTACCCAAGAAAGAGATCTAGGTGTCATAGTGGATAACACATTGAAATCATCGGTTCAGTGTGCTGCGGCAGTCAAAAAAGCAAACAGAATGTTGGGAATTATTAGAAAGGGAATGGTTAATAAAACGGAAACTGTCATAATGCCTCTGTATCGCCCCATGGTGAGACCACACCTTGAATATTGTGTACAATTCTGGTCGCCGCATCTCAAAAAAGATATAATTGCAATGGAGAAGGTACAGAGAAGGGCTACCAAAATGATAAAGGGAATGGAACAGCTCCCCTATGAGGAAAGACTAAAGAGGTTAGTACTTTTCAGCTTGGAGAAGAGACGGCTGAGGGGGGATATGATAGAGGTGTTTAAAATCATTAGAGGTCTAGAACGGGTAGATGTGAATCGTTTTTTTTACTCTTTCGGATAATAGAAAGACTAGGGGGCACTCCATGAAGTTAGCATGTGGCACATTTAAAACTAATTGGAGAAAGTTCTTTTTCACTCAACACACAATTAAACTCTGGAATTTGTTGCCAGAGGATGTGGTTAATGCAGTTAGTATAGCTGTGTTTTAAAAAGGATTGGATAAGTTCTTGGACGAGAAGTCCATTACCTGCTATTAATTAAGTTGACTTAGATAATAACCACTGCTATTACTAGCAACAGTAACATGGAATAGACTTAGTTTTTGGGTACTTGCCACGTTCTTATGGCCTGGATTGGCCACTGTTGGAAACAGGATGCTGGGCTTGATGGACCCTTGGTCTGACCCAGTTCTTATGCTCAGCATCCACATATGTGGCCGTGACTATCTCCTTAATCCAGCAGGCTATTGTAGTCTGCAACACCGGCTCACCCTGTTTACTCCCATCATGGAGTATAAACAGCTGGTCTGTCTTCCTGAGAGGTTCAGAAACCTCTAAATACCTCAAGATATGCCTCTTGACATCCAAGGCCCATAACAGGCGATGTTCATCCACATCTCTCCCTGTCCAATGTCGGCAGAAAAATTGATTCAAGTAAAAATCCGAGACCACCTTTAGCAAAAAAGATGGAACAGTATGCAACTGTATCACTCCCGGAATCACTTGCAGAAATGGTTCTTGGCAAGATAAGGCCTGCAGTTCAGCGACTCTACGCGCAGAACAAATTGCCACAAAAAAAGTTTTCAACATAAGTAAACTCAAGGAAAGAATACGCAGCGGTCAAAAAGTGGGACCCGCCAAAAAATCCAAAATCAGATTAAGACTACACAAGGGCACTTCAATCCACAGGGGAGGACGCTTCACCCCTTTTAAGAAATGAGCCATATCTGGATGAGCTGACAAGGGTCTACCATTCACCTGACCTTGGAAACAGGAAAGAGCCGCCACCTGTACCTTCAGTAAATTAAGGGCCAACTTTTTTCTCAATCCATCCTGCAAGAATTCCAAAATAAGCGGGATCTTAACCGAACGAGGGAGAATCCCTCGATCCTCACACCAAGCCTCAAACACTCGCCAAACCCGCACATAGGCCAAGGAAGTGGAGAACTTTCTTGGGCTTAGCAAGGTGGCAATCACCGCAGTGGAATATCCACACTTCAACATTCGAGCCCTCTCAAGGGCCATACTGTAAAACAAAATTTGAGACAGATCTTTATAAAGAACAGGCTGCTGCCATATAGCCTACAGTAATCGGATAGGAGGGTCCACCAGGAGCCTTCACAAATCTGCATACCATGGCCTCCTGGGCCAAGCTGGTGCCACCAGAAGCCCCATTCCCCATGTAACTCTTGGTCCTCCGAATCATTCTGCCCAACATGGCCATGTGGAAAAGGCATATAAGAGGTTGCCCCTCGGCCACTGCTGCATGAGAGCATCGATGCCTAAGGACTTTTGATCTCTCTTGCGACTGAAGAAGGGAGAAATCTTCGCACTGTGTGATATCACCAGCAGGTCTAGAAACAGGAGGCCCCAGCAGTTCACTATGAGCTGGAATGCCTCGTTTGACAATTCCCATTTTCTTGGGTCCAGACTGCTTGCTGAGATAGTCTGCTCTTACATTGTCTTTTCCTGCAATGTACAAGACTAAGATCTCCTGAAGATACACTTCCGACCATTCCATGAATTGGGCTATTTCTGCGACACTTGCTAGTTCTTGGTTCTTCCCTGGCAATTGATGTAAGCCACAGTTGTTGCATTATCTGACAATATCCAGACCACTCGACCCTGCAATCAGTCAATGAATCGTAAGTATGCCAATTGGACGGCCCGGGCTTCCAGCCGACTGATACTCCAGAGAGACTCTTCTGTACTCCAGCGTCCTCGCTCTGTCATCTCCTGACAGAGGCCCCTAACCTTGGAGGCTCACATCCATCGTGTGTACTATCCAGTCCGGTGATCGTAGGGAAACCCCCTTTCTTAGGTGGTCCGCTTGCAACCACCACTGCAGCTGTATGCTGATCTCCACCGGCAGGTGAAGCTGTATTGAATAGTGTTGAGACTGTGGACTCCAAAGGAGCCAGCAGAGTGTGCTGAAGAGGGCGCATATGCACTCTTGCCCACGGAACCACCTCTAGGGTAGCCATCAGCCTGAGCACCTGTAGATAAGACTACCCTGTCGGGCATATTGTTCCTCTAAATAGTTGCATCTGCACCATCGGCTTCTGAATACTCTGCCTTGCTTCATGTTGAAACAAACACCGAGATACTCCAGTGTAGATTACTCTTGGCCAAGTTCACCACCAACCTAGATCCTGTAGCAAGGAGATTATCTTGTTTGAGACCCAAAGGTTCTCTTCCAGACTCTTGACCCGAACCAGAATGCCATCCTCTTTCAACACTTCCGAAACCATCTCCATAACCTTGGAAAAGGTGTTGAGTGAAGTGGCAAACCAAAAAGGCAGCGCTCAAAACTGATGTCGCCTCAAAAAAGCAAAACGCAGAAACCATTGATGCTTCAGGCGGATGGGCACAAGAAAGTATGCCTCTGACAAATCCAAAGACATCAAACTCCTCCAACTCTACTGACATTATCAGTAAGTGTAAGGTTTCCATGCAAAAACAAGTCACCCACAAATGACGGTGGCTTCCCTTGAGAACTAGGATAGGGCGACAGGCACAGTGAAATAAATGGAATATCAGTCCATATTTTCTTGAGACCTGGGCACTGGAACTATAGCCTACAGGCTGAGAAGCCTTAACAATGTACACTCCACTGCTTGTCTCTTCTGCAGAGAGTTGCAGGGAGACACCATTAAGACATCGTGAGGGACACTGAGAAATTCCAGAGCGTAACCATCTCTTATCACTTCCAGAACCCACTGGTCTTACGAGATTGTGACCCACCTCCAATAAAAAGTTAGGCAACACTTTACCTCCTGTTCCCAGGGGTGGGTCAGCATAACTTCATTGAGAGACTTGGGAGGCACCACTACCCAAGCCTATGCCCTTTCTGGGCTGCCTGGGACGAAAGACTGAGACCTACCCAAAGGCTGAGTCCTTTGGGAAGCTGCTCCTCTGTAGGGTCGAAAGCATCTGAAACTCCTAGCATGACCTCTCATGCTGAAAGAGCTTGGCATCTGCTTCTTATCCTCTGGTAACTGAAGAACCTGGACCTCACCCCACTTATTGGCCATTTTTTCCAGCTCACAACCAAACAAAAGTGATCCTTTAAAAGGCAATTTCATAAGATTAGACTTCCAAATTGTATCGGTCGACCAATTCATGAGCCATAACTATTACTGAAGCCACCCTTCTGGCAGAAATGCAGACCAGGTTGCAGCCTGCATCTGCCAAAAAGGCAGGTGCTGGTTCTATCACTGCCCTGGAATTCACACCAGATTCTTTGACTTCCTGAGAGAGAAGTAAACAAGAGCGAGCCACCAGGGAGAAACAAGAAGCTATCTGCAAATTCACTGTCATCGCTTCAAAGTCCTGCTTAAGAATGGCCTCATTCTTCTATCTTGTGCATCCTTCAATGCCGCTCCCCCTTCTACATGGATAGTCATCCACTTAGTAATGGCACACACTCGCACATCCACTTTTGGAAAGTGCAATTGCTCTCTCGCAGCTGGATCCAGGGGGTATAGCCTTTCCAAGGTTCATCCTCTTTTAAAATTAGGTTCCAGAGCACTTCATTCAGTCAATTCTTGAATAACCTTCATAATAGGGAAGAAACATGAGGCTTTACACAAAGAAATCAAAATGGGATCTTTCTTTGGCTCAGACATGGAATCAGCCCCCGGTACCCCCAGCATCTTCAATGTCTAGGAAATCATAGCTGGCAACTATCAAAGAACTTCAACATAATTCTATACGGCTCCAGCAAGGAGGAATTTCCCCATCATTAAGGGAGCAAGGATCGGCTTCATCATCCATGCCATCTGGGTCCTTCAGCGCATAACCACAGCACCTGGCATGCGGGAATCTGCAGCCTGCAATCCTAATCTGTTCAGGTGCAGTTGTCGGCCCCGGCCAACCTTAAGGACTGTAGCCCTTCAAAAAAATTCCACCCAAGAAAAGGCAGAGGGGTGCATGCCAAAACCAGGGGGCGTCAACCCTGCACCCACTGATCTACTTCCCTCACTGATGAGCCAGTTAGGGGAGCCCCAATTCCAGGCAAAATCTCTGGCAACTCTTTTTCCATTCCCGCATCATGCTGGGAAGGACCGGGCTTAGCAAAATCAGAACGAAAAGTCTCCCTGACCCTCCAAACAGTGCTGCACAAGTTGGAGGGGATGCCAGGCTGAGAGGTCCGAATATGGCAAGCACAAAGGGTAAGATGCTTAGGCTTCTTTGCTATCAGCACCATTGTTGTCAGTATGCTCCAAACAGGCATCTGAGAACTGTGCACCCAGCTGGGCTTGTAATAGGTACTTGTGTAAAAAAAAAAAGGGGGACCGCGTGTTGGAAGGAGGAAGGAGCCCTGGTCTGTAAGAGGTGTCGCCCTGCTTCTGAACACCTATCAGCTGTTTCGGAGACCCAGGTACCTGATTGGACTATCTGTGAGGTCACTTCCGGCCGACACCGGGGAGCAGCCATAAATATTGGCCCGCAGCGGCTCGCAGATCAGGACCGAGTGTTGGAAGGAGGAAGGAGCCCTGGTCTGTAAGAGATGTCGTCCTGCTTCTGAACACCTACCAGCTGTTTTGGAGACCCAGGTACATGATTGGACTATCTGTGAGGTCACTTCCGGCCGTTGCCGGGGAGAAGCAAAAAATATCGGCCCACAGCGGCCCGCTGCTTTGTCTGACATTTCTGCATTATATATGATTACTTCACAGTTCTCCGTTCCTCCATTAGCCTTGGTCCTCCACAAGGGGTAAGGAAATTATATTGGTTATACTAACGGCAAGTCTACTGGTCTATCTACGAGACTGTATTGATTAAATTAATTGCATAATAATAAAAGCCTCATAAAAGGAAGGGCAGGGTGAGGGTTTTTCCTTCGGAACCCTCCTTGCCTCCAGACCAAAGAGCCATCACGGACTTTGCTGTTTCTACTCCTGATCCATTGCAGGTAAGCCTCATTGGCGATAAAAGTAAAAGAGTATCTTTTTTGTCGGGGGAAATTTTACTTACGCCGCCAGATCCTAAGACACTAATGCTGATATCCCCTGGTACTGACTCAACTGCCTCGGGGGGAGCAAACAATTTTGCTAATCCCCCAGTAGAAGGAGGTGGAGAGACAAACCAGGAGGGTGAGATTGGTACTGCAGAAAATATACATCCAACAGTCTCCCTTGGAGAAGAAGTAGTTCATCATATGGGAAGTGTCTTCCCTGAATCTGCAGTTTACTTAACCTCTCCTCAGACAATGGAAAGACCAGCTACAGTGACGTTAGACTCTCTTTGGGACTTGTCTGCTGGGCTAATGAAGCTTTTCAAGGAACAATCTCAGCAGTTAGAGGGTGTATCAACTAAAATAGATCTAGTTGCTAGAGATCATCAGAAAATTATAGTTGAACATTCCACCACTATGGAAATATTACGGTCTGATATAAAAGAAGTGCAAAATGTAAATGCCTTGATTATTCGAGAGCGTATGAATATTACCAGAAGAATAGAATCTTTGGAGAACTATTCTCATCAATTAAATTTAAGGGTTACTAATTTTCCAAAAATTTCAGGATCACCTATTTCTGTTATAGTGTGGAAATATTTTCTAGAAAATTAAAAAATTCCAGAAGATAAAATTCCTGTTTTAAGTAAAAGTACATTCCTTCCATTTCAAAAGAAACAAAGTCTTACTCCAATTCCCACTAATTCTATGGACTTAGAAAATTTGGCAGGTTTTTTTTAGAAACGTCAACAGAGGAAGTTCTCAATAGAGCAACTCTTCTCTTGACGTTCAGTTTTCTTCAAGATTTAAATTTAGTAATGCGGCACTATTTTCCAAACTATAGAATTTCTTTCTATGGTGGTCAAGTTAGAATGTACCACGATTTCGAAAAAATGACACAAGGTCGCCGCAAGGCATTTGAGATGTTTTGGAATGTGGTGCAACATTTTTACTGTGCTACCCAAGCCAGTGCATGGTTAAAAAAGGAAATAGTACTTATATTTTTTTCAATCTGGACCAACTGAGTCGTTTTTTGGAAAGCTACAAAGGCCCTCAAGGTTAATGGTAATCCCCAGATATCTTAGGTATATTAAAATATAATGGAAGTAGTTTAACCCATATTTTCTTTCAAAATGATGTAGTTTTTTTTTCTCCTCATATTCTAAGAAACCCCTTGATATATTAGATTTGTGTATCCATATTGAGAGTTTGTATTGAGATATGCTGAATTGTAGATATGCCAATCTGACTGCCCCGGTTTCCAGGGGGTTATGTTCCAGAGTACCTCTTGCTTGGTCCAACAGCCCATAGCTGTCAGTTCCTGACAGTGAGCTCCCCATCCCCAAGAGGCTCGCTTCTGTCATGAGGACCAGCTAGTTCAGCGAGGACAGGGTTACACCCTTGCCCAGGGGTGCTTCCTACAGCCACCACTGGAGCCGAGAAAACTTCCATCAGTAGGTGGAGGCGAATCGAATAGTCTCGAGACAGTGGGTTCCAACGTGACGGGAGCACTAAAGTGGGCACATGTGTGGCCTCACTCACGATACTACCTCAAGGGTTGACACCATCAAACCGAGGACCTGAAGATGGCTCCACACCGTTGGGCGTATCGTGTTAGTCAACGGATGCACTTGGGATATCAACTTCCTCTTCCATGTGGATGGGAGAAAGACCTTGAGACTGGGAGGGTTTGAGACTGCTTTTGTCCATGTTTACAACCCGAGTTCCTGAAGCAGGGAGGTCACTGGGAAGCTCTCTTCCACAGACTTTGCTCTCAACCACCAGTTGTCCAAGTACAGGTGCAACAGGATTCCCTCTTTTCTCAGTGCAGCTGCTATGACCACCATGATCTTGCAAAATATTCTGGGGGCAGCGCCCCAACTGACAATGGCGGCCCAGTACTGCAACGCATAGGAACCAATGTTCTTGCTGGATAGGAATATGAAGGCAGGCCTCAGAAAGGTCCAGGAAGATTAAGTACTCTCCCGGTTTTATGGCCATTATCATGTAGCACAGAGTTTCCATGGAAAGTAATTACTTATAGATGTCAGTTGACATTCTGGAGGTCCAGGATGGGGCAAAAGGAACCCTCCTTTTTGGGTACGATGGAATAACACCCCATACTTTCCTGGGCACATGTACTGGAATTATAGCCCTCAACCTGAGGAGCCTTACCAAGATGGACTCCACTGCCATCTTCTTATGCTGGGAGTGGCCAGGAGACATGAATATGACCCGAGGAGTACTGCAAAATTCCAGCAAATATCTTTCTCGTATGACATCCAGTACCCATTTGTCTGGTGATCTCAACCCACCACTGGTAGGGGGGTCAACTGTCCCTCTTCTATCTCCCCATTCCATGGGTGGGTCAGCAAAATTTCATTGGGGGGTTCAGGGCAAACCTGAGCCCAAAGCTGGCCCCACTCTTGGGCTGTCTACTCTGAAAGGAACTCCCAAAGAACCAAGACCTCTGAAATGTCGAGCTTCTGTAGGGCCGAAAGCATTGGGAGCCCATGGGCTGTAACTGTTTTCCTCTTACTTTGTGGTAGCCGGGGCACTGGAGATTCACGCCATTTATTGGCCAGCTTTTCCAATTTGCTTCCAAAGAGGCATGATCCCTCACAGGGATAGGGAAATACCTACAGTACCTGAATGTAAGCCGCTTTGAAGTGCTGAAAAAAAAGTGCAAAAAAGCAGAATATAAAAATCTAAATAAAAAAAAAATCTCAAAGAGTTGCCTTAGAGGTTGCATCTCATGACCAATTTCGCAGCCATAGCTGTCTTCTGGCCATTCCTCTGGCCGAGGTATAGACTAGGTCAGAGCCCACGTCAGCTAATAAGGCGGTGGTAGGCTCCATAACCATTCTAGAATTTGCCCAAGTCATCCACCTCCTGAGAGAGGAGCAGGCACAAACTAGTTACCACTGCACAAGCAGCAGCAATCTGTAAGGTCATTGCTATTGCATAAAAGGCTTGTTTAAAGAATGGACCCCCATCTGCCTATCATGCACATCTTGCAAGGCCACTCCTCCCTCCACTAGGTTAGTTTGTTTTGAAACAGCACAGACCAATGCATCCACTTTAGGGAAACCTAGACATTCTCTCACCGCCAGATCCAGTGGGTATAGAGCTTCTAACTCACTTCAGGGGCATCCCATTCCAGGTCAATCAACTCCTGGATAGCTTCCAGCACGAGAAAATAGCAAGAAGCTTTCTGTAGAGAAACCAGAAAAGAAAATTATTCCTCACCTGCTAATTTTCATTCTTGTAGTACCAAGGATAAGTCCAGACGGTGGGTTATGTCCCCCGTCCAGCAGATGGAGTCAGAACAAAAACTTCTGGGGGAGGTGCTATATAAGTCCACCTCCCTTGTCTCAATTCCAAAGCCAAGAAAACAAGAGAAGAGACGGCGGGATCAAGTAAATAAACACACAGGAGGCACACTTAAGCCAAAAACTTTAATCTGTACTAGAAAACTCCAACTGGAACTTGAAAAACAGAACTGCCAGAAAAGGACTCCCTGGGTCCCCAGGGAGCCCCGAGATGAGTAGGAGATGAGAGTCAAGCAGAGGCATCCCAAATAAAACCCCCAAGATACAGGGAGGGTGTCTGGACTGATCCTTGGTACTACAGGAACGAAAATTAACAGGTGAGGAATAATTTTCTTTTCGCTGTACGTACCAGGATCAGTCCAGACAGTGGGATATACCAAAGCATCCCTATTATGGATGGGCCATAGACAGCCCTGCTCTGATGACCCCATCCCCAAAAGAACCGAAAGATGGCGCCCGGACAGCGAGCCGATAGTGTCTTGCGAAGGTATGGAGTGATTTTCAAATGGCCGCCCTGCAGATCTCCTGAGAGGAGACCGAATGACTCTCTGCCCACGACGTAGCTTGAGAACGAAGAGAGTGAGCCTTGAGTCCTGGCGGCGGGTTCCGTCCCGCCCCAACATATGCGGCAATGATCGCTTCCTTCAGCCACCAGGCAATAGTTGGTTTGGAGGCCATACATCCTTCCTTAAGTCCCGACCAAAGAACGAACAGGTGATCGGAAAGTCGGAATTCATTGGTGATCTCTATACTGCATCAGACATCGCTTCACATCGAGCTTGCAAATATCACGAGAATCCGTCGATGCAAAGGAAGGCAACTCCACCGTCTGGTTGAGGTGAAAAGCCGAAACCACCTTGGGAACAAAAGAGGGTACTGTGCGTAACGTAACCCCCTCGTCGGTGAAACGGAGGTATGGCTCCCTGCAGGATAACGCTTGCAATTCGGAAATGCGACAAGCTGAACTAATCGCTACCAGGAAGATCGTGTTGAGTGTGAGATCCTTGAGCATAGCGGAGCGTAGAGGCTCAAAAGGAGGCCCGCCGAGCACGCACAGCCTGAGGTTGAGGTTCCAAGAAGAACAAGGAGGCTGTATCAGTGGCTTCAAGTGTTTAACCACCTTGAGGAAACGGAGTATATCCGGATGGGAAGAGAGCAGAGACTCATTCCCGTGGCGAAGAAAAAGCGACCAAGGCCGCAACTTGAACGTGCAGAGAGTTATAAGCCAGACCCTTATCCAGGCCAGCTTGCAAGAACGAGAGAATCTGTGCCACCGATGCGTGGGTTGGTTGGATGGCATGTGACACACACCATGTCTCAAAAACCTTTCACACACGAACATAGGCAATGGAAGTGGACGTCTTACGTGCTCGCATCAGAGTCGATATCACCGCCTCAGGGTACCCACGATGTCTTAACTTGCGCCTCTCAAAAGCCAAGCCGCAAGACAGAAGCGATCTGCCTCCTCGAAAAATATTGGTCCTTGCTGGAGTAAGTGGGGTAGGTGACTGAAGTGAATGGGGCCCTCCACCGTAAGGTTGAACAGATCTGCGAACCATGGCCTTCGAGGCCACTCCGGCGTGACCAGAATCACTGGCCCCTGGTGACCCTCTATTCTTCGAATTACCTTGCCCACCAGAGCCACGGAGGGAAAACATATAGGAGAATCTGCCAAGGCCATGGTAACACCAGCACATCGACTCCCTCCACGCCATGTTCTCTTCTGCGGCTGAAGAAGCGAGGAGCCTTCGCATTGCCGGCTGTGGCCATGAGATCCATTTGGGGAGGCCCCCAACGTTGGACGATCAGACTCATCACGTCTTCTGGGGTCTAAGTGTTGTCGGCTTAGGAAGTCCGCCTCAACGTTGTCCACTCCTGCAATTTGTGAGGCTGCAAGGCGAAGTAAGTGGCGTTCCGCCCATTGCATCAGCTTGTCTGCTTCTAGAGAGACCCGATGGCTCCTCATGCCTCCCTGACGATTTATGTACGCCACCGTGGTCGCGTTGTCAGAGAGGATTCTGACCGCCCGATGGCGAACCAGGGGGAGGAAAACCTTCAATGCTAAGCGGACCGCTCTGGTCTCCAGGCAGTTTATCGGCCATTACGCTTGCTCCTACGTCCACAGGCCCTGTGTCGAACTCGACTGACATACCGCTCCCCAGCCCGAGAGGCTGCCATCTGTGGTGACTACAACCCAGTTCGGCATGTCCAGGGATACGCCCCGGGCCAAGTAGTGAGGGTCCAGCCACCAGAGGAGGCTGGTCTGTGCTGCCTGCGGGATCAGAAGGACAACCTGAAAATCCCACGATACCGGTTTCCAGCGGGAGAGTAGAGCTCTCTGGAGAGGATGCAAATGCGCAAAAGCCCACGGAACCAGATCGATAGTGGAGGCCAGGGTTCCCAGGACCTGTAAGTAATCCCAAGCTGTGGGCGAAGAGTGTAGAGAAACGACGAACCTGATCGCGCAGTGTCTGGGCCCACTCCGGCCTCAGGAATACCTTGCCCTCCTTGGTGTCGAAGCACGCTCCCAGGAAATTCAGCAACTGGGATGGGCTGAAGCTGCTCTTGGAATAGTTGATGATCCACCCCACGGATTGGAGCAGTTGTACCACTCTGTCGACCGCCCGATAACCATGGGTTAGGGATTTCACCTGTAGTCCAGGTAGGGATGGACTAGGATTCCTTCCCTGCGAAGGGCAGCCGCCACTACCACCATGACCTTTGTGAAGACGCATGGAGCTGTTGTTAAACCAAAAGGGAGGGCTTGGAATTGAAAACGCTGACCTAGAATCTTGAAGCGAAGAAAGCATTGATGTGCCTGGTGGATCGGAATGTGAAGGTACACTTCCGTGAGATCCAATGAAGCCAGGAATTCTCCCTGGTGTACTGCAGCCAGGACCAAGCAGAGGGTATACATCTGGAACTGTGGGACCCTAAGGGATTTGCTGACAGTCTTGAGGTCCAGGATAGGTCGGAAGTTGCCCTCCTTTTTGGGGACCATGAAATAGATGGAATAGTGGCCCCGGCAAAACAAAACACTGGGACCCCCTGTGCAAGATCATGGCTCAGACTCTGAAAACGGAGCCAAAACGGGTGGCAGTGCCGATATCAGAGCCTCCGGATCCTCCTCCTGAAAGTCGGCATCCTCAGCGTCCAAAAACAAGATGGCCACCGTACCCACGCTCAGCGGGAACAGGGCTTGCCGCTGACGAGAAGCACGGTCCTGTCCGCGGGCTCCGGCGGCGTTCCCCTGCTGTGAGCAGCCTTCCCCACTGGGGAGGCAGCTCGTACATAGCCCCTCCCACGAGAGGGGGCCCCCCCCAAGTCGGCCGCATGCTGTGCATGCTGCCAAATGCGGCATTCTGTGAGCAGGGGGGGGGGGGGGGGGGGGGGCTGGAGCGGAAAGCACGGGCTAGCTCTTCAGCGCCTGTAGGCCAGGTTTCAAGCACGGAGCGCCCACAAACCCCACCGAGCCGGAGAGAAAAGACTGCCGGGGAATCTGACATCCCGGCCCCAAGGAATGTCACGCCGCGGGGCAGCAATTGACTGGGGGGGGGGGGGGGGGGAAGAAGAGGTTAGAGCCTCTAACATGCACCCCAATGGTCAGGCGTAAGGAAGAAGGTAAACCTGCCAAAGGAGAAGGAACATAAACTTACCCCCAGACAGCAGGATTAAGGACAGAGGGAACACACAGGAACAGGCCTGTCAGCAAGTGCCGGGGGGGGGGAGGAGAAGGGAAGAGCCCAAGCAGGGACTCTCCCAAGCTGAAGCTAACCCGATTTAACTTGTCAAGCAAATTTATTATTTTTTTTAAACTTGATCCCTCTATGAAAAAGAGGGAGAGTACAAGCCTAGATACCACTAAGCTACTGTGCTGGGGAGCTGAAGGTCCCCTGCTACCATCTGCTGGAGTTGGAAATATACTGAGTATTGAGACAAGGGAGGTGGACTTATATAGCACCTCCCCCAGAAGTTTTGGTTCTGACTCCATCTGCTGGACGGGGGACATAAGCCACCATCTGGACTGATCCTGGTACATACAGGGAATGGGATTCTTTGGTTCCATCATACAGTCCACCCCAGGAACTCCCAGCATCTTTGGGGTCTGGGAGACCAGTACCGGCAATTCATCTCTATGGCAAAGACATAACATGGTCTGATATGGTTCTAACCCTGGCGAGATTTCCTCATATTCCAAGGAATCTGGATCCCCTTCTTCGTCCAAGCTGTCCGGGGCACTGCCAGGGAAACCCTTGGTGAAACTAGGCATATCCTGAGGCCGGCCCATAAGGCCTCCCTCTCCCAGCCCTAGCAGCTGGGGTTGGGTGCAGACAAGGGCAAGTGAAGCAGACTGTGCCTGTACAAAGGCCTTGAAAAAATTCCACCCAAGGCAGCTGGGTCCATGTCTAGCCCAGGAAGTATTCAGGTAGGTGCGGTTGGATTTCCTTCTCCCATGGTAGACTCAGCCCTGGGATTATCAGATCTGTGGTACTTCTGAGTAAGGTTGTGACAGACTCATCCTGTGATTGGGAGGAGCCATGCTTAGTGAAATCTGGGGAGACCAACTCTCTGGGCTTCCTCACAGTGCTGACTTAAGTAGGAATCCAGGTCAGGCAACGTAGCCCTAATTTGACAAGCAGCGCAGAGAATGGTGCTTATGTTGGTTTCTTTGCTGCCGGAGGCATTAGGGACAGGAGCTGCATGCTCAGCTGTCTCACACTTAATTTGTGCACAGAGATTTTGGGTGCCGATGTGGGCTGTGATGAGGCACAAGCAAAGCCCGTAGGCCCAGCTTTACCTAAATTCTGTGCCTAGAAGTTGTGGGGTAGATTTTCAGACGAGCGCGAACAGCCTACTTTTGTTTGCGCTCCAGGCGCAAACAAAAGTACGCTGGATTTTAGTAGATACGCGCGTAGTCGCGCGTATCTACTAAAATCCTGGATCGGCGCGCGCAAGGCTATCGATTTCGTATAGCCTGCGCGCGCCGAGCCGCGCAGCCTACCCCCGTTCCCTCCTAGGCCGCTCCGAAATCGGAGCGGCCTAGAAGGGAACTTTCCTTTGCCCTCCCCTCACCTTCCCCTCCCTTCCCCTACCTAACCCACCCGCCC
Organism: Rhinatrema bivittatum; assembly: GCF_901001135.1. Taxonomy (NCBI): domain Eukaryota; kingdom Metazoa; phylum Chordata; class Amphibia; order Gymnophiona; family Rhinatrematidae; genus Rhinatrema; species Rhinatrema bivittatum. The sequence goes on along the minus strand of NC_042622.1, from coordinate 50,271,947 downwards.
GGCCCTGTCTAAACCCCCATCCTACCTTTGTCGGGGGATTTACGCCTCCCAGAGGGAGGCGTAAATCCCCGCGCGCCAGCAGGCCTCCTGCGCGCCGGGCTGCGACCTGGGGGCGGGTACGGAGGGCGCGGCCACGCCCCCTGGCTGTAGCCACGCCCCCGTACCCGCCCCCCGACACGCCCCCTCCGAAAACCCCGGGACTTACGCGAGTCCCGGGGTTCTGCGCGCGCCGGGAGGCCTATGTAAAATAGGCTTCCCGGCGCGCAGGGCCCTGCTCGCGTAAATCCGCCCGGTTTTGGGCGGATTTACGCGAGCAGGGCTCTGAAAATCCGCCCCTGTGTGTATACAGGAGATGCTCACCACACTCGGGAGGACACTTCCTCTTACGCCAATGGGCTCAGGAACATCTGTACAGCATGCAGAGCAAGGAGACCAGAGAAGGTCTTACCAACATCCCCTCCAATGTCTCTGCATCAGGAGGCTTCCCCCCCCCCCCTTTTTTTTTTTTTTAACTTACCTTGGGGGCTCAACACTGACCAGCTGAGTACAGTCTCCGGCTGCAAGAGGGAAAGAGCTTTGGGTACGACGACTGTGCTCAGCTTCCTACACCCGCTGCCTTTCAGCTGCTTCAGCAGCAAAGTCCACACCGTGAACCAGCTACTGGACCAAGGTACACCTCAGGGATCTTGGAAATCACCTCAGGAATTCTCAGCTAGGGGAGGGACCTTTAGATAGCACTAGAGAGCTGGGCTCAATCTTTCTCAAATTTAAAAGTAGAATTTCTTCTAAAGGGTACAGTGATCCCCACAGGTAAAGCACATCCACATCTGCTAGGATATGGAGAGATATTGAAGGGCTGATGTCACTGCAGGGGTATATCTCCATCTGCTAGTAGGGGAGCATATAACCCATTGGTCCTGAGTCCATCCTCAGAAAAAAACATTTAATCAGCTCAGCCTGGAAAAATCTGTAAAAGTGTAGTCATACTTGAAAGCATTAATACCAATGAGAATGCTGAAAACTACTACAGTGCTATTACTGTATTCCAAACTACAGGACATCTGTAAAGGTTTCTTTCATGTATCTAATAGGAAAAATGTTTATTACATAGGGACCCTTGTGCAGACTCTCCAAAAGAAAAATTAGTTTCCAGATTATGTACAGGGTGACCAGAAGGCACCTCTAGCAATCTTATTCAATTATATGCTAAAGATTACTCTTTAGCTGAGCATGTAATATAAAATTCCTATATTCAAGGCTTTTTGTCATTCTTTAGCAAAAACAAACTGTATAATTATTTTATTTTAAAGCAGATGGCACTGCTGTTACCAACTGGCCACAGGGACCTACACTTCACAGAACATTCTAGAGATTAACAAAAGACATTTTAATACCAGAGAAAGGAACCCAAGAACAGGTGTCACTGTCACTTTTTTTTTTTTATAATAAAAGATCTAAAGGGAGCAGCACAGTAAGAACACATTTTAAATGACTAGGGTAGTAATAAAACCAGAAGCTAAAAGAAGCAGTTACTTGTCTGCCCAAGTGGCTCCAAGAGAGCAGTTAATTTATCTTTAGATAGGATATATGAAAGCATAGGGCAATTAAAAGTTTCAGACCAATTATCAGTTGTCAAATATGCAGACAGGTCTTGCCGCTGGAGCTGCTTTCATAGTTTCATACAAACAGAAAATTAACAGTTCTGAGAACTAACCAGTGCTTATACACTTCAGCATTATTTCACTAATCAGAACCCAGGAACTATTCTAAGCCAAACAAGACACTTGGAATCAGTTTTGAATACTCTCCCTTTTTTGGGAAGGCGTGAAAAGGAGAAAGCCCTTGCAGACCACTCAAACAGGCTGATGCAATATCATGTGCTGAGCCTAGCACATAGGTTAATGAGCACTTGGATGTGCATCCATAACCCCTGATGCAATAAGAGGATCAGCACATCCAAAACTTGTAGCTAAGAGCTCATCACATGTAAATTCCATGTAGATGAGGAGAATACATCGCAATGCAAAAAATCCCTATGCGCACAAGGTGCACTTTTTAACCTGTCTAATTCTGTGCCTGCATGGGGTAGGTGTAAAGGCTTCTGTGTGTCAAGGGCTCGACATTAAGGAAAAAAAAAAAAAAGTGTAAGGAACACCCAAGTCCCATAAACAGATCCGAGATGCTCTGTTCTTATCGTGCCACAATAGCTTTGTTCTCTACTCAAAGTTTTTCCAGCTATTTATGATATAAGCACTCTGGCAGAGTGTTGTATAGCACCAGACATTTTCAAAATTGGACTCCCTCCAAGACAAGCCCATCAACCATTAAGAAAATTAAATGTATGCATACCAGGTTTGGGGGGGAGGGGGGGGGGAATTGCCCCTTTGAACAGCACAATCTTACTGTTCTTTACCAAGTTAAATTGCTTAACTCCACCTTCAACCTGATTTTAATGGCTGAATGATGAACACCCACAACTCTTGATATTTAAAATAAAGATTAAAACTGTAAACATTTTATTCTTTAGCCGATCTAGATATGTTCTGGTGTTCAAACAAACAGTCTCATTTTACAACAGTACCCTAGGTGGTCACATAGTATTTTTATATATTGGGATTTATTAGCCACCTTTTTGTGCACCCAAGCAGGGCACAATAAGACCTTAAGATGCTACAATATCTTATCAGGTAAACAATGATGCAGTTGCATGTGGAATATACCATTTGACTGTGTGTGCTGTCTGAAGTAAGAAGGAGGAGAAGGGAGGGTTTTCACCTGACCCTTTTGCATGCACTGTTCTATACCTAAATTTGTAGCTCAAATATGCATCACACAATGAAGAGACGGCAAACATTTTTAATTCACTTCTTTAATTTTATACAAGTCAAACTACACATTGTATAAAGGTTACAAGGCAGTTTCTAATGTATGCTGCTATTTCGTATTACAAAAATCCAGTTAGGTGTACATGGGGGCTGTTGGGTAGGTTCTTTGAGGTGGAAAGAGAAACTGAAAATTAGCAGAGGCCTGTTAAAATGGAAGGTTTAGTTCCAGAAAAGGAAAAACAAAAAAAAAAAAGTTTAACCATGAATTGGATGATCATTTGAGATTCAAATGGTGCCAGTCTAATATCATTAAACACAAAGGAGTGAAAAATGTTTCATCTCCTCCCGCCCAGTAATAGACAGCCGATAAACTACACAGCCCATCAAGGGTGATCAGATTCTGAAAATAAAACAGACTTAAAAACAAAACATCAAAAGCATGTTATTCACATGTGAAATAGAAGAGGAAGTTACTGAGTTTTAATGTCATGCACATGTAACAAAAAGAATAAGAATGCACCTTTATTTGCATCTTTTAGTACACACAGCAAGATTTTAACTTTTGGCAAGTACAACAGTTACAGCACTTGCTTAAAAAAAATATAGCAAAAACCATGCCTTACAATGAGTATTGCTGGTTTGTAACATGCCCTTTTAATACTGAGCACATTTACACTATTTCAGCTTTGTCAATTAGACCACAGATCTGTGCTTACACAACCTAAGCTTGCTTATTCCAATGCGACTTCATCAGTGCCTTCAAGAGCAAGCACTATTCTAACCACCATCTTTCAAGCAAAACATAATGTTTGAAAAATCAGCAAACTGCCCTCAAAGAAAAAAAGTTATGAATTTAAAATTCTTGTGCTCTGGAGGGGATTTTATATGTATATACAATTAAAAAAAAAAAAAAAGAAAAAACCCATAAAGCCACCCCATACAGCTTTGTCAGCCACCAGCAGATAAGTTATTCCTGCTGAAATGATATAAGACCAGCAACAGTTGAGCTCAAGTTTTACAAATGGAGGGGGGGGAATTCTAGCTCATTTTTGCCACCATTCCTCACTATGACCTCATATTTTCAGGATTTAGAAACAAATCAGACATTTATGCCACTACCGGGGTTCAAGGCTGTTCCCTTTCACAGAAGAGGCCTATTACATATGACATACTAACATTAAACACCAGTGGCCTGGCAAGGATGGAAAGTGTCTCACAAGTGTGCAAAGTTACTGAAGATGGCACTGCTGGTCTTAATCTCTGGAACTGGACCTAGATCTCGAACGGGACCTAGAACAAGACACAACTCCTGGGGGTGGAGACTCTGAATGATCATCAAACATGGGCAGCAAAACGGGCGAATTAGAATGGGATTTGCTTTGGGACCTGGATTTCGATTTGGCATCTCCTCTCCCATTTTCTTGGGGTGTCTGGGATCTGGACCTGCTGCGAGACTTCTCAGATTTCTCCACGGACCTGCTGCGGGAGCGAGACCCTGCTTCTGACTGGGGCTTAGACTTGCTCTCTGATCTGGACTTCCTTGAACGTGAATGCCCTTTGCTTCTGGAATTAGATCAAAAGAAGATTGGAGAATTATACGTTAAAAGAACTTCCATATAATGCTGTATCAATGTTTGACAATTCAACTTACTGAATAGCACATTTTTTTCCCCTTTTTAGTTTTAATATGGCACTAATCCTGGATGCTGTGCAACAAGTTACACACTGGCAAAGTGAATTGCCACCCCCAAATGTTTACAGTTTAACCCTAACAGATATAAGCCTTATAAATGCATAATCAATCCATGTTTCCACCTAAAACGTTCAGATGGCCTACTATACTAGATCAGATAGAAGGTGGAGTGACATTTCTGTCACTCCATTTTTTACAGAGAGGACTTCCTCTGTAAATTACTTTCTAAGCTAAATCTAATCCATTACCTTTACGCCGACGATGTCCAAATTCTCATTCCTATCACCAAATCCTTACAAGAAACTCTTCACTTTTGGAATTCTTGCTTCCTCTCCATATCAAATCTCCTTGCTGATCTCTGCTTAATTCTCAATACCAACAAAACTGAATTCCTCCTAATCACTCAAGAAGGCAACTACCAACTCTCTTCCTTTGGCATCACTACCACTATCTCCCCGGGTCAGAAATCTAGGAGTCACTATGGATAATCATCTGAATTTCAAAAGCTTTATCAGTAACACCGTGAAAGAATGCTTCTTCAAACTCCAGGTTCTAAAAAGACTCAGACCCCTACTACACCCCCAGGATTTTAGATCAGTCCTGCAAGCAATCATATTTTCCAAAATTGATTACTGCAACTCTGTTACTTGGGCTCCCAGCTATCTCCCTAAAACCTCTACAAATGCTCCAAAATGCCACTGCCAGGATTTTAACCAAAGCAAAACAAAGGGACCACATAACTCCAATCTTACAAAATCTCCATTGGCTCCCTATAAAATATAGGATCCTCTTCAAAACCCTCTCATCCATCCATAAATCTATTTACAAAGCCACACACCTTGACCTCAGGATCCCATTCCAGCTACATTCATCCTCCCGTCCATTGAGATCAGCGCAAAAAGGCTCTCTAAAAACCCCTCCAATCAAAATTTCGTCTAACAAAAGAGCCCTATCCACAGCAGGTCCTATCCTCTGGAACTCTCTACCATCTGATCTTAGGCTTGAACAATGCCCCATCACATTAAAAAAAAAAAAAACAAAAAAACTTAACTTGGCTTTTCACCCAAGCCTACGCCTGAGCTGATTTCACAATACCCTCCCACCTGGACAATTTCACTTCTTACCATTTTATTCAATAATACCAGAATTAATTGCAAATCCATCTTAAGTTTCAAATACTAGATACTTGACTAATTGCCTCTATAAGATTGCTGTTATTCACTTCTCTTAATATGTATTATTTAACTAAATTTTTCTCCAAGTTCATTTTCCTGTTCTATGTAAGACTCGTATGTTAAGTCATCCTAATGTTATATGTAAACCGAAGTGATTTGTAACATTGTTACCAGAACCTTGGTATATAAAAAATGTTAAATAAATAAATTTCTGTCCATCTGGGATGTTATCTACCAATCAGGGTAGATGTCGTCAGCCACATGAAAAAACAAAACATAGTTGGCCACAAATGTTTAGGACCCTCTGAACAGATCCTTTACATGCTGCACCCAAAGAGTCTGTGTTTGAAGAGCTCTTAGTTTGATGGAGACAAACTAACTTACTGTGAACGGCTTCGAGATCTGCTGTGGCTGCTCCTGCGACTTCTACTGCGAGAGTGTCTCCTGCTTCTAGATCGGGACCTGAGTAGAAGGAGAAATTTAAATCTTACCAATTTCCTTTTGTTGAATCCTACCATACCAGTCCAGACAAATGGGTTTTGCCTCCCTGCCAACAAGTAACGACAGAACTTGCAAGTTTTCAATGATATCGCTCACAATACATGAGCTTGTGCAGCAGGAAACCTTGTCAGCATACTTTTTTCAAAACTATTCAACTGAACTATCAGAACAAATGAGTAAGAACTTTAACATTTTAAAAATAAGAGCTATTTCAAGGGCTTCTCAATCCCTTAGGAGGATACATCCTGCTCCCTTCTGTTCACCCAACAAAAAAAGCTTTTATAAATTTCTATAATCTCACCAGTCTACATTGACCTGGGAGATTCTGGACTGGTATGGTAGAATTCCAAGAACAGAAAACCATCGAGTAAGATTAAAAATTTCTCTTTCCTTATTCTGCCATACCAGCCTAGATGAGTAGAACATATCCAATCTTCCCTCATACTGGGTGGGAAAAGGTCCAGGCTGTTCTCAAGACCTGTGTCCCAGAGATAGTATCATTCCTAGTCCAGACAGCCAAGCAGTAATGCTTAGCAAAAACAATGCAAAGACCACCAAGTCACTGCCTTGCAAATATCCTCTGAAGAGACTATCCTAAATTCAAGCCCAGGAAGCCACTTGTGTGCTTAATAAATATGCTCTCAGCTCTTCAGGAACAGATAATCCCTGATCAATTCTATGCTCTGCCAATAGTTTCCCTAATCTGGTTATAGAAGACCGTCACCTCACTCCTGCAAAGCCCAACTAACAGAAAAACAATCTGACTTCTGAATGGAATTGTCTAAGTATTTCAAAAATAATTCTATGTACAGCCAATTTATCTAGACATCTTTTCTTCATCTTTTACATTCCTGTGATCTAAAAAAAAGAGTAAAGAAACTGACTGGTTTAGGTGAAAGTTTAGAACTCCTTTAGGTAAGGTTATTTTTCCTCTGAAATGAACAAGTACAGGGCCTGTAACTCCAATGTTTCTTTGAACCGAATACTACACAGATACTTGACTTGCCCGTTTGACAGGCTCAAAAGGGTGCTCCTGCTAGGGGTCTTTGAGATCTCAATTAAAGTCCAAGATGCTTAAAATTGTGAATCACATCTAGGTGCTCTACCACCAAAGAATCTCTCTTATCCTATAACAGAATTGAGACAGCTTTTTTTCAAAGCCATTTTGTAGGAAAGGTAAGTGAAATGGATGCCCTAAGGGGGAAGATGCCTGTTGACACTAGGCTTCAAACACACTCCAGGCCTGAACATATGTACAAGTAGATGCCTTCAACATGATCACAATCACCAGGGATGGATGGACGGACATCTGTTGCATAAATAAAACCTTTCAATGGCCAAACCATAGGCAAGAAGTGAACTGGGTTTTACATGAAGATCAGACCCTTTTATGTCAGCAGCCATAGAGATTCCTCCACATTGAGCCACATCAGATCGGCAAACCATGGTCTCCTTGCCCAGTGTTACCATCAGAAGTAAGGATGGATAATTCTCTATTATTCTTAGCACTCTTCCTATGAGTAGCCACAAAAGGAAACAAAAAGCAGCCTTCTGGTACGACAATCAGAGCATCTATTCCCATACATCCACCATCTTTTCTGCATCTGAAGAATCTTAGATTTGTAATTCTACCTTGATACCATGAGATCCACTTGTAGGGTTCCCCATCTGTTGATCACTAACTGGAAGGCCATTTTGCTCAATTCCTATTCTCCTGGGTCTAACTAATGCTGGCTGAGGAAGTCTGATTGAACGTCACTGGTTGCCTGTCCAACAACAACTTTTATTTAGGTTTATTAACCAATCAATAAGATTAAATAAGGAATCTAACTAAAATTGCTTAAGAATTGTGTACCTGTTCAATCATCACTCATCAGAAAGGAACTTGTCTGTTCCATCATTTTTTGTTTAATATATGAGCAAACATCTTTCAGAGAGTTCATACATCCATTCTCCCTTCTGAATACAAGGGAGAATCATGCCATGTGAATTCAGTTAGAATTTCTCTAAGTGGAGATGTTTTGGTCAGGAGTCTCAAAATCCAGAAATGAGCCTCAATCTTGATTTCTTGGGGGAAGAGAAAATATCAGGAGTAGAAGCAGTGTCCATGCTGGGATGCCAGGGCAGGCTCCATCACTTTTTGAAGAATGACTGCAGTTCCAGACAAAGTTGGGTCAGGTCAGACTGTTCTGGATTGCATGTCAATATGCAAATAGTATCCAGACTCCATGATCTTGAGGACTTAGCAATTCTTCGTTACCTGGCACCACAAATCCAGGAAGGCCTGGATTCTCTCCCTCACAGAGATAAGAGAACTATCACAGAGAGATCAAGAACTGGGCTCTGGCTTAGCCTGTTTGTCATCTTGGGTTGACAGTGCTCCACCTGATCAGGCCTGACCAGAAGTGGTTGCTGTTGATCCAGAAAGGATGCAGGGTGGTACTATTGAAAAGGATGGAATGGGTGCCTCTGAAAGGCCATAGACTGTTTTTAATTTGAGCAAGCACTTTTGAGCTTTTTGCCAGACTGCCCCCAGACATGGGAGGGACATTAACTTGTCATGTAACTTCTTGGATGCTACTCACCTTAAGCCACAGCCTATGACAAGCTCTGATGGAGGCTGAGGTGCGTGAGACTGAATCAAATGATTCATAAGACAGAATGAAAAAAGTGTCTCCTGCATTGTTATGCATCAAACAGTGGAAGAGATTTACGCAACTCAATTTTACTGGCCCTCGAATGATGGGACTGTGGGGTCATCCATCCACAGATATAGTAGTTTGCTTGATTGTGGAATGTTGCCTCATTTCTGCAAGCCCCTGTACAAAGAAAGAATCAGTCATGACGTCTGGAAAAAGAGGGTGAAAAATTCTGTCTAGATACCAAGCCAGCCTCAGTATCCTCCAAACCCAGATATATGCTAGTAAGGTAACACCTTTTATTCTTCTGCTTGCAGCAAGGAAAAAGAGAAAAAAAAAAAAAGTCAGCCCTCCAAAGAACCATTACCTTAGTGATCTTCTGTTAAGAGTCAAACCATGAAAGTAAAGCATTTGAAGTCAATTGGACCTTAGATCAGCAACCCTTAATCTTGCTTGAACTGCAGTGGCCTCTCTCTGCACTTAAGCCTTACCAGTGTCTGCGAAACAAGGTCACCCGAGCCCCTCCGAGTGAAAATGCTGTGCATTCCTTAAAAGCCTCATTACATCTGTCAGCAGTGCCTATCACTGGGGTGGAGAATGTGCAAGCAAATTTCCTGAATAGGAGCATATTAGGTTCCAGAGAGTAACAACTTCAAGACATAATGTTCTCCATAATTACAACCAAGTGAGGTGGGCTTCCAATAAATTTCATAGCAACAAGGTAATGTGCCAAGCGATCTTCCTTTCTTCGACTGAAAAAACTAACTGGGGTCAGAAGTTGGACGCTCCATCACAGCTGCAGTCTCCACTCTACTACTATTAGTTAGGGTGATCTGGAGACTAGAGAAGAGACTTTGGGAGGATGGGAGAGGGGGGGTGTCACCTTCAAGGGCACTATCAGGCTCTTAGACCCAACTTTGCCTGCTTATGGAAGCAGATGCCAAAGCATTGCTTTCACAGCCCTTCCTCTGCCTAGAGGGAGTAATACCACCAAGGCTTTGATTGATTACAGACGCTTGATGGCCCAAGCTGTTTCCAATGGTCTAAAAGAACCTAAGCCATACGCACTTGAATACTGCTCCCCAAACATCACTCAAACTGGCATCTGTGGTCACCACTATCTAGGCCAGAACAAATCATATTTTCACCAATATCATGCTAGAGTGAGTCACACCTCAACTGGAACGGGCAATCTGAACTTGCAATTCTGCAACCAAAAATTCCACCTAGACAAAGGAGCACTATGCAGAGACAGTATGTATACTCCCACCCAGGACACTAATACATGCCGATTTCATTGAGCTGAATATCTGCAGGCAGACCTAGGCCCTTGGGGCTATCATTCAGAGCAAACGTTTAGGTTTGACCCTGAAGTTCAGCAAGCATACCACTGGGAGTAACACTACCCTCTCTAGCATGTTGAAACGGGCATGCCAGGTACTCCAAAAATCTAGGCAGGATGAATTTTGCTCTTGGGAAATCTCATTACCCAAACTAGGTTCTGCTGAATCACCCTGACAGTGGAGGAGCAACAATCTGCCACTGAGGTAGCTCAGATCAAGCAATCAGCTAGATACAGATGTACCACAATTCATTCTCTTTGGACAGCTCTTCAACCACCATCACCACCTTTGAAACAGATTGAGAAGAAATTGTCCAACTATAATCAAAGCTCCCAAGTACTGCAAATCTATGGAGCTCGATGCGGCAAAACTCTCCCTATGACAGACCACAGGGGAAACATACAGCAATAGCTCTGTCAGCCATGGCTGGACAAGAGCATAGATTCCCTTGGAGCAGACTTCCACTCTGTGACTGAAGAATCAGGCTGCCTTCGCACTCCCTGGCACTACCATCAGATCTAATACTATCCTGCTCCACCTGGACTAGATTAGGGCAAAGGCCTCTGACAACAGCTCCCACACCCTGGGATCCAATCCTTGCCTGCTGAGGTAATCTGCCTGCATGTTGTCCACCCTAGCTACATGCTATGCAGCTATTCTTGTCAGATGGCTCTCTGCCCAAACGGATCCTGTGTCTCCGTGCTACCTGAAAACTTCATGCCGCCGTAACGACTGATGTATGCCACAGTCATCACATTGTCTGAAAACGCACTGATCTTCCTTGAACGAGCGGGACAAAGGCCAGCAAGGCCTTGCAAACTGCTCTGGTCTCCAAACGACTGATGAACAGGACGTCTCTTCTGGCGACCACAACCCCTGGACTGATCTGCTGTGACAAATCACCCCCCATCCTTAGAGGCTGGCATCCGTGGTCACCACCACCCAAGTTGGGTACCTCCAGGTCCATTCCTCTCTCCAGATTGCTTTGAGACAGTCACCATGAGAAAGTGGATCTGGCATCCCCCTGAAGCAGCAACAGAAGCTGAGATTCCTGCAAAAGTGGATTCTACTGGGATAGCAGAGTCCTCTACAATGGCTGCATATAAGCAAAGGCCCATGGAACTAACTCCAGCATAGAAATCATAGAGCCAAGAACCTGCAAAGAGTCCCAGACTCTGGGAACCGAAAGATGTAGAAGACTGAGCACCTGACCCTGCAACCTGACTCTTCTCTGTGGTTAGAAACACCTTCCCTAACCGGGTATAGAATCAAGCCCCCAGGTACTCCAAAGACTGGGATGGTTCCAAATTACTGTTCGCCAGGTTAGTCAGCCAGCCCAACGAGTCCAGGAGCTATCTCACACGTTCAATTGGACGACTCTTCACATCTGACTTTGCCCTGATAAGCCAATAGTCCATGATTGGATGGACCAGGATTCCCTCTCCTGAGAGCAGCCGCCACCACTATCATCACCTTTGTGAACATCTGCCAACCTAAAGAAGGGCCCAAAATTGGAAATGCTTCCCAAGGACCATGAACCTCTGGTGATCAGCCCTTATGGAAATAGGCCATCATATCCAATGACACCAGAAACTCCCCTTTGCAAAACCACTGCTATCACGGTTTGCAAAGTTTCCATCCGAAAACGTGGCACCTGGAGGACAACACTGACTACCTACAGGTCTAGGATGGGACAAGATATACTGAGTACCTTCCCTGCCCCCTTTCCTGAGGTGGCACTGGTACGATCACTTGCAAAAGCTGCAACTTTTGCAAAGTAGCCCACACTGCCTCCTGCTTGGAACGGGAGATGCAGCAAACTATCACAAAGGCATCCCTGAGCAGGCAAGAAAATTCTAAGGCATAGCTGTCTCGCACCATGTCCAGCATCCACTGGTCTATCATGATCCTGGCCCATTCCTCGTAAAAAAAAATAAAAAAAGATAGCCTCCTTCCGATCACTGTTGGGGGGGAGGAGCGGACCGGACCAGTTTGCCTTTATTGTCCAACTTTACTTCCACCTCCCCTCTGGGCACCACTGATGTTGCACTCAAAAGGACTGTTGCCTGCCTGAGCCTTGCAGGCATGGAATTTCTGCTTGACTGAAATCTCCACGCGGCTCGAAAGAGAGCATGTGGTGGAAAGAACTTCTTGGTGGTCTTTCTAGTCATCGGGCAACTTGTTTCCCTTCAACTCTCCCAACTGCCTCATCAGTTGCTCTAGGTCCTCTCCTTACAGCAACTTGCCCTTAGAGGGGAGGTTACTCAGGTAGGCTTTCAATCACACTTCCACAGTAACCTCCATGATACCATAGCCAAGACCATGCTCCTGGTTTACGCGCAATCCATGTTGTACAGGGCATCTACCAAATACACAACACCTGCTTCTAAACTGGGCAGCCTAAGTGGCCTCAACTGACGTCCCCACTGTCTTCTAGTGAGCCTTCTGGACCCAGCACAAACAGGCCCTCTGCATCAAGCTCCCGCAGACAGCTACACGAAGGCTTACAGCCGAAACCTCAAATAACCTCTTTAGCAAAAATTCCAACTTTCGATCTTTCAAATCCTTCAACGCGGCCATGCCTGCCACCAGAATGGTAGTCTTCCTGGTCACTGCTGCATCAACCTTAGAAATTTTGAAGGTCTGTCCGGCAAGGGATATAGCTTAGCCATCGCCCGGGCCATTCTGAGGCCTACCTCGGGAGATTCCCACTCCCGATCCACCAACTTCACCTTCTTTGGCAACAGAAAAGCCTTAGGTGGACAGGATGAGGTTCACTCCCTCATTGTCGGAGTCTTCCTTCATAACCTTGATCCCCCAGCTCCTCCAGAACTTGGGGAATTAAGAGGATGCAGCCTGACCACCCAAGGATCATCACCCTCAGCCACGTCATCTGAATCCTGCACCGAGTCCCCCCAACACGGCATCAGGGTCCTTAACCAGATCTCTCGGACCTCACTGTAGTTGTCTAGACTTCTCCTCCCTAGGTTTCTTGGGTGCCTGAGCCTTTCTAGGGAGCGGCCACTTGGATCTCGCCTCTTTTTTGGCCAAATAGGCTTTTTGGAGGAGCAGGAGAAATTTGTTGGAGAACTCCTCCGAATCAGTTGAACACCGATCTGGATCAGTGTCCCCCTGGTCCCCCTCCCTATGACTGACAGAGGTCTGATTTGCAGGAAAAGGTGTGTGTGGGGGGAGGACCCTAGAACTCCCCAGCTGATGCCTTGCTTCTAGCATGAGAAGTTAAGATGGACACCGTAACCTCAGGCCCCCCCCCCCCGCACCGGCTCGCTGCACTCGAGGCACCATGCTCCCCTGTGGTAGGTCCCATCTCCCTGGAGACTCGCTCAGGGCACAACATGGTCATGTTGAGGTGCAGCTGTTTTCCCCCTACAGCAGCGGTAAACTTTCCCGTTCTGAGTAGGTGGTGTCATACTGTGTGATCCTGCCTAAAAATAGTCCCTGCCTGCAATGCAGTCTGTGGCGCTGTTCCAGTTTGACATCCAGCCCTGATAAAATTGTCAAATTGGCCCCACTCACCTCAGACTGCCTTCCCAGCAGCACAGTAATCAGCCGCCAGAGCTCAACTCTCCCTTCTCTTTTTTTTTTTTTATAAAAGAAAGACACCAGCAAAAACAGAAGGAATTAAACTAAATACTTCCCTGCTTCTGGTTGGAAGAGGCTCATCACTAGGGGTGGCAAGGGAACCAGGACCCCAGGCTATCACAACCCCTCCCACAAAGAAACTTCACACCTCAGGGAGCTGTCCTCTAGAAATCCTACTTCTCCTCCCTAAGACTGCAGCCTGCAGGTTCGCACCTCTACCATCTACTGGAGAAATACTGAGAAACTGCAGGTGGCCCTCTCAGATAAAGTAGTAGTGTTCTCTGCCTCCATCTGCTGGTAGGGATGCAAAGCCCATTTGTCTGGACTGATCTAGTTATGAACAGAAAGGAGGCTTTTTTTTTTTTTTTTACAGTATTAACTGGGGAAGGATGGGAAGAGGACTGGCACACATAAAAGCTTATTTTAAATTTAGAGGGGCTGGGGGGGGGGGGGGGGGGGGAGAAGAGTCATGATATTTGTGGTAGTGATTACCACTTAAGTGGAAATCTTTTGAAGATATCCGGTTTAAGTAGGTTATCCAGCCACATGAGGCTGGATAACCTTAAATATACTGTGAAGCAGGTCTAAAGTTCTTAACCCAACAGTCAGTTATAGTTGAAAATCGGGTAAGCTACACTGAAGCTATGGAATGCCCTGGAACACCTATCTTCTGGCTAAATTACAGCCCATTAAGTGGCTGAATATCTTTAAAAAAAAAAATAAAAAAAATTTACATTAAAACAAATAACCTGTGAGTTATGTGCCTAATTGGCTTTTGAATATTGATCTCTATTTAGACCAGACATTTTATGAACACGCTACCTTTTTAGATCCCCATTCTAATGAACTAAGTTATCTGAGCTAGGACAGGCCACTTTGCCCCAATTAACTCTATTCAAATGAAGAGAAGGCTGAGAAGTAAATTTGCTCACCTACAGCAATGAGACCTATACATAGCAGCAGAGGCCTAAAGCATGACTTCTTAAGAGTATCATACAAGCACACCATTTTCTTAGTTACCTTGATCTGCTTCCCGAATATGAACGTCTGTTACGTGGCTTGTCTTCAACCAGCCTGATCTTTCTACCATTTATCTCAGTGCCATCTAGTTTATCAAGTGCACGCTTCATGTCAGAGTAAGACCTGAATTCAATGACTCCTTCATTTGTATGTTCCTTGTGAGCATCTGCATAGGTCACCTCACCAGCTTGCCTCATGAAGTCCTAGGAGAAAGTGAATTTGGTTAAAAAATAAAGATACTTAAAGAGCACAAGTCTGAAATGTAAAGATTTACTGGAGTCACAACAGCCCTTTAAGCAAGGTTGCTTATCTAACAGGTGTTCTCTGAAGACAGTTCACTCATACAAGTGGGTCCAAATGGCTACATGTGGCATAGAATAGAAAGTCCTACAGCTTTCTGGAAAATTCTAGAAGTCTTTCATGTATTTACGAGATTTCCTGCTGTGCTTCTTTGCCCCTATTTATGCAAGCTAGAAGGGAGAACTCACAACATGGGATTAGGGGGGGGGGGGGGGGGGGAAATCCTATGACGATATGGTGACTGTGAAATATGCCTAAATCTCTAATGAATGGGATGGCTACAGAAAGGATAAGACCTGCTAATAGAAGGAAAGTTGTTTTTTTGGGGGGGTGCACCAATAAACCCCCCTTTTTTAATTTTCTTTTACAACAGGAACATAACCTGAACCATAAACTGGGTCCTATGAGGAAGAAACTAACTTTACCCCAGAAACATACAAAGAATAATAAAACATTCTGAATCTACTGTGCTGTGGGAGTTCAGCTGGCCAATATGCAACTACAAGACCAGTCCTGCCCAGATGCAGCAAACAAATCTGCAGTCTGCCACCAAACTGGAAACTGTGGTCAGTCACTGCATTGCCAGTGC
The DNA here is from genome assembly GCF_901001135.1 of Rhinatrema bivittatum. Lineage (NCBI taxonomy): Eukaryota > Metazoa > Chordata > Amphibia > Gymnophiona > Rhinatrematidae > Rhinatrema > Rhinatrema bivittatum. The sequence continues at coordinate 50,256,259 of NC_042622.1, read as the reverse complement.
TATTGAGATAATGCTGGAAAGTTTTCTATGGGTTAGGGTCTGCTTCAGAAAGGAGGTTGCAGCTCTTTTGCCATTCTAAAACTAGAGAACTGCTTGAGCATATAGCTTAGGTTTAAAACAAATACACACGCTGGTTTAAGGATTGACTTAAAGCAAAGTTAAACACTAACTTAGCAGGAAATTGGAGAAATTACTTTCCTGATAATTTCATTTTCCTCCGTGTAGACAGATTGACTCAGGACCAGTGGGTTATGCTCCCTTACCAGTAGATGGAGATGGAGGTCAGATTTCAAAGCTGATGTCACCCTAGATCAGGGGTCAGGAACCTATGGCTCGCAAGCCAGATGTGGCTCTTGATGGCTGCATCTGGCTCGCAGACAATTCTTTAATAAAAAAGTAAAAATCTAACAAAACCCCTCAAGACCTGCCAAAAGTCCCTGGTGGTCCAGCGGGGGTCTGGGAGAGATCTCCTGGACTTGGGCTGTCAGCTGCCAGTAGTCAAAATGGCATAGACTGCCCTTTGCCCTCACTATGTCACTGGGGTCAACCAATGGCGGCGGTAGCCCCTGTGACATAGTAAGGGCAAAGGGCAGTCTATGCCATTTTGACTACTGGCAGCTGACAGCCCAAGTCCAGGAGATCTCTCCCAGACCCCCGCTGGACCACCAGGGCCTTTTGGCAGGTCTTGGGGGGGGGGGAGGGGGGTTGTAGTAAATTAATTTTGGAGGTCTTGGGGGGGGCATCAGGAGAGTAGGGGGTTGTAGTTAGTATGGCTCTCACAGAATTACATTTTAAAATGTGGTGTTCATGGCTCTCGGCCAAAAAGGTTCCCGACCCCTGCCCTAAGATACATCCCTGCAGTGACTTCAGCCCTGTAGTATTCTCAAGAGCCACTGTGGAAATACTAATGAACGATTAAAAATGGATAACCTTAACTGTACTCAATCATAAACACTGAACTCCAGTAAGAAAATAGATGCCCTGATCTAGGGACTGGATGATGGCTTACTCAATCTCTTGAAATAGATATCCACTCTACGGGCAAATCCTTGGCACAGTTCTTGGGCAGCTGTGGCAGGATGGGATGCTGGGTCTGTCTGGTTCTCTCTGGTGGTTGATATATTCCACAGTCATTGCGTAGACTGCTTGACCCTGGAGTGACTGAATTGTAGACATGCCAATCTGACTGTTCTAGAGGGCCTCTTCCTCGGTCCAACATCCCTGGGCTGTCAGTTCCTGACAGTGAGCTTCCCTGCCCCGGAGGCTTGCGTCTGTTGTGAGGACCAGCTAGTTCAGGGAGGACAGGGATACTATCCCTGCTCAGATGAGCTTTCTGCAACCACCACTGGAGGCGAGAGCATATCGAAAAGTCTTGAAACTGCGGGTTCCAACGTGACAGAGCGCTGAAGGGCTCACATTTGGCCTAGCTCATGGCACTACTTCCAGTGTTGCTGCCATCAACCCAAGAACTTTGAGATAGCTCCACACAGTTGGGCGTATTGTGCTCAACCACCAATGCACTTGCCCTGCTTGGTGATGAACCAGACTCCCAGATATTCCAACTGGGAGGGCATGAGCCTGCTTTTGTCCAGGTGTTTGACCCAGCCGAGTTCCTGAAACGAGGAGGTCACCTTGTTGGTCATCCAGAGACTCTTCCACGGACTTGGCCCGGATGAACCAGTTGTCAGAGTATGGGTGCACCGGGATTCCCTCTTTTCTCAATGCTGCTGCTACGACCATCATAATCTTGGAAAATGTTCTGGGGGAAGTGGCTAGGCCAAGAGACCGTGCCTGGAACACGTAATGGCAACCCAGTACCAAAGTGTAGGAAACGTTGCGGTTCTTGATGGATTGGGAGTGGCATGGAGACACCATGAATATGTCCTGAGGAGTGCTGTGAAATTCTAGTGCATATCCTTCTTGTATGACTTCCAGTATTCATTTGTCCGAAGTGATCTCGACCCACTGCTGGTAGAGGGACAGTCAACCCCTATTCTCCGCGTTCAGAGGGTGGGTTGGCAAAATTTCATTGGGTGATTTGGGACGAACTTGAACCTGAGCATGTCCCTCTCTTGGGCCAACGACTACAAGAGGATTGATAACTCCCAAACAGCCAAGACCTCCAAAGTGTCTAATTTCTATAGGGGCAAAAGTGTTGGGAGCCCCTGCAGACACCCCTCATAGGCAAGGGGCACTGTAACTGCTTTCTCTTATTTTCTGGTAGCCGGGGAACTGGAGACTCACTCCATTTACTTGCCAGCTTTTCCAATTTGCTTCTGAAAAGGTATGATCCTTTAAAGCAGGGGTGGCAAACTCCGGTCCTTGACTGCAGAGGCCCGTTTAAGGGTGGACTCCATCTGTCTATCGTGCACATCATTTAAGGCCACTCTTCCCTCCACTGGGATAGTTCTTCACTAAGATGGCATAGACCAGCCCATCCACTTTTAGGCAAACTCAAATGCTCTTTCATCCAGTGGGTATAAAGCTTCTAATGCATCCCATTCCAGGTCAATCAACTCCTGGATGGCTTCTAGTACTGGAAAGTAGCAAGCAGCTTTCCATAGGGCAATCAGAATAGGATTCTTCTTTGTTTTCATCAAAGTCCACCCCAGGGCCTGGGAAGCTAGGGACGGCAATTTGTCTCCTTGGAAAAACCGTAACATGGTCAGATACAGTTCTAAGCCATCTTCCAAGGAATCAGTATCCTCTTCGTCTGTGCTGTCCAGGACCCTGCCAGGGATACAGTGGGTGAGATGGGGCTTGCCTCGAAGTCCGCCGATAGGACTGGGCGAGGGAGGGCTTACTGGCTGAGGTTCCATTCGGCTAGGGGCAAGTGAGGTAGCAGACTGTGCCTGTACAAAGGCTTGAAGGCCCTAGAAAAATTCCACCCAAGAAAAAGGCAGCCGGGTCCATGCCTAACCTAGGAGGTATTGGGGTAAGTGCCGCTGAATTTCCCTCTCCCATGGATAACCCAGTCATAGGCGTACTCAGATCTAGAGTACTGCCAGTTAAGGCTGTGGCTAACCCATCCTCTGAATGGGAAGAGCCGAGCTTAGCAAAGTCAGGGGACACCAACACTCCCCGTACTTCCTCACAGTGCTGACATAAGTTGGAATCCAGGTCAGACTGCGAAGATCTAATATGACAAGGAGCGCAGAGGCACTGGTGACAGTAATTGTGCATTGTCAGTTCATGATTAAAATTTTATGCTTACAGATTTCAGGTGCCTAGCTGGGACACAGCAAGGTGCATGCATAGCCCGTGCACCTGGCTTTAATCTGTTTTCTGCGCTTAGTAGGTTGTGCGCTTATGTATGCGCGTAACATTATGCGTGTGCGGAGCCGATGCACTGCATATACCTATGTTCTATGGAGGGCAATATGGCATGCACAAAGATGCACACAAGATGGCACCACCGTGGCCTACTATGCAGTGGGCTGACCAAGCCTAATGTGGGGCCTAGCACACCAGAGGGGGCCAGTCAACCTGCTCGGAAGCCCATGCCCCCTTAACCCAATGGCATTGGGAACATCAGTACAGCGTGCCAAGCAAAGAGACCAGTGGGGAGGTAAATACCTGGGGACAGTGCTTACCGGCTGGGTACAGAGATGGCCTCTGGCTATGGGGGAGGGCTTTGGCCGTCACTGCCAAGCTCAGCTTCCTGCACCCGCTCCTTTCAGCGGGTTAAGTAGCAAAGTCCACACTGGGAACCGAACCAAGGCACACCTCTGAGTGATCTTGGAAATCACCTTAGAAATTCTCAACTTGGGGAGGGACCTTTAGGTATTAGCGAAGGAGAGCAGGGCTCATTTTTTTTCTCTGAAGGGCTGAGGTTATCTAGGGTGACATCAGTTTTGAAATGTGACTGAATCTCCAGCTGCTGGCATGGGAGCATAACCCATTGGTCCCGAGTCCATCTGGCTACATGCTAGGAAATGAGGAATGTGTCTCATGTACCAACCTATTATGAATACATTTTATGTAAACCAGACTCCGATGTAGAAAACAACCCCCTTCTCCCCCCCCCCCCCCCCCCCGGAGCAAGAGTTTGGTCACATTCTAGTCCACCGATCACTCCTAGGGGTTCAAGCAACAGCTTGTCTCCCAAGATGTTTTCTTTCCTTGCCAATCAAATAGCCCTAACAGTACACAAGAGCCTGTTTCTTCTTTTTTCTATGCATTTTATATTTTCAGGTGGGACAGCACTAAATTATCTGGAATAAGAATTTTGTTGGCCACCCGATTTCTGCATTTACTACTATCCTTAACTTGGAGACTTGTGCAGACTTTTCTTCTAGGATGACTAGGGGCACCCCGCCCCCCTACAATGTGAAACCTCTCTAAATTGGTTCTCCATCCATGGAGAGAACAAATTTGGAGTGGATAATTTGGAAGGTTAATCCCTTCGGCAGATTGGAATGAAAGCCACCAAAACAAAGTGAGTTTTTATACAATACAGACATGATCCAAAATAAAATGGGGTCTGCATCAGAAGACATGTGAGACCTGCAGACTTAAGTATGCATACCCTAGAGGAAAGGAGGGGCATGCAGGAAATATGATTCAGATATTCAAGTACCTGAAAGGTAATAATGCAGCAGATATGAAAATGCCAAAAGGGTAGATTCAGATCGGCAGCAAATTTTTTTTTTTTTTTTTGCACAGAAAGCATGGTGGAAACCTGGAATGCCCTCCCAGAAGAGGTGAAGACGACAACTGTGACAGAATGCCAGAGGGCAGAGGATGGAAATGAAGATCCAAGATACAAATTTGGTGTATGATTTCTGTGTGAGGTAACCTGCACGGAGTAGCAGTTACAACCCCAAAGATATGCTGGGCAACTAGAGACCATTTTAGTCTATTTGCATCACAGACTGTATTAAAACCCAACTAATTTCTACAGATGCCCACTGGTTTATGCGCTTGTCTCAATCCTACATTATTGCAATGTTTTGTACTTGAGATTATCTGGTAGATTGATTTATAGAGCCTACTTGCTACAAAATATGGATACCTCATTGATAACAGGCTTTTAGCCTAAATAGTTGATCCCGTTCATCATAGTAATACAGAGACACCAGGGGAAGATGGAGATGAGAGTTGGAGATGGAAGTAGGGGAGATGGGTGGGGGGGGAGGAGGGTAGATGGAGGGGTAGAGGGAAGGGGGATATCCTGGTAAGATGTGGCAGTACTGCTGCGATTTGAAAGAGATTAGTTTTAATGTACTGTTTAGTTAGTGAGCCTTTGGTTTTACCTTATTATAGCCTTGTATTATGTTTAAGGATATGTTTTTAGTATATATGTATTTGAATGCTGCTACTGCAATTTCAATCAATGTAAACCGCCTTGAAATGAATTTGAAAGCCGGTATATAAGGTTGAATAAATAAATAACAGAAAAAATTAAGCTTGATTTCCAATTGTGGATAGAGCCAAGTTTAAATTCTTAACTTCTAGCACTTCAGACTATGGGGGACAATGGTCCATTGTATCTGTGAAAACCTCGAATGCTATCAGCTAGGATGAACTGAAGATCTCCAAGGGTGTTTTTACATCTGCCTCACCTTCAAAAGGTAAGAAACATTATGTAACTAGGGGCTTTTTCACAGATGGTGTCTTCAAAGCAGGAGCAAGCTACCCTGATGACAAATGCATAGAGGACTGATTCTTGCATATTTCGGTGCTCACTGTATTAAGGATTTATGTGCAGATAGTGCCTTGGGTGGTGAGGGTACTAATAGCACAGATACACCCGAGACTGATTTTGAGCACTGGCGGTTCTACAAAGCAACACCTTTACTGCAATGCATGGTTAACAGGTGGAGGGACAGACCTCGGAGGGGCCTGAAGGAGGCTCCTGCTAGGAAATCCAATATCAGGTTAGATTCCAAGAGGTACTGGCCACTTTAGTGGTGGGCGGACGTGTTTGACTCCTTTCAGGAAGTGTGAAGCTATGCTGTCGCCCTCGCTCTTGGAGCCGTAGCATGACAATGCTACTACCTGTACCTTGATGGAGTTGAGGGATAGACCCTTCTGTAGCCCGTTCTGCAGGAATTCCAAGATCACGGGAACTTTAATTGAGCGTGGTATGTTGTCGTGGTCTTTGCACCAGGCTTCGACTACTTGCCAAATCCTTATGTACGTTAAAGATACGGGAAACTTGCGTGCTCGGAGTAGTGTGTCGATTACAGCCCCCCCGAGTATCCGCTCTCAGGCGAGTCCTCTCAATGGCCAGGCTGTAAGAGAATTGAGTTGGATCGGGCCTTGCTGCAGCAGGACTGTGTGGAGGTGGTGGCAGGGGGGTCCCTGCTAGTAGTCTCCTCGTGTGTGTACCACGGTCAGTACTAGTCCCCTGTGCAGCTGTATCTTGTGGATGATTCCGCAAAATAGGAGCCACGGCAGGAAGGTGTATAATAGGGTCCCCTGTGGCCAGGTCATCGATCCCCTGAGACTGAGGTTCCTGCCTGCAGCTGAAGTACCTGGGTACTTGAGCGTTGGACTGGTTTGCCAGAAGGTCCATGTCTGGTGTCCCCCACCGGTTCTCTATCATTTGGAACGCTGCGGGCGACAGCTTCCATTCTCCTGGGTCTAGACTTTCTCTGCTGAGGTAGTCTGCCATGATGTTGTCTTTCCCGGTGATGTGGATGACAGATCTCCTGGAGGTTTACTTCCGCCCATGACAGAGGGTCGATTTCCAGAGACACCTGTTGGCTTCTGGTTCCCCCCGACGGAGAATGTAGGCCACTGTCGTGGCGTTGTCCAACATTACTCTGACCACTTTGTCTTGAAGTCTGTGAGCGAACTGCAGGCAGGTTAGTCTGACCACCCGTGCTTCTAGGCACGGGATGTTCCATCCCGACTGTGTTCCACTGCCCTTGGGCAGTTAGCTCATTGCAGTGTGCACCCCATCCTTGTAGGCTGGCGTCTGTGGTGAGCAGGGTCCAGGTTGGTGAGGATAGCCTTGCCCCCTGGTTCAGGTAGCTGCCCTGCAGCCACCATCGTAACTGGGTCCGGACCCTGCTCAGGAGTGATAGACGAACGGCATAGTTCTGAGACAGTGGATTCCATTGCAATAGGAGCGAGCGCTGTAGGGGGTCTCAATGTGAGCTCGTGCCATGGCACTACTTCCAGTGTGGATGCCAGACAGAGGACTTGTAGGTAATCCCATGCTGTGGGGCGAGGTTTGCTCAGCAGGATTTGTAACCGGTTCCTCAGTTTTGATCTCCTTGTGGGAGTCAGGCTGTTCCCCTTCTTCTAGGGGCTCTGCTTCCTCTTCAGACTTGTCCGTGTCCCCATAGGTGGGGCTTCTGGGCGGTGGAAACGTTTGTCTAGGCCTAGCGTGGCCCGAGGGATAAAGGTCTTCTGGTGGAGACTGTGGCTGTTTAGCTGGAGGCTCCGTCTGTACGTGGATGAAGGTGTGTAGCCTTTTGAAGAATTCCACCCATGAGCTAGACGCTGGGTCCCAAGCTAAGGAGCGTTGAGTCCCTAGAGGTCCCTGTCTGAGGGGGTGTCCTGCTGGAATTTGCTAGGTCCGGGGTACTTACTGAGGAGCTAGTACTCTGTCCTGGGTGGACTGGCCCTGGCCTGGATCTCCCAGGACCTCCTCGCACTGGGTGTTGGCCTCTTCGCTTTGTGCGGCTCTGATATGGCATGCTGGGCAGAGGCCTTGAGCTCTGTTCCCGGTGGTGCCATGGCTATAGGCACGCAAGTATTTTGTGCGCCCGGATCGAGACTGCGGACAGAGCGGTGAATAGGGCCAATATGGCGACGGTGACCACCTCGAAGGGTCTCCACATGGGAAGACCATTGAAACTAACCAAGGCCTGGCCCTGCTAGGGAAGATCAACCCGGCGGCACAGGTCCCAGCTGGCGACCTGCGCGACTCCTCGAACCTCTGAGACCAGAGTCAATGCTGAAGTTTTCTACCTTACCATCGGCGCTTCCCGGTTTCGTCCCGGGCGGTCTCCGGCTGCAGGGGGAGAGGGCAAATACCTTCACTGCCGTGCTCTAGGGTGCACCCGCTGCGCCCAAGATTGGGGGCTAGGTCCTCACCGCGATTCGGCCGTTGGACAGAGGCTCACCTCTGAGGGACCACAGAAATCACCTCGGGAATTCTCAACTGGGGAAGGGACCAGAGGGTATCACCGCAGGAGAGCGGGGCTCGTCTTCAGGGGTAAGTTTTCTCCATTGAATTTTGTTCTAACGCTGTGAGAGCGTGCAGATAGTCCAACTGCTATGGAGACTGAAAATACTGAAGAGCTGCACTTCCTGCAGGGGTATATGTACAAGGGGCTGACGTCAGATTTAAATCTGATCAGTCTCCAACTGCTATCAGGAGTACACTATACCCATTGGTCCTGAGTCCATCTGCTACACACTAGGAAAATTAAGATTGCGGAGTCACAACCCAGGTGTCTTGGACTGATCCTGGTACGTACAGGGAAATTAAGATTCTACAGAAGAAGGCTGGATGAAATTAAGTTACTACTTCTCCCAGAGCCTCCTTTCAATATCTTAGTTCTTTTCTTCCAGTATCTCCTTTCCACCTCTCCCCAGAATTTCTCCTCTCCCTCTAGCACCTTCCTTCCAGAAGGACAGTTCCCTGTGCATCCCTCCTCTGGTGCAATTTCAGTGGAGACTTCCTTCTTCCTCTTGTGGTGTGGATATGGTCATGGCCTCACTATGCATATTGCTCCTGCACTTGTTTTGTAATATGTATTGTCCAGAACCAGTTCTTGTGCATCACATGCTGTTTGCCTTTTAAAGGAGAAGATACTTTGGGAGTGGGGTGGGGACAAATCACACACAAAAACTGGGAATTTATCCATGAAAAGTCAGTCCTCATGCCTAGCGATACGTAGATGTGTCATGTGGCTTCCTTCCTGGATTCCGTTTCATAGTTGCATTGGAGGACTTATGCACTTTCAGTTCACATTTTACACATGCTTCAATGCCACTGATGTTTCTGCTTCAGTCTGTCAATAAATGTATCTATGCTTTCTGGAAAGCTCTGCCTCCATGTGCAATGACTTTATTGATGACGCCATGATTCAATTTGGGTGGCATATTTTTCAAAGTCCAACAGTGGTCTCTGCAGATTGGAAGTTTTTAGGTTTGGCTAATCTGGGTCTTCCCTATCTGAAGATTCAGCCCTCGAGTCAATGCTTTTGAGGATGAAGATGAATGGTGATTCCACAAAGCAGATCTGCTTTTCCTGGAGGCCATCTTCACTGCTCAAGTTATTTGGGAGCCAGGGGACATTAGCCAAATTGTGCAGCCGCTGGAACTAATGTCCTGGACCTAGGTAGCGGTAACAGATTGTTCCCATCAGTTTTTGACAAAAGGCGGCCCTACCAGCAGCAAGCCTGAAATCCACTTTTTTTTTTTTTTTTTTTTTTAAATAGCTGTAATAAATCTTTTTTGTAGTAATGAAAAGTACTGTTAAGATTTTTGCTCCCTGAAGCAATCCCTATTTTGGTAACTGAATTTTCAGTCACGGAGAGACTGTAGTAACAGTCAGTGCAATAGCTCGGACAACACACCCTGAGGAGACCGAGCCAACGCTCACCTGAAGTTGTCACCCACAGATTATGTCTAATTCAGCCCTCCTTACTGACAGAAAAATAGGAGTGCTGGATCACCCCATCTGCAACTAAATGTACTGTTTGTCTTAGAGAAGTCAGCAAGTCTAACAGATTTTCATACCTTCAGGTCCTGCCAGCTACAACGGCTGGAAAGGTTTTCAACAATCAACCTATACTCTGTTCTAACAGGTGGTCCGTATTTGTCTCTTCCAGTCCTCTGACTTCTATAGCCGCCGCCACCGCCGCCACCACCACCTCCGCCGCCACCACCACCTTTATTGTATACAAAGAAAGACTTTAGATGCAGTTATATTGACAGGATAAATCTAAACATTATAAATTTATGAATGTTTAAGATTAAAAAAAAAAAAAAATCTGACATTACAAGAGTAGGACTTAAATCATAGACCTCCAATATAACTGTGACTTTGCCTAAGTAAATATATCTAAAATTAAGAGAAAAATAAACAGATCGCCTTAAAGATGCTGCACCTAAGATGTTAGAAGTGACTGCTCTTCTTTACCTTGCTAAGTTTTATTTTACAGGTCATTGTAAAATATAAAACTTAACTTATTACATGCATTTCTATATTTTACATATATTACTAGTTACTCTAAGTACTTACATCACAGTAGGAGGTTTTTGGTGGCCACAACAACACGCAAGGTAACAGTCACCTAGTTCAGATTAACCAGTTTTGTCTAACCCTTGGAATCCTCACCATCACCCTGCGTCTAATGGCAAAAGGCTGCTGTCATCATGGCTTCCGGTAAGGTCAGCCAAAGGGTCATAGGGCAAGGGTCACAATGTATGGAATAGCCAAGGCCAATCAGGAAAGGCAGTCATCTTAGTCTCAGTGGACTCAGCCTCAGCCCCACTGGTCACTTTCAAATTGAAACATCAAGGACTTGTTAAAAATTCGGAATTCAACATGCAACATTAAAATACAAGTCAAACATTTAATTTATATATATTTTGAACGAAAAATAGTACGAATTCCTCCCTCCCCCCACTAACCCAATTCTACAAATAAATTAGCCTTCAGACTTGCTTTTGGTCAACTATTAAGTACAGAGATACCCACCTAAACCCACTCTTAATATCCAACTGAAAATACACACTTATGATTTATACACTGGCAAAGGCACCAATACAGTCTCAGAATCAAACCTATGCAGTTTGTTTCATACAAAAGGAATTCACTGTAGTAAATGTGCCCTCTCCATTAGTATTAAATCATAACAGAGCCAACATTCCATTTATACGAACACCTTTTAATATTTGTATTCTGACACCTTTTAGTAAAATCAAAATGTTCTTTTGAAGGCACTCATAAGTGCATATATAGTCACCTCTGGGATGAATGACTGCCGACATTACATTGTACGCCTTTAACAGCAATCACAGCAGAACTTTGACGTTGGGCAAGCTAGCTTCCTAGTCTGGGTCCGAAACCTAGCTATGACTAGAACAAAAAAAAAAGTTGTCTCCCAGGAAACTAGCATACTGAAGTTTGAACGAGTTCTTAGAGAAGATGCCATAATATTATTAGCCAGATAAACTAAGGCGAGTTATTGCTATTCCTAAAGCAACAATAAATAGATCTACTTTATGGGATGCGCCAGGTACTTGTGACAGATAGGCCACTTTCTAAGACAGGATGCTGAGCTTGGAGGACCTCAGTGGGACCCAGCATGACATTTTTTATGCTCTAATCCCACTTCAGTCAGTAACCATGGCTCTCTCTTATTTCAGCATCTTTCCAAAGCCCCATAAACCTTTTATGAACATGCCACCCCCCAAAAAAAAAAACAAAAACACAAAACTGCCAAACATTCTGAAAGGTGTTTGTATAAGAGGAATCCACAGCAGCAACTTATTCAGACAATGAAGTATCAAATATGCCCAACTCTCAGAAGCATATTTGTTTTTCAAGTCTAAACTGACACCAAAGAAATAAGTGGGTCTTGTAATTGACTACTTATGTCCTCATTCTATCCAAAATATGATAAGCAGACTACACAAGTAATCAACTGACCAACTTTTGTCCAATATTGTATAGTCTATTATTAAATAGAGCTACAATCTACAGTTTACAACTTAAAAAAAGTCAGACATCTAAAATGTGCTAGTGCTTTATAAGTAATGGATGCTGTAGGGGGAAGCAGTCTTCACCACTCCTATGTTCTGCTGAACTGCATAAAAAAGCTTAAGCATTTTCCTTAAACTTACTGCATAAATATGTTCTCACAGTAGTACAAATGTACTTACTGATCAAGCATATGGTTGAAACTGCAGCAATGTAAGCTTAGGCTATGAAACAGCACAAAACTTGCAAAACAAGAGCACATGCTCAAATTAAAAATCGTGGAAAATGCACCCAAGTATAATTCATATTCTCTTCAGCTTGCATTAATCAAAATCAGACTAGATTTGACCTTCAAGATACTCATATATTGGGTGAAGCTTTATCTTCCCAAATTATGCTTTTGCACTTCCAGAGCACTAATTACAGAACACCATGAGGTGTTCAAGAATAATTTGCATCTTTAAAGACAGCAGCTTGTTCACTAGGTACCACTTATGAATTTCAGAATGCACTAAGCCAATGTGCATCAGAGACACAAAATATTCATATACTTAAACCAGTTATCTGAATGATAACTGCACTCATGTATTGTATATTCCAGAAATAAACATGGCAAGTAACAATTAAAAAAAACCCTTGAACTTCAAAGCCAGCTTCTCTGCAACAAGTACAGCACCATTGTTAGGAAAGCTAAATCCTTTTTTATGCAGAAGCTTCACCTAACCTGTAATAAAATTCTTTCGGTACATAAAGCCTAAAACCAACATGCCAACTGGTGACTGTCAAATGCAGTTACCTCCCCAGAAAGACATAAGAAAAGCTGTAAGAAATGGCAACAGCATTTTCAAGTGACACAGGCCCATATCAATTGCCATGTGTACTCCTGAAATGTGCTTAAGAATGCCATGTGCCTTTAATGGCAGTACTAACTTTGACACCTCTTCAAAAATGTTAGTTCTTTCTACAAAAACAAAGATGACAAAGACCATACTTACTGCGACCACCATAGCTATATGTGTCTCTGTCTCTACGAGGACCCCTTGCATGCTCCACAATCACACGCTCTCCACACAGGTCCTTCCCATTGAGCTCATAAACTGCATCATCGGCATCCCTGGAGTCCTCAAATTCAACAAATCCATACCTGCAAGTGAATTAAGCTAAAGAGTTACAAATGATTCACAAAACTAGTCCCAGAAACGTTTGCTGCTTGCCACAGAGGCTGATCTAACTTATCGTGAATGAACGCATGTATGTGTTTTAAATTGCTTTAAAAAAATATTGATATGCTGAATTGTATAAATATTTGATATGTGCCTTATAAAACGTTTAGAATATAACACATTTATACTTTGTGGGTAAGAGTAAAATCATTTTTTAAACAGGTGAGAATGGTTAGTGCTTGAGGTTTACATCCATTACAAAATATCTCTCGTCAATGTCTAGATTCATTTCTACACAAGAGTGTCGCTAAATAGATTCTGTGCTGGTGGAATGTGGGGTACCTCAGGGGTCCTCTTTCCACCCTATTCTATAATATATACTTGCAGCTCCTGAGCAGTTTGATTTGCCATTTGGGGGTGCATGCACATATTTATGCTGACACTATCCAGTGTATCTTGATGGTAAAGAATTCAATACCACAGGCCCACTTGGAGTAAACCATACTATTATTTTAATGAGTTGCTTTAGAGTAAGCTTGTTCTAAATGAAATAGCCTGAGCTTTTGGTTGGGGGGAGATCCGGTTTTTACTCCACCTTCTACCCCAACTATTAATTCAAGCTTTGTGGACATTGAAATCAGTGAAATTGGAGCAGAACAAAATCATCAGGTGTTAGGCTAGACTCCATTTTGTCCTTGGAGAGCCATGTCGATCATGTAATTCAGACTAGATTCCTTAAGCTTCCACAGCTGTGTCTTATGTCCATTTTTAGATGAGGGCTCACTCAGATCTGTGGTTCTGAATTACTGCAATGCATTGCTTATTGTCTTTCACAATATTTTCTACATCAACTCCAGGTCTTGCAGAATGTTGTTGCAAGACTCTCTCAGGCTGCTTGCAGAGAGCATCTGCCAGACCCTTATTGTGCCATATGGAGAAATCAGTTTCTTACCTGATCCTTTCCTTGAGTCCAGACAGATGGGTTATGTCCACGGACAAGCAGACGGAGACAGAACAGGCTCGCTAACGTTGTCGCTAATAATCATCTATGCTAACCTCACCAGTATTACCTATAAACAAACTAACTCTGGACACTAAGACCTTAAGATAAATAGTAGACACAAGTTTTATATATTTTTCATTTAACTAAAAGGCTTCCAAAAATCCTATTAAATACAAGGATAAACTAGTACAAACTGGAATAGACTTTAAACCCATGGAGAACCATCTCTTGACGAAAAAACAGAAAAGTTTGGTAGTAAAGGGAAGGTCTGTACTGGCCTGACTGGAATCAAGGAAAGGAAACGAGCAGTTAAGAAACTAACTTCTTCCTCATCATCCAGTCAGACCAGTCCAGATGACTAGGATGTGCACAAGCTACTTCAAACCCACCTGCAACACCTATGAGGCAAAAGAAGCTTCCTGCCGGGCACCCATGACCAAACGATAGAGCAAGGAAGACCAAGTCACCATGTTACAGATACTTTCAGAGAAACCAACCTTAACTCCACAAAGGAAGCCACCTGAGCCCTAGTAGAATGAGCCCCAACTTGTTTGGGTGAGGAGCTATCAATACACTGCTGGAACAATTTCCTTAATCCAATGGACTATGGAAGCCTGTCAAACACCACTGAATATCACAAAGACAAGACATCCTAAATGGATTAGTGACTTCAATGTGGGGAGCATGCTCTTAAGTACATCTAAACCGTGAAGAGAGCTATAATTTACCACATCAAACTGCCTACCAAACAAACCAACCATCTCATTCAAATGAAAAGTGGAAACTACCTTTGGGAGAAAGGAAGGCACTTTACAAATTTTTTTAGGTCACTGCAGGGGTATATCTAGGGTGACATCAGCTTTGAAACCTGACTCAGTCTCCCATCTGCTAGCAGGAGAGCACATAACCCATTGGTCCTGAGTCCATCTGGCTGCATTCTAGGAAAGGCTTGTTACAAGTTTTAACACATCTCTTTCATGAAACATTAAAAAACAAAAAAACTCTACAAGATGCCTGTAACTCAGAGGATCCATCTGAGCCAATAGCCACCAGAAACACCACCTTCATAGTAAGCAGCTCAAACTGAGCACCTGCTGGGGAGGGGGGGGGAGAGACTAAACACAGATCCTAAAAAGGAACCAGAATTCTCAGAGGCCTAATATGCTTCACCTTTAGGTAAAGCGACATCTGGGCTAGAGAATAAAGGCTTACCCATTATGCACCCCTTGGAGCAAGCAATAGCTGCAAACTGAACCTTCAAGAAATCAAACACCAAACCCTCAAGAAGGCTATCATAAATTTTTATGATTAAAAAAAAAAACAAAAAAAAACCTCAAAGGGAGCATGCGTTTGGCACACCATTGCTCAAAAGTTATTCAAATAGCAACATATGCCAGAGAAGTGGAATACTTTCTAGCCTTTAACAATATTTTATCTTACAAGATTAACCCTTTTGTTAGGCATGCCTTCTCAAGAGTCAGGCCATAAGACAAAAATCTATGAAGGATCCTTACATAGAATTGGCTCCCTGAGACAGCAGATCTACACATTTCATAATACATCATTCCCTATTGGTTTGCCTAGGAGTGCCTTTGACTTATGGAAAAATTGGAGAAATTTACCTAAATTTTGTTTTCCTTAGTGTAGACAGATGGACTCAGAACCATTGGGTATTGTGCTCTTCTGCTAGCAGATGGGAGACTGAGTCAGATTTCAAAGCTGACGTCACTCTAGATATACCCCTACAGTAATCTCAGCTCTTCAGTATTCTCTTCGAAAAGCCATTGTGTATATCGCTTTGCTTAAATAACGATTAAACTTGAGTAAACTTGAACTGGTTTAACTAAATTTCCAAACTGGAGACCGCCAGTGCACTTAACCAATTAACACCGACACCGGACTAAACTGTGGGTGTCTTGAACTAGGGGTAGGCCACGGCTTACCCGTATTTATTCTCAAGGTTCTCCTTTTCCAGGGCAGCTGTGGGCAGGATGCTGAGTCCATCTGTCTACACTAAGGAAAACGAAATTATTAGGTAAGAAATTTCTCCATTTCCTAGCGTGTAGCCACCAGATGGACTCAGGAACAATGGGATGTACAAAAGCTACTCCCGGACAGGGCAGGAGGCTGCCCGTGGCCCACATAATACTGCCCTTGTGAAGGCTGCGTCTTCCCGGGCCTGAACATCCATCCAGTAGAACTGGAGAAGGTGTGTATGGAGGACCACATCACCGCCAGACAGATCTTGGCAGGCAACAGCAGCTTGGTTTCTGCCCAAGAGACTGCCTGGAACCTCGTAGAATGAGCCTTAACCTTTAGTGGTAAGGGCTTTCCTACCTCTATGTAGGCTGCCTTATTACTTCTTTGATCCAGCACGCTATGGTCATCCGCAAGGCCGCTCCTCCTTGTTTCTTCCCATTGTGAAGAATGAATAAGTGATCAGTTTTGCACACCGGTTTCGATCTTTCCAGGTATCGCACCAGGAGTCTGCCGATATTCAGGTGGTGAAGGTGGTGTAAGTCTTCTAGTCCTTATGCTCATCTGGAGCTGGTAGCGAGATTGTTTGATGTGAAACTCAAACCACTTTCAGAAGGAAGGAGAGGACAGTGCGCAGTTATATGGTTCCAGGTGTGAACCTGAGGAATGGTTCTCGACAGGATAGAGCCTGTAGTTCGGAGACATGACTAGCTAAACATATTGCCACCAGGAATACAGTCTTCAATGTTAAGAGGCGTAGTGACAGACCACGTGCTGGTCTGAAGGAAGCCCCAGCTAGGAAGTCCAATTCTAGATTGAGATTCCATAGAGGCACCGGCCACTTTAGGGGTGGTCGGAGTGGTTTAACCCCTCTCAGGAAGCAGGACAAGTCTAGATGGGTTGACAGCCGGATACGGTCCATTTCGGCTCTGAAGCAGGTCAGTGCGGCTACTTGGACCTTGAGGGAGTTGAATGACAACCCCTTCTTCATACAGTCCTGTAGGAACTCCAGAATCATGGGAATCTTGGTTGTCCACGGGAGAATCCTGCGGTCTTCACACCAGGCTTCAAATACTCTCCAGATCCGTATGTATGACACGGATGTGGAGAACTTGCATGGGTGCCAATCACGGCCTTTGAGTAACCGCGCTTCTTCAGGAGAGTCCTCTCAAGGTCCCTGTGTGGAGGTTGGTACAGAGGGTTCCCCACAAGGTGTCTTTGCATGTATGTGTACTTTAGTAGTCTCGGCCAATCTGGGGCCACTAGTAGAACTAGTCCCCTGTGATGTTCTATCCTGCAGATGTCCTTGCCCAGTAGTGGCCACGGGGGACGGGACGTACAGTAAGTCACTCTGGACAAGTGAGAACGAGAATGTCGATTCCTTGGGATTGCGGCTCTCGTCTGTGGCTGAAGAACCTGGGGACTTGGGCACTGAAACGGGTAGCCAGTAGGTCCATAGCTGGGAGGCCACAGCGATTTACTATCAGTTGGAAGGCTGTGATAGACAGCGTCCATTCCCCCTGGGTCCAGGCTCTCTGCTGAGACGAAGTCTTTTCCTGCAATGTGGAAGGCCAAGATCCCTTGTAGGTTTATCACTTCCCATGCCATGAGAGGGTCTATCTCCAGAGACACCTGTTGGCTCTTGGTTCCTCCCTGGTGGTTGATAAGCAACCGTTGTCGCGTGGTCCGACATTACTCGAATTGCTTTGCCTCAGAGTCTGTGGCTGAATTGCAGGCATGCTAGTCCGATTGCTCGAGCTTCCAAGCGGTTTATGTTCCATTCCACCTCTTCCTTGTTCCATTGTCCCTGGGCCGTCAGTTCCTGACAGTGGGCTCCCCACCCTCGCAGGCTCACGTATGTGGTGAGCAAGATCCAGTTCGGGGGGGGGGGGGGGGGGGAAGATAGGCTTACTCCTCTGCTTAAGTGGTCTTCCTGTAGCCACAACTGGAGCTGAGAATGTACCTCTGCTGGTAGTTGTAGGCGAATTGAATAGTCCTGGGAAAGTGGGTTCCATCATGACAGTAGGAGTGCTGGAGCATATGGGCCCTTACCCAAAGGACAAATTCCATGGTTGATGCCATGAGGCAAAGGACTTGAAGATAGTCCCATACCTTGGGGTGTGCCTTGTCATTAAATAGTCAATTGTTCCATCAGTTTCCTTCTCCTCGGGGGAGGGAGGAAGACTTCTGTTTAGGGTCGAAACAGGTCCCCAGGTACTCTATGATTAAGAGGGCTGCAGACTGCTCTTGCCTGTGTTCACGACCCAACCAACTTCCTGCAGCAGGTTCTACTCTGCTGGTCACCTGCCGGCTCTCTTCCGAAGACTCTGCCCTGATTAGCCAATTGTCCAGGTAAGGATGTACCAAGATCCCTTCCTTGGTGTTGCTGCTCCAACCACCATGATTTTGGTGAAGGTTCTGGGGGCAGTTGCTAGGCCGAAGGGTAGTGCTCGGAACTCGTAATGGTGACCCAGTATCATAAAGCACAGGAGGCGCTAGTGATCCTGGACTGGGATGTGAAGGGAGGCTTCGGAAAGGTCCAGTGAGGTTAGAAACTCTCCCAGTGCACTGCCATTATTACGGAGCAAAGAGTTTCCATGCAGAAGTGTAGAACCTGCAGATGATTGTTGATGTTCTTCAGGCCTAAGATGGGTCGGAAAGATCCTTCCTTCTTGGGAAGGATAAAATAGATGGAATAGCACCCCATATTTTGTTGGGGCGTGGAAACCAGAGTTATTGCCTTCAAACTGAGTAGTCTTGTTAGAGTGGTTTCTACTGCCAGTCTCTTGGAATGGGAGTGGCAGGGTGACAAATTTGTCTCGAGGGATGCTGCAGAACTCCAGAGAGTAACCTCAAATGATGTTTAGAACCTATTTGTCCGATGTTATCTCGACCCATCTTTGGTAGAAGAGGGCAATCGACCCCCTATATCCTCTTCTTGTGGATGGGTCGGCCCATTCTCATTGTGGAGCATGGCTGGAGCCTGCCCCCCAGGCCTGCTCCCCAAGGTCTGGGACCTTCCGGAGGGACAAGGTGCCTGGAACTGCAAGTTCCTGTAGGGTCTAAAGCGCTGAGATCCTCTGCCCTTGGTTCTTCTGGGGGAGGGACGCTGAGATCTTTTACTCCTATCTTCCAGTAGCCAAGGCACTGGGGATTTGCTCCATTTGCTAGTTAACTTCTCCAATTCATTTCCCGAACGAGAGAGATCCTTTAAGAGGCATTCTTGTGAGATTTGCTTTAGATGTCATGTCCACAGACCAATTCCACAGCCATAGTTGTCTTCTGGCTGAGGTGTGTACCAGGTCTGAGCTTGCGTCCGTGAGGAAGGCTGCTGCAGGAACCATCATCTCACCGGTATACGTTCTTGAGTTATTTGCCTCTCTCGAGAGGAGCAAGCAGGAAGCAATCTGCAGTGTCATTGCTGTTGCGAAGGCCTGCTTAAGGACTGATTCCAATAGTCTGTCCTGAGTGTCCTTCAATGCAGTCCCTCCCTTAACGGGAATCGTTCGCTTTCAGACGGCACAGACCATATTATCCACTTTCAGGAAACTGCAGGCATTCCTTGGTCCCTGGTTCTAGAGGGTATAGGGCTTCCAAGGCCCAACCCCCTTTGAAGCTGGCCTCTGGGGCATCCCATTCCAGATCAGTTCCTGGATGGCTTCCATCATTGGGAAGTAGCATGAGGCCTTACAATGGGAAACCAAGATGGGGTTCTTCTTTGGTTCCGCCGTAGGGTCCATGCCAGGAATACCCAGGGTCTTCAGAGTCTGGGAAACAAGGGATGGTAATTTGTCCTTGTGGTTCCATTCCTGAAGGGATTTCTCCTTCCAGGGAGTCACTCATCTGAGATGACTGGGTCCCTGTTAGGGAAGTTCTTGGTTAGGCGAGGCATGTCTCGAGGCATCCGAGCAAGGCCAGGAGGATCTTGTGCTTCCGGCAGGGTCGAGCCTGGGACACAGCTGGGGTTGATTGTGCCTGAATGAAGGCCTGCAGGACTTGGAAAAATTCCAACAAGAGTGGGTCCATGTTATTCCCAGGGGCGGGGGGGGAGTAGGGGCCCCCAAGGTGCCCTCCTGTGGGGAAGCCATCTCGGAGATGCAAAGGTCTGGGGAGCTATCTTCAGTAGTTCCGGAACCATCTCCCGACAGTAAGGGACCAGGCTTTGGTTCCCCCTGGGCTTCTTCGCAATGTTGACACAGGCAGGACTAATTCAGGCTGCGCAGCTTTTATGTGGCAGGCTGCGCAAAGAGTGCCTTCTGGCCTTCTTGGGCACAGTGCCATTGTTTTTAATGTGTTTGCGCGTGTGCAGTTGTAAACGCAGCTGTGAGTGCCGCTATGCGCCGTCTGTATTGGACACGCGTTAAAGTTAGGTACATCGGCCGGCCGCCCGACCTGCCCCGCGTGTACCACCGGCAAGAAGGGAAGATGGCGCCAGTGACCCCCATGGGTCTCCACGTGTGTGGACCCTTGCACCGGATCGGGGCCTAGTCTAACAAAGGCTGCTCAACCCGATCAATGCTCCCTTCTACCCTCGCCGGGACAGATTCGGTACAGCGATCCGAACTGTGGAGTCCAGAATTTAAAGGTTTTTTTCCTTACCTGGTCTTGGCGCTTACCGATCGTGTGCCAGATGGTCTCCAGCTGCGGGGGGGGGGGGGGGGGGGGGAGGGAATTACCTTCACCACTGCGCTCATTTCTGCACCCGCTGCCTTTCAGCCACACTGGGGTGCTAAGTCCACACCGGGAACTGGCTACCGGACCAAGGCACACCTCAGGGACATCAGAGATTAACCTCAGGAATTTTCAACTGGGGAGGGACCCTTCGGTATCACTGCAGGAGAGCGGGGCTCGATCTTCCTTAAGATAAATTTTGTTTCTTCTTTGCTGTAATTCTTAACACTATTCTAGTGTGTGGGATAGTGTCCGCATCTGCTGGGAGATAGAAAATACTGAAGAGCTAAGCTTACTGCACGGGTATGTGTAGTATGACGTCAGCTTTGAAATCTGACTCCTTCTCCCATCTGCTATCAGGAGAGCACAATACCCATTGGTCCCGAGTCCATCTGGCTACATGCTAGGAAATTGGGAATTACATGTATTGGGCATCTTCTGACTCAAGGTCAATTCATTGTATTTGGGGACTTAATAGCTAAACATGGTCTCGCTTCTGCAGATTTTTTAGTATATGCCCAGCTGCAACACTTTATCCTTTCATGTAGGAATAATTCCTCATGGGCTAAGGGCAAGACTGTTTGAACACTTTTGTGAACAAGCAGATAAGCTAAGGGGACTGGTCTCCAAATTATATCGCCTGATCAACAAAAATCGCTACCCCTTTCTCACACATTTGAGCTTGGGAGGCAAGTGAGCATCTCTGATTGGGATTTATGAAAACCAGTAAGATTTCTCTATCTGCAGCCCTCCAAGAGAATTGTTATAAAATGCTATAATCAATGATATTTGACACCAGTGCGTCCGCATGTAATGTACCCTTCAAGAGCAGACACTTGCTGGCGAGGCTGCAGGGGTCCTTTTCCATATTGGTGGTCTTCTGATCAGATATTGAAATACTGGCATCAAATTATAGGGTGGATATCTTTGGTTCTGGGCTGGAAATTGTCCCAAGTGCTGGCTCAGTCCTTAACAAACCAACTAAAGGCCTAAATAAGTATCAGCAGAGATGCTGCCACCAGGTCTATATCACCACTCATTGTGGCAATAGGCATCAATCCCATCTCTCAGTCTGTATATATTACAGCCTCTCGAGATCAGCAATTGTCTTCTTTTCAGAAGACTTGGCAGCCTTACGCTGACTGGTACTCTAGTACACTATGTGATGGGGGGTCTCTATTTCACTATTTTTCTGGCTCTCATCACCTAGGCTGCAGTGCAGAGTTCTTCTTGGGTGTTTCATTCCTTAGATTTGTCTGTTTGAAGGATTAGTCTTAGTCACTAGATCACCCATCACTTAGCCTTCTGCTGTTTGACTATTAAATTGTGCCTCCAGATAATTTGACTATTTATGATCCATGCCATGTATTTTTATTATACTACTATATTCACATCTATATCTTCATGTTTAAGCAGGTATTTACACTTTCTGTTATGGGGGTGGGTATATTGTTGTTTACACTTGATTGAAATATGCACACACAGTTCTGCTGCCTTGTTATTTAAGATCACTTAATTTCAATAAAAAAGAAATGGCATCCACTGTCCAATTTCACAGTCAAATAATGGAGAAGTTACTTACCTGATAATTTAGTTTTTGTTGGTGTAGACAGACTCAGAGCCAGTGTGTTATGCTCCCCTGCCAGCAGATGGAGGCAGAGCAAGCTGACTTCACACTATATATACTTCTGCAGTGACCCAGCCTGCCAGTATTCTCTCCAAAAGCAACTGTGGACAGACTTGCAAAAAAAAAAACAAAAAAAAACAAAAAAAAAAAACCCACATGATTAAAAGACAAGCAACCATAACTGTATTCAACCAATACTACACACTGAACCCAAGTAAGAATATAGGTACCCCAATCTAGGGACTGGAGGAACAATTACCAGTAATCCCTTGGGACCCATATCCCCATGGAGGACTATTGTCACAATCATTCAGCAGCCAAGGGCAAGAAGCTGAGTCTATCTTGTCTACGCAAAGGAAAACTAAATTATGAGGTAAGTAATTTCTCCTTTTCCTAGCATGTAGACAGATGGACTCAGAACCAGTAGAATGTACTAAAGCTACTCCTAAGCAGGGCAGGAGGCTGCCCATGGTCCAGTCAACACCACACATGCAAAGGCTGCATCCTCTCAGGCTTGCGCATCCAGACAATAGAACCTGGAAAAGGTGTATAAGGAGGATCACTGACCGGAGATAAACTAACCTCTACCCATGACAGTGCCTGAGCCCTATTGGAATGAGCCCAATCCCGAGTAGGCAACAGATTCTCATCATCAGCATACGTGACCGTGATTACCTCCTTAATCCGGCAAGCTTTGTAGCCCATGAAGCTGGTTCGCCCTGCTTCCTTCCACCATAAAAGGACAAATAGGAGATCCAACTTTTGGAGAGGTTCAGAAACATCCAGATACCACATTACAATTCTCGACATCCAAGGAATATAGGAGGCAATATTCCTCCGCGTCCTAGATCTTATCCAGGGATGGCAAAGAAATGTATGGATTCAGGAGACCGGGAAGTTGTGCCTACCCTGAGACTGTTTCTCGAGTGGAGTCCGGTGGCCTTGTTGAGGCCAGAGCGTTTTGGTGGTCCGGCGAGGTAAACAGAGGACATGCCCCCAAATGACATCATAGGAGGGCAACGTTAGAGGAGTTAAGACCTAACTCCGAGCGGTGCAGGGGCGCGCGGCTTTGTCATCTACTAGAATCTTCGCAAAGAACTTTTTCCTTTTTAATATCAGCGCAACTTTCCCTCTCCAAACAGCGGGATACCAACTATTTCAATCTAAATAAGCTAAGTATCTTCTTGCTCATTTATTATTTGTATATTGAAATGTTTCCTAAGAATGCCACACTCTGCTCGGAAACGTAGAGCTCGAGAAAGGTTGATTGAAGGTACTTTAGCTAGTCCAGTGTTGGGCCCCATGGATGCCCACATTAGGAGAGGGATTATATTGCCGGGTGATAAGTCGCTAGAGGGGACCCAGGAAGGCATGGTTTCCCCTCTTGACTTGGAAATCTTTGTCCCCGGATAATAGAGCTCCTCCTGAGAATCCTGCGACAATTAGATCAGAATCATCTGGAGACGCCACCCCTCCATTAGAGAGAAATGGAGGAGTAGAGGATGACTCAGGAAAATCGAATTCAGCCGCAGGAAATACCAAAGTATTTGGCAGCTTGGAAGGGGAAATTGCTGAGGGACAAGAACTGTTTCGGGATACAGACTCAAGTTCTGAAAAGATATTTGTTGATATGGTTGATCCTTTACCTTTAATAAGGCCATCGATAATTTCTTTAGAGGCCATATGGGAAACACTAGTGGTTTTAGATAAGAATGTTACCTTGCAATTGAAACCGGTTATAAAAAAAATAGAAAATTTAGATTTGAAATTGAAAAATGTTATCCTGGAGATCAGGTCATGGCAAATGTTTCTAAGGAATCTAAAAGATTAAGTGACCAGAATGTTATGATAATTAAAGGAGAATCCGTATTTATCTAGAAAGTTAGAGAATTTAGAAAATCAAGCACGAAGTAAAAATTTGAGGTTGGTCAATTTTCCAAAGCTTCCGACGATTTCAGCTAAAGAAATGTGGAATAAGTTTGTTCTTGAATACTTAAAAGTTCTCCAACAGGCTATGCCACCTCTTAACCAGATTTATTATATTCCTTCTTGGAAAAATGTATCAGAAAAAGGGCAAGATTTTCAATCAATTACGCCCTTAAATGTGACTGAAATGTTGGAATCCACAAATATGGAGGAGTTACAGGCCCTCCACATTAATTGTATCTTTTTTTTTTTAATTAAATTCAGATAAAGAGTGGATCCAAAAATTATTCTTTAGAAACATTAAGGAAAATTTCTATCAATTAAATGTAAGAGTATTTCCCGATGTGACGAGAGAGACACAAAAGAGAAGGAAGAAATTTCTTATATTAAGACCTAAACTTTTGCAAATGGGGGCGCAATATAAGTTAAAATTTCCATGCAAATGTTGCATAATTTATAAATCAGTTAAGTACTGTTTTTTTCAACCATCTCATTTGTTTAAATGTATTTCAGATAAAAACGTAGAGTCTTCCGACAGAAGTAGTCCCTCAATGATGCAACAAATAAGCTCTATATTATAGTTAAATAATCCCAAATTAGATTGTTAATATTACTTTAAAAATTTTTCTTTTTGTAATGCCTTTATTATTTTCAATGTGGTATTCCTCTATGTAGAGAACTAGGAAAACTCATGTGGTTTGATGATATGATTCATTGGGTAATGTAGCTTAATGGTCATAATCATAAGCATGTAATTTCTTGTATCAAGTTATTCTTGATGGTATTGTTTAAAACTTGAATAAATAAAAAATATATATATTAAAAAAAAAAAAGAAATGGATGGATTCAAATGAAACTCCAAGACCACTTTAGGCAAGAAGGATGGAACAAAGCACAGCTAATGCCCTGGAGTCACCCGAAGGAATGGCTCACGGCAAGACTGGCCTGCAGCTCGGAAATGCGACACATGGAACAGCCACCAGGAACACGGTCTACATAATGAATAACCGCAAGGTAAGGGTGCGCAATGGCCGAAACATAGGGCCTGCTAAAAAATCCAGCAGTAAGTTAAGACTACCAAAGGAACCGGCAAACACATGGGAGGCCAAAGGTGTTTCACTTCCTTCAAGAATCTAGCCACATCAGAATGGGACGATCAAGAGACACCATTCACTGTGCCTCAAAACATGCAAGAGCCACAACCTGAACCTTCAAGGAATTAAGGGCTAAGCCTTTAGTCAACCCATCCTGCACAAAAATCCAGAATAAGCAGGATCTTAACTGAACGAGGAAGACCACTCTCCTCACACCAGGCCTCAGACACTCTCCAAACCCACCCATATGCTAGAGAAGTGGAGAACTTATGATCACAGAGTAAAGTAGAAATCACCACAGAAGAATATCCACACTTCAACAAGCAAGCCCTCTCAAGGGCTAACCCGTAAGAGAACCAAGCTGAATCCGCATGAAGAACCAGCCCCTGCTGCAACAGATCCATGTGCAGCGGAAGACGAAGGGGGTTCTCTATCAGGAACCTCTGTAGATCTGCATACCATGGATGCCTGGGCCAATTTGGAGCCACCACAAGTACTAGCCCCCCCAGTAGACTTAGATTCTGCAAATGAGCCTGCCCACCAAGGGCCATGGAGAAAAGGCATAAAGTAACTCATCTTTCGGCCAGACCTGTACAAGTGTATCGATGCCCAGAGACTACAGATCTGACTGAAGCAGTGAGGAATCTTTGCACTAAGAGAAGTCACCAGCAGGTCTAGAGATGGAAGGCCCCAACAATCCACCATCAGCTGAAAAGCCTTGACTGACAACACCCATTCACTGGGGTCCAGACTCTCCCTGCTGATAAAGTCTGCTCTTACGTTGCCCTTTCGGCAATGTGGGAGGCAGAAGCCATCTATAGATGTCCTTCCGCCCATTCCATAGGTTGGTCAACTTCCTGCAATACTTGCTTAGTTCCTCCCGTTGATTGATGTAGGCCACTGTCTTCACATTGTCCAACATCATGCGGATTGCTCGACCCTGTAGTCTGTGGCTGAACATTGCAAGCATGCCAACTGAACCACCCAGGCTTCCAGGTGATTGATGTTTCAGGGGGCCTCTTAGGTCATCCTACTTTCCTGGGCCGTCCGTGCCTGACATAACCCTGGAGACTCACATCTGTCATGAGAACCAACCAGGTTGGGGAGGACAAGGACACTCCCCTTCTCAGGTGGCCCTCCTGCAACCACCACTGGAGGCAACAGATTTCCACTGGCAAGTAGAGACTAACCAAATAGTCCTGATGCTGCGGGTTCCAACAAGACAGCAGTGATCATTGAAGAGGCCGCATAAGCGCTGTCTCCAACGGCATGACTTCCAGAGTAGCCTCAAACCAAGCACCTATAGATAGCACCACACCGGGCATATAGTATTCACCAACTGACGTACCTAGGGCATCAACTTTTGGATCCGTGCGTCCAGCAGAAAAATCTTGCCCAGTCTCGTATCAAAGTGCGCTCCCAGATACTCAATGATTGAGAAGGTTGAAGACTGCTCTTGGCCAGTTTAACCACTCAGCCAAGCTCCTGCAGCAAGATCACCTTGTAGGTCACCAGGTTGTGCTCTTTCAAAGTCTTGGCCCAAATCAGTCAGTTGATCAAGAATGGGTTCAACAGGATCCAATCTCTTCTCAATGGCACTGATAAGACTATAACCTTGGAAAACATTCTGGGGGGCAGTGGCCAGACCAAAGGAAAGGAGCAGAAAACAAGCCTTTAAGGGCTGCAGCTGCAAAGGAGGCACATGCATGCCCCCCCCCCCTCACTCTTGCCCATTGGGGAGGGGGGCAGATCTTCTGCACACCCCTGTGGTTCTAGAATGGCCAGTTACTGAAGGAGAAAGCAGAATTACTTACCTGTAACAGGTGTTCTCCTAGGGCGGTAGGTTAGTCCTCACATGTGGGTGACAGACAGAACCTAGCACAGAAAACTTGTCAAAGTTTCTAGAACTCTGACCAAGCGCACTGAGCATGCCACTATCCATACAGGGCCCTTCTTCAGTCTCGTAGCAATTATGACAAAGACAATAAACCCAGGAGAAACCAAACTCTGCGGGGTGGCGGGCAGGTTTGCAAGGACTAACAACCTGCGGTCCTAGGAGAACCCCTGTTACAGGTAAGCAATTCTTTCTTCTACGACAAGCAGAATGGTAGTCCTCACATGTGGGTAAATACCTAGCTGCAGGCTGCTCCTATATAAAAACACCACAAAGGCAGCATTTAACTAGGTGCAAACAGGCACAAATAGTGTTGTTGGAACAAAGGGAGTCAGGCCCTTTTTTGGGGTTCAGGCTAAGGCAGGAAGAGTTGGATTTAGTTACTGAAAAGATCATGAAAGACAGACTGATCGAAATGGCTGTCACATCAGCTTTCCCTGTCTAAGCAGTAATATGAAGCAAAGGTGTGGAGGGAACTACATATCACAGCACTGCAAATCTCGTCCACGGGAGGTTAGGATTGCGCAGCTTGCCCCGTTCCTGCGTTGTCCAGGGATATTCCCAGATGAATTGACTCCCTCAGGGAGAGATCTTGCAGGAGAGGAAACCGGATTTGCCGAGGCCAATAGGGTGCGATGAGAATCATGGTTCCCTGGTCCTGCCGGAGTTTCAGAAGAGTCTGACACGAAGGGAAGCAGAGGATAGGCTCATAAGAGGCCCCTGCCCAGTGACAGAGAATGTCTGATGACTGTGCCATCCACCTAGTCGAGGGAGCAGAACAGATCCACTTTCTTGCTGTTGGGAGAAGCAAAGAGGTCCATATCTGGGGTCCCCCAAAGATGGAAGATTCGATCCATTACCTCCTGCTTCAGAGACTTGTGCAGGCGGAAAGCCCGACTCAAGCTGTCTGCCATTTTCTCTTGCCCTGGCAAGTACATGTTTCAAAGATGCCCTGGGACAGGGCCCACGACCATATCTGGACCACCTCCTGACAGAAGAGGCAGGATCCCATGCCCCCCCCCGTTTGTTCAGATACCACACCACTACCTGACTGTTGGTGTTGACCAGACTATCCCAAAACACTCAAAGGGCATATCAGATCTCCGTAGTTTCAGGAAGTTTATCTAACAATGTGCTTCCTGTGGCAACCAAAAAACCTGGGTGTGAAGATCCCAGACATGGGCGCGCCAGCCCTGGTGGGAAACATCTGTGGAGAGTACAACCTGAGCAGGAGAAGACTAAAACAGAACCCGCACCTTCAAATTAGACAGAGTCATCCACTACGAAAAGGAGTCCCAAAGTGGCAGAGTGGCTCAGATGCACACAAAGATTCACGAGTGACCTGAAACCACAGAGATCGCAGGGTCCACTGTGCTCTATGCATGTGTAGGCAAGCAAAGGAAACATGGACTGTCAAAGCCATATGCCCCAAGAGGTACAACATATCGTGTGCCGTGACCCGGGGACTTAAGAAATTGTACTTGCAAACAAAGCTAAGGTGACTGCTCGATCCTGGGGCAAAAACGCCCAAGCCTGAGACATGTCAAGCCTGGCCTCGAAGACCAGTTATGGTTTCAGGACAAGATGGGACTGAGTAGTTGCTCAGAAAACCCAAGGTCTCCAGACACGAAGAGTGGCTTCCAAGGACTGCAGTGTCCCCTGCCTGGAAGGGCTCTTAGTGAGCTAGTCATCCAGGTAGGGAAAAACCTGCACAAGCAGCTGCCTCAGATAGGCCTCCGCCCACTACTACGAAGTAGTTGGTGAAGACCCGGGGGAGCAGATGCCAACCCAAAGGGCAGCACAAGGTACTGAAAATGCATCCTGGCCACCACAAACCTGAGATACTTTCTATGGATGCAGGAAATTTCGATGTGGGCTTATGCATCTTTGAAATCAAGGAAGCAAAGCCAATCACCCTTTCGCAGGACAGGAATAAGGGCACCTAGCGAGACCATCTTTGGGATGAGGAAATACTGGGAGCAGAAGCTGCTTCCCCAATGACTGTACAGAGGGGCTTAATGCCCTGGCTATTAAGAGGGCAGACAGCTCCTTGAGTAGTATTTCCTGGGCCACTAAAAACCCCCAAGAGGGGTATGGGGACAGTCCAGAGAAAACTCCTGGAAATGCAACTGGTATCCTCGCCAGACGATGGAAAGAATCCATCGGTCGGTGATGATAGTCATCCACCAGTCCACAAAAGATCACAGCTGTTCCCCGACCGGAGGGTCTGCCGCCACGGGCACAACTGCATGGCTTATGCTCCCTCGCAGCCGATCAAAACCCTGTGGCAGGATTAGGCTGATGTGCTGGATGAGGCCTAGAGATGCATGCCTGTCTAGGGTGAGACCTCAGACCAGGCCATCGAGACCATACTCTACTAGCTGGAGGGTACTTCCTTGGCCACTAAAGAGGGCACAGAGGCTCCTGCCTGGAAGACTTTTTGCCCAAGGATTGTGGATCGAAAGTGCTAGCTGAAAGGTGTTGCAAGGTTTCATGTTGATCTTTCAGCCAAGCTACCACCTCCTTAATATTATCTCCTAAGAGATTCTCTCCAGTGCAAGGCAAGTCCGCGATACGGTCCTGAATCTCCGGCTGGAAGTCAGAGGCTCGTAGCCAGGCCATACGACTGGCACCAATGCCCACTGCAGCTATTCTGACCACAGTCTCAAAGACATCATATGCAGACCACACTTCATGCTTGTCGCATTCAAAACCTTGCTGCACAACCTTCAGAAAATCCTCCTGTAGCTGTTTAAGGTGGCAGTCTACCAGGTCCTGAACCTGCTTCCAGAGGTTTCTGGAATTGCCCCAAGGCATCTAGGGCTCTCTGTTCACACCCCGGAGGAGCCAAGTTGTGGGTGCGGGACCTCAACATTTAGGGCGGACTCCACAACCACAGACTGTTGAGGAAGCTGATGCTGCTCATAACCAGTGGCAGGCTGAACCAGATATACCTCATCTGTTTTCCAGTTAACCAGAGGAACAAATAGGCTGTTCCCTGAGGCAGACAAACAGTTCCCTGAAAATGTTGTGGACTAAGCCTGCCCCATTTCCTTTGGAGCATCAACACATTGAAGGGCCTCCAGCATCTTGTGCTGGGAGTTTTCTTCCATCAGGAGCTGGAAGGGTACCGACTCCACCACGGCCCGGAAAAAACCTGCAAATGTCAGGTCCTCTGGAAGAGAGAGAGTGGCACCTCTCCCCCAGCAGGGATGGCTCAGAAGGTAGATCCCCAGACTCCTATCACTGATTCCTCAGATGAGGGAGGGCCGGTTGTTATTCCCCCACACCCACCATGCACTGAATAGCTGAACCCATCGACACCATCAATAACCCTGGTACCGGCAGAGCCTCAGGTGCTATCGGGGCTGTCTGTGCTCTCCAGACCCTCGATTGCCCCGAGCCAAGACCATGCTTTCCTGCTCCTTCACCATTGTCACTGGATGATCTTAAGTGAGGAGGATGCCCCCTATGACCTGTGGGAAGACTATCCTCGGTCCCTAACTCAATCTGGAGAACAGATAAAGATGGCAGGACAGGACCAGAACTTAATGGGTCCTCCTTGCCCCTAGGAGTTGAAGCCCCCAATGCAGATGTTGAGGGCTCAGATATCTTGATCCCAAACTTCTCCATCTTATCAAGACATGCATGGCAACCCTTGGGGGGGTGTCAGTCATCTGGGCACAAAAAGAACAGCTATGCACATAGGGCAACCCCCTCAGGCACAAAATACAGGCCTCATGGTGGTCTGTGATGGACAGTCCGGAGGCACTGGCAGAACCCAGATCACACCATCAAAAAACTGAAAACGGTTGATGGTCGGCAGCCACTGGGTGACAGCACCATCGGTGATCTACCGCAAAGAACAAGAACTCATTGCGATGCCTTCTAGGGGCCGGAGAATGATTAAGGGATCCAGCGAGAGAAGAAAACTTTGAGAGTCTTGACTAAGTTTTCCAAAATAGGAAAAAAAGCAAGAACTCCATATCCACGAGATGAATGCTCCATGGGGGGGGGGGGGGGGGGGAGAAGAGACTGAAGAGGGACCCTGCATGGACATTGGCATGCTTAGTGCGCTTGGTCAAAGTTCTAGAAACTGAAAGAAGCTTGCCATACCGGGCTCCATCTGATGACCTCACCCACATATGGACTACCATCCTGCTTGTCCTAGGAGAAACAAAGACTCCATTTGAAGCAGGATTCTGTCATTTCCACTTGATTCCCCAGGGAATTGCCATCAGTGCTGTGGGGCTCATCTCAATTATGCAGGCAAATGTAATGTTTAGCTGCTGTCCCCTGACTTCCTCAAGCAACAAACTGTACAGATTTTTGGTTTTCTGTGCTTTGCTGCAGTCACCATCAAGAGTGGTGCTCCTACAGAGCTCTCCCTGTTGCACAAACACAGATCTCCACCAACCCTGGAGAGAAAGAGCAGCAATGTACCCAAACAAATGCCCACCACTGGCTCCTCAGCCCCATTCTGCCTCTGCTGCAGGCAAAACAACCTTTAAGAGGCAGCTGGTCATCTCCAACGCAGAAGGATTACAAGAACAAATGAAAGAAAGGTAGGAAGTATCAAGACTCCCCAGCCCAAGGGAACTAGAATCGCAGAGTTTTAGAAGTCCCCTGATCAGTGCAGAGCATAAGATGCACACTCTTCCATCTACTGGAGAAAGAATACTAGCAGGCATCTAGAATGAAGTAGTTAAAAATCTGGTGTGGAATGTCCACCAGTGTACGCTTTGAAAATAGCTAGTGTTGGGAGTCTTGAGTAAGAAATTAACACTTAGTTGATTCTTGTTAGGGCCCTGTGAAACTGACTGAAGATACATTGAGTGACAAGATAAGCATATATTTTATGGTGTGATCTCATGAGCACTTTTTTTTAAGCACATTTTGATTCTCTGGGGCAGTTTTTAAGACAAATGCTACATTACATTGACAGGTATGTCATCTTCGGTCTCAAATAATTTAGTTTAAAAAAATGTTTAAATATTTATTTTTGGATTTTAAAAATTTGTTTTTCCAAAGATTAGTTTAACATTAAAGACTGCTCTGAAAAAATTAAACTTTGGAGTCTTTTCTTTTTTGGATTATTTCAATATTTAGAAATGCTGCCAGTCTAATGAATTTTTGCCATTTTGTCTGTCCTGTCTGCTTTATTTGTATTGGTTTTTAATCTATAATTTGTACAACATTTTGGGCATCCAATTTTTGACAGGTAGGTAGTATAAAAATGTTAAATACAGAAATTAAATTAGAACAATGTTTGCATAGGCTATCAGAGCTCTTTCTGCCATTGGGAGAAGCAGAACTGTAGCGCCCACTTCTTGAATCCCTCTGATACATTTAGATAATGCATTCCCCTAGGCCAGCAAAAGAGCTGAGCAACATGCCTGCCTCCTAAAAAGCTGCTGTGTGCATCAGAAAGAGGCTTGGGGTAGGAGGGCCAAAGGAACTAAAATCTACTAATCAAGAGTCGCCCCCCCCCAAAAAAAGTCCAAAGACTTTTTCAAAGATGCTTGCAGACTATATGGCTATTCTGTTTTAGAGACACCAATGTAGGGATTTGGTTCCCTCGTGGATTTAAAAAAAAAAAAACAACAAAAAAAGACCCCACAACCCACGAGTGTAGAAAAAAAACTGCATTTTCCTAAAAATATCAGTTATCAGAAAATTTGCGCCAAGTTAAACAAAAATACATCGTTACTGTCATTTCGAAAGTCTGGATCTGTGATTAGTTTCCAGAAAGGAAAAAAAAAATCATCATACGAGACAGTAAAGAAGCTGCTCTGCATCATCTACCTTTTAATTACGATTAGTTCACAGAGCTGGGCTGCAAAGCACTAAGCCTCACTATCAAAAAAGAAACGTGAAAACGTTATTTAAAAATGCGGTTTACCCAATCAAGGAGCTTACGTGAGAAGTTAAAACAAGGCCATAAGCAAGACATGTTAAAGTCTATATATTTGTATATAATCACCTCCAAAACCCAGATGCTCCCACCCTGTCCTCGGACGCTGCGGCTCATGTCAGCAGACGTCGCTGTCCTGAGCGACGTCTGCTGACATGAGCCGCAGCGTCCGAGGCCCTGTCATTACGGTCGATTCACTGGACACCAAAGCAACGCAAGTGGGCAAGGAAAGAGCAAAGCAAATTACGACGTAGCAACGCCTGCCAATCGCTCCCGTTAGGGCGGTGCTGCTCAACACCACGTGGGCCTCCCTAGGCCAAGCGGCCGCCATTTTAGGATTCCCCGTCTCCTTTCTATCCCCCCTCCCGCCCCCCCATCATCTCGGCCACGCGGTACAGCAGCCGCCGCCTGTCCTATTCCAACGAAAACAATGCGCTAGTGGCCCCGGCGGCGACAAGGAACAGCAGAGAGGCCCGCTCTTTAATGCAAATGTTGTAACGCAGGGCCCTGTCCTCATACCAACCCGTTGCAGCGCTTAATGGTGCAAAAGTAACCCCTTTCCCCTACGCCACTAAAAAAATGTTGGTGCGGGAATTTTTTTTTTTAAGCATCACAATTCACTCCGCTAGCGAACAGTTGCAACCTTCTACTACTACTATAGTTATCTCGCGGGGTAGCTCGACAGGAAGCGGAAAAGGGGAGAAAAAAAAAGAAAGATGAAAAGGGGAAAGGCTTGTGCTTGGTCTCGCGTGCAGGCCGCGAACAGGGTGGGGAGGATAGAAGTTATTTTCTTGGCACCAAGGAGCCCGATGCGCCACGGCCTTCACATTCTAGAAGGGCACGGAGGAGGAGAGGGAGGGAGGAAAAACTCGCGCCGTAGCCAGCACGCGGCAATAGCCCCCCTCCCCCGAAGAAACTCAGGCCAGCCCGTTCGGCCCCCCCACAACGGTCGCAAACGCACCCGTTCTTCAGGTCGACCTCCAGGAGCTTCCCATAGCCCCCGAAAAATCGCTGGATGTCTTTCTCGCGGACGTGATAGCCCAGCCTCCCGATGTAGACGCGCGGCATCTTGAATCGCTTGCAGTTCGCGAAACACTAATTTCCCAGGAACAGAGTCCCGGATTTTTTTTTTTTTTTTTTAAAGCTCTTTGTTGAATCTGGTCGGACACCGATTGACTCCTCCTCCTTCTTCTTCGCCGACTGCGGCCTAGAGGACACAATGGCGCGCGGCGGTCTTTAAAGGCCACGGGTAGGGAAGGGCGGGGAGGAGTGACGTACTGCTTCGTGTTTGCATCATCACGCACGGTGACGGTCGATGCGTTTGCTGGGGACCTCCCTGAGAACAATTCGTTTCTGTGAAAATTTTCTAAATTTATCTTCTTCCAAAGCACTTCAGTATGAGAGTAAAATAGTTTCCCGTTCAAAATCACATTTACAGCATTATGGCATCTTTTTATACTTAATTGTTAAGGCACAAACCTAATCAAAATGTAATGATTTTTTTTAAACTGTAAACGTGGTCAATAAGACAATATATCAAACAGCTCAACCAATAACAGTCAACATGGAAAGTCTTGCCTAACAAATCTGCTTCATTTTTTGAAGGAGTTAATAAACAGTGATAAAGGTGAACCGGTAGATGTAGTATATTTGGATTTTCAGAAGGCATTTGACAAAGTCTTCTAAGAAGACTAAAAAGTCATTGGATAAGAGGCAATGTCTTTTCGTGGATTACAAACTGGTTAAAAGACAGGAAACAAAGAGTAGGATTAAATGGTCAATTTTCTCAGTGGAAAAGGGTAAACAGTGGAGTGCCTCAGGGATCTGTACTTGGACCGGTGCTTTTCAATATATTTATAAATGATCTGGGAAGGAATACGACAAGTGAGGTTATCAAATTTGTGGATGATACAAAATTATTCAGAGTAGTTAAATCACAAGCGGATTGTGATACATTACAGGAGGATCTTGCAAGACTGGGAGATTGGGCATCCAAATGGCAGATGAAATTTAATGTGGACAAGTGCAAGATGTTGCATATAGGGAAAAATAATTCTTGCAGTAGTTACACGATGTTATGTTCCATATTAGGAGCTACCACCCAGGAAAAATATCTAGGCATCATAGTGGATATTTTGAAATCATCAGCTCAGTGTGCTGCAGCAGTCAAAAAAGCAAACAATGTTAGGAATTATTAGGAAGGGAATGGTTAATAAAATGGAAAATGACATAATGCCTCTGTATCGCTCCATGGTGAGACCGCACCTTGAATACTGTGTACAGTTCTGGTCGTCGCATCTCAAAAAAGATATAGTTGTGATGGAGAAGGTACAGAGAAGGGCAACCAAAACAATAAAGGGGATGGAACAGCTCCCCTATGAGGAAAGGCTGAAGAGGTTAGGACTGTTCAGCTTGGAGAAGAGACGGCTGAGGGGGGATATGATAGAGGTCTTTAAGATCATTAGAGGTCTTGAACGAGTAGATGTGAATCGGTTATTTACACTTTTGGAAAATAGAAGGACTAGGGGGCATTCGGTGAAGTTAGCAAGTAGCACATTTAAGACTAATCGGAGAAAATTATTTTTCACTCAACACACAATTAAGCTCTTGAATTTGTTGCCAGAGAATGTAGTTAGTGCAGTTAGTGTAGCTGGGTTCAAAAAAGGTTTGGATAAGTTCTTGGAGGAGAAGTCCATTAACTGCTATTAATCAAGTTTACTTAGGTAATAGCCACTGCTATTAATTGCATTAGTAGCATGGGATCTTCTTGGTGTTTGGATACTTGCCAGGTTCTTGTGGCCTGGTTTGGCTTCTCTTGGAAACAGGATGCTGTGCTTTATGGACCCTTGGTCTGACCCAGCATGGCAATTTCGAATGTTCTTAATAACACTGTCATCTGAATATTTGCAGAATTCCATAAATTGATCAGATGCCATACAGAGGGTAATTATCTAAGGGACAGCTGTGAGTAAAACAGTGTTTTATACATGTAAAATTTCCTGAAAATGTTCTTACAGTTTGTGTGATTGTGGTAATTCCAGTGGGACAATTTTCAAAAGGGAAAATAACGTGCATATTTATATTCATACTTTCACTTTCAAAATTGGAGTAACTTATATGTGTATTGCCATTTAATTTATGTAGGCTGTTAAAACATTTAGTTCAGGATGCCTGCAGCACTACTTAGCTGAATATTAGGACTTAACCTGGCTATGTAATAGTGGCTGAATATCGGGCCCTACTGAATGGTTGCCACTTAGCCATTCCGCTGAATATGTGGGCTAAGTTAGGCAAATGATGAGTTTATCCAGCTAACCAGCCAAGCCTCATAGCAGCTCAATATCTACCTCAATAAGTATAATAGACTGGGACTATTAAATACAGAAAGAAGATTTTACACTGAAAACCAAAGCTAATTGGAACCCAGATACTTCTGAAAATAAAATGGAAGGATTTTAGCGGTGAAGTATTTTTCCCTCTCTATAAGAGAGAAGCCCACAACATCTACTGTTCCATATGTTATACGGTTCCATGTAAAGCTCCGCTATCTGTTGAGCAGTTCTTCGTTTTATGTAAACCGGAGTGATTTGTAGTCCCTACTAGAACTTCGGTATATAAAAATTAAAAATAAATAAATAAATAAATAAATCTATGATATTTAGATTGTAAGCCCTCTAGGGATAGTGAAATACCTGAATGTAATCTGCTTTGAAGTGCTAAAAAGCAGAATATAAAAAATACATATATAAATAGAGGTCCATTTTCCTTTTTTTATACAGCATATAGTTCAGAGTTCTACTAGTCACATTAGCTCAAAAGAAAACTGGGTTCTTTGCGGGTCTCCTACATACTCATATTCTTATTTTTTTGACGTGGCAGTTTTCTGCTACTGCTTTTTGCTCTTTGACCTTTGAAAGCTGTCCTTTACTGGGCCTATAGTGTAATGAACCGTCTTATGCAATTAAACTGGCAATATTTTGCCCATTCATATTATATTGCTTAAAAAGATACAACTTATAACAATTGCTTTTTATATTCGAGTAGCAATTTCAGCTTAAGTTTCCATATATTTGGTGTTAAAAATTTATTATTCCTTTCCCTGTTGAGATTATGGAAGAAATAATAAAAATAAGTGGAAATAAAAGGTGGCCACTCATTTTATTATTGTAAACAAGAAAAGTAGTTTAGGTGCTCTATTTGAAAACAAAGGCATCTCAGAACAATTTGTTTCATTTTGCTGGAACCACAAAACAAAAGAAAAGTCAAAATTTTCATTTTTTTTTAGTTTCGTGTTAGTGCACACTAAGTTCCGTTAAAGCACACTAACTACAAAATTAGGGGAACCCCCCCCCTCAATGAACCATTTTAAAAATGAAATAAAGCAAAAAACAACACGAAAGGAATACAACACAAAGAAAACCCACTGCAGAACCCTACACAATAGCAAGCAGTGTTTTGTGAGGATCCATGCATGGGGTTTCAGAGTTGCCCCGAGACTCGACAATGATCAGGCATGAACGAGTAGTGGAAGCTCTGGCTCAAGGCTAAATTATTGTAGCTTGGCAAGACTGGATGCGACTGATAGAATGTGATATATTGTGAAGCTGTATGGGTATTCAGGCTAGAATCATAGAAAGACTGCAGTAAGCAAGCTCTGGGATGAAGCCCAAATCAAAATTTGGAAGTGTATGAGAATTCACCAAATTCATTTGGTTAAAAAATAAAACTTTAAGAGACAAAAACATACTAGAAGGCTTTTCCAATAGTCATGAAATGAGAAAAACACTTTGGCACATCTAGCCCTACAGTATCCATACAGTAGAGTGAAACTGAGGTAAGACCTGCAGGAGTTGTTTCTGGGACACTGCTGCTTTGAGCCCTTGAATTTAGGGCCTGTCTTCCAGCTACTGATTGTTGCACGTCCCAGCTCACCTCGCGCTTCCCTCTGGGGGTCCCGGTCCCTCCGCTCCGGCTGCCGCAGCAAGTTGCCTGCGCTCCAGGCGCCCAGCGTCTCGGCTCCCTCCAGCTCCCAGGCCTCGCGGCATGACTCACGCCTGGGCTCCGCGGCCTCGGTCCCTTGGCCCTGCCCCTAGCAGCACGGGCGTGCACGGGCCGACCTTTAAAGGCGCCATGGTGGGAAAACGCTCCGTGGTGCCTAACGATGACGCCACCTGAGCCCTGTGTTCCTGCTTTCCTTGTTTCTGAGCTTGTTCCAATGTTCCTGCATCTGCTCCTGTGTTCCAGCATCTGTTCCTGAGTCCCTCCATTCCTGAGTCTTGTTCCACTACCCAGGTAGTATCTCCTCGTACTGATTACCCGGTACTGACCTCAGCTTGCCTCTGACCTCGCTTGGACTGATTACCTGGAACTGACCTCTGCTTGCCTTTGACCACGTTTGGACCGATACCTGGAACTCACCCCTGCTTGCCTTTGACCACATTTGGACTGACACCTGGAACTGACCCTTGCTTTGGCTGACCATCCTCGAACGGATACCCTGGCTTTGACCCTTGCGCTCCATTCGGACACTCTCTTTGCTCCTCCTGCGACCACCAGGTCCACCTGCCTTAAAGCTGTCTGTGGCCTTCCTCGAGCTAGACCACTAGGCGCTGCCTACTCTGACCGGAGGACCTCCAGTTCCTGCCTCGTACCCGTGGTCTTCGGTACTCTCTGTTTCGGTCTAGCTCAGCTGTTCACCACCAGCCGTGCACCTCTACTCTTGGTGGGCACACCTCTCCGCTACCTCTCCAGGAAGCCCACCTAAGCCCAGGCTGCCTGGGAATCCAAGGGCTCAATCCGCAGAGCCCCTGGGCCATTACTGGTGAAGCTCCAGCTTGCTTCTGTCTCTTCGTCTGCTCCGCCTCCTCTGGGATCCCTCAGAGGGCTGTACCAATCCTGCGCCAGGCCAAGGGTCCACCTCCAGCGCAACACTGATGCCCCTTTGCCGGGCCAACATCATCACTGGCCACCAATAAGACCTGGCCCAGGGGTGGGGGTGTCGTTTGCTCTCGAAGAGGCAAAAACCAAAGGGATTGCCCCTTTGTGAGCATCCTGAGAAGTGGTAGAAGAGATAGGTTAGGTTAGCTGTGGAGGCTTTCAGGTGGGATTTCATTGAGCCAGAAAGTATCAGCTTTATGAGATTGAGATTGAGCCATGGAGTTAGAGACCTACTTGTTTGGTTTCATACATGGTGGGGGGGGGGGGGGGGGGAAGGGGTGTTCTTGGGATTATTTAATGAGGAAGAGTATTAATGTTATTTTAGATTGTAAGGCCTGTAATAGGCCTCCCCTCCTCACCCAATGAGAATGGAGTTGGAACTTTGCTGTTGGGCTAGGAATTACATTAATATTGCTTTTTAAAAAATCTTTATTGTGTGTTTTTGAAGTCTTAGGGGTCATTTTTAAAGGCATACTGGCATATATGCATGAAGTAACCTCTGTGCGCAGTAAGTGAACTTTCAGAAGGGTGGACGTATGCACTACTGTCACTGCTGTGTAGAAAAGTATGCACATACAAAGGACCTTATCAAGGTATTCTGAGGTGTGGTTAAGAAATACGCATACATTTATTTTACAAACAGAGTACTTACATACATCAGCCATGCAGGCATCCTTTTACACCTGTGTGCAGTTTTTGGGTGGGGAGTCTGGAGCAATGGAGTAGGTTATGGTTGAACTGGTAAAGGTCAGGGTCTACTACTGCTGCCAATTTTCAAATTTCCAAATGAATTGTGTAATATTTTTGCTGATGGCATTTTTGCATATTCACATTTTATTGCCCCTCTTCACCATTAGAAAAACACAGAAACACAGCAGATAAGGATGCATCTAGTCCATCCAGTTTACTTCCTGCTACAGTGCCCTTAGACCCCAGCTGATCTCAGACTTTCCCCTCAGTTCTTTGTAATTAATTATTTTCTGTATTTGGCCTATGCTTTCTTGAACTGTTATTGTTTTTGCCTCCACTGGGAGGTTGTTCCATATATTCATTATGCTTTCTGTTAAGCAATATTTTCTAAAGTTACTCGTGAGGCAAACTTTCAGATAGCTGAAAGTTATTAATGATGAGCAAACCCAAACCTTTTCTGTTGGAAAGGAAACAGCAGAACTAACAGTCACGAAATAAAACTACAGAGGGGCGACTCAGAACCAACATTAGGAAATATTTCTTCATGGAAAGGGTTGTGGATGACTGGAATGCCTCATGGAAGAGGTGGTAAATGATTTAAAAAGGACATGAGATAGATACCGTGGATTGCTAAATATTAGATGCTGTAAATGAAAAAAGGGGATCATAGGGGGTAACCTGTATAAAATACCAGTTACTACCTTTAACAGAAGCCATGGGGGCAACCTGCACCAAGTGGCAGTTACAACCCTTATAGAATGCATGGGGGTAACCTGCACAGAGTAGCAGTTACTACCCTTACATAAGAACATGCCATACTGGGTCAGACCAAGGGTCCATCAAGCCCAGCATCCTGTTTCCAACAGTGGCCAATCCAGGCCATAAGAACCTGGCAAGTACCCAAAAGCTAAGTCTATTCCATGTTACTGTTGCTAGTAATAGCGGTGGTTAAGTCAACTTAATTAATAGCAAGTAATGGACTTCTCCTCCAAGAACTTATCCAATCCTTTTTTAAACACAGCTATACTAACTGCACTAACCACATCTTCTGGCAACAAATTCCAGAGTTTAACTGCATTGAGTGAAAAAGAACTTTCTCCGATTAGTTTTAAATGTGCCACATGCTAACTTCATGGAGTGCCCCCTAGTCTTTCTATTATCCGAAAGAGTAAAAAAAATGATTCACATCTACCCATTCTAGACCTCTCATGATTTTAAACACCTCTATCATATCCCCCTCAGCCGTCTCTTCTCCAAGCTGAAAAGTCCTAACTTCTTTAGTCTTTCCTCATAGGGGAGCTGTTCCTTTCTTCTTATCATTTTGGTCACCCTTCTCTGTACCTTCTCCATCGCAATTATATCTTTTTTGAGATGCGGCGACCAGAATTGTACACAGTATTCAAGGTGCGGTCTCACCATGGAGCGATACAGAGGCATTATGACATTTTCCGTTTTATTCACCATTCCCTTTCTAATAATTCCCAATATTCTGTTTGCTTTTTTGACTGCCACAGCACACTAAACTTACGAATTCAATGTGTTATCCACTATGACGCCTAGATCTCTTTCTTGGGTAGTAGCACCTAATATGGAACCTAACATTGTGTAACTATAGCATGGGTTATTTTTCCCTATATGCATCACCTTGCACTTGTCCACATTAAATTTCATCTGCCATTTTGATGCCCAATTTTCCAGCCTCACAAGGTCTTCCTGCAATTTATCACAATCTGCTTGTGATTTAACTACGTTGAACAATTTTGTATCATCTGCAAATTTGATTACCTCACTTGTCGTATTTCTTTCCAGATCATTTATAAATATATTGAAAAGTAAGGGTCCCAATACAGATCCCTGAGGCACTCCACTGTCCACTCCCTTCCACTGAGAAAATTGTCCATTTAATCCTACTCTGTTTCCTGTCTTTTAGTCAGTTTGTAATCCACGAAAGGGCATCGCCACCTATCCCATGACTTTTTATTTTTCCTAGAAGGCTCTCATGAGGAACTTTGTCAAATGCCTTCTGAAAATCCAAGTACACTACATCTACAGGTTCACCTTTATCCACATGTTTATTAACTCCTTCAAAAAAGTGAAGCAGATTTGTGAGGCAAGACTTGCTTTGGGTAAAGCCATGCTGACTTTGTTCCATTAAACCATGTCTTTCTATATGTTCTGTGATTTTGATGTTTAGAATACTTTCCACTATTTTTTCCTGGCACTGAAGTCAGGCTAACCGGTCTGTAGTTTCCCGGATCGCCCCTGGAGCTCTTTTTAAATATGGGGGTTACATTAGCTATCCTCCAGCCTTCAGGTACAATGGATGATTTTAATGGCAGGTTACAAATTTTTACTAATAGGTCTGAAATTTCATTTTTTAGTTCCTTCAGAACTCTGGGGTGTATACCATCCGGTTCAGGTGATTTACTCCTCTTCAGTTTGTCAATCAGGTCTACCACATCTTCTAGGTTCACCGTGATTTGGTTCAGTCCATCTGAGTCATTACCCATGAAAACCTTCTCCAGTACGGGTACCTCCCCAACATCCTCTTCAGTAAACACAGAAGAAAAGAAATCATTTAATCTTTCCGCGATGGCCTTATCTTCTCCAAGTGCCCCTTTAACCCCTCGATCATCTAACGGTCCAACTGACTCCCTCACAGGCTTTCTGCTTCGAATATATTTTAAAAAGTTTTTACTGTGAGTTTTTGCCTCTACGGCCAACTTCTTTTCAAATTCTCTCTTAGTCTGTCTTATCAATGTCTTACATTTAACTTGCCAACGTTTATGCATTATCCTATTTTCTTCTGTTGGATCCTTCTTCCAATTTTTGAATGAAGATCTTTTGGCTAAAATAGCTTCTTTCACCTCCCCTTTTAACCATGCCGGTAATCGTTTTGCCTTCTTTCCACCTTTCTTAATGTGTGGAATACATCTGGATTGTGCTTCTAGGATGGTATTTTTTAACAATGACCAAGCCTCTTGCACACTTTTTACTTTTGTAGCTGCTCCTTTCAGTTTTTTCTAACTATTTTTCTCATTTTATCAAAGTTTCCCTTTTGAAAGTTTAGCACAAGAGCCATGGATTTGTTTACTGTCTCCCTTCCAGTCATTAAATCAAATTTGATCATATTATGATCACTATTGCCAAGTGGCCCCACCACCGTTACCTCTCTCACCAAATCCTGTTCTCCACTGAGAATTAGATCTAAAATTGCTCCCTTTCTCATCAGTTCCTGAACCATTTGCTCCATAAAGCTATCATTTATTCCTTCCAGGAACGTTATCTCTCTAGCGTGTCCCGATGATACATTTACCCAGTTAATATTGGGGTAATTGAAGTCTGATAACATAAAGAGTCAATAATTATCCACTGTGATCCATATTATCAGCATTTCTGTTTTAAGAGTCTATGACTGACGGAGGACATTTTAAGAAAAAAGAAAAAATTCTTGAACAAAAATTATTTTGAAAGTAAATAAATTTAAAAGAAGGCGAATGATTGAAAAGACCAGTTGGTGTCTCTGTAAGAATACACACAACGTCAGGCTTGCTGATGCCTTCTTTAGCCATTATCTCTAAATATAATTTTGTTCCACTTTTGTTGCTGGTAATTGAAGTCTCCCATTATTACCGCACTACCAATTTGGTTAGCTTCCCTAATTTCTCTTAGCATTTCACTGTCAGTCTCACCATCTTGACCAGGCGGACGGTAGTATACTCCTATCACTGTAGTCTTCCCCGACACACAAGGGATTTCTACCAATAAAGATTCAATTGTGCATTTAGTCTCATGCAGGATGTTTATCCTGTTGCACTCTATGCCATCCCGGACATAAAGCACCACACCGCTCCCGGTTGCTCCTCTCTGTCATTGCGATATAATTTGTACCCCGGTATAGCACTGTCCCATTGGTTGTCCTCCTTCCACCATGTCTCTGAGATGCCAATTAAGTCTATGTCATCATTCACTGCTATACATTCTAATGCTCCCATCTTACTTCTTAGACTTCTGGCATTAGCATACAAACATTTCAAAGTTTGTTTTTTGTTTGTATTTTCATTCTGCTTTTTAATTGATAGGGATAAGTTAGAATTTTTTAGCTCAGGTGAGTTTTTAGTTACAGGCACTTGGACTACTTTTCTTATTATTGGAACCTCACTGTCGGGATGCCCTAATTCTAATGCATCATTAGTATCCTTTAATGGTACCTCTCTCCGAACCATGCGCTGCTGAGCGACTGTCGGCTTTCCCCTTTGTTCTAGTTTAAAAGCTGCTCTATCTCCTTTTTAAAGGTTAGCGCCAGCAGTCTGGTTCCACCTTGGTTAAGGTGGAGCCCATCCCTTTGGAAGAGACTCCCCCTTCCCCAAAAGGTTCCCCAGTTCCTAATAAAACTGAATCCCTCTTCCTTGCACCATCGTCTCAGCCGCGCATTGAGACTCCAGAGCTCTGCCTGCCTCTGGTGACCTGCACGTGGAACAGGGAGCATTTCAGAGAATGCTACCCTGGAGGTTCTGGATTTAAGTTTTCTACCTAAGAGCCTAAATTTGGCTTCCAGAACCTCCCTCCCACATTTTCCTATGTCGTTGGTGCCCACATGTACCACGACAGCTGGCTCTTCCCCAACACTGTCTAAAATCCTATCTAGGTGACGCGTGAGGTCTGCCACTTCGCACCAGGTAGGCATGTTACCAGGCGATCCTCACACCCACCAGCCACCCAGCTGTCTACATTCCTAATAATCGAATCACCAACTATGACGGCCAACCTAACCCTTCCCTCCTGGGCAGTAGGCCTTGGGGAGATATCCTCAGTGCAAAAGGACAATGCATCACCTGGAGAGCAGAGCCTTGCTACAGGATCCTTTCCTGCTACACCCGGTTGATGCCCTCCAATCATGAGACCTTCCTCCTCCAAGGCAACACCAGGGCTGCCAGTCTGAAGTTGGAACTTGGCTACTATGTCCCTGAAGGTCTCATCTATCCTGTAGCAAGGCTCTGCTCTCCAGGTGATGCATTGTCCTTTTGCACTGAGGATATCTCCCCAAGGCCTACTGCCCAGGAGGGAAGGGTTAGGTTGGCCGTCATAGTTGGTGATTCGATTATTAGGAATGTAGACAGCTGGGTGGCTGGTGGGTGTGAGGATCGCCTGGTAACATGCCTACCTGGTGCGAAGTGGCAGACCTCACGCGTCACCTGAGTGGCAGTTACTACCCTTATAGAATGCATGGGGGTAACCTGCACTGAGTGGCAGTTACTACCCTTATAGAATGCATG
The DNA here is from genome assembly GCF_901001135.1 of Rhinatrema bivittatum. Taxonomy (NCBI): domain Eukaryota; kingdom Metazoa; phylum Chordata; class Amphibia; order Gymnophiona; family Rhinatrematidae; genus Rhinatrema; species Rhinatrema bivittatum. Next base: position 50,211,413 of record NC_042622.1, on the reverse strand, counting down.
GGGTAACCTATTGAGTGGCAGTTACTACCCTTAACAGAATGATGGGGGTAACCTGCACTGATTGCCAGTTACTACCCTTATAGAATGCATGGGGGTAACCTGCACCGATGTTACTATCATCAGCAGCTTATTGGGCAGGCTGGATGGACCATTTGGTCTTTATCTGCCATCTTTACTGTTACTATGTTACTGAGTCGTTACCTTTGGAGCCTTATATTATGATCACTAGTTCTTGAATTTCCTCACTCTGAGAAAAGGTTTGCTATTACTTGTCCTGGGGCAAACTATTTGTAAATTTTTTTAGGCCTCTGATTAAATCATGGACTGAAGTCTATGCAAGTGACACAAAATAAATGTGTCTAACACATATTGAACATGAATGGTTACCAAAGCTAACTTAGAGCTAGAGGGCTAAAATCAGGACATTTTCAAACATTTTTGTCTTCCCTTTTTTCTGTACAGTATCCCAAAAATCTGTACAGACTGGAAAAGAAAATGAGGACAGTTAGCAACTGTAGAGTCAACTGGTTGAGGATTCAGTTAACTGGTGCTTAGAAGTCAGGGCCTGAGAGAACAGGAATTAGGCCCGCGCTAGCTAAGAAAAGTAGGCCCCTATGTAAGGTTCTGATGTGACACTTAAAGAGAAATCGTTTTCTAAATTTCCCAAATAAATTTTATTTATTTAAGAAGGCTTTACAAGCTTTTTTGTTAGCAAATTCTTCTTCAATTACAATTGAAAAGTCAAATAATTTTGCTATATCACTATTCATATTCAATATAGCCAATCCATTTAATCGTTCTTGTCCCATTGTCGATCACAAATAGGATTTAATTAATTTTAGGAGACTAAAGCTTCTTTCATTTGATGCCACCGTTGCTGGAAGTGTCAAGAAAATTCTCAGTGCAATAAGGACATTCGGAAAAATATTAGATAACTTCAAACTCAATATTTGACCGTAAATTTTTTTCGGTGACATATCAATTTTAAAATTTTCGTCAAACACTCTCATAAGCAAAGCTGTTTCATCGAGGAGTTCAACTGAAACTTGATTCACATATTGGCTCACAAATCAAACTTTTGAAATAATTTGTCTTCACTCAAGTTCTTAAAGTCCCATAAGAAATCAAAATGGTTGCATATTTCTTTAACTGCAGAAAATCGACACTTAAGCCCATTAAGTACAAAGTCTATTATGTGATGGAAGACATTCACCATGAAGTAATTCAACATGAAGTAATTTTCTGCATGTTGTTGAGTTGAGTGTGTGGAACCACAACGCAAATTAAAGTTAGTCAATATACCTATTTTACTTGACACTGTTCGGGCTTTTTGAAGTATTTCATCCCACTTGTCTCTAAGCTTCAGAAGATCTTGTAATTGATTGATATTGTCTCTTTCTGCATCCAATGCTGCATCATGACATTCCAATAGTAGATTTACCTCATGTATCATTGTTAACACTTTAATCCAAATTGAAGCCATTAAAACACATTCAAAACTGTCCAGATACTTTTCAATACCACCAGCCTTACATTCTGCTGTTAAGTTTGTAAGCTTGCTCACCTCTTTTACAGCGTTTCTAATACTTCCCAAATGTCGAGCAATAGGTCGAACACAATCTATCCTGGCTGACCACCTCGTTTTGGACATTTGATGGAGGGATACAGGAACATGCTTTTTCAGTATTTCCCATCTTTGTGAACTAGAACTGAAGATATTATGCATTTTTTGAATTGTTCCAAAAAATGTAATCGCTTCTTTACATGCCTCGGCACTATCCGCTCAGACTAAATTTAACGTATGGTTTGCACAGCTTGAAAACAAGCAATTCTTATTTCTTTCTTTCAATTTAGCTTGAACACCATTGTACGTGCCAGCCATATTGGCACCATTGTCATACGATTGACCTACACAGTCATCAAAGTTAAGGTCAAAACTATTGAGGGCTTCAAAACTTTTTTCAGCAATTTCTTCACCAGTCTTTTTAGGGAAATCACAAAACATAATAAAGCGTTCTTCAATAGAAAAGCTTGTATCTGTAACTTTAACATATCTCAAGATAAATGACAGCTGCTTTTGATGAGCATAGTCATGTTCCATCCACAGAAATAGCAAAATATTTTGCTGCTCTAATTTCTTCTATAATTTTTTTCTGAACAAAAGAGCCACAGATTTCAATAAATTTGTTTTGAATATGATGAGAGAGATAATGCACCTGAAGACGGGAGTTATTTTCTTGTGAATTACGAACTTGTGCAACATGATCACTCAGTTCCTGGTCGTTCTTGCTCAAAAGCTCAACTAAGCCCAAAAAGTTACCATTAGTACTCTCTCCTATTCGTTCAGAAGATCCACGTAATGCAAGTCTTCTTTCAGCCAAAAAAATAATAATATCTAAAATTCGACGAAGGATCGTCTTCCATTTTTCACTTTCTGCCTTAAGCTGATTAACAACAAAATTATCGATTGTAGAATTACATGTAACTGCTTTCATTGCTTCCTTCCAAGTGATATAATTTCCTTTATGTATATTGGAATTTGGTACAATGTTTTTCAGTCTTCACCATCCTTTTGCAATATTCCAACCTGGATGTTCAGCTAATGTGCTTACATTTGAAGAAACTTCTCTTTTGTCAAACAAAAAACAAGGAGCACAATAGAAAGAAATATTTTCTTTACTCCAACACAGCCAATCTCTTTTATATTTTTCCCCATTCTTAAGGGTTACTGTAAAAAGTCTAACTGGAAAAGAATGATTATCCTTATCATTAGGAACATTGGTTGGTATTTCAAAAGCTGCAACGTTCAGAAAATTTTCAGTGTGAAACTTGTTCCTCTTATCAATCAATCCAATGTCGCGTTGTGATTATAAGCAACTTTCAGACTCCGTTTCATTATTTATTTCCTCTGTAGAAAGCTGTTCCAATTCGAATGTTTGATTTATTTCTTTATCGAATGCTTGTGAGGAACAGTCATTGTCTGGTGCGGAAGGTAATACAACCACTTGATTGTCTCTAATAATCTGATCGTTCCCATCCTCGTGTTTTTTGGTTTTTGATCAGAAATCCTGTAATCAATTTCGACCTTTTGACTGCTTCTTCCTGTAATTTGGCTCGTTTTCTTTTTGCCGTGCCACTTTCAAATTTTTTCATTGTCACCCAAAACTAAACGGAAAAATAATTGGTACAAAATTATGTAAGATAGAATATTTTAACTTCTAAATTAAAAATTAGTATTACCTGATTATTTCAATAATAATAATAATAAAAAAGTCGATTGTCTTTATTAATTTATTAATGTTAAAAATAAGATCGCTTCTAAATAACGTTGTGACAACTTTGTCAACAATTGTAATAAATGTCTAAACATATGACAGACATTACAATTACATGCAGGGTGTTGCGCTGAAGGTGGACCCTTGGCCAGGATTGGTACGGCCCTCTGGTCAGACCCAGAGAGCGCCTGCTACCAGGAGGCAGAGCACACTAGGAGAGAGAGGTTAGCTGGAGCATCACCAATAACAGGTTGCGCAGGTTGCGCCCTTGGGTATCCAGACAACCTGGACTTAGGTGGACCTCAGCGGGTCTCCCGGAGAGGTAGCGAAGGGTTGTGCCCACCACGAGCAAGGGTGCGTGGCTGTTGCAGAGAGGATGGACCAGACCCGAACTGAAGACTCCGGAGACCTCAGGGAGGTAACAGTTCAGGAAGATCCTGAGGGCAAGACAGGCAGGGCCTGTGGGTCTGGTCAGAGGAAAGCCGTGGACAGAGTCCAAGCGGGTCAGTCTGGTGGTCGCAGAAGGCAGAAAGAGAGGGTCCGAGTGAAGCGCAAGGGTCAAAGCCAGGGCATCCATCCAGAATTGGTCAGCCAAAGCAAGGGTCAAATCCAAGGTCAGTCTGAGCGTAGTTAAAGCAAGCGAGGGTCAGTTCCAGGTGACGGTCAGCGTGGTCAGGCAGGCAGAGGTCAGTTCCAGGCAGCGGTCAACATGGTCAGAAGGCAGGCAAAGGTCAGGTCCAGGCAGCGGTCAGTCGTAGTCTGGCAAGCAGGGGTCAGTACCAAGAATCAGTCCGAAGGGTACTACTAGGGAACGTGGAGCGCGAACAAGACAGACGCTGGAGACACTGAGGACCACGGGAACACAGGAATGTTAGAACAAGGAGACGCTTGGAACACAGGATCAGGCAAACTAGAAACACCAAGTTATCGACCCGATTGCCAAGGCGAGGTCCTGGGGACAGGGCCTCGCTTTTTATAGTCCCACTAAGTGATGTCATCGGGAGGCGTCTGGGTGAAGGTTCCTGCCCTCTGCCCTTTAAATGCAAGGACGTCAGCCGCGTGCACGCCTAGGGGTAGGGCTGAAAAAGTCGAAGACGCGGAGCCCCGACGGAAGCTCTGCTGAGAGGCCTGCGGCATGGAGGAGGCCAGAGAAGGCCACGGTGAGCGCCGGGGATGCCGGAAGCTTACAGCAGCGGCAAGACTGGCACTAGTGGAGGGTAGCGCGAGGTGAGCAGGCCCGGTTGCGGCACCAACGCGGCCGAGACGCGCAACACAGGGTTGCTCAGGTAATTTAAATATGACAGTTTTATTTTATAGAAGTTCTATAAAATAAAACCGTCATATTTAAATTTAAAGAACAAAACGACTGAATCCTTCTCAGTATAAAAAAGTTAGTACAAAGAGTTGAATAAATGTTTTATTTATACATGTTGGAAATAGATTTATTTAGCGTTCTTTAAAATTTTGCCCAACAAAAGTAGGCCCCTTGAACATTGTAGGCCCTAGCCAAATGGCCATGCTGGCACCCCCCTCTCTCCTGGAGTGTTAGACGTACAGTAAGTATTTTCAGAAGTGAGATACACACATACATCAGCCAACTTTATAAAATAACCTCTGCATAAAACAGGGTTATTATGTGCACATATTACAATTTAATGCAATTCAAAGTTCAAAGCATTCATAATAGGTTTAATATTGCTTGTGAAACAACCATCATACAATCAGTGTGGTAGACCATCATACAAGTGCTCCCACACATACACCAAATCATGAATAATCATAGGTCTCTAATTTTTTTGTATTTTTTATGCAAATAAAAAATTAATGACTTTCCTTATTCACTCATCCGCAAGCAGCACCAACTCTTGAATCGTAGAGACTTCACAAGATAACCCGACAGAGCTATGTTTCAAGAATCATCTGCGTCAGGGGTGAGCACTGCAGCAATGTCACTCTTAGCTGAATGAAAAAGAGAAGCAACAGAAAACACACAAATGTTAGGGACAAATAAACCATCTCATACTATGCCATCATTGAAGCTTACTGACATCAACAACTTCCATTGTAACGCGCTAAGGGATGAATCAGCGTCCTGCCCTGCACTGCGCCGTCAAAGCATTTTAAATGTGCAGTTTGGAGGGTGTAAGTCACATACAGTTTGAACTAATGACAGCTGACAGAAGCGTCAACCAGCGTTAAAAACAGTGACTCCATTCTATATCAATATTTAAACCCGTTGGTATCACAGTGTTCAAATGAAAAACCCATTGTTGCTCACATCCTAATGAAATGTTTGCCCAATTGCCGCCCCTCCAATCACGCTCGATTTGGTCCAACACCAACCACTTAATATCCTCAAAAGAGTGTCCATGTTCCAAGAAGTGGGACATTATCAGTGAGTGCATCTTCTTCGTTTTCAAACAGCTCTTGTGTTCTAGGAAACGTGTGTGAAATGGTCTTGTTGTTTGCCTGATATATTGTAAACCGCATGGACATTGCAAGTGTTATCTTCTGAAGTTTCCACGATTCAGGAAGCAGTGCCTCTTGTGGATGAGTGAATAAGGAAAGTAATTAATTTTGTATTTGCATAAAAAATACAAAAAGAAATTAGAGACCTATGATTATTCATGATCTGGTGTATGTGAGGTAGCAATCAATTATCTCCAAATTTACAGATGTCATGATGATCTACCACACTGCATGTATGATGGTTGTTTAACAAGCAATATTAAGCCTGTTATGAATGCTTTGAACTTTGTATTGCATACCGTGTGCATTCCCACGATTGATCTCTTATTCTTGGTGATTTATAGTTATTTGATGTACAAAATATATGTGCACTATGTGGATTTCTGCATTAAAAATGTTCATGTACTGAAACATGTGCAAACTTTCAGGTTTCTGATACGCTGTATTTTATAATCTGCTCCCAAATTCCACCCCCCCCCCCCACGCTCAACCTCAGGTTTGCACTAATGTAATCAGTATGATTGTTTATCCCACAATATCTGTACCTCTGACCCATTGACTGATAAGAGTTTACACATTTGCATTTAAGGGGGTAAACTAATTTTCAAAGGGGGTTCTGCATATACAATAGTTTTGTGACAATGTCGTTATAAAATTGCCTGCTTAATATGCAGGCAAGCGTACAGGTGTGTATTGTGTTCACGTGTAAATTTCCCAGACTGAACAGAGCTGTTCCTAGGGGCGGAGTTGGGGATGGGGTTGGATTAACACGCATACTTTATAACATTTGACACTATACACGTAAACTTTCAGGAAAAATTTGTGTGCACCAAATAGCAGGAGTAATGTGTGGGTGGTTTTGCTAGGATAATTTTCAAAGCAGATTAATGAGTGTAACTCCGCTTTGAAAACTGATGCAACTTACACACATTTTGTATTACTTCCTTATGCAGGCTGTTTGAAAATTACCCTTCTCATGATTTTGTTTTTATAAAAGAACTAATAGATAGCACATTTACAGTCTTAGAAAAACAACTGAGTTTCAAGCATGCAGTTTAATTCATTTTACAGCATATAAACTCACTATTCTTGCGTAAGGACTCGCAGGACCCCTGACCCTGGGAATGGTACGCGCAAGCCTTCATGGATGAGTTATGTTTATGGTGGAAAGTTGGGGAAGCAGTAGTGCTGATAACTTTCCAGGTATTGTGGGCTGGGTTATGCCCAGCCAGAGGCTCATTGGCCCAAAAGTGGGACCACAATACCTGGAGAGTTAACTGCACTACTGCTGGCACAAAGTTTTTCCCTGTCCATAGGGCTGGGTCTGAAAAGAGCAGCACTGAAATCTCTCGAGCTGTTTGGACCTCACTCGTAGTTTGCCCAGTAAGGGAAGCCTTTTGGTATTTTGCTTATTCTCCTGTATTATTGTAAGACAGGAAGCCCAGCTTATGGATGATTATGGTCTTTTCATTAAAATTGCCGATTAAGTGAGCCTGTTGTGCCTGTCTCTTAACCAGACCCTGATACCTTGTTGGTGTATCTTTTGAACTTTTGCTTAGGTTCATGGGTAAACATTTCCAATCTCTGGCTTAGAGCCACTAAGCTGCAAATTTTTTTCGTAAGGGGTCCCACTATCATGGTAGCTGTTGCCAAGATAGAGGGGCCCCTTCTCCCAAAAATGATCATGGCTCTATGGTGCAGTCTTTTAGATGCAATGGCGGCCCCAATCCCAACCTAAAAAAAAAAAAAAGCAAATGCCATGACTGAAAGTGTTGCGCTGGTGGTGGACTCCTGGCCTGAGGTAGGGTTGACGCTACCTGTAGGACAAGCCCTAGGGGTCCCCACCGTCGGGAGGCGGAGCTAACTAGGAGTCGGAGGCCAACTGGAGCTTCAAGAATACCAGCCCTCGTTCCCCGCAGGTTGAGCCCTCGGGTGCTGGGGCCGGCTGGTCTTAGGCGGGCATCCGTATGACGACTCCCAGTAGATGAGATGCAAGGGTTGCCATGGACCAGCAGAGGTATCTGGGTACCGAGATCAGTCCAGACGAGGCAGGGATCCAGAGACCCGGACGCCAACAGGAACAGGGCGAAGACAGGAGGCACCTAGGTAATAGGAGGCCGAAGCCTGAAAGGCCAAGTTCCAGGACGATACCAGAGTCGTGGTCAATGCAAGCTGGTGTCAGGACAGGCGTCTGAGCAAGACAAGGTACTAGGTTAAACAGAGCAAGGGTCAAGCCAGAGAATCAGTCCAGTGCTTAGTCCAACAAAGCAAGAGTCAAAGCCAGAGGGTCAGTCCAGAGCGTAGTCCAACGAAGCAAGGGTCAAAGCCAAAGGATCAGTACAGCAAAACAAGGAAGGGACCAAGGTGCAGATTAGGAACAGGAACCAGAAACGGAGTCAGGATCAGGAACCAGGAACGAATGCAGGTACAGGAACCAGGAACGAAGGGCAATAAGCACACGAACAACATGGAGACCTGTTGCCAAGGCAAGGAACTAGTGGCGGGCCCTGCCTTTATATAGCAGGGCCTGATGATGTCATCATCCGGGGCCATAGGTTAGTTTCCCGCCGCGGCCCCTTTAAGAGTACGGGAGATGCATGCATGCCTAAGCCGGGACCCTCAGGAGGCTGGACGGCGGCGTCTCCCCGCAGCCCATGCGGAGAGACCCTCTGGGCGCTGGGGAGGTCCGCGGAGGAGCCAGGAACAGCCGAGGAGACAGCAGGCGCTCAAGGGAGAAGGGGGCTACACACAACCGCGAGCAAAGCTGGTTCAGGTCCGGGAGCTGAGCTGCAGGGGTGAGTAGGACTGAATGCGGGCTTATCGCGGTCAGGACACGCAACAGAAAGATAAGTTGAGTGGGGGTCAGAGCTGAACCCCGGCTCAACCCAGGCCTGCCACTTGAGGTACCCTGACTCCTCCATGTGAAAAAAAATGTTTCAAAATTACACATGATTACGGCCCCCCACCCCCCTCTCCAAAGTTGAACAATAAAGTCATTGGTGGTTTAGGGTACCCCCCTACTTCAATAGTTACCTAATGTTGTTGGGGTATAGTGTAGCCCCCTGGCACCCCCTCCCCCCTCTATGGTGTGAAATAAATCATTGGTAGTTCACGTGATGGACCAAGGTCAGGTCGGCACCATTTAGAAAAATGGTGTGGACCAGGCGGGGTGCCAGGGGTGCTCTGGCCCTAATGAAAGAACATCAGCTTTTTTTTTAAAGTTTCAGGGGGGAGTGCTAGGGGTGCAGGGCATATGTGGGTGGGGAGCCTTGAACCACTAATGATTTATTTCACTATTCTGGGGGCAGGGGCTCCCGGGTTTGTACACTAAAATCCATTCATTTTAGGTAACTATTGAGGTGGGTGAGTCACCAATGACTTTAATGTTCAGCTTTGGAGGGGGGGTGTGGTTGGGTGTGCCATCGTCACATGTGATTTTTAAACTCCCCGGGTTGAGCCGGGGTCAGCCCTGACCCCAGCTGCAACACCAGTGCTTTTTTTTTTTTTTTTTGCTTCTAGGCCTTTTAAATGTAATGCAGGAGCTTCGCGACATTGTTATGGTCCCAGGGTTCCCTCTTCACATTTACTGCTTTTTGAAAGGGTGTAGTGATTTTATCATAGCTGACCACTTTCTTGGTTGGCCGTGATAAAATATTAATATCAAATTGCCTACTAATGAACTTCTTTGCATGCATTTGCATTATTTCTGCATGCAAATTGCATACAAAGAAGATCATTGTAATAGGGGAGGCAATCTGGGTGGGTCATGCTATATATTATATATTGTATGATATCACTGCAATAGTGCACCATCACACGATATACTGCATGTATCAGTAAAAATTGCAAGTTTAGCATTAACTCGAAAGCAAGCCTTCTCTGTTGCGGGCCCGATCCTGTGGAACTCCCTCCCTGAACAAATCTGACTAACCGCAAACACAAAAGAATTTAAGAAAGTTTTGAAAACCTACCTTTTTACTACTGCTTACAATATTCAATAACTATTACCACTTACTCATAACAGAGATTGTCTTCCAGTCTAAATTTATTGTAAATGTGATGTATTTTATAACTGCATGGTTTGTCTTTTAACTACGAATGTCTTACTGTAAACCGCTTAGAGGGTCTGACTACTGTCCTATTTTGCGGTATATAAAAACTTTTAAATAAATAAATAAATAAATTAAATAAGTATCACGTGATATATGCTGTTTGACGCACGTTAGGGCACCACTATGGCTTGATGCATCACCCAATCTATGACCTGATTGTTTTTTCTATTTTGGTTGTTCTGTTTGTTTGCATTGTCTTGTTATTTTTGCATGGAAACCAAATGAAAAGTAACTTTTAATTAAACTACTTATCTATATTCAGTTTCCATTAAACCAGGATTATGCTGAATAGTATTTCTTAGGTATTTAATTAACTGCTTCCCAGCAAGATTCCAATAATTTGATAAGCACTATAGTCAGATACTTGACTTTTTCTTTCTATTCCTTCCTACTATTTTTATTCAGGCAAATATTTAGAACCTTAAGGTGAAGAATCAAAGTTATGAAATACAACCATATATGTGAAAAGGCATCCAAAATAATTCTAAAAGGCTGCCATGCTTTATTTTGTTTACAAAATTATCTTTCCAGATCTGTCCTATTGTTTTATTTGTGTCCTCTGAGATTCTTTGCAGGTTGTGATATCTTTAAAAGACCAACAACAAAGATGTGCAATACAAGCGATTTTTAGTTGTCACAGGTCTCTTCTTCAGATGGGACTTGTAAAGCTGGAGAAGGAGACCTCTATATCTAGAGAATGCCGTAGCCTGGGGAATTCCCTCAAGAGGAGTTGTCAGAAAGAAATTGAGTTAGCATTAATTTCAGAAAATGAGAATCATCTTGCGAGGTCTCCAAAGCTCATGTATTTGGACATCTTCTTTTGTTGGTTCTTTAAAAAGAATCACAACCTGTAAGTCTCTAAAATTCTCCAGGATCAATATGACTACTAGAACTCTGCATGTGGGTTCCCTTGTGATAGAGTCTATATTCCACACACAGAGTGATGGATGGAGGCTTCAATCAAAGGGTGGTTCTATCATTAGGCAGGGTGAGGCGGCAGCCTCAGCTAGCAAAGGTTTGGGGCGGCAACATGTGCCTCCAGAATAAACACTCCTATGGCAGCTGCTTCACCTTGCCTCGATACGTATTCAGTGACATACTTGCAGAGTTCTCGCAGGCAGGAAGAAGGAACTGCAGCGGTGCAGGACAATGACAGGCTTGTGGGATTCCTATACCCACAGAAAAAGAACACAGTGGCTGTGCTGATTACATCATGCCAGTGGGGTTTCCATGTACCGGAAAAGAAGATCTTGGGGGTAAGTAAAAGGAAGAGAACTGAGGAGGCAAGGGAAGGGTGTGTGAGTGAGGTGACTCGGAAGGGAGGGGTGAGAGAGGAGGGAAGGGGATCTGAATGAGAATGGAGGCAAGGGATCCAGGAGTGCCAGCATCAGTGTGAATGTCCTTGTATCCAAATTGGCTGGCACAGGCGATTGCTGCATTGATTTCCAGAGAGTAAATGCAATTTTGCAGTTTTATACATAACCATAGCCATGAATCAATGAAATCCTGGATAATCTGAGGGAGGCCAAATACATCTCTGTGTTAGCTCTGATAAAGGAATACTGGCAGATTCCCCTAGAACAAGTATCCAGAGAAAGCAGTTTTCACTACTCAAAGGTTATACTAGTTTCACATCCTCCCTTTTGGTCTACACAAGGCTGTGACATCCTTCCAATGACTAATGTACATAGTATTGCTACCCTATCATGTCTTTGTGATTGTGTAGCTTGACGACTTGGTCATACTTATACTTGACTGGGAATCACACCTCAGTACAGTGGCTCCTGTACTCAGGTCCTCGAGAAAAGCTGGATTAACTACCAATCTGGTCAAAAGCTCCTTGGCAAAAGGGAGGGGGGGGGGGGGGGGGGGACGACACAGTATATGGGCTATATTATTGGCAATGGTCATTTAAGGCCCATAATATAAAAAATCCAGGCTATATAAAATTGCTCCTGGCTGAAATACAAGAAAGAAATTTGATCCTTTCTGAGCCTGATGAGATATTAAATTCTATTACATTACTTTCAATTTATAGATCGCCCTACTCCCAACAAAGGATCTAAGATGGCTAATGACATTTCAAAACATACACATTATATACATCAAAAATATCAAATACAATAATATATCAAATGCAATGGCATATACAATAACTAATAAAAAAAGGCAATAACTATCCCTTCCTTTTCCCAATTTGCAGATGATGCAACCTCTCTTTTGGACTTAGTAAAGAAAATGGCTTCAAACCAAATCAGGTGGAGAGCAGCATGTGAAGAAGTCTTCTGAGAACTCAAGCAAAAGCTGTGCTAAAAGCCTGGACTGCATAATGTGGATTCTGACAAGGAATTCATTCCCCAAATGGATGAATCACAACCAGGTTTACGAGTAATACTGCCACAAGAAGTAGACATTAAACAGCATCTAGTCATTTATCCAAGTTAAAAATGGCTTTCAATGGAGAAATACTATTCAGTAATAGAGCTGGAGTAATTGGTGGCAAGTGGACATTTGAAATGTGGAAGAATTTGCTCTTTGGTAGAACTTTTATATTAGTGACTGAACATGCATTCTTACGTTGGTTATACCAGGTGAAAGATATGAATCCAAGGATCACTAGACAGTATCTTAAACTGCAGGCATACAATATTGAGATATGACACTGACCCAGGAACTGGAACCAAAATGCCAATTTTCTATCCAGGGAAGTTGGGGGCTGGGCATTTTTCATGAGGAGCGGGGATGTTATGGAATCTTTACTCCATACAGGAGATGGCAGATGGATGGAAACAGCAAGGATGCTAGGGGCTCCAATCCACACCCTAAGCAGTCAGTGAAGAGGAGGAGAGAGGAAGAAGCAAGGGGAAACAATTTATTTATTTATTCTCATTCAGAACCTGCCTTTCCAAAAACTCATGATGAGGAACAGAATTGTAAAACCAATACAAAAAAGCATAACGTAAACACAAAAGCATCAAATAAAAATGCTAAACAAAATATATTAAAAGCATAACAAAAGAGAGAGGCTGCAGGTTCCTTCCTATTCTGGAAGACAGCCTGAAACCCCTATATACTCCTACAAAGAAGAGATATTCCTGGAAGGTTATTCATTTCTCCTCTGCCCCTGCAGAAACTGCTCATTCACACTGATACTCATGCTAATCTAAAGGAATGAACTAAATACTGCATCTTTTATGAATGGGAGAGCAGGAGTTAAAATGGAGAAGTAAGTTCTATGGTTGTCTCAAGGCAATGCCACTAGATGTCAGACAGCTTTAAAGAAACACCATAATGGCTTCAGTCTAAGTATTAAGCAGATATACAGATTTCATCATCCAGTTGTACAGATTCTAGAATCCAGGCTTCCAGTTAAACAACAACATTGATCAACCTTCAAGATTATAAAAGCTTTTAGCCCAGCTGTTTCTTACAGTCATCAGAGTAAATGAGCTGGGAACCAGGGAACTAAGTTCATATTCTAGTTGTCCTACTGACACTTGGGACCCTGGGCAAGCCATTCCCCCCATTGGCTCAGGTACCTGGTTAAACTGACAGCTCTTTGCTGTACAGTGGCCTGGTATAGGGTGCAATAGTAGTACCAAAATAAATGAATTCCTGCCTTTTCTAAGAAATGCAGAAACAGTCCATTCCACAGTTTTGCTGACTCTCTCCCTTTAAGAGGGGCTTTCCTCTTTCTACTAAAATTGCTACCAGTTTCCCAGGCTTTTCCTTACTCCAGTACTTGTCAGTGGAATTAGGTAAACATTTCTTTCCTGTCAGTCTTATTTCTAGTAACTCTAGAGAACAATCTGGACTGTTAGCTATATCGGGCTCAGAAAGTCTGATAGACCGAGACTACCACTAGAGTCTGCTAGAAAGCAGAACACTCATCGCCTGCTTTCCTCTCCTTAGCTCGGCAACTCCATGCCAGTTTGCGAGCTTCCCCAGAGGCAGTACGGTATAAATACAGGCAGACAAGAGGAAGGAAAACAAATAAGGGAGAGAGCGAGAAAATCATTAGTCAAGCATTCTGTCCTGCTTTGTAGCCACGCCTCTCCTTCTGAACATCATGGAATGTACTTTCCTATTGGCTAAGCAGCAAGTAAGCAGAGAAGGAAGTATGGAATGACCAAAAATTAATGCTCTACATTTAAATAATGAAAAAAAATTCATATGATAGGATTACCGAAAAGTGCTAGGGAGGTGAGGGAAAATATATATATCTTTTTTTTTCCTGAGTTTCCTACAAATTGGACTTCAAGAGATGTGTTGTGATTGATTCCATTCTGAATGTTTTCGAACTGGGGATTGATTAAATTTTGGCACTCGATAATCGTACACTTCTGAAATAGCCTGAAAAAAATTAGCATTTTATCAGTCATAGAGTAGTAGTGTAACACTTCCTGAACTGGGAATGCAGAAAGGAGAAATCGAAGTGGGGTGGTGCTGAGCTGCTAGCCCTGGGGATGCAAGAAATAAGAAGCAACCAGACAAGAATGAATAAAATTAGGAGGGCTCATCACTTTTGGTTTGCAGTTTTTTTGCACCCAGCTGTCACATTCTTCATAAGTTTTGAATGTTGCATCAGCTTTGAAATGAATGCTCAGCTGGTGCCTATCAGACAAGCACTTCTGTAGTTTATTTTCATTTAGCTCTGCTGAATTTTATGGTTCATGCCTTTATAATTAAGTCTTTTGAACTGAATTGTGCATCACTCAGCTCATTTCCTCAGGGTCTGAATTGAAATGATTTTTAATCTCTGAGGCCATGACAGGATTTGAACTAGCATCCAAAAAAATGTTAGTAATGATTTTACTGGAGAGTGTGCAATCTCCTAAAATATCTGACATTTGAAGCTCAGCAGGCTCTTTGCCAGTCCTGCATTAGTCATCTGTCAATACCGGCATCTTTAAATCCATTATTTTGCATAAATACAAGGGAAAGGACAGAGGTGGATTTAGGGTCACCACCTGACTAGGTCAGCTCTAAGAGGCTGATTTAGTCCTGGATTTACCCTATCGTGTCTATGGACTCATGGGTCTGCCTTTCCTATTGAACATGGATGGGATGGGGCAAAACCACAACTGTCAGGGTTGACCTGGATCTGATGTAGGATTCACAGCTCCAGGTCATCAGGGACAGATTGAGCCAGTCCTGGTTCTTCCTCCCATTGCATGCAGGGATTGTAGTTCTGATGTCAAAAAGAAAATCAGAATGACAAATTCCTACATCCAATAGGAATAATACCAGAACTGACCCAGCTTATCCCTGAGGCCATCTGGTGAGCACAGCTCTAGATCAAGCATTAAAATAGAAACAAAGAACAATATATGATAGACACAAGAAATCTAGTGTGTGAGTTATGTCTGTAAGCAAGGCCCCCGATATCCTGTGATTGTGCGGCTGCGCTAAGGGCCAAATTGCTATGGAAAACAGGAGACCCTTTAAAAAGAAAAGTATTGGCGGCAGTGGACTGTGCATATCCCCTCTTTCCCATCTGCCCCAGAAGAGTAACATTGGTGGCAGTGGACAACACAATGTATTCTGCCCCCCCACCATCACCACCACAACCTCTACTAATGATGCCTGGCTCTCTCCCAGCCCCACCCTCAACCCCTCTCTCACTGGCTCCTATGACTGTGAACAGGAGGAGGAGGGCAATCTTGCAGCTCCTCCCATGTGTCCTCCTCCCTCCTCTCTTAGGGTCTGAATGACTGCTTTGAACCTCGTGGGAAGGGGAAAAGATGGACCTACGTTATGCTCTGCGGCCACAGATGGCTGAGGCCGCCATTGCTCACCTCCCTTTTCACAACCTTGGCTCCGTTGGGCGAACTCGCGGCTTCGGCCAGCTACCACCGGCCCCCTGGCCTCTGTTCCCAGGCCTAGCCGAGCAGCGTGGAAGCTCCCGACCGCCATCTTACCCGTGGGGTTCCTTAGGCACGCACACGCACTTCCTGACCAGCTTTAACCACGTCATGGTGGGAACCTCGGGGGCGTCTCTACCAGATGACACCACTCTGCTCTCATATTTAATTTGGCCTGCCCAGACAGCCGGCGACTTGGCAACAAGTTCACTTGCTGTTGTTCCAGCTTCTACTCTGCTTGTTCTGGTTTGCTTCCGTGGTGTGAAACTACTGGGTACCCGCTCCTTGGGGGCCCCCCTCGTCTCTTGGCTATCCGCTCCTCGGAGGGCCTTTCACCCGGTTTCCAGCCTGCCTTCTCCTAAGATTTTCTATGGGACTTTGCTTGCTTCCTTTCGCTGTGAGTACCACCTCTGGATCACTATCTCTATTGCTACGTGGGAATCCTCACCGGTGTACCCCGCTCTGCGGACCATTGCCGTGAGGACTCCCGGGTTCCCCGCTGCTCTGCGGACCCACATGGTGATATCATCTGAGGACCCCTCGCTGGTGTACCCCGCTCTGCGGACCGTTGCCGTGAGGACTCCCGGGTTCCCCGCTGCTCTGCGGACCCACACGGTGATATCATCTGAGGACCCCTCGCTAGTGTACCCCGCTCTGCGGACCATTGCCGTGAGGACTCCCTTCCGGGTTCTCCCTGCGCTACGGACCTGTGCCGTGTATCATCTGAGGAACCCTTGCTGGGGCACCCCGCTCTGTGGTTCACTACTATGTTCTTCCACCAAGGAATCTCCCTGCATTCTTCACTACTGATTCAGTGTGTTACAGTGACTGTATTTCTCGGCAACCCCCGCTCCTCTGGTATTGCCGCTTCCTCCTTTGACTCTTGTCTCAAGCAAGACTGACGTCAGCAATTGCTGCCGGTCCGTGGCCCACCTCCAGGGGTCACCCTCTACATCTCCACCTCTACGTCTGCTGTATCTCCATCCCACAGCCGAGGCTCCGCCTCCCGACAGTGAGGCCCCGCGGGCTCCTCCCCCTGAGTGATTCCACCTCTCACCTCAGCCAAAGGGTTCACTCACTTACTTATCCTAACAACCTAGTTTTAGGAAAGGGGAGATATGGAGGAGAGAATTGGGATAGAACACTGGGGAGAGGAAAGACAGCAAATATAGAGCAAATGTTATGAACCCTCCTGTAGGAGTGCTACGGGAGGCTCCTTACCTCTTCCTGGAGGCCGCTCCGAAGCCGGGGTCTCGCCTACGAACTATCCAGGATTTGCTCCAGGGCCTGGGAGGCCTCAATGTTCTTGGGGCCTGCCTGAGGCTTGCTTGTGTCTGCATGGATTCCCTGGTTTGAGCCACGCCCTTTTCCCTAGGGACCGGCCCGGAGCACTCCTCCGTAGTTATAGGGCCAGCTAGGTGTGGGCCATCCAAACTCCTCCCAGGGAGTCGCAGGTCTGCAGCCCTATAAAAGGACTTCAACTTCCAGTCAGCTTTGCCTTGCATCGGAGTTACTTCACTCTGGAGGCTCCTGCCTGCCAGAGCTCCGTCAGGTCTTTTATCTTCTCCATGGAGTTCCTCGTCTCGTCTGTTCCTCGTCATGCCATGTCTTCGTGCCTGAGGTCCTCGTCCAGGTGTCCTGGTGTCTCGTCTTGATCTTCTGTTTCCTGATGTTCCTGCTTCCTTGGTGGCTTGTTCCTGTGTTGTCAGCGCTCCTGAGCCTTCTGGTCCTGTCGGTCTTTCTCCCTCGGATGACGTCTTTCCCGGGTTGGAGTGGCCTGCAGGTGGACTGATGTCCTGTGCTCCTGAGCCTTCATGTCCTGCCAACCTTTGTGGTGCTTCGGGCGACATCTGGCTTCGTCGTCGGAGTCCCACTTCGACTGGATTCTTCCCTGCGCTTGTCCCGTTCTCAGTGTGGTCCGTGACCAGCCTCCTCGGGCTGTGTAGGGCGCGCAGTGGGACAGGGTGGTCCGTGACCAGCCCATTGGGTCTGCCGGTGAAGGTGGGCTGGGTAGGGCGCCCTGAGAGACAGTGCCAATGTCTTCCTTCCCAGCTTCTCGTCTCGTCTGGACTTCGTCAAGTTCCCCGTCTCTGATGCCATTGCATCAGCCCTGGTGTTATGTCTTCGTCTGCGATGCCGTAGCATCGACCTTGGTGTCATGTCTTTGTGTCAAGGCCCGTCTGCCCTCGACCTCAGGCCAGGCCTGCTGCTCCATGCCGATCCAAGCGGCAGGTCCGAAAGGGCTCGGAATGGTCGGAGGATCATTCACATTCCAACATCATCTTGTTGTTGGCCTTGGGAGGTTGCTGGCCTGGCGGAGGGTAAGACTGTCAGCCATGCTGGAACACGCCGTCAACCCTCGGTTCGGTCCTGGATCCGTCTGGGGTAGGGCTGAGGCCCATTGGCACACTAAACACCCCTTACGTAACAACAAAGATGTTTGACAGTTCTTTATAGGTTGGGTAAGGAGCATTTCAATATGAATGGGAAGACGAGAGATGGAGAATTGAGATGTGCTCTGATTAATACTAGATCTATACAGAAAAACTTGTTAGGGATCCATGATATAGTTGTTAGTAAAAATGTAGATTTAATATGTATTACTGAGACATGGTTAACTTCAAAGCGAGGGGTAGCAGCTTCAAAGATTTGTCCAAAAGGTTATGATATTGCATTATGCAATAGAATTAGGAAAAGAGGTGGAGGCGTTGCAGTAGTTTATAAAAAAGTAAACCTTTGAAGTGACCAGTAAACGATTTAATTCAGGGTTGTGAATGTTTAGTATTGAAGTTGGATTATACGATTCCATTATTGCTGTCACTGTGGTATTGTCCCCCAGATTTATCTGGGGAAAGGATGGAGGAAATATTAGAAGTATTACTTGCTCAGACTCTTAAATATCCATACTTGATTATTTTAGGGGATTTTAATCTGCATATAGATAAAAGTATAGAACTTAAATTTACAGATTTTGTGGCCATCTTAGAAGTAAGTGATCTTTTGCAAATTGTTCAGAGTCCAGCTCACGAAAAGGATCATATATTAGATTTAGTATTTGGCTCAAATATGGCTAGAGAACAGGGCAAACTGCAGTTCTGGGGGATGGAATAGGTAAATGGTGAGATCATTTTGTGGTTATCCTAAGTTTCAGATACAGTAATGAGAGGGTGAAAGAAGTGACCTCATTAGGGGCTAAAGTTGTTTGGGGTAAGATAAGTTCAGGAAAATTTGGAACAATTAGTTGATCAATATTGGGAGAAGATGGAAGGGAGAGGAGTAGAGGAAGTAGCAGGGGGTGGGAGAAAGTTCTGAAAGAGTGTAGGGAAGAAGCAAAGATTTTGAAAACAAAATTTGAATTTGGGGGGAAAAGTGAGAATGCATTAAGAACATAAGAAACTGCCATACTGGGTCAGACCAAGGGTCCATCAAGCCCAGCATCCTGTTTCCAACAGTGGCCAATCCAGGCCATAAGAACCTGGCAATTACCCAAACACTAAGTCTATTCCATGTTACCGTTGCTAGTAATAGCAGTGGCTATTTTCTAAGTCAACTTAATTAATAGCAGGTAATGGACTTCTCCTCCAAGAACTTATCCAATCCTTTTTTAAACCCAGCTATACTAACTGCATTAATCACATCCCCTGGCCACAAATCCCAGAGTTTAATTGTGCGTTGAGTGAAAAAGAATTTTCTCCGATTAGTTTTAAATGTGCTTCATACTAACTTCATGGAGTCCCCCCTAGTCCTTTTATTATCCTATTGTGGTATACTATGGATTTAGCTGACCAAAAACGGAATTGCCATTGATTAGAGAGGAAATGGGTGAATCTGGAAGTATTGAGATTAGAGAAGCATGGCGCAAAGCAAACAGAGTATTTCAAGGGAACAGTAGTGGCAAAAAATAAATATTAATCAGGGATTATACATATTTTGAATAATAATTCAAGAATACTCTTTAGGATAGTAAAAAGGGCAAAGAAAGGTAAGTAATTAATTTATGAGGATTTGCTGGATTGTGAGATATTTTCATCCTATTTTCAGGAGAAAGTGGATTTGCTCATTGGCAGTTTGCAGAAGAAGTTGGATATCAAAGTGGGAAAGAAACAAGCTACAGTTAAATAGACAGTATGGAACAACTACAAACTGGAAATGAGGAAAGAGAGGGTTTAGAAAACTTTCAGACAATATCTTTAATGGAATTGAAATCGGTTATGGGTCAGATGAAACCTGCTAATGCCCTATTTAATCCCTGCCCCTCATGACATGACATTGACATGGTTGCAGATGTTGGCTAATGACTTATTGGAGAAGGGACAGGCCCTGGGGCTTTAGAAACTGCTGTTGTCTTACCTAAACTGAAGGGGGAGATTTAGACCCCTGAGAATGTAACAGTTATAGGCCAGTCTCCAATTTGCCATATACAGCTACAACTGTGGGAAAAGTGGTGACTAAGCAATTGTCTGAATATATTGAAAATTCAGAGAGGTTGGATAGTGTGCAAGAAGGTTTCAGGAGAGGAACCTCCGCTACTGCCTGACTGCCTGGGACCGCGTCGATGTTACTAGCAGGTGCGGGGTGACTCAGCTCTCTGGGGCTCAATGAGATGTCATAGGTCAGGGGTGAGTGCGTGTGCTCCAGCGTCTCTCTCTCAGAGACCTGGCTCTCCAGCGTGGAAGCTATCGCTCCTATGAAGAATCCATCGATTCGAGGTTAGGAGGATTCTGGTAAGGGTGAATTATCACCCACCCCTCTCAGTCTCCCCTTTCTTTTTGCATGAGGCATTTAAAGAAGGAAAATCAATAAAAGTATCAGCCTCTTCTCCGATTTACTTGGTGGCAGCCATCTTGCCCCCTCCACCCCACAAACATTTTAAAATCTGCCCCTTAGTTGGCTGACTTTTGAGTTAACTAGCTGAATGCTTTTGAATGTGGATCTCATAGTGGCTAAAAGCAATCATATCCTGGAAGGTTCAGTAAGTCAGACTGCTAGAATGAAATTCTTGGGCACTTGTTGTTGAACAGGACTTGCCCACTCAGTCACAATATAGGGATTTGCTTTTGTGACCCAAGAAATTCATGCAATGTGCATATACCGGTAATAACCTGGAAAAATCTTACATTCTGGTTGATAAAATAGTAAAAGAATATTATGCTACTGTTACTTAATAGGTTCTTTGGTAGACGGTTTGTATGTTTATTGATATGCTAGCTAATGTGTTTGGCATGTTTAATGATGCTGTGCATCGTGTCATATTCTAAGGGCCAGAGGATTGAAACATTTTTCACACACACACATGGATGGTAACTTTGATACCTGCATGCAGGCACACATGTACACACGTATGCCAGCTCGTGCCAAAGGACACGGCCATATTATAACAATTGCAAGTATATTTCTACTACTTAACATTTTTATAGTGCTACATGACATATACAGCGCTATACAAACATACTAAAAGGCAGTCCCTGCTCTATACAGTTTACAATCTAATAAGATAAACAAACAAGACAAGAGATTCGGGGTATAAAGCAAGACAATGGTTAAAAAGAAAAGAAAGTTAATTAACAAGATTAAAAGCAGACAATCAGGCATCAGATTTAAAAGTGGTTTCAAAAAGGTGGGTCTTTAGATGGGATTTAAACATGGCAAAATAGAGAGCATGACACACCAGTTCAGGAAGACTATTCCAAGCACACAGCGCAGCCAGGTGGAAAGCATGGCGTCGGGAATTGGCAGTAGAGGAGAAGAGCACAGATAGGAGTGACATATACGACGAGCAGAGAGCTCAAGGAGGGGTGTAGATAGAGATAGAGTATATATGCGCGCATGGTATAAAATAGGCTGTACACACATCATGTGCATGCAAATCTATATGGATGGACGCGTGTATAGAAACATAGAAATGCCAGCAGAAAAGGACCAAATGGTCCATCCAGTCTGCTCAGCAAGCTATGGTAGCACCAGCCACGCCATACGGGTCTCCCCCATAAAGGTTCATCAGGGGGTGGCAACTGCTGTGCCATACAAGTTACCCTCATGCTTACTTTCCCTTGGTTGTTGTCTGAGTCCAATTTCCCATTATCTCTTGCCATTGAAGCAGAGAGCAATGTTGGAGTTACATCACAAGTATAAGGCTTTTTAGTTAAGGGTAGTAACAGCTGCATCAGTAAGTTACCCCATGCTTGTTTTCCCAGACTGTAAAATTCATGTCCTTATTGGTTGCTGTCCGCAATTAATTCCCCTTTTCCCCCTGCCATTAAAGCATAGAGCAATAATGAGTCGCATCAACAATATGAAAGCTTGTTGGTTAATTGTTAATGTGCATGCTATAGCTGCCTCTAGAATGCACTTAGGGGGGATTTTAGTAGACATGTGCGCTGATGCAATTACCAGTTGCCCCAGTTCGTTCGCAGCTTGCCCAGGTAAGGGATAAGACTTCCTAACCCCTCTAGTTAAATAGCCTCCCTTTTACCCTGATAGCATGACTAGCCTAGGATATTTTATTTTATTACTTACACTCCATCCATAGCAGTAGTAAAGTTATACAGCTTGTGTGCATAAATACATGCGCACATTTCACGTTAAAGTCCCGGAACGCCCATGCGCTGCTCAGACCACGTCCCCGCCCTGCTTTTTACAGCTTCTTGTTTATGCGCATACCGGAAGATACGCGCGTACAAGGGCACCTTTTAAAATCTGCACAGCGCGTGCCGGCTGGATGTACTCACATATCTCCTGGTTTACCTGTGTGCCGGGCTTTTAAAATTCACCCCAAAATAGGAACATCTTTTTTGGAACGTCTGGCTATAAATAACACAGGTTTTAAATGAAACAAGAAGTTCCATGCAGAACTACTAGTGTCTACTTTCTGAAGCATGCACATCCACAAACATACAGGCATGAATCAGTTTTCCCATGGACTCAAAATGGTGAAAACCCTTTAGTACCCCAGACCCTATGGTGGGTGACAGTACCCAGAGCGGAAAAGGGGTGGAGTCAAGTCAGAGGGAGGCTGAGATAGGGAGTGTCCACACTGACCACTTCAAACTAAGAGTTCTTACAAGATTGAAGGATTCAAAGAGAGGCTTTAATCAATCATTGTCGCTGGTTTAGACTATTGTGTGCCAGGTAACTCCCTAAGAGCTCTGCAACTCTTACAAAACTCTGCAGCAAGAGTTCTCACAGGCTTATCTGATAATGAGCATATAACCCAGTCTTTAGCAGCATTGCATTGGCTCCCCATTAAATTCCATATCGATTATAAAACATTAACTTTACTGCAGTCAGTTCTTAATAAAGATGATACCATATGGTTAGGAGCAACTCTACACATTTACACATCTCAGCGTACATTGAAATCATCAAATAAGGGCCTGCTGGTAGAACCCAGTATTTGCCTGACCCACTTGGGCGAAGTCAGGAATCGTGTAATATCAGTCGCAGGCCCCATCCTTTGGAATACAATGCCAGAACAGCTACATTTAATTTCAGAAATGAAGATCTTTAAAAAGATGCTAAAGACATGGCTTTTTAGACTTGCGTTTGAAGAAGCAATTAAATAATTTTAGTGGGTTTAAATGACCTTAGGCAGCACTTCTCAGTTATTTTAGTTTATTTCAGTTGATTTCATTTTAGAAAATATTTGATTTAATTTGATTTTATTGTTTTTATATTTCATGTTACTATACTATTTATCAACTGACAAAAAACAAGTATATTTGAGGTTTAATGCTTAAAAGCATATATTATGAATTTATAACGCTTAAACAAACTTTACCGGGGAAGGTATCAGATAGGAGTGCTCACAGTCTCACAGGCTCTTGCCCTATACAGGGCTACAACCCTTCTCATGTATCGGCACTGTTAAATCACGTCATTTACCATTGCCCCAAGGTAAACCTGTTTTATTCGTGTTCTATAAAATCACCAAAGAAATTTTTCTTAAAAGATTTTGTCTTTTTTACCCGTGGAAACCAATCACCATTATATTGTTATGTGATCTCTCTATTCAATAAAATTTAATTAATACTATAACTTAGTAAAATTACTTATCTTTACTTATTGTGTGCTCATTTGTTTGTTATCGGCTGACTTCCTGCCCGACATTGCCAATGTTTCGGCGCATCAAATGCGCCTGCTTCAGGGGCTTACTGCTCAATGTTCTACAAAAAACACATTTTCATTAATATCCTTTCATGGATACGTTTCTTAATGACTGAACACTCAATGGTACTCACTGTTTGCGTTGGCACTTTTTCACCCACTCTCTCACAGCGTTCAAATATGGCGCCTAAACACCTTCTCTGTCTCAATACCGGAAATGAATATGCTCTTTATTTCCTGTCACGCATTGTTACAACCTATCAGCTGATTTGCCTAGAACACGGACCAATCGACCTCCTTGTTGAGCCCATCTGGGGCTACTGTTTGTAATTTAAAAATCCATTTTTGCTCGTGTTGTAATAAACGTAAGTTTAAATTACCTCCTCTTTCGTCCTGTTCCATCACCTCTAACACTGTACTTTTCAAATTCCAAAAATCATGTGATTTATCAACACAATGTTGCACCAACGGGGCCTCCAATCTATTACGTTTCAATGCACTCTTATGCTCTATTAGGCGAGTTTTCAGCTGTCTTGTTGTTTTGCCTATATAAAATAGGCCACAAGGGCACCATATAGTATATACTACAAAACTCGAACTACAGTTTGACTTTTTTATAGGTTTAAACTTTTGAAGTTTATCTGAGGGAATATTGATGTTAGAATGAGCTAATGGGCACATCACGCATGACCCACATGCAGAATGTCCTTCTCGATTCACTACATACTGTGGGGAACTCTGAAAATGTGATCTCACTACTTGGTCTTTTATATTTGTTCCTCTTTGAAAAGCTATTAATGGTTGAGATCCAAAAACTGTGTGTACTTGAAGGACATTCCAGTGGCGTCTAATACTGCGTGCTACCTCATTCGCCCCTTGAGAATACGGCAAAACACATGTTAAACTTGATGAAGTTTTTCTCTGTTGTGGTTGTAACAAATTTTCTCTGTAGTTCCAACGTGCTCTCTTGCAAGCTTGTCTTACAATTTTTAACGGATAACCCCGGTCTAAAAATCTCTGGCTCATTTCATGTGATCTAACTTTATATTCTCCTATTGTTGAACACAACTTTTATAGTTGAATTAGCCGCTTTGGCTTTGAAAAAAAATTTTTTTGTTTTTGATAAAGTGTATTATCAACAGGTGGGAGGCACCGCGATGGGAGCCACAATGGCCCCTAGTGTCGCGAGTCTTTATGTAGGACACTTTGAATCACAGTGGCTATCAATCTCTCCATACCAACAGAATATTTTGGTATGGCGTCGATTTATCGATGACATCTTCATAGTGTGGAGAGGCACTGAAGCTCTATTTAAAGAGTTTATTCAATGGTTAAATACATGTGAACAAGCTTTACAATTTACTTATATTTTTCATCAGAATTCGGTCTCTTTTCTGGACATAAAAATCTCAATTAAAGAACACAAGTTCTTTTTTACGATTTATCAAAAGCCAACTGATCGTAACACACTGTTGGAATACTCAAGTTGTCATCCGTCTCCTTTAAAAAACAGTATCCCGTTTGGCCAATTTTTAAGGCTCAGAAAACTGTGTTCAACAATAGGAGAATATAAAGTTAGATCACATGAAATGAGCCAGAGATTTTTAGACCGGGGTTATCCGTTAAAAATTGTAAGACAAGCTTGCAAGAGAGCACGTTGGAACTACAGAGAAAATTTGTTACAACCACAACAGAGAAAAACTTCATCAAGTTTAACATGTGTTTTGCCGTATTCTCAAGGGGCGAATGAGGTAGCACGCAGTATTAGACGCCACTGGAATGTCCTTCAAGTACACACAGTTTTTGGATCTCAACCATTAATAGCTTTTCAAAGAGGAACAAATATAAAAGACCAAGTAGTGAGATCACATTTTCAGAGTTCCCCACAGTATGTAGTGAATCGAGAAGGACATTCTGCATGTGGGTCATGCGTGATGTGCCCATTAGCTCATTCTAACATCAATATTCCCTCAGATAAACTTCAAAAGTTTAAACCTATAAAAAAGTCAAACTGTAGTTCGAGTTTTGTAGTATATACTATATGGTGCCCTTGTGGCCTATTTTATATAGGCAAAACAACAAGACAGCTGAAAACTCGCCTAATAGAGCATAAGAGTGCATTGAAACGTAATAGATTGGAGGCCCCGTTGGTGCAACATTGTGTTGATAAATCACATGATTTTTGGAATTTGAAAAGTACAGTGTTAGAGGTGATGGAACAGGACGAAAGAGGAGGTAATTTAAACTTACGTTTATTACAACACGAGCAAAAATGGATTTTTAAATTACAAACAGTAGCCCCAGATGGGCTCAACAAGGAGGTCGATTGGTCCGTGTTCTAGGCAAATCAGCTGATAGGTTGTAACAATGCGTGACAGGAAATAAAGAGCATATTCATTTCCGGTATTGAGACAGAGAAGGTGTTTAGGCGCCATATTTGAACGCTGTGAGAGAGTGGGTGAAAAAGTGCCAACGCAAACAGTGAGTACCATTGAGTGTTCAGTCATTAAGAAACGTATCCATGAAAGGATATTAATGAAAATGTGTTTTTTGTAGAACATTGAGCAGTAAGCCCCTGAAGCAGGCGCATTTGATGCGCCGAAACATTGGCAATGTCGGGCAGGAAGTCAGCCGATAACAAACAAATGAGCACACAATAAGTAAAGATAAGTAATTTTACTAAGTTATAGTATTAATTAAATTTTATTGAATAGAGAGATCACATAACAATATAATGGTGATTGGTTTCCACGGGTAAAAAAGACAAAATCTTTTAAGAAAAATTTCTTTGGTGATTTTATAGAACACGAATAAAACAGGTTTACCTTGGGGCAATGGTAAATGACGTGATTTAACAGTGCCGATACATGAGAAGGGTTGTAGCCCTGTATAGGGCAAGAGCCTGTGAGACTGTGAGCACTCCTATCTGATACCTTCCCCGGTAAAGTTTGTTTAAGCGTTATAAATTCATAATATATGCTTTTAAGCATTAAACCTCAAATATACTTGTTTTTTGTCAGTTGATAAATTTTGAGGTAGTGAGCCGTGGTTGTGTAGGACTATACTATTTATAAAATGTTTTATGACTGGATTTTATTTCTTGTATTTCTTTTAATATCCTATTAATGATTGTTATTATGTATTTGGGTGATGAAATTCAATAATTTGCTATTGTATGTATTGTCTTTGATAACTGTGAATGTTTTAATTGTAAGCTGCTGTGACCACCGGAACAGCGGTAGGGAAATACTTTAAAATAAATAAATACATTTGCACCTACTTCAAATGAGGCGCAAATGTACAAAGGGAGAAGCAGACTCATTCCTCCGCTGATTCAGTTTTCAAGATGAAACCCTATGGGGAGGGTTTCCCTTTGAAAATCTACTTGAAGTTGTACCCGCGGGCCTGCAAGCATCGCTGGCTACCTCAAAATTGCTCCATAAATTTGCAGAAAACATTGAAAGGATTCATTTCAGCCAGATCCCTGGAGTGTCTTTGTTGTCTGGAATCATTGTGCCCTGCCAGCACACAGCCGGGAATCTCTGTTTCCCTGATTATCAGTTCAGTTTAAGGGAAGACTGATTAGCTGGAGAGCACTGTGCAGTGCATATACCTGGAAAGATTTGCTTTAGTTAAAATCCATTTGCCTGCCAAAGGGAACAACTGACTAGTGTGTGATGGAGAAATCATGACACAGAAAACAATTAGCAGATAAGAAATTACTCTTTGTGATATGTCTAAAGTGTTGTTTGGATGCTGTGTATTTTGGTATATCCTTTATGCCAGCTGCTCAATAGCCTCAACCTCATCCATTTTATATACGCAGACGATGTGCAAATCATAATCCCCATCTCGGACCCCATCTCCTCAACTCTAAATTTCTGGAACGACTGCCTACATGCCATCAACCAGCTTCTCACGAATCTCAACCTGGTCCTAAATACGTCCAAAACGGAACTCCTGGTTATCTCCCCTAGCGATAACCACCCCTTCACTAATAACACAATAACCCCACTAGCAAGCCATGTCAGAGACCTTGGGGCCACCCTTGACTCCAGAATGAATTTCAAAAAATTCATTAACGCTACAACTAAAGAATGTTTCTTCAAGCTACAGGTCCTGAAGCATCTAAGACCGCTCTTACACTTCCAGGATTTCCGTTCTGTGCTTCAAGCAATACTGTTTTCAAAGATTGACTATTGCAACGCTCTTCTACTCGGTCTCCCCGCCTCTTCGACCAAACCTCTACAGATGCTGCAAAACGCAGCAGCCAGGATCCTTACAAACACACGGCGCAAGGACCACATCACACCTATCCTAAAAATCTTACATTGGCTTCCTATTCAACATAGAATACTGTTCAAAGCTCTCACTATCATCCACAAATCGGTCTACCAACAATCCTCTCTCCAACTCACCTTCCCTCTGGAACTACTTACATCTTCAAGACCAATAAGAACTGCCTACAAAAGTAAGCTCAAGGCCCCTCCCAACAAATCATCAGTTCACAACTCCATCCACAAGCGAGCTTTTTCAACAGCAGGTCCCCTACATTGGAATTCGCTTCCTCAAGACTTACGCCAGGAACAATGCCATTTAACCTTCAGAAAAAAACTTAAAACCTGGCTGTTCACACAAGCCTATCGTTGAAGGATTCCATATTAACCAACTCTCTCTCACCCTCCAACCCACCCTTCTCCCTCCCCGCACTCCTAAACTTTTTTCTCTTTTTTCCCTTTTCCACTCGCAACCTCAACCCACCCTTTTCCCTCACCCCCGCCACTCCTCCCATCTGACATAACATGTATATTCCAGCTGTATATATTCCATATATATATATTTCCATGTATATTTCCGCTGATTATAATCCATGTTTTTTGTATTATTAATTCATTGTTTTATGTTAATTTATAGTTTGTAATTTTGTTAACTTATTGTTCAATTACTTAATTCTGTCCTATCTTCCGACATCCATGTTTTTACTCTCCCTGTTTTAATGTAACTTCTCTTTTCCACTTATACGTTAATTGATTTTTCCCCTTGTTCTAATGTAAACCGGTACGATAAGACCTGGTCTTGAGTGTCGGTATAGTAAAAGAAGTTAAATAAATAAATAAATAAAATATCTGCATGCATATAATTTGGTCCTTCTTAATGAACTGCATAGATAGAAAAAACAACATTTGTTTCAATTGTCTTTGATGAAAGAACAATAAAGTGCTGCAAAATTGAAGTAGAAGAATCTCTTTTGACTCCCTTCAGAAAGAATTAAAAAGAAATAAGAGGTACAGTATCTAGGACGCTGTCTACAAGTTGTCTCATCTCAGTAGTAAATAAGGTAGACCGAATCCCTTAGCACGTATGGTTCTCTCAATATAGGGTCCTCAGCAAATGTGGTTTAGCTGCTCTCTCCTCTTCCTCTTCTTTATCTTCAAACCACCGAACTGCCATCATCCATCTTCCTTCCCAGCACACGGGGAGGACAATTTTCAGCACTGTTCATGTGGGCAAAGAGCATAAATCGTCTCTCTGAAATCTGTGCTCCTTCAAAGCAGTTGAGAGGAAGCATTGGGCATCACACAATGCCGTGCTTTCAGCTGCATTAGGAGAGGCGTTCCTGGGGAAGGTGGGGGGAGGAAAATAATGTGTGTGTGGATGATATTTTCAAATCTCCATGGGGTTTTCCACGAAAACATTTACCCACAGGAAAAGTAGTATCAAATGCCCGCAGGGTCTTTGTAGCAGTGGCAAGTTTGAAAGTGAAAGTATGCAGGTATGTTTGCTTTGAAACTGGGGGTGGAGGGGGCAAAGTCTGCAGGGGAAAAAATGCATCCATAGACCTTGTCCCAAAACTACAGTTCATGGTTTGAAAGCTGCCCCATAAAAAATCTCTGCTACCCAGGCCTGGATTTACACACAGGCCTACTAGGCCTGTGCCAAGGGTGGTACAATTCTGGGGGTAGCATAGCTCTTGCCCCCTGTTGGCTTCAAATCTGTTTTGATTCCCACTCCCTCCCTGTTAGTTGCCTTGACCACATCC
Organism: Rhinatrema bivittatum; assembly: GCF_901001135.1. Taxonomy (NCBI): domain Eukaryota; kingdom Metazoa; phylum Chordata; class Amphibia; order Gymnophiona; family Rhinatrematidae; genus Rhinatrema; species Rhinatrema bivittatum. Next base: position 50,181,550 of record NC_042622.1, on the reverse strand, counting down.
TCTGGCAACAGATTCTGTAGCTTGACTGTGCGCTGATTGAAATAAAAAAATACTTCCTATGATTTGTTTTGAATCTGTCTCAATTAAATTCCCCGTCCATCTCTCCGTAAGGAGGAAGGGAGTGTGTCAGGGGGTGTGGGGAGGCCTCAGAAGTCTGGGGGAAGGGGGGGGGGAGCATGATGACTTGGACACAGATATTGTCCAGGATTGGCAGAAGAAAAAAAAATCCATCACTGCTGTTACCATTCCCACTTCTGGTAGATTTTCTATTTCTTCTAGGAAATGGTGCACCCCCCGATGCATTGGTAATGACTATGATCTCCTTAAAGAATCCAACTTGAGAGGAGACCTCGTTAGGGAGCCCACAGTAGAGACTTCAGGGTCAGGCAACCCTCACACGGATCAACTGCCTAGAGGACCTCTTGTCTCCCATAATGCTAACTAGCCTCCAAATGAACATGGAGAAGTACTTGGCAAATGATTAATAATACAGTAGCACTGCGCTCAGTGCGGGCTTCGCTAATGGAAAGCATTGAATCTTTTAAGCTTAGCATCATAATTCTTTACATAATACAGCAGGCAAAGAACACAAGGACATTTCAATGCCTGTGTTACAGGGACATAAACCTATTGATTACATTGCAGCGAGATGTGAAATAAAAGACAGCACTTTACGAATTATAGCATTACAAATGTGCAGTTTGATCAAGAAAAACCAGCAACACAATCCTAAAGAGTAAAACTTAAGCTATCAGAACCATTTGAGAGAATAATCTTCAATTCACTGCTTCCTTTGGTATCAAAAATATATCACTGATGTGACAGTTTATTATGAGGAAAGTATTCAAAGAGTTTAGAGGCCTAAATTTGGCCTGGTGAAAACTCACAAGGGCTGAAAGCTGCCTGAAATTAGGTGCCTTAAATGTGAGTGAGGTGAGGATAGGGAAAGACAGTTCAGTGCTCAGTGCTGACGTCTAACTCTACGTGTCTTGGTTAAGCATGTACGTTTAGGTGAAAGAACAGCAGGTCTAAAATTGAGATTTTAGGCCCCTAAGTTAGATGATGTTTCAGTCTACAACCAAGATTCTTAATTTCGGCTGAAATTTCACCAGATGTTAGGTGTCTAAAACTGGGCTAGGCGCGGCTTCCTTTGAAAATCACCATCAGCAGACGTGAAAGAAAACATTGCAGCAGCCTGCAAGGCAAACCACAAATCATACAGTAGGGTTTGGTTTTTTTTTCTGCAGCATTAAAGAAATCATATTTAGCTCCGAAAATGTGGGCAAAATAGCAAGTAGTTAAAAAAATCAGGCCAGCAACTTTATTTGTAAGAACATCTGTTTCATAACCCTCTTCTAAACTACATTCATTATGCTGCTGCACCGTCAACTGAGTTTCACCGCAGGAAATGCAGAAGTGTTGAAAAGGCCTAGCTCTAAGCCTTTCCTTTTCGGTAGAATTTTTATTTTAGAAATAGTTTACAGTTTTTAGGCTCATTAGACCAGTTGCAGTAGTTTATTTACTGTTCAAATGCTCTCCTTTCACCTCCCACGGGTAGGGTTGCCGACTGTCCAGTTTTTGGACCTGACAGCCAGGTTTTCAGGCATTGTGTGCAGCGACTAGTCAGAAGTACCAGCCGGATGCGAAAAAGTCTCTCCCACAGCCTCTTTCTTTGAGGGCGAGAAAGGAGGTCAGAGCCTATCAGAGGAGAGCTGGGCTATGTCCCTGCCCCTGCCTGATGCTGTGAGGGTACGGCATGGGGAAAGGAGGCGGGGCACAACATAGCCCTCAGCTCCCACTCTTTTTATCGGTAAACGCCAAGGGCAGGTTGCCAAAGGCGCCCCCGCTCTGGTCAGAAAAAGAAACCTACAAACGTCTAGAGACACGAAGAAAACATACTCAGCTTACCAATAAAACAAAATGCCTAGAATTATCAAAGACAATCTACCTTTCAAAGAAACTAGAAAGGTAACGAGAGAGGGTGACCAAGGAATGCAGTAGAGTCAGTCTACACATCAACACACTCTGCACAGAGGCAGAAAAGGAAACCCTTGATTTTCAGTCAGGGTCCTTTAACACACAGAAAAATTCCACAAATGTGTGTTCCCATACAAAGAAACATAGACAGTCTGTCCAGTATATTCAAGGCCAATCTACCTTTCAAAAAGAAACGATAAAGGTAGGAGAAAGATAAGAGACCAGGGAATTCAGTGGTTAGTCTGCTCATCAGCATACACAAGGCAGTGTCCTTTAGCGCATCATAGCAGAGCCGTTCAGCCAAAGAAAGGGAGAGGGTTTATAGAAAAACAACCAAAACCAAAATGCACTAATGTCCTACAACGTTCGAGTCCTGTTCTTTCCTAATTCAGACTTTTACAGGAAACCGAAATCTAAGTTCTGTTCGAAGAACAAACATTCTTCTACGGTTCTTAACCCTTCAATATACAATCTTTCCCTGTTACTTACAGAGAGAGAAAAAAACCCCATTAAATTAATAGAGCATTTCCTGTACTATTTAGGCCGAGATGTCAAACTGCCTTTGTTATTAAATCTTTTATGCAGAATTCGTGTCTAAAGTTATTTTCTCTTGAGTTTCTCCCTTTTGCCATGAGGGAATGAGGGCCTCTAGCTCCTGCACTAATTCATTACCTCCTACCTTCCATTTTCTGTGCTTTACAGGGGGGGGGAGAGGTTCTGATACCTGGGCAAGGGCTTTTAAATCTGCATTTACCACTGCCCGGCTTGTTATTTCTTGCACTTTATCCCCCTTCTCTTTTACCCTGGGCCTAAAATTACTAGGGGAAGTTAGGGGACAACTCAGAGAACAAGGCATGGGTCCATCTGCTGCTTCCTTCAAGGGGAACGGCTGCACCTTTAAGAACATAAGAACATGCCATACTGGGTCAGACCAAGGGTCCATCAAGTCCAGCATCCTGTTTCCAACAGTGGCCAATCCAGGCCATAAGAACCTGGCAAGTACCCAAAAACCAAGTCTATTCCATGTTACCGTTGCTAGTAATAGCAGTGGCTATTTTCTAAGTCAACTTAATTAATAGCAGGTAATGGACTTCTCCTCCAAGAACGTATCCAATCCTTTTTTAAACACATCTATACTAAATGCACTAACCACATCTTCTGGCAACAAATTCCAGAGTTTAATTGTGCGTTGAGTGAAAAAGAACTTTCTCCGATTAGTTTTAAATGTGCCACTGTTATGAATCCGAACGTGGACCCCTGTTCTGAGGTAGAGTCGGCGCTACCAAAAAAGGAAGTCAACTCTCTTCGATCTGTACCCTCAGATAGCAAGGCCTGTTGAAGATGTACTGATGAAGGCTTCACCCTGGAAGTGCGTGATCCTCCCAGGAGGAGCCTGTAGGGATACGGCCGCTGTGACTTAGGAGACTCCCTGAAGAGTGACGATGGTCTGGATGCAGGCGCCTCCTGCAGGTCGTGGATTCCAGACGGCTGGCGCCTCCAGCAGGTCGTAGTCAGTCCAGGAGTATACGTCAAAGGATAGTCCCAATCCAGTCCAAGGGTCGAAGTCCAGCGAGAGGTCGAGAACCAGTCCAGGAGCAGGCGGGAGAATGGTCCGAAGCCAATCCAGGAGCAAGAAGGAGAAGGGTCCAGAGCCAGTCCAAGTCAAAAACCAGAAGAATACCATCACCGGTCTGAGGGTCAAGAGCCAAAGAGTCAGTCCAACGAGGAGAAGAGCAGAAGCAGGACAGAGAGCAAATCCGGAATACAGACACAGGAACCAAGCACAGAGCCTCAATACCAAGGCAAGGTCTGGGTGTCAGACCTTGCCTTAAGTACAGGAGGTGGAGGCGGAGTCCCAGGGGGCGGAGTCCCAGGGGGACTCCGCCCCCTGGGACTCCCAGGAGGCGGAGTCCCAGGGGGAGCCATGACAATATCCGGTCACGGCTCCTTTAAATATCTTCTGCAGCCGCGCGCGTGGCACCTAGGAGGCTGAGGGGGAGAAGCCAGACCGCCGAGAACCATGCGGCCAGGTAAGGCAGCAGCAGTGGCTGTGAAGAAGCTGAAACAGAGGGCTGCCTGCCGCCGCGGGAACCTCTGATGCTCCTGGTGAGTTTCTTAATGCTGTGACCACCGACCCGATCCTGGTCGCGGCCCACCGCAGCCAGCGGCCATGACACCCGGCCATGTGGCGCTGCGGCCGGCGTTCCTAACAGCCACATGCTAACTTCATGGAGTGCCCCCTAGTCTTTCTATTATCCGAAAGGGGGGGGGGGGGGGGAACACCTCAGGTGGAGTTGCTCTCTCTTCTAAGAACATAAGAAATTGACAAGCTGGGTCAGACCAAGGGTCCATCAAGCCCAGCATCCCATTTCCAACAATGGCCAATCCAGGCCACAAGAACCTGGCAAGTACCCAAACACCAAGTAGATCCCATGCTACTGATGCAATTAATAGCAGTGGCTATTCCCTAAGTAAACTACTACTACTTCTCTCCCTACCAGCCAATATAAACATGCAGAATCAATCCAAAACGTGTAATTTAACCTGTATAATTTTGCGCGAGCGCAAACAAAAGTACGCTGTATTTTATAAGATACGCGCATAGCCGCGCGTATCTTATAAAATCCGGGGTCGGCACGCGCAAGGGGGTGCACATTTGTGCAACCTGTGCGCTCCGAGCCCGGCGCGCGCTGCCTGTTCCTTCCGAGGCCGCTCCGAAATCGGACTTTCTTTCCACCCCCCCCGCACCTTCCCCTCCCTTCCCCTACCTAACCCACCCCCCGGCCCTATCTAAACCCCCCCTACCTTTTGTTGGCAGATTTACGCCTGCTGAAAGCAGATGTAAATCTGCGCGCGCCAGCGGGCTGCTGGCGCACTATCACCCGACCCGGGCGCTGGTCCGGAGGCCTCGACCACGCCCCCGGGCCGGCACCACGCCCCCGGTCCCGCCCCAAACCGCCCCCTGACCCCAGACACGCCCCCGGACACGCTCCCTCCCCGCCACTTTTACGAAGCCCCGGGACTTACGCGCGTCCCGGGGCTGTGCATGCACCGGCGGCCTATGCAAAATAGGCATGCCGGCGCGCGAGGGCCCTGCACGCGTAAATCCGGCTGGATTTACGCATGCAGGGCATTTAAAATCCGGCCCACTATGTTTTACTGTCTAAGATAACTATGTTAACAAGCATATGAATTTTTTGTACACTCTGTTAAACATCGAAACTTTGTAAACCGTTGTGATGGCAAAACCGAACGACGGTATATAAAACTCGATAAATAAATAATCTTAATTAATAGCAGTTAATAGACTTCTCCTCCAAGAACTTATCCAAACCTTTTAAAACCCAGCTACACTAACTGCACTAACCACATCCTCTGGCAACAAATTCCTGAGTTTAATTGTGCATTGAGTGAAAAAGAATTTTCTCCGATTAGTCTTAAATGTGCCACATGCTAATTTCTTGGAGTGCCCCCTAGTCCTTCTAGTATCTGAAAGTGTAAATAACTGATTCACATCTACTCGTTCAAGACCTCTCATGATTTTAAAGATCTCTATCATATCCCGCCTCAGCCGCCTCTTCTCCAAGCTGAACAGCCCTAACCTCTTTAGTCTTTCCTCATAGGGGAGCTGTTCCATCCCCTTTATCATTTTGGTTGCCCTTCCCTGTACCTTCTCCATCGCAACCATATCTTTTTTGAGATGCAATGACCAGAACAGTACACAGTATTCAAGGTGTGGTCTCACCATGGAGCGATACAGAGACATTATGACATTTTCTGTTTTAGTCACCATTCCCTTCCTAATAATTCCTAACATTCTGGGTTTTTTTTGACTGCTTCAGCAAACTGAGCTGACGATTTCAAAGTATTATCCACTATGCTGCCTTGAGATTTTTAATGGCTTGCTGGGATTAAAGGTTACTTTGTGAGGTTTTTGTCCTTTTCCTGATCCTACAACTTTCTTTTTATTGTCCTTAGGAGTACCAACCTCTTTAGAGTTTCCTTTTGGGAGGGGACTAAAGATGTTCCTCGGGGCTGTTCTGATGCTGACCTGCAGTGCTGCTCCTGGAGAACTCAAATGTTCATGGATCTTCCCAGACTCGGATGACCCGGCAGCCATTCCCTTACGTGTCATAGGTGGGGTTAAAGCTTTCTTCAAACGTGAGGTAAGGGAAGGCTGCGGCACCTTCGTTCGCTGTGCCCCATCTGATGGCAGTGATAACACCTATCCTCATCCATGGTGTAATAAACCTTGTAGGGGCGGCCCGCAAAAGAAACTCTAAACCATCCCATTTCCTCTTGTCTTCCTTCGGGCAGTTTGATAATAACTCGGCAATTAAATGATTTTAAATGCTTCAGACCTGCCTCATCAGCCCCTCAAAGGAATTATGGAGATTTCTGACTTAATCTCTCCTAGAATCTTTAAATGTGGCTGAAGTATTTCATCTAAGAGATAGGGTGGTACATTAGACAGTATTACGCTTGTCCCTGGCTCTTCCAGGGGTTTAAGTTGTTCTACCATCACTCCTTGTTTGGCCTGTGTTTCGATTCTATTCTTCAAGACGCCAGTTGTTTCCTTTGACCTTTCTCTAATATTTTCTGGAGTTATTTGGCCCCTCCCCCTTCCTTCAAAGGCCCCGCTGTGGGTGTCAGCTGGTCCTGGGTCTGCCCTAAAACTTCATCAGGAGCCAAGGATATTCCAGGCATCCGAAATGAAGGAGACTCACTGGGTACGACTCCACAAATTATATGGGGAACCTTTTCCCCTGGGGCGGGTTCCTTAAATTCCCAATGCCAGGATGTTTTATCTTTCTTTTTTTTTTGGGGGGGGGGTGCATTTTGCCTGCTGCTATGGCATTAGTTATTTTTGTCACTCCAGTTGAGGGTAGGTTGGAGGGAGAAGGATCCAAGAGGGCCTTGTTGGTTTCTGGTTTAAGCTCCTGAGTAATAGGGTGAACCACTCCTTCTTCCTTCCTTGTCTCTCTCTCTCTCTCTTTTTGTAAATCTGGATTTCCTAGGGTAATAACCTCTTCTTGGGGTTCCCCTTGCTGTTCTCTGCTCAGGGGGTCTCACTGTCTCTTCTTTCGATTCAGTGAGGAAGGGGCTGGTTCTGACCTATCCGCAGAGTGGTCATCTGCGATATCCTCCATGGGATAGCTGAGGCCCTCCTTCTCTTCTGAAGCAGGGAAAGGCTGCTGGATCTCTTCGGGGCTGTTGTTTTCAACTACCCCCCTCATTCTCCAATACGTCTTCCAGCACTATGGAAGGGTCACAGGGAAGATTAAGAGGAGGTTGTATGCCACCATTCTGTGAACAAGATGTGGTTGCCTCCACCTCTTCCTGCTTATTGAGGGGTCTGAATTGTTTTTTTCCTAAAGTTCCAGGGTTGGCAAGAATGTCTTTGCCTCTGGAGTCAGGGCATAGCCACAGTTGACCTTTCCCGTGGCATCTGGAGTTTCCTCTTCTCCACTTTCCTGGAGTGTGTGGGACTCTAGTGCTGATATTCTCCCCGGGGCTGTGTCCCTTTTCTTTCTTTGATTTGCTGCTAATAGACTAGCATAAGTCGGAAGAGAGCTGGGTCTTCCTTTGGAGGCTCGGACTTGTGGTGTCACACCCTGTTGGAAGGCTTTTACCAACTTGGGGGCTGATGCAATAATTATGCGCAGAAAGCGGGCGCTGAAGAATCAGCGCCCCCTATCTTAATGTGCCCCCAGGCGCTCCTCTTGGGAGCGGCGTGCAATATTTAAACTAGGGGGTCATGCTAACGAGAGCCCGATCCGCGTCGGCCGTCCAACGGTTTGGAAAACCGACGCTGAGTTTATCGGCGTCGGTTTCCCTAAACGCCGCAGCCAGGGGTTCAGGAAACGGACGCTTGTCAATTGAGTGTCCGTTTCCTGCACCCGACTGCTGGCGTTTTTTTTTTTAAGCTAGTTTACTTTAGTTTTTCCTCCTACTTAATATCGCCACAATATTAAGCAGGAGGCAGTACAACGGGGTTTTGATCTGCCCTTTCATTATTTTTCAAAGGAGACTGAGGCACCTCTGCCCGTACCTCCTTTTTTTTTTTTCAATCCAGAAAGTATTTCTCTACTCCAAATTAATGTAGTTTTGCAGCCTAACAAGAAGCAACACTGAAGAAACTTTAAAGGGATTAAACAAACACAAAATGGAGGTTAAAAAAAAACCAAAACAAAGAAGAAGATGGGGAAACAAAATAACCTAAACCAGGAAAAGAACCACCAATCCTAATTCAAACAAAAAAAAGCGCCTGGCTTTTTGCTGCTACTCTCTCTAGCTTTGAGCCCCACCCGCAGCCTGCACTTTTCTAGAAGATAGGAGAAAATAAAAAAGCCAAACCCTTACCTTCTGATGTTGGAGAACAGCTGGATATTGCAGGTGAAAAGAGGCTTCCTGGGGAGAGCAGCAGTAGGAGGGGCAGGGAAGGGAAAGAAGGGAGTTTTGGTGGAGGGAAAAGCCAGGCTGCTCTGCCAGGCAAGGGAGTCCGGAAAGCTCCCTCTAGCAAGTCCTGGAGAACAGCACAGCCCCCAGCTCCCTTTGGCTCTGCCTCCTCTCTCATTCACAGGCTGATACAGCACAATGCGCTCCAGCGGCACGCACTGTTAACCCGCAATTGGACGCGGTTGGACCCTTTATTCAGTAAGGGGTAATAGCGTGTCGAAAACGCGCATCCAACCCCCCCCCCCCCCGAACCTAATAGCACCCGCAACATACAAATGCATGTTGATGGCCCTATTAGGTATTCCCGCGCGATTCAGAAAGCAAAATGTGCAGCCAAGCCGCACATTTTACTTTCAGAAATTAACGCCTGCCCAAAGGCTGGCGTTAATTTCTCCGGGCACCGGGAAAGTGCACAGAAAAGCAGTAAAAACTGTTTTTCTGTGCACCCTCCGACTTAATATTATGGCGATATTAAGTGGGAGGTCCCGAAAGTTAAAAAAAAACATTTTTAAATCGGCCCGCGGCTTGAAAACCGGACGCTCAATTTTGCCGCCACCCGGTTTCCAAACCCGTGGCTGTCAGCGGGTTTGAGATCCGACGCCGGCAAAATTGAGCGTCGGCTGTCAAACCCGCTGACAGCTGCCGCTCCTGTCCAAAAAGAGGCGCTAGGGACCCGCTAGTGTACCTAGCGCCTCTTTTTGCCACGGGCCTTCATTTGAATACAGAATCGCTCACACGGGAGAGCGGGCTTTTACTGTATCGGCCCGTGTGTGCTGTGATTGGATGGCATGAGGTGAGGCGACGAGACACAGCACAGCTCTCAGTTTTCAGTGGTTCCAAAGATGTCTGAGTAATGGCCCTCATGGTCCTAGCCCCTCCCTCACAGCATGCTGGGTCAGGACCCTGGGAGAGGGGCTGCAATGAGCCCTATTGAGGCAGATATAAGCATGGGGGGGAGAAAGTGGGAGAGACGGAAAGACAGAGGTAGAGGCTGGGGAGAGGAGAGAGACACAGAGGGCACAAAAACGAAAGGGGAGATAGACACATGATGGGGAGCATGAGACGGTTGAGATACAGGGGGGGCATGGAGGGAGGAAATGGGTCATAGGATCTCACACTAAGTCCAGCCAACAGCTGTCTGGGAAGTTGCTCTGGGAAGCCCTATGGCTTAATGGCAGTGCTGAGCACCACCAAATGTAGGAATCCTACAGGTCTGAGGGGGGTTAACTGCAATTCTAAGTGACAAAAAAAATAAATCATTGAAACTATAAAGCAGAGATGGAATCCAGGCTACATTATGCCTATAGGCCAAAAAACCTTCAGTAAAGTGTTAACCCTCTCAGACCTGTAAGGATTCCTACACCAGGCAGAGGGCTTGGGTTGGATTCCCGGGCCAGGTCTTCCTCCCCAGGCAGGCCCTGGCTGAAAATGCTGCAGAGACAAAGCTCACGCAGTGCCTGGGCGTGGGAGGCTGTGCATTGCAATGGTGACACCTAGTGGCTGGATTTAGGACTCAGGACTGCAAGGTTTGGGAAGGAGCCCTGTAGCATGGCTCTCAGCTGAAGATGACTGGGCTACGTGAAGTGGGGTAAGAAATCTCCCAGAGAAATCTAATGGACCCTGGAAGCTCAGAGGAGCAGAAGGAAATTGAGGTCACCCCCCCCCCTCTCCTCTCAGCCACGCTGCTCACTAGGCAGGGGGACACAGGCAGTGTAACAAAGTGCTGGTGTTTTAAGGAAGGCTCCCAGAGCTATGCTGGGATTACTTGTGTATTTACAACAATTATGGTAATCACTATATGTCACCTCAGGGAGGTGTATGATAAACATATACAACAAACTGTATTTAGAGAGCACTCCCTGGTTAAATAGGCTGTTAAAGGTATTGGAGCTTGCATCATTCAAAAGCTCAGTAAGGATTATTAACATTTTTATAGAGGGTGCACAACAATCTGACAATAAATGCAATGAGCTGAAAAATAAAAGACTAACACTCGTTACTCCAGCTTTGAATACAGATGATTAGATTTCTCATTCAGGAACACAGAAGTCAATGCAGGCGTTTGCAAGGGGCAGTTGTTTTACAATGACTGACTAATTTTCATTTTTCTTTTTTTAGCATTATTATTAGTATTATAAAATCTATAAACAGGATGCAGCAGTCCATTTTCAGGAATACAAAGTCTCACTATTGGGATGAGACAAGAATGGCCCTTCTTTGTTTACCTCCATTCATGTTACTGGAGGTCAGGCATGCTTTATGCATGCTGAATGCAAAGACACATTCCTCCCCTATCTTATTCAAAAGATGCAAACCATCCACTTTAATTTAGACAGCAGTTAGCACTCCTGCAGATCAATATTCCTAAGGACATTCTCACCCTGTCCCAGCAATGAGCAGGAAGGTTGACAGGAAATATTCTATTAGGAGTGCCCCTGGCCTTTGACCACATATGAGAACCTACTGGTGAAGTTGGCCTTTTCCCAGTTGTTCTTCTGTCCACCCTCAGCTCCCACTTGAAAGCTCTACCGGTGGAACTGGGCCTCTTGCGACTTTCCTAATTTAAACCCATTGCATCATCCTCACCATGAGTCTAAGACTGCTATGTGATGCTCACATTTGCAAATTATCAGGCTTTCATAGCCCAATAGCAATTCAGTTTGTGGAATATGTGGGAATTCATGGAGCTCATTTCTCAAGATGCATGAAAGAAGTTCTTCTGAACATCTAATGGGATGGGATTTGGGCAATCTTTGATGCATGGGACTCAGCAGCTAGAAGTGCAATGGCTGGGACTGATGCTTAGAGGCATGCATGGCTAAAGGTATCTGCCCATCAGCGCAAAGTCCAGAGGAACTTCCTTGTCCTGCTTTCTGTGAAGGAAAGAAAATCTTTTGCAGTAAGCTAGTATACATTTTGATCAAGATTCAGGAGCATCATCCCACCTTGAAGTTTCTTTCTTCTCTCTCCCATCTTCTGCCTTTCAGAGGCCTTATGGCAATGATTTCCAGAAAGATTCATTTCTTAAGAAAGGATCTTCTGGTAATTTTCAGCAGCAGCAGCAGCAGTGTGCTTGGTCAGCAGGAAGGGTAACACCAAGGGTTCTTAGCCCCACACTGCCACTTTTTCAAAACTAAGGTCAGGCTTTTGACTAGATCAAGCAACATTAGAAGACCTGTCAGTTGTGGGGAAGCTGAGGTGTTTCACAAACCATTGCTACCTAATCATTTCTGTTGGCTATATACTCAGAAGTGTCCAAAAGAGCTGCAATATCTTTCTTTAAAAAAAACAAACCCCCAAAACTCTGTAAAACAGCCTCCAGAATATATTTGAAGGCCTTTAGCAACCAGGAACCATTAAGGCTAAAAATGTCTTCCCTTTTCATTGTTCTTGCAGTCAAAATATGTGCACCCCAGAAAAGGAGACAAGGATTTATTCCTGATGCCCAACATGACTGGGGTATTGAAACCCATCCTATACTTGATAGACCTAAGTCGTCTTTTACTAAGGAAGAAATTCATTATGGGTTTTCCATTCTCTTTCACACCCTAAAGAAGGGGCACATGTTATCCTCTCTGAACCTCAAGAGATAAAATTCTAAGAATAGTTGTAGGCCCGTAACACTAATGTGGATGTAATAAGATTTTCTAATTTACTAAAGGCTCTGGTGATTCTTTCCATAATTTTAGAATAGATAAAAATGAATCTGCTAGAATACAAATCTACCAAGTTTAATTGACCTGTAATATTCACATAGGAAAAATATCACATGGGAGAAAACCACACTTCGAACAGGTTTTCAGTGGGCGGTCTCGAAATCCAGCAATTACAATCAATCTTATATAATGTTTCTAAACACAAGGTCAGCATGATAAAGCAAAACATTACTTGACCAATTACAGATACATTTCTGCATTTTATTCAAATGCCATAGGCTTTAGGTCCTGTCTAATCAACAGGTCAGCATAACCTAGGTTCTATTTGAAATTACCTACAAGCACAGCGCAATTTGTTACTGATAGGAAATTATTTATTTTCTACCAATTATAATTATCTTTATTCTTGTCCAAGGAGCCCAAACATCTACTGATGAACAACCTTGTACAAATTTGTTTACATATCTTTCATTCTTATTTTAATCTAAATAGTAGCTTCTATTTTTGTTCATAGCAAGCATAGCATAAATCAGGAAAGAATATTATTAGCTAAATTGAACTATATTGCACTACAATGCACTACATTAAACAGAGAGATACAATAAAGCTTTTCGACTTCCATACTACTAGAATTGCCTTTTGAGTCAGAGATCATATCGTGTATCTTTAACAAATGCTTAATACTGATTACAGTGAATCTACATAGACTGGAAGTGATTGATTGATCAAGATTACCTTTCAGACAGAGGCAAATGTGAATCACCACCCAGGCAATGTAGTCACTATTGTTCATGCTATATATCATCTTAGCCTATCACCCCAAGTGGAGTTCACAGGGAATCTGATAAACATATGTAGCCCCTATCCTGATCTGGTCCTGTGCATAGGGATCAAAGGGAGGCTCATGGCAAGGGACAGGGTTCCTGCATGGAGGCTGGGGGAAACTGTTACGCGTGCCGTCTGCGGCAGACCCGTGGCATGGTGCCCTCATCTTTCCACAAGGGCTCCAGTCTCTGGTTCCTTCTTGCTAGTGGCAGTGGGCCGCCAGCTCCGACCTCGGGCCTCTCCCAGTGCCTCCGGCTCAGCCACAGTCCCCGGTGTTCCTGGTCCTGCTGCAACTGCTTGTCGGGCCTCTCTGCGTGGCCCGCGGAGAGACGCCACTACACATGCCGCGCCCCTCCCTAGGCGCGCGCATCGCTGATCCTTATGTAGGGACCGCGGCGGGAACCTGGCCGTGGCCCTGGATGATGACGTCAACCTCTTCATAGTATTTAAGCTCAGGCCCCGCTGCAGAGTGTTGCCTTTGCAACAGGTTTCCTCGCTGGTCGAGTACTCGTTGCTACTAAGAGATTTGTCTCTACTCTACGTTCCTGATTCTCATTGTTCCTTTTTCCTTGTTCCTGCCCTGCCTATGCTTCGGATTGATTACACGGACTTTGACTTCGCTTCGCCTGACTACGCTACAGTCTATCTCCAAACCCAGATCTACGCTATGCCTGACTACATTTATCTCCAGACCCAGACCTCCTCTACGTCTGACCACGTATTGCCTCTCTCCAGACCCTGACCTTTGCTTTGTCCGACTACACTATTGACTATCTCCGTGATCAGACCTCAGCTTTGATTAACTATGCTATTGACTCTTTCCGTGATCAGACCTCAGCATTGCTTTCCACAGCCCCTGGAATGCTGCCAGCCCGGATTCAAGCCTACCATTGGATGCCTCTTCTGCCTACTCCCTGGATGTGGACTTACAAGGCTTCGGCCTACCTTTGGTCGAGCACCCCCTGTCTGCCTTTGTTTCATTGGCACCCGAATTTCCAGAACCTTACCCAGTCCAGAGTAGGACTGCACCATCCCTTGCCTGCTGTCTCTGGGCTGAACCAACTTCTCTTGCTATTCTATATCGAGGCCCACCTAAGTCCTGCCGGCCCCGGCACCCAAAGGCTCAACCCACGGGGAACGAGGGCTGGTATAGGTGAAGCTTCAGAGGCCTCTGCCTATCAGCCCACTCCACCTGCCGACGGTGGGGACCCGTAGGACCTTACCTACGGGTTGCGTCAAACCCACCTCAGCCCAAGGGTCCACCTCCGACGCAACAGAAACATTTCTCTTCAAGGCCCTTAGGAGCTCTCCTCACTAGGGCTCTTCCGCTCATCAGCCCAATTCAGATACAAAAACACTACACAGACTCAAAATTTGCTATTCAAAAAAAAACAACGTTCTTTACTAGCACTGATGGCAGGTAAAACAGAGTCCAAAAGAAGTGATACACCAAGGCTAGTGCACTAAACAGCAAGACAAAGTCCAAAAACAGCACCAAAATATCTCAGTCACTTTCAGCAGCAAAACAACTGCCCTTCCAAAACAAGTCAGCTCTACAGGACAGGAACCCTGCTCCATTGGGTCTTCCCAGTACCTGCTTTGAAGGCAGCTCCCTTTTTCCCTCTCAGCAGCTTCTCAAAGTCTGGGGCTCTTTTGGCTGACTCCTCTGGAACCATGAACTCCTCAGGACTCCTTCCTGTTTCAAAACTCCCACTGTGGACAATACGCACTTTTCCAAAACCTCTACCAAATCAGATGAGAAATGTTAAACTTCTCCAATAACTGACTTCTTCTTTACTTCAACCCTCTCAGGGTTCTCCCTGTTGAATCCCAGAACCTTTCTCCTTCCTGGAAATAATGAGCACCCCTCTCTTGGTTCTCAGTCCCCTTTACTGGACAGGAATTCTTATTTTGCCAGATTCTCCTCAGTTGCGGGAAGGTCCCACACTAGCACCACTTCATGGGGAGGTAGTACCCTCAGATTGCAGTGGATCAACAAACATTTCCTGATTCCAATCTCTCAGGAATCCTGCTGCATACTCCCCTTGCATCACATGGGTGCAAGGGTCTGATTAAACCTACGACCCCTCCCACTGGTGAGTGTCAAACCTCCTAACACACTCTCTCCTTCACTGACCTCACTAGAAGGACAGGGCTTACTGAAGCCTCTATTCCTGCAATACTGACACAAGGATTGGCCATAACAGTTAAAGAGCAACTCCTCTAATAAGAGGCAAATTTGGGGTCCCCCTGACACATAACTCAGACGATGGCCTACCTTCACAATAAGAGAATAGGATGTGCATTGGTTTGAAACAAAACTGGAAATCTTAACTAAATTTCTGAACTAAATTTCAATTCAGTTTTACAAAAGAACAAAATAAAAAAACAAACAAAAATGTTTTTATTTTCATTTGATTCATTTTTTTAAAGTCTGCCACTAAAAAGTGTTTAAAAATCTACACCCGTCCGGTTGAGAAGATACTAATACAAGAAAATATACCCCGTAGAGGTATTTCCCTTTCCTCTAAAGCCCTGCAACAATGTCAGATCAAACAAGGCTCCACCTTTGGGTATAATACAGCTATGGAACAGGGATCTTCACCTAGAATTAAGTAGTCAGCATTGGGAAGGTATATGGAAAAAGGCACATAAAACCTCTGTATGTTCTCATGTAGAAATGATGGAGCTTACAGGTATCCTGTCTTTTATTCTAAGTTTTCTCCAACCTCCACAGGGTTCTGCTGGTGGGGTTGTGGTCACCCAGGGTCTTATGTACATGTCTAGAGGACCTGTGTACATATTACTTCTTTCTGGCAATAAGTAAAGGCAGAGGGCCGTACAATATTGGGAAAAGTCATTGATATAAAGCCAGAATTGAGCTTGTTGGGATTATGTGGAGATCATAATCTCACCACCTCGCAGCGATGTTTGGTGGATCACTCAATACACGCTGGGAGGTTCACGATAGCATTAGTGTGGAAGTCAGCTCCCACATTGTGTAGAAATAGGTGCATGAAATCGTGCTTGTGGAGAAGGTTACCCATTTGCTTAAAAGCAACATGTAGCTCTATGAAAAGATTTGGTCCCCCCCCTATGGAATGCCAATCCGATTAATTAATGGCCTATGGGAAATGACTATGGCCTATGGGCGATGTCATTAATTGCAGTACATATTAGTGCTGTTGCTGTGATGAACAGAGTTGGATGCTGTTTTGCCTTTGTTCCTTTCCGTGGAAAAGGTTCTAGGTAGTTATGGGGGGGGGGATTGACTTCTTCTTTTCCAGTGTTCCTTTTGTCTTCTTTTCTTTTTTTCTCATTATTTCTGTATTAAAATTTGTATAAATAAAGAGTTTAATAAAAAAAAAGAACCCCCTACACCCAAGGCGTCCTTCTGAATCCCTCGAGCCCTCTTACCAAACTGATGTTCTTCACTACACAGGAGCGATCCCCAGTCACTCCTACCCAGCTTGTACAGGGATTAAAAATGATGCCAGTGGCTCGAGGCCAGTGCTTTATTTTCTTCTGTTCCAAATGATGCTGGCCTTGGGCCGAGGGCACCACTGTTAATTTTACTGTGCAAAATGGTGCCCGATTCCCCTGCTCCCAGCCCCTGAATCCTTTCACCAAGAACATTGACTTGGTAAGAGAGTTCAGTGGGGTGAGGGTAGGAGAATCAGAAAGAGAGTTTTTTCCTAATTCTCCACTCATCACTGATAGCCAGTCTCATATACCCACTACTGTGGCCATGCGGAAAAGAGAAGTGAGCATGCTCAGTTTAGCGCATATGCGCTTTTTGTAATGGCTACATGCTATGTAGTACTCAGGCAGATATAGCTTGTAGACCCTATACTTTTTTGGGGATAGCGTGCATGCTAATAATGTGTGTGTGTGTGTGTTATTGAGACAAATTTTTAGTGCATGCTAATTTAATGAAGCTAATTTTTAGTAAGCTAAAAAAATATAGTACATGATCTCTCAAGAAACATTGTAACATATATGTTAAAAGTTTTAGCAAGTGCAGTTTTAGCACAAGTGTTTGTGACTAGGTCCCATAGTGTGTAAACCCTATACTTTTTGTGTTAGCATATATGCCAATTCTTTACACAGGCTATGAACTAGGGATGTGCATTCCTTTAAAAATGAATGCCCAAAACACGATGAATAAGGCTGATTCATTTCATTCAGGGGACACCAAAATTAATCAGGGGCTCCCTGAATGAAATGAACCTTATCCATTGCATTTATTTTAAATGAATGCATCAGGCCTAGGCCCAGGAATGAGGCCAGGGCTCACCTAGAGCATAGGCCGAGGCCTAAAGCAGGGGCCATGGCCTATGCCTGAGCACGACACCAGCCTAGGCCCTTGCTAATGCTGGGGCCTCGGTCAAGCCGCCCCCCCCCCCCCCAAAACAAACTTACCTGATCTGTCAAGTATCCATGGAAGTGGCCAGGCTGGGTCCTGATGCCTGGGCCTTCAGCCTGGACCCAGGCCTGATGCCAGTGCCACCCCAGCAGATGGCGTTAGTTGAAGAAGAAAAGAAGAGGGACCATCAGACCTGCTCCATGGCCTGGGCTCTGCGCTGGGCCCTGACCCTAGGCCAAGGCCCATGCATTGGGGGATCTGGCCTCCAGGCCAGACCCCAGCATCAGGCCTGGACTTGGGCTGAGACCCCAGTGTCAGGCTGCAGCCTCTGAGCCACAGTCTTGGAGCTGAGTCTGGGCTGTGGCCTTGGCCAAGGCCCAACGGGCCTAGGTCCAGGTTGAGGACTTGATGTCGGGTTCCGGCCTCTGGGCCAGGATGCGGAGTCAGACCTGGGTCCAGTTCTGGCTTAGGTGTCAGCCTTGAGTAGGCCAAGCCGAGGTTGCAGTGACCTACTGCAGCCTCGGCCTACAGAAGGCCAAGGCTTCGGCCTGGGCCTAGGCTTTGCCGGCGGATCCCCACCAAACCGGGTAAGTGGGAGCCGGGGGGGATCCTGGCCCCAGCATTTTTCCGGGTGGGTGGAAAGCCTTAGGAGGCCCTGTTTTTGTTTTTTTGGCTGGTTTTTTTTTGGTTTTTTTTAAATGTGATTCATTTTTTTCATACGATTGAAACGAATCAAACATTCCATGAACCGAAATTAGTGGGAAAAAGCCTCCCGAAAACGAACCAAAAACAACATTTTTTTCCCTGCACATTCTTTCTATGGACGTTATGCTTTAGCATATACACTAAAAAATGTAGTGGATCGCTTGTTAAACTTTTTAGTAAGTGAATATTATAAATGTTTTTAGCATGTTTGAATGTATAATCTTCTAAATGGAAGAAATCCTTTAATACGCAGGTTTAAGGGTGTCCCTACAGTGCCCCATGTGCTACTAGCTGGCAGACCTAGAGTTACATAGGTCTCTTAATCCTTTTTTAATTTTATTCACAATTTTACACCAAAAAACCAAGATATAGAAACATAAGGGCAGAAAAAGACCATGCAGCCTATCTGTCCACCCACAGCAGCTGCTCAGTTCTAAAATTCCTACCACTCCCTCAGCGGTCCTGTGTGCTTGTCCCATGCTTTCTTGAATTCAGAAGCTGCCATGGTTTCCACCATCTCCACAGGGAGGCTTTTCCATGCAGCCACCACCCTTCTTGTAAAGAAATATTTCTTTAGATTATTCTGCCCCTTTAACCATTATCCCTCCCAGGACCCCCTCATTCCAGAGACCTGCCTCCTGTGCACTGGTATTTAAGTGTCTCTCTCATCTCTCGCCTTTCCTCTAGGTTACACATATTCAGATCTTTAAGTCCGTCCCCTTGTGCTTTAGAATAAGAACACAAGAACTGCCATACTGGGTCAGACCGAGGGTCCATCAAGCCCAGCATCCTGTGTTCATCAGTGGCCAATCCAAGTCACAAGTACCTGCCAGGATCACAGACTCCAATGACCGTTTTCATAGCCACCCTCATAGACATCTCCATTTCCAGCACTTTGTCCATTGTATTGATCAGGGTTTTTGTTTGGACTAAGCAGCTTGCTCCTGCTTCTTTGTACATACAATTCAGTCAGAACCAGGACTGGGATCTGGTGTTATGAGCTTTCATTCTCAATTACCTGGGCATTTCCTCCTCTATATTGTATTCCCTCCTCCCCACAACATACCTACGTTGGTAATTGTAATGACAGTCCTTAGCCCGGGACCATGTATCAGGACTCCTTCCAGGACCCTGCACTCAGGAGCTCTGAATCTTCTGGCCCATAGGTGTCAAAGGCCAAAACTCCCTTCCCCACCTCACCCCACCAGTGGCTGCGAATAATGCCTCCACAGCATCCCCATCCCCCGCTGAACCAGGAAACGGAAAGACCCAAGTCAGGCATTGAACTCCGCACGACGACAGCGCACAGCACTTACCAAGTAACCACCAGGCCAGCTCCTGGGCCTGCTCTTCCTGTTCTGAAGGAAAGGACATAAAGCTCATCCTACAGCAGCAGCAACAATAAAGTCGGTTCTCCAGAAATGTGCACGCCAAGACTGCCTGCCTTGGCATCTTCTTGGGCCTGTAAATAAAGATTTGACCCTTCCTACAATGCTCATCTGACGTGTGGCCGAGCTGCCCAGTCAGCGGCCTCAAGCCATGTCACCCACTTCAGTCTAATCTTTGTCTAGGTTCCATCTCATTTTCATCTTCTTGCACCCTTTTCCTTGAGATGCTGCTTTGCCCCTTCTCAGAGCTGTTTCATCCAACAACCCCCCCCGTTTGCTTTAATGATTAGCAAGTGGAATTAAATATCGATCCTTCGTCAGTATAAAATTCTTCATAAGCAGGAAGCATAATCAGGTTGTTGAAGTCGGGTGAGTGACAGTGCACGCACAGACTACTGTAATTGAACAAGAATAAGGTAATGGAGCCTGCATCAGTGATACAGCGGATCATATTAGAGGCAGTTTTGTATCTTGCAAGCTTATAATCTCTAGACAGCACTGGTAATTGCGTGGCGGCCAAATAGTAAAAAAAAAAAAAATCCTGTTATTTATTAAAGTGCCAACAGTAATAATCTATCAATCTCCAATCACAGGAAGGTCTAGATATCAGAGATGAGAGGGGGGTTGGAATCAAAGGCAGGAGAAGCCCTGATTGTGAAGAAGCAGGGAGACACATAAAAGGAAGATGATTTCAAGGGGAGAAAAATCATACAAGTTCTGTCATGGGGTGATCCAAGTGCCATGTTTATGAAAAAAAAAAAAGAAAAAAAGATAACTCTTACAGCCAGGTTGTAATTTAATTTGGAGATTTTGTTACTACTGCTATTACTACTGTTTATCATTACACAGCACCGCACTATTGTGGCAAAATGGAAAAGAAAAAAAAAGCTTCTTCCACCAGATTCGTCCCAGTGATGGGTGTGAATTTGGAATGTGATGACAGCAGAGAAACTAACAGACGAAGGAAAATGTATAGATCCTTGCCTAGAAAGGCCTTTAGCTATCCGAGGCCTGCGGCTCCTTTCTTCCTTTTCTTGTTCTCTCTTTCTCTCTAATCTCTTTTCATGGCTTGGTTTGTTGACTGCGGTTACTTTTTAAAATCATAATTGCTATTATTTCTTGAAAATATGACAGCTGTGGAGTCGAATATACTCTGTGAGTCACACATAAAAGATTCTCGAGCCTTATGTGTTCCAGTGGTATTTACTCCCAGTCCCAGGCCTCGAGGACTGCAAAGAGGTCGGGTTTTCAGGATAGCCCTAATGCATATGCATGAGATAGATCTGCATGCACACTGCCCTCACTGTATGCAAATATATCTCATGCATATTCATTTGGGATAGCCTGAAAACTGTTTGAGGCTCTCAAGGGCTGGGAGTGAATACCACTGGTTTAGCTTCTTATCTTTGTCATTTTGATGTTATATTTCAATAACTGCAGTGCGAATAAAAAAAAAAAAAAAATATATATATATATATATATATATATACATACAGGTTTGTTGAACCATTCAATTAAGCTGGAAAAATTCAGAAGTCTTGTCAAATTATTCAATGAACTTTTTTTGAAAGAAAAGCCTAACATTTGCTTTGGGTGCTTGAAAAATAGGATTGAATAAGAGAGTTTGCTTATTTGAATTTATCTGATAATCCGAAGTGGATTTTTCAAATTTGCTTCAGAATTCCCTCTGATTCTTTGAGGACTGGGTGATATTCAGAATTTCCATCAGAAATAGGCCTGGTTCATGTTCAACTCTGCCTTGTTTGCATATCTCTGGTATGAAACGTATTGTCCATTGATTGTAAACCTGTAAAATATGTTTCATGCCATGTTTACATACTTTTATTGGGCCCTGACTGAACTGAGAATTTCCCTGAAGCTGGCACTTGACTTGACTAGCCACCATCTTCTGAATTCTTGTACCTTCTCAGGAAAACCTCTCGCCAATGCAAACGTTTACTATTTTCCCAGGCATGAACACTTGTTGTCATTTTTAATAGAAGTGCAAAATGTAATATTAGTTGTGAAGACTGCATAGCAGTTTACAGAAAGGAAGAGCTAAGTTAATGTTCTATGAAATTAAGAAATATTTGCATAACGGACAGTTATATTTGTAGGCTGCTCACAAACCATTGGCTTGCTAATAAAATCTGCAGAAACCATTCACCCTTACAGAATTTTTCCAGGGTAGTTTTACTGAATTTCTGCAATGTTTCTGAAATGAGAAAAGAAAAAAAAGACATAAATATGCAATTATTAGAAAACATATACAGTTACTCCATTCCATTTGTAGATTGTAAGAACAAGGCTGTACACCAGTCATACAGGCCGATGCAATATCGGTGCGCGTAAAAAGGATGCTCATAATTGAGCGCCCACTCTCCTAACGCGTGCTCTCCCGGGCACGCAATTTAATATTAAAATGAGCTGCCACAGTAAAAAGGAGGCGCTAGGGGAAATTGTGCATCCCTAGTGCCTCCTTGGCATTGGGCACCCAGGAAAGGTGGCTGTCAGTGCAGGTTAGGAAACGCATGCTCAATACGAGCGTCCATTTCCTCCTGCTACCGGCACAATATACACCCAGAATATACATGGTCTGGACCATGTATATTCTGGGTGTATATTGGGTGCCTAGAAATTTTATTTTTCGTGACTTTTTTTTTTTACATGATTCCTCTTTCTGTGGTTCCTTCTACTTAGTATCACGATGATACTAGTAGGAGGAATCACAGAAGGCAGGAATTTTTATTTCATTGAGACCTTGAGTGTGGAAGATCCAGGGCTGGCGTAAAATTTGCCGCATTGCAATGGGTGCGCAGGAAGTTTTTTGAATCGCGGGGGATTAGCTAATAACCTCCTCTATACATTACATGTGATGAGTGCTATTAACTACGTGCTTGATTGGATGTACGTTTTGGATGCGCTGCTAATCCCCATATTGTATCTGGGGTTATGGATGTGTGTCCAAAACGTGCAACCAATTGTGTGTTAAGCTGTGCGCTGGCACAGCGCACAGTATTGCATCACCCTGATAGGGGTACATTTTCATGCATACGCGCGGGCGTATATGTATGCTCGCTACCTGGCGCGCACACACGTACGCCCGATTTTCTAACATGCACATGCAGGCACGCGCATGTTATAAAATCGGGAGTTGGCGTGCCCAAGGGGCTGCACACTAGTTGCAGGCACGTGATCCTCCAACACAGCGGCAAATGGGGCTTTACGTGCATTGCAGGGCCCTTATAAAATAGGCCCGGCGCACACATGGCTTTTAAAATCCAGCCCATAGTTTTTAAAGGCAGAGCTGTAGATAGGATAGCGTTTGTTGCATCCATTCTCCCTCTTTCAGATTCAAATTCTGAAAACTTTGTTGGCATGATAATTTGGATGTGTTGCTGATACTTAAAGGAGAACACTTTCAAAAGTTCTAGCTTCCTGACTTTGTGAGTTTAGGAGACTAGAGCCAGTTTTTAGAAGATTTACCCTCTGTGTAGCAGCTAAAATGAACACATGTATTCACTACACTGATCTTTCAGCCACATAAAAAATAGGTGTTCCAGGGGGACATGTTATGGTTAAGGAAAATACTACACACATTTTTGTATTTTCAAATATATACGCATAGGGGTAGATTTTCAAACGAGCGCGAACAGCCTACTTTTGTTTGCGCTCCAGGCGCAAACAAAAGTACGCTGGATTTTAGTAGATACGCGCATAGTCGCGCGTATCGGCTAAAATCCTGGATCGGCGCGCGCAAGGCTATCGATTTCGTATAGCCTGCGCGCGCCGAGCCGCGCAGCCTACCCCCGTTCCCTCCTAGGCCGCTCCGAAATCGGAGCGGCCTAGAAGGGAACTTTCCTTTGCCCTCCCCTCACCTTCCCCTCCCTTCCCCTACCTAACCCACCCGCCCGGCCCTGTCTAAACCCCGATCCTACCTTTGTCGGGGGATTTACGCCTCCCAGAGGGAGGCGTAAATCCCCGCGCGCGAGCGGGACCCCTGCGCGCCGGGCCGCGACCTGGGGGCGGGTACGGAGGGCGAGGCCACGCCCCCGGACCGCCCCGGGGCGTAGCCACGCCCCCGTACCCGCCCCCAAAACGCTGCCGGCACGCCCCCGAAACGCCGCGCAATCCGGCCCCGCCCCCCGACACGCCTCCCGACACGCCCACTCCGAAAACCCCGGGACTTACGCGAGTCCCGGGGCTCTGCGCGCGCCGGGAGGCCTATGTAAAATAGGCTTCCCGGCGCGCAGGGGCCCTGCTCGCCTAAATCCGCCCGGTTTTGGGCGGATTTAGGCGAGCAGGGCTCTGAAAATCTACCCCATAGCTTATTCTTCGTATATCATCCACAGACGTAGCAAGGGTCAGTACGCGATTACTTTGTATCTGTGTGCAGCTTTAGGTGACTATCAAATAATTTTAATAACAGTTTCACTGGACTGCTGAAACTTTCTTAATTGCACTTGGCGCTTTTTTTGTGTGGCATCTTTATAGTTGATATAGTCTAGATCAGGGGTGGCCAACTTCAGTCCTCAAGAGCTACCTACAGGCCTAGTTTTCACAATACCCATAATGAATATGCATGAGAGATTTGCATGCTCTGCTTCCAGAAGACCAATTTGCAAACACTGATTATTTTTCAGGAAGGAATCATTCATTCTTTGTCATTTTATTTATTTATTTATTTAGAAACTTTTATATACCGGTATTAGTGGGGACATCATACCGGTTCACATATTAACAAAAGATTTAGAAGTACATTTCAACAGGGGAGGCGAACTGGGCAGGGGGTTAACCTAGAGCAGTAGGGAAAATAGATTAAACAACAAGAAATCAACAAGAGGTCATAACAAGAAGACAACAATGTACATTGTGATTAGATTCCTTAATATAAGGAAAAGGGCGGGTCACCTAGGGGGTATGAGCAATAGAGGGAAGGGAGGGTCTATTCTGTGTAGGCTTGGTTGAACAGGAATGTTTTCAGTTTCTTTTTGAATTTGATGGCGCAGGGTTCAAGGCGCAAGTGGACGGGTAGGGAGTTCCAGAGGGCGGGGCAGGCAATGGATATGGAGCGGTCACGGGTGGATGAGAGATGAGCTGCCTTCAAGGACGGTACATGTAGATTACCTTTGTTGGCAGATCTGGTGGCTCGGGAGGACAGGGGCGCAGTGAAAGGGAGGTCAAGCCAGTTGGAGTTGTGTGTGTGGATAGATTTGTGTACTATGGTCAGGGTCTTGTAGTGTATACGGAAAAGGATGGGAAGCCAATGTAGATCCTTGAGGACAGGGGTAATATGTTCGTGTATGCGTGTGTTGGTAATGAGCCTTGCAGTGGCGTTTTGCAAAAGTTGAAGGGGTTTTATTGAAGATAAGGGGAGCCCTAGGAGGAGGGCATTACAATAGTCCAGTTTGGAGGTAAGGGTGGCTTGGATCACTGTGCGGAGATCTTGGGTGTACAGCAGGGGTCGGAGTTTCTTAAGAACGTTGAGTTTGAAGAAGCCTGCTTTGAGGATAGATTTGATTTGTGGTTTCATGCTAAGGTTGGGATCAAGGAGAACTCCGAGGTCCCTAACAGCTGGTTGACCTGAGAGGAGGTTAAGTTTAGGGTCATTAGGTATGAGGTCAGGCGGTTGCGAGGAGATGTGGAGGAGTTCCGTTTTGTTTGCGTTGAGGGCAAGCTGAAGGTTGGTGAGGAGGGAGTTGATGGCTGCAAGGCAATTTTCCCAGTGCTCCAGGGCGTCAGATATAGAGCTATGAATGGGAATGATGATCTGAACATCATCAGCATAGAGATAGAATTTGAGTTTAAGGTCAGTGAGGAGCTGGCAGAGGGGGGTGATATAAATATTGAAGAGGGTTGAGGAAAGAGATGAGCCTTGCGGGACTCCTTGTTGTAAAGGGTGTGAAGCAGAGAGGTTGTTTCCAATTTTGACAGAGAACTTTCTGTTTGAAAGATAGGATTTGAACCAGGCGAGAGCTATTCCTGAGATGCCGATGCTTTCTAGCCGTGTCAGGAGGCGGTGGTGGCTGATGGTATCAAAAGCCGCCGAAATGTCAAGGAGGGCAAGGAGGTAGCTGTGGCCTTGGCCCAGACCTCTGAGGAGGTAGTCGGCTAGGGAGAGGAGTAGGGATTCGGTATTAAAATGTTTTCTGAAGCCAAATTGGGAAACATGGAGGATAGCGTGATCTTCAAGGTAATCCATGAGTTGCGAATTAACAACTTTTTCCATTAGCTTGGAAATAAGAGGGAGGTTGGAGATGGGGCGGAAATTGGAGGGGTCTTTAGGGTCTAGGGAGGGTTTTTTAAGAAGGGGTTTGACGACAGCGTGCTTAAGTGAGTCTGGGACCATCCCATGGGTGAGGGAGCAGTTGATAATGTCTGCTATGGCTCTAGCTATGCTGTTTGGGATGGCTATTAGCGCTTTGGTGGGGATGGTGTCGCTAGGGTGAGAAGCTGGCTTAAGTTTACGAAGGAGGCTAATGATTTCCTTAGAGGAAGTGAAGTCAAGAATGGCCATTGTGGGTTGGGATGAGGCGGGGATAGGGAGTAAGGGTGGGGGGGGCACAGAGATTGGAGAACGGAAATCTGGAGAGGAGGTTGGCGATTTTACTCTGGAAGTAGATGGCCAGTTCCTCACATTTGGCGGCTGCCTCAGAGTCTGGTATGGTAGGAGGGATGGGGGTGGTGAGGCTGGCAACATAGGAGAAAAGCACTTTGGGGTTGAAATTTATAGTCATGGATTTTTTTTGAGTAGAAGTCACGTTTGTGTTTGAGTGTAGATAGTCTGTATTCGTGTAATGCTGTTTTGTAGCTAGAGGAGTGTTGCGGGGGTAGGGTCCTTGCGCCATATTCTCTCTTTCTGTCTGAGATTATTTTTTAGGATTTTTAGCTCTTGGGTTGTACCAGGGCTTGGAGGGTTTCGCAGAGGTGTTTATGACTCGTTTAGAGAGGGGGCATAGTTTATTGGCTATGTCTTCTGTAAGGCTATTCCAGGACACTAAGGCTGTGTCGGGGTCAGAGCAGATTAGGTTTGGTAAGGACGAGGCTAATGCATCTGTAAGTTTGTCGCTGGGGCAAGTTTTTCTGGAAATTATGGTAGTGTGATGTGTATGGTTACTAGGAAGAGGTCTCATGGCAGAGAGTCGGCTTTCAATGAGGCAGTGGTCGGACCAGGGCACTGGGGTGCAGGTGGGTGTGGTGGTGGTTTGGAAGCTAGAGTTGATAAACATCAGGTCTAGCGTATGGCCAGCTTTGTGGGTTGGGGTTACTATGATTTGTCGGAAGCCTATGGCAAGGAGGGATTGAATGAAGGTGTCGCAGGATGCAGTGGGGGGGGAGAGAGTCAACGTGGAGATTAAAATCTCCGAGGATGATGGAGGGGTGTGTCAGTTTTTATCCATTCTACACAAAAATTCAATTAAGGGAGACGGGTCGGACTCAAGGATGGTGGGGGGGGGCGTAGACAAGACAGATTTGCAGGGCATCTGCCCTAAATAGACCTATTTCAAGTTTGGGTGGAGTGGCTATGCTGATGGGTTTGAGGTTGAGGAATTTTTTAGCTGCTAAGAGGATTCCACCTCCTCTTTTTTTGGGTCGGTGGATGGGGAAGATGTCATAAAGGGTGGTTGGGAGTTGGTTTATATGGACGGTGTCTGAGTCTTTGACCCATGTTTCAGTGACTGCACAGATGTCTGGTGTGCAGTCCGTGAGCAGGTCATTGAGGATTGGCGTCTTTTTTGATAGGGATTGCGCGTTGATAAGAATGATAGAGAGGGTGGTGAGGCCGAGGAATTGTGTAAGCGGTGAGGTAAGGATGGGGATGAGGGATTTGCGGAGAGGGGGGGTGTGGCGGGGGAGGAGAGGGGGGGGAGGTATTCTGGAGAGTGGGTGGTGGATGCGAGGGATTGCGTAGGCAGCCATATTGGCACCGCTAGCAGTCAGGTAGGGTGGTGTAGTAGGGGTTAAGGAGGAGAGTTTATTCCTGTTGTTGAGTCCATGGATTGGAAATATCCAAAGGTGCAACATACGCTGTCATTTTACCACATGGAACAGAGTTGATACCTCCTATGTTAGCCTATTTTCCAACTGACAAACCAGCACTTGAGTTATGGATTTTATACTCACCCTTTTCACTGCCATTTTAAAATTATATGAAAACATAGTGACAAATATTATTTTGTGTTGTTTGCCATCTGAAATTCCACAAAAACTAACAACATGCTATGCCATTTTGTTCCAAAGCTGCTTCATTTTCAATTCTCTTAGCTGTGTTTTTTTATTTTGGTTTTGTTTGATTACTGTTTTAGTTGAATCAGCCAAGGGCGAGGGGAGAAAGCAAGGAGCGATCATTGCCAGGCATAGCTTTAAACTGCCGATTCCAGCTTTTGCCTTTTTTCGAGCCTGCGACACAGAGAATACAATACAAGGCTTCCCCCAGTCTTTGCCTTTGGGGTGCCCCAGGGCTTCCCAAACCTGTTGTGATGAGCCCACCGCCAGTGGTATTTTTCAGGATATCCACAATAAATATTTGCAACCCTTTGCTGGGGGGATTTGCTGTTTCCCATAGGGGCCTACTTTCTCCCTCTGTCCACTTCTCTCTGCAGCTCTTTCTGTTGGGGGAAAGGAAATCCTTTGTGGCCCAGGTGATGCAGAGTCTCTCCCGACGTGTGGGTATCTCAAAGCTGCAGCATTCTCCTCGGGGACAAGCCGGCTCGACTCAGACTGGGTGTTCAAATAACTGATTATTTCCAAGACGTCAATGACTGCCCTTCTTGCAAAGCACCAGGGTTCCCCAGAACGAGAAAACTTATCCAAAGCCTAACCAAAATCTCCAAAAATGTCTCTCTCTTCAAAACGGAGGCAGACCCTATCAGACAGGGAGTGTACCAGTGGCGTAGCCACGGGTGGGCCTGGGTGGGCAGGTGCCCACCCAACTTAGACCCAGGCCCACCCAACTGGCACCGGAACTGCAAGGCTGTCGCGGGATCCCATCCCCGCGACAGCGAACAAGAGAACCTTCGCCTCGCGCGCCATCACCGCACACATGGGGAAGCGCTGCTGCGGCCGTACGGCCAACCGGTCTTCCTGTTCGGGGGGGAACGGAAGCGCCGCGCGCAGCTTCCGCTTCCTCCCCCCAATGCAGGAAGATCAGCTGCCTCTCCTGCTGCCACCCGTTCTCCTGCTATCTTCGGACCAAACGGCCCGCCGAATTTCCTGTTTGGGGGAGCGGAAGCGCCGCGCACAGCTTCCGCTTTCTCCCCCAAAGCAGGAAGTCCCGCTGCCTCTCCTGCTGCCACCGGCCTCCTGCTATCTTCGGGCGTCGGGCCGTACTGCCCGCCGATCTTCCTGCTTGGGGGGGGGGGGGAGGGAGGAAGCGGACGTTGTGCGCTGCGCTTCCGCTCCCCCCCCCCCTACAGGAAGTTCGGCGGGCTGTACGGCCCGACGCCCGAAGATAGCAGGAGTCCGGTGGCAGCAGGAGAGGCAGCTGATCTTCCTGCTTTGGGGGAGAAAGCGGAAGCTGTGCACGTGCTTGAATGTGTATGTGTGGATGAGAATGGGAGTGTGTGTGTGTGGGTGAAAACTGGAGCCTGGGTGTGTATGTGGGTGAGAATGGAAGCTTGAATATGTGGGTGAATGGGAGCTCGAATGTGTGTATGTGTGGTTGAGAATGGGAGCCTGGGTTTGTGGGTGGGTGAGAATGGGAGCTTGAATGTGTGTATATATGGGTGAGAATGAGAGCCTGGGTTTGTGTGGGTGGGTGAGAATGGAAGCTTGAATATGTGGATAAGAATGGGTGCTTGAATGTGTGTGTGAGAATAGTACCTTAAATGTGTATATGTATGGATGAGAATGGGAGCTTGAATATGTGTGGGTGAGACTGGGAGCATGGGTTTGTGGGTGAGAATGGGAGTCTGGGGTTATGTGTGTGGGTGAGAATGGGTGCCTGGATGTGCGTCTGTGTGTGCATAAGAATATAAGCCTGGGGAGGGGTGAGAAAGTGAGAACTTGAATGTGAGCTTGTGGGGGGGTGGGGGGGGGAGAGCATATGAGTGTGAGAGGGAGTCTGTGAGAGAAAGCGTGTGTGTGTGTGTGGAAGGGAAGAAGACAGTAATAGAAGAAAGACCCTGAAAAGGAATTAGGAAATGAGCTATAAGGGAAAAAATGGGAAAAAGAGACCAGGACCAACTGATTAGAAAAATACAAAGATCAGACAACAAAGGTAAAAATATATATCTATATTTTGAGATGTTAGCAATTTAAATATAAGCAACACAACCGCTCTCTCAAAATTTATGGACAGGTAGGAGCCGTGTATAAAATCGTAATAATAAGAAGGCTAAAGTACCACAAATCACCGTGAATTATGTTTGTATCATTAAGTAAACCTCATACTTAGGCGTAGATGTGAATGCTATGCTGCATAATTTGGCATTATTTATCAGTAAAAAAACAACTAGTAGACCTGCATGCCTACAGCCCACCCATGTTAACCTTGTGCCCACCCAAAAAATCAATTCTGGCTACGCCACTGGAGTGTACTGATGAGGAATCTCCTGTGAACGCAAGAAAAAAATACGTGGGCCCATACTCAGCAAGGTGAAAGGAGAAATAGCTCCTTATCTTCAAAAGCCAACTCAAAATGACCACCCTATGCCCTTGGGATAGCCAATCACAGTCAGCTCATTGAAGAGACTGAAAAGGAATGGAAAATCCCACTAAGCTGTTATTAGTCCTGATGGTAAGGGTCATCTAGTGGCTAACCAAACTTATCTCTTATTCATGAAGTTTGCATACATTGGAAACCCAGTATATATATATGAATTTTATCTCAATGCATATTAATTGTGAGTATCCTGAAAACCCAGCTGGTTATAGGGTCATCAGGACAGATTCTAAAGTACAGACTCAGAGTGTGAGAAAGAGATTTAGTATTGCAAGAGAGATCTGTTGTGTATGTGACCATTATTTATCTTAGTACTTTACTTTCCCCAAATTAGTATGTGTATGTGTATGTGATGTTATTTATTCTTCCACTCAGTCCATTCCAGATTCTCCTTGTCCTTGCACCCCTCTCCCCCATACACACACTCTTCACCATTAGAGATAACCCTTTTATTTTTAAAGGCTTTTCTTTCAAATATTTAGGTTTTTTTTGTATTTTCCCCTACCTACTACTTATTGAATAGGCTTTTTAAAAAGGTTGTTAGCTTACCCAGCCTTTGCATTTTAAATCTAGCTGTGTTTGTTGTGACACATCAATACCAGCACTCACGTTCATTAAGCTGACTGTCTGGTACTGTGCAATAAATAAATAAATACCACACATAATAAATAAATAAATAAATGCACCCTAATCCCACCTCATCATGCCAAGAGGTAGCAGCAGACATGGGAGAGGCAAAGAATAGTGTGGGGGCACAGTGAGAGTAGACAGCAGTGGCACTAGCAGCACTTTATCTTTATCTTTTATATGAATTTGTTAATCGCCCATATCCTGGGCTATGTACATAAAAACAGTCATAATATTTCAAAACGATACAAACCAGAATCAAAATTCACAGCAAAAATAGAACTCACACAAAAGGAACCTTCTGCAGCCTATTCAGACTTCTACCTGTCTGAATAGCCATGTTTTTAGAAGAGTCTTAAAGGTCTTAGCACTGTCTGCCAAAGGTAGAGCTTCAGGAAGAGAGTTCCAGATGACTGGGGCGGCCACAGAGAAAGTACAATCTCTGGTAACACTAAGTCTAGCGTGCAATGGTGAGGGCTTGTCTAAAAGGCCTCGTTGTGGGGATTGAAGCTGACCGGAGGGACAGTAAAGCCGTAAAACAGCATTGCTCCTTAATGAAACATCGGAAGAGACAAGGTTGAATATGATAGTTGCGATCTTAAACTTAATGCGTTCCGCAATCAGAAGCCAGTGTAATTCAGAGAGCACTGGAGGGATGTTTTCACGTTTATTAATGCTGGTGATAAGTCATGCTGTGCATTTAGCAGTAGTTGGAGGGGTCTAAGCGTTGCTGCAGGAAGACCAAGAAGAACGGAGTTGCAATAATCAACCAAAGGTAGGATGGATGCCTGTACCACGGTTCAGAAGTCTGCTTTCTCTAGCAAGCATTTAAGGCCACAAAGCATGTGAAGTTTGAAAAAGCCTGCTCTAATTCTGTTTTTGACAAAAGGACAAAAAGATAAAGAAGGGTCGAATAAGACACCCAGGTTGCATATACAAGCGTTCAGTGAAAATGAGAGATTGTCTATCCTGATAGAATCGTGATGGATTTTTGACAAGTGTCGAATTAACAGACATTGACTTTTGATAAATTTAGCGACAGTTTACTGAAAAATAGCCATCGCTTGATGGTGGATACCCACAGATTTACTAGATTAGCTGTTTCAGCCCATGAGGAGTACATATGAATGAAAAACTGGGTGTCGTCCACATACAGTTTATATCCATCGCACAAACCGGCTAATATTTTGCACAAAGGTGAAAGGTACATGTTAAAAAGCACGGCTAATAATGCTGAACCTTGGGGCAGTCCTGTAGTGACTTCAGCCCATTGAGAGAACTTTTTGTTAAGTTCAACGCTCTGAAATCGATGAGACACAAAAGAGGTAAATTACTGTAGCACGGTTCCAGAAATGCCACAGTCTCGGAAGCAATGTATAAGAATGGCGTGATCAATGGTGTCAAATACTGCTGTGATGTCTGACACCAGGATATAGCTATGGCCTGAGTCAAGACCTCTTCTGAAAGGGTCAAAGAAAGACAAAATTAACAGTTTGGTGCTTAAAGATTTTCGGAATCCAAACTGATGGGGGGTCCAAAATTTGTTGAGATTCAAAGAAATCTATCAGTTGAATGAGAATGCTACTTTCAATAAGTTTAGACAGAAAAGGGAAAGATGAGATAGGCCTGAAGTTATTGAGATTTGCTGGGTCTAAGGTATTCTTTTTCAAGAGAGATTTGACCACTGCTTTCTTGAGGGGTTCAAGGATCGAGCCCTCAGATAGTGATAAGTTGACTAGGACAAGTAAAAATGGTAATAAATTGTCTTTAATCCCCTTCAATATTGAGATGCTACGTGGATTCAAAGAACTTTGAGCCAGGTTAAGTTTGGAAATAATCTTCCCTAATTCTAAGGAGGAAACGGGTTCAAAATCACTCCATGTAGAGTCGGGGAGTATTGCATCTGAAAGGGCCCAATCTGGGACCGAAGAGAAGGAGGCCACGAGAGTGGAAATTTTACCAACAAAATGGTTAAAAAAAATCAGTATAATTGTAGTCACATGTGGGAATAGAAGAAGCAAAGAGAGCACCCGGAGAGGTAATGGTAAGGGTTTTAGCTATCTTAAACAGTGTTTCAGGATTAAAGCCGATGTCATGAATGTGTTTAGAATAAAAAGTGCATTTAGAGTCCAGAATAGCAGTATGATATGAATTTAGTAAAGACCGGTAAACTGTTAAAGAATCAATGGAATGTAGTTTTCGCCACCGGTGTTCACTGTGTCTGAGCTGAACCTTCAGGGATCTGACAACAGGGGTAAACCAAAGTGAATAATTTTTGTACGATTACGTTTCAGTACTAGCAGAGCAACCTTGTCTAAGGAATTTAACAGCACAGTCCAGCTGGAAATGCCTTCCTCGATATTGGTCGGACAAAAAGAACTAAAATTAGTTTTTGCTGTTTCACTGAGATCAGAGGTGTTAATGAGCTCTAGTCACAAAAGAATCATTGGATACATCTGTGGACATTCTTGGTTTTGAAGAGACAACACACGGCAAAGAAAATTTAATCAAAAAAGATTGGACCAGAGTACCGGGGTGTCTGACACTGATTTGGTACAAATATCTAACAAGGTCCAGAGTATTGCCCATCTTATGTGTAGGGGATGAAATAATCTGATTTCACTCTAGGGAGGAAAAAAATATCACGAAACATAACACCCTGTGAAGAAAAGGAGTTTTCGCCAAACTGTAGATTAAAATCACCTAAAATAACCATGTTGTTCAGGTTAGCCTTTGAAGTAACTAACTGCTTGAAGAATGGAGAAAGGTCATTAGATAAAAGCAAAGGTGGACAATAGACCAAACATAGACTGAAGCAATCAGAATATAACCAAGATCAAGTATCCCTTTTTTAGGAAACCAACGCAGCAGTGCCTTCTGGCAGAGATGAAGAAAGATTGGAGACTGAGCCAGAGCAGCAAAAAAGATTTGTGCCAGAGTTGTCTCTGAAGAATGAGATAGGGTTGGATTGCCCTCTTTGGAGTCAAGATTGGTTCTACATGATGCAGTCAGGGTACATCCTGAAGCCTATCAAGGATGCCATGTAGGCCCTGAGTTCAGGTACAGCCACATTGAGTGAGATCATCCCTACAATCAATCTCAGAAGCAGAAGTTGGAAGACTTCCAGTAGGAGCAGAAAATTTCAGAGGAAGTGGTGGTGCTAGTCGAATCCTGGCAAATTCAACTGAAAAATTGGATCAAACCCCTCATCCAGCTGGATTGTTATGGTTGTTCACCATGTGTGACTCATGAGTATAAAGGTATAGCACTTTAGAGTCCAGTGCTCTGTGTTACTGGAAACAGAAACTAGTGGCTAGGATTCTTGAATGTGAGTGGAGGAGGCAAAGGAGCAGTGCATGGAAAGTGTGGGATTCCCTTGCAGCACTGTCAGCATTAGTAGTATCATCTATCATACCCTTCCCTTCCTTGAGCCTGTATCAGGTTCTTTGCAGGATGGGCTCTCCTGACACAGGCCATAGCTTTAGTAGTTGGCAGCAGAGACCTCTGTTCACACCTACCAACAGACCTCTGTTAACACCTACTGCAGAAACTTCATTCAAGTGGGTACCCTGCAGAGTCTGTCAAGGTCATGGCCGTAGCTCCCTTGGCATACTGAGCACACAAGGCCGAAGACTGGCCAGACTTTGCCAAGGTTGCCCAGCATTTCCTATGCTGCTCAATGGTGTGCCTAGTGAATAGGTATTCTCAATGGAATTGTGAGTCCACATCGTTCATGGCTTTATTAAGATAAATCTGCCTCTCATGGTTTTCCCCCGATTCCATGAAGGAAGATTGAGTGCGCATAGCATGATTTCAAATTTTTGGGGGTTTATTGAAAACTTACCACCAATGCCCAAACCTTGGTGTTTCATCTCCACTAAACACCAATGCCTACTCTTTTTGCCCTCAGTGCTTTGGAATGTTAATGCCTCTGCTGTTGGCTCTGTCCACACTCAAATCCTTGGGATGTTGATTCTACTGCTGCTGCTTCCTTGTCCCTCTCTCAGTGCCTTGGGGGCACTATTGGCTCAGCTGGTGCTGCTGCCCTGCTTCTCTTTTAGACGAGAACTTTAAAACAAGTACATGGATGCCCATACATGTGTGGATAGGTGCATGAAAGGACATACACTGGAATTTTAAATCATGCGCGCAGTTGCATGCATATGATTTTAAATATGCCTACTGCTCATAAGTGTGCTTCTTATTTTAAGCCTTTACTTGAGTAAATGTACTTCACATATCTTCCTTAGGACTTTGTTGGCTTTAATACACATAAATAAGTGGATTTTAAAACATGCTCACACAAAGGGCGTTCCCATTTTTACCACTTAGTCCAGCAGTTTTCCCAGTCTATCTTGAGGTCATCCAGTCCCCTCTGGTTCTTCAGCCTGCACTCCCCCCAGTTGACCCAGACACCTTCATTTTCATGTTAGGCCTAAAACACAATTTCTGTAGCCTTCAGGAGCAGCAGTAAATATGCGCGGCAAACAAGCCAACACACGCTGTGGCCTCTGGTTTTAAAATACAGCTTTTCACGCGTAACTGTTGGCCCCATCCTGGAACACCCATGCCCCACCCCTTTCCCACCTCCTTTTTTAAGCTTGTGCACGCGCATATATGCACTTAATTAGCAGCTTTTAAAATTTGAATTGCTCACGTGCGGCCCACATACTAACATATAGCACAAGCAACGCTTTTAAAATTCGGTTCTTAGTGTCTTGGGGCATTGATGTCTTGCTGCTGCTTGCCAACCTCTCTCTTGCTGCCTTGGGATGTTGTTGCCTCTGCTGTTGCTGCTTTGCCACATAATTGGTGTTACGTAACGGGCGGTTTTCGTATGCCCATGGGCCTCAGCCCAACCCAGACCTTCAGGGCCGAGCCAAGGGTTGACGGTGGCTCCGCATGGCTGACGGTCTGACCCTCTGCCAGGCCGGCAAGCTCCCAAGGCCAAATTCCGAGGATGTTGGAAGGTGAATGGTCCTCTGACCATTCCGAGCCCTTTTGGACCTGCTGCGAGCAGCATGGAGAAGCAGGCCTGGCCTAAGGTTGAGGGCAGAAGGAGACCTTGACACGAGGACAAGACTATGAAGACTGATGCAACGGCATCACATGACACGAAGGCTTGGGTTGATGCGACGGCATCACAGACGAGACTTGGGTTGAAGACATGACACCAGGACTATTGAAGACGTGACACCAAGGCTGATGTGAAGACATCACGGACCAGTGGTCGATGCGACAGCATCCCGGACCAGGGTCGATGCAATGACATCAGAGACATGACGCTGAAGTGCAGACATAACGAGGAACTTGGAATCCAGACAAGACGAGAAGTAGGGAAGGCGGACATTGGCACTGTCTCTCAGGGCGCCCTACTCAGGCCACCCGCGGGACTGAGTTGCGGACCACCCTGTCCCACTGCGCGCCCTACAGCCCTTGCAGGCTGGTCACGGACCACGAGGAGAACGGGACAGTGCAGGAAAGATACAGGACATGATGGCTCGAGAGCACAGGACACCAGTCCACCTACAGGCCATTCCAACCCGGGAAAGACGTCGTCCGAGGGAGTCCGGCCCACAGGACCAGAAGGCTCAGGAGCGTAGAAGGTGAAACGCAGGAACACACATCCAGGAAGGCAAGAACCCAGGACGTAGAAGATCATACAAGACACCAGGACACCTGGACGAGGACCTCAGGCTATGAAGACATGACGTGGCATGACGAGAAGACAAGACGAGATGAGGAGCTCCACAAAGACAATAGAAGACCTGACAGAGCTCTGGCAGGCAGGAGCCTCCAGAGTGAAGTAACTCCGATGCAAGGCCAAGAACAGACTGACGGAGCAGCCCTTTATAGGGCTGAAGCAGGAAGTCCCATCAAAGGTGAGGCCAGCACACTTCCTGTGCCTGGCCCTTTAAATTCTGCAGAGAGGCGCGCGCCGGCGCCTAAAGAGAGAGCCGGAGCTGTGCAGGACCACGGACAGCGGCCTGCACCAGCATAATCGCATACAGACGCCGGCAGAGGCTCCAGCCACTGTGGGGAGCCCCGGGGGCGGCTCCAGCCGCCGGGCCAGCCCGGGGATGCGGCCTTAGCGCCGCGAAGATGGGAGCAGCGTCGGGGGCGGTCCCGGCCCCGCAGGAGAGGAAAAAGGCCGCGGCTCCGACCGCAGAGCACAGGAGACTCCAGGGCGGCCTCTGGGCCGCGTGGGCAGCAGCGACCGCGGCTCCAGCCGCGCAGAAGGCCCGACAGCGGCATCCTGCCGCGTCGGGTGAAGATGCAGCATGGGGTGAGTGTGCCTGCTCGTGGGGAGACCCGCGGGCAGCGTCCATAACAATTGGTTTATGCCGCTCCTTTATACTGCCTCTGCCCCTCACTCATGGCCAACCATGATCTCTAGGGACAGACCTTCAATGCCTGCAAGTTTCATAAAAATTGGATGTTATAGGCACAATTTTCATGCACATTATTTTTTGCATTGGCTTTAATGAAAATGCCACTAAATAAGCAGCAACGAAATGATGTAAAACCCAAATGTGATAATGACACAAAACTAAAGTTTTTCATGGACATCCCTATTCTGTATGGTCATCTGTATATCTTAAAACAATACACACAATGGGGGTAATTTTTAAAAGGATTTGCAAGCTTACAGCTGGGTCGTCTGCGCATAAATGCACTTTAAGCGCATAAGTGGGCTTTTGAAAATTGCTATAGTATATGCTGCTTTAACGTGTGTAAATCCTTTTGAAAATTACCCCCAATATCTTTGGTTTTTTTAGTATTTATATGAACATGAAATCCAGTTGTCTCTTAAAGCTAATCTGGGGAGGATAATTTTCAAAAGGCATTTACCTGGGCACAAAGGTATTTAAACATTGATCTACAAGAGTATTTGGCTTTAAAACCTGTTCTGTTTTTACTGTATTTAATGAATTCTTAGCTTGTTATTGCCAACTGTATGAAGGAATATGATATTTCTCTTGCACCCAAAATCTTAAATAAATGCCTGCCCTTGTTTCTTTTAGGCAAATTTAAGCCTGTACACACCAGCTAGGGGTAGTGTGTAAATCACAATGCAGCAGTCAGTGGGCTCTTAGCCTATACTCACACTGAGGACTCCATTTAAGTTTTGATTGATTTTATTTTTCATTTTTAGTAAGCCCACTTGTGGATTCAGGATGAAAGGGTACCAGAGAATGTCTGGCTCACCCTCCCCCCACCTTGTAACAAAATCACTGCAATCAGCCCCTCTCTAATATTTCTCCATTTTTAATTACTTGATTGCTTATATTTCCTGTTTAACTCTTCCACACCAACTACCTTGTTATCGAGGCAATCATTTCAGTCTTGTTTCCAAAGATCAGGATTCTTTTTGGCAGAGCTGACCAGCTAAAGGAAATATTGGGGAATGAGTGGAGGGAAAGAACGGAGAGGGGTGGGGAGTGGATAAGGGTCAGGGGGGAAAGAAAGGTTCTGCTGTTAACAATGCCTGCCTCGCTGAGCAGCTACCAAGTGAGTAATCTTCATTGCAGTCAC
Source organism: Rhinatrema bivittatum (assembly GCF_901001135.1). Taxonomy (NCBI): domain Eukaryota; kingdom Metazoa; phylum Chordata; class Amphibia; order Gymnophiona; family Rhinatrematidae; genus Rhinatrema; species Rhinatrema bivittatum. The sequence continues at coordinate 50,143,348 of NC_042622.1, read as the reverse complement.
ACTGAGAATAAAAGCTTATAGGAACTGGCAGAATGAAATTGAAAAAAAAAAAGTGAGAGAGAGAGAGAGAATGATTTCCCAGCTTGCAGTCACATTTGACTCAGGGACTGGAGTTTCAAGTGCTTCGGCCTTACAGACCCTCTGTCACTCCACTGGTCTTCTACTCTTGATTTGGTCAAGCCATCCTCTGCCCCTATCCCCGTCTTTCCCTCCCAGTATTTTCCACAGACTTGTGTTTGTCAGGTATGTTTTTCTTGAGTAAACTGTAAGCTCCATGAAGCATGAATTGTCTCTTATTTATTTATTTTACTTATTTAAAAGACATGTAGTGCACAGCCTCCAATACGATCATTTGGCGCAGATAACAAAATACATAGATGTTCACAGAAAATATGTGAGACAAATTATACATCAAACTGATAACCAAAAAGTCAACAATCACATACAAGCATCCTGAAAAAGTAAAGTTTTAAGCTCTCAGGTGAATTTGTGCTCTTAATTCTACATAAGAACATAAGATATGCCACACTGGGTCAGACCAAGGGACCATCAAGCCCAGGATCCTGTTTCCAACGGTGGCCAATCCAAGTCACAAGTACCTGGCAAGTACCTAAACATTAAATAAATCACAAGCTACTATTGCTTATTAATTAATAGCAGTTTATGGATTTTTCCTCTAAGAACGTATCCAAACCTTTTTTAAACCCAATTACACTAACTACTGTCTGTAACCACATCCTCTGCCAATGAATTCCAGAGCTTAACTATGCGCTGAGGGGCAGATTTTATAACCTGCGCGCATGGTGTACATTTGTGTGTGCTACCCGGCACAAACAAATGTACATTTTATAACCTGCGCGCGCAGCCGCGCAGGTTATAAAATCCGGGGTCAGCATGCGCAAGGGGGTGCACACTTGTGCACCGAGCGCTAGGAGAGCCCTGATGGCTTTCCCCGTTCCCCCCCCATCTTCCCCTCCCTTATCTAATCCACCCCCCAGCCCTACCTAAATCCCCCCTACTTTTATTTCAGTAATTACGCCTGCCTCTGGCAGGCATAACTTGCGCGCGCCGGCCAGCTGCTGGCGCGCCATCCCCTGGCACGGCCGCTGTGCCTGAGACCTCGGTCCGCCCCCGGACCAGTGCCCCGCCCACACACCCGCCCCCTTCCTGCCCCTTTTTCAAAGCCCCGGGACATACGCACATCCCGGGGCTTGCGCGCGTCGCTGAATGTATACAAAATAGGCTCAGCGTGCGCAGGTTTTCGGAGTTATGCGCATAACCCTTTCAAATTCTGCCCCTGAGTGAAAAAGAATTTTCTTCAATTTGTTTTAAATGAGCTACTTGCTAACTTCATGCAGCAAATAACTGATTTTGTTCAAGTCCTTTCATGATTTTGCAGACCTCTGTCATATCTCCCCTCAGTTGTTTCTTCTCCAAACTGAACAGCCCTAACTTCTTTAGCCTTTCCTCATATGGCAGCTGTTCCATGCCCCTTATCATTTTGGTCGCCCTTCTCTGCACTTTCTCCAGTGCAACTATATCTTTTTTGAGATGCGGTGACCAGAATTGCACATAGTTTTCAAGATGCGGTCTCACCATGGAGCAATACAGATGCATTATGACAGCCATCCTTTTATTTGCCATTCCCTTCCTAACAATTCCTAACATTCTGCTTGCTTTTTTGATCACCACAGCACACTGAGCCAATGACTTCAGTGTATTATTCACTATGACATCAAGATCTCTTTCCTGGGTGGTAACTCCTAAGATAGAACCTAACATTGTGTAACTACAGCAAGGATAATTTTTCCCTATATACATCATTTTGCACTTGTCCATGTTAAATTTCATCTGCCACTTGGAAGCCTAGTCTTTCAGTCTTTCAAGATCCTCTTGCAATTCATAACAATCCGTTTGAGATTTAACTATTCTGCATAAATTTGTGTCTTCCGCAAATTTGATCACCTCACTCGTCTTACCCCTTTTCTGTCAATTATAAATATATTAAAAAGCACCAGTCTAAGTACAGATCCCTGAGGCATTCCACTGTTTACCTTTTTCCATTATGAAAACAGCCCATTTAATCCTACTCTCTGTTCCCTGTCTTTTAACTAGCTTGCAATCCCCAAAAGGACATCACCTCCTATCCCATGACTTTTTAGTTTTCTTAGAATCCTCTCATGTGGGACTTTGTTGAATGTCTTCTGAAAATCAAAATACACCATATCTACTGGTTCACCTTTATCCACAAGTTTATCCACCCCTCCAAAAAATGTAAGAGATTTGTGAGGCAAGATTTCCCTTGGGTAAATCCATGTTGGCTGTGTCCCATCAAACCATGTCTATGTAAATGTTTTGTGATTTTATTCTTTATATAGTTTCCTGGATCAGCCCTGAATCCCTTTTTAAATATTGGGGTTATACTGGCTACCCTCCAGGTACAATGGATGGTTTTAATGATAGGTTACAAATTAATTGAAATGGGTCTGAAATTTCATTTTTTAGTTCCTTCAGAACCCTGGTGTACACCACCCGGTCCAGGTGATTTACTACTCTTCAACTTGTCAATCAGGTCTATCACATCTTCCAGGTTCACCGTGATTTGATTCAGTTCATCTGAATCATTACCCATGAAAGCCTTCTCCGGAACCGGTATCTCCCTAATATCCTCTTCAGTAAACACTGAAGCAAAGAAATTGTTTAATCTTTCTGCGATGGCCTTATCTTCTCTAAGTGCCCCTTTAACCCCTCGATCATCTAACAATCCAGCCAACTCCATTGCAGGCTTTCTGCTTCGGATATATTTTAAAAAGATTTTATTGTGAGTTTTTTGCCTGTATGGGCAACTTTTTTTTAAATTCTCTCTTAAGCTGTCTTATCAATGTCTATTAATTAATTTGCCAATGCTTATGCTTTATACTACTTTCTTCTGATGGATCCGTCTTCCAATTTTTGAATAACGGATCTTTTGGCTGAAATAGCCTCTTTCATCTCATCTTTTAACCATGATGATAATTGTTTTGCCTTCCTTCCAGCTTTCTTAATGCTTGGAATACATCTGGATTACGCTTCTGGAATGGTATTTTTTAACAATGTCCATGCCTGTTGCACACTTTTTACCTTTGTAGCTGCTCCTTTTGTTATGGAGTCTCAATTTAGTGGACCCTTGGGCCGACCTGCAAGAGACTGGGAAAGGTATTCAATGTCTCTGGTACACCGCAGGCAGATGTTCAGGCAGGACGTAGAGGTGCTTTTCACCCTGGAAGCTGGTGCTCCCCCGAGAGGAGCCCGTAGGAGCCCAGCTGCTGGGACTTAGACGGGTTGATGATCTTGAGACTGGAGCGTGCAGGCTGATGAGCAGGACTGAGAACTGGAACCAGACTAGAACAGTAGACAGGAACTGTAGCAAGACTCGGATACTGGAACCAGACAGGAACTGTAGCAAGACTCGGATACTGGAACCAGGCAGGAACTGTAGCAGGACTCGGGTACTGGAACCAGGCAGGAACTGTAGCAAGACTCGGGAACTGGAACCAGGCAGGAACTGTAGCAAGACTCGGGAACTGGAACCAGGCAGGAACTGTAGCAGGCAAGCAGGAATCAAGCAGGTACTGTAGCTGGCAAGCAGGAGCCAGGCAGGTACTGTAGCTGGCAAGCAGGAACAGAGTGAGTTCCAAGGCAACTCACTAAGTTTTTGTGGTCGGTGTAAATCGTAACCGGATGGTTGGCCCCCTCCAACCACTGTCTCCATTCCTCCAGGGCAAGTTTCACGGCTAGCAACTCTATCACCAACACAGTAGTTGCTTTCTGCCGGCGAGAATTTCTTCGAGAAATATGAACAGGGTAGCAATTGTCCAGAATCGGAGTACTGGCTCAGCACGGCCCCCACGGCCATACTGGAGGCATCGACTTCCACCACAAAGGGCCGGCTGGGGTCAGGATGGCGAAGGCAGGTGTCCAACAAGAACGTTTCCTTGAGGGCCTCGAAGGCTTGGCAAGTGGGAACAGACCAATCCACCGCGTTGGCTCCCTTTCGGTTGAGGGCAGTCAACGGGGCCACAATACAGGAGTAGTTAGGAATAAAGTGACGGTAGAAATTGGAAAACACGGGGCCAATTCTTAATTGCCGCCACTTTCTCAGGATCTATTTGGAAGCCTGTTGCAGAAATTATGTAGCCCAGGAACGGTAGGGACGTCTTCTCGAAACTACATTTTTCAAGTTTCGCGTACAGACTATGCTCCCTAAGTACTTGGAGCACTTGACGGACATGCTGACGGTGTGAAGGCAGGTCCTGGGAGTAGACTAGTACATCGTCGAGGTAGACAATTACGCAGGTGTTCAGAAGGTCCCATAACACCTCATTCATAAGGTGCTGGAACACCACCGGAGCATTACATAAGCCGAAAGGCATCACAAGATATTCTTAATGCCTGTCTCTGGTATTAAAAGCGGTTTTCCACTCGTCTTCGGGACGAATTCTGACTAAGTTGTTAGCACCTCGTAGGTCCAACTTTGTAAACATCTTCGCTCCCTGGAGCCTATCGAGGAGCTCCGGGATTAGCGGGAGTGGGTAACGATCCCGCTTGGTAATAGAATTTAGGCCTCGATAGTCTATACACGGTCTCAGCGAGCCGTCCTTCTTGCTGACAAAGAAGAAGCCTGCCCCTGCAGGCGACTTGGACGGGCGGATAAACCCCTTGGCCAGGTTCTCTGAAATATACTCAGACATGGCCTGGGTCTCAGGTAATGACAAGGGGTATACCCTTCCTCGGGGGGGCATAGTTCCAGATAGCAGGTCTTTAGCGCAGTCATATGGGCGATGCTGTGGAAGGATCTCCGCCTTGGCCTTGGAAAAAATATCTGTGAAGTCCTCATAAGGTTCAGGAGGACCTAGGGCAGAGTGCATCAATGGAAGTCCAGGAGCCTTAGGCACTTTCATACAGTTGGCTAGACAGAAAGGGCTCCACTTGACAATCTGTAGAGTATCCCACTGAATCGTGGGCGAGTGCTTCTGTAACCACGGCAACCCTAGCACCACAGGGTGGACAGCCTTATCCAACACTAGGAAGGCTACCTCCTCCGAATGGATTGCCCTGGTGCGGACAGTAATGGGTGCCATGGACATCACGGTAGGTCCTCGAAGGAGCATCCCCTGGATGGAGGTAATTCGTAACGGGACCTCCCGTCTATGCGTAGGAATTTGCAACTGGGAGACTAAGTCCTGCAGGATCAAAATTACCCCCAGTTCCAGAATCCAAGAACATGATCGTCTCGATTGATCCTCCAGGGTAACAGGCTCGGTACATTGAGGAGCTGTAGCACAGCCTAGGAGGAGCTCCTCCCGACCTCCTAGGCTTTGGCGTTTTCCGCACACTCCTGGCAGGTGCCAAGAAATGGCCCTTCTGGCCACGATACAAGCACAATTTCAACGAACGGCATCATTGCCTCTCTTCAGCAGAGAGCGTGGTCCGTCCCAACTGCATGGGTTCGCAGGTGGGAGCGTCTGGACGAGAAGTCTTAGGAGAAGACGCAGATCTCGCCAACACAGAAGCAGGACTGTGGCAGGAGGAGTACTACTCCTTGGCTCGTTGTTGTAGGCGGCGGTCAATGCGGGCAGCCATCTCTATCAAGACGTTGAGGTCCTCCGGCAGATCTCGGGCAGCAATCTCATCCTTTATGCACCCGGATAGACCCTCCAAGAAGATGGCCTTAAGACTACCATCCTGCCAACCTACTTCTTGGGCTAAAGTCTGGAATTCCATAGCATAATCTGCCAAGGAGTGAGCCCACTGACAGAGCTGTAGCAGTTCAGATGTAGCAGTAGCTACTCGGGCTGGCTCATCAAAAGCCTGTCGGAAGTTCGAGATGAACTGTTGTAAGTCCATTAGCGAGGGATCATTGTGTTCCCAAAGGGAAGAGGCCCATATTAAGGCCTTCCCGTCAAGCAGGGACAGGATATAGGCTACTTTCACCTCATCCGAGGGGAACTGCCGAGGCAACAGGGAGAACCGTATGAAACATTGGTTCAGAAAGCCGCGGCAGGTCCTTAAATCTCCAGCGTAATGAGAGGGTGCTGGTAGCTGAGTCGCTGAAGAGCCTTGACCCTCGGGTGCTGGTTCTGAGGCAGACGGGGCCCTGGCATCCAATCGGGCTGATAATTCCCCTGCCGAACCAGTAAGGACTTCGAGGTACTGTTGTTGATACTGCAGCTGCTGGGCCAACCCTGGCAGGTCCAAGGGGACAGGCGCATCCACCGAGTCCATGGCCTTGCAATCTGTTATGGAGTCTCAATTTAGTGGACCCTTGGGCTGACCTGCAAGAGACTGGGAAAGGTATTCAATGTCTCTGGTACACCGCAGGCAGATGTTCAGGCAGGACGTAGAGGTGCTCTTCACCCTGGAAGCTGGTGCTCCCCCGGGAGGAGCCTGTAGGAGCCCAGCCGCTGGGACTTAGGCGGGTTGATGATCTTGAGACTGGAGCGTGCAGGCTGATGAGCAGGACTGAGAACTGGAACCAGACTATAACAGTAGACAGGAACTGTAGCAAGACGACTCGGGTACTGGAACCAGGCAGGAACTGTAGCAAGACTCGGGAACTGGAACCAGGCAGAAACTGTAGCAGGCAAGCAGGAGTCAGGCAGGTACTGTAGCTGGCAAGCAGGAACCAAGCAAGTACTGTAGCAGGCAAGCAGGAACGGAGCGAGTTCCAAGGCAGCTCACTCCGGGGCACGGAGCAACAGGGAACTGGTTGGTAAGCCCGTTGCAAGGCAAAGACTGAGTGTCCGCGGCTGGCTTATCAAGGCCGTGGTGACTGACGTCAGGAACTGGGCGGAGTCACCACTGGCGGGAAACGGCCTAGAAAGGCGACCAAGTGGCGCATGTGCCTAGAGGCAGGGCGACCATGAGAGGCTTCCCGGCGGCACTGCCCTCGCGGGGATGCCGCCAAACAGGCCGCAAACTAGGCCAACAGAAGCGGGAACAGGTCCAGGAACACGGAGGTAAGGGTCTGGTCGCAGCGCTTGCGGCCAGAACCGTAACACCTTTCACGTTTTTTCTAACTATTTTTCTCATTTTATCAAAGTTTCCCTTTTGAAAGTTTAGCGCTAAAGCCGTGGATTTATATACTGCTCCCTTCCAATCATTAATTCAAATTTGATCATATTATGATCACTATTGCCAAGCAGCTCCACCACCATTACCTCTTTCACCAAATCCTGCACTCCACTGAGGATTAGATCTAAATGCTCCCTCTCTTGTCGGTTCCTGAACCAATTGCTCCATAAAACTGTCATTTATTCCATTTAGGAACTTTCTCTCTCTAGCATGCCCTGATGTTTCACTTACCCAGTCAATATTGGGGTAATTGAAATCTCCCATTATTACTGCACTACCAATTTGGTTAGCTTCCCTAATTTCTCTTAGCATTTTGCTATCCATCTCACCATCTTGGCCAGATGGACAGTAGTATGCTCCTATCACTATACTCTTCCCCAACACACAAGGGATTTGTATCCATAAAGATTCAATTGTGCACTTGGTCTTATGCAGGATCTTTATCCTGTTGGACCCTATGCCATCCCGTACATAAAGCACTACCCTGCCACCAAGATGCTCCTCTCTAACATTGCGATATAATTTGTACCCTGGTATAGCATTATCCCATTGGTTATCCTCTTTCAACCATGTCTCTGAGATGTCAATTAAGTCTTTGTCATCATTCACTACTATACATTCTAATTCTCCCATCTTACTTCTTAGACTTCTTGCATTAGCATACAAATATTTCAAAGTTTGTTTTTTGTTTGTATTTATATTCTTCTTTTAGTTGACAGGGATAAATTGGAATCTTTTAGCTCAGGTGAGTTTTTAATTATAGGCACTTGGACTACGTTTCGTAATACTGTAATGTTTCTGTTGGGATACCCTAACTCTAATGCTTCATTAGTATCCTTTGAAGATACCTCCCTCCGAGCCATGCGCTGCTGAGCGACTGTCGACTTTCCCCTTTGTTCTAGATTCTAGAGAATGTATGCTCCATCGCTTATGTTATTCTTCCGTAGGTGTATCTAGCACTGCATATGTATAGTAGCACTTTAAAAATGATAAATAGTTAGTATTAATAATAGTAGTAGAATAGCTCAGTACTTAGGATGTTTCTCTTCCTTGTACAATGCCATATACCAGAACTAAAGATGCTCATTTACAGTACTGGAACAATACTGTCCATACTGTTTACACAGTTAGCATCAGATCTATAGTAGATGCATTTATATCATAGATTATTTATATCTTTACTTTATGCATTCTTTTCAAATGTTCTCCTGGGTGCCTCTGTGTTGATAAGACTTGTTAATAGAATAACTTTGCAGCCAAGTGATACAATTATTCAGTGTCTTGTGGTTGTTTTCATTTGCAATATTTGTATAAGTATGAACTAGAGACCTGATTTTCAAAGCCATAGTTGTTGCCATTCTATTTCCCCCTGCTTCCTTGCTTCGCTGCCTTCGGGCTTTTGTGTTTTCTGTTCAGTGTAAGTCTTGTCTTGGATTGTCTAGTCCGGTCATTGTCTGTCCTGCTCTCCCTGGTTCTCTCATTCCAGCTCACACTTACCTGCACGCTATCCTGATTCCACCCATACCTGCACTCAGTTCCAGTCTTCAGACCACGCCTACCTGCCTGCACTCACATCCAAGCATACCCCCATGCTGTTCCAGTGTTTCCCGAAGCTCACCCTTACCTCCACGCACCCAGCTGCAGAGACTCCCTCCAGCCGGCACCCAGCTCCAGGGACTCCCTCCAGCCGGCACCTGGTATCAGAGACTCCTCTCCAGCCATTATCAGAGATTCTGCTGTGACTCCTGTTCTCCCTATCCTGACTCACCCCTGTAGGTGGTGTTCACAACACCTGGTTATCGCCCAACCGTTACAGCATGCCAAAGCCATCCACCTCCAGAGAGAGGAACAGGACTCTGTACCCATTCAGTGAGTTAACTTTTTTTTCCACTGCCCACAACATTTTTCAGTCTCAATGGGTTTTTTTTTACCTGTGCTTGTTACCAAACCCTGAACTATCCAAGTTATCAAAACTGTCTAGCCTGTCAGCTCTCAGATCAGGAATCCTGGGCATGCAGTAACTGTCAAAGAAAGAATGTTTCTGTTTACCAAAAATGCTTGAATTGCAACACGCCTAGGCCAGGATGGTGGAAATGCTCCTGTATCCCTAGCCTATTACCCCCAGACAAACCTTGCCCCTGTTGCACAGCTGCCGGACCAGCTGCGTCACAAAAAACATCAGTCTGTTCAATTAGCCTGTGTTCCGTTCCTGGCCAAACTAACAATGTAGTTACTATTGGCAGTTTGTGGATAAAGAATCCTAGCACATCTTCTCATGAAACCTTGAAGAAAACCTCTCACAAAAAATCAAGTTATCTCTCAGAAAGCCCTAGAACTCACCTGGTCAGGAATGCTCCTGTGACTTCCATGCTAGGTCCTCAGAAACAAGATTTTCTAAAGCAGAGAGAACTAATTAAGCCAAGCAGAGCTCTGCCTCCCACAGCTGCAGGTCAGTCACGACTAACGAGCTGCTTCCCAAGACATTCCAGAGCTGCCTGTGCTTTCACTAATCTGCAAATCCACACATCAGAACCAGGGAACCATGATTAGGGGTTTGAGAGTCTGTCTCTATTCACCAAGTCCTCGGCAGTCCAGTCTTTATCCTCCTTCCACACTATCATAACCACTCCTACAACTTGTGAACAGTCAACAACAGGCTTTAATATCCTGCCAGTTGAGCCAGCCGTGCCACTCCAAGAAGGGGCTGAATTTTCTGCATTACCCCAGAAGGGGTTTGAGCCTGCCTCGCCGCCCCAGGAGGGGATCGAGCCTTCCTCGCCACCCCAGGAGGGGATCGAGCCTGCCTCGCCGCCCCAGGAGGGGATCGAGCCTGCCTCGCCGCCCCAGGAGGGGATCGAGCCTGCCGTGTCACCCCAGGAGGGGTTTGAGCCTGCCTCGCCACCCCAGGAAGGGGTTTGAATTTGCCGTATCACCCTAGGAGGGGATCGAGCCTGCCTTGCCGCCCCAGGAGGTGATCGAGCCTACCTCGCCACCCCAGGAGGGGTTTGAGTCTGCCCTGCCACCCCAGGAGGGGTTTGAGCCTGCCCTGCCACCCCAGGAGGGGTTTGAGTCTGCCCTGCCACCCCAGGAGGGGTTTGAGACTGCTTCACCACCCCAGGAGGGGTTGAATTTGCTGCATTACCCCAGAAGGGGTTTGAGCCTGCCATACCACCCCTGGAGGGGTCTGAACTTGGTACACTGCCCCAGGGGAGGCCTGACCCAGCCTCTCAGGGGTCTTAGCAGTTCCTGCATGGACTTAAGTCAATCCTACCATTCCTTAGCAAATTTGGACAACTTTACCCTGCAAGAGGCACCCATTTCCAACAGGCCTATTTTATGAAAGAAAGCTGTCCACACCAACCCATAGCATCCTCCATTATTCAGTACCCCTTGCAGAGCTGGGATCCAGGAGGAGGAGGAGGACTTAAAGAGGGGGGTAGTGTTACGACTATGGCTGCTGTGAAGCCTCCTCACCACCAGAGGTCCCTCATGAGCACGCTCTCTTGGCTGCCCAGTCTGTCCTACCTGTCTGCTCCATGTCCCAATTTAACCCCGGCATCGAGTTCCCTTGGGCTCCCTGCTCTAGCTTCCTGTTACTTTCTGTGTGCCTCTGAGCTTCTCGCTACCTGTCTTGGTCCATGGCCTTTGGCCTCTGTTCTTCTTGTCCTGTAGTCTTCTGCCTTGCCTGCTTCGTTGTTCCCCCCCAATTCCTGATTCCTTACCTCTTGCCATTCTATTTCCCCCTGCTTCCTTGCCTCACTGTATTCAGGCTTTTGTGTTTTCTGTTCAGTGTAAGTCTTGTCTTGGTTTGTCTAGTCCAGTCATTGTCTGTCCTGCTGTCCCTGGTTCTCTCATTCCAGCTCACACTTACCTGCACGCTATCCTGATTCCACCCATACCTGCACTCAGTTCCCATCTTCAGACCACGCTTACCTGCACTCACATTCACACATACCCCCATGATGTTCCAGTGTTTCCCAAAGCTCACCCTTACCCCCCATGCACCTTGTTCCAGAGACTCCTTCTCAGTCGGCACCCAGCTCCAGGGACTCCTTCTCAGTCGGCACCCAGCTCCAGGGACTCCTTCTCAGTCGGCACCCAGCTCCAGGGACTCCTTCCAGCCAATACCTGGCACAAGATATTCCTTCTAGCATGCACCAGACTCCTTCCAGCCAGCTCCCAGCACCACAGACTCCTTCCAGCCAGCACCTGGTATCAGAGACTCCTCACAGCCAGCACAAGAGACTCCTCTCCAGCCATTATCAGAGATTCTGCTGTGACTCCTGTTCTCCCTATCCTGAGTCACCCCTGTAGGTGGTGTTCACCACACCTGGCTATTGCCCAACCCGTAACACAGTGGCTCCAAACCCACTTCTTCATAAGCCACCAACAGATGTGAGTTGCAGGACATTTGCATATATATATATATATATATACTTGATTTGCGAACCAGGTTTGTTTGTATAATTTTGGTTATCCTGAAAACCAGGCCTGCTGGTGGGTCACCAGTAGCTGGAGTTGGGGGACCATGGCGTGTGATGCATCATTGCATTAGTGCAAGTTATGAAACCTAAGGAAAATTATATTTAGCTTTGCTGATTTTACTCCAATGCTTGTTCCACTCTGTTCTGTGATTTTTCCTATAAGCCCCAAAATACAGGGAAATGGGAGTGCAAGAAATTCAGGACTGGAAAATCAAGTTAACCTAGCACAATGGGCAAATTAGACACAACACCTCTCCCTTGGTCAAACCTATTTGCCCCTGTCCTTCCCCAAGAGCTGCTGTAATGCCACATTAAGAATAACATTCTCCTGTGAGAATGCCCTTGAGAATGTCAGTATCCTTAATATTGATCCATCTTATGCTATGAGTTAAATTCCACTGATAGGATATATAGAGTGCTATGGCAATAGAAGAGAAAGCAAAACCAAGGTAAGACAAACGTTGTGCTTGGCAAATACAGATTGCATCTATGCAGCCATGGAGGATGACACAATGCGGCAAAATTAACGTTTTCTGATGAGGAAGCAGCTCCTTCCTTCCCTATGTTTGCTCCCTTACCAGCATACAGCCACCTTAGGGAAAGGTTAAGGGAGCTGAGTGGAGCTCACAGCTCAGCTGAGCTAATGAGTATTGACAGCAAGAGGAACTGGAGGCAGAAACATGTGAGGAGACTTGTAGAGTCATTTTTTTCTGTCCGCTGAATATCAGCAGTGGAATGAAGTCTTCCAATTAATGTGGCTCCAAATGCAAAATAACCTACAGACAGGCCCAGGTATGCAAGCACTAGTACCTCCCAGCTTGCCCTAAAACAGAAATCCAGTGTCTGCTCTCTCCTGCCCGCAAGAAGAGATAGCACTGGGTCCCTGCAATATATATCTCGAATGCAAAACCAGCCAGCTTACTTTTTACCAGTAGGTCAACTAGCCTTTATTATTGTAAGCAAATTGCTAGAGGGAGGGATAACCCGATGCTCACGGAAACATCTTGTAAGATCTCCACAGTATAGTTTAGGTAGGGCAAATGAATGAGCAAAGCAACACATGGTCAAAACGATTCAACGGTGTATTGTAAAAATACATTTTAAGCCTACCAGTGGGACAACTGGTCGTGACCTGCTCAGTGATTCCGATGGTGCTGATTCTGTTGAGGAGATGTAGATCCATAGCAGGGAGACAATTCTTTATGCTGCGTAAACACCAGCGGTCCCAGAGCATTTGTAGCTTAATTTAAGATCATCCACAGGCTGCCTGCAAAAGGTCGAACGTCTTTGCTTGTGATGTAGGAATGAGGTGCTGTACTTGGCCAAGAAGAATGGTTAGGAAAGGGGATCTCATCCCCATAGTCCAAGCTGGCTCGTCTGGGCGGTGCAAAGCTAAGTCCGAGTCCCGTAATATTATTGCTTACTACATCGCAAAGGGCATTTCTTCTCACTCTGTTCCTTCCAAATTATGAGTTGAAACAAGCACTTGCTATTCAAAAATTCCATTTCGTACCAGGGTAGCGGAAAAGCTTGCAGTAAAAAAAAATAGGAGTCAAATGCCAGCAGCTATGCGGCAGACTGATTGCTCGGCCATTAGGATTTTGCTACTTTTGTTATCAGGGTTTTGCACAGACACTACCCTGCTGGGTGCGGATTGCCAGCCGTTCTCCCTGCAACTCGCTGCTGCCTTCTGATGGATCGGGAGGATTCTCGTGCCATGTAATTATTTTGGTATCAGTAAATATGCAGGCCATCCTCCCCAGGCTTTTCAACTCAAGAGAAGCCTATCTTTGCTGAGCTGCACAGCTATTTCCCTGTGACTTTCCTGTAAATATGCTGCTAAGGTTCGGAAAGGTATTCAGAGTCGGGGTTGGCATACAGTCCCTTCTTAGATCCTGCTATTTTCCTTCCTCTGGGACATCCTACCAGTGGCGCATGCCACGACAGAAAGACAGCAGTTTTATCTTCTTAGACCGCCTTTCCAAGTTACAGCAAAACAGAAGCCGGGAGTGGCTGGACGCCACTTGGTAAAATCTGGCATGCAGCAAGTAAAAGCAAAACGCGGAGACATAATCAAATTAAGCATGCATTTATTTATTTCAGCGGATTCCTCTCTGCACAGTATACAGTGAGTGAGGGGAGGGGAAGGGAAGGGACTGCTGCTGGGGAAATGGGCCGTTTCTTAATGAGAAGCATTCGACACGTTGTTTGCATGGTCCGGGTTCTGCCCTCCTAAGTGTAATTAATGCCTGCACCCTTTGTGTGGATGAGAGATGGGGGCGGGGAGTCACAGCTGGCTCAGTGACAGCGAGCACGGGAAGATTTACTTCCTGAGGAACGGAGAGGGAAACTGTGTCATTATTTCTTCCTGTAACCTCTTCCTGCCCCTGGCTTTCTTTTACTATTTACTTTGCTTTACTTGGATAGGACGTTTGGGTTTTTTTTTTCTCACTAGAGGACTAGCCCCGTTTAACCAAAACATAAAGATCTATCAGGGTCCTGAGTTTTTGAGTTCCCCCAGTTTTACTAGGAATATATGCGCCAGCCCTGACTTTGTTTTTTTATTATAGCATTGGATTGTAAGGGATAACCCCCTTCCCCTAATGTGCTCTATTTGCTCCCCAGAAAAATGAACTCATATGGCATCTGCTGTGTTCCGCTGCACGCAGATCTGTTGGCCTGCTGTCCTTTCTCTTAGATTTTTTTTTTCAGTCAGTTGACTTTCAACCCTCTTTGCTTTATCTGCTCAGTCGCTAATCCTAGGAAAAGTCTTTGGCAGAGCACCTGGTTTCTTGTGGCAGAAGTTTTCAAGATTCTGCAGCAAGAGCAAATTCTGTGGCACATTTTTCAAAATTCTGTAGTTATTTGCATGATTTTTGCATAAAGTTTCACATCTCTCATTATGCAAGAAATTCTGTTATTGAAATCCATTCACGTTATTTTTCAGTAATTACAGGGCACACACACACACACCCTTTCCCCCTTGCGCCTGGGACTCTTGCTTGCACGCCACCCCTATGAGCACATCAAGGTGAAGCGCCTAGGAGAGAGGGAAGATAATTGCTGTAGTAGCAGCAGCCACATTGTAACATAGTAAATGACAGCAGATAAAATAGTCCAACTAAAAAATGAAAGTTCAGACCTGTTTCAATTAATTTGTAACCTATGGTTAAAATCATCTGTGGTACCTGAAGACTGGAAGATGGCACGGTAACCCTGATATTTAAAAAGGGATCCGGGGTGATCCGGTAAACTATAGATCGGTGAGCCTGACTTCAGTGCCGGCAAATATCGTGGAAACTGTTATAAAGAATAAAATCACAAAACATTTAGATAGCCATGTTTTGATGGCACACAGCCAACATGGATTTACCCAAAGGAAGTCTTGCCTCACAAATCTCCTACATTTTTTGAAGGGGTAAATAAACATGTGGACAAAGGTGAACCAGTAAATGTGGTATATTTGGAATTTCAGAAGGCATTCGACAAAGTCCCGCATGAGAGGCCTCTAAGAAAACTAAAAAGTCATGGGATAGGAGGAGATGTCGTTTTGGGGATTGCAAGCTGGTTAAAAGGATTAAATGGTCAGTTTTCACAGTGGAAAAAGGTAAACAGTAGAGTGCCTCAGGGATCTGTACTTGGACAGTGCTTTTTAATATATTTATAAATGATCTGGAAAGGGGTACGATGAGTGAGGTGATCAAATTTGTGGATGACCCAAAATTATGCAGAGTAGTTAAATCTCAAGCGGATTGTGATGAATTGCAGGAGGACCTTGTGAGATGGAAGATTGAGCTTCCAAATGGCAGATGAAGTTTAACGTGGACAAGTCCAAAGTGATGCATATTAGAGATGTGAATTGGAACCGGAATCGGTTCGGGTTCCGATTCACATCGTGTTTTTTTTTTCGTCCGGCCCAATCACGGTTTTGTTTATCGGCTGCGCCCGAGCGGGCCATCCAGTGCTCCTACCATGTGACAGGGGCCGGCCAATGGCACGGATACCCTGTCACATGGTAAGGGCAAAGGGCCATCGGCGCCATTTTGATTAGTGGCAGCCGACGGCCCGGGAGCGGGAGATCGCTCCCAGGACCCCCACTGGACCACCAGGTACCTGTAAAATGTTTTTGGGGGGGGTCGGGAGGGAGGAGGAAGCTAAGGGATTAGTTTTAAAGGGTTGGGGTGGGTTTAGGGGTTATTTTTGTGTGCCATTTTTCCCGCCCTCCCCCCAAATAAGAGAACCCCCACGAACAATATCGTGGGGTTTTCCTATCGTTTTGGGGGAGCCCCCGATTTCTGACGATTTTGAAAATATCGACGATATTTTCAATCGTCTGAAGCCCGATTCACATCCCTAATGCATATAGGGAAAAATAACCCTTGCTGTAGTTACACAATGTTAGGTTCTATCTTAGGAGTTATCACCCAGGAAAGAGATCTAGGCATCATAGTGAATAATACATTGAAATTGTTGACTCAATGTGCTGTGGTGAGCAAAAAAGCAAATAGAATGTTAGGAATTATTAGGAAGAGAATGGTAAATAAAAGGATGGATGTCAAAATACCTCTGTATCACTCCATGTTGAGATAGCATCTTGAATACTGTGTGCAATTCTGGTCACTGCATCTAAAAAAAGATATAGTTGCACTAGAGAAAGTGCAGAGAAGGGCGACCAAAATGATAAGGGGCATGGAACGGCTGCCCTATGATGAAAGGCTAAAGAAGTTAGAGCTGTTCAGTTTGGAGAAGAGACGATATGATAGAGGTCTACAAAATCATGAAAGGACTTGAACAAGTTAATGTAAATTAGTTATTTATTCTCTCAAATAATAGAAGGACCAGGGGCCACTCCATGAAGTTAGCAGGTAGCTCATTTAAAACAAATTGAGGAGAATTATTTTTCACTCAGCGCATAGTTAAGCTCTAGAATTCATTGCAGGAGAATGTGGTTACAGCAATCAGTGTAACTGGGTTTAAAAACGGTTTGGATACGTTCCTAGAGGAAAAATCCATAAACTGCTATTAATTAATAAGCAATAGTAGCTTGTGATTTATTTAAGTTTTGGGTACTTGCCAGGTACTTGTGACTGGGATTGGCCACTGTTGGAAACAGGATACTGCGCTTGATGGACCCTTGGTCTGACCCAATATGGCTTATCTTATGTTCTTATGGGGTACAGAGGGATAATTTTAGCAGACCCATCCCTCTAGCTCCAGAGCTAGTGAGGATTCTCCATACTGTCCAGGAGTACAGTCTGTTAGCACCATTGAAATCGTGGACCCTTGGGCCGACTAGGACACCTGGTGGCTCACTGGGGAGATACCCAGCGGGTGTCGAAGCTGGGAGGCGGCGCTGACAGGAGACCAAAGGATCTTCACCACTGGAGACCCGAGGTCCCCCCAGGAGGAGCCCATGGGGACCCGGGCCATGGGGACCCATGGGCTCCCCCGGGCCATGGGGACCCAGTGCCCTCTGCAAGGCGAAATCCAGGAAGCGAGGACGAAGACTGGGAGTCAGAAGGTCAGCAGAAATTTCACCACTGGAAGCCCATGGTCCCCCCGAGAGGAGCTCGTGAGGACCCGAGCCGCTTGGACTTAGGAGAGACCTCCTGAGCGAGCCGTGGTCAGGAACCAAGGATAAGTTGGATCTGATGTCGTGGACAGAAGCCGGAGTCGGAGCCAGGAATCAGAAGCTGGAGTCTGAGCCAAGGGTTAAGAGAAGTCAGAAGTCGAGGACAGAAGCCGGAGTCAAAACCAGGAATCAAGACAGGAGTCAGAAGATGCAGGTCCTAGCAGCAACTAGAAAACTCAAGGATTGAGTGAACCTCGTTGCAAGGCAAGGGAGACAGGAATCTGGCAGGGCTATATACTAGTAGCGACTGATGTCATCCTGGGAGGTGGGACCGGCCTTTCCCGCGCAGGGCCCTTTAAAGGTCCGGGCCTTGTGAGCATGCTCATCTAGGGGCGGGGCCAGTAGGTACATCAGCGGCGTCTCCCCTGCAGAGGGAGCGTCGCGTCAGAGAACGCAAACCCAAGCAGGCCTTAGCCACGTTGCCACCGCTGCCAGGTGCCCTGAGGTAGGTGGGGGACCGGCCTGCGGACCTCCGTGGGTCAGGGTCGCAACAGTACCCCCCCTTCTATGCCCCCTTCCTGGGGGTTTCGGTTTAGCAGGGTGACGTAGATGAAATTGTTGAAGGAGAGTCTTATCCAAGATGTTGGAGGCAGGCTCCCAAGAATTCTCCTCAGGGCCATAGCCCTCCAGGAGAGGAGGTACCCCCACCTGTGATGGTGGAACTGTATTTATTTATTTATTTATTTATTTATTTATTTATTTATAACTTTTCTATACCGAACTTCAAATAACAGAGTTAATTATCACTCCGGTTTACATTGCAACCATAAAAAAACAGTGACAAAGTTGTCTTACATAGAACAGGGGGAGAGAAAAACTTGGATACAGCTTAAGCATGGGGAGTAACGTGTCAAAACTGGTAAGAACTAGAGATGTGAATCGTGTGATCGATCGTCTTAACGATCGATTTCGGCTGGGAGGGGGAGGGAATCGGATCGTCGCAGTTTGGGTTTTTTAAATATCGTGTAAATCGTGTAAATCGAAAACCGGCACACTAAAACATCCCTAAAACCCACCCCGACCCTTTAAAATAAATCCCCCACCCTCCCGAACCCCCCCAAAATGCCTTAAATAACCTGGGGTCCAGTGGGGGGGGGAGGGGAAGGGGGAGGGCGGGAAAACCGGCACACTAAAACAACCCTAAAACCCACCCCGACCCTTTAAAATAAATCCCCCACCCTCCCGATTCCCCCCAAAATGCCTTCAATTACCTGGGGTCCAGAGGAAGGGTCCCGGTGTGATCTTTTACTCTCGGACCTCCAGTGCGTTGTAGAAATGGCGCCGGCGCTACCTTTGCCTTGTCATATGACAGGTCAAAGGTAGCGCCGGCGCCATTTTGTTTTTTGTCCCCCGACGTCAGGAGCCTAGGAGATCGCTCCCGGACCCCCGCTGGACCCCCAGGGACTTTTGGCCAGCTTGGGGGAGCCTCCTGACCCCCACAAGACTTGCCAAAAGTCCAGCAGGGGTCCGGGAACGACTTCCTGCAATCGAATCGTTTTTCCGTACGGAAAATGGCGCCTCTGGACCCCAGGTAATTTAAGGCATTTTGGGGGGGTTCGGGAGGGTGGGGGATTTATTTTAAAGGGTCGAGGTGGGTTTTAGGGTTGTTTTAGTGTGCCGGTTTTCCCGCCCTCCCCTTTCCCCTCCCCCTTCCCCCGATTTACGATTTTTTGACGATAAATCGGGGGAATTGTTATTGTATAGCGGCTCTAACGATTTTTGACGATTTAAAATATATCGGACGATATTTTAAATCGTCAAAAAACGATTCACATCCCTAGTAAGAACTGATAAGAGTTGGCTTTTTGGGGTAACAAGGTATTCCGAGGGAGGGGGTAGGAATGAGAGATTGGAAGGGGGTTGGAAGGGGGGTTGGAAGGTGGGGGGGAGGGAGGGTAGCTGAGGGTAGCTGTACATCTAGGACGTCTTTTACTTGGTAGACCATGTCTTCCTGGGCTGCAGGAGCGACGGGTTCCGGAATCTTGTTGTGGAAGGTGGACAAGACCAATGGCTTAAGCAAAGAAACATGAAACACATTATGTACTCGGAGCTTAGAGGGAAGGCAAAATCGATAGGAGACCGCACCCACCCGTTCCGTGATGGGGAATGGGCATCGCGCGCATGTTATAAAATTGGGCGTAGATTTGTTCGCTCCGGGTTGCGCGAACAAATCTACGCTCGCGCATAACTTAAAAATTCTACGCAAAATTTTTCTCCTTTGCAAAAAGTAAGATTTTACACACAGATTTAAGCATGCAAAATGTTATTTACATCAATAGTTAATGAGCTGCCGTGTACCAAATTGTGTAAAGCAACTCATTATCTATTAGCTTGTAGCACAACTATGCCAGATTTTACTTTGCAAAATGTTTTTCACAATTAAAAAAACCTGACCTCTGAATGAAGTGTTCTTATTTTCTATAGCCCGGATTTTAAAAGTGGTGCACGTGTAAAAATCGGGGGTTACACGCGTGGTTGGGCCTTGCGCACGCAGGGCGCATTTTAGAACAGGCCCAGCCACATGCGTAACCCCTGATATGCGCACAAGTGCCAGCCGTCAAGAAAGGGGCAGGGAGCGGCCGAGACTGCGCCATTAGACACTGGCTGGTGCGCAGAAGATACTTCTGCTCCAGAGGAATAGTAAGTAGAAAAATAAAAAAATTGGGGATAGGTAGGGGTAGTTTAGAGGTTGGGGAGGACAGGGGAAGAGGGAGGAAGGATAGGGTTAGGGTTAGTGAAGTTCCCTTCCAGTCCGCTCCTTTATTGGACCGGACTGGGAGGGAACTGGGAAAACGGAAATAGCGTTGCTGCACGTAAATTAAAAAATAACTTCCTGTGTGCAGAAGAGGACACCCATCTGCACATACGCGCGGGAATCCTATTTTATAACATGCGGGCGCTGGTGTGCGCAACTTGCGCCTGCCCAGAGGCAGGCGCAAAAGGTAAAATAAAAATTTAGGGGGGCTAGAGTAGGGCTAGGGGGAGGAAAGGTTAGGGGAAGGGGTGGGAAGGTCAGGTTAGGGGGAAGGGAATGGGGGAAGGCAGCGCGGCTCGGCATGTGCAAGGTGCACAATTGTGCACCCTCTTGTGGGCACCGACCCTTGATTTTATAACTTGTGTGCACCTGCGCGTAAGTTATAAAATCGGGTGTCCATGTGCGTGCGCTGGGTAGCGCGTGCACATGTACGCCCACACACACCTTTTTAAAATCTACCCCATTCGTTTTCTCATTTGCATGGACAGAAAAATAGTATGCAAAAACCTAGTGTGCGCAGAAAGGCTCACAATAGTACATGAGCTTTTTCTACGTTATACCTCTGTTCTGGGCTTCACCACATCTCCCCATGTCAGTCCTATAACTCACATTTTTCTTTTATTTATCATGTCTGACTGTTCTGCACCTCTTTGCATTTTTACTTTTATCATTTATTACCTTTTATTATTATTCATTCAAAATGCAGCCACCAGAACTATCACAGGTAGCAAGAAATGGGAGCCTGCCTTCCCCATGCTAATCTCCCTGCATTGGCTGCCCATAGCCCTGTGCATTACATATAAGGTTCTAGCCCTCACTTTCAGAGCACTGAAGAACACTGGCCCCGCATACCTAACCAAGAAGATAAAAGAATATCACCCCCACCAAAATACATTTGTTGAAGTTAAAAACATCTAACCGCTTCACCCCTTAAAACTCTCTAATTAAAAAAACAAACTCAAACAGAACCAGAACCTTTATGGGAGCAGCACCAGAACTATGGATCACACTCTCCCACTACCAGCAAGGAATTGATGATTACATGGAGTTCTGATACATTGGCTATTTTCCCAACTGGCTAACACTCTATAGGTACTATACACACTGGATGTAAATAATTGCTGAATCAATTGTTAATCACTGGTCTCCAGCCAAAATGATTCTGAAATTAATGTAGTCAAATTTTACTAAATCTGGGTCACCGAGAATGAAAATGATGCTTAAAATTGTTGATTGGCATTGCTTTTCAAGATATGCTACGGGGTCAGTATATACGACCGTTGACTTGGGAGTTGCAGAGGATAAGTGAGCTAAGAAGGGAAAGGATCTCAAATTAAATCAGAAATGACTAATATACATCTTTGGCTGAATCAATGAATAAATCCTTGACTGAGTTAATGCTTTTTGGGCACAACAAGCTGGATCTGATGAAGTTTGTCAAGGCCATGGACAAAACTAAAGCAGCTTCAAGTACCTCAGAGGTAAATTTCCAAGGTTAAGTGAAGCTAAGATATGGAAGGTGTCTTTGTTGGCCCTCAGATTCGTGAACTAGAAAGGAGAAGACGGCATGGAAAGCCTTCCAGTTAGTGATAAATTTTCTCTGTAACAACAAGGCAGACAACTACAAGGAGTTGGTAGAAAACCTCCTCAAGCCATACAAAAGCCTTGGCTGCGACGTCACTAAAGATACATTTTTCGCACTCTCATCTAGATTTTTTTCCACCAAACTGCAGAGCAGTGAGTGATGAGCATGGCGAGCAATTTAACCAGGACATTGCAGCAATGGGAAAACAATATCAGGGTAAATGGAGCCCATCAATGCTTGCAGACAATTGCTGGACAGTGACAAGAGATGTTCCATTTAATGAATACAAGAGTCAAGGCAAGAAGAGCCGAGGGGCCACTGAATAAGGACTGAACTTTGCACATATTCATACATAATAGTTTTTGGCCTTTTGTTTCATAGTATATTTTATTTCTAAAATCCTTTTGTTGATTTAATTTTTAAAGTGTTACATAAATAGGACAGGTAAAATATTATGCAACCATAAATACCCAAAAAACCCTAAGGGGTAGATTTTTAAAGAAGCGTGCATTCGTGCGTCCATGTGCGCGCGCGCTAACCAGCATGCACCGACTTTATAACATGTGCACACTGGTGCACGCATGTTAGAAAATCAGTGGGCCTTGCGCACATGCGCACTGGATTTTGTAATATATGCGCACGCAAGAGGGGGTAGACAAGAAAATTTTGCGCGGTGACGCATCCCAGCCTTCCCAGTCCGCTCCAATTAAGGAGTGGACTGGGAGGGAACTTCCCTACCACCTAACCTAACCTCCCTTCCCCTTCCCCTCTCCTCCCCATGCCCTAAACCTTTTCTCCTACCTTTTTAATATTTTTTTTTTGTTGCTTACTGCTCCATACGCGCTGGCAGTCCCTTCTGCGGTACAGTGGCAAATGGCCACTGTACCGGCCGCCTCCAACCCCGCCTCCCGGACAGCCCCTTTATCTGAGCCTGGCACTTCGGCGTGTAACAGGGGTTATGCGCGTGGCCGGGCCCCTTTGAAGATGCGTGCAGTGGGGTAGATTTTCAAAAGTAGCGCGCGCTACCCGGCGCACGCACATGGACCCCTGATTTCATAACATGTGTGCGCTGGTGCACACATTTTATAAAATCAGGGGTTGGCGCGTGCAAAGGGGTGCACGATTGTGCAACTTGCGTGCGCCAACGCTCGCGGCCTTCCCCCGTTCCCTCCCAGGCCCCTCCGATTTCGGAGCGGCCTCGGAGGGAACTTCCCAGCCCCCTAACCTAACCTCCCTTCCCCTTCCACTAACTCTCCCTTCCCCTAGCCCTAATCTAGACCCCGCCCATCCTGCCCCCGGACCACCTCACCCTCTCTCCGCCCCTTTTTCGAAGCTCTGGGACATACGTGCGTCCTGGGGCTTTACACATGTCGCCGGGCCTTTCCAAAATAGGCCTGGCACACGTAACCCCACCTTCACGTTTAAATCCAATGGATTTACGCGCAAAGGCTTTTGAAAATCTGCTCCAGTCAGCGCAAGGCCCAGCCACGCATGTAACCCCTGTTTTTTACGTGTGCAGGGGAATTAAAATTCGGCCGTAAGTTTACAATTTATGATTAAAACTCTACTATTTACGCAATAGACGTAGACATAAAATGTAGAAACTTAAACATCATGGAAACAGTAGCCAAGGAGCTGGTTTAATTGTCATATTTGAATTCAGCACATCAATATCAATAATAAATGGCACATTTTGTCACTGAAGCAGTTGACTTCTAAAAATGTGTGTACCAGTTTAATTGCTGAATTATTTGAATAAGTTGCTCTCTATAAATCCTGCCTTTCATCCAATATATCAGCACACAACAATACATGCCAGCTTACCTGTAACGTTAATGCTTCCTAAACTGTAATAATGCTCTAACCTAACTTAGGTCCACTATGCAATCTGCCTTGAAGTGGCTGACCAGCGGCGAAAGGTGGAATAAAAATACTAAATTCAATCTGGTTCAATTCAAACTACCTCAATGTCTTTAGAAACCTCTTTATCTTTACCCTACCTCCTTACCCCATCTCCTTACCCCATCTCCTTCTTCCACCCCCTCCCATCACCTTTTATCTTCTACCCTCCTCCCCTCTCATATCTCTCTCTTCTCAACCAGTGTTCAGTCCCCAGTCATCTTCTCTCTCTCTCATTTCCTTTATCTTCTCTGGCCTCCCCCTCCCCCCTCCCGTGGTCTTCTCACCCCCGAGTCCAATCCCAGTCCCACTAGTGGTCCCTGAGCCCTCGCATGCCCAATTCCCAATGGCCACCAAACTCCCTGCCAATATTCAAAAAAAGCTGAGGGTCTGACCTAGGAATCTCATTTCCAGACAACTTAAAATTAGGAAAATTTACTGCTGAACTTAAGTACTCTAAGTTTTTGGCTGAACATTTGCCTAACTTAAGAGATTCAGGCCTGCCTTTTATTTCCCTACATTTAGGCACCTAATTTAGGTGCCTAGTGTTTAAAATGAGTGCAAAGTGCCTAACTTACTTTCCACACTCTGACCCCACTCACCTTTTAGGCACCTAGAGGTCAAATTTCATCAGGGTGGCAAATGAGAAGGTACCTTTAGCAGAGAAGTTCCATAGGCCTAACTCAGGTAGTCTTTTATTTTATAATTATATCTTTATTGATTTTTTTCACAAACATTTGAGAAAAAAACTAAGAAATATAAATGTGGATCCAGCAACATATATTAGAAACACACTATAAGAAAGCAACAGTATTTGCATCAAATACAAGTCCTCATCAACAGGGGCTTCAAAACAAGGAAGGAAAGTAACCAAGAAGAAAAATCAATTAGCATATCCATTTAGCTGGCTCAGACAAAATATGCACCCCAATACAATAATCCTTTATTGGCTTGCAGCAGATTTATCAGCATTAAAAGTCTCAAGATGTAAAGGATCTGAAAAGATATATTTGTTGCCGGTAAGGGTGAGAAAACATTTACAAGGACATTTTAAGAAGTAAGATGCACCCAAGGAGACAAGATGTGGCTTTAGCTGTAATGACACTTTCCTGCGCATCTGGGTCTCCCGAGACACATCAGGGAAAATTTGGACCCTATGTCCACAGAAAAAAAGCATTTTCGTTTTTAAAATATTGTCCAAGGACTAGGTCTTTGTCCTGCTCTACTACAAACGACACTATCAAAGCTGGTTCTAGTGGCAATGTCTTCTACTGAGCCTTCGAGTACGGCAGATATGTTAGCACAACTTCCTTTATAAACCCAGGAATATAATAACATCTAGATAAGGATATAGTCTTGTCTGGCAGGATCTGTAGGATTTCCCCTCACATATTTTTTAAATAATTCCTCAGTTGATAATAACCAGGACTTGGGGAAATTCAGTAGATGAAGATTCCTTGCCTAGAGTTATTCTCCAAAATGTTTAATTTATTATGTAACATTAGGAAAACTTTCAAATTGGAGGCTAAAGATGACTGCATCGCAGTAACCACTTCTGAAACAGATGACAATTTTTCCTGCCATTTCATTAACTTTAATGTCCAATGCAGACAATTTAACAGTGGTTCCAGCAGAAAAATAACACAATTGCCCTCAGTGGTAGCTAATGGTGATTCAGTTCAGGTGACCACCTTCCAGATGTGTTTAAGTGTGGCCACATCAGGTTCGGGAGAGCTATCTGCAGATCTTGAGAGACTTAAAGCTGTAGATGGAATAACTGCTGCAGGAATAGGAACATTTATCCCATAGTTCACTTCTCCAGAGGGACCGACCTTAGAAGTAGACACTCCACATTCATTATCTCCATACGACATTAATGCCTCAGAAATCTGAGGGAGATTACTTTCAGTGTCCAGTCTTAGACCCCCAGAAGAAATCTCTTCCAAATCCCACAATTCCAATATCTTGGATTGTGAGGAGGCAGATTGTTCCTTATTCCCTCTGGGGTAGGTCCTTGAAGGGGGAGGAGGGGGGGGGTAGGAGCTCTGGAACTAAACGCGGCCTCGTCTGAAATATTGCCAGATCCCGAACCAAGATGGGTGTTCAGTCGAAGACTATGGCTGTCAAGGGGGCCTCTCACTGGAGTAAAAACAGCAGTTAAGAGTTGCAATTTTCCCCTTCCTCTTCTTTCCCATGTTGTTAAAGGGAAAGAAAGGAAAAAAACGAGATAAGGGGCACGCCTCTTAGATGCGCAGCTTCGCCACTTGATTTTATGCTCCTCCTGCAGGACCCAAGGCCCGGGCTGTCCCAATCGCCACCAGACAGAAAAGAGTCCAGGAGCCAGCTGATGGAGGTAAGCCCCTACTTCTGCTGAAGATAGTCGCTTCAGTTTACTCAGGTAACGTTACCCTGGGTAAATCTAGGACAGCGTTTTGTCCGACCAGAATTACCCAGGTAAGTTCAGCTAAATGATAGCCCCTTCCCTGGAATCCCTCTGCCCTCCCTCTTTTTATCAACCTCCTAAGTTTAAACTATAAGTTTAGGTGTTCAGCGGGGAAGATTTTTGTTTAGGAATATCCAGTTCCTAAGTTCTTAAATTAGGTGCCTAGACCTGTCATGGACCGGCAGGTTGGAATCAGGGAGCCCTCCCAGAGAGGCAGTATAAGGCTGCAGGACAGGACTGGAGCTGGTCTTCTACCTATCCAACTCCCTCCCCCCGCAGGTTGAGTCCTTGGGTTCTTGGGGTTGATAGGGTTTGGCTACTTTGGAACATCAGAGCATGGACTGGAAGCTGAGTACAGGCGAGGAGCTGTGGTCAGGCATAGGCTTGATGAGGCTGGGCAAGCTGAACATGGCAAACAGGCAAAGGATGGAAGCTGAGGGCAGGCGAGGAGCTGTGGTCAGGCATAGGCTTGATGAGGCTGGGCAAGCTGAACATGGCAAACAGGCAAAGGATGGAAGCTGAGGGCAGGTGCAGGCTGACAGCTGGATACAGTTACTGGCTGAGGGATGGATACAAGGACTGGCTTTGGGCTGGATACACATACTGGCTGAGGGATAGAGACAGGTACTGGATACATATACTGGCTGAAAGCTGTATACAGGGAACAAGAAAGCCCAACAGGGCACAATGCTGGCAAAGTATTCCTAGTAGGCCCGGAGGTCATAAGGTAAAACAGAAAAACCCAGGAGGGCATAGAGCAAGGCAAGAAGGCCTGAGAGGCTGCAGAGCAAGGCCAGAAGGCCTAGAACAAGGCAAGAGGCTAAGAGAGGCCACAGAACCTCAAGGCAAGGCAGAAAGCCCAGAGGCCACAAGGCTATGCCAGGTAGGAGGCCCGGAGTCCATAAGGCTGAGTTACGTGCACCGCCCGCAGCAGTCCTGCGGCACAGCCCTCTCATCTTCTCAGACGGATTCCAGGGCCTGGCTCCTCTTCTCTGGCGGCAAGGGGCTGCCAGCTCCGACCTTGGGTTCCCTCCAGTGTCTCTGGTTCTGCCTCACTACCCAGTACTGCCAGCCAAGATGTCCCTGCTCATTGGGCCTCTCTGCGTGGCCCGCAGAGAGACGCCGCCATCAGCGCTGCACCCCCTCCTAAGCGTGTGCACATCTCTAGTTCTTTTAAAGGGCCTGCGGCAGGAACCTGGCTGCAGACCCAGATGCTGACGTCAGACTCTTCAGCATATAAAGGCTCAGGCTTCGCTCAGTAGTGTTGCCTTTGCAACAGGTCTCCTCGTATTCCGAGTACTCATTGCTGATCCTCGAATTGTGTCTTCGTTGTCTTCCTGTTTCCTGTGGTTCCCGGTTCCAGTTCTCCTTGTTCCTGTTTTGTCTACGTGTTGGACTGACTATTTGGATTCGACCCCCGCTATGCCTGACTACTCTTCAGCTTCTCTCCAGCCCCGGACCTCCGCTACGCCTGACTACTCTTCAGCTTCTCTCCAGCCCCGGACCTCCACTACGCCTGACTACTCTTCAGCTTCTCTCCAGCCCCTGAACTCCGCTACGCCTAACTACCCCTCCGCTTCTCTCCAACCTCGGACATCTGCTAGTACTGCTACGCTTGACAACGTCTACCTTCTCCATGCTCTGACCATTGCCTTGATTGACTACACCTGCCTTCTTCATGTCCTGACCATTGCTTTGAACGACCACGCTACAGACTCTCCTATGTCCAGAGTCTCACCACGTGCCACAACTTCTACTTGCCGCCGGCTCTGTTCCTAGCCTGTCAGTGATGCCTCTCCTTGCCTATTCTCTGGACGTGGACTTACAAGGCTTAGGCCTCCCTTTGCTTGGGCGCCACCAGTTACCCATTGTTCCATTGACGCCCAAGTTCCTGTACCGAATCCTGTCCAGGATAGGACTACGCCATCTACTGGTTGCTGTCTCTGGACTGAACTACCTTCCATCCCTAGTTAACACTGAGGCCCACCTAAGTCCTGCCGGCCCCGGCACCCAAAGGCTCAACCCGAGGGGAACGAGGCTGGTATAGGTGAAGCTCCAGTGGCCTCTAGCTTCAGCCCACTCCATCTGCTGATGGTGGGGACCCGTAGGTCCCTGCCTATGGGTTGCGTCAACCCCACCTCAGCCCAAGGGCCCACCTCTGACACAACAGGCTGGACAAGGTAGAATAGCGAGGTAAGAGTGGCCAGGTCAGAGAGCCGAGGTGTCTCAATGAAGAGGCACTGAGGTATTGAGCAGGCTGGCTTAAGTAGGGCTGAAGCTGAGGCATGGTATGACCAGTGAGGAAGCAACTTGCAGTGCTGTGAACAAGGCTCACTGAGGAC
Source organism: Rhinatrema bivittatum (assembly GCF_901001135.1). NCBI lineage: Eukaryota > Metazoa > Chordata > Amphibia > Gymnophiona > Rhinatrematidae > Rhinatrema > Rhinatrema bivittatum. The sequence goes on along the minus strand of NC_042622.1, from coordinate 50,115,095 downwards.
CCCTGGTGGAAGGAAGGTTGCCCAGCAGGAGGAACCTTGGAATGGGGAGATTGCATAGCTGGTGAAACCGTGACCAGATCTTTTAAAAATTGGCCACTTACTGTCTCCAGCAGCTCTCCTTCTTCTCTCCCTCTCTCTGTGACCAATGGCACACAACAAAAGCAGGAAGCAGCAGGTGAACCTTTTCACAGCCAAAACCAGCCCGCTCTGCTCCTCCTCCTCCTGCACCTCTTCTTGGGTGTCAATCAGTATGATATCTCAATTGAGATCGAATGTCAGTATATAAAAATAATAAATAATTAATTAAATAAAATAAATCATCTTGCTGTCCTCCATCTTCTCCTCTTCAGGGTCCTGCCAGTCTGCTCACCTCCAGCTCCTCCTCTTTAGGTGCCAGATTGGTCTGCTCGCCTCTACCTTCCCTGGGCTACAATCAACTGCTTTTCTCCTCCCGCTGGGAGCCAACTTTACGGCAATGACAGTGTGTGAGATGAAGCTCCTCAGGACCACCATTCATCCACCCGAAATGCACTGTAGTAGGCAGTCCCTTCTGCCATGGTGCTCTTGCCCCTCCCCCACCCCCACCCCATCCCTCCAAAAGGCTTAGCTCTCTAGGTGACTGCCCTGTTCTCCCTGCCCTTGTTATAGCTCAGCTGCAGCTGAAAATCAACCTAAGATAGCCAGCTAAGTTTTATCTCAAAGAGACCATAGTGGCAATGGGAAGGAGAAGACCTCAGATCTACGACAGATCACTAAACACTACAGTCACGATGGTAGCGATGTGCAGACCGGGCGGATGTTACAATATTTTTTACTTCTTCGCCATTTCAACTTTCAATCTTCCTTTGTCTTCAATCTTCATGTAAAATTGGTTACGCAGGCAAAAGCTAAAATAAAAAAGGCTGCTGGCAGGACTTACAGGCTTACCCATTCCTGACCCCTCTGTTTCATGTGAATAATCATATGAAGAAAATATTCTTTGCTGTAAATATCAGGATTGTTTTATCATTCCTCGTTTCAATTACATTTTTCATAGAATTTTTTTGACTATGTGAAGAAGGTAAAATTAAATGACAATATCTAGCAGTTGATTTGACTGACGCTGTTGGCCCTGTAGTCAAACATCTTAACGCTTCACAATGTTCATGCTATAATAAACATGAAAATACTGGCAGGATTTCCTATTAAAATGTAGAAATGTCATAATAAATGACAAATTGTTATCAACTGAGCTATAATTATCCTATTGCTGTTGATCTTGGCATTTTTCACACATACATACCAGGAGCATAGCCATGGTTGGGTCTCGTGGGCCTAGGCTCCAGACTTAGCAATCCTTTAAAAGTGCAGGAGTTAGAGGGCCCAGAGGCACTGGAATCACTGCCAGTTCATGATCCCCTGCACCTTTAAGGAAGCTAACTTAACAGGGAAACATCACTGCCTTGGGCTAGTAAATGTTCAAGGCCATTAACTATATCCTATTTGCATTTCTCAGGTAATGATATATCTCCCCTTCTTTCAGCCCCTTAAAAGTTCAGGAATCTCTGCCCTGGGTGGAAGCCTATTTACACAATTCCTCTTCAGCAGCCTGAGAGATTAACACCTATAAAATAACTGCCTTAACTACTAGGGATGTGAATCGTTTTTTGACAATTTAAAATATCGTCCGATATTTTTTAAATCGTCATTAATCGTTAAAGAGTGCGATACAATAGAAATTCCACCAATTTATCGTGAAAAAATCGTTAATTGGGTTAGTGCACACTAACGGGAGTTAGAACACAACCTAAAAATCCACCCCGACCCCTTAAAACCACTCCCTTAGCCTCCACCACCCTCCTGACCCCCCCCAAAAAATGTTTTAAAATTACCTGGTGGTCCAGTGGGCCCCGGGAGCGATCTCCCGCTCTCGGGCTGTCGGCTGCCACTAATAAAAATGGCGCCGATGGCCCTTTGCCCTTACCATGTGACAGGGTAACCGTGCCATTGGCCGGCCCCTGTCACATGGTAGGAGCACTGGACGGCCGGTGCCATCTTTAAAAATGGCGCCGGCCATTTTTAAAGATGGCATACATATTTGGGCACACATAACTCGGTACTATCTACAAACATAACTTCCTCCATTTTTACAGCTGTTGAGAGAAAACCGTACCTCCAGAAAATCTGTGGGACTCTTTTGTGATGACAGTGAGACTCCAGGGCTATGAGAAGTATCCAAGTCACTACCTTTGCTCATCCCCAGAGTTAGGTTATCACATCATGGGGAAGTTTTTGTTCTAACAATATCATGGCTGCCATTGCAGTTTAATGGAGCACAGCTATTTCAGCTGTGAGCTATTACCAAGGAAGAGGGTGTGCTAATGAAGTAAGTCATTTAATGGCAGGGAGTAGCAGAAAGTAGTAAAGATTTATCGTTCGTTTTCATTTTTTGTCTTAAACAGCAGTGAGGCAGCAGATTTACAGTGCTATGCCTCTACAAAGGCATGATCATATTATAAACATTACCAATGCTTGGATGATAACCATGTGCTCAATTTAAAATTATTATACCCATAACTGGCAATTGTATTTAATGGAAACAAAACTCAGATTGAGTGATTCCCTTGTTGATCAAATTGCACTGGCTCCCAGTGGTTTTTAGAATTAAGTTTACATTTTATCCATGGTTTTTAAACCTGTGCGTAAGGATTGTCCTCAACGGTTAACAGTTTTCTTGGTAGTGTATAATCTCTCTCAGGTGTTACGATCTTCCCAATGTGAGCTTATAGCTCATCTTTCCTCTAGTTTGGAAGGTACCTGGCAATCTGCTTTGAATTATTTTGGGCCTTTAGTCTGGAATACTATTACCTTCAAATTACAATCTGAGTCAAATTTTTGCAAATTTCATAAAGGCATCAAGACCCGTCTGTTTAAACAAGCATATAATGTGGCTTAAGATGACAGCTTTGATGTGAGTTGACTGCTGTTTATTTCTTTTTCTTAATATGTATTCTAAATCTTTGATTTATTTGTTTCTTAATTACTATTTTGTATTTATGAATTTTTGGGTTCTTGAATCAAGAAATGTTTATTTACTGATTTGGTTTTTTTGAATATACAAAAGTATTTTACATTTAATTGTACACCGCTTTGATGTGTATTTTTGAAATGTGGTATATGAAATAAAAATTTACATCAGAGAGGTCACGTGACATCGTGGAGGAGTAGGATGTGCTCCTGTAGAGCTCCGTCTCTCTTCCCCTCCAGAGAGCTTTTTTTGACTCTTTTCTTTTTCTTCAACTACCTGACTGCCAGCAAAACTAGACATATTTGACCTTCCACAAGTTTTGAATTTTCAAGAAATTAATAAAACACTGCAGATGGTAGCGAAACCTCAGAGATGCGGCCCAGAAATATATCGGCAAACCGAGCTAAAGATAGCGCCGCCAGCAAATACTCCCCTGTCTCCTGAGCAGCGAAACGGGAAAGTCACAGAAATGGTGGAAACAGCATTGGATGCAAAGTTCGACAAATTGTACCAACAATTTGAAGAGATGAGTCAATCATTAATGGACTCTACAATTCGCTTGCATGAAGTAGAATTGAGGATTTCTACAGTGGAGGATCAGGTCACCCAGCTGCAGGCCCAGGTGACAGAGCTGAAATCAGAAGCGGAGAAACAAGCAAAAAAATAGATGACCTCGAGAACAGATCAGAGAGGTGGACCTGGTGGAGCTCCTAGAATCGTGGCTCTCAAAGGTACTCGATCTTCCCTCCACACATGGTATCCTACGAGTGGAACGGGTCCATCGCCTAGGCCAGAGATTGGAAAACAGGAACTGGCCGAGACCGGTCATAGCAAATGATGGATATATTATTAGCCTATCGAAAGAACCGCTCCTTGGAATATGAGAGATCTTTGATATTAATTTTGCAGAACTATTCCGCATTGGTAATGGCACAATGCAAAGCCTTTGCCCCAGTCTGCACGAAATTAGTGCATCACAAGTGGCCTTTAGGCTGCAATTCCTGGCTAAACTATGGATAACATGGCAGAATGAGACCCACTACTATGACTCTGTGGAAGCCGCGACACAATTTCTACATAACTTGGATTCACAACAGGGAGAGTGACCAGTACCGTGTCAGGCTTGGTTAATTTCTTACACTACAATGGGATCTGTTGGATTCAGCATTGTGACTCACTCAGTATTTCGGCTTACATTTTCTTTTATTATCAATGTGTAAGACAGAGAGGGTTTAAACCAAATTCAACCATAGCAAACACCTTCAGGACATCAAAATGAGGAGGAGATCTTAAGCTCGAGTTGGCTACAAGATGTATTGAACAACATTGACTCACACACTAGACCTGCGAGGATTTGCGGACTTGCCTTTTTAAGACCGCTATAATTTTAGAATGATGATGAACCTCAATGCAGTTGAAGCCTTGTGTGCTGAGAGCCTCGGAAGCTGCCAATTCTAGCCTTCTGGACTGCCTGAAATGACTCTCAGAGAGCTAATTGCAGTGAGATATATATATATATTTTTTTTCTTCTCCTTTTCCTTTCTTCTTCCTTTTTCTTTCCCTTTCCTTTTTCTATATCTCTGGAGGTGGGGAGTATGACATGTTGATAGGTGCCACAGCTCTTTGGGGCGGATTTTCAGAGCCCTGCTCGCGTAAATCCGCCCAAAACCGGGCGGATTTACGCGAGCAAGGCCCTGCGCGCCGGGAAGCCTATTTTACATAGGCCTACCGGCGCGCGCAGAGCCCCGGGACTCGCGTAAGTCCCGGGGTTTTCGGAGGGGGCGTGTCGGGGGGCGTGTCGGGGGGGGGGGCGGGCCCGAACCGCGCGGCGTTTTCGGGGCGTGTCGGGAGCGTTCCGGGGGCGGGCCCGGGGGCGTGGCCGCGCCCTCCGGACCCGCCCCCAGGTCACGTCCCGGCGCGCAGGAGGCCCGCTGACGCGCGGGGATGGGAGGCGTAAATCCCCCGACAAAGGTAAGGGGGGGGGTTTAGACAGGGCCGGCCGGGCGGGTGGGTTAGGGAGGGGAAGGTGAGGGGAGGGCAAAGGAAAGTTCCCTCCGAGGCCGCTCCGATTTCGGAGCGGCCTTGGAGGGAACGGGGGTAGGCTGCGCGGCTCGGCGCGCGCCAGCTATACGAAATCGATAGCCTTGCGCGCGCCGATCCAGGATTTTAGCGGATACGCGCGGCTCCGCGCGTATCTACTAAAATCCAGCGTACTTTTGTTTGCGCCTGGAGCGCAAACAAAAGTAGGCTATTCGCGCTTGTTTTAAAATCCGCCCCTTTATGTTTAGAGAGATGGCAGATCATAGGCATTGGGGGTTAGTAGGGGGGAGGGTTAGGGTGGATGAGGGATTTCAAGCCAATGCTGAATTATTATTTTGTTTGGATCCTAATTCAAAGGAACATTTGACCCGAAAGGATATGTTACATATAGACCTGGGTTTAGGCTGGGAGGCCCAGGTTCCTGAAATGGTTAATCTTTGTTGTTATTTCTATGTTTTAATCTCATAAGATGACACAAAATGTGATAAGATTTTGGTCTTGGAACGTTTCTGGTATAGGCTCTGTTTTCAAGAGATATAAAATACTGGAAACCCTGCAAAGGCACCATGCACATATAGGGGCGGATTTTCAGAGCCCTGCTCGCGTAAATCCGCCCAAAACCGGGCGGAATTACGCGAGCAGGGCCCTGCGCGCCGGTGAGCCTATTTTACATAGGCTCACCGGCGCGCGCAGAACCCCGGGACTCGCGTAAGTCCCGGGGTTTTCGGAGTGGGCGTGTCGGGGGGCGTGTCGGGGGCGGGGCCGGAGCGCGCGGCGTTGCGGGGGCGTGTCGGCAGCGTTTTGGGGGCGGGTACGGGGGCGTGGCTACGGCCCGGGGGCGTGGCCGCGCCCTCCGTACCCGCCCCCAGGTCGCGGCCCGGCGCGCAGGAGGCCTGCTGGCGCGCGAGGATTTACGCCTCCCTCTGGGAGGCGTAAATCCCCCGACAAAGGTAGGATGGGGGTTTAGACAGGGCCGGGCGGGTGGGTTAGGTAGGGGAAGGGAGGGGAAGGTGAGGGGAGGGCAAAGGAAAGTTCCCTTCTAGGCCGCTCCGATTTCGGAGCGGCCTAGGAGGGAACGGGGGTAGGCTGCGCGGCTCGGCGCGCGCAGGCTATACGAAATCGATAGCCTTGCGCGCGCCGATCCAGGATTTTAGCCGATACGCGCGACTACGCGCGTATCTACTAAAATCCAGCGTACTTTTGTTTGCGCCTGGAGCGCAAACAAAAGTAGGCTGTTCGCGCTCGTCTGAAAATCTACCCCATAGCTTTTTTTGCAAGAAACTAAGCTTCACAAACTGGAACATCAAAAGCTCCGCTGTATGTGGGTAAACCAAGTATACGCTGCATAAGCCTCATCTAGCATGGCTGGGGTAGCGATTCTAATTGGTAAACATGTGCACTTTCAAGTTGAGCAAGTGCTAGCTGATGATGAGGGTAGGTACTTCATATTAATTGGCCAAATCCACGGACAAGATTTTACTATTTGTAACATAAATGCTTCCAATGTTTATAATCATGGTTTTTTTACTTGTCTATTAACACTGTTAGCAACCCACACCAAAGGCCACCTTTGATGGGAGGTGACTTTAACTGTGTGTTAGACCCTATGCAAGACTGAACTACCAAACATGCCGGGCCGGGCGATGCAGTAACAAAAGGGGTATCCTTGGTCTGCCACACATTGCGAATGATAGATGGGTGGAGAACACTTCACCTGACTGACCTTGAATGCACACATCTCTCCCGAACTCATGGAACTGGGTCCCGGATAGATTATATACTAGCCCAAGAAGCTGATTTTGCTCAGATAATTTATACTGGCTTGGGGCCGCTAGGCATCCCAGATCATGCCCCAGTGATCATGGACCATCTATTAGACCTACTTACAAAACATACTCGCATATGGCGATTCCCACACCACCTTTATGGTGACTCTGGATTTCACACTTACCTGGCTAAGAAATGGGAAACTTACGCTAATACTAATGATGAACATAAATCTCAGCCCCTTTTATTTTGGGAAACAGCGAAAGCAGTCCTTAGGGGAGAGTTAATAGCTTACACGTTGATGCGAAATAAAAACTCATTACAACAAATCCGTAACTTAGAGGTGAAACTGAAAGATGCCAAACGTAACTTTGAAAAACTACCAAAAAGAGAGACCGAATCTCTACTCCACATGGTCTCATGTGTATTGAACTCGTTACAACATCTAAGAGCGCAGAAATCTGTTATGTATTTTAAGACCAAATACTATCACTATGGCGCTAGACCCGGGAGACTCTTAGCGAACGTGACTAAAAATTGGGGTGGGTGAAAGCATATCATGGTGATGAAGTCTATGACGGGTTCACTAGTGAACACAGATTGGGACATGGGGGAGATTTTCCGAACATACTACCAAACTTTATACCAAGCAGATCCAGTTGATCCAGTGACTCTCCAAGATTATTTATCTCAGGCAGATCTACCTCATTTATCTCCTTCCCAATTAGCTGGTTTAAACCGCCCAATTTGTGCCCAAGAAATATATGATAATATTAAAAGTGCTAAACTGCTTAAAGTCCCAGACCCAGATGGCTACCCAGCCGAATTTTATAAAATACTTTTGTCTCAACTTTCATTGCCCTTAATTGCCATGATGGATGATCTCATCTTTTACCCAGAATCCCCTTTCTACCATAACACAGCACATATCACTGTAATACATAAGGATAACAAAGATCCTACCCGGCCAGACTCCTATCGACCCATTTCTCTCCTTAATTTTGATGTTAAATTGCTAGCAAAGATCATGGCAAATCGACTATCTGCCCTGTTACCATTTCTCATTTGTGAGGATCAAGTTGGTTTTATTAGGGAGAGAAATTCGTCCATGAATGTCCGTAAAATATTATCTTCGCTAGAGACGTGTCATTGGCAAGAGATACCTTCAATGTTGATCAGCTTCAATGCCGAAAAAGCATTCAACCAGATTAACTGGTCCTTTATGTTTACTATGTTAGACTCTTTGGGTATTACTGTTTGCTTCTGTCAAACATACCAAGCCCTATACTACAAATCTACAGCCTCTGTATTGGTCAATGGAGCTCTATCTGTGCTCTTTGGAATACATTGTGGAACCCAACAGGGTTGCCCATTGTCTCCATTGATTTTTGTTCTCACCTTAGAACCTCTATTGAATTATATATGGGGTAATAGTGATATAAAAGGTATTCCCCTGAGGCCTGGTGAGCCTGGCATTTGCAGATGATTTTTTGGTGCACCTAAGTACTCTGCCATCTTCTTGGGAAGCATTAATGCAGGAATTTACTCGTTATGGGCGAATAGCGGGTTTGAAATTAAACTTGGAGAAGTCTGCAGCTCTACTCACCCAACTTGAATCTCATGTTTGGATTTCACCTGATTTCCCAATACCTCAGGCAACTCACTCCATAAAGTACCTGGGAATCTTAATACCTTGTACTCCAGCCTTAACGCAATCCTTAAATTACAGAGCCCTACTGCATACAACTAATGTTCAACTCCAACTATGGAGAACCTTACCACTTACTCTAGCAGGTAGGATTGCACTGTATCAAATGATGATTTTGCCTCGGTGGCTATATGTGATGCAGTTACTCCCTATCTATTGGTTGAACCGTGAGCTCTGGGAAATGGACGCTCAGATAAGACAATTTCTGTGGCAAGGTAAAAAAACCCACATCGCTTTGACCAAACTTCGCTATCTAAAAAAAAAACGGTGGTTGGGGTATTGAGTAGTTTGTATTACTGATTTTTCTGCTTATCTGCAGAACATAGGATAGATCCTAATAAAACATACTGAGATTTATGGTATTTAAATGTGGTCCCAAATAGTGTCATTTGTTTCCAAAAGATAGATCAGCAGAACCACAGGAAAAGTACCTTTTGGAAATTGCAACAACATGTGGGAAAAACCCATGGGATCCTAATGTCATAGTAGATTTAAACGAAAAGTTTCTTACCCAGAATGAGGCTTTAAAGTCTGAAATTTCCCATTTAACTGCACGTTTCTGTACCAAATGTCTGGCTTTACAGTCTGAAATTTCCCGTTTAAATGAACAGTTGCTTGATAAAGCTAACAAGATGGCAATCCCAAGGGTCCATTAATCACCTAAATTCCCCTCCAATGATGATGATAAGGGTAACAGAAATGTTGACAGTACTAGTAAGTGTGGAGGAAATAATCCAGCAGTGAGGGGGGGAGTGAGGATGTTTCCAGTTCCACTGTAAACTGTAGCCCTGTTCTTAATGAGAAGCCTCCACCAGCCTTTAAAACTCAGTCAGTGAAGTTTCACGGTATTCGCTTTTGATGTAAAAGGAAGGGTCATATAGCCAAGAATTGTTACATACAGGCTCCCAGATTTCAATTTAGTACCCAGTTCCCCCTCACAGCAGGTATGGGGATTATTCCCAGACAGAAGGTGATATGATTTGATTTTAAAGATTGGATTAACCTTTCTTCATATGTGAGAGTTTTAATTTTTACAGATTGACAAAGATGAAGCCTGCTTTACTGAATAGGGTGCAACATCTGAAGATGTATTTTTCCTAGTTATTCCTTTTGCTTTTTGAACAGATCTGTCTGAAAAATTCTGAATTTTTGTTTAATTTTAGATCCATATCCTTTTTTTTCCCTTTTCTTCTAGCTTTTTGAAGGCCTGCTTGGATTCAAATGTTTGATAACTGTTTACTGTTTTTGTGTCATTAACGGGCCGATACAATACAGTGTGCTCCGACAGAGCGCACTGTTAACCCGCCATTGGACGCGCGTGTTCCCTTACCCCTTATTCAGTAAGGGGCCGAAAATTTGCGTCCAACCCACCGAACCTAATAGGGCCCTCAACATGCAAATGCATGTTGAGGGCCCTATTAGGTATTCCCGTGTGATTCAGAAAACAAAATGTGCAGCCAAGCTGCACATTTTGCTTTCAGAAATTAGCGCCTACCCAAAGGTAGGCACTAATTTCTTCAGGCACCGGGAAAGTGCACAGAAAAGCAGTAAATATTGCTTTTCTGTGCACCCTCCGATTTAATATCATTTATTAAATTTATATTAAATTTATATTTAATATTTAATTAATATTTTTTAATATTTAATATTTAATATATATTTTTTCTCTTTTGCTTTCTATTCTCCCAGTTGTATACTTCCTTGTTTTATTGTAACTGCTATTCCTGCACCAGTTTAGTTCCTCAAGTTTTCTGTTCATTGCACGAATTGTTAATTGTAAACCGGTTTGATACGACCCCCGGTCGTGAAAGCCGGTATAGAAAAATAGTAAATAAAATAAATAAATATCATGGTGATATTAAGTTGGAGGTCCCGAAGGGTAAAAAAAGTAAGAAAAAAAAATTGAAGTTGGCCCACGGCTGTCGGGTCGAAAACCGGATGCTCAATTTTGCCGGCGTCCGGTTTCCGAGTCCGTGGCTGTCAGCGGGCTCAAGAACCGACCCCGGCAAAATTGAGCGTCGGCTGTCAAACCTGCTGACAGCCGCCGCTCCGGGCCAGAAGGAGGCGCTAGGACACACTAGTGTCCCTAGCACCTCTTTTTGCCTGTTTCTACAGCTGGGCCTCATTTAAATACTGAATCGCGTGCACAGGCGAGTGGCGTTCGCCCGCTCTCCCGCGGACTTTACTGAATTGGCCCGTATGTGTTGTGCATGTTACATTGTGTACAGATGAAGACAGCAGAGTTTGACAAGAAACTCAACTGTGTTTTTTAACAATAACCTAAGCAGTCAGTTCAGTGAAATAAATGTTCTGTCGTGGTCTTCTAGTGTCTGAATCGATGAATGAGCACCTAGGTTACTTGTGTCTTTGAATATTGTATGTTATAGTTAAATGGGAGATATAATATGGGATTGCACATTATGCAGATATTAATAGTGTACATAGGGATTATTAGATACAAGAAGTTATTGACATTTATCATAGAGTTTCTTTATTACTTAATTTGAATTTGTATTGATCTTATATCAGGTATTAATCCATGATCACAAACATCTGACTTAGTGATAGGAGTGCAGAGGCTGTGTTTCAATGACAGTTTCAAGAGTGCTGTGCTGAGAGAACTGTGCACATCATTTGTCAGTGACACTATAACTCAGTGAAGGAAAACCACCATATCCTTTGCAATAGGCTGACATCCTGAACTTTTTATTTTATGGACTGAAGTGCTCACAATATATGTTTTCTTGTTCCATGGGGGTGGTTTTACTTAGATACTGTTTTTATTCGTTTTATGAAGTAATATATCTTTATTTGAAATATAATAACTGATTATAATGAAATATTTTTATGATGCATTTAGCTAATACCTAGTTATGTAATTACTGGCAGATGCTACTATTTTGATTCTCACATAGATGATAAAGTCTAAATTGATGCAGTTTTATTGGTCCTTAGTTGCTACTCTCTGTGTACATGGTTCAGCTGAATATGCTATCTGTATGTCCATCCAATACCCAGATAGTAATTTTTCTATTTAGAAAGAACTAGAATAATTTTTTGAAACAGGGGTTTGTTTTTATTTTTAACTTTTTGCACCACTGGTGGGTGGAGGGAGATATGTGATACACCTGAGATTAACTATTCCAGATACCTAAAAAAATAATAATTAACAGGCTGTGCACTGCCAGTGGGAGATGCTGATGAGCAAGGACCTGAGACCATACTTCATCGCAGGGTGGAGAGACACCCAAATAATTGCACATGTGGAGCTTTTGTTACAGAGACTATGCTGAGCGCAGTGAGCTTGACCTTGAATAATCCAAGAAAGGTAACCTATACACTCGGATGAGCCAGATGTCCCCTGAAGTCAGAATAGGCTAGCCACATATACAACTACTAGAATGGAGATTGCAACGGATGACAGAAGATACTGAGACCAATCGCTGCAAATGTTCCTGGCAGACTGGAGGTATGCTTTGCTATTTAAAATTGGCCAGATGTCTGGCTCAAGTAAACTCCAGATGCCCTTGAGCTTAGATGAGGTTTAGGTATTATTGATGAGAGTCATCTGACCAGTTGCACAGAGTGAGCACTAGGCTAATGGAATTTGCTTTCCCTCTTTAGTGAAAGTATTTTGTACATTGCAGACTGAATTAAGGGATGTAGGACTGCTGAGGAGATGGCTGGAATAGGCCACAGAAAGAGAAAGAGAGATTAATATTAGTTACTGATAGTGTTAAAGTTTGGATTTTTAGTGAGAAATGCATTGTTGTTCTTTTTAGTATTTTTCTCTCATATTTTGGACAACCAAATGTATTAGTGTAAAATTTTGTGTGTAATTTTGTCCTTTATGAGAGAAAAATACTGCCATATAATTATGATTTGTTTATAATGATTGTATGTAGTTTTGTGTCACTGAGAAACAGTTCTTGCCTCATGCTTTACAGTCTCATCTGGCCCCCAACTTCTCCCCTAGTGTTACAGAAAGTAAAGCTTAGATTATTTACAAGCGGGCCGATACAGTACCCCGCGATTGGATGCGCTAGCTTTACCCCTTATTCACTAAGGGGTAATAGCGCGTCCAAAATGCGCGTCCAACCCCCCCAAACCTAATAGTGCCTGCAACATGCAAATGCATGTTGATGGCCCTATTAGGTATTCCCATGTGATAAAGAAAGTAAAATGTGCAGCCAAGCCGCACATTTTACTTTCAGAAATTAGCCCGTACCCAAAGGTAGGTGTTAATTTCTGCCGGCGCCAGGGAAGTGCACAGAAAAGCAGTAAAAACTGCTTTCTGTACACCCTCCGACTTAATATCATGGCAATATTAAGTTGGAGGTCCCGAAAGTTAAAAAAAAGTAAAATAAAATAGAAAAAAACATTTGAAATAGGCCTGCGGGTCGAAAACCGGATGCTTAATTTTGCCGGCGTCTGGTTTCCGAACCCGTGGCTGTCAGCAGGCTCGAGAACCGATGCCGGCAAAATTGAGCATCGGCTGTCAAACCCGCTGACAGCCGCCGCTCCTGTCAAAAAAGAGGCGCTAGGGAGGCGCTAGTGTCCCTAGCGCCTCTTTTTACCACCGGCCCTAATTAAAATAAATTAAAATACTGAATCGCGCGCACAGGAGAGTGGCCTGTGCGCGCGCTGGGAGAGTGGGTGTTCGCCCGCTCTCCCGCGTTTTTACTGTATGAGCTCAAAGGTTAGCATGCACCCACAGTTTCACTCTCCCTTCTCCCCACCCCCTCCCCTGCACTCCCTCTTCTAGAAGCAGCCTAGCACATCTTACACAGTTTCCTCCTAGTCCTCCCTCTCTCTAACATGAAGCCTGTAAGCTTCAAGGTCACCCAGCATAAATGAAGATATAACTTAATTAAAAGCATAAGATTGCTACTTCCTTGAAGCCAGTTTGCATATTAAGAGTTACTTTATTCAGCATAAGTCATTCAAAAATTGGAAGAAGGATCCAACAGAAGAAAATAGGATAATGCATAAACATTGGCAAGTTAAATGTAAGACATTGATAAGACAGGCTAAGAGAGAATTTGAAAAGAAGTTGGCCGTAGAGGCAAAAACTCACAGTAAAAACTTTAAAAAATATATCCGAAGTAGAAAGCCTGTGAGGGAGTCAGTTGGACTGTTAGATGATCGAAGGGTTAAAGGGGCACTTAGAGAAGATAAGGCCATCACGGAAAGATTAAATAATTTCTTTGCTTCGGTGTTTACTGAAGAGGATGTTGGGGTGGTACCTGTACTAGAGAAGGTTTTCATGGGTAATGATTCAGATGGACTGAACCAAATCATGGTGAACCTAGAAGATGTGGTAGACCTGATTGACAAACTGAAGAGTAGTAAATCACCTGGACTGGATGGTATACACCTCAGAGTTCTGAAGGAACTAAAAAATGAAATTTCAGACCTATTAGTAAAAATTTGTAAACTATCATTTAAATCATCCATTGTACCTGAAGACTGGAGGATAGCTAATGTAACCCCAATATTTAAAAAGGGCTCCAGGGGCAATCCGGGAAACTACAGACCGGTTAGCCTGACTTCAGTGCCAGGAAAAATAGTGGAAAGTGTTCTAAACATCAAAATCACAGACCATATAGAAAGACATGGTTTAATGGAACAAAGTCAGCATGGCTTTACCCAAGGCAGGTCTTGCCTCACAAATCTGCTTCACTTTTTTTAAGGAGTTAATAAACATGTGGATAAAGGTGAACCGGTAGATGTAGTATACTTGGATTTTCAGAAGGCGTTTGACAAAGTTCCTCATGAGAGGCTTCTAGGAAAAGTAAAAAGTCATGGGATAGGTGGCGATGTCCTTTCGTGGATTACAAACTGGCTAAAAGACAGGAAACAGAGAGTAGGATTAAATGGACAATTTTCTCAGTTGAAGGGAGTGGGCAGTGGAGTGCCTCAGGGATCTGTATTGGGACCCCTACTTTTCAAAATATTTATAAATGATCTGGAAAGAAATACGACGAGTGAGATAATCAAATTTGCAGATGATACAAAATTGTTCAGAGTAGTTAAATCACAAGCAGATTGTGATAAATTGCAGGAAGACCTTGTGAGACTGGAAAACTGGGCATCAAAATGGCAGATGAAATTTAATGTGGATAAGTGCAAGGTAATGCATATAGGGAAAAATAACCCATGCCATTGTTACACAATGTTAGGTTCCATATTAGGTGCTACAACCCAAGAAAGAGATCTAGGCGTCATAGTGGATAATACATTGAAATCGTCGGTTCAGTGTGCTGCAGCAGTCAAAAAAGCAAGCAGAATGTTGGGAATTATTAGAATGGGAATGGTGAATAAAACAGAAAATGTCATAATGCCTCTGTATCGCTCCATGGTGAGACTGCACCTTGAATACTGTGTATAATTCTGGTCGCCGCATCTCAAAAAATATATAATTGCGATGGAGAAGGTACAGAGCAGGGCTACCAAAATGATAAGGGGAATGGAACAGCTCCCCTATGAGGAAAAACTAAAGAGGTTAGGCCTTTTCAGCTTGGAGAAGAGACGGCTGAGGGGGGATATGATAGAGGTGTTTAAAATCATGAGAGGTCTAGAACGGGTAGATGTGAATCAGTTATTTATGCTTTCAGATAATAGAAAGACTAGGGGGCACTCCATGAAGTTAGCATGTGGCACATTTAAAAATAATCGGAGAAAGTTCTTTTTCATTCAACGCATAATTAAACTCTGGAATTTGTTGCCAGAGGATGTGGTTAGTGCAGTTAGTATAGCTGTGTTTAAAAAAGGATTGGATAAGTTCTTGGAGGAGAAGTCCATTACCTGCTATTAATTAAGTTGACTTAGAAATTAGCCACTGCTATTACTAGCAACGGTAACATGGAATAGACTTAGTTTTTGGGTACTTGCCAGGTTCTTATGGCCTGGATTGACCACTGTTGGAAACAGGATGCTGGGCTTGATGGACCCTTGGTCTGACCCAGTATGGCATGTTCTTATGTCATTTCGGCAGAGACTGAGCGCTGAAGCATCTAGCAGCTGCCCAGGACAGAATGTTAAGTTTAAGGAAAGTACAAAGCTAGTGGTCACTATATGGCAAAGCAGTAAACAAGGACAAAGAAGTCCACCATCTTAGAGAACATACGCAGTAAGTTTTTCTTATCAGTAGCTTGGCAATAATTCATGAGTAGTAAAAAAGGGCATATAACCACAGCACACCCTATGCCACACAGATTCCTTGCTGAGAGAGCTGACACTGAACAGACAGCATGACAAATCTCATACCGATAGAATCTCCAATACTGATGTATCTCCAACTAAGAACTTGCTCAGCTGACTCACCATTTGTGAAGGTCGGAGACTCTTTACCAGGAAAAGGTGACAAACTCCTGCTAGGCTTTTGCATAAAATTATACTCTATTAGTTGGTAAAATTGCTCTTATTATTGTGCTGATATATTGTATATAGTCTGTTTTGTTATTTGTCTCAGGTGTTTTCATAAGCACCTGTTGTGTACATATATTATACAGAAAATATATCTTACATTGTTTCACCAAAGACATAGTGAGTGTTGTTATTCTCCTAGTTTGTTTACATAATACAGACTATAAAGCACATACTACATTCCCAAAAGGTTAAGAGTTTAGATCAGGCGTGGACATTGTTTAAAAATACCATCTTGGGAGCCCAGGTTAGTTGTATTCCACACATTAGAAAAGGTGGAAGGAAAGCTACCGGCATATTTAAAAGGTGAGATAAGAGAGACTATAAAATCTACAAGAACATCTTTCAAGAAATGGAAAAGGGATCCGAATGAAGAAAACAGGAAGCAGCATAAGCACTAGCAAGTCAGATGCAAAGCATTGGTAAGGAAACAAAGAGAGAATTTGAAAAGAGACTTGCAGTGGAAGCAAAAACTCATAATAAAAACTTTTTCAGGTACATTCAAGGTAAAATGCCTGAGAGGGAGTCAGATGGATCATTAGATGATCAATGGGGTAAAGGGGGCACTTAGGGATAATGAAGCCATAGCAGAGAGAATAAATGAATTCTTTGCTTTGGTATTTACTCATACACATGCCAGAAATCATATTCAAAGGTGATGATTCAGCAGAACTGAAACAAATCTCAGTGAACCTGGAAGATGTACTAGGGCAAATTGAAAACCAAAAGTAGCAAATCACTTGGATCAGATGGTATACATCCCAGAGTGCTGAAACAACTGAGTAATGAAATTGTGGACCTGCTATTGGAAATTTGTAAACTATCAGTAACATCGTCTATGGTACCTGAAGACTGGAGGGTTCCCAATGTAATGTCAATTTTTTTTAAATGGATCAAGGGGTGATCCAGGAACTAGAGACCAGTGAATCTAATGTCTGTGCCAGGCAAAATGGTAGAAACTAACATAAAGAATAAAATTGCTGAAGATATAGATAGGCATAGTTTATTGAGACAAAACCAACATGGATTTAGCCAAGGGAAGTCTTGCCTCTCAAATTTGCTACATTTTTTAGAAGGCATAAATAAATATGTAGATAAAAGTGAGCCAATTTATATATATAGTGTATCTGGATTTCCAGAAAGTGTTTGACAATGTCCTTCATGAAAGCTTTCTTAGGAAACTGAAAGATATGGGATATGGTGCAGTGTCCAGCTGTGGATTGCCAACTGGTTAAGAGGTAGAAAACAGAGAGGGCAAGTCGACCCCCTATATCTTCTTCCTGCGGATGGGTCTGCCTCTTCTCATTGTGGGGTATGGCTGGAGCCTGCCCCTGGGCCTGCTTCCCTCTTGGTGTGTCTATTCTGAAAAGACTGGGGCCTTCCGGAGGGGCGAGGTGCCTGGAACTGTGTGTTCTTGTAGGGTCTAAAGCGCTGCAATCCTCTGCCCTTGGTTCTTCTGGGCCCCCCCCCCCCCCCCCCCTCCCGGGAGTCAGGGCACTGGAGATTCGCCCATTTGTTAGCTAACTTCTCCAATTCGCTTCCGAACAAGAGAGATCCTTTAAAGGGCATTCTCGTGAGGTTCACTTTGGATGTCACATCCGCAGACCAATTCCGTTGCCATAGTTGTCTTCTGCCTGCCACTATCGAGGCAACGCTCCTGGCTGAGGTACGCACAAGGTCTGAGCTTGTGTCCATGAGGAAGGCTGCTGCAGGTTCCATCGTCTCACCGGAAATATGAACATTACAGATGTACACCTTTCAACAATTGCTTACAAAATGTAGATCGTGTACAGTTGACAAGAACATATATATGTGGATCTTACAAATATTGCTGTGACTTAAATCTGTAAAATATTATACATATAATCTCAAAACACTCACTCAATAACACATACGACAAATAAGCCTACATACAGTGGTTAATATAAGAAATGTCACATTTATTACAAATGTAGCTAGAACAAATTCACATGAAAAGGTGTTCCTCCTGTGTATGATGTCACATACCCCAACAAGGCCCTTGTTTTGACAAATACAGCTTCCTCAGGGGGAAACACTGACGTATCAGACACCAACAAAAATTCTCATAAAGCTCCCCTTCTGCCAAAGCAGGGGGAGCACAAAATGCAATTGATTTAAAATGCCAGTAGGTCTGATAAATCAGTTGAAGTACTCATCTTAATCTTATTCTACAGGCGGATGAAAGTTCCTACTGGGATGGAAATCGGAGTTTACATACAAGCTGCACTCTGCAAATCTTAACATGGAGATGAACTCTGGTTTTGCTGGGATCATCCACTGAGTACTAGTCCCTACTTCCCACGTGAGGCAGATACAAGAATATTACACTTTTATGTTGATTGTTGATTACGATGTAATGTTTGTTGAGTGTAATGATGATTACTATGTGAGTCTGATGTAGTGTTTGTTGTATTTTATGTATTGGATGATAACCGTATGATTATTATGGATTTTATATATTGATATTGTTTATTATGTACACCGCACAAATCAATATGTTTGGATGTTGTGGATTACAAATGTAACAAATAAATAAATACATAGATAATTGTATGCTGCCAAGAGCCTTTTCATAGGATTGGTGACATAGAAATTCAAATAAATAAATAAATAGCCAGGCAAAATGCCCTTACACACATAGGGGCGGATTTTCAGAGCCCTGCTCGCCTAAATCCGCCCAAAACCGGGCGGATTTAGGCGAGCAGGGCCCTGCGCGCCGGTAAGCCTATTTTACATAGGCCTACCGGCGCGCGCAGAGCCCCGGGACTCGCGTAAGTCCCGGGGTTCTCCGAGGGGGGGCGTGTCGGGGGCGTGTCGGGGGGCGGTCCCGGTCGTCGCGGCGTTTTCGGGGAGTGTCGGCAGCGTTTTGGGGGCGGGTACGGGGGCGTGGCTATGGCCCGGGGCGGTCTGGGGGCGTGGCCGCGCCCTCCGTACCCGCCCCCAGGTCGCGGCCCGGCGCGCAGGAGGCCCGCTGGCGCGCTGGGATTTACGCCTCCCTCTGGGAGGCGTAAATCCCCCAACAAAGGTAAGGGGGGGGTATAGACAGGGCCGGGCGGGTGGGTTAGGTAGAGGAAGGGAGGGGAGGGCGTTAGAGGATTCCCTCCGAGGCCGCTCCGATTTTGGAGCGGCCTCGGAGGGAACGGGGGTAGGCTGCGCGGCTCGGCGCGCGCCGGCTATACAAAATCGATAGCCAGGTTTTTTAGTAGATACGCCTGGAGCGCAAACAAAAGTAGGCCTATTCGCGCTCCTTTTAAAATCCGCCCCATATTGCACCACCTATATTTGGATCTACCAGCCTCTAGTGTTACAACTTCGTCTGATGTGCAGCCTCATCCTACCCTAATTCAGACTACTATGATGTCTCCCTACCTGCAGAGGCCTCCAGTGAATTCTCTTCAGAGCTATATGAGCCATCTCCTCAATGGCCTCCTAACTCAGACTATCTTGCAGCCTCCTCTCCACTAGACGTCCTCAGTAATCTTGGCCACCAGCTTTGCCAAGTTCCTCCTCATTGCTCACACGACACCCAAGATCTTGCCCTGCCATTGTATTCTTGGCTTCTCATGGAGTCACCCTTGGATTTTTGACCTGGCCACTGCTCCTTGCTTTGTTTTGTGGCCTCCGGGCCTTCTTGCTCTTGCCTTGCCTTGTGGTCTCTGGGCCTTCTTGCTCCTTTCCTTGCCTTGTGATATCTAGGTCTTTTTGCTCCTTGCCTTGCCTTGTGGGCTCTGGGCCTTCTAGTTCCTTGCCTTGTGGTC
Organism: Rhinatrema bivittatum; assembly: GCF_901001135.1. Classification (NCBI taxonomy): domain Eukaryota; kingdom Metazoa; phylum Chordata; class Amphibia; order Gymnophiona; family Rhinatrematidae; genus Rhinatrema; species Rhinatrema bivittatum. Next base: position 50,095,366 of record NC_042622.1, on the reverse strand, counting down.
CTCAGATCTTCGGCTATAAAGCATCCTGCCATGTGGCCTCCGGGACTGCTCTCACTTCCTACGTTGCTCTGTGGCCTACTCTAGGCCTTGCCTTGCCCTGTGACCTTGGGCCTGACATTATCTTGCTTCTGACTCTGTGGCCTCTTCAAGCCTTGCTTACTGGCCTTCGGGCCTTATGCCTATTGCCTAGAGTCCTATGGGCCTTCTATACTGCTGCCTTTGGGCCTTTGTGTTCTTTGTTGTCTTGTCTAGTCCTGTCCTGCCCAGTCCTAGCCTTAGTATCCTTTCACTGTCTTGCCGATATATATTCTCTTGCCCCAGCCTGTACCTTGCCCAGTTCCAGATTGTCTATATCTGTGTTCATTCCCAGTCCTAACTCAGTGTCCTTTCCCAGTACCTATTACCCAGGCTCAGCCTTGCTGCAGACTATCCAGCCTATCCAATCCTTGCTGCAGACTACCCAGCCTGTCCAAGCCCTGCTCCAAACTACCAGCCTGCCCAGCCTTGTTCCAGTCTGACCAGCCTTGCCACTGTCTGCATAGACTCACCATGATGTACTGCCATAGCAAAGATCTACTGGCTCCCAGAACCCAAGGGCTCAACCTGCAGGGGAGGGGAATAGCTAGGAAGAAGACCGGTCCTAGTCTTGCCCAGCATGCCCTATACTGCTTCTGGCAAGAGTCCAGAAATCCTGACATACTGGCAGGTCCCAAGCATCTCATCACCAGTGCTTTCCTTCTGCAGTATCCTCAACAGTCACTAGCTGTGGAATAGGGTCAGGAAGGAAATGGCCCTGCAGTGTTTGAAATGTGAGGGCTGCATCTCGGAGGAATTGCCCCTCTGCCAATAATCCTCGGACACAAGATTCGGATTATACCAAGCCTCATTCAATGCTGTCTGTGTTTCAGGCACATTTGAGTTAAATGCACATAAAATACTTTGCAAACTCATTTGAGAGAAATTTAAATGAGAGCTGTGCTGTCCAAGATGGCAATGCAGTATATCCCTGGATTCTCTCTTTCTCTTTTATGTGGCAGTGTAATTCCCCATCTGCTTAACCATGTGATTCTGTGACTGCTCATAGGGATTTTCAGAACCATCTTTTTTCCTAACATATCTTTGCTTCTCTTATTTAAAACTGTTCATAATATCAGATGGTAGAATAGGCCTCTCCCGGTATCTGCATTCTTTACTCGCCTAAAATATGTGTGAATAGCAAACAAATGGCTCATCTGCGGGAGGGTGACATGAAGCATGAGCAGGTGTTATCATGCGGAGTGCTTGATGATTTTACCACCTTGGCACGCAAGGTGTTAAACATACCCTAGTCCTCTTCAAAGATCATGCTCCAAGTGAATAAACAATTGCAGCCCCACCCAGGGAAGCGGCCTATGTAGCGATGGATTCCCCCACTCTGGAAACAGAGTTCTGAGGAGAATTGTCCCTGTGATCAACGAACACACCAAAGCAAAACAACACTGCTTTTATTGCTGCAGGAACCAGGACTGCTGTTACTGGACCCAGAGTCTGGGAAACCCACCTGGGGAACAGCATGGGACCTCAAGGCAAGACTCGGGATAAGACATGGGTGCCTAGCTAGCCCCTTCTCCCTCAGGTTGAGCTTTAGGGTTCTGTGGGCCAGTAGGTCTCTGTGGTGGCAGTATATCATAGTAATGAGTCCACCCAGGCAGAAATACGAGTAGGCACGGCAAGGCTGGACAGACAAGGCTTGGACAAGGCAGGCTAGTTTGGCAGGCAGGACATGATAGGCAGGACAAGGCTTGGACGAAGGCAGGCAGGACTCAAAGCAGGACCTGGAATTAGACAAGACACAGGTAAGGCAAAGCAAGGACAAGACCCTGATATAGGCAGGACTGGACAGGATATTGGAACAAACAGGACAAGATCAACAAGGCAGTCTAGGGCAGGAATTAGACAAGGCAGACAAGGGAAACACCAAAGAACACAGAAGCCCGAAAGCAGCAAGGCTTAGAAAAGGCAGAATAGGCCCGAAGGCCTCAAGGCAGGATACACGAGAGAATAGGCCAGAGGCCTCAAGCAATGGAACAAGGCAAGACAGGCATGAGGGCTTCAAGGCAAGGCAGAAAGCCCATAGGCCACAAGACAAGGCAAGAACAAGGGTCAGGTAACAGAGTCAGAAGTGACACCATTAGAAGACAAAGAGAAGAAGGCAGGGCTGGTTTATGTAGGACTGGGACTTGGGCGTGACAAGGGTAGTGAGGAAGAGCTTGCCAAGGCTAGTGATGATAAGAAATAAGAAACTGGTAAGTTATGTGGTAAGACTATGTAGAAAAATAATGAACCACATAGACAGTATAAATAATACTTTGTTTATGTCAATGTTCACCCTCATAAATGAGCCAAAGGCACTATCACTAAAAAGCGTTTTAACTCTCCATTACCGAGGGTAATGGAGAGTTAAAACACTTGCCTTCCATTACCGAGGGTAATGGAAGGCAAGTGTAGGGGGGAGGAGTTAGAGAGGGGGGTGAGAAAATAGAGAGGGGAAGAGGAAATGGTATTCAGGAGAAAGAGGGTGAAATGTGGACAGCAGGGGGAGGGCTGGATAGTTGGAAGGGGATGAGCGGTGTAAACAGTTTACCATTGTAAACTGGTGAAAGTGTGCAGTCAGGAGCAGACCTGCTTGAAGAGCCATGTTTTAAGGCTCTGCTTGAATTTTTTCGGGCATGACTCTTGGCGGAGGGAAGATGGTAGCTTGTTCCATAGAGCAGGCCCAGCTCTGGAAAATGCCCGGACTTTGGTGGAACATAGCTCAGTGAGTTTGGGTGATGGTGTATGTATAGTTGCTAGGTATTGCTTTCTAGTAGGTCTGTCAGGGTTACGAAAGGTGAAATGTTCTTTAAACCAGTGCATGTTTTGGTTGTGAAGATATTTGTGGATGAGAGTGAGGGATTTGTAAGTGATTCTTGATGCAACGGGTAACCAGTGCAAATGTTTGAGGAAGGGGGTAATGTGGTCATTTTTGTGGGTATTGATGAGGATACGAGCAGCAGTATTTTGGAATAATTGAAGGGGTTGGATAGTACTTTTGGGTAAGCCCAAGAGCATGGCATTGCAGTAATCAATTTTCGATAGGATGATGGCTTGGAGTATGGTGCGAAAGTCATTAAGGTGTAATAGGGGTTTAAGTTTTTTTAAGGTGTGCAATTTGAAGAAACAGTCTTTAAGAGTGGCGTTGATTAGGGATGTGAATCGTTTTTGAACGATTAAAATTATCGTCAGATAATTTTAAAATCGTTCTAAATCGTTAGAGTGCACGATACAATACAAATGCCCCCGATTTATCATCAGGGGCATTTGTATTGTATCGTTAAATAGGGCACGGGAATTATTTGGGGGAGGGCGGGAAAACCGGCACACCAAAACAACCCCTAAACCCACCCCGACCCTTTAAAACCAATTCCTTACCCTCCTCCACCCTCCCGAACCCCCCCAAAATGTTAAGTTACCTGGTGGTCCAGTGGGGGGGGGGGGGGGGGGTCCCGGCACGATCTCCCACTCTCAGGCCATCGGCGTCATTTTGGCTGCCACTAATTAAAATGGCGCTGATGGCGCCGATGACCCTTTAAATCGACCCCCCCTTAGCCTCCCCCACCCTCCCGACCCTTTTTTTTTAGGGAGGCCCCTGGATGGCCAATGTCACGGATACCCTGTCACATGGTAAGGGCAAAGGGGCATCGGCGCCATTTTTTTTTTTAGAACAGCTGATGCCTGGGAACGGGAAGTCTCTCCCCGAGGCCCCCCTGGATCTCTCCCTGAGGCCCCCCGAGGCCCCCCTGGACCACCAGGTAATTTTAAAAGGTTTTGGGGGGGTTGATTTAAAGGGTCGGGTGGGTTGTTTTTTTTTTAGCGGCGCGGGCCTCCAAAAAAAAAAATTAGCGATGTGAATTGGAATCGGAAACGATTCCAATTCACATATCTTAACGATCAGATTTTCCCCCCCCCAGCCGAATCTGATCGTTAAGACGATCTGGCACACGATTCACATCTCTAGCGTTGATTAATTTTTTGAGGTTAAAATGATTATCAAGGGTGATTATCAAGGGTGAGGCCAATCATGGGGTTTTGAACACTTAATCGTAAAGTGTGCCACTTTTTTTTGTTTTAAAGATGAAAAGGTTTTTTTAAGACACTTATCCTTGTGGCCCACACTGCAACAAAACTAAATCTTTAACTAAGACACTAATATAAAACAGCCCCTAATGAAGACCTTGAAACACCAGTGGTGTTGGGCGTCGCAGAGCTGATGCTTTCAATGCTCTTGCGCTACCTCAAGGATAAGTGTCTTAAAAATACTTTTCGTCTTTAAATTTGTTGGAGCTAAAAAACGTTCTAAAAACAAAAAAAAAGTGGCACACTTTATGATTAAGTGTTCAAAACCCCATGATTAAATATTCGGAGCAGGCACTTTTGTTACACTTTGCAAAAAAATTGCATTATTTTAATAAGTGAACAATTTATGAAAACGCTTTTTAGCGATAGTGCCTTTGGCTCATTTATGAGGGTGAACATTGACGTAAACAAAGTGTTATTTATACTGTTTATGTGGTTCCTTACTTTTCAAAACTAGTGATGAGGCATACTGAGGGCCACTGCTGGTGGGAAGGCGTCATGCAGGTAGGATAGGGCTGCCTAGCAGGCAAAATCCTAACAACTGCATTAAGAAAACTATACATAAAAGATTAAACACAAGCACAAGTGCAAACATCCATAATCAGTACGAACCAGTTTCACAGTATTAGTTTTGCCCTTAGAATAAGAAACTATAAATAATGTGTAACCTGGTACCAAAGCCTGAATTAACTTTAAATTATCAGTGAGCTCACTATAACCCTCTAGGGTATAACACCACACTAAATACTGGGACCAGCAATGCACATTTATTTATTTATTTATTTAACATTTTTATATACCGGGATTCATGTAAGACATTACATATCATCTCGGTTTACATTATAACGGAAAAACAACGCATGTAAGAATGCGATTACATAGAACAGGGCGTAGAAGTTGGATAAGATAAAATGGGGGCAACGAAAAAAATAACAAATTGAATGCATTAACAAATACAGCTATCCTCTGGCCTTCTGTGATTCCTCATGTTTCTTAAACCACGGACGTTAGCAGCCACGTGATGTGCTCTTAGCCTTCTGAGGGTGACAGACACAATGCAGGTTCAAATGGAATGAGGAAAAGGATTCGCCTGCCACCCCTGTGGCATGGTGATGAGACCAGGGATTCAAGGGTTAATGTTGAAACAACACAAAACGTAATCCACAGGCGTACATGTGATGCAGATGAATAACTATTTGTATCCTAGTAGTGAATGTCATTATAGTGAATCTGCAGCTCAGAGCCCACTACCCAAAGCCTCTTTCCCTGTGTGTGCCTGAGAAAGGTACTCGTGCTCCCAAGGACTACGGGAACGTGCTCCGATTAATTCATTTAATTTTGAAATGTATATTCCACCTTTCGTGACGGATCAGCTTTGATCCCCAAGCCAAGAGGCCTTGTCCCCTGCAAGCGTTGTCTGCAGCAAACAGCACTCCTGTACCAGAATTGCAGCTCTTAGCAAAATACGGCACTCGTAGCAGCTGTATTTTGTGTAACTCCTTGTGCAGCTCATCCCAAGCTGTTGATCTTTTGCTGCCCAGCCTGACTAGGATACTGTCTGTGGAAATCCCTGCAGAGAATAGCAGACCTGTTTGTGATGAGTCACAGCTAGCATATCTGCTCTGTTCTCTCTCTCTCTCTAACTGCCTTCTCCAAAAGCCCGAGCAGGCTTGAAATCCTCTTGTGCTTCATGGACTCTTCGAGTCATGTGTTCTGGAGCCAGTGGCGTAGCCAGAAATGATTTTTGGGTGGGCTGTAGGCATGCAGGTCTGAGACCTCCTAGTTGTATTCTTATTGATAAATAATGCCATACATTGCACCCTACAATGGCTTTCTGAGTAGTTTGCAGCAGCCATTATGCATCATGCGTGAAACTTTAAAACATTTTACCTCAATTATTTCAAGCACTTACCAGCATTAAAAATTACTTATTAATCTGTATTAAATTTATTTTATATTTATTGCAGTTTATAAATTAACAAGTATAATGTAAAAAGCAAAGAAAATAAACAGATCCAATCAATCATGTAATAAAAGAAAAATTAATGTATTTCTTTCATGAATCCTCTTTGCAGAAAGCCAGAAATCATCATAACTATAATAAAATATCATTAATCATCAGAACAGGGGCACAGCAGAGCTAGGACAATTCACATTACAACTAACATGAAAAATGATTCAAATTCTGGTGTCACCTCAGCAAAAAAATATCCCTCCACTGCTAAACATTTTGTGAAGTACACAAACTCCTGCAAAGAAAGAGACATCTAGAACCTTGCCATACCATACAGTCACTGACTCTCAAGACTCAAATAACAAATACTACACCAGGCCCTAGAACATGAATACATCACCTACGGGAATAACAGAACAAGCCAGACTGCTACAGAGAAACTACATGTGAGCAGAAATACCGCATTTCAGTCACACACAGGCAAAACAGAGACCGACCTTTACCTAATATAGAAATAAGAGACTACAAATTAGAAACAGAAACATGCAGACAAAACCAAAATAGGAAGCCTGAGAAACTAGTCTCTGAACAGTGGAATACTAAAGAAAGAGAAAAATAAAAAATAAAAGAAATGCACATTCCCAATCTCAATATATACATATATTTTTACCTTTGTTGTCTGATCTTTTTATTTTTCTAATCAGTTGGACCTGGTCTCTTTTCCCCATTTTTCCCTTCTCGCTCTTTCTCTCATAGACTCTCACACACACAAGCTCTAACTCTCATATGCTCTCCCCCCCCCCCCCCCCAAGCTCACATTTTTTACACACACAAGTTCTCACTCTCTTTCTCCCCCCAGGCTCCCATTCTTATACACACACATACACACACCCAGGCTCTCATTCTTATACATACAGAAACGCACACCCAGGTTCCCATTCTCACCCACATACACACACTCAGGCTCCCATTCTCACCCACTCATACACACATTCAGACTCCCATTCTCACCCACATACACACACCTAGGCTCCCATTCTCACCAACACATACACACACACAGGCTCCCATTCTCACCCACTCATACACACATTCAGGCTCCCATTCTCACCCATATACACGCATTCAAGCTCCCATTCTCACCCACATACACGCATTCAAGCTCCCATTCTCACCCACGCACACTCAGGGCCTTTTCAGTAGGCACAGCCAAAGTCCTACTTCTGCCACCATGGGGATGGGATCCCACGGCGACCTGTCTGGCCCCTTCCTGTCCACTTTGACTCTTTAATGTCCCAATCCCTCGATGAATAGATTGTTATTAACTTTAAAAATAAAGAAAAATGGTTCAGGTCCCTATTGAGCGTACCCGGAAGAGGGTATGAGTATGCGCCAACATTCTCTCCGTCTTCAGCCGCCGGCTGGTTAGGCTCCGCCTACAGTCTGCCACCTCCCCCGGTGTGCCATGCACACCTGGTCGCTCTGGGCCTAGCCTTGCAGCTCCGGCCCTCCTCTTCACCATTGTGGGGATGGGATCCCGCGACGGCCTTGCAACTCCAGAGCTCCTCTTTGCCGTCACAGGGCCATCGTGGGGATGGGATCCCGCAATGGCATTGCTTCAACAAGCCTCTTCTGGTTGGGTGGGCCTGACTCCAAATTGGGTGGGCAACTGCCCACCCAGGCCCACCCATGGCTACGCCACTGTCTGGAGCATTGTGCAGTGTCAGGCTGAGGCAGCCATGCTGTGGAGGTCTGCAGAGGTCTCAGAAGCATTCAGCTGCTCTTCTGTGACAGGCACTAAAAGCATGGTAAGAGGGCGCTTATACCATCTTAACATAATATTTAAAATATTCAGCACAACAATTCCGTAAGACACTGTATGTGAAGACAACAGACAAACCCAATGTAACAATTCTGGCATTCTGACATTGATTTCATTGCCTTTCAACCAAAAACATCAAAGCAAGATACAATAAAAATTACCATTTTAAATTACATTTTAGTAAAACCACAGACTAATACTAATACTTGTTTCTGGTTATTGTTTGTTTTGTTTGCTTTTTATTGTGTGTGGGGGGGGGGGGGGGTTTGTATGGGGTGGATGGTGGGAAGGGGCACTGACCCGGCAATTTCTTCTTCCTGCTTCTTTGGGTTTTCATCTTAATGTGAACCAGCTTCCATTCGGCTATGGAATGGAAGGTTTTTTTTCCCCATATTTTAATCTCGCCTTCCAATCCATTTCGCCCATTTATTACAATGACAATCCTGGATTGAGGGCCACAAACCAGAGCCCCCTCTTCAAACACAATAATGTAAAGCTTGAAACTGACCACTAGGTGTCACCATTGCACGATGACTGAGCCTCCTAACTCCCCACAGAGGCTGTGAATGCTGACTCCGCAGCATCAGGGCAGGATTTAGGAACAGGCAACATAGGCTCATGCCTAGGGAGAAAATTCTGCAGGCACCTGAAAACTGGGAACTCTCCCCACTGCTCTCTAATTTCCAGGGGAAAATCCCCATACCTTGATTTCTTCTGTCCTGCGCAGAATTCCCCAGTTCTAGTTGCACAAGGAGTAGAAATCTGGTCTGAGAATCAAACCCATGTCCTCCGCATTGAGGTGCCTAGTACTTGCTACTGAGTCAGCCCAACTTCTGCTTATTAAAGCACATGTGACCAAACTGTGTCTCACAGAATCATTAAAATAAGTGTCTAATTAATGTAATCCAGTGGGACTGGAGCACTACTTTCAGCACCCCTTCCTTTATGGATACTTTGCAAGCTGGGGTACCTATCATTAGACCAACAGGAAACTTGGAGATATTTCTTATTAGATATCTATTTTATAATAGCATTAATGCCCATTTTATCTTGTTGTGTTATAATTCTAATTCTCAACTGATGGATCGTGCAAGGCCCTGAACCCCAAATGAATGCAATACTGCACGTGCCATGGTATGTAAGTGATAGAGCTGCATATGCTGGAGGCTGGAAAAAGCACAGTAGGGTATAAGAAGAGGCAATAAAGAAAAGATCATTTAGTAAAAAAAAAAAAGAACCAGCATCGAAAGCCAAGCCACCACAGGGAGCTATTGAAACATATAGAAATGGTGCATTTCAGTGAAATGCTCTGTGTATTTCATGTAATTTCCTGATTGTTTGCTGGCATGTATTTCAGTTTAGGAGTACTTATCTAATGTCGAGTGCTTTCAGCCTGTCATTTTTGTGTAATACACATGGAATGCACCCTTCAGTGCACTGGACGTTCCTTACGGGGGTAATGATGTGCGTAGGCCCCAGCAGACAAGCCACTTCTGTATCCCAGGGGAGCGGTGCCCATGGTGAACTTTATAAACCAGAATGGACTTCCTGCAGGCACATCACTGCTGTATTAGCTGGTAATTATAGCCACCCCCCCTTCTAATGAAGCCTCTCTGTATAATCATGTTGTTTTTTTTTATTTTTTTCACTGCATGGGGAATAATCATTTCATTAAGAACGGATATCCCTGAACCTCGACAAGCACTCCAGATGGAACAGTGTTTATTAGTTGCCCCTGATTGTTCTAAAGACTCAACCCAGGGTTAGCAATAAAACATTAATTCCAGAACTGTATATTTATGTCTAAGCATTGTATGTTAACATGTTCAAGCTGAACTGTAAGGAAAATGTATGTATGAAAAGTTCTCACCTATTTTTCTTGAATTTATCCTGATCTCCAACTATTTTTTTTCCAGAGGGAAAATAGCTTTTGTCTTAAGTTTATCTCTTCAAATTTTGGTATCTTCTCCAATCAATGATATCACTGCCAGGTTCTGTAGATTAATGGGGCATTTGGTATATTGGTGATGTATTTGCTTTTTTTTTTTTTTTTTTACTCATCAGTTTCCTTTCAGCTCAGTCGGAATCAGGGCTGAGATCTGAAACCTATGAGCTTTTGTTCACAACTATCTCAATTTTCCATAGTCCAGTCATGGCACAACAGTCCTCAGCTAGCCAATAGGTGTCACGGTTATTACTCAGGAGCCGTGAACACAGCCTCTGCAACATCTCCAGTTCTAGTCGCTGAGCCGCCGGACCACCCTGTTACTGTCCAAACTGAAAATGAACATAAGAACATAAGAAAATGCCATACTGGGTCAGACCAAGGGTCCATCAAGCCCAGCATCCTGTTTCCAACAGTGGCCAATCCAGGTCATAAGAACCTGGCAAGTACCCAAAAACTAAGTCTATTCCATGTAACCATTGCTAATGGCAGTGGCTATTCTCTAAGTGAACTTAATAGCAGGTAATGGACTTCTCCTCCAAGAACTTATCCAATCCTTTTTTAAACACAGCTATACTAACTGCACTGACCACATCCCCTAGTAACAAATTCCAGAGTTTAATTGTGCGTTGAGTAAAAAAGAACTTTCTCTGATTAGTTTTAAATGTGCCCCAGGCTAACTTCATGGAGTGCCCCCTAGTCTTTCTACTATCCGAAAGAGTAAATAACCGTTTCACATCTACCCGTTCTAGACCCCTCATGATTTTAAACATCTCTATCATATCCCCCCTCAGTCGTCTCTTCTCCAAGCTTGTAGATAGGATTGCCACCTCGTCCCAGATCAACTGAACAGGCTGATCTGGTCCTTGTTTGACCATTGCATGCAGGGATTTGTAGTTCTGATTTCATGGTGGAAATCAATGGGAAAATCAGAACCACAAATCCATGCCAGAATTGGATCAGCCTGTTTAGCTGATCGGGAGTGAGGTACTAGCAACCCTACTTGCAGAGCAATGAGTTTCAGCCGGAGCAGATGCACCAGTGTTGAAAAAATGAGAAATGACTACGTACCTGATCAGTTCCTTTTCTTTAGGACAGTCAGATGAATCCAGAAGAAGTGGGTTATGCACCTCTGCCAGCAGATGGAGACGGAACAAACTCACATCACAGAATATATATACCCCTGCAGTGACATCAGCCTGCCAGCATTCTCTTCAAAAGCAGCTAGCAAAAAACTTGTTTAAAAACAGATAACCATTTCAATACTTAGCCAACAGGCAACACTGAGCTCAGACAAGAATGTAATAACACTAGTCTAGGGACTGGAGTAACACTTACCAGTAATCCCTGTAACACATAAGCACACAGGAGGATCAAAACGCAATCATGCTGCAGCCGAGGGAGGGAAGCTGGATTCATCTGACTGTCCTAAAGAAAAGGAAATTATCTGGTAAGTAGTAATTTCTCATTTCTTAGCATCCAGCCAGATGAATCCAGGTCAAGTGGGATGTACCCAAGCTACTCCTGAATAGGGCAGGAGGCTCCCCATGGTCCAGTCAAAACCACACGTGCAAAGGCCGCGTCCTCCCGGGCCTGAACACCCAGTCAATAATACCTAGAAAAGGTGTGTAAGGAGGACCACGTTGCAGTTTGGCAAATGGCAACGGGAAACAGCAATCTAACTTCTGCCCACGACACTGTCTGAGCCTAGTGGAATGAGCCCTAACCTGTTTAGGTAATGACTTCCCAGCATCCACGTATGCAGCTGTGGCTACCTCCTTAATCCAGCGAGCTATTGTAGCCTGTGAAGCTGGCTCTCTCTGATAGTACCACCGTGAAGGACAAACAGGCGATCCAACTTCTGCAAAGACTCAATAACCTCTAGATACCTGACAATATATCTCTTGACATCTAAGGGTCGCAACAGATGATACTCCTCTACATTTCTCTCTCTGTCCAGAGATGGCAGGGAGATGGACTTGCCAGGTTCTTATGGCCTGGATTGGCCACTGTTGGAAACAGGATGCTGGGCTTGATGGACCCTTGGTCTGACCCAGTATGGCATGTTCTTATGAAACGCAGTGAAACTCAGTGACCATCTTTGGTAAAAAGAAGGAACAGTATGCAGCTGTACCTCCCCTGGAGTCATCTGGAGAAATGGCTCCTGGCAAGACAAGGTCTGCAGTTCGGAAACCCTACACGCAGAACGAATTGCCACAAGGAAAACTGTTTTCAAGGTCAGCAACCGCAAAGACAGAGTATGTAGCGGTCTAAACGTAGGGCCTGCCAAAAAATCCAAAACCAAATTAAGACTCCTCAGGGGCACCGAAAACCGCAAGGGGGGATGAAGATGTTTCACTTCTTTCAGAAAATGGGCCACATCAAGATGAGCCAACAAGGATCCACCATTTACCTGACCCCTGAAACAAGCGAGAGTCGCTACTTGTACCTTTAAGGAATTAAGAGCCAAGCCTTTATTCAAGCCATCCTGCAAAAAATCCAAAATGATCGGAATCTTGACCAAGGAAGGAAGAGTACCTCAGTCCTCGCAGCAGGCCTCAAACACTCTTCAAACCTGCACATAGGCCAAGGAAGTGGAGAACTTTCTAGCTCTTAGCAGGGTAGAAATCACTGTCACAGAGTATCTATGTTTCAGCAAGCAAGCCCTTTCAAGGGCCATACTGTAAGACAAAACTGAATCAGATCTTTGTGAAGAACAGGCCCGTGCTGCAACAAGTTCCTGTGCTCTGGAGGTTGAAGAGGCAAATCCACCAGGAGCCTCAGCAGATCTGCATACCATGGTCTCCTGGGCCAATCTGGAGCGACCAAGAGCACCACCCCTCTGTGGCGTTCGATCTTTCTAATCAATCTGCCCAACATGGGCCATGGAGGAAAGGCATACAGCAACTTGTCTTCTGGCCACTCCTGCACTAGGGCATCTATCCCCAATGACTTCAGGTCTCTTCTGTGGCTGAAGAATCGAAGAACCTTCGCAATGTGCAAAGTCATCAACAGGTCTAGGAATGGGAGACCCCAGCAATCCCGAATCACCTGAAACGCCTCGCCTGACAACACCCACTCTCCTGGGTCCAGACTCCCGGCTGAGGAAGTCTGCTCTTACGTTTTCTTTGCCTGCAATGTGCGAGGTTGAGATCATCTGGAGATGCACCTCTGCCCATTCCATAAGTTGATATATTTCCTGCAACATTTGTTGGCTCTTGGTACCTCCCTGCCGATTGATGTAAGCCACAGCCATTGCATTATCCAACATTATTCGGACTGATTGAACTTGCAGCCTGTCATCGAGCTGTAAACATGCCAAGTGGAACGCCCTGGATTCCAGCCGATTGATGTTCCAGAGAGACTCTTCTGTGGTCCAGCACTCTTGCACTGTCAGCTCCTGACAGTGAGTTCCCCAACCAAGGAGACTCGCATCTACTGTCAGTACTAACCAGTCCGGTGGGGATAGGGAAACTCCCTTCCGTAGATGATCTGTCTGCAGCCACCACTGCAGTTGGGAGGAGACCTCCATCGGCAGGTTGAGCCAAATTGAATAGTCCTGAGACTGTGGATTCTACCAAGACAGCAGGGAGAGCTGAAGAGGACATATATGCGTTCTTGCCCATGGTACCACTTCCAGAGTTGCCACTATTAAGCCAAGGGCCTGCAGGTAAGACCGTATGGTGAGGCACAGAGTGTTCAACAACAGATGGAGTTGAGCTAGCAATTTCTGAATTTAAGTTTCTGGCAGGAACACCTTGCCCTGCTTCATGTCGAACTGAACCCACAGGTATTCCAGTGACTGAGTAGGCTGAAGACTGCTCTTGGCTAGGTTCACCAACCAACTGAGCTCCCGCAACAGGGAAATCTACTTGCTAGTCACCAGGCGACTCTCTTCCAGCGACTTGGAGTGAATCAGCCAGTCGTCCAAATACGGGTCTACTAGGATTCCATCCTTTCTCAACTCTGCAGTTGGAAAAAGTTCTGGAAGTGGTGACCAGACCAAAGGACATGCCCAAAACTGAAAGTGGCATCCCAGAACTGCGAACCGCAGGAAGTGTTGATATTCTAGTCAGATAGGAATGGGGAGATATGCTTTGGACAGATCCAGAGAGGTCAGAAATTTCCCCAACTGCATGGCCATTATCACTGAGCGCAATGTTTCCATGTGAAAATACTTCACTTGAAGATGACTGTTGATGCCCTTGAGGTCCAGAATGGGATGAAAAGAGTCCTCCTTTGGCACAAAGAAGTAAATGGAATATCGCCCCATATTTTTTTGAGATGTGGGCACTGGGACCACAGCTCTCATACTGAGAAGCCTTGCCACTGTACCCTCCATTGGTTGCTTCTTCTGTGGGGAGTGGCAGGGAGACTCCATGAACACGTCCTGAGGAACACTATGAAACTCCATCACATATCCATCTCGTTTCACCTCCAGGACCCACTGATCCGATGTGATTCCAACCCACCTATGATAAAAGAGAGAGATGCGTCCCCCTATCTCCTGTTGCTAGGGGTGGGTTGGCAAACCTTCATTGATAGGCTCAGAAGGTTCCACTACCCGAGCCTGCGCCTCTTCTGGGTTGTCAGGGACGAAAGGACTGAGACCTACCGAACAGTTGAGTCCTCTGAAAGGTTGCTCCTCTACAGGGTCGAAAATGCTTTGATCCTTAGCACGACCTCTCATATTAAAGGAGTGCTGCGCTTGCTTCTTATCTTCTGGCAAGCAAGGAACCGGAGATTTGCCCCACTTACTGGCCAGTTTCTCCAACTCGCTGCCAAACAAAAGCGAGCCATTAAAGGGTAATTTGGTGAGGTTAGCCTTGGAGGTTGCATCGGCCGATCATTTCCTTAACCATAACTGACGCCTGGCTGCAACTATCGAAGCCACCTCTCTGGCTGAAGTGTGGACCAAATCACAGCCCACATCTGCCAAGAATGTAGCAGCTGGTTCCATAACTGCCCTGGATTTTACCCTAGAATCATCAACCTCTTGGGAGAGAAGTAAACAAGAGTGAGCCACCAAGGAACAATAAGAAGCGATCTGTGAGGTCATCGCCACTGATTCAAATGCTTACTTAAGGATAGTCTCAATCTTTTTATCATGAGCATCCTTCAAGGCTGCTCCTCCTTCCATGGGAATAGTGGAGCACTTGGAGACTGCACACACGTGCATCTACATTTGGAAAACATAAACACTCTCTTACCACTGGATCCTGAGGATACCAGCCTTCCAAAACCCGATTCCCTTTGAAATTAGCCTCTGGGGCACCCCCTGAAGATCAATCAATTCTTGAATGACCTCCATCACGAGGAAAAAACAAGAGGCTTTACGCAAGGAAACCAAAATAGGATTTCTCTTTGGCTCAGACATTGAATCTGCCTCAGGAACTCCAAGCATTGTCAAGGTCTGGGAAATCAGAACTGGTAGTTCATCTCTATGAAAGAACCGTAACATAGATCTATACGATTGTAATCTGGGGCAGGATTATAATGCCGATGATAATGCCGATCCTGCCTCCTCAAGAGAGGCAGGATCGGCATTATCATCTGTGTTATCTGGATCTCTATCCAGAGGCCCCGCTGCCGCTCTAGGAGTACTCCAGCGCATAACAGGTACAGGTGCCATTATAGCCAATAGAACATTGTGCGGTGGCTGGAGGCGTGCATCTAGCTGGTTGGGGTTGGGTTTTTTTTATGCACGCTCAACTTAGATGCCCAAAACAATTATGTGTTCAAAACTTAAATGCACACACCTAGGCACCTACCTAGGCGCCCAAAAAGTAAGCGCACAAAAAACTTAAGTGCAAAGTACCTCTTGTGCATAGAGGTAAGCATGCAGCCACTACGGCATCGCTTAACTGGATGCACAGCTAGACGTACATGCCAGACCGACAATCCTGTAGAGAACAGCTTCAGAAAGTGAAAAGCCTCGGAGCAGGACCTAGCTTAAGGAGGCTGCTCAATCCGCCAAGCTGCCCACGTCCCCCGACCTCCCACGGATCGGGATGAACGTCAGACTGCTGTGCCGAGCACAGAGACCAGTGGAGGAGGAAGCCCTGCACAACAAAAAATCTCCTGCTAAGTCTCTGTATAATTTTTTTTTAAACTTACCGGAGCTCAGCCTTACCTGGCTGAGTACAGAGACGGTCTCCAGCTGCGGGGGGGAGAGGGCATGTGCCGTCACAGCCACACTTAGCTCCCTGCACCTGCTGCATTTCAGCTGCTCAAGCAGCTATGTCCATGCCGGCTGAAAAATCAGCTAATGGATCAAGGCACTCATCTGAGGGGCCATGGAAATCACTTCAGGAATTCTCAACTGTGGGAGGGACCATTTGGTATTACCACAGGAGAAAGAGGCAAATGTATTTCCTTAATTCTCCTTTTCTTTAAAATGAAGCAATCCCCAGAGGGGAGATGCATGTCCACCATCTGCTGGAGACGGAGAATACTGGCAGGCTGATGTCACTGTAACGTCAGTTTGTTCATCTCCATCTGCTGGTAGAGGGCACAACCCACTTGTTCTGGACTCATCTGGCTGGACGCTAAGAAAAAGGTTAATTTCTGCTCTCTTGCCTCGGTACAGCTAAATCTCAGTGTGGTCTTAATTGCTTACCACAGAAAAACTTGTTGTGGTAAGATCAGCAGGCGATATTGTAAAAATTATGTTGAGCGGGACTTTTACGTTAGTATACAAATTGGATAACAATGAAATCGCACTATTTTCTAATATCCCAACAATATTAAAAATTTCAAATTCAATAGTCAATGAGCCAGTGAGAGTATAAGTTATCCGAATAAAGCTGTATGTGTAACTTTCCCCGTATTTTCAGCGGGACTTACCCGGAAATGTTTGCCTCTGACTTTACCCGGTGAAGTTACGCACATAACTTTACCCGGATAGTTTTCTATCCAGCCTTATGTGCATAACTTTAGCCGGTGAGCACTCAGGACGTGTGTTCATTTACTGGCTAAAGTTTAGCCCTGCCCTTGGAACTGCCTCCAGCACCACTCCCAGCGTCGCCCCCCTTTTTATACCAGTACATTTCCCATGCACACATAATTTCTGCGGTTGTCGGCAGTGGGGGGAGGGAGCTATTGAAATCCTATTTTTTTGCAAAGATAACTGCAAAAGTAACTGGCACAAAGCCTTATAATAACGACCTCTGTGATGCATTAATAATGAAAATAAATGAAAGTACAATGGCTGTATATTCTCAGTTCTGTTTGTTTAGCTTCTGAACGCTGAGATTGTACTCACAGTCAGACTGCCTTCATACCACAGGGAAATATGACCAAAGAAGGGCGGAATGCCAGACAGAATGAATGCAGAGTGATGCAAGGTTGCATTTGTGCATTCTATGAGCTCTCCGACTATGATTTAAAAAGGATAACTTGTTTTACATTCACAGCTGTTTTATCTCTGTACAGTTTCCTGGAGAATAGATCCCTGGCATCGAGATCAACAAGCGCTCTCCTCAGTGTGCTCACAGGTCAAATCAGGTCAACTGTGACCTCTTGGGGTGGGGGAGAGATCCATATTGTTCACAACTGAGGAAACCTTTAAGACTCCTGTTTTACAGCAGTCGGAACTGTTCCAGCTGTGACTGTGAGCTGAAGGCAGCCTTTTAACCCTGGTTGACTCCAGCACTGGTTCAGTGGAGAGTTGGAGCCCTGCCAGGGAAAGAACAAGGTTTTTATGGCCAAGTATCAACTCTCAGCTGTGGAAAAAATAACTTTTTTGATGAGAAGCTATTTCCCTCAAGTAGGTTATTCAGCACTCTAGATTAATGCTATGATCCCTTAGGGAATTTTCAAGTTCAGTCAATTTCTGAGTAGATAGGTTAAAGTGTCGCTTAAGGAGGATACAACAAACTTTCTTTTTTATTTTATTTTTTCTGGTGAATTGCCAGTACTGGAAAATGAAGTCCTAGTAGTAGATGCAGTACAGCATGATTACTAGCGACCGTGCCAGCCACGCTGCTCTGTCAATGAACCTCAGTGCCAGGATTGCTAGCTCACCCCAGTTCGACCAAACAGAATAATCCAGTCCCTATTTTGCCCTATTGCATGTATGGAGTTGTAGTTCTGATTGTCTCATTGACTTCCCTTATATAACCAGAGCTCCATGCATGCAATGGGGCAAGATGAGGAGTGGGTCAACTTATTGAGTTGACCTGGGGTGAGGTGGTGAGCCTGTTCAACGCTCTTCTGGAGGAGCTACCTCTAGAGAGTGATAATTCAACAAATAGAAATAATTACACCCTGTGTTAAAAAAATGCAGCTCAGAATCCTTGTATATCTTGGGGAAAAGCAAATAAACCCCATTTATGCAGATTTATAGACCAGTCCCCATTTTGAATCACGTAATACCTTATCAGGTTCATTATATTTATTTTATTTATTTATTTAAAAACTTTTATATACCGGTATTAGTATGCATACATCATACCGGTTTACAATGTAACTTTAAAGGTAGAAATTACAATGAACAGGGAGGGCGAACAAGGAGGAGTATACAAAGAGCAGGAGGTGGAGGAATTAAAGCAATAAATAAAAACTGCAACGGACTATTTACAGGAATATACAAGGCGTAGGCAAGATACTTGCAGAAGTCGGTGTACTTAATCAGGGTAGGCTTGTCGGAAGAGCCATGTTTTAAGTTTTTTTCTGAACTTGGCGTAACATGGCTCTAGCCTGAGAGTGGTAGGGAGGGTGTTCCATTGTTTAGGGCCTGCAATGGATAGTGCACGGTCCCTAGTAGAGGAGAGGTGGGCTTTTTTCAAAGGGGGAATGGAGAGGGTGCCTTTGTTGACAGTGCGAGTGGGTCGTTCAGTGCGTATAGGACGAAAGGGTTCATCCAACCAATTGGAATTGTGCGAGTGGATGGACTTGTGCACTATGGTTAGAATTTTGAAGAGAATTCGGGATGCGATGGGGAGCCAGTGGAGTTCTTTGAGTATTGGGGTAATGTGATCAGCTTTCCTTGAGTTGGTGATGACCCTGGCGATGGCATTCTGGAGCATTTGTAAGGGCTTGGTGGTGGAGGAGGGTAGGCCAAGGAAGAGGGCATTACAGTAGTCCAGCTTTGAGGAAAGGGTGGCTTGGACGACGGTGCGGAAGTCATGATAGTGGAGGAGGGGTCTGAGTTTCTTCAGGATGTGAAGCTTGAAGAAACCTTCTTTGAGGATGGAGTTGATCTGTTTTTTGAGATTGAGTTGTTGATCTATGATAACCCCAAGGTCTCTTACTGTGGGTTGGGGTGTTATGACGTTGAAAGCTGGATCGTTGGAGATCGGTGGTTTGGGAGGGAGGTGAGGAGAGATAAGGAGCAGCTCTGTTTTGGAGGAGTTTAGAGCGAGGTGGATGTTGGTGAGGAAGTCATTGATGTTGGCAAGACATGTGTTCCAGAAGGCAAGGGCATCTGAGAGAGAGTTGTGAATGGGAATGACGATTTGAACGTCATCTGCATAGAGGTAGAATTTGAGGCCGAGGTCTGTGAGGAGCTGACATAGAGGTGTGAGATAAATGTTGAAAAGGGTGGAGGAGAGGGAGGAGCCTTGTGGGACACCTTGAGACAAGGGATAGAGTGTGGAGTTGGCGTTTCCTATCTTGATGGAGAACTTTCTGTTAGATAAGTAGGATTTAAACCATAGTAGGGCTAGGCCTGAGATGCCTATTTCGGATAGCCGGTTGATGAGGAGGTTATGGTTGATGGTATCAAAGGCAGCTGAGATGTCGAGTAGGGCGAGGAGGTAACAATAGGCCTAACCTCATAATCCCTTTCTTGACCAGCAGAGTCATTCTCCTGAAGTCATCAGCATCTGCAATTGAATGGAGGAAGGCATCCGAGCATACCTCTGTCGTGATGTCACCATGAAGCCAAGGCAAGAACCCAGATATGCTTGTGTGCAGTTCAGTCACCATATTACATCTTTTAAGTGTGCTCAAAAGGATTCCAAGGGAAAAGGAAAAATAAAAGTAGAAATTTTGTTGATGTAAAAAATACTTTTATCAGTTATTTTGAACTTACAGAGAATATTCAACATTACATTGCAAAGAATCACATACATGTACAAGCCTGAAATACCCTCTCATTTCCATTGTACACTTTGCCTTGTCCTGATTCCCTTTTGAGCAGCACTACCTATCTAAAAGGACCAGTCTTTTCACAAACAATATAGCATGTTTTTGTAAAAATAGGAAGCTTTATCCTTCACTCTCCCACTCCTAAGATGGTAATAGCCTAACATCTGCAAACTACGCAATACTGAACAACCTACTGAAACAGATTGTGAGGGATAGGGATGTGCAGGGGAAAAAGATTCATTTTTGTTTTCAGTTCATTTTCGGGAGGGTTTTCAACAAAAATTTTGGTTCATGGATTGTTTGATTTGTTTCATTTGTGAGAAATAATGAATCAAACAATTAAAAGAAAAAAAGGCCAAAAAATGACAACGAGGCCTCCCAGGGCTTCCCATCTGCCCAGAGCCAGGATATTCCCCAGCCCCCACTTACTCGATCCAATGGGGATCCGCTAGCGAGGCCTAGGCCCAGGCCGAAGCCTCGGCCTTGCGTAGGCCTAGGGAGCCGTATGTCACCTGGGATTATGCTGGGGCCCAGACCGAGGCTGGGTCCCAACACCGGGGCCTCGGCCTGGACGCAGGCCCAATACTGTGACCCAGCTCGGAGGCTAGGTTCCAACGCCAGAGCCTCAGCCCAGATTTGGGCCCGATGCTACAACTTGACCCGCAAGCAAGGTCCCAACAACTGGGCCTCGGCCTAGGCCTGGTGCCTAGACCCAGGCCTAATACCAAGACCCGGCCCACAGGCCAGGTCCTGACACCTGGGCCTCAGCCTAGGGTGGAGCCTGGACCCAGGACAGCCACCGCAAACTGGCCTGGAGGCCGGGACTTGCTACCTGGGCCGAGGCCCAGGCCTCGAGACAAGGCTTCACAGCTTCTCCCGTGTCATACTCTTCTTTTATTCTGATGCCATCCACTGGAGCTGCACTAGAGTAAATTAACTCTAGTGCATTCATTCCAGCGGACAGCACCATTTTAATGTACGGCAATGTGTATGGGACCTGGCCAGGAGGACCACTCCCAATGCCTGGGCCTTGGCCTAGGCTGGAGCCAGACTCAGCCCCTGGCGTTGGGACCTGACCTCCAGGCCAGGTCGCAGTGTCAGGCTTCAGTCTGGGCCGAGGTCTCGGTATTGGAACCTGCCTCTGGGCTGGGTCATGCGATTGGGCCTTGATCCAGGCTATGGCTTAGGCCAAGGCCACGGCGTCGGGACCCGACCTCCGGGTCAGGTTAGGGCATTGGGTCTGGGTCCGGGCTGAGGCCCGAGCATCAGGACCTGGCCTCCAGGCTGGGTCTCAGCATCAGGCCCCAGTGTTGGAACCCGATCTCTGGGCTGAATCATGGCGTCAGGCCTAGATCTGGGTTCTGGCCTAGGCTGAGCCCAGGTGTCAGGACCTGGCTTTCCGGTCAGGTCATAGCATTAGGCCTGGGTCTGGGCCGAGGCCCGGTCTTACCATCGGATACCCAACGGTTCAGGTAAGAGCTTTTTCGGCTCTCAGTTGAGGCCTTGGCATTGGGCTGGGCCTAGGCTGAGACTCTGGTGTTGCGCTCAGGTGTAGGCCATGGCCCTTGGGCCTCGGTCTATGCTCTAGGCAAGGCCATGGCTTTGAGCCTAGATTTACACTGAGGCACTGGTGTTGTGCTAGGGCATAGGCGCGGCTTCTGTTTTGGGCATCAGCCTATGCCTTAGGCAAGGCTCCAGTTTTGGGCCTAGGCTTAGGCCGGATGCATTCTTTTCAAAAAAATGCAATAGATAATGTTTGTTTCATTTGGGGGGGCCCCCAATTCGTTTCAGGGCCCCAGAATGAAACAAATTGCTCTTATTTGTCACATTTTTTAATCCATTTGAAATGAATGCAATCCATAGTGAGGGAAAGGAGTGAATTTCAACAAAATTTTGTTCCTGTTTTGTTTCTCTTTGTTTTTAAAACCAAACAAAAGAAAAATGAACAAATGTTGTTCATTCTCTATTGCAGAGCTTTCCAAACTTTTCATGTTGGTGACACACTTTTTAGACAAACATAATTTCGTGACACAGTAAATCAGTCTACCAGCAAACCAGAAGTTAAAGGTTAAACGAACAAAATGTATTTCAACAATTTATGTATGTTTCCTTAAATATATACATAAATAAAATGTTTCACAACACAACCTATCTCATAATAAATATTTGCAGGCTTCCACTTCCTCCATGCTGATCTCGTACATTGTGAGATCGGCATAGAGAAAGTGCTACTCTTGCACATTCCCAAAGATTACATGTGCCAATCACTAAAAAGTAATTTTTTTTTTACCTTTGCTGTCTGATCTTAGTTTTCTAATCGGTTGGTCACAGGCTTTTTTTTCCAGCTTTCCTTTCTTGTTTTTTTGCCAATTCCTTTTACAGGGTCTTTTTTTCTATTTCTTTTCTCTCCATCTGTCTTCCCTCAAACACACAATCAGGTTCTCATTCTCACACGCTATCTCACACATTCTCACACACACAGGCTCTCACTCACATGCAATCTCACACATCCACAGCTCTCACTCTCACATGCCTCTCTCGCATACATACATACATACTGTCTCGCTCGTGCACATGCTGTCTCACTCTCACACACACAGGCTCTCTCACTCCTACATGCTCTCTTGCTCAAGCACAGGCTCTCACTGTCTCATGCTGTCCCTCTGCACGGGTTGCCGAAGGATGGGCTCTTCAGAGGCCCTGATCTTCCCTGGCCATGACATGGGATCTGCAGCGGCCCTGCTATCGGGTTTCCTCCTCTTCTCGGGCTGCCGCGACGTGGGATCCGCAGCGGCCCTGCTATCGGGTTTCCTCCTCTTCTCGGGCCGTCGCGACGTGGGATCCGCAACGGCCCATTAATGCTGCTCTTCTTCTGTACGCAGCAGATGCTCCTCCTCCTTCCTGCCCACGCGGCTCCGGCAACATTTTTCTTCCAGGGCTGCACAGGCAGGAAGGAGGAGGAGTGAACGTGACCCTTTTCTTCGGGCCGTGGTGATGTAAGCTCCACCACTGCCCGCCGATCTTCCTGCTATAGTTCCCTGCTTCCGCCGGTCCTGTGGACCGGGCGACACACCTCCACACTACAGGCGACACACTAATGTGTCCCGACACACACTTTGGAAAGCTCTGCTCTATTGTTTCATTTTTTAAAAAGTATGCCTGCCACTCCAAGGTCCTATTCCTGATTCCCACCCTTCCTACCACCCGAACCTGCTTACCAAGTTAATGTTCTTCATGGGACAGGAGCAAACCCCAGTGGCTCCTTTCCTGCTGATACTGCAATTAAAAATGGCACCAGTAGACTGAATCCAGAGTCATTTTAAATTTCTTCAGTCCTGGGCTGGCCGGAGCCATTCTGTTTGGAAAATTAACAGTGGTGCTCTCAGTCCAAGGTAGGCACCATTGTTAATTTTGCCATACAAAATGGCCCCAGCCAGCTCATGCTGGGGCCATTTTGTATGGAAGAAATTTTAAATGGCGCCCACTTCGGCCCACCGGTGCCATTTTTAATTGCAGTATCAGTGGGTCAGGAGTAAGCAGGGATCACTCCTACACTGTGAAGGCCATCACTTGATAAGAAGATTCAGGGGGTAGGGAAAATCAGAAGGAGGACCTGGGAGTGTTTTTGGCGGGGGAACAGGGCCAACATTTCCTACTCATACCAGGATTGGATTTGGGTATTTAGTGAACAAGACTTTTCCCCTATCCTTGATGAGCAAGCAAAAAAGGAAAGAGAAGAATATGTCATCAATGGAGCCTCAGATGTCCGAGTTGAGACCTTTGGACTCCTGGGTGGTTTCTTCCTTTAGTCTCATTTCTAAGGCTCCTAGTGAACGAGACAGATCAGTAAGTGGAAGTATTGTATTGTCTCCAGGTTTATACTGTTTCTTCAGCCTGGACATTCAGAATCCTCCTTTACCACCAATGTACCACCAGTGTCTCTCTTACCAGACACCTCACTATTGGCCCTCTCCGAGAGTGTAGCAAGTGATGAAGGTCTTAGTGGTGATCTGAAACGTAGATGGTATACAGATGCTTACTTTCAAGCTTCAATCCAGGAGATGTTCTCCAGTCTTCACATTTGGAGGCTGGAAGTACCGATGTGGTGATCATGCCCCCAAAACTTACCCCTGTTATTATCTCTGACTTTGAGACAGATAAATCGGGTTTGTTGTGCAAGCACACTTCTCTGGAAGTCATAATCAAGAACTGAATCTATATTAGGGGTCTTGTCTCACAATTATGTAAATGTTCTGTTGTTAAACTTGATAATCACGGCACTTGATTGGAAAGTCATGCTGACGTGTTGACAACTCTCTGCTCAGATTTCTGATTTACAGACTCTTAACACTGGTTTGATTAAAGATAATCTTCTATTTTCTAGGTTAGTAGCTCTTGAGAATAATTCCAGATATAGAGATTTACATTTTTACAGTTTTCCTAGAAAGAATTTAGTGAATCTGTATGAAATGATTAGTAAGTATTTTGTTGAAAATTTAAAGATTCCACCTAAGAATATTTCACCTGTACATAAATATGTTTATTCTGATTTCTGCAGGCAGATTCAGAATATAAGAAAGGCCTTTTTGGAGCTTAAACCTCAGGTTTTGGGGAAAGGAGCCTCTTTTTTCTTAAATTTTCTTCTAAATGTGTTATGATTTATCAGGGTAATAAAGTTATTTTGCATGATGTTTCTCAACTGAAAAGGCTTCTAGAGGATAAAATAGCTTCCTAGTTATGTTTTCCCGGAGAAGAGCGGGTAAACTGAGGAAATATCCAAAATATATATTTTTTAAATTTTTAGTTTTGTTCTGCATTGTTCGGTCCTTGTTATCCTTCCTCCCGTGGTGGATTTAATGTGCTTTTATTTTTGGTTGAATTGTATGATGATTTTTTTTCCCCTTCACATTTCTTGATATTTCCTGTAACTACATTGATTGGATCTATCGTGGTGTTCGAAATGTTATAAAAAATAAAATAAAAAATAAAAAAAATTTGGCACTGCGCATGACTTGAACAAAGGCCCTTCAGGTTCCTGTGCAGTGTGACCCTCACAGTCACATAAAGGGCTTTCATGGCCACATCTGTCATGTGATTTATTTCATTACCTTACTGGCCTTGGAGACCCCTGCACTAGCCGCGCTTACAGGCCTGGTCCTCCCCATTCATCAATAAATAGGCTTGAGTCTTAGATATTTCTGACGGGGGGGGTTGGGGGCGGTTTGCTTCTAGGCAGCTCTCTGAATAGAATGGAAGCATCTATGGGGAAAGGCTCCTCCTGTGCGCTCCAAATATATTTTTTTAGGCCATGAGGATTTTTTTTTTCTTTTCTTTTAAATATCTCCTGAATATCTACATTTCTGACAGCTTCTCTTCAGGATTTTGGCTCTGTTCACCTTCCGAGGGCCAAAAAGAATTTGGGTGACCCAAGCCCTTGGTTATGGCCTGCAAACCTTGTGTGGTGCATTACTTTCCTCACCCAGCTGCTGTTCCACAAAATGCACAAAAGTCCAGAAACTGAAAACAATCTAATCTTTATTGACAATATTTGAGGTCACGTTTTCTTTTTTGGTTACTTTATTCTACATAATATAAAGGCTCAGTATACAGTTTCTAGGTGCGTCTCACTGGAGCAGACAGAATCACATCTTAACCAGAACAATATAACCATTCTAGTCTCTAATGTGTTCTTGTGTTATTTTCTGTAATTATTGTGGGAAAGAGAGAAGGGCTAGAATCTAATGTTTTTCAATTAACTTAAGATCCGGTTGAAGAGTCAATTTCAATAATTCAAAACACAGTTTCTCTATATCCTAATTCCTAGCAGTGTACTAAAATGCATCGTTATGGAAAGGGAAAGTAATGAACATCAAAGGTGTCTGACTAACGTAGCCATTCCTTTCACCATACTGAACGAGTCATACAGGTCCGTCCAGTAATGTTTCCTATTTAAGTATCTTTCTAAGTTCCTTCCTCAATCAAAAAACCAGCCAAACAGTGCACAGACCTGCAAATGCAGTAAAACAACATAAAGTTAAAACATATAAGTTATAAAAACATGTGTAATACAATAATACGTTAAAACTAATGATGCCAAGATAACAAAAGAAGCAGGAAATCCCAAGAACTGTCAGGTTCAAAACCAGCTCACCACAGACGACTAAATTCAACTTAGCCTCCAAAAAAATCCCCCCCCCCCCCCCAAATTTCCAAAAGTCATCAAATTGAAATGCAACTGTCACAGAACAGCGAGATCTTCTATTCTATAGCAATACCAATATTTATTTAGCTTTTTATATTCCGCTTTTTGGCACTTCAAAGTGCACATCAAAGTGGATTACATTCAGGTACTGGAGGCATTTCCCTATCCTCTCAGAGCTTACAATCTAGTTTTGTACCTGAGGCATCGGAGGGTAAAGTTGCTTGCCCAAGGTCACAAGGAGCGACAGTGGGATTTCAGTCCTGGTTCCTTGGGTCGTAGCTCACTGCTCTAACCACCAGGGCTGGCAGAAGCACTAGGCGAGCTAGGCCTGGGCCTAGCTCGCCTGACCATTAGGGGGTGTGAGCCATGTGGGGCCACGAGTGGTGGCGGCAAAGAGGATTGGAGATTCGGCGGCAAAGAGGAGTGGAGATTCGGCAGGCCACACACTACTTGCGGCCCAGAAAACCGAGAGGTAGAAGTAGGGGCCGCAATCGGGGGATGGGGGGGTGGCGGAAGGCAGAAGGTGGCTAGGGCGCCTAATCCCCTTGCAGCGGCCCTGCTAACCACTATGCCACTCCACTCCCAGGCATGTTCCCACTACTGTATATCTAAACCAACCCTCAACACTATTTCAAATGGACCATCCAAATCCCGTATGAGCAGGGTGGTTTTATACATATCTGCACGTGTGATATCTGTATAAGCAAAGCCATTCCTCCTTTTACAACTCAAGCACTGCAGCATGTATTACTGCATGGGACTTAAGTGTTAGCTTGCATAAAAAAAAAAAATAACAGGCTTGTTAAGAAGCCACTCAATGAGCTATGCAAAACGATATCGCATACTTGCAGTAAAGAATACCGGAAAAAGCATGCTCACGCTATTCTCGCGCTTAATAGAAACCTGAAAATGCATTGCTTACTAGAGATGTGAATCGGAACTGAAATCCGAACCGATTCTGGTTCCGATTCACATCTGCTTACACAGTGGGACTATGTTGCTAATTGCTGTAAGCAGGCTAAACTGAGCTTGCTTAGTTCTCTTTTCTTTTTGGTTTCCCCTCCTGGCTTACTACCACTCCTCCTACTACTTAGCACTTCTTTACATAGGCAGTGCTGTGCATACAGCTAAGTGCATACATAGGCAGACATAGGCAGTGCTGTGCATACAGCTAAGTCTGGCACATGGGCGGAGGGAAGGAGGGGGAGAAGCCTAGTGAATAGAGCAGCAGGCTGCGAACCAGGGAAGCCAGGGTTCAAATCCCACAGACCTTGGGCAAGTCACCTCACCTTGCATTGCCTCAGGTACAAACTCAGGGTCTCATTCACTAAGCATTTTTCCCCACAGATACAGAATGGGAGAAAGGCCTTAGTAAATCAGGTCCTTCGATTGTGGGGCCCTCTGAGGACGGGGGAATACCTTCTGTAATCCATCTGCTAGGACGTGGCTGATCACTTCAAGAAAGAGGAAATATAAATTTTAAATAAATGAATGAATGAATGAATTAATGCACTGCAGGTGAGGGGGGTCAAAGGTGAACAGAGTTCCAGGAGAGTAGAAAACTGATGTGAGTGCATGTTTAGAACCATCAGTCTCATGTGTCAGTAAGGATCTGCAAAGGGCAGCGTCAGAGGACATAGCTGGGGTCAGAATGAAGAATACAAAGGGGAAAACTCTGGCTGCCCTGGCTCAGAAGGGCCTTTGCATCTGACCGTTCCCCCCCTTTACCACCAGCCTGTAGTGCGGGCACCACAATGACTGAACCACTGCCTCAGAGCTCGCAGACAAAAGCTCTGCACTCAAACCAGGACAACTGGTTGGCTCAAAAAGGCTTTTGGGGTTTAGACTGCTTTTCAGACTCAAGTCTGTAAATGTCTGCTATGGTCTTTGGATACCCTAATAATGTCAATGACAGCAAAGATCTTTGTCCTCTGAATCCCTATTGCTTGGAAATACATTAGTCTGGTATAAAAAGAAGGTGGATTTGTTTTTGTTCAAGTGCATGTCAGTGTGTCTCCCCTGTCACTTCCCCCCCTCTCTCTCTGTTGTTCTCGCCCTCTCCTCCATGTCTCCCTTGTACTGCTGGTCCCCTGGGGAAGCTCTCTTTTTATATTTGGAGGGGGGTGGGGAGGTGAAGGATTGGGGAGCCCATTGGCTAGTCACCTTTCCCTGTGGACAGCTCCCTGCATGAGATGCCCTCTGATTTTAAGACTAGTCAGGGAGAGTAAATCTGGGTGCCCCACAGAAAAGGTTGTCATGAACGGACATTTAAATGCCAGCAGAGGAAGAGGAGGAGGAGGAAAGTGCGGCCTGCTAGACAGACCCAGCTGCTGATTCTGGTGCTAGCTCTTCACTTTTTAACAATGAAGGATCTCTGTGCTTATCCCAAGCGCTGACGAGGGCATGGGATAAACTCACAGCAAAAAAATGAAGAGATAACAAAAGAATTAGCAGCTGGGTCTGTCTGGCAAGCTGCATTTTCTTCCACCTCTGTGTTTGCTAGCTCCTTGTCAGACCTCTGAGATGTGTGTGTTGTGGGTCTGTATCTTCCTGCTCAGGGACTCTCTGCTCTCCTTTGACTTCCTCTCCTGGACAGTAGCAGGCCTCACCCTTCTTCCCTCTGCACTGACAAACAACTCTCATCTGCCAGACTTACTTGTATGTCCCTTGGAAGCCATCAGCAGGAGTCAAGAGAAAAAAAGAACCGAACATGCTCGGTTTAGCATGATCAAGCTATTTAGCTTCCCCTCAGTAAATAACAGAGTGAGGTTAGGTTAACACCAGCTCCTAGCAGGTGTTAAATAGCATCCAGTTAGTGAGTTCTGACTTAATAGCATGAATGGAGAGCATAACCACACTATTTAATGTGAGCTCGTGAACCCTTCATTGCCGATGGCATTCCTTGGTTTGCATGCACAGGCACACACATTTTGGCATGCTCACGCTAGTGCCCTTCTGCATCATTTTAACGTGTACAATCAGCCCTTCCTCCTTAGCTCACTATTTTCAGCATGCAGATAAGGGTCTTAACATGCATGCTAAAGTTTACTGCATGGGCCCCATCGTCTGACGCAGGAAACTCATTCCTCTTCACGTGTTCTTTTGAAAATACAAACCGTGGCTTCTCTGTCAATATGTTAAAACATCCCTTCCAGCATTCACAGTGCAAGCCTTCTGCCCTTCCTGTGCAGCACAGAGGCTGTGGAATAACCAATGCTGTTGTCTGCCTGCCTGAGTGTGATTGTCTGTTTGCTTTAGATTTCTCATCTATCAAATGGTAGTTGATTGCCCATTAATTTTTCCCTTTCCACTTAGACAACAATTCTAAGCAGTTTTTTTCTAAATGTGCAGTTTGATTTTATTATTCTGCATATATGTTCATGGTGGGACACTAAGAAATCCACAAATTGTCTTACTGTGGGAGTGGCCAAGATAACCAGCTAATTTTACTGGCTGAATTTTTATTTTTTTTGCCTAAATCTAGCCAGCCAAACTTTGACCGGTTAGATCTAGGAAAGCTTCTTGTGCAACCAGAGTTATCTGGCTAAATGTGGCTGATTAGTGCTGAAAATCTGTGCTGCATCAGAAACCTTCCCCAGGGACACCTTCAGAGCTTCGCCTCTTCTGACCGGCTAAATTTGTCTGCCCTGTGAATTTAGGTTTCCTCACAGCAGAGGAACATGTGGAGTCAAAGATCTCCCTGGATAATTAACTTCTGAAGTTAGTTATGTAAACATTTTCAAAATTGGTCTGAATATTACTAAGGCTCTTTCCCATATTAGGATACAAGCAGGCTCACTCACTGAGTCTCTGCAGGAAGTGAACACTACTTACACTGCGTGGCCACTGGCGGGCACAGTGGTTCCCAACCTTTTTCATGTTGGGAACCACTGGGTTCACTTCATTGTTGCTGGCACACCATTGCCTTCCTTCTCCTCCAGCCCGTGGAATAATTACGTCTTATCCCCACCCACCATACATGCATTCATCCTCCTCATTCCTTCTTTTTATATTTCAATGCTTTCTCATCATTTCTTTATATTTTTTTGCTTTTCTCCATTTTATTTCTCTATCTGGGGCTGCCTACCCACCTTTTTCCCCCCACCCTTTATACCCTGCCCTCTGCTCCTTTGCCCATCATGTCTTCCCCTCCCCTCTATCACCTTCTCATGGCTTGCCCCATCCCACTCCTTTCTGTTGCCCAGGCTCTTCCTTCCATCACCCTCTCACACCCTCCCCTCTGTTTGTGCCACATACCCCTCTCCCAGGTCCCCCTGTTCCATCGCCTCCTTTTTCCCCTGTTGTGCTTCACCGTGTGCTGCCCTGCTCTTGGCTCTATTCTTCACCTTGCGGGGGTTGCTAATGTTTTGACTGCCACAGGCCTCCTGCTTGGCTGCTCTTCCCCTCAGCAAGATGCCATCGCTGTGACAGGCTCCAATCGCCATGTTAAAACTTCATGGTTTTTGGTTGTTGTTTTTTAAATTTATGTTGTGGCTACTGACCCCTGGCTTAAGAGACTGGGTCAGCATTTGCAGGCAGAGTCAGGACTAAGAGATAAGCCAGGCCATGGTTCTGCTTGAGAGGCAGCCACCCCTGGAAAAGAGCTAGGAAAGAGATGGGGGGTAAATCCCAGCATCGGGTGGTGGCCCCTTCGAGCCATGCATTTGCCATGAGAGAGGCAGGACCTGTGAGCGGCAGGAGCAAGTGCCGCATCAGCGGGAGCGTGGCGCTCATAGCGGCAGCCCCAGCCGCATAAGAGGGAGCGTTGCCGGTGGAGGCTGGGAGCAGGGGCAGAGGGCCGCAGGGAGCCACGCTGAGGGGGGGGGGCTGTGGGCTGTGCTGCGAGGCAGCGGATTGCGCTGGGCAGAGGAAAACAGAGGCCGCTTCCGGGTACCGCAGAGGCCCTGATGCGAGTGCTAGTGGAGGAGGCAGGGTGGCTCCACGGCTCAGGGCAGCCTTTGGTGGTGGCGGCGCGGGCTCCGAGAGGCACTCTTGCTTCTGCTGGCGCGGTGGGCGTGAAACACTGAGTCGGCACACTCTTTCTGCAGCCACTGTCATCACAGGCTTTCTCTCCTCTCAAGAGCTCTTTTCTCCCTGGCTCTTAAGAGCCCTTTGCAATCATCCCCGTTATGAATTGTCATTTAAACACCCTTTGCCCTTTCTGTTCCTGAAACACTCCAGCACACTTTTTGTTCTCTATTTCTCTTTCTCTTCTAGAGGCTCTTGCGCTGTCTTGTGTCCTCTTTCTTTTCTCTGCCTGGAGCAGGTTATTAGCACACCCTCTCAGTTCCTTTATGGCAACCGATTTAAGCTTCCATGTATCCTAGGTCTGCTTTCTTTAACCAACAAATATTGCAATCCAGAGAGCTGACTCCAAGGGTCAGGGAGGAGTGAAACAGCATACGTACTTTGGGGTTTCAAAGTGTGCGTGCTACTTTGCCCCCTCTCGGCTGCCGCCCACACACACGGCAGGTTCAAAGTACTCGGGTTTTTGGAGCACGGGGTCTTTGCGATTGTTAATTTTGAGAATGAAACAGCATCCATGGATTCCTTTTGAAAACTAGCTGCAATGCAGCTGGGCTAAAAGTGCCTGCATAGATGGCAAACCACGCAGGCTGTTCAAAATTGCCCCCCAAATGTGTTGGCGCCGATGTGGGTAGCATTCTCAGAAAACAGCAATTCCGCTGACTCTGCAAAGTGAGTAGGGAATCCATTTTCAAACAGCTGCTAAGCGAATAAGGTAACCAGTTAGTGTTCACCGAACCAAAACTGTTAGGCTTTCGACTGAAAATTGGACCTAAATTTTAACCAGTTAAATTTAGACTTCTTGGGGTGGATTTTCAAACGGTTTAACTAGTGAATTTGGGGAGTTAGCCAATTAAATCGCTGCTTTAAAAAATTTACTCCCACTGTTGGGTTAAATATAACCTCCTAAATTCCCAAGCTGGGCTGATTTAGTTGGTCAAGAAAGGGGAGGATCTAGACAGGGTTCTTGAGGGTGGGCTTATGACGGAGCCAGTTGCTAACTGGCTAAGTTTAGGTGGGCAACCCCAATTTGAAAGAGTTATTCCAGCAACCACACATAGATGAAAATCTGACACAGGAATGTTTAAAGACAGATGAACATAAAGCTAAAAATGAGGGCTAGATAACTGCAGCACAGTAGGGTGGATTACACACAAGATGGTTCACAGGCAGCACAGGGGAAAAAACCCAGCAAAATGGACAAATGGAGATCGTACAGCACAGAATTAAAAATGGTTACACATCTCATCGCCAGATGTGACATGCCGATATCAGAAGGCCTCTGCATAGACAGGCACAACAAGTTAGCCCAGCTCATCGACTGGAAACTGGGTAAACACTATAACATCACTGTACCTGAAAAACACTGGGATCTGACGGAACTGCAGAGAGTGAAGAAGTTGTGATCACCTGGGACATTTCCATCCCAGACGATAAAAAACTTCATGCTAGAAAAACCAGACACTCAGGTAAAAAAGAAAAGGTCAAGACAGCACTGCCAATAGAAATATCAGGACCTAGCAACTATTCTGTACTACATATGGAAAGAGAGAAGATCATCAAGCACCAAGAGATGCAATCGGGGAACAAGAAAATGTGGCAGAAATAAACAGAATACTTCCAATTGTATTGAGTGATGCCAATTTGATTAAAAAGAACTTCCAAGTGCACCTTGGGCAAATCACTTCACCCTCCATTGCCTCAGGTACAAACTTGGATTGTGAGCCCTCTGGGGATAGGGAAATACCTCCAGTACCTGAATGTAATCCACTTTGAAGTGCCTGAAAAGCAGGATATAAATCAAATCCTAAAAACGTTACCTGTGCATATTACTCTCTCATTGGGGCCCTCTGCAAGTATCAGCAATACTCGGATTCAGAGTTCCAAACAAGGCTTTATTCATAGGTGCACATTGCAGGAACATAAAAAAGGCCAGGCTTACACACTGCAGGATATTAAATAGTTTTGTTATTTAACATACACTTTCACCATTTGATGATGTGGACATTTTGTTATTTAATGGACCCTTTTGCCAATTGATGATGTTCATAAATCCTTTGTTATTTGCAACAGAGATATAACTGTGAATACTTTTCAGTGACTCTTGTCAATAGAAGTAGGGTCACCCAACCCTGTATTTGTTAAAGTGCTGTGAATCTTTTGCTTTATCTTGAGAAGGATTGTATCTTTACTATTACTTGGATTTCTATTGATCTACTGATGAACTTTATAATGGAACCTTGTACTGAGATTTTGATCATCTGATTTCTTTATGTTCAGTGAAGAATTTATCAGGCAGTAATTTGTTATGTAATCCTGGACAAAGATAATTTTCAACTATTTGACAATATGCCAGTGGTTTTTTTTTTTAATTTTTTGCTTTATTTATTTTTTGAGGGAGGGATTGTTTGTGTTTTTAGTGTGTTTGTATGGGTGTGTTTGATTGATGTTTTTTTTAATGGTGATGGGGATGTTTTTAATGGTGATGTGAAGGGTGATGTGTATTGTTATAATAGTTTAATAATGTGCATTGTATGTGCTTTTTGTATAAGGTTATCATAAGTATTTGATATTTTCTTAAAATCTGTTCTAATTATATACAGTTTGTGAACAGATTAAAAGAAAAAAAAAGGGGCTGAAATGCTTGGGAAAGATAGGTGTGTGTGTGTATATATATATATATATATATATACATATACATATACACATAATTTTTGTACTATAAAAATTTGATAGATTTGTTTGTAGTTATAATATTTTCTGATATTTATTACACATCATTATTTTGCATATTATATGAGTTACTGATATATTTTCAACCATTTGCTTTCTTGCTGTGGATATTAAGTAAATCCAGCAATCCCTTTTCAGGTACAAAGCTTCACATGTTCACAAGCCAGTCCAGGGTCTGGTCACACAGTGAATCCACACTTCATCTTTATAGGCACAGACAAACACAGATGCAAGATTCATGAGTCTCCTCCAGGTTCACTTAGCGGGGCCCTCCTAGCCTTTGAATTGCTGGAAATAATGTATTGTTCCCCTGTGAGCCCTGACTCAAGATTAATACGATTCATCAGTGAGGGGTTTACAAATCTGTGCTTGAGGCTGTAAGCAAGCCCTGATGGCTCAGAGGCAGAGTTCCAGCCCTTTGACCTAGCACTCTGCCCATTCCAGACTGGCCTAAACTCTTTTTTTTCCTGACAATTATACCCTATGAGGTTCATAAGGAAGATCTCTTTGGCACAAAGCAAATATTAAGAGGAGCATGAGCATTAGCAGTAAATTTAAGAGCTTGAGATCATGCCCAACACACCCTGGCTTACAAGTAAGGTTCATTGCTTTCATAGTTTGAGCAAAACAAACCCATTTGGAGGTACCACCCAGAGAGAAATATG
Source organism: Rhinatrema bivittatum (assembly GCF_901001135.1). Classification (NCBI taxonomy): domain Eukaryota; kingdom Metazoa; phylum Chordata; class Amphibia; order Gymnophiona; family Rhinatrematidae; genus Rhinatrema; species Rhinatrema bivittatum. The sequence goes on along the minus strand of NC_042622.1, from coordinate 50,060,773 downwards.
CAAAGGTGGTAGGTACCCCAGGCGAACCTTAAGCCTTGCACCCTCCCCGCCTCCCAACTTACCAACCAATGGCGGCTCTGGATCCCTGCCACCCAATTGCTTCGAGAACCAATCTGACAGGTTTCTCCACTCTTTTTCCTCCTCCTGCTGCCGGCGCCCGGGCAAGAATGGCAGGAGACTTGATTGCTTCTCCCCACCGCTGTCTCTGCACAAGAATCACAAGCATTTTTCAAAACTTGCAGTAGGCACTTTTTCCGATACTGATCTCCTGCATCACAAGTGTCAAGCGCGAGTTTTGAAAATAAGAAGGTCAGGATCCAGTTGCGCCTGCCCTGTTGGACTCCTCTTCATCTTCGGCTGGGGAAGCTCAACCAGCCCCACAGCTGTGTCAGGCACTCTTCCTCGTCTTTGGTCGTCAGCTCCACCTTCCTCCGTACAGAGTTTTTGCTGTCCCCACCTTTATGTTTTGGCACTCTAAGGGGCAACTGCCTACTTCATCTAATGGTAACACCGGTCCCGGAAATAAATTAACACCCCCTTCTGAAACAAAGCACAGACTACATTAGGACAAAATGTTGTTTGAATCGACCTTTAAAAAAAACTCACAACGAGAGATGTGTGAAAGTCCCTAGTTGCACGCCCATCAGCCTCCCTCTTCGGAAACTCATTTGGCTGTTCAGCCTAGCATGCCACTCCAAATTGTGCCCTTCTAATCCAGCAGTCGTCTGTTCTTAATTATGATTTATTATCTCCTACCATGGCACACAGATAGCTTCAAGCCTCATGGGACTTTTTTTTTTGCATATTAATCATTAACTTTTTAAAGATCTTTGCTGGTAAGCAGGGTGTCTTGTGATTTAACTCCTCAATCTCCTTTGTAAGTACGATAATAGTACATATGTTTCTGTCTGCAGGCATCTCGGAAAACTTAAATAAACAATCTGGTTGGAGTTTGAGTTTTTCATGTCTAAGCTCTTTAAAAAGCACTCTGTCATAACTCTGATTCAATGTACTGCTGCACCCCTTTTTCTAAAGCTTTGGCATAATCTCAAATAATACAATGCACGCTTCTACCAGACTCTTCATTAGAACCCAGATATGTACGTAAATACACTACATACACTGCACACTCTCTTTGTGGGCCCTTCTGTTACTATGCATTGTCTTTCTGTATAAGATGCTTTGCTTGCATTCTCAAGGACAATTCAGTACTATCTTCTCAAAACAAACTGGCATTCCTTTGTTGTGTGAGAGAGCCGGAGTATGCGTGTAACAGAATCGGTAAAGCAGGCAGGCCCTGCTCGCTTCGAAAGAAGCAGGAAGGATTTTGTTTTTCGTAAATTCTTTTATTGGTAGATACATTGTCTATTGCAGCAGAGATATTATTTCCTATTTGTAGTTTAAGATTAGACATACATCAAGTTAGTGTAAGTATGGCATACTTAAAATCTTAAATGATGTTTTACTCTAGGGGTGATTCTTTTATTCCTTGTACACTCCCCTCAGGTCAGGGCTCATGGGGGATGGGAGGGAGGGTCTTCCGAACGTTAATTCAATAGCCAAGAAATATGCTTAGTCTGTCTGCCATAGCATTGTTTTGTTGAGGCTTGCATCGGTTAGTTATGTTATGGAACACATAAGTCTGCAGACCCTAACATGCCTTGCATTGGCATTAAGATGCCCGAATTAAGATAACACTATCACATGTCTTAATGACTGGATAAGACACAAATGTATGCATATGCCCTCTTTAGACTTTAATGCAAGATTTGATAAATGCATTAAATTCCACAAGATTCCCTTAGGGGTAGATTTTATAAAGTTGCGCGCCAGCATCCATGTGCGTGCACTACGTGGTGCGTGCACATAGACGCCCGATTTTATAACATGCGCACGCAGGTGCGCGCATGTTATAACATCAGGGGTCAGCACATGCAAGGGGGTGTACAATTGTGCACCTTGCGCATGCCGACGCCCGCAGCCTTCCCCCGTTCCCTCCCAGGCCGCTCCGATTTCGGAGCGGCCTGGGAGGGAACTTCCCAAGCCCCTACCCTAACCTCCCTTTCCCTTTCCCTAACCAACCCGTCCCCTAGCTCTGTCCTAACCCCCCCAAAAAAATTATTTTACCTGCTGCGCCTGCCTAGGGGCAGGCGCACGTTGCGCGCACCGGCACCTTGCCGGCACACGATCCTCTGACAGCAGCAAATGGTCTCTGGTCCCGCCCCACCCACCCCAGACCTCCCCCTGTCCGCCCCTTTCCCGACGCCCCAGGACTTAGACGCGTCCCGGGGTTTTACGTGCTGCTGGGCCTTTGTAAAATAGGCCCGGCACGCATAACCCCACCTACGCTCGTAGGGCTTTTAAAATCTACCCCTGCATGCGCAAAATATAATTACAGCTCCAGAGGTGTGGTTAACGTTCTGCATTATTGCAGACCTGTTAATAGCGCACCTCTACCGGCAGCACCCTGTAGAAGTTCATTTAGGTATGTCACATGGTTTTAGTGAAAATGTTTTCTTCATAGCTCTACTGGCTACTCAAGAAGAGAAGGTGTGTGGCTATTTAGCAGGAGCAGCAGAAGAAAAGAGATGGAATCCATGAAGCCAGAGACAGATTTAGGATTTTTTCACCCTTAGGCACTTTTTGTTACGAGCGCGCGCGCGGGCGCGGTCGTCTCGAGCTGGTGGTGAGCCCTTGGGCCACGGCGAAAGCTAGGGAGGAGCCCCAGCCACACCGTGGGAGGTGAGCTGGGCAGGCATGGTGAGCCAGGCGGGTACAGAAGCAGGGAGTCCGACCCTCAGCCGGACCTGCACGCCCATGGTAGCCAACACGGGGAAGTTGACTGATGAACCTGCCGCAGGGAACGGCAATGGGCAGCAGGCCGGACAGAGGTGAGGGCAGACAGAGTCCTTTACACTGAAGATGTCAGACGGGGGCTGAAGCAGACATCTAAGTCAGGCTGAAGCAAGACGTTGAAGAGGAGGGCTGGAAGGAGACATGGCACCGTCCATCAGGGCGCCCTACTCAGCCCACCCACGGGACTGAGTCGCGGACCATCCCGTCCCAGGCACGCCCTACACAGCCCAGGAAGGCTGGTCGCGGACCACGCCAAGGAAAGGAGGGTGCAGGGAAGACAAAGCGGAAGATCCAGGCGAACAGGAACTCCGATGCTGGGATACTGACATCTGAAGCCCTTTCGGCTGGCAGGCAGGGAAGCTCAAGAGCCCGTGGGATGAATCCCTCCTGTTGGCCACTCCAGGGCCCAACAGGACAGAAGGCTCAGGAACCAGACAGGACGTAGGGCAGAAGCGAGCAGAACTGGATCAGGACATCAGGAACACATCAAGGCAGACATCAGGAACATCAGGAAGCAAACATCCGGACAGAGACAGGACAAGGAGCCATCAACACAAGGCAGACCACGGTGGACCTGGATCAGCAAGGTTACAGACGACTGTAGAACCCGATCCGCAGGCCCGTTGCAAAAGAAAAGGAAGTCCTTATATACTGGAGGTAGAAGGCAACTCCCTGGGAGGAGCTTGCCAGGACCGCCCACCGCTGGCCCTATAAATAAGGAGGAGAGCTGCGGGCCGGCCCCTAGGAGAAGGGCGTCGCCAGACAGGAAGTCCAAACGCTGGCAAGCAAGCCACAGGCACAGCTAGGCCTCTCAGGCCCTGGAGCAAGTCCCGGATGGTGTACAGGAGAGGCCCTGGCTTCGCAGCGGCCTCCGGGAGGAAGGTAAGATACCTCCTGTAGCGCAGCAACAGGGGGGATCGCAACACTTTTGATTTTTCTGTTGATTGTACCCTTGTCTCTTACATCTCATCTTTTTAGGACTCTTACATCTCATATTAGGACTTACCGCCCAGGAAAGAGTTCTAGGCATCATTGTGGATAATACATTGAAATTGTGGATTCAATGTGCTGTGGCAGTCAAAAAAGGAAGCAGATGTTAGGAATTATTAGGAAGGGAATGATGAATAAAACAGAAAATGTCATAATGTCTCTGTATCACTCCCTGGTGAGACTGCACCTTTGAGTACTGTGTACAATTCTGGTTCCTACATCTCCAAAAAGATATAGTTGCAGTGGAGAAGGTACAGAGAAGGGCAACCAAAATGATAAAGGTGATGGAAAGGCTACCCTATGAGGAAAGGCTAAGGAGGTTAGGGCTGTTCAGCTTGGAGAAGAGACAGCTGAGAAGAGATATGAAAGAGGTCTATAAAATCGTGAGAGGACTAGAACAGGTTAATGTAAATTGGTTGTTTACTCTTTCAGATAATACAAGGATTAGGGGGCACTCCATAAAGTTAGCAAGTAGCACATTTAAAACAAATCAGAGAAAATTCGTTTTCATTCAATGTACAAATAAGCTCTGGAATTTGTTGCCAGATGATGTGGTTAAGATAGCTAGCTTATCTGTGTTTAAAAAGGGTTTGGATATGTTCCTGGAGAAGAAGTCCATAAACTTCTATTAGTCAAGATGACTTAGGAAGTAGCCACTGCCATTACTGGCATTAGTAGCATGGGATCTGTTTAATGTTTGGGTATTTGTCAGGTACTTGCAACCCTGATTGGCCACTGTTGGAAACAGGATGCTGGGCTTGATGGACGCTCAATCTGATCCAGGATGGCAACTTCTTATGTTGTTAATGTCAGAGAAAGAAAAGGTCACAAGTCTTGGACTTTCCGCCTCCTCCTCTGAATTCATTATGCTCTGGGGCTCTGCTTCCCTGATTCTTTCTGCACAGTTGCATGCAGGACCTTCCACCATACCTTGGCACTCCTGGATGTGGATATAGCCGTTGATTCATTTCGTCCTGCATTTCCCAAACTTGGTTTTGCCCCACCCAAGAGTGATAATGCATGAAAAGCATGGGAATGTCCAGCAAAGCCAAATTATTCCATTGCCTGACTTAGTAATACTAACAAACACCCTGCATCTACACTTGCTGCAACTTACTGTCAATGTTACTTCGGCAGCTGCTGTAATTTTACTCAACAGCAAGATATACATTTTTAGAAATAAAATAAAAGAAACTGATATGCTCCTGCAGAAGGGCCATGCGCCACTGATAGCAGGAACACAAAGCAGAGGCTCATCAGCAGCCATCGTCCCTACCAAGGGATTTCTTGCCATTATTAACGGGCTTTAATGCTACACCTATTGCTGACTTTTTCTTTTAAGGTTCTAAGATGCTGATTTACCATTGTAACATTTCCCCTACAACTTTTCATTCAAAGCACGCTCTCCTTCTTAGAACTGACCTTTAGACTATAGGCACTTGGCCAGTCCTCTTCTGTTTTTTCTTATTCCTAGGCAGAATACATGGGAACGGGAGTGAGTAAACCAGGACTGGACCAAAACCTTATGATGACATAAAATGGCACCCACTACAGTGGATGCAAATGTCTGACTCGCAGGGGTTTCTGAACCGATCCCCAAATAGAGAAGCAGAGATCAAAACAAGAGTCTGCTCGCAGCAATGCAATGGCAATGCACGGTGACAATGCGAGTCTTGGTGAAATACTGCTCTTTCTTTACGTAACGTTTTATTGTATTGAGAATGTATTTCAACAGAAGCCTGACATGCAACTAAATAAAATTGTGTGAGGAAACCTGTGTGGGTACATTTATGCATGCAAAATTATGTGGGCAAAATTATGCAGTGCAAATAGCAGGAGTTCTAGAACGGGGAAATGTGAATCGGTTATTTACTCTTTCGGATAATAGAAAGACTAGGGGGCACTCCATGAAATTATCATGTGGTACATTTAAAACTAATCAGAGAAAGTTCTTTTTCACTCAACGCACAATTAAACTCTGGAATTTGTTGCCAGAGGATGTGGTCAGTGCAGTTAGTATAGCTGTGTTTAAAAAAGGATTGGATAAGTTCTTGGAGGAGAAGTCCATTACCTGCTATTAATTAAGTTGACTTAGAAAATAGCCACTGCTATTATTAGCATCAGTAGCATGGGATAGACTTGGTTTTTGGGTACTTGCCAGGTTCTTGTGGCCTGGATTGGCCACTGTTGGAAACAGGATGCTGGGCTTGACGGACCCTTGGTCTGACCCAGCATGGCATGTTCTTATGTTCTTATGACTAATTATGCGGGCTAAATATTGTGGCATGGGAGTAGTGGATACCCACCTGTAGTGCCAAGTTGCCTGAGCACCTATAATTGGGGGTCTTGTGCCAGTCCATCTCTTACAGCAGCCGCTGCCACCAGCCTGGGGAAAAATGATGCCAGCTCTGGAAGAGATACTGTTGCTTCTGCCCTTGAGATCCCAGACCGTGAAGAGGCAATGCTGTTCCTGCTGCGGGCACAGGCCAGGGAAAGATAACTCCCAGACTGGGGAGGGATGCTGCCACTGCAAGCCTGAGCCGGTGAGACATTGTGATTTCAGCTGCGGCTGGCACGGGCCCGGGAGAGATCTCGCCGCTCTTGCTGCTTTCGGCCAGGGCTAGGGAGAGATGGCACCGCTCCTGGTCCAGGCCAGGGAAAGAGGTAAGGAGGCTGGAAAGGAGAGGAAGGAAGTGGGGAATAAGGAAGGCAAAAAGTAAAACACAAAATGACCAAATAAGAAAATAAAATTAAAAAATTAAAATAATCACAACAATTTTAGATAAAACAGAGAGTAAGAAAGCCAAAAAAATTGGGAAATAACATTTGTCATTAGCTCCTCAAGAGGTCGATATTCAGCCGCGGCGTGGCTAGTTATGTTGGTTTCATATAGTTATCCGGCTAACTTTACGGGGATATTCAGTGGTGCGACTGCGCCACTGAATATAAACAGCTATCTTAAAGTTAGCATTATAAGTATATCCGGCTAACTTTAGGACAGGCCTAAGCATGACCAGAGTTAGCCGCATTGGTTAAGCGGCTTCCTCAGACCTGCCCCAAAACACTTGCCACCCACCCTCAGACTGCCTCTGACTTATGCAGCTAAATTTTAGCCACATAAATCATTATGCGGATAGATTTTAGCCGCATACGACTTTAAATATAGCCGGCTAGCCATTTAGATGGATAGCTTTTCAGTTATCCGTCTAAATGGTTTCTGAATATCGACCTCCCCAAGTTTTGGCTGGCAAAAAACCAGGCAATGCTGCAGGTGATAGAATAGAAGGAGACAGAGACTTGCTTGTGCTAACACAGTCAGACAATAAATTGCTGGTAAGTGGCCTCTTTTAAGGGAAATTATTCATGGAAGCAGGTGACTATCTACCACCATTAATCTTCTCAGCATTACTGTGTGCTGTAGCAAATAGAAAAATGTGGAGAACCTGATTCCTTGTCTCCTTGCCAGTCACAGCGTGTGGCCTGTGCACAGACAGAGGGTAAGAACAGAAGACATGCCATACTGGGTCAGACCGAAGGTCCATCAGGCCCAGTACCCTGTTTCCAACAGTGGCCAATCCAGGTCACAAGCACCTGGCAGGATCCCAAAGGGGAAGACGGATTCCCAGCTGCTTATCCCAGGGATAGGAAGTGGATTTCTGCAACTCCATTTTGATAATGGTTTCTGGACTTTTCCTCCAGGAACTTGTCCAAGTTTGCATATAAAGCATAGAGCTGAAATAGACCGAATAAAGAAGGCACAAGTAAAAAGCTAAAGGAAGGAAGGAAGGGTAGGGAAAGGCACTAAATAAATAAATAAATAAATAAATAAATGAATGAATGAATGAATGAATGAATGAAGTGAGGAAAGGGAGGCTGAGGGAGAGGAAAGCAAAGAGACAGCCTGAAATATGGAACTAAATGGGAAAAAAAAGTCAGAAATAATGAAAAGAGAATGTGTGTGGGAGAGAGACAGGAAGACAGGACAGAGGTTTCATGATGTGCTCGCAGGGTTCCCACACCCCACAAGCAGAAAGAAGACCCAGTGGCCACAGCACCACCAAATGATGATATGCCCACCCATGGGGTTCCCGGCCCCCATGGGCAGGACAAAGTCCCCGTAGCAGTGCAGAGTGACATGACTCTGACCACACCATTGACTCTCTCCAAGCCCGGACCTCTGCTTCGCCTGACCACACCATTGACTCTTTACAAGCCCAGACCTCTGCTTTGTCTGACCACGCCACTGATTCTCCTGGACCTTTGCTTTGCCTGACTACGCTATTGCCTAATCTCCAGACCCAAACCTCTGCTTCCCCTGACTACCCTATTGACTATCTCCGTGATCAGACCTCAGCCTTGCTTGCCACTGCCTTCGGATTTCCACCAGCCCTGACTCAAGCCTGCTCTTCGATGCTTCTCCAGCTTACTCCCTGGAAGTGGTTTACTCAGGCTTCAGCCTGCTCTTGTTCCAGCGCCCCCTGTCTGCCTCTGTTCCATTGGCGCTTGAGTTTCCAGGACACTACCCTGTCCAGAGTAAGACTGTACCACCTCTCACCTGCTGTCTCTTGGGTGAACTGACTCTCACCTCGACTACACACAGAGTCCCACCTAAGTCCTGCCGGCCCCAGCACCCAAAGGCTCAACCCGTGGGGAACGAGGGCTGGTAGAGGTGAAGCTCCCGCGGCCTCTTTCTATCAGCCCACTCCGCCTGCCGACAGTGGGGACTTGTAGTTCCCTACCTATGGGTTGCATCAACCCCACCTTGGCCCAAGGGTCCACTTTCGACGCAACATAAAGGCTAATATTCAGTAGGCCATTTGGAGTGCAAATTGTCTGGCTACAATTAGCCGGATAACTTGTCCAGCATATTCAGCGGCATAAACATCCAATTGAATATACTTGCTTAAAGTTATCTGGCTACTTGCCTTCTTCACCCCTCACTCCTAAAAATGTTAACCAGACCCCTCCCATCCTGGTGTATCAGCAATGTTAACATCTGGTGGCCAACTCCCTTCCCATCCACCCACAAGGGTTAACTATATAGCTGGGCTCCTACCCCTTCCTCCGACCTTCCTGATTCTTTCTGATGCCTTCAATAAGATTGCCGGGAGCAAAAGACCCTTCACCCTGCTGCCAATGCCTCCATGCTGCTCTAACGCAGACAGCACTGGAAGCATACACTTACATTAAGCTTAAGCTTCTAGCACTGCCTCTAGTGCTTACTCTGGCACTTGCTTACCTTCGCACCAGGTAAGCAAGTTACCAAGCAATCCTCACACCCACCAGCAAGCTAGCTATCTAAATTCCTAATGATTGAATTGCCAAGTATAACAACCATCCAAACTCTTACCTCCCAAGCTTAAGCCATTGAAGATCCATTGTCAGGATGAGAGGATATTACATCACCTGGAGAGCTACTGCATGATCACTTCCTGCCACACCAAAGTGATGCTGTTCTTCCAGGTCACCTTGCTCTTCCAAGGCAGCACAGAGACTGCCAGACTGAAGTTGGGACTACTACTATGTACCCAAAGGCCCCTCTATCTATCTATCTATCTATCTATCTATCTATCTATCTATCTATCTATCTATCTATCTGCCTCAGCCTTTCACCAACTGGTTGATAATCATACATGTGGCACTCAATACAAAAGAGTGGAAGGTCCCCATCTCACTGCTGAACTGATGTCTGCATCTTAATATTGTTGAGTTGTTAATTGAGGTTTCTAAGGGAGTAGGGATGATTAATCTAATGTAAAATCCTTTAAATGTATTTGGTGTATTTTATATTAAATTGCTGATGACCTGCAAGGGTAATCTATTGAAGACGGCTGGGTTGATCCCAGTTTTATCTAAATCCCTGATTGTCTTTTATTGTGAAAAATGTCCCTCTTATCCTCTTAATTGGGATAAAGGTCTATAATCAAAGAATGTGCTTGCAGTAGTTGGGAGACGGGGTGGATATAAGGACAAAGACGGTGAAAATTAGCCTAGCTTTTGTTTTTAAGTCAGACAAATACTGAATGTTTACCTATCTTATCCTTTTAAATCAAACACACACAGAATATCAATTTACCCAACAATTTCTCTTTTCCCCAAACTTTAAATCACTATATTTTCCCAACAAAGCAATACTTACAAATACTCTTTAATCACCAGTGAAATAACATTCTGCTCTCAGTACTTCCTCAGGAATTTGGGTAACTGGATAGAAATTCATATCATTTTTTTAAAATTTATTTTAATCCTTGCTTTTGTAATAAAATGCTAATAAAGATATAATTGGGAAAAAAAATAGAAATTCATATAAAATTGTTAAAAATTTCACAAACACCAATAAAATATTTCAAAACAGCAGACACATAAAATAAAACCCAATAATTAAAACTAATAAGGATTTTAAAAAATCCTCTGCTCTCCATACTTTGGAACCTTTGATTTCCAGTCACCCAGAGATTCTTATGAATTAGTGGAAGGAGGAGGAGCACACAGACTTTCTCCTCTTTCATATACACTCCATTCCCTCACTCTCTCTCTCTCTCCCTCTCACACACACACACACTCACACTCACACTCATGATGAAAATGTTGCCGCCCCCAAAGGGTTGGTGCTCTAGGCGACTGCCTAGTTTGTCTAATGGAAGTGCCAGTGCTGGGAGGATGCGGTCAAAGCATCTAAAATAGCTGACTTTAAAAAGGGTTTGGCCAAGTTCCTGGAGGAAATTTAATTTAATTTGGTATTTTAATTCTGTCTTTTGCAGCTGGTCAGCCACTTCAGTGCAGAAAATCCATAAGCAATTATCGGGCTTGGGGAAAGCCACCACTTATCCCTGGGAGTACACAGCTAGAAATGTTATCTCTTCTTTGGACTCTGCTGGATACTTCCTAATGAGCTGGACTGGCCACTGTTGGAGACAGATTGCTGGGCTCCATTGACCCTTGGTCTGACCCAGCATGGCATGTCGCATGATCTTCTATTCTTTTCTTCTTATTTCATATGCTGGAAATCTTCCGGAGATAAGATAAACTCACTCTTGCAGGTAAAACACCAGATTTCCTACACTGGAAGTAGTAAGTGAAATTAGATTGATTAATCCATATTCATTCTTTCCTGAGACAAGTTTCTGTAGATTTTTACTGTTTTATTCTCTAGCAACACTCTAGAGATCAGCTTCTATAGGTTTTTAACTCCCGAAGTCCTGTCCAACCTACAGACAACTCTCTAGAGATCCTTAAAGCTTGTGACTGGCACATACCATAAATGTATACTAGGGGTGCATGGAACAAGGGTAATATCATCTCTGAATTAGAGCATGGATTTAAATCCGAATTTAGTAGGAAACCACAGGAACTCCCAGCTGCCCCCGGGAAAGGGCGAAGGAAAATATCATAAAACTGGATTGTCGCTATCTTAAAAGGAATTATGGTTTTCCAATCAGGACCTAATCTCACATTTTCTCTGACTGTGCTTGAACAGGACTGCTAGGAGCCCAGGCTGGCATATTGTGTCCCACTCTCATTTATTCCCCATTACATAAAAAAAGGTACAGAACATTTGTAGACTATTACTAAAAAAAAAAAAAAAAAAAAGCATCCAGTCTTAGAGAATCTCTTCATCTTCATTTCTGAAATGACAGGTTGCAGCCACTTGGGTTCTTTTGGCCTTTTGGAGAGGATTAATATATATTTATAGGGATTCCTTGGGCTGTTAGCCTTTATTATAATCTCCGGCTCAGGGATAATAATGGTTCAGTCCATGTATTATATACCTGTTCTAGAGTATGCAAAAAATGGGGTGCACCACAGAGATTCAGAAAGGGGGAGGGGCTTAAGTGTTCTTTCCTTGGGGAAGCAGAGATGTATTTGATGGGGTGGGGGAGGGGAGATTTTGAGTGTCTGGGTAGGGTTTTCTGACTCAGAGATTACTGTCCCTGTACAATCACTGTGGTGGCACCATTTTTTTAGCATTCATTAAATGGCAAAAAGAAACAACTTGACATTTTGATACGATTTTGTGTCATTTTGGATGGGAAATAACACAAAACAACATCATTGATGGTTTAATGTCATTTTAAGACCACAGAGGTAGATTTTAAAAGCGTTGTTTGCGCAAAAATGCCCACATTCACCTATATGTGGGCCACATGTGAGCAATGCAGATTTTAAAAAGTTGTGAAGTACACGCATATATGCTGGTGTGTGCATAAAAAAATGAGGGCGGAAAAGGGGTGGAGCATAGAGCATGGGCATTCCGGAGCAGGGCCAACAGTTACGTGCATAACTCCATATTTTAAAACTGGAGACCGCAGCGACCATCGGGCTTATTATCTGTGAATCTTTACTGCTGCTCCAGATAAGGAGAAAGTCTCTAGATCTTGAGTTTTAGGGCTTACAGGACAAGATGGGGATGTGCAGTATGAAGAACCAGAGGGGTCTAGAAGACTACGATATTAACTGGGCGACTAATTGTAAAAACTGGGTTGTCCCTCACGCGAGCATGTTTTAAAATCCGCCTACATATGTGTGAAAAGATATGTGTGCTAGCTATGCTCAAGTAACCTCTTAAAATTAGGAGCATACTTACGCAAGCTTGGCATATTTCAAAACATATGCACGCAATTTAAATTCCCAGCATATCCTTGCTTGTGCGCTGATATGTGCATGTATAAGCGCACATGCAATTGTTTTAAAATCAGCCTGATGGTGCATCCCTAATCTCTTGTCTGAAAGACCTTTCCATGTTTAAAGCTGAAGGGTGAGTACAGTGGGGGGACCCTCTCAACAGAGTAATAGTCTGGATCTGGGAATCCCAGGGTTATCTGGAGACTCAGACAGCGTCAAAGATAGAAGAATCTCAGAGGGGAAAAGAGAATCAGCCATCTGCTGAAGTAACGCTTGTGGTGGTTACAGAGCGGCATCGTATAAGGTGCCTTGGTTTACCAAGTTAACCAATGTGGAGTGGACTGTTTTAAGTTCTAGTTTGGAAGGCAGAGAACTATTAAAGGAGTCCCTTATTCAATTCAGGTAATATCATTCAACTGCTTAACACAGAAATGGAGATCTGGGTATATTCAGCTGAATATACCCAGCTATCTTAAAGTTAGCCAGATAAGTATATCTGACTAACCTTAGGATAGTCCTATGGCGCGACCAGAGTTAGCCACATAGGTTAAATGGCTAACTCTGAATATTAGAGTTAGCTGCATAACTTATGCGGCTAACTCTGGCCCTCCCTGAAATGCCTCCTGCCCGCCCCCAGACCACCCCAGAATTATGTGGCTAAATTTAGCCGCATATGGCTTCCAATATCACCACTTTGCCATTTAGATGGATAACTTTTCAGTTATCCACGGGGAGGTCCGGGGACAGGGCGGGGTCATGGCCAGAGGCCTCCGCACGGTCACTGTGTTGGGGATAAAGTAAGTTTTAAAACAAAAAAAGAAGAAAAAGGTAGGGGGAAAGGGCGGGGGAAGTAGGGGAAGGGAAGGGAAGGTGGGGTGGGGAGGAGGGAACAGGGGAAGGCAGCGTGGCTCGGCGCGTGCAAGGTGCACAAGTTATAAGTTATAAAATCGGGCGTACATGTGCACACGCCGGGTAGCGCGCACACATGAACGCCCGCACGCTTCTATTAAAATCTACCCCATTACTTTTAGCCACATTCAGAGAAGACGTTGCTGTAGGAGGAAACGTATGTATGTAGATGGCATTTTTAACTCTATATACGTACTTTTCCTGCAACATTCTGCCCACACATTAAGCAAATACAAATGCCAATGGGTACAAAGTTCCTGTGGCAAGTTTCAAAGTGAAAGCATGGCTTTGGCAAAACAGTAGTTTCACTGAATGTTATTGTTTGTCATGTAAATCTCCTTTGACTGGTCAGCAGGTAGCAGTGTTCCATCATCACCAGCAGGTGGCACTGAAGGGGTCAACTTCAGCCAGAGCCAGCTGATGATGTCACTGCTGCTGCTGTGAAGTCTGGAAGAAGTGTTAGAAAAGGTTTTTAGGAAGTAACTGTTGTTTGGCAGCATTTGGAAGCAAGACAGAGAGACATACAGCTGGAATTGGACTTCCAAAGTTACTAGAACTGTCACTGTTCAAGTTAGGACCAACAAAGCAGAAGGGTAGGCTGTCTAAGAAAGTCGTTGAGGCAAAAACGTGGATTAGAAGCCGAAGGATAGTCCAAGTATGAGCTTTATTTGAATGGAGACATAACCTTTATATATGTGTCTAACTCAGGCCGAGTTTTGCCCCACATGGGGCTGCCTCAGGGGCTGTATGTGGATGATATCGGTATGTATGAGTAAACACTCTTAAAATATATACACAAAATTTCCTGGTGGTCTGGTGGTTTTAATAGGTAAGGTCAATCAGTATCGTCTCCGCTCGGATTAAAGCTAGGACACATACAGCCCCTGAGGCAGCCCCATGTGGGGCGAAACTCGGCCTGAGTTAGACACATATATAAAGGTTATGTCTCCATTCAAATAAAGCTCATACTTGGACTATCCTTCGGCTTCTAATCCACATTTTTGCCTCAACTGTTTAAGTTAGAGCAGTGCTTAGTCTGCAGTTAAGTTCAATAGGAAGTACACAATATTATGTAATTTTTTTCCTTTCCCCTGCTTGCTGCAACACAGATTTTTGTATTATCTTTTTCATTCACTGTTCTTCCCTTTTAATAATAAATGTATTAGTGTATCACTACTGTGCTTGAGACTGATTTGAAATCCCAAGTAAATAAGAAGCTTGATGATCCCAGTGTTTTGCATGCGTAGCCTCTGAGTATGTCCTTGGGAAGTGTGAGACCCCAGGCTTGTGACTTCACAGTGTCCCCAAAAAAACCTTCAGGGATTAGCTTGGCGGGCAGGGTAATTGTCTGAAAGCAAGTAGAATCCCAGTTGGTGAATTGGTGGTTGCCAGGAAAGGACACACGTGCAGGTGCAGGCAAAACCTACAAGGCCTCAGGTTCAGGCCTTGGTGGGTGTAAGGAGAGGTGCAAAGACCTTAAGTGACAACGGCATTTTGCTCTGAAAATTGGTGCAATGTCTCAGTGCGGACAGTTTGAAAATTGTCCCCCTTTGTTGCCTATTGGCTACAAACATAATAACCACTACAGCACAAACTGATTGCAGAAGATTTTAAATGGAAAATTGCAAAGTTTATGTTATAAACTGGCACAATACTAGTGTAATTCCTGAACTCTGCAAACTGCATCATATTATCTGATGGCCATGTGGGCCAGGGCTTCCAAACTTGTTTTGTAGACCCTTCAGCCAGTCGGCTTTTCAGGATATTCACAATGAATATGCATGAGATAAATCTGCATATATTGGATTTTCAATGGGAAGTCCTTATGTAGACAGATCTTCTCTTGTATATCCCCATGCTCCTTGCGGTTCATTCCTCAGTAATAATATTGGTCTGTACTCTTGCTTTTACTCCTGATTATGCAGTTACTTCAGAAGCAACAATAAATAGAAAGGCAGGGATTGTTGCCTTGCCAAAATTACAAACCATCCAAACACCAAGGGAATGCTATTATACCACTGGAGAATAATTCTCTATTGACTTGCTAATGCGGCGTAAACTTTTGATGATGTCAAATTGTTACGTTTGGTGTCCCTTGGGATGGCCCCGCAAGCTGCTGCTGCACTCGACACCAACACTGCCGCACTGAACACTCAACATTGCCAATAGGCCCCCGACATCCTTGTGGCACTTCCATCCAGGCTCCTTCTAAGGCGTGCATGCTCCTGACATGCTGGCTCTTAAAGGAGCCGCAGTGGGAAAGTCCCCACAGCACCCTTTGATGACATCAGCTGCCCTTCCCTACTTAAGGCTGGCCTGGCCATATCTCTAATGCCTCAGCAACAGGTCCTGGGGTGTGCCTTGTGTCACAGTGCATGTTGCTATTACTACGTCTTGTTCCTGCCTTGTCTATGCCTTGTCCCTGTCTTGTCCATGCCCTGCCCTAGCCCTATCTGTGCCCTAGCTGTTGTCTTGTCTGCCTTGGTCTTTGTCTCTATCTCCTTCGACTTGAATTTCCGGATTCTGACTCTGGCTTGGACCCTGACCTTCCTTGATTGCCACCTGGACCCGACCTTCTGCTTTACACCCGACCCAGCCTCATCTGCTGCCTGCCCCAATCTCTGGTCTGGTATCCATCTCTGCTGTCTTCTGCCTGCCCCAACCTTTGGCATGTTATTCATCTCTGTTGGATGCTGCCAGTCCCGACCTTTGCCCGGCTATGGGAATGGACTGCCCTAGGGACCTACCTAAGAATTGTCAGCCATCAGAACCCAAGGGCTCAAGCTGCGGGGCAGGCAGCTGTAATAGGTGAAACTCCAGCTGGTCCCACCACAGGGCTTCTCCGCTAGCTGTCGGTGTGGGCCTAGTGGGCTTGCTCACTAGATAGAGACAACCACACCACAGCACCAAGGGTCCGCTACTCCCATAAGCGTTATTCAAACAATCTGACATTCAAAATTGTAGTGAAGTTATTGGAACATGCAGATAACTCCATTTACCTTCCTAAAATAAGGTTGCCAATGGGCTCCATTTCTTTAGGGCAAGTTGATCCACTTCTTGTTTTGTGAGCTAAACAGCTAGGAACCCCAGGGGACTGGCACCTCCCAACCCCAGCTTGTGAGCCTAAGAGCTTGGGCCCCTCTCTAGTGAGTACGAAAATGATGATGGAATAATGTTTATTATACAAGCCCACTGCTTTCATTCCTTAACTTGCGCGGCTGTTAGGTACTCCTCAACAGAAATTCATAATGCCCTTTCCCCCTATCTAGGATTTATATCATGTGAAGCTGAGCCACCTAGAAGTCAATGGCCAACTGAGTTCTTTAGCAGGGTGGTTCTCAGTGTTGTCCCTGACCCTTTCTCCGATGTCTTCTGTTCTCAGCACTTCCTATTGTCTGTTGCAGCTTTGGTGCTCATATTTTTCAGGCAGATGCAATATCTGTGTGGGGAAAACAGATGCTCATGATTGAGTGCCCGCTTTCCTAACACACGCCCATCCACCTCTCCCAGGCACACAATGCAGTAGGCTAATGAGCCGCTGCGTTAAAAAGGCGGTGCTAGGGGAAATTGTGCGTCCCTAATGCCTCCTCAGCATCGCATGCCCATGCACAGCCACGGGTTAGGAAAATGGACGCTCATAAATTGAGCGTCTTTTCTAACCTATCTGCCAGCAAGACATTTTTTTAAATTTTATTTTTCACGTTGCTGCTTTCTGTGGTTCCTCTGACTTAATATCGCCATGATATTAAGTCAGAGGAACCACAAAAAAGCAGTATTTTGGGACACACAAATCCTCTTATTGCATAAGGGGTTATGGACGGACATCCAAAACATGCGTCCAACCGTGGGTTAACCTGTGTGCTAGCCTGAGCTCACGGTATTGCATCGGCTTGTTTGAATGGCATGGTGAGAGGTGGCTGGTGCCTAGTTGCTGGGCACCTCCAATTGGTTAGCAAGACCTAGACATGGCTCTGACTAGGGCTCATAGCTTGTTGCCATGAGTTCACTTTCTCCTGTTATTTAAAGCTCAGTACATCTGGTTTGCGGTTTTACAATCTGTTCAGATTCCTTTTGTGATGGGTTGGAAACTTTTGCAGATGTGCTTGACAATTCGCAGCCTGGGTACTGAGTTCCATGTCTGTTCATCCAGGTCACCTCCTTAAGACAGCCTGTCTCGTATTTTCTGCTTTTCATAGGCATGTCTGCAACTCCTAGACACATGTACCCTTTCCCATCAAGTTTTTCTGCAAGGCTTTGCAATCATATGTATATGCATGTGTAAGAGGCCCAAGACCAATATCTACAGGAATCACCCTTGTATAGACAAAAAGCAGAAGAATCTGTGTTTATAGGCTTTAAGCTTCAGTTTCTTTTTTATCTATGTAGTAAAATAAAGAAAAAAAAATATGTAAAAATGTATGTATTGTCATTTATTTATTGTCATTTATTAACCGCTTTACAGATAAAAAATTATTGCCCACTATGTGTACCTTAAAAATGTACTTTAGTTTCATCCCATTGTGTATCTGAACTTCTAGTTCTGATTTCCCTATGAAAAATAAGACTACAAGGCCATGTATATAGTGGGGTAAAACCAGGAGTGGATCAGCCTCTCCTGAAAGTCTGGAGCTATTTAGTAACCTTATCCTGAACCTGCATCATCTTCACTAGGGTCATAATTGCCTGTAATGTTGAGGTTCTTCTCAATAGGTGCTTCGAGTTTTAATCCCCCTGACCCAGAAGAGATGACTATAATTTAGTCAATATTGTTTTAATTCATTCTTAATGCTTTCCCCAAGGCTTTTGGCAGATGTTTACAATGTCTCTGACAGCAGAGGATTTGTTTCTCAGTACAAAGAGTGCTGGGCAGATGGGCAGGAGAAAGGGCGAGGTGATTGAACTCAGCATCCATCCCTGTGACCTGAGTGTCCAGAGGTCCAGTAGCCTGCTTATTCTTCTGGCGTATGGCAAGTAAGTGCAAATCAAATGCCTAGGGTCAAATCTGTAAGCCATTTGCTAGCGCCAGTAGAAGCACAATTTATAGAGTCGAATCTAGTTTAGTGGGTGTAGACTGCAGTTGTTCACAATTTGATCCACTGACTGATTTGGGTGGCCACAATCACACTCTGGATTGAACTTTCATTTGTGTAGGAGATGTGCACAATGTCTAGCCAAAGTTCTAAAGTGCCGCACTAACAGAAAAATGTATTTACATATTTTATTGTATTTATTTCAGCATTTATTTAATACTGGGCCTGTTGCAAAAAAAAACCCATCAAGTCCCTTGGTAGACGACAGTACAAAAGAATGTAATGGTTTTGATGAGGGCACAGTTCTTCTGAAAATTAGGACATAAACAGCGTCAGGGCCAATCAGCCATCAGGAGATTTTAAAATCCTGTTGTGAGCATGAAATTAACAGCAACCACACTCCAGTGCCTCAAAACAAGCAAATTGTCCCTTGGTAATGACTTCATTATGTATAAGTGTGAGTAGAAAAATGAAGTATGGTGCCATGAGCAATGCAACAGATTGTTCCATTCTGATAATGTGAAAGTTCAGCATTATTATAAATACATTACAAGTTCTCTGTCTCCATCTCAGTCTTATGCACACTTCCCCAGATGGAGATTAAAGGTGATGAGTGATGAATGGACAGATGCTTCTGAGTCTATTACACTAGTGGAAATAAAGGAAAAGGCAGGGCCAGTGCAAGGGTAAGAGGTACTCTAGGTGAACCTTAGAGCCTTGCGGCCCCCCATCTGCATCCACATCCTTCCCCCGGGGCCTCTCCCCTCTTTTCTTCAACCACCACTGGCAGCCAGGGGCTTACGCTGGCAAATTTGTTGCCCCTCCCCACAAGGATCGGCACTCCAGGCGACCACCTAGTTTTCCTAATGGAGGCACAGGCCGTAGGAAAAGGAAAGGAAAAGGAGAGGAAGAAAGATTAAGCAAAAGGAAGGTCATAAGCGATGGATGAATTTAGAGAAAAGACGGGAATGAGAATGATGGGTAGGGAAGTTGACTAGAGGATTCCAGGAATGTATGCATGCACTACACCTAAACAGCCAAACAGCCATGATGGCGTTCTTCTGTTTTCCAGGAAAAGGGGACTTTCAAAAGTATACAAGAAAACCCATGGCCAAAGTCCCAGAGGCACAGCAGCATGCAAAAAAACAAAACAAACAAAAACCAGATTGCATATGCATTGCTAGTGAAGAAAGCAGGCAGCGCTATTACTAACCAGGCAGGAAGCAAATTAAATATTTAATGTATCTGCCGATGGCAGAAGCAAACTGTTTGCTTCTGCCATCGGCTGAAGATTCTGAGGGTAAAACTAAAACATTGGTTGCATTCAATAATTAAGTTACTACTTTGTTGGATGAAAATTTGGACATTTTTTAAATTTTTATTTTAACATTTGGATTTTAACTGATGATTTTCCTATGATTTATAGGCCATATTTACTAGAAATGATCTCACTAAATGAATCTAGTTTATAGAATCCTTGAAACATGTGTAAACAATACGAGAAACAGGAGAACTCCGAAGACACATCTGTAAATATAAGAGTGAAATATATGGCAGGGGCAATCTGAAGAAACTAGTATTCTGGTTTTTGTTTAAAATAGTCTGTAGTTGTATATTCTGTCAGACAGCTGGAAAAAGAGAGAGAGCAAAGGTGGAACTGATAGAACAAGAAAGTGAGACAGAAGAGGACTGAGAGGAGGAGAAGAGAAAGTGAGGGACACCGTCTTAGAAAGGAAAACAGAAAAGAAAGCGAGGCAGTGAAAGCAACCGGAGGGAGGGACACTATGGTGGGGGAGTTTAGTGCATAGCTAAGATGGATATTCTTTACTGCATTGCAGGAGGGAGAGAGCTCCATTCAGGAGAGCAAGGAATTTTTTTTTTTTGGGGGGGAGGGCTTTTTTTTTTTCTTTTAGCACGGATTGGCATGCAAATGAGTAAAAAAAAACAAAACACAGTTTTCAGTTTAGCACACTTTTTTTTTTTAACTCCTGGTCTATTTGCATGTCATTAGCTTTCTGCATCCCTCGGGGGCTGCTTTTTTAAATGTGCGTGATAAATAAAACCCATACTAAAACCTAACCTCTGATTTCAGCACGGGTTTTATTACATGGGCCTCCTAGCGAGCAGAGCCTTCCTGGGAAAGCACACAGGGAACTTTCATATCCCAAATAAATCAATCTAAGGTATATCAGAGACTGTTATCGCACAAACCACATAATGTGAAAGAAGCCAAGAGCAGGCTCCAAAAATAACCAAACTGTGCAAAATAAATGTTAAAAAAAGAAGATGGTTTATCTCACCATGAGGGCACCTGACAACACCAAGGAAATCTTTAACTAACAGTGAAGTGAATCATGATAGGTTACAGTCCTGCTCCTGAATCTCTTGTCCCACGAGCATGCGCTGGCAGAGAGGGATAGGAAGCCGCAGATATGGACAAAGGTGAGCTAGACAATATAAGCATTTAGTCAAGGGATGAAGATCCTATCACAAGGTGACAATGTGTTTGTTGGATAATATCTGAGTGGGTTACAGCAGCGGGCTGAAAGCCTGGGTTCAAATCTCACTGCCACTCCTTGTGACCTTGGACAATTCATTTCATCCTTCATTGCCTTAAGGTGTACAAACTTGGGAGCCGATGCAATGCAGTGTGCTCAGCCAAGCGCACTGTTTAACCTGCAGCTGGATGCGGGTTGTAGAGGCACAAGAAGGGGATTAGTGCCTCCACCACCCACGTCTGAGTGGCGAAACTAATAGCGCGCATCACATGCAAATGCATGTTGATGAGGTTATTAGTTACTCACCCAAAATGCAAAAAAAAAAAAAAAAAAAAAAGTGCGTCCAAAATGCAGTTTTGCGCTCAGAAATTAATGCTTACCTAGAGCAGACGTTAATTTCTGAGCACTCCCAAATGTTGCACAGAAAAGCAGAAAATACTGCTTTTCTGTACATCCTCCTACTTAATATCGTTGCGATAGTAAGTAGGAGGAACTTAAGATTAAAGAAGAAAAGTTTAAAAAAAAGTGCCGGCTGTCAGATTCAGGAAACGGACGCTCAGTTAACCAGTGTCCATTTTCTGAACCCGTGGCTGTGTGTCGATTTAGAAAATGGACGCTGATAAATTCTTAACTGGCGGACGGCCGCTGACAGCCGACTGCTCGCAGGCACTAGTTGTCAAGGAGGCACTAGGGGCACGCAATGGACCCTAGCGCCTCCTTGACAATGCCATCCCTAATTTAAATATTGCATGGCGCCTCCAGGAGAGATGCTTGGGGGCGCATTAGGAAAGTAGGCGCTGAACACTCAGCACCCACTTTCAGCACTTTTATTTTGCATCGGCCCCTAAGGGGGTCTTTTACTAAGCAGGTTACCCATAGACACAAAATGGGAGAAAACGTTTCGTAGGTAGGTCCTTTAGATTGTGAGGGAAAATACCTGTTACCTGAATATAACTCACCTTGATCTATCAATGAAAAGGTGTGAGGAAAATATACAATAAATAAATACATAATAGAACAGAATCACACTTTGTAAGCCTTCATGTCACATCAAGACTGTGCATATTCAAATAATGCTATTTTGATTTGATTTTATGCAGAGTGACAATGGGCCAGTGAAAATGAGAGACTCCATAAAGCAAAGAACCCTAGCACTCAGTTCCTAAGATTTAACACACATTAGAAATTAGAGCTTGCAACCCAGCTTCCCACCAGGGCTCCCAGCTGGGAGTGAGGGGTGGGGATGGATGTCCTGAGACTGTGATGTCTCCCTCTGCCGGCCCCAATGCCCGCACCTCCTGATGAATGTTAGCTGTTCACAACAGTTTCTGCAAACTCCCACATCAAATGGCGAGATATCACTGAGGTCACAACAGCGAAGGATGGGAGAAAGAAGGGTCTCTAGTCCTGAAATTAGGGCTCCACCCTTATGCTAAAGATGCAGTTAAGACTGCCCCCAACCTTTTGTGCTTTCTTGAGACTGAAATCAGTGCAGTTATACTGGGTGGTGCCTTTTTTTCTGCTGGGGAACAAAGGTGACAGTTGACGTTTTTAAGTCCCTAAATCCCATTGGGGCCGATGCAAGTGCGCTCAGCCGAGCGCACAGTTTAACCCGCAGTTGGACGCGGGTTGTATAGGCACGTGCACAGCCCCTTATGCTATAAGGGGATTAGCGCCTCCACAATGTGTGTCCAACCCACTGTGAAACCAATAGCGCTCATCACATGAAAATGCATGTTGATGAGGCTATTATTCACTCCCAATGCAAAAAAAAATGTGCATCCAATACACACATTTTTGCGCTCAGAAATTAATGCCTGCCCAGAGGAGGCGTTAATTTCTAAGCACTCCAAAAAGTTGTTCAGAAAAGCAGAAAATACTGCTTTTCTGTACATCTTCCGACTTAATATCGCAGCGATATTAAGTCGGAGGAAGTAAAGTGCCAGCGGTCAGGTTTGGGAAATGGATGCTCAGTTAACCAGCATCTGTTTCCTGAACCCATTGCTCTGCGTTGATTTGGAAAACAGGTGCCGATAAATTCAGCGTCCGTTTTCTAAACCGGTGGACAGCCAGCCTCTCCCGGGCGCCCGCTGTCAAGGAGGCGCTAGGGGTGCACACTCAGCGCCTGCTTTCAGCGCTTTTTTTTTTTTTGCATCGGCCCCAATGTATGTGTCAAATGTGCACTCTGAAGTTTTATTTTGAATTTGAAATTCTGACAGCACCCTTTTCAAAAAGAAGCTAGGACTTGCATGGTTACACTTTTCTACAATTAGTTAATCTATACCCTCCACTATTTAATGCAATGTTTTATGCTGGCAAAGACTGGACCGGTAGAAGCTATGAGACCTACCCTGTCTCCTAAAATTACTTCTGCTTGAAGAGACTGTGAACTTCCATTACTGGAATGCAGAGTGGAAGTAGGCAGGTGTGGTTGCTTTCTCATTGTTGTTGATCTCTGCTGTAGACTCTCACCTATTATAATGCATAGATAGTCAGTTTTCTCTGGATATCTGTGCTTGAAGTAATCTGTGTGGAGTTGACTCATGTGAGAACCAGCTGCTAATCTGCAATGTGTAGGTGTGAATGTTCTCAGTCTCACACATGTGCATGCACAGAAAATAATTTGTATTAACATATTAAAAAGAAAGAATACTAACATGTATATTTGTGCAATTCGAGAGTGCTTATATCCTCAATAATTGTCTAGTCTCACATCTCATGAACTGGGAAAGAGGCAGTAACTCATGAGTGGCAAAGTCATGGGTCAGGTACAAAAATCAATAACTTAGCCCAGTACTTAAACTAAACATAGAGAGACACAAACTATCCTACCCTCAAGCAACAAACGTTGAGGCAAACAGGATAAACCCCGAAGGGATAAAAGCTCAAAATCAACCATGCAATAAAATATGGGAGACAGCAATCGTTAGTATAGGAGGCATAGCTAATAAACTAGTTAAACCGTTGTGATGGTGAAACTTGTAAACCGGATAAACTTGTAAACCGTTGGGATGGCGAAACCGAATGATGGTATATAAAACTCGATAAATAAAATAAATAGAAAAATAAGAAAAGAACAAAAGGAAATTAAGAGAGAGGGAGACGGAGCATTAATTTGGAGAGTCATGTGTACAAATGCTCAAAATGTTGTTAACAAAATCACAAGCCTAGAGGCTACTTTGGAGGCGACAGCGTTAAATGTAGTTGCAGTCAGTAAGTCTGAATAGATCCCAAGCTTTATTCATCAACAGGAAAACAAATTGAAATTGTAATCCAAAATCTCCACAAACCCTGGAACCTCAACAGATAGTGTTCCCTGATCCTAAAGCCAGCTTCGGGTCAATAATAAGCCAGTTTACTGGCCCTTGAATCTTCATCTTCTTTGGAGCACTCGAGTAAGCCTCTAATATTCTCTCTATACCACACAAACAGATCAACATGCTTCTTGGTTTCCCTATCCCTATACATCACCATGTTTGCCATGGCGAATACTCCATACCAATCATCAAGAATCAACGTAAACATCAAACTAAGCCTCTCCCACAACACTACAACCGTCATCAAAGGCTAATTCCAATAATGATTTCACCAATCACACAATTCCTCGGCCTTTCTCTGTTATCTCTTACTCTATTCAATGCTCAATCACTTTCAAAAAAAACTCATATCTTAAACGACTACCTTACTGAAGTAAACCCAGATATCTGTGCAATCACAGAAACGTGGTTTAAACCTTCAGATTTAGCTCTGTTAAATCAACTACCAACTCAGCTTTATGATTTTTTCTCCATACCTAGAACCAAAAGAAAGGGAGGAGGTCTGCTTCTCGCAGCCAAGAAAGGTCTAAGAATATCTTTACAACATTCATATACCACATCAAAATTAGAGCTCTCTTTCTTTAAATCTGATCATTTACAAATTGGCCTAATCTACGCTCCACCAGGATCTTTAGATTCTGACCCTTCACCAGTCATTGAACTCTCTGCCAAATACTTCAACCCAGACAAACCTGCCATCTTACTGGGTGATTTCAACTTACATGTCGATGCTTCACCACAATCCCCAAATTGTGTTACCCTACTCTCGGCTCTCAACTACATGGGCTTCACACAAATTATAAAAGCCCCTACCCACAAAGCAGGTCACACTTTAGACCTTATTTTCATTAATCAGTGCATCTCAAACACAAATACAATCACATGTTCACCTGTCCCTTGGTCGGACCATCAAATCATCAACACGACCTTCAAGCTTTCACAACATCCTCCACTTTCGTTCCCAAAAAACACTATTCAATTCAGGAAACCTTGTTCTACAGACCTTCTCATCAATCAGTTCACTAATGAATTATCACATCTCGATCTCTCCAACGCATCTACAGCCACCACCTCATGGTGCAACATCACCAAAAAGATCGCAGACATTACCTGCCCTTCCATCACAAAAGTAGTACAACCTTCGCCAGACAACAGGAAACCCTGGTTCACCCCAGAACTGAAGCTGCTTAAACAAGAGCTAAGAAATAAAGAACACACTTGGAGGAGAAACCCATCCCCCACAACATTAGCTATTTATAAAACCTCCCTCAATGCTTATAGGATCACCATACTGAGAACAAAGAGAGATTTTTTCTCAAAAAAAATACATCATTTCATATTTGATTCAAAAGCACTTTTCTCCTACGTTTCAGCTCTCACTAAACCATCACCTCCTACCATTCCTGATGATCAAGCACTCAACAAAGCATCAGAACTAGCAGAATACTTTAAGGATAAAATTGACAAACTCACTATCTCTTTCTCATCATCTTTTTCATATCCCCCTTTCCCTCACATTACCTCACCTCAACTAAATACAACGCTGGAATCTTTCGAGACCACTTCAGCACTTGAGATAGAAAACATACTTAAAAAAATGAAACCGTCATCTCATCCCTTAGACACAATTCCTACTAACCTTCTCATCGCAATAAGAAACTCCATATCAAAACCAATTGCAGACATCATTAACTGCTCTCTCTCCCAGGGTCTAGTTCCTGACCAACTTAAATTAGCCATTCTCAAACCTCTACTTAAAAAGCCTAACCTTCCAACCACAGATCCAGCTAACTTCCGCCCAATAGCTAATCTGCCATTGATCGCCAAAATTATGGAAAAGATAGTCAATAAACAACTATCTGAATATTTGGAAGAAAACAACATTCTTGTATCTTCCCAGTATGGCTTTCGGAAATCGTTAAGCACTGAATCTCTCCTTATCTCTCTTACCGATTCTATTCTATCTAATATGGACAAAAAACAACCACATCTTTTGATACTACTAGATCTCTCTGCAGCCTTTGACACTGTCAACCATTCATCTCTATTAAAATGTCTGGCAGATATAGGCATTAAAGGAACAGTCTTCAGCTGGTTCAAATCCTTCCTAGCAAATAGACAATTCAAAGTAAAGATTAACAACAAAGAATCACAACCGATCCCTTCCAACCGGGGGGTCCCTCAGGGTTCCTCCCTTTCCCCTACCCTCTTCAACATTTACCTCTTACCTCTATGTCATCTACTTACTAAACTAAACCTAACTCACTATCTCTACGCGGATGACATCCAGATACTCATCCCAATCTCAGAATCCTTACAAAAAACCTTGGCTCACTGGAACAATTGTTTGCAACAGATCAATCATCTTCTCTCCAGCCTTTGCCTCATTCTTAACAACAACAAAACTGAGATCCTAATCATCAATCAAGACATCAACATCAAACTTCTAAACCCAGCTGACCTACTCAACTCATCCACTCCCATATTAAATCACTCACCACATGTTCGAGATCTAGGTATCATGCTAGACAATCAGCTCAATTTTAAAAAATTCATAAGCACAACCACCAAAGACTGTTTTTATAAGTTACAAGTCTTAAAAAAATTGAAGCCTCTTCTTTATTTCAACGATTTTCGGATGGTCCTACAAGCCATTATTCTATCAAAAGTCGACTATTGCAATTCGCTTCTCTTTGGCCTTCCATATTCATCCATCAAACCCCTCCAAATGCTACAGAACTCTGCAGCCAGAATCCTTACCAATACGAATAAAAGAGATCACATCACCCCCATTCTCAAGCTCCTCCACTGGCTGCCTATAAAGCAAAGGATCCTATATAAAGTACTCACCGTAATTCATAAATCCATTCACAATATCTCTCCTCTTCAATTATGTAACCAACTACGCCCTCACTCCTCCTCTAGACCCATCAGAGGAGCATATAAAGGCACACTCTATGTACCTTCAACAAAATCCTCGCATCATAAACGTGCCATATCTACAGCAGGCCCCATTCAATGGAATGCGCTCCCACCAGACATTCGGCTTGAGTTCTGCCACTCTTCATTCAAAAAAAACTTAAAACCTGGCTCTTTAGCCAAGCTTTTCCAGGACCATGATCATCATTTTTTCCCCTCCAACCAGCAAGAACATATCTTCTTCACAAACCCCCATTTTCCATACCACTACCTACTTCGGTATCTAATCTCTTGCTGCAGGACACTTGAGACTTTCTCACTTATACGTTATAATTTTTATGCTCAATAAGACCTGTCAACTTAATTGTTTAAGTCTTTTTTTTTTTTTTCTCCTTTATCTTTTGGTCATCAATGTTACAACGTTATTGTTAAATTTTGAACTTATGTACACTGTTCCAAGTTTCATAACCTTGTTCTATGTAATGCCTTTTGGCAATTTTCATGTTCTGTTTCAATGTAAACCGATGTGATCTTTATTTCATATAGGAACACCGGTATATAAAAATCTAAAAATAAATAAATAAATCGTTAGTATAGGAGGCATAGCTAATAAACTAGTTAAACCGTTGTGATGGTGAAACTTGTAAACCGGATAAACTTGTAAACCGTTGGGATGGCGAAACCGAATGATGGTATATAAAACTCGATAAATAAAATAAATAGAAAAATAAGAAAAGAACAAAAGGAAATTAAGAGAGAGGGAGACGGAGCATTAATTTGGAGAGTCATGTGTACAAATGCTCAAAATGTTGTTAACAAAATCACAAGCCTAGAGGCTACTTTGGAGGCGACAGCGTTAAATGTAGTTGCAGTCAGTAAGTCCTGGTGTAAGGAAAACCATCTCAAGCTATAATCTCACCAGAAGCTACATAATTAGAGTAGTTGGGGATGAGAAGAAAGGAAGGAGTAGCTCTTCATATTTGCAACACAATAGTAGTCACTAATATAGAGGGAGAGCAGGGAAAATGTGAATTATTGTGGGTCACCCTAGAAAACCTAATAATTCCTACTTATGTATTTATTACAAGGATTTATTACTTACTTTCCTAGCAGAGTACTTAGGATTATAGATTGGTTTACATCCACGAGGCAAAGTACACAAAACACGATAAATAATATAATATGTGGTAAAAGGGAGAAGAAGAGATGATACAATAGTATAGATACAAATACAATATACATAACACATAATATAAGATAAAAGAAGATAAGAAATGCCCTGCTGGGTCAGACCACTGTCCATTGAGCCCAGCATCCTGTCACCGGCAGTGGCCAGGTCACAAATACCCAGCAGATCCCAGGTGTTTGATACTAAGGAAGAGACAGACTTTGCTGGGGATGAGCAGAAAGACTGCAAGACGCAGAGAATGAGGTAAGATGAAGAGGAAGGTGGTGCATTACATTATGTCGTGGGTCGCCGCCTTGGTCTTGTACAACGTGCTGACAGTTCTCGGGAACACACTGCCCAGAGGCAGGCACTCGCAGTAAAAACATCAGTGTTCACAATTTGTAAAGTTCAACTGAGACACCAGCATCACCCCAGTAAGGTACTTGGCACTAGCCCAATTTCCTAGGACCAGAGAGAACCTACTCCCCAAGTGTATCTTTTGCAGATTCGAATCCCTACCCAAAGGGCTGCGGGGCATCTCTTCTTCTAGGGACTCCTTCCTGGCTCTTCTTCCTTTCTGTAGGCAGAGCTCTCTCTCTCTCGCTCTCTCTCTTTTAATTGCCCTGACAAAAGCCAAGACAGCTGCAAGTTCCTCAGCTTGTGTCTCCCAATTGTTAACACAGATTTTTGTGACTGCTGCTTCGACCTTCATTGGTGCTCTGCATAAGGTCATCAAACACATTTCCCAGCAGTCTTGTACTTCCTGTTCCATCTGGCTTTACAATCCCCTAGCTATTCAGTTTTTCTTTCCCCTTTGAAACAGTGTTTTCCCTGGAACCCTCCTTCAGAGCTCCCTCTACCTATAAGAGTCTCCAACTGCTTTGACTATCCAGGCTGCTTCCGTGTGTTTGAAGCCCATTCTTCATCACAGCTGGTGAGTGTCTTTTTAAATTTCATGGCACGCCTCCTTGCAGAAGCTTGGTAAAATGGGGCATGGTTAGTTTTCATTTGTACCGTTAGCCAGATCAAGTAGCGCCGGCTCCAGTCCGCCCTCAGTAAAACTGGAGTGTTCCCATAGCTTTGTAAAATGCATCATTCCTAAGCGAAAAGGAGAGCAGTAAAGAGGGGAAAAGAGGTTAGGGGCTGAGGGAAGAGAGGAAGAGGAAGGTGCCTGCCTTGTTGTACCTCTACTGACTCTGAAAAGGACTCAAATATATGTAACCCTTTTTTTTTCAAGGAGTTTATCATATCCTGAGGGTTCATAAAATAATGTGTGTGCAGGGCTAACTCTTCTGCCTCTTCCCCAATTCTCGGGGGCCCAAGGCATACATTCTTTATTATTGAGGGGAAAGCTGACCTTCTAGGCCCAGGTGGTGGTTAGATTTTACTCTGGTAATGTGTTACCTGGCTCTTTGATGGTGTTGGTGCTACAGGAATAGGCAAGACACAGTGCAAGTGTTCAAAATAAATTTTACTTGGATTCTTCAGAATTGATGTCCAATCATGTAGATAATTGATCCACTGCACATCTGTTTTTCAAGTGGGTATTTACAAGATGGACTCTCCCACTGTCCCTGGTACTACTATCTGGGAGGCTGCTTACCCCTTCCTGCTCTGAACAGGCAAGAGTCCCAGCCTGGCATGAAAATCCTAGCGGTGAGGATCCCCAAAGCCCTGAAACATCGTACCTGAGTTCCAACAGAGTCCCGGCTTTTCCCAGCCTGTATCCTGTGTTCCCAAGGATAGAGATCCAATTGTGGGTCTCCAAAACGATCCTACTTCTTCTATTCAGACTCCGTCACCGTGACTTCTTATGAGTTGGGGTCAGATGTTGAAACTGGAACCTGGCTATTAACAGCCCTGCTCCAAACTATGAGGAGGGGTGATACTAAAACCTCCTCACAACCAAAAAGGGAGAAAAAAACACTTTCACAATCCCATTTCTTCCACTGAGAGTGAAAACAGTCACTGCAACCCCTTCAATGTAATAGCGAGGGGCTCTCAGATCTCCTGCCTACTGGCCTTTGAATCCGGGACATGTCCCTCTAGGGTCTTACCTCCAGTCAAAACCCAAAACTAGCCAAGTCTAGCAAAAGCCTTTTCAAAAGCTGGAGGCAGATTCTCACAGAGAGGGAGTGCTATTTAGATAATCTCCTCTTTACCAAAACCACCAGTTAGGTAGGTAGGCCCTAACTCAGTCAGGGATAACCAAAAGCAGCTCCTCACTCTCTGGAATCCAAATCAAAAGACCATGCTGTTGGATGCCCTGACCCTCCCGTCTAGGCAAGGATCCAACCATCTCAGACAATCCTCAGGGGGAGGCGATGATGTGATGGTATCTCCCTCACTACTGTCTCAGTAAGGCAGGGATCTAAGACCATCTAGTGGAGACCAGGGAATCTCTGAAATGCTCCCTGTTCCACGCGCAGGTCACCAGAGGCAGGCAGAGCTCCGGAGTCTCAATGCGTGGATGAGACGATGGTGCAAGGAAGAGGGATTCAGTAGGAACTGGGGAACCTTTTAGGGAAGGGGGGAGTCTCTTCCGAAGGGATGGGCTCCACCTTAACCAGGGTGGAACCAGACTGCTGGCACCAACCTTTAAAAAGGAGATAGAGCAGCTTTTAAACTAGAACAAAGGGGAAAGCCGACAGTCGCTCAGCAGCGCATGGTTCGGAGAGAGGTATCTTTAAAGGATACTAATGATGTATTAGAATTAGGGCATCCCGACAGTGAGGTTCCAATAATAAGAAAAGTAGTCCAAGTGCCTGTAACTAAAAACTCACCTGAGCTAAAACATTCTAACTTATCCCTATCAATTAAAAAGCAGAATGAAAATACAAACAAAAAACAAACTTTGAAATGTTTGTATGCTAATGCCAGTAGTCTAAAAAATAAGATGGGAGAATTAGAATGTATAGCAGTGAATGATGACATAGACTTAATTGGCATCTCAGAGACATGGTGGAAAGAGGATAACCAATGGGACAGTGCTATACCGGGGTACAAATTATATCACAATGACAGAGAGGAGCACTCGGGAGGAGGTGTGGCGCTTTATGTCCGGGATGGCATAGAGTCCAACAGGATAAACATCCTGCATGAGACTAAATGCACAATTGAATCTTTATGGGTAGAAATCCCTTGTGTGTCGGGGAAGACTATAGTGATAGGGGTATACTACCGTCCACCTGGTCAAGATGGTGAGATGGACAGTGAAATGCTAAGAGAAATTAGGGAAGCTAACCAAATTGGTAGTGCAGTAATAATGGGAGACTTCAGTTACCCCAATATTGACTGGGTAAATGTATCATCGGGTCACGCTAGAGAGATAACGTTCCTGGATGGAATAAATGATAGCTTTATGGAGCAATTGGTTCAGGAACCGACGAGAGAGGGAGCAATTTTAGATCTAATTCTCAGTGGAGCACAGGACTTGGTGAGAGAGGTAACGGTGGTGGGGCCGCTTGGCAATAGTGATCATAATATGATCAAATTTGATTTAATGACTGGAAGAGGAACAGTGTGCAAATCCAAGGCTCTCGTGCTAAACTTTCAAAAGGGAAACCTTGATAAAATGAGAAAAATTGTTAGAAAAAAACTGAAAGGAGCAGCTACAAAAGTAAAAAATGTCCAAGAGGCGTGGTCATTGTTAAAAAATACCATCCTAGAAGCACAGTCCAGATGTATTCCACACATTAAGAAAGGTGGAAAGAAGGCAAAACGATTACCGGCATGGTTAAAAGGGGAGGTGAAAGAAGCTATTTTAGCCAAAAGATCTTCATTCAAAAATTGGAAGAAGGATCCAACAGAAGAAAATAGAATAATGCAGAAACATTGGCAAGTTAAATGTAAGACATTGATAAGTCAGGCTAAGAGAGAATTTGAAAAGAAGTTGGCTGTAGAGGCAAAAACTCACAGTAAAAACTTTAAAAAATATATCCGAAGCAGAAAGCCTGTGAGGGAGTCAGTTGGACCGTTAGATGATCGAGGGGTTAAAGGGGCACTTAGAGAAGATAAGGCCATCACGGAAAGATTAAATGATTTCTTTGCTTCGGTGTTTACTGAAGAGGATGTTGGAGAGGTACCTGTGGCATTCCAGGACTGGAATTGCTTACAGTTGTTCTAATTACTGGTAAGAGTTAAATTCAATTTATAAACAGACATATAAAACACTAAATGGCTTACAATAGAACATTTTAAGAAATACACACCACAGTCTTCAGGTTGAAATCTGTTTAAAAGGAAACATCTTTCCACACAGAAATAAGGAGGCCTGGGAGAGAATATTGTTCATTCCTTCATCAGATATTATTGGCCAATGTAAATCTTTAACAATGTCTACCACAGAAAATCATCCAATTAAAAGAAATGACCCAACTGACTTTCAGAAAACAAGTTAGGCAAAACTTGTCCCTTATGACATGCGCTCCCAGCCTGACAGGGCATCTCCACATGAGCTCCTATAATCTGTTTGAATGCAGGGACTTGATAGGTGCTTATTTGGATTACTGCTGCAGACCAGATTCCTACAACAGATAAAGTCCCTACCCACCAATTCATTGCAGATTTTACCTAAGGACTTATAGCAAAAGCACACAAGACTCCATTCATCCAAATTCATTCTGCCATCAGGAGGTCAAATAGCGGGACATGCTGAATTTTTTTCTAAGCTGTCTAAAAGGAAATTCTCAACTGGGAAAAGTTATTCAGAGCATAGAGGGAAGGACACCATGGATGCTCCATTCACTCCTCTGCTGTCTGCTGGCAGACCTGCTACAAGCCGCAATTCACCCACTAGGAATGCTCCATTCATTCACTCCTGGGAGCCCTGCGACCCAGCTAGATTTCCTTCTGCTTTAGGCCGCTGTAAGTCTGGGCCTTAAAACTTTTGCATAACTGGAGAAAACAGGAAAGCTGGCAGCATGAAACCCTTTTCTCGTTACTAGTTAATGTCTCAAACACTTTGTTTTTTACCATCCTTCCTTCTATTTGTGGAATACACTTCCAGCAGGCAGAAAAGCTTATGTTATTTTAAGTGGAGGTAGAATTAGCTTCCAGCTATCATGTGCTGTTTAAATGATGGGGAAAATGGTTTTCAATTCTTAGTCTGCCCTTATACTGGATATTATGTAACAAAGTTAGCGTGGCAGGGTGGACGTTATCCGTTATTATGCTGGTTGTACATGAAATTATGCAGTTATTTTGATTGATTAGGGTTTTAATTTATTCTATTTCTGTTTTTTATGGAATTTGTTTAATCAGATAGATTATTCTTTTAAATTATTATGTGTGACTTTTGTCTGGATTGCCTGTCATTTAATTGACCTTGACCAGGAAGTCAAGCTGAGGACAAAGGGAACAAAGAACAAGACAAGGCACAAACAAGGCACAGGCAAGACACAGACAAGGCAACACAAGGAAAGACAAAGCAAGATCAAGGAGACTGACTAGCAACACACTGGGCCGTAATGCACACCAGAAGACCTATTGCTGAGGCACTGGCTAGTTGCAAAGGACTTCCTTATATACTCCTGGAGGATGTGATGTCATCAGCCAGCGCCACAGGAAATCCCGGCTAGGGGACCTATAAAGGAAGTCCAGAGGTGCAGGAAGTTCTGTTCCGGGTCTCTGGAACAGCATGCTGCCAGAGGCTATGCTGGAGTCGCTTTGGATCAGAGGTGAGGGGTGTAACATCGGATAAGTAACCTAGCCGGATATAGTTTATGCAGCTAAGTTACAAGGGATATATAGTGGCACGTCTATGCCTACTTATCTGGCTACAGAGCGCTGAACACACTTTGAATATCGGGCCTTACACTTTTAAAGTTCCAGCATCACTTTCCACCTCTGGATGTTTCAATGCTAGTCTTTTAGAAATTACTTTGGCATATCCACACCATCTCTCTTATCATACATTAAACCTGTTTTTCTTTACATTCACATCTCCCTCTATCACTCACACCTCACACGTTTACACTTACACTCTACACACCAAGGGTGGGAAACCTCTGGTCCTCAAGGAACACAAACTGGCTGTGTTTTCAGTATGTACCTAATAAATGTGCACGAGAAAAATGTGAATACAATTGAGTCAGCATGCATGCAAAGCTATCTCACCCATAATCTTTAGTGATATCCTAAAAACCTGACTGGTTTATAGCCATCTAGTGCCAGAGATTTCCCATCCCTGCTCAGCACCCTTTCTATGTGCATGCCAAGCTATATCCTGTGAAGATTTCACATGCATCCTCAATACTTTTGGTAATACAACTACCTACACTTATTTAGGGTATAATACAGAAATCCCATAAAAGGCGTTTCAAGCACATAATCAGAGCTCCCAGTTTCCTGCAGAAGACTTTTCAAAATTCTGCAGTAAGAATTAGCAAATTCTGTGGCTGATAATTCAAACCTCTATGGCAATTATGTAGTAAATTTGCATAATTTTGCATAAATATTAACACCTCTGACTATGCAAAAAGTCAATTGTTTATTAAAAAACATTCACATTGTTTATATTTAAACAATATTTAAACTATATACAAATAAAAAACATATCACGTGCAAAAGTCAACAATGTCACAAAAAGGGTAAAACATATCTTAATAATATATGGCATTGGCAACAACTAAATAATTAAAAGTTGATATGACGGTGTCAGCAAGACAGTTGGTGTAGACATCAGAAGGGGGTCACCCGGTCTTCTTATTTATGCATCTTCAAACAAAATCTAAAGTGCAAACTAGTGATAATGTAACTGTGAAAAGAAACTTAACAAAAGCATGTTTGTATGTATGAGCACCCCAAACTGTTCCAAACTACTTTACAACATTGAATTACCACATCAGCCAATGTTTTGTTAAAAAAAACCAAACCAAAAACTGCATCAGGAGAACTGAAAACGTAGCTGACAAGCCATGCTCTCAATCAGACTTCTCCCAGTCTCACACCATCCACAAAAAGGATCCTCCAGTTGGACACCTATCCTCTAAAACACTTCAGCTACAATGCTTCAAGTACAAAAATCAACAATTTCTCAAGTTAAGACATAATACAAACGTTTAACTGTGAAATGTCACTTTTGAATTGAAATAGTGCAACCATCCTTTTTATATTTTCTTGACAAAGTCCTTATCATCTTTCCAAATACATGAGCTTGTGCATGCTAAAATTCTCAGTGTAGAACAAATATGTGAACATATATTGGATAGATGGATAAAAAAAAAAGGGTTGAATTAGCAGGTTGTCAAAGTTATCAGCAGTAGTATCAGTCATTAATTAAAATTAATGCCATCTCTGCCAGCTGTGAGACACTAGCAGTTGCAGACTTCTAAAATACATCCAGGTCTTTGTAAATGATTTAAGATGAAATTCTTCTAAAGGAACATCATTCAGGATCTACATCAAAATCATCTTTGGTTTGATAGGATCTAAGAGATCTTTGAGGGATCAAACATGGTTATTACTTTCTCTATCCACTCCAACTTCACCCCCCACTAGAGTTGCCAACTGGCTCCAGACTTTCAGGTCAGGTTGATCCAGTCCTAGTTTTATTCCACAGCATATAGAGACTTGTAGTGCTGATTTACCTATCCATTCCTTAAGAAATGCAAAACTACAATTCCCTGCATACAGTGGGGTAAAACCAGAACTGGATCAACCTGTCCTGAACTTCTGGAGCCAGTTGTCAACCCTACTCCCCACCTTCTTGTTTACTTCAGGGCAGAAAGAAGGGGTAGGGGAGGTGGGAGGAACAATAGAAGGCGAGGGTTCCCTGAGGGCTGTTTGTGTGGGGAACTGGAGCAGGAGTAGAGACTGAGGCAGCTAGGCACCCTGCAGCTTTCTTCAAAAGATTGAATTAAGAGGTGTGAAAACTTTCATAAATGTTGATTCTGTGGCAGGTTGTCAAATATGCAGCAACAAGCTAATTATGCGGGTTCTCCCTCAGCTCCACAATTGTGGGAGGCTAGGGGCACTGACTATAATTTACATAACAAGCTCAGCAACAATTGTACTTTCACACATACTTCTCTATTAAACTTAATGAGCCCTACTCACTATCACACTATTAAACTCATGAGTTTACACATACATCACTACACACTGTATAGAACTAACCAGAAAATATCCAACAGAAGAATGTGTATAACAAAATATATTTTTATTTCATTAGCTCTGCAGGGGGACAGGATGAAGGCTCCTGTATGTTACCAGTCCAGCTGTTTCCTAGTGGTGTCAGGGATATCTGCTGTTTCCTTGCTTCTTCCCTCTTGAACAAGAGGAAGCCTTTCTGTAGGTAAGCAAAGAACAATCAGTTACTAAAGAAGGGATTTATCCTTCTAGAAATATTAGCCCCCTATGGTTACAGTATGGACATTGACTACATCAAGTCTTACAGTGCATCAAAGGGGGTAGATAACCCTATATACTTTTCTACTCGTTGGAAAACGTACGATCTGGATGGAGCGAGTTTTTGAAAAGACACACTGCTTAAGATTAGTCCCCCTGATGCAGGAAATCCAAAACGCCAGCTGACATTGGGGTTTTGTTTCTCACATATGCAGATTTCTCTCGAAGCTTTTCCTATAGACAATTTTACTTGCAATTAGAAAAAATGCTTAAAAATAGATTCTTTCATTACGTTTAATAATACAGCCTTTCTTACGGCCAGGGATGGATGATTGAGAGGTCCGGGTAACCCCCTTGTCTTAAGGGGCTCTTACATCCTCACTTGGCTTGCTGACACCTTTTGACATAGAAATTCAATTGCTTTGATATTTCGCCTGTTCATGTTATATTCCGGCTGCTCCTACTTTGTTTAATATATCCTGTAATAACCCTGTAACATTATAAGTTGCTGAAAGCAGACCATACTAACCGCTACCACTGTAAGGTTAAACATCAGACCCCCAAAAGCCAAATGGATAACTACCCTTTCTGCAAAATTCTAGTGTACAGCCACTATAGACAGTGCTGGAAGGGAAGCAAGGCATGAAATACCATGATACAAATAATTCAATCAAGTACAGAAAAGATGTTATGACTGAAGCACAGATGACACCATAAATTGCCATTACAGTTGCTAAGCAGGGGCTTGTACACAGAAAATGATAAATTCTCCAACTGATCTTATTCGCATTGGAGAAGATGAGTGCCTTCACCAATGTCCTAAAAAGGTGAAAGTGTTGGTGTCACCTATGTTTGAGAAGCATGGTGTGGCACCATGAGTGGCCTTGGGATAGCCAGAGAACAGACTTCAGGCTGGACTCTGGCGAAATCTTTCACAAACGCCTTTATTTGTGACCAGAAAAACAAAACCGCTCTGTTATTCTTTGCAGTTCATAAAAAAGCAAATGCACTAATACAACTTATGGTTCGACAGTATTCTCTTTCCTTAGGTTTCCTTCTCTCCTTGGGCCTC
This sequence comes from Rhinatrema bivittatum, assembly GCF_901001135.1. NCBI lineage: Eukaryota > Metazoa > Chordata > Amphibia > Gymnophiona > Rhinatrematidae > Rhinatrema > Rhinatrema bivittatum. The sequence goes on along the minus strand of NC_042622.1, from coordinate 50,023,043 downwards.
CCTTCACTCCTGGGAACTGGCTAGTTATACTCCTTTCTCAGGGACTTGCATCCAGGACCAGGATTCCCTGCTGAATCAGGCTTGTGGTGGACTGGGACAAATCTCTGGAACCAGCTCTTTAAGGTGTTCTGGGGTTTTCTCTGCTATACCTCTTCACACATGGAAAGATGAAAAAAGAGCATATCATATTTATGATATGGAATATATTATGAACATATAACACTGATAGAAATTAGGAATATGCAGGCCAAAGATTTTTGTTTTGGTTTGTTGGGTGAGAATTTTATTTGTTTTTGCTTCGTTCTCTTTTTATTTTTTTTCATGTTTTTCATTTTTGGAAGTTTGTATGCACAGTACATAGTTGTGCCCAAGAAAAGCATATTGTGCGTGCACAAATTCTGATGTGCACACACATAATGCTTTTTGTGCAAGCATAAACTTCCAAAAACAAATGCAAACAACATTTTTTTTTTGTTTTTGGATGTACAGTTGATTTGATTCGTTCCATTCAGAATGAACTGCAAATAGCCTTTTTCGTTCTGGAAAATGAATTTGTTTCAAATGAATGCACATTCCTATTAGAAAGCTGCTACTTACTACTATGGGTTGGAGTAGTTGCCAGGAAACCCATGTGGATGAGCTGGAAGAAATGGAACAGAGTTTGTATTGCAGGTGTTGCAGCCTCTGCTGTGGTCAGTCAAATAATGGGGAAAACCATTTAATGGCTGTTTTCGTGGCTGAACAAATAGCTAGCCCAAAAAATGGGGCAATGAATCAATGATTGTTGCCTTGCAAAATGCACACCAGTTCACACAGCTGATTGGTCATCAGACTCTAAGGAAGAACTGTGAATATGAGAAATGCAAATTAGCCTTAGCATAATTAATTTTATATATAGTTGTATATGTTCCTGGATGGCCATGTATTTCCCTGTCCTCCCACTTGCTAGCTTGCACAGTATTGTACAATGTAGAGCTATCAGTGCATGCTGCCCTAGGATTAGTATAGTGGTGACTGATGCTTCACAGTTGTAGAATGCTGAGATTTGTTCATGAAGGAAATGGTACTCTTTGATGTGCAGTGCTAGTCAGTCATATGGGAATAAGGTTAAGGCACAGGGGTAAATTAATAGAGTTATGTACGTAAAAATTAGCATGTACACATGTAAATAGCCTGTATTTGCGTAATTGCTGTTTTAAAAACATCAAAAATATATGCGTACTTTGTTTCACATGCACATATAAGCGCAGAAAACAGGGGCAGTCTAGGGCATTCCTGGGTGGAGCCAACAGTTACATGCGTAAGCTGCTATTTTTAAAAGACACTAGCGTACATTTGGCAACTTACTCCTGTAATTTTACATCTTGCATAACTGATATCAAACTTGTTTATTATGTATTATTGCCAAGTGGGAGGTCTGGGTGAACTGGGGGGAGTTCAGGCTGAAGAACCAGGAGGGTCTCAATGTTCTAGATTTAGATTTAATTAATTTATGAATCGCCTAACACAAAAGAGGACTAGGCAATGTACAAAAGGAATATACACAATAAAATGTAAGGACAAAATAAAACTTAAGTAAATTAAAACAAATAAATCATAAAATATTGCAGCATCAACATAAAAACATGACTTCCAAAAACAGTGTAAATATGAAAAAATAAAATAAATATTAAAAATAAGCAAGATTAAAAAGATGGGTTTTAATTAACTTTCTGAAATTCTTGATGGTGTCTGATTGCCTGATTTCGAGGGGGAAAGAATTCCAGAGAGCACGGCCTGCTATAGAAAAAGTGCATTCACACGTGACATGGAGTCTGGCAAGCCTTGGGGATGGTACATCGAGAAGACCATGTTGTGACGAGCGCAGGGACCTTGTGGGCTGATAAATGCGAAGCATGGCATTAGCCCAAACAGAGGACTCATCATTCAGCAATTTAAAAATAGTCATTACAACATTGTACTTTTATCCTCTCATGGATGGAAAGCCAGTGTAGTTCAATTAGAGTGGAATAAAAGAGAAGTGGGCAAATAGTAGAGGAATCATAAAACTGATAATTTCAATTATGCCTGCAGGTTTTAAAATATACCGACTTACGTGCGAAAATCGGGTTTTATGCATGTATGTCCTACTTTATTTTTGTGTGTAAAATATACACGCATCTATTTTAAAAATAGGTAGGAAAAGTATGCATGTTCAATACATTGCATGTACTCGCATGTAATGCATGTATGTTGTGGGGTACAGATACATGTATTTTATAATATGCATGTATCTGCTACCCATGGTTTATAAAATACTATTGTAGATCTTCGCACAGCCGTACATGCACGTATACGCCACCATGCGGAGTTGTTTGAAAGTTACTCTCGAAGTGTACAAAAGGATTTGACATATTTACTTTCCACACACATTTGAGCATTATTTGCCTCCTGTATAGTATTTTCTTTAACTCTCTTTATGACAGTTTTTCCAGAAAAAAAATTGTTTCTTCTTTCCTTTCTCCCCATTGATTCCTATGATGTTGGTCCATGAGAGTGGTTTGGAGTCTTGAAAGGGCCATGGGGTGGGGAAAAAGAGAGGAGAGAGAGAAGGTCTATAGAGGGGAGGAATAGGAGGCAAGGAGACCATGGGGGGAAGGGATGAAATAGGAGAGAAGGGCCATGGAGGAGAAGAGGTATAGGAGAGAGAAAGCCATGATGGGGAGGGGGGGGGGGAGGAAGATGAGGTAGAGGGGCTAAGGGTGGAGGATATTGGAAGGGATCTGGAGGGGTAGAAGGGAGAGGAACTGGGAAGTGGACATTAGGGTGGGGATAATAGGGAGGAGTTGGGAGGAGTTGGGAAAGGTTAATTTGGTTGTAGGAAGAACAGAACTCAGGAATGAGCCATGGGGGAGAGTGGAAAGAGGAGGGAGGCATCCCAGTGGAAGGGGACCCAGAATTGGGGGCCATCTCCCACATTTCTGTCTTGGGCCTCTATATGCCTAGTATCCATCTATATTAAATTTGGGTCATGCCCTCCCCCCCCCAAAAAAAAAAAAATCAGTCCTGGCTACATCACTGCCCTCTGTAGGCAGAAAGGTTAAATTTACCTGGAAGCCTTTACTATCTATTCTTGGCCCTATGGCTCATCTGTGAGTCTCCCTACTGCCTGCTCCAGGAGCTGCTGATTCAAGACCAGCTGGGCCTGGTATTGGGTGGTGGGATTTTGGTGGCAGCTGTGAGCAGTAAGCATGTGGAAAGCTGTGGGGCCTGTACGTGATATGTGCACAGAAGGGGAGACAGCAGTAAGGGAGCACTCACTTTCTGGGTGCAACCACACTTGATACTACTTTTGTCTCATCTTCCTATTCCCGAGCTGTCACAGCTTGATTGGGGGAGAGGGATCACTGGAGAGATGGCTGGAAATTCAGGGGATGGGGATGGGGGGGTGCATGAAATAATTGGGGGGTGGGGCTTGAGCTCCCCAGAGCTTAAATTCAGACGGAGCTGTCTGGAGATTTGCTCCAGTAAATATTAACGTGCACCATGCGCCAGCATGCTCAGATTTTGTGGGACGGCTGTGCTGATCTTTGTGATGGCATTTTGCAGCCAGGGGCAGGATTGGGCTGGGGGACCCAAGAAGCCCGATTATGTGAAGAGCCTTCCCTTCCCTCAACCCCCAAGAACAGCAGGATTGGGTGGGAGGATCCCACCACCATTACAAGATATGATTTCATGAGTAGGGGTCCTTTGGGAAATAATCAATGAGAATTTAAACTCTGGATGTAGCTTGGTGTTTGAATGATGCTCGGGTATTAGAATGATGCTAATCATGTTTTATGTGATTCCAAGTGGAAGCCAGTCTAAAATCCCATGTAGAGGGGTGTTTATTGTTTGTGTGTTTTTTTTCGTAAATATGCAGGACCTCTGACGTGTGTATGTGTGCATGTGTTTGTTGGGCAGGCTAACACGAAATGTAAATATTTTCATTTGCCAAAATCACCAAATTTCTTTTGGCTGTAAAATTTTCTAAAAAAAAATAATCTAAATTTTTAGTGCATCCAGTCCAAAATAATTGCCATAAATAGGCTGCAGTTTGCACAGAGGCACTAGGTGGAGATCACAGAGGTTTGTTCATTTCACATAGAGTATATGGCTTTTTTTTTTTTTTTGTACAGATGGGAGGCTGGTTCAGTAACTCATGACGTGCAATCTCTCTCTCTCTCTCGCTCCCTCCCTCGCTCCCTCCCTCAGCTCCAGCTCTCTTGTTTTTCAGATCTGCCCTATCTCTCTGCCTTGCTGCAGCTGGCTTTGATTTTATTTTTGTACTTGAGAAACAAACTCAGATTTATTTTTAATTCTGCAACACAATCCTTTTGTTTTATAGTTCTCCATCTGGGAAGGTTGCATTTTATTTTTTTTTAAATTCTTGGTATTATTTATTTTTATTTTATTGTTTTACTGATCATTTAGAAAAGGGGGAGGACACTGAAGGAGCCCTGGTCCTCTTCCTCCTCTGATCCCACATGAGCTTCACTCTGGACAGCTGGACAGCCTGAGCCTGGATTCCCTCCCCAGCCCATCGGTAAGGTCCTGGTTTTAATAACCCTCGATTCCCACTCTCGTGTGCATCCCCCTACCTGTCGTGTCTGCTTCTCTGTCTGTGGTGTATAGGAAGGCAGCAGCCTTCTCCCCTCCTCCAACGCCCTTCCCATGCCTTGAAATTCACCAGCGCCCTGACTGCTTTGCTCTGTCATTGTAAACTGCAAAAGCAAGGAAAGAAAAAGACCAGTCAAATTTACAGCGAGGTGGTTAGATTTTCATGGGCTAGCCATTTTCATTTCTCCTTATAATTACGTGCTAGATGTAAAGATACTTAATTACGTACAGTTTATTTCCACACTGTCCCCTGGAGCCTGATCATTTATTTCTGGGCAAAGCTGTTGTTTACCTTTTGTGAAGAGTATATGGTATGGTTCTACATCTGTATTATGTATGTACTGATTAGATCGCATGCTATGTATTGTCTTCTTGTCATATGCAAAACCCAACACAGATTTCATACTTTTAGATCTGACCCTAAAGGAGACTAACTTGAGAGTATTCTATACTATAATTAACATAGAAATGTTCTGCATTTTGTTTTCGGTCCGATTGCCTGTTAAGAGCTGCTTCTATATTTTCGCCCTCAGAGCTGTGCAGCTGCTGTAGATGAAATAGGGGTGTGTTCAGGGTTAATTCCCGGTTCTGCTGTCTCGGAGGGATCCAGTGTAATTTCAGACTGTAACAAATCTGCCGCGATGTGTTACAGATGATCCTTTATTTTCACTTATGCAACTTTTCCCCTTACGGATCCCCTCCCAGGAATAGAAATGGCTTCCTTCTTGGGATCCGTTTTGCTTTCACTGACAAGCGCCCAGATCTCGGTGCAGGGAAGGATTAAGGATTTATTTTATTTTTTTTTTAAACTCGGGGGAAGGTGCGTGCCTGCGTCTGGCCATTTCCAAAGCGAAGATCAAAGTGCAGGTCCGCCTTGCAAAGCAGGGGGAGAGCCGGGGGCGAGGGCAGAGGGGGAGAACAGGGCGGGGACTGAAGAACGTTTATCCTCCATCTCCACACGCACCAAAACCTCAATTCCTAGTAAGGGGGGGAGGGAGGTGGCTGCTGTGCTGCCCCCGATGTGGCTTTTGGCGCAGACTCTCCCCTTCCTCGGCTCAGGGGCAGGGCGCACCCACCGCCTGCGCTGCCTGGAAGAGGCCAGAGGGGGGCGCCGCCGAGCGCCTTCACCTGAGCAGGTGAGATCTGGGCGCAGGCCCCTCCCCCCCTCCCCCCGGTCGAAGAAGGCCGAGCCGGGCGGGCAGCCCTGCCCGTGTCCCTCCCAAGACCTGGCGGCTGTGGGTTGGGCTCGGCTTTGACAAACACCTTCTGCTCGGATTCCCGGAAGCCTGGCGTCCGCGTGCGGCGTGCGCCTTAGGCCTCGGCCCACGCCAGGGAAGGTTCCTGCTCCGAAATCGCGCCGCGGGTAGGGGGCCGGCAGAAAATACCCTGCCCTTATTCGCTCTCCTCTTTTCAGTTCCCCCTCCACAGCAATCGCTAAACCTCTCTCGCCACCCCCCCCCCCCCCGCGCACATTTCTGAAGGAAAGGAAGGGGACTACATTGGCCACAAATTCCTCATAGCATACAGGTATCCCTGATGAACAGGAAAATGACTGGTCCTGGGCTGCTCTAGAATTGCAGTCACCTCCCTTTAGACAAGTGGCCAGAAAAATAAAGCACTGGGAAAGGCCAGATAACAGTACCAGCTTGCACAGTGCAGTTCTTTCATGTTTAGCAGATAATGACTGACAGCCCAAGCAACAACAGGGCAGCTCCATCAGTGGCGGATATAATCATAATGTTCAGCTGAAACGCTTGCAGTACAAAGGCTTACAAGTAAATAGGTTTAGGAAGCAAAAAGTGTATTTATTTTACCTAAAGCCATCTATGGCTTTACACAGTTTTCTAGATGCACCCAGGGCAGCCAGTGAAATATTTCAATAATATAAGAACATATTGAGTCAGACCAAAGTTCCATCAAGCCCAGTATCCTGTTTCAACAGTGGCCAATCCAAGTCACAAATCCTGGCAGGATCCCAAAAGGTTGATCCCCAAAATGCTGCTTATCCCAGGGATAAGCAGTGGATTTCCACCTTAATGGTTTCTGGACTTTTCTTCCAGGAACTTGTCCAAACCTTTTTTAAGCCCAGCTTACTCTAACAGCTTTTACTACATCATCCAGCAATGAATCCCAGAGTTTGATTATGCATTGAGTAAAAAAATATTTTCTCCTATTTGTTTTAAATATGTTACCTAGTAACTTCATTGCTTGTCTCCTATCTTTGTACTTTTTAAAACACTAAACAATCAATTTGTGTTTACTCATTCCTCTCCACTCATTATTTTATAGACCTTTATCACAGTGGTCCCCAACCCTGTCCTGGGGGCCCACCAGCCAGTCGGGTTTTCAGGAACTCCACACTGAATATGCATGAGAGAAAATTTGCATGCACTGCCTTCATAACATGCAAATTTTCTCTCATGCATATTCAGTGTGGAGTTCCTGAAAACCGGACTGGCTGGTGGACCCCCAGGACAGGGTTGGGGACCACTGTAAGTCTATCATATCTCCTCTTAACTGTCTTCTCCAAACTGGAGACCCAAACCTCTTTAGCCTTTCCTCTTGGGGGAATCATTTCATCTCCTTCATCATTTTGGTTACCTTTCTCTATATGTTTTGTAATTCTGCTATATCTTTTTTGAGATGCAGTGATTAGAATTGCTCACAATTCTCAAGGTGCAATCTCACCATGGAGCAATACAGAAGCATGATATTCTCTGATTTATTCTCCATTCCTTTTCTAATAATTCCTAGCATTCACCTTTCTCCAATGAGAAAATTGACCATTTAGCCCTACTCTCTGTTTTCTATCTTTTAATCAGTTTTCAATCCATAATAGAACATTGCCTCTTAGCCCATGCCGTTTTAATTTCTTCAAAAGTCTCTCATGAGGTACTTTGTCAAATGCTTTCTGAAAATCCAGATATACTATATAAATTGGCTCACCTTTGGCCACATGCTTATTGACGTTTTCAAAAAACTGTAACAGATTAGTGAGGCAAGACTTCCTTTGGCTAAATCCATGATGGCTTTGTTCCATTAAACTATGCCTATCTATATGTTTAGTAAGTTTGTTCTTTATAATAGTTTCAACCATTTTTCCAGGCACTGACATTAGGCTTACCAGTCTGTTGTTTCTTGGGTCACCCCTGGAGCCCTTTTTAAAAATTGAAGTTACGTTGGCCACCCTCCAATCTTCAGGTACCATATCTGATTTTAATGGTAGTTTACAGATTAACAATATAACTTTTGCAATTTCATTTTTCAATTCTTTCAGCACTCTGGGATGTAAACCATCTGGACCAGGTGATTTGCTACTCTTTAGTTTGTCAATTTCCCTATTACACCTTCCATGTTCAATGAGATTTGTTTCAGTTCCTCTGAATATTTACTTTTAAATATCATTTCTGGCATGGGTATCTGTCTTACATTTTCTTTAGTAAGGACAGAAGCAATTGTGTATTCTTATCTGTGACCTAATGGGGATTACTTACTCATCCACCACATATTTTGCCCAGTGGTAAAAATTAGAGATGTGAATCGGAACCAGAATCGGATCCGATTTCAGTTCTGATTCACATCTCTAGTAAAAATAGACATTTTTCTATTTCTCCCACCATTCCAGACCCAGGAAAGCTGCCCCTTTCTCTCTACACTATTGGCAATCCAGTTCAAGCCTCTGAACTTAGTATCCATCTCCTCCTGCTCAGGTTGTCTGTGTGGGTTACATCCATCCAGAGGCCACAGTAAGGGTCTAACTCATCTAATCCTGCAGTTGTACCTGGAAAGGTTTTCTATAATTGGCAGGAGTTAATTTCTGAGAGTAAAATGTGCGGCTTGGCCACACATTTTACTTTCTGTATCGAGCATGACTAATAGGCTCATCAACATGCATTTGCATGTTGATGAGCCTATTTGCATGTTGAGCGTGCTATTAGTTTCCGGGGGGGGTTGGCTGTGCGTTTTCCACGCGCTATTACCCTTACTTTATAAAGGGTAATAATAGCGTGTCCAAATGGGGGCTAACGGTGCGCTCGGCCTGAGCGCACCATTCTGTATCGGCCTGAGAATGAATGTACAAATCAACTCCTCTTGTACCTTTCATCGATTCAAATGACAGAAAATCTTCAGTGATGTCAACTTTGCTGTTTGAACCTCTGATTGTGTAGGTAAAACCAACCCCCCAAATCTACCCCTCCCCCAAACCAAGTTAAACCAAGTTGCAGTGGTATAAATAGAGAGTGACATATCTCTCTCTCTCTCTCTCATTTGAGAGGTAACTACCAATATCCTTTTGTAAGGGCCAAAGTAGAGATGATCTGGGCAGAAACCCAGATGCTCAATCAGTTCATCCACTCATGGTATCGGGTATGCATCGAGTTTTGAGACCTAATTGACCTTTTTAAAATCAGTGCAGAACCTTATGCTCCCATCTGGCTTTGGCTCCAACACTATGGGTGAGGACCAATCACAGTTAGACCTCTCTATAATCCCAAGCCGGAGCATCTCCTTCTCTTTGGTCTCAATGACGCAGTGTCAGTTCCAGGCAGCGTGCAGATGTGGTCGATGGACAGGCAGAGGTCGGAACTAGGCAGCAGACAAGGAAGTCCGTAAACAGGCAGAGATCAAATCTAGGCGGAGGTCAACCGAGGTCAGCAGACGGAAGAGCCGGAGGGCAACTAATCCAATGACACAGTGTCTAGCCTCAAGAATCCAATAGGGTTGTTGCCATACAACAACTCCAGGAAGCATAATGATGTCATGCTGCACCAGGTGGGTACAGCTTTGCAAGTTTGAGAAAATTTCCTTATTTCGCTCTACCAGCTGCTTTAAGTCAGTAGTCTGTGCAGTGGACAGCTGTTCTCCAAAAGGAGCCTGGGCTCAGACCAAACTCATCTTCTTGCGCCGCTGCACTCCTGTGCCACCCACTTCTTCAGAAGGTTTATATGGTAGATTTGAGCTTTCTTTCCTGTATCTGGCTGGGCTATTTTGTAATCCACGGGCCCTGTTTTCTCCAAAACTTCATAGGGTCCTTACCAATGGGCTAACAACTTGCTTTCTGAAGATGGGAGGAAGACAAGTACGCTGGAATACTCTTTAGACTGTGAACCTCGGGCTTGGGTAGCCTAGGTCTTCTCTAGGCACAGGCAGGCCACTTCCCCAGTCTTCTGTAGGCGATGCTGCACTCAGAGAACTTGGTCAGTGAGGTTCTGCCTGGGGTTGTCTTCATATTTCCAAGACTCATGAGCTGTGTCCAAGATTTCTATCAGTCTCCTCCCATACAGTAACTCAAAAGGGGAAAACTCCATCAAGCTCTGTGGCACTTCACAAATTGCAAACAGCACATAGGGTAGCAATGCATCTCAGTTCTTGCTATCTTCATCTACAAACTTCCTCAACATTTGTTTCAGCATCTGATTGAAGTACTCAACGAGGCCATCAGTCTGCCAGTGATATACTGAGGTACGCAGAATTTTTACCTCGAGTAGGGCACAGAGTTGTTTCATTACCTTGGATATGAATGGGATTTGCGTAGCCCAAGTCATGAAAAAACTTCGATTAGAGCAGTTGCCACCGTCGGGTCTTCATATTCTGTAGCGGCACTGCCTCCGATATCTTGTAACATGATGTACTTATTCCCTTGAGTAGGGGCCCCCACAAGGTCCATGCCCATCCTTTTTAAAGGTGTTTCAATTATGGGGATGAGAGGTGCCGCGTGTATGCCAGCAGGCTTTATGAGTTGGCAGGTAGGGCAGGACCGGCAATACAACTGGATCGATTTATATAGGCCCAGCCAATAGAACTGTGACAATATTTTTCTCCTGGTCTTTTCCTCCCCAGGTGACCCCCTTGAAGGTGGCTATGGGCTAGTTGCATGACCTTCTGGAGATACAGTTTGGGAATTAGGAGTTCTATCAATTCCCCCTCTACATTTCCGTTTGTGACTTGGTAAAGTAGGTCCCCTTTCGTCATAAAAAAAGGAACAATAGGGTGTGTAACCTGCGCCCCAGGGACTAACTTTCCGTCCACCCTCTGTATTTGCTTCTGGGCCCACCTCAAGCTCCCTAGGTCACCTCCCTTTTCCCACTAAAAGGGGCCAGGTAAAACATTCTGGGTGGGTTGCTGTTTTTCCTCAGGCTCTGATCCTGTCTCCTTGGCTACCTCTAAATTAGCAGCATAACTGTATTTGTCCTGTTGGTGTTGTCTCTGGGACTTACGAGTCTTAGAGTCTTTATTATACAGTTCTGGATCCTCCAATGGAAAGAGTCCTGGAAACTCCAATTCTTCATTGTTGTAGTTAGACAAGCCCATTGTGAGCTGGTTCCAGATGCTTTTGAAGTTTGGACAGACCTGTCCTATCACCACGAGGTAGGATAGCCAAGAAAGAACTCCCACCTCAATATGGCCTTGGCTGAGCAGGGACTTTAGTTGTACCCGGCTTGTTGGATACTGCCATTGGTCCCCGTGGATGCATGCCAGAGTCACTACTCATCATTGTCAGTCTGGACCTCGCTTCAGTAACTCTCTTCGTACAAGCATTTTCACACTCCCAGAGTCCACTAATGCCTGGGTTGGAACACTATCCAGCTCAACCACAATCACAAAAGTAGAGACTGCCTAGATGGGGTCAACCACAAAATTACAAAAGAGTGGGGTCAAAGTATTAACATCCATGGGCTCATCTTCCCCATGGGAACAGTCTCAGGAAAATGACCCCTTTCTCCACAGCTGAAACATGGTGGTCCGGCTGAGGTTTGCAGGGGAGGTAAAAAGTCCTGCCAGATCTGCATTACTGGTTGTCAAGACCGCCATCTTCTACCCAGGTCAAGTAGCTACTCTGGGAACCATGGCGACTCAGGCATGGTCTGGGCCTGATAACAGGCCTCTGTAACTTCCAGCGTCTTTTCAACCATAAGGTTTGAGTGTCGGCAGACCCAAGGCCACATAAGCCGTTTGAGGCTGTCTAGGAACTGTTCCAGCAGAACCGTTTTGGCTACCTCCACCCCAGTCTTCCCTTCCAGGTGTAACCACTTCCAAGCAACATTTTTAAGTCTGTGGAATAAGTTCCTTGGGTATTCTCCAGCTAGCAGAACTCTCTACTGAAATCACTGTCAGTAGGCTTCTGGGGTGAGTTCTACTCTCTAGAATAGCAGCCTTGACTTCCTGGTATGTGGCCCTCCCTTCCGGATTGGCGGTTTGGAAGGCATCTTGACTACTCTTGGTGAGTAAATTCCCCAGATAGGTAGCCCACCTGTCCTCTGGCCAGTCTGTCAGTCATACTGCATGTTCAAAGTTTTTTGGGGAACCTTTGGGGTCTTCTTCTGGGGTTATCTTGAGTAGTGTCAGTGACATGGGAGGTGGACTGGTTACAGCAGTTTGCACAGCTTGTGCTGCTGCACCACCTGCTCTGGCAAGGCGTGCTGCTGATCCATTTGTGTGTACAGGGTGTTCTGTAATTGTTGCTGCCATGTAGCAAGGACATGGATCACTTGCTCCATCTTCTCTGCTAACCGAGCTGCTTCCAAACTATGTGTCTTTCCTGGGAAAGGAGAGGTGGAAAAACAAACAAACAAAAAAACCTGCTGGTTTGACCAGCCCTTACTCACTGCTTGATCCCTGACTACACAGGCAGGACAGGCCACCTTGGCCTATTGTGCAAAGGCTGGTAGGATGGAACTGGGAGGCCCCAGGAAAAAAGAAAAACATTTTTTCCAGGGTTTTTTCCTACTGCTGTGACTGTGGGCTCATGCCTGTACTTCCCATTTAGGCAAGAAAATCTCACTTCTGCTCAAGCACCCACAGAACTGGTGCCTATGTACAATGGAACCATCAAGCTGGTGAAAGAAAACTGCAAGACAGTTTCTGAAGCTTAGGAAGCAACAATCTGCAAAGGGTCTAAGGTTGGACTCGTCAGCTTCCAAATACCAGCAGAGCTGTGGACTTTTGCAAATCAAAACTTGTGAATGTTGCTTATCTCTGTGCCGTGAGTGTAGCCATGTGGTGAGGAGGTGTTGCTGGATTGTGTAAAATGTCTTAGCCTGCTGGGGCAATATGTTGGGCACTTGAGCCTCCATATCTTTTATTTAAATTACCATCCAAAACTAGAGCCCTATGTAATGAATTAAAAATGCTTGCCCAGAAGATCTTACAGTCTAAAAGGGGTCAACTAACCCATTTTGTTGCCAGAAAAGAGGGTGAGGAAAATAGCTATGGAGGCCAGCTGGTGAATGAAAACAATGCTACTCAAAGCAGAGACTACTTAGGCTGACAATGAAACCACAGAAGGCTTTAGCTGCTATCTTTCCCTTTGTCATCTTTTGTTCTAAAGAATAAGGAGACAAACTTAAAGATCTAAACATGTATACCCTAGAGGAAAGGTGGGATAGGATAGGGACATTTAAATCCTCCAAGGTTTCCATACAGAGGAGGTAAGCCTTTTTGAAAGGAAAGTAGGCTCTAGAATGAGGGGTCATGGAATCAGGGTGAAAGAGAGTAGACTCAAGAGTAATCTAACAAAATATTTCTTTACAGAGAGAGTGGAGGATGCAGGGAACAACCTCCCTGCATAGGTAGTGGAGACAAGGAAGTATCTGAATTCAAGAAAGCATGGAATAAACACAAAGGGTCTGGGAGGGAGTGGTAGGGATTGTAAAACTGAATAGTTGATGTGGATGGGCAGACTAGATAGGCCGTAATGGTCTTTTTCTGCCATTATGTTTCTGCTTGCATCAACCTGACTATTCTTTTTTGGACATGCAAAGTCACTTGAGTGAAGTAAAAGTGAGGAAACCACGCTGAGCATGCTCAGGAAGTCATGTCAACATGATCTAGGGATAAGAAAAAAAAAAAAAAAGCCTGCCCATGCTTCATTCTCCAGATCGCCTCATTTGCATGCTCTCTGAAACAGTTTTCATCCTGGCTCCATAGGAATCAATGGGGAAACCCCAGCATTCACACATATACAAAAAAATGGTTCATTGCAGTAAGAAAGTAAACTGTCAATGCCTTAGCAAATGGCAGGGTATGAGGAATTGCTCGCATTCAAGTGTCGAAATGAAAAATCCCACTCAATCCTCTCTACACTATTTCTTCTGCACTTAAAGCTTTCCTCGAGGGGACAGCATTCACAGAACACAAACCTCACGCTTTTCCCGAACAAATCATCATGAAATCCTTAATCCCTGTGCTGCTGTCCTGGCCTGATAATCTCACAACCCCCTTCCACACAGGTCAGCAAGGCTAGAGACACTAGGCACTGGCAAGGGTGGCTCTAAAATGAGGCAGGTTGAGGTGGCCACTTCAGGTGGCAGAATTTTGAGACGGCAGAACATGCTCCCCCAAAATGCCAGTGCAGCATCTGCCTCACCTCAGTGCCTCGCGTTGCAAGAGCAGCACACATTTAAAAATAGAGAGGTGCAGCGTGAGCATCCCACGTCACTGTGGCGCGCAGGCTCACCTCTTTATTCTGGCTCGTGCTGCACCGCTTTACTAAGCACGCTGCAAGGCTGAAGCTAAGGTGTGAGTGTCCTTGCCTTGATGCTTTGCACTGCTCAAATTACGCTGGTGCCATTTACGGTGCCTGTCCCGCGGGGTATCATGTAAATAAAAAAAAATGGTTAAGGCTACAGCTGCATTATTATTTTTAAAAAATTGGTGGGCAGCTTTTCATTGGTCAGCTTCGGTTTTCCCTCTGTTGTTCAGCACAGCGGCTCAGTGGGGGGCCTGAGGAAGAGCACAGAGAGGGAGGCAGGACCACGACCATACAACTGGACAGGAAAGCCAAGGCAGCGGCAGAACGGCAGGCAGGGAAGTAGCACACAGGGCCCGGAGGCTGAGGGAGCACAGCAGGAGACCTAGTATAAGCAAGGTATTGGTCTACAGGTCCCGCTCTTCAGTAGCAGCGCTGGGGTGAGCTGGTGATAAACTCCCACTGGAGCCTCTGCTCTGAATTTAGCCAAATAGCGCTCTGGCTCCTTCCCGCTCCTGGAGAGGAGAGTGAGAGGACCCTGGTTTTGGGAGGGGAAGGGGAAGGGTAGGGAGGAGTGATAATAGCTTTAGAGAGAAAGGAGAAAGAGACTGATATGGGGCAGGGGATGACACAGTGGCTGGAGAACGAGAGAGACTGGTCTGGGGAGAAGGGAGTGACTGGTGAGAGAGACTGGTCTGGGGAGAAGGGGTGACTGACTGGTGAGAGAGAGATTGGTCTGGGGGAGGGGGTGATAGTGACCGGTAAGAGAGACTGGTCTGGGGGGAGTGGCAATAACTGAAGAGAGAGGAGAAAGAGACTAGTATGGAGGCAGGGTTGACACAGTGACTGAAGAGAGAGACTGGTCTGGGGGAGGGGTGACAGTGACTGGTGATAGCAAGAGACTGATCTGCAGGGAGGGGTGACAGAAAAAAAGACTGATCTGCAGGGAGGGGTGACAGTGGCTAGTGAGAGCAAGAGAGGCTGATCTGGGAGAGGGAGGGGTGACAGTGGCTGGTGAGTGAGCAGTGTTGGCCTTTGGGTAGGATGCGCTGGACGGATGCTGTAGACATCACTAGCTTCACCTGTCCTGCTACTGCCCAAAGAGAGGCCCGGTGGGGTTGCAGTAGATCCCACCCTAACGTGATCAAAAGATATGTGGAAGCCCTGAGAGCATGGGTTTGTGTGTGCATGAGTGAGAGCCTGTATATGTGTGAAAGAATGAACGTATAAATGTGTGTGCGTGTGTGAGAGGCTGTGTAACACATACATATGAGTATGTCACACATGAGAATGTGTGTGTGAGGGAGTGAGATAGAACCTGTGTATATGTGAGAGAGAGGGAGTGGTGTAAGTATGGGTATATGTTTTATTTGGTGTTTTGGAAAATTTATAACATGTTTTAATTATTTTGGATGTTCTCATTATCATATGTTTTGAAATATTCTTTTTATTAGCATTTTTTTGTTACTATGATTCATGATTTATATTTCTTGGTTATACTGTTTGATGTTTTTAGTCTCGATGCTAATCGATACATATGGCATATAACAGAGCACATTGCCCTGGATTTTTATTCTAAATTACTTTGTACTATAATTGTTTTTTAACGATGAAAGTATAAAATATGTTATGTAGATCAGTGAAACAAATTTCTTCTTGAATATTTTTTTTGATGGCAGAATATGAAAAATGCACATGGGTGTGAATAGTTTTGCAAGGCACTGTATTATGTTTTGGGGTAATATTGTTTTATTTATTTTTAAGAACTTCTATTCCGCACTCATGCATAACCTTTTTGAGGCGGATCACAATTTGATATATCTTTTTTTGTATGTTTGCTATTTGTTGTTTTTGGGGTTTTTTAAATATAATTTATCATGTTATTTACTGGACTTGAGTTCTGGAGTAAAGTGAAAGGTGGTTTAATAAATCAGAGAATAAAGAAATCTTTTGAGTATATGCTTTTTGGCTGTTGGAGGAGGGGCACCATCTTGATCCTTGCCTCAGGCAGCAGGTTGCCTTGAGCTGCCCCTGGTCCCTGGATCCTCATCTGTCTCACATAAGGGTTCCATCACCACATCACTTACCCAGGATCCCTAGCAGTAAGGAAACAGAAGGGGTCTCTGCCTTCATACATCTCACTTCTTCAAGCATCCTGCCATCTTCTACAACATGGCCCTCATAAATATTGGCTGCCATAGTGCCTTCTAGGCAACAATACCCTACACAGCTCCCGCTAACAGTAGACTGAAAAGGGTTACACTTCATTTACTTTATAGAGGTAACCTTGCCACCTGCAAACAAATGGACACATCTCAAAGGGTGACTGTTGCCATTCACGCTTCTCTAGTGTTTGGAATCATGAAAGAGCGTAGGGAGACTCACAGACTGGCCTGGGCATCACAAGCAGACCTGAGCCCTTGAAATGCTAGTAATGCACCACCATAAGGGGTGGCTCAGCACAAAATAAAAATGCAGACATCACATGCACATGCTCACAGCCTGAGGGTCACGCATGGCAGACAGCAGCTTAGCCACAGCGAGCTGCCAATACCTACCCAATGTCCATCTGCTTTCCCACAGCTTGTCCTCCAGGACTGGTATTAGGACAGGGACTACTGGGGGAGGGGGGTTTCCTCCTGCCATGTCTTAGGGAAGATCTGTTTCTGCTGCTAGAGGGAGACTTTTTTCTCCAGACTAATACTTAGGCACTCGTTGGGTGCAGCCCAGTAATCGGCATCTTCATATTCCATGTTTATATTTTTTTCTATTTGTCTAATTAATACATTTATTTTTTTCTTCTGGCATTTGGTGACTCTTCTGGCATTTGGTGACTCTTCTAGGCTTAATGGTATGAGTGCTGGTGTACAGGGTAGGACCCAATAATGAATACTTGTAAGAGTGATTTTGAGAAAGAGAAATGAATGGGGTGTGTGTGCTTCAAAAACATCAAGAATCGGCTTCAAACAGGACTTTTTTTCCCAACTTTTTCCTGAGACTCTTTCCTAATTTTGTTCCAATGGAACTGTACAGAGTGAAAGGAAACGGTATGACATGGTCCAGCTTCCATGATTTTCCAAGGAAGGAAAAGAAAAATAACTTTTTTTTTCCATAGGGAATAGTGGGGAGGTGCATTGGCAAATGGAAGGCTGGTTGAACTTACTCCTGCTCTGAGCTGACGTCAAGATATTTCTGGTAAAGGCCTTGGGGAGGTGAATGAAAGCTGCATGTCTGGGGCAGCGGACCCCAAGCGGAATACAGTCAACAGAGAGCACTCCAAAGATCTTTCTTCTGGCCTTTCTGAATATTTGTTGGCGTGTTTGAAAATGCACTGAACAAGTGGTTAAATATCCCATTTTACAACAGTGGATATTTGGGAAATATTTCAGCCCCCGGTGGGGCGAATTGCCCTCTAAGTGGGTACCTCAGGCACAAGGAGACAAAGTGACTTGTCAAAGGTCACAGCGAGTGGCAGGAGGAGGATTTGAATTCAGATTTCATGGTTACTAGCCAATTTCTCCCACCTCTAGTCAACTTCCCTATTCCTTTCCTGATTTATGTTATTTATTTAAAAGTCTTATAGTCCACATCTTTTAATAAAATTATCATTGTGGGTAACAGTTATACAAACATATTATTATAAAACAGACACTTGCATCTCACATTAAAATACCTGTTATTACAGGTTTGCATTCAAAATTTCTTTAAAATACAACATCTTAAACTTCCTAAAGATCTTAATTTCTCTTCGCTCTCGAATGTTTGCTGGAAGACTATTCCAAAGAAATGTTGAAGCAGTGAAAAAAGCCTTTGCTTGAGTTCGTTGAAGCCTATACTCTTGAGGGGAGAGAATTGCTGATAAACATGTGTCAGTTGATCATGAGAATCGCCCAGAACTATACTCATGCAGTTTTTTACACAAAGAACTGGCACAATCTCCATACATCAACTTGCGGGTGAGCATTCGCAACTTGAACTTTGCATGCCATATGATGGGAAGACAATGTAAGTCTATCAAAAGAGCCCTGGATTTGTCAATAGGCACCCACTATGTTTGTACCTTGGGTAGCAAACATTTAGGAGCAGCAGGCTGGCTAAGATTTTCTGCCTTCCAGCTCTGCAGAGAACAGCCCTCTGTTACCCTGTAACAGACACTTACAGGAGGCAGGGGTATGAAAGCATCAAAAGTGCCTAGGGGCAGCAAAATCCTAAATCAGTCCTTCAGAACAGGGATAATATGATCATGTGGTCCCACTCCACTTAATACCCTGAACCAACTGTAAAACTTGTATCACGTTGTTGAGCAAAGCCACTCACAAATTGTCACAGTAATCTAGATGTCCTAATACCAAGGATTGCAATCCAGTTCGAAAGAGACCTTTATCAAGTAAAAACTGAAATGGTCTTAATAGCTTTAATTTATATAAAGCTGCTCATGCAACCTGTTGAATGTGAGGCCTCACTGTTGGAGAGAAGTCTAACAGCACCCCGAGAATCGTCACCTCCTGTAATAGAGGCAACTCATTATTATAACATGATAATGAAGTCCAGGTCTGATCCAGTGCATGCTTACCAACCCACAACAGTTTTGTTTTGTGAAGGTTCAACATCAGATCATGTTCATTTAGCCAGTTCTTGATTCTTAACATTGCTGTTTCAAGTAGGACGTTAGGAAAAGTATCGTCATTAGCACAAGGGATAAAAAACTGAATGATGTCAGCATATGAAAAGTACAACAAACCCAGTTCTTTAAAAACCAAACCCAAAGGGGCAATGTATATGTTAAACAGTACTGAAGAAAGGGATAACCCTTGAGGAACATCAGATTCCAGGTAATGCCATGTAAAGCATACTTCACCTAATCATACCTGGTGGCTTCTGTCTTGAAGATACGACCTAAACCAGGATAACACTTTCTCTCAATAGCCTATCGTCCACAATCGATGACTTAGCAAATCATGCCACATCCTGTCAAAAAAGACAGCAGAGATGTCCAAGTGGACTAAGACCCCACTAATACCCTTATCAAGACTATTGTACAAAGAATCCAATAAGGAGGACAATAAAAACTCAGAGGCATGACCTTTTCAGAAGCTAAATTGTTGGCTATCCAACACCCTATGAACACAGAAAAACTGTGAGGATCTCCAAGTCTGGTGTTGGGAAACAGAGTGCCGACCAGTTTCTCATTTACAGCTGACTAGGTATAGTATCCATGCAAGAAAAAAAAGAGAACATTTGTTTCCTAGACAGGGGTCAGGTTCTAGGATAGCTCAGCGGGATTGGTGAGTTGGGATTTTTCAGGACTGCTTCTCCTTTGCAAGCCCTCATAGACTGAGGTTAGAGGGTGAATATAATCTCTCCAGCAGTTTTGCAGAAGCTGGTTTGAAATAATACTGTTTAACAACAAAGACAATGGTGTACTCCCAGAGGGAGGCTTGAATCAGTTCTTTAGCACTGTGCACAATAAAAAAAAAAAAAGAGAAGCTATAATATAATGACATTGTGGTTTAGGATTCAAATAAAAACATGTGAGATGTATTTTAAAGAGCATCTTTGCAGACTACAAGTAACGAGAACACAACTCCATGATTCTGGCCTGACCAGAAAAGAAAATATAGAAGTTGACTAAAGAATGTAGGGTCTTAATAATAAGATTTAGGAATTCCAAATAGGGCATAAAAACCAGAGGGCCTCCCCTGTACACCGATTGCTGCATTTCCCATGTTTACTTGTGAGCTGGTGCATTTTTTTTTTTTTTAGAGGGATAATTTACATTAGATTGGAGGCTAAAGTGAGCCAGGAATATCTTGGACTGAGTCCCTGCATACTTCTGCCATTAGCTCTGGAAGATGAGCGTGTGGTGGGTAGGAAGTGCAGAACAAGTCAGCTTTTTCTTGAAGTGACCCTAGGCATTCTATAGGAGGTGCTGTGTGTGGACGTCAGAATTCAGGTGCCATGATCACACACCGCAGCTGGTGCCAAAAATCACTCTGCAAATACCCAAAGCATGGTGCCATGGTGTTCTGCAATTATTTTTTTCTTTGCTTTTTACTGATTAAAAATTCTCTCTTTATAAACACTGATAGGTTTCAGGATGCACTGTTTTCCCAAGCAGCTGCAGGCAGGTAGCTGACATAAGACAATGGGTATCTTATCATCCGATCATGCCAGCCTAGGGAAAAACCACAGTTTGCCTCCATATTCCTATTTTTCACTGATCCATAACTCTGTGTACAAAAACAGGAGTGCTTCTTCCCAGTAAAATGTGCAGGCGTGACCTACAGGTCTTCATGCATAAGACAACTAGAAGTTCTGGTTTTTTTTGTTTTAATTTTTTTGTGCCTAAGGACGTCTTGCAGAGTCACTGCGGTGCTCAGAACGTTTGGAAAATAGGTGTAACATAACTCTGTGCCTTTTAACTGCAAATTTCCCTTTCACATTGTTGCTGCTGTCAGAAATAAATTGATTTCATTTATATGTGTGGGGTGGTTTTCGGCCTCTGTGATGGACAGAATATTTGGTGGTGATTTAGAACGCCGTCAAGTGCTTTTTTTTGTGTGCGAATCTTGGCTCTGGTTCTCTGTATCAGCTGGAGACCCTTCCTTTTTGTTCCCGGCGTATTTAATGGAACTCGCTTAGCCCAAGCAACAGAATGGCTTCTTTCACTGGCACATGCCTTTTATTTTGACTCTGCCTTGTGAGCGTTGGCTTCTGAGGGTAAACAGAACAGCTCTGCTGGGAGAAGAGAAGTATAGGAGAACAGGTCTTTGTGTTACAGGGTTTTACAGGCAAGTATTCTGAACACAGCCCCTCCCTTCTTTCCGAAGCTCTAGGGATGCATGCCTACAGAGTGTTTACTCACAGTGCACATGGGATGCTTGGCATCTGATCCCTTTGAATCAGTAAATCCTGACCCACTGTCTACTGCCAGTGGCCATGGATTGCGGTGGCATGTGTCTGTGTTAGGTGGGCCAGTTGGTGGTTTATCAACCCCATTCCTTCTTTGGAGACACTGTCCCTTTGCATAGTGCACAGACATCTGGTGAATTCTTTAGAAATGAGCATAGATTCTACTGTTTTTCTAATTGCAGTCTTGTTTTAATGAAATCCACATGTTTGCATTCACTTACATTATGGACCTATTATCTAACACACACACGTTTTCCACCAATTCTCATGGACAAGAAAAGTAAGATTTTGCTGGAAATGTATTTATTACAGTAGCATGGTTAAAATAGACACGGCTGGGATGAGGAGGAGCCAGAGTTTAAGAGGTAAAAGCAACCTCTAACCTCTAAAATGTAGGCTTTGACTATACTCACAGGTGGCATGACACCCCCCCCCCCCCTCCCATAGAGGAGTTTGTTCCAGGCATATAGCGCAGGAAGGATGGGAGTTGAGAAGGGGGCGGATAAGAAAAGCTTACCCTCTGAACAGATAAAGGATGGGAAGTAATGTGGAGCTGTAACATAACGATACATGTAGGTAAGAAGTCTCAGCTGTATGCAGAAGTGAATGGGGAGCCAATATAGTGACTTGAGAACAGGGTTTGCATGGTTATAATGACATTCAGGCCTGGATTTGTACACAGGCCAATTAGGCTTGTGCCTAGAGTGGCAAAACTCTGGGGACAGCACATTTCCAGCTTGCCACCACCCCACAGACAGACATTCCTGCCCCTGCCAGGATCTCCCGTGCCATCCTCATTGTCCCCATTTCTCTCCATTGGACCTCTGATGTCCGATTGTTCCTTTGCTACTCATGGACCTCCAGTGTTCAGTCCCCTGCCTGCCAATCACATAAACGTGGGGACTCCAGCTGCACTTTAAGTAATGAGCATGGACACACAGTCAGCCCATGGCCCCAAGCTCACAGGCCCCACAGTTTCCATGTCCTCCCGCACAGAAGCCTGGAAGGGGCAGGGACAATGCGGGACCTGGTAGTGCAGGGTCAGTCAGTGCACTCAGAGCGGAAGGATGTACATCAGCAGTGAGGATGGGGATTAATAAGCACTGGATCCAAGGTCTGGTAAAGGGAGGCAGCGGGGCAGCAGAATTGGTTTCTGATGGCATTGAAAGAAGATAAGTTGTGCAGCTGAATCTGAACAGATTGTCAGAGGATTTTGAGGGGACCAGTAAGGATCAGGTTTTAGTAGTCTGGGAGCGGAGGAGAAAGTGGATAAGGGTTGTGGTATTCAGAAAGCAAGTGACAGGTTTTGCTGCTGTTAGAGAGAAAGAAATATATTTTATCTATGTTTTGGATGCCTGCAAAGGAGAGAGTGGAATCAAAGATGAACCTAAGGTTGTCTGCTGAAGGTACTGGAGGGACGACGGTGATGTCCACGGAGGTGGAAAGAGAGGGGTAAGAGGGGAACTACGTTTGGGAGGAAGTTCTGCCATGCAGAGAATCTGAGTTCAATTCCTGGGTCGGGCCTCCATTCCCCAGGACATCCAGGGTTGGGAACGCGATGGAGGCAACATTCACAGCCCCTGGAAGAAGCTTCCGGCACATTTATTTCAGGAAGTTTGTGGGATCTAAGGGCAGGCTTTTGCGTTTTTGTCTGTTTAATATGTTTTAATGTTGTAACTGTATCTGTTTTTATTGTAATCCACTTTTCATGTTTGCTCTGATGTAAGTGTGCTATAAGTTTAAAATAAACAAATACATTGGGAGGGAGAGAGCAAGTCCTTGCCATTGCTTGATGGCAACACCTAATGGTCAAACCTAGGGACTACAATCGCAGGGTTCCAAAAGTAGGCAGTGGTGATACGTGCAGCGCACGGAAAATGAATGAGAGCTTTTTTTTTTATGGAGAGATAAGATTTCATCTCCCCAACTACCCTGAGAAAAGAATACATAAGGGAAAAAGCACAGGACTGCTTCTACGTCCAAGTCCTGAAGGAAATGAAGAACGTGAACATGGGGGTGACTTGCTGGTGTGGCACTTACCACCCTTAGCAGAAAGCATGAAGATTACTACCCGTAACCAAGAAGCCTTGATGTTTTAAATGCAACTGAAACATTGCTCCCTGCTTCAAAAGCAGGGGGAAAAGAGGAATTGGATACAGACAACAACGGTCTGGGGAACTGATATACAGACCTAAGGGAAAAAAAACACAAGACTACTTCTGCGGCCAAGTCCATGAGCAAAGCGCGACAAGCAACACTGAATTTTCAAGAAAGCCCATCACCCGGTAAAAAATGTTACTAGTTGAAGTCTTTATGGGTATCATAAGATTTTGGGGATAACTGCACAGAGGAACAGTTACTACCTTTAAGAGAAATATGGGAGTAACCTGACCAGAGTGATAGTTACTACCTTCAGCTTGCTGGGCAGACCAGATGATCCATTTGGTCCTTTTCTACCATCGTTTTTGTGTAATACTTTGAGATCTCATCTTTTAAAGGAAAAAAAAATATTTTTGAAAATGTTATTTTAGTGGATGGTGCTGGCATTACCTCTTAAAACTTTGTATTCTTATTTAGAAAATCAAAGCAGTGTAATACCAGAACTGATACTCATTTGTCATGTTACAGAAGTCCATATGACGAGGCTAAACAGGCAAAGTAATGACGAAAACTCAAACAACTTCCATCCACTGGCCTTCCTTATTTGATGATTTTTTTGGCGTCCTTCCTTAGTGAATTATGCTCTCATAACTTATTTGCCACTCCACCTCCTTGTAATTCAGTCTGGAGGTGCTGCTCTTCATTCTAGGCCTGCCCTGGTATTCTGAGCCCAGGAATGCTGAGGTTATAGAGGTGGAAAACTAAGTCTTATTTTAGCGGTTTTCAGTGTTTTGGATCCACCATTGCAAACCATCCTTACACTACCTGTTTGACCTTTTTTCTCCACTATAAAGTTTGCTTGCGGACTGGTTGGCGTGTCCTATGGTGGCAGATACCTCATGCCAGCTCTGAAGAGTTGTATCAGAGCCATAATAGAGAACCCTGTCAAACAAACTTACAACATCTACAATCGTTGGAAGAACTGACTTAGCTCCAAACTGATTTTCCAGCAGTCAAACGCGTGTTGGCATGCGTGTGGAGAAAACTTTCTCCCACAGATTTTCACACCCTTTACGCTCCCCCGGAGATTCTATAAATGTAATGTGGCCTATGGCTACATTAGCTGTAGGATAAGGTTTGCCCCAGTTTGGTTGGCAGAGCTTATGCCTCACTGTGCTCCTCTCCTGGTCTTCTCGTCTTTCCCTGAATGCAGTTATGCTTTCACATAATAAAAGGTTATGCAAATTGCTCTCACTCAAACCAGCTATAAGTGTGCACAGGGTTCCATAGTGGATTTAGCTGAATTGTGGGGAGGAATTAGAAAACAGGGTCACATTTTCCACTTTATGCATGCTTTTTTCAATAAAAAAAAAAGTCTGCTTGCACCCATGGGCAACGTTTAAAGAGCAAGCAGGTTCATACCTTCACTCTGAAAATTAGCTACGAGGTCTGTGAGTAGAAAGTCCCCACGGGTTTTACAGCCGGACTGTCTCTTTGAGACTTGCTTCCATTATCGTGGCAAACCTCCTCAGGTTTTCTAATCCTGTGTGTAATTTCTGAGATGGTGGCAGGGATTCGGAGTGATCAGAAGCTTTCCTCGCTCCACTGTCTCTACTTCTCTCAGTCTTCCCTAGTCTGCAGCCTGGCTGGGGCCCTGCTGTGAGCATCTTTGGGCAGCAGAAGGACGAAAACAGAAGACAAAAAAATGTGCACCCCAAGTGGCAGCATCTGTTTTCATGAGCAAAGCAAATGAACTGCAAATTAAAAGAGAAGAAGCGTGTGGCTTTCCAGCCTTATTAAAGCTAATCAGATCTGAAGTCTTATCCGGGGGATATAATTTACGGCTGGTAGCAGTTGGTGCCAGGCTTTTGGTTTTTTTTTTTTTCTGCGAAAACGGGGATTGTGTGATAAGGGGGGTGAGGAGGGGATGGATTATTGGGGGACATTTCCTCTTTTTCCGCCTAGACGCTGCGTTACGGGTGTGCGCGTTTTCATGACCCAAATGCATGGCCTCTGCCGTGGACTGATCTGATCTGGTTTGCTGCACGTGAAGCACATTGTGTCCTTTGACAGGGACTGCAGGCTGCTGTGCGTTAGTCACTCTTTTGGATTGCTATTGCAGGAAACTGCCTGCTTGGTGGGGGAGGAGAGGGCACAACTCCAAGAATCACATTGAACTTAAATGAGCCCTGGGCCTGATCTTTATAGCTCTGCTGTGCAGAGCCTAGGGTACTCATAGAACTTTAAGAGAGCCTTATGCTAATCTTGACATCATACTCACACTTGGGCAGCAGAGAAAGCAAAAAAACAAACAAAACAAAACAACAAAAACAAAAAAACACCCTTTCTTTTGGCACCTGAATGCAAAAAGAAACAAGAAGACTGTGAGCATTTCATGATCTCTAGTTTCCCTCTTTGGCAGTGAAGTCTGCACATGGTCATGACAACATTCCTTATGTGAATTTCTGTGTAATAAGTACCTCATTAAACATTACAGACTGGTTTTTTTCCATCTAGGAAAGAGGGCCAGAAATGGAGTCAGCTGGTGCCTACAGGCACTAACCAATGGCAGGGCAGCTTTCAAATGCTCAGGGCCGGCTTAGGCGAACTAGGCTGACACTTAGGGCACCAGCGTCAAAGAGCAGCAGCAGTGACTGCAAAAGAATAGGCCCAGAAAGCCACACAGACTCAAAGAGCCAAACACTTTGTCTTCACATTTTTCTTGTGCAAAAAAATAAACAGCCACGGCTTTGTTTATTTTTCTGTTTTAAATTGTATGCATTTTAAGTGGTTTGACTGGCTTTATGTCTATACTTCTGATAAGATCCAAAACACCAAATGGGAACCAGGAAGTGCCAAAAATCAATAATAATACCAACAAGACAAATCCAAAATACAAATATATAAACACAGATCCTATGTGAACAAATAACCACTATCCAACGTTTCAACACGCATCGGCAAGTCAGTCAGTGTGCCCTAGTTGAAACGGACCACCCCGTCTTCTACATCATTTGCGGATTGTAACAGTCTATTTTTAAATTGTTTTTGAATGCATTTAAAAGTAAATCGTAACAATCGTACAATCTGCAAATGATGTAGAAGACCGGGTGGCCCGTTTCAACTAGGGCACACCGACTGACTTGCCAATGCGTGTTCAAACGTTGGATAGTGGCTATTTGTTCGCATAGGATCTGTGTTTATATATTTGTATTTTGGATTTGCCTGGTTGGTATTATTATACTTCTGATAAGACCTGAGTTGCTAGGTTTCAGCTTTCTTATTACCAGGGTATGGGTGGGGCAAGGAACAGGAGGGGAAGGGGAGAGGCTGAACCACTGTGCAGAGAAGAGCTATTCTGCAAGCCAATCCAGCCCCTCCCCTCCTGTTGTTTCCCCTTCCCTTCCTCTCCCCTCCCAGGCAGGGAGTGGGTAAGGCTGAAGCAGAGAGAACTACTCGGCTCCCTAATCCAGCTCCTCTGGTCTTGTCATTCTCCCCCACCACAAGTACTACCTTTTGCCTGGGGGCAGAAAGGGATGGGCTGCAGCTCTCTGGGACTCAGGACTCAGGTGCTGATTAGGGGGAGGGAGGAGAAGGCAAAAGGAGGTAAGGAAGGTGACTTGCCTGGGCAGTACCAGAGGAGGTGAATGTTGCAAAAGGGGATAAATGTTGGGAAGATAAGGAGGGAGTTGCCATACTAAATGGTCCTGTCCTGCGCTTGACTCTGGTTGGCACCATTTTGTAGAGCAAAACTTGACAATGATGCCAGCCTCAGTCTGCCAGCACCATTTTCAATAGTGGCAGCTGCAGGGAAAGAGTGAACAGAGGCTGTTTCTGCTGTCTGAGGACGTTTTCAATAAGGGAGGAGAAGGGGCCATTGGAGAGGTTGGGAGGATCGAGGGAGGATCGAGAGTGGGTGTTTTGTTTAAGGCAGTGATGGCCTTTTTTTTTTTTCTTTTTTTTTAACAAAACAAATGGAAATGAACGTTATTTCATTTATTTTTCTTTCATTTCATTTTTGTTAAACTTTCCCTGCATTTCCGTTGAATGCACATCCCTAATGAAAGTGTGAGCTGGGGGTCAAGGGGCACTCTGGATGAATGGTTTGGGGGACACATAGAGAGGCCAGATAGATACACGGGCATGGTGATTTCATTGGAACTAAAATCCCAGAAACCTTTGTAATCCTATCTCTTCTCAGGTTTATAATCTATTTGAAAGATTCCCACTTTTGCTATATCATTCTGGCCACATTCTCAAAACGTGTGGGAAAGGAAACCAATCAGTTGAGCTTTATAGATCCTCTCACCCCAGGAACGCCTGAGGCCCTATCTTTAATGATGAAGCTGTTTCATTGGGATTCATTAGTATGAGAATATCTCATTAGGAGTCATTAATATACAAACATTTAACTTTGTACAGCACCTTCCTGTCTAAATGAATGCAAATATTCTGAAAACAGCGCTTACCTAGATTCATGCATGAAGCCACTTAAGTGCGGGGCAGTTTACCAAATCTGCTGCCTGAAGGAAGGAGCAATATATTGTTATTATTTCCAGGTTGTACCTGGATCAGCTGTGGTGAAAAGCAACTGCAATTTGGTTAGGAACAAGGCTGTAGAGCCTGATCAGACCCCTTTCGAGCCTTTCGAGGGGCTTCCTCCTTGCTTGAGCAATAGATAACTCCTACTGTAGGAAGGTTTAATGGGTAGAGTATCTGCACGCATGTTCTTCCCTCCTAAAATCCATTGTCCCCCTTCTGCAAGTCCTCTCCCTTTATCCTAAAAAGCAGACAAGCCCCTGAATGACCTCTTGCTTACAGTGTGTGAGATGTGTCATGGCAGCATCCAGAGCTGCAGCCACGCAATCTGGCACCTATGGCCAAGTGAAAAACTGCACCCTCACCCATTACACAATACATGACACCAGGAGCTGGGAGAATCTGTTCAATGTTTGCACAGCAATGCCCATGGCCAGTGCAAGGTGCCCTAGGAAAACTTTACAGCTTTGCACCCCCTACCCCATCACACCCCCCTCACACAATTAAAAATTAGGCATTTATAATATATTTTACATGAAAAAGAACATTCAAAGCACAGCAATCTGAGGTAAAAATATCACTTACAATATGTATATTATATTTACATGCACTGCTGAGGTGCCAGCCAGAAAACCCTGCAAAAAAGGAAGGGATACTTGGAACCTATATGGTAATAGGCCTACTGTAATGCATCTTGGGCATGGGCATGACCCTCAGAGAGCCTCTCAAACAGCAACAACCCTACCTATGAAAGTTAACACTATAAAAATAGGCCTAAAATAGTAATAATCCCCCTATTAGGAAAACAGAACAATCCAAGCTACATAGAAACTACTCACTAATGGAATAACTCACTTCAGTCACACATGCAAAACACTGATAGACCCTCAAAAACAGAATAAAGAACCCATACAGTATAAAAGGAAATCTACAGACAAAAACTGAACTGAAAACCACAACAAGCCAAATTCTATATGCACTGCAACAATGTAAAAAACGGAACAATTGCCATTCCTCATAAAACAAAACCATACCAATAAAAAGAATAATTAAAAACAATTAATGAATAGAATGACATTCAATAATTAAAAACTCATATAAAAATCTTCCAAACACCAATAAAATATCTCGAAACAGGCATATCAAATAACACCCAACAATTAAAATAAGGATTTTAAAAAATTCCCCATTATCCATACCTTGGAACTTTTGATTTCCAGATGCCCTGAAATTGTCATGGATTAGTAAGCAGAATAACTGGGGTAGTTGTGCACACACATGCTCCCTCTCATACACATACATGCTTTATCTCACTCCACCACATACATGCACACATGCTATTTCTCACTTTCCCACACACATACACACATGCTCTCTCTCAATCTCCCACACACATGCTCTCTCACTTTCCCACTCTCCCACACAAAAGCACACATGCTCTCTCACTCTCCCACATACAAGCACACAGTTTCACTCTCACTCTCACTCTCCCACATACAAGCACACATGTTCCTTCTCATTCACTTCCCTTGACTTAGTAGGCAGCAACAGTCTCCTTCTTCAACCCCTGTGGCCAAGGGAACAACTTCCGGCAGGGTGCGCTCCTCCTCCTCCAAAGCAGTGCAGCCCCGCCGAAATCAACAGCATCGTAAGCATTGCCTTAGTAAGTGGAGAAGCAGCGTGGCCCCGCCAGAATCAGCAGCATTTCCAGCGAGGCCACGCTGCTTTTCCACTTACTAAGGCCTCACTGACCACGCTATTGATTTTTACGCTGCTTTTTCTTCTGCTGAGGACCCGCCGGCCACACAGCTCGCCTTGGTGGCTTTTGGTAGCAGCGCCTATGGCTGTGGTCCTGTTGGCCATAGGCACGCTACGGTTCTAGCAGCATTGTAAGATGAAGTCTATTCTCTGGACTTGTACTTTTATCTTTCTGGTTCATACGCATTCAAAGCTCTTTCATATCAGTCATCCTATCATCCCCTTCCCTCCTGTAAGTTTATAGTTATTATCATACAAGGACAGGCAATCCCTCAGTATTTGCTAAAGAGGCTCAGAGTAGGGGTATTTAACCTGAACTAATTATCAGACGATGACAGTGATTCTTGCAGGACTTCTTCAGACAGTGCCAGCATCCAGGATGTATTGTAGGGATTGCCGATGACTCCTCATCAGCAAGCACAACCTGAGCTTGTCCTGGGTTTAGGCCTCCATCCTACAGAACATGGGATATGCCATTCGACTTTGTTTTTGTGGGGAAATTGGAGCTACAAGCCTTTAGAAAGTGGAGCAAAACCAAATCTGACTCAGTCTGCCTGTGTTGACCTGAATGGAAAGTTAAGTTTGTACCGGGGATCCCCTCAGGCTATGCTAATGTTAGGAAGAAGTACGTCCTCAGTCTGTGCCAGCGTCAGGCGAGAAGGGTTCCCCCAGTCTGGGACATGCTCAGAGAGACAGAAGGACTCTGTCTGTCTGTGTTCCTGTCCTTCAGGGAGAAGGAAGAGTTTGAAGGTGGAGATATGGATAGGGGGGGGCTTGGCAATCACAGAGGAGGAATCGATGTGAAAGTACGGTGCAGGAAGGGAGAAAGCAAAAAAAAAAAAAGTAGACAAGCACTGAGGAAACACAAGAGGGATGCAGGAAAAAGAGAGACCCGAGCAGAGCGCAAAGGGAGAAGGCAGCGTAAGAATAGGTGAAGGCTATGCTACGGTGGCTCCAAGCCTGTGTTCTCAAATGGAGATTACAAGGCTCCAACCCAAGGCCAGTGCTGGGTCTCGCCCTAAATTAGCTAAAGCTGGCTGTGTCGTCTCTTTTTTATATTTATTTATCAATCTTAAGAACCGCTTTCCCAGTTTCCAAAGAGAACACCCAAAGCGGTGTATAATATAAAAAAAAACCCCCAAATCACACTAAGAAGGCTGAGGATTTCAACATAACTGGCGGATAAGCTAGCTAGGCGCTGAAGAGCTGAAGAAGCAGATTGCTGAGAGAGCCACATGAACTGGAGATACAACCCAGGGCCAGCGAACGAAGCTTTTCAGAGGACACAACAACCCCTTTGATTTTTTTTTTTTTGGCTTAATCTGAGTGTAGATCCTAGTGACTGAGAAGGACAGTGAGTTTATTATCAACATGTGATGTCTTCTGGTGACCCCCTCCTTACTCCATCTGACCCTTCCTTTCACTGGGCGCTAACAAGGATGACTAATGTTTTCAAGCAGCGGGCCTAGGAAAAACACTGTCCAGATCGTAGGCTTCTTAGTTACAACAAACATAAGCATTAAGCTTCCTCGTTTCATGTTGTTTTTTGCTTTTTTTTTTTTTTTTTTTGCATTTCATTCCTAAGGCGATACTAGGATTTAAAGTTTACTTCTGCTTAGCTACAGCCGCAGTTGTTACTGGAAGTAAATCAGGGTTCTGCCGTGCAGGTCCTGCTCAGAACACCAAGCGGAGAGCGTACAGGTACGGGTCTGGCATAAGT
Source organism: Rhinatrema bivittatum (assembly GCF_901001135.1). NCBI lineage: Eukaryota > Metazoa > Chordata > Amphibia > Gymnophiona > Rhinatrematidae > Rhinatrema > Rhinatrema bivittatum. Next base: position 49,991,907 of record NC_042622.1, on the reverse strand, counting down.
ACAGCACGAACAACTGAAGAGTGAACTTGGGGACTGGGAAGGAGGGCAGAAAGCTTTAACCAGAAAGTTTCGCTCAGACCTAACGCCGCCTGTCTTCTGTGGGATGCAGGCACGTCTGGGTATATGCTATATCTGCATTAAAAAAAAAACCCTTGTCAGGATCTCCTTGGACCTTCTGACATATCCTGAAGATTTGGTCTTGATCAGACTCTAAACACGACGGGGTCCATTTTTAACCACTGGGTGGCCGGCGACGTTAAGCCAGATAAACTCATCCGACCGACTTTGCCGGGATATTCAACAGCACACGCGCCCCGCTCAAAATAACTGGCCATCTATAACTTAGCTGGAAAAGTTTGTCGGGCTAACTTTAAGACAGCTCTCTGGCAGTCGTAAAGTTAGTGTTATCCAGCCAACTTAGCCAGATCATGCCACTGCACCCTAGAACACCCCAGAACTCCCCCCCCCTCCCCCGTGACTTAGCCAGATAAGTTTTTAGTCGGCTAACAACCTTTCCAGCTATACCAAGGTTGGTCAAACCGGTGGGATATTTAAAGCCTGGTTTGTCCAGCTAAATCCGAACTTAGCTGGAATTTAGCCTGACAAATTGCTTCAAATATTGACCTAAAAAATTATTTGAGGGGGGCATACAAACACATACACACACATCCCAAAATGGTGTAGGGTCTGCATCAAATGCTATACAAGATAAGACTTGGGGACATAAACATGTATACTTAGAAGACTAAAACCCTTATTAAATCAGGAACACTTTCGTATAATACTACAAACATTAATATTTGCCAGCACGGACTATTGTAACACACTTTTCCTAGGATTGCCATATACTACTATCAGACCACTGCAAATACTACAGAACTCGGCTGCCAGAATACTTACTGGTAAAGGCAGAAGAGATCATATCACCCAAACACTTGCAGATTTGCACTGGCTCCCAATAGAACAAAGAGTACAATTTAAAACACTATGCACAGTGCATAAACTAATAAATGACGAACAGGCTGACTGGCTAAACACCGCATTACGATTACATGTCCCTCAAAGAAATCTCAGATCGGCCAATAGAGCTCTACTAACCATACCCTCAGTCAAAACAGCAAAGTTGACCCAAGTCAGAGAGAGAGCACTATCCTTGGCAGGACCTTTACTATGGAACACATTACCCCTGGAATTAAGACTAATGAAAGAATTTAAACTCTTCAAAAAAGGCTTAAAAACATGGCTCTTCAAAAAAGCATTTCACAGTGAGGTAACTGAATGACAACACAGAAACAGCTGAACGTCACCAGTAAAAAATGCAGAGTTGCTTAGTTTTATTATTTTTCTCATATTTAAGTATTATATTAGAATGACAGTATAAACATATGATTACGCTAACAATCATAAATGGTAACCACACCCATGCCCCATTTAGAGTATATTATTGAACTATGTAACCGTATAATACTGGAACTTTTTTTGAATAATTTAGAAACCAAACCAAACATATTTGTGCCTAACTGTAAACCGTTGTGATGGTGCACTACTAAACGACGGTATAGAAAAGTTTTTAAATAAATAAATAAATAAATAAATAAATAAATAAATACTTTAGAGGAGAGAAATGATGGTGAAATATGACAGACATTTAAATACCTGAAAGGTCACAGTAATCCACAAGAAGCAAACCTTTTTCTTAGGAAAGGAAGTTGTTGAGCTAGGGAATAGATTTAGGAGCAACACTGGGAAATATTTTTTTCACAGAAAGTGTGGTGGATGCCTGGAATGCACTTCTTCTCCCAGAGGATGTGGTGGAGACATAAACAGCAACAGAATTTTAAAAAAATGAGGAATAAACACAGAGGTTTCCTACTGGTGAGAAGATGGCCATGAAGCACTGGTCTAACCTGCATGAAGCTGCGGTTACAGCCCAAAACAACAGTGCTATGTGCTTCCAAGAATGCATGGGGTAACCTGCTTGGAGCGGCAGCCAAAACCCTAAACAGCAAGGGAACAAGAAGGCTGGAATGCTTTGCATGGAATGACCAAGCTTAGGAATTCTATGAGTATAAGGAAGCCATATTTTTTATAGCAGCCTCACTGGCCTTGGTGGCTGTGGACATTACTGCAGATTTTAATAGAATGTAGAAGGGAGCCTGAGTAGGGGATTATTGCAGAATTTAAGAGGACATGGAAGGGCACTCATGGTATTGGCTTGGATATTGGCTTTGTGGGAGGCAGGAGTGGAGATGGGGTGGCCTGAAAGTGGAAACGATAGAGGCAGGAGTGGAGATGGGGTGGCCTGATAGTGGAAGCGATAGAGGACATCTTCTGGCGAATTTTAGGCATGGTTGGAGTGGATGTGGTGGGCAATGGTAGTGGTGGTAGTAGGATTTAGGAGATTGGTGAGAAAACATGACAGAAGGGGAGTTGATTTCAGATTGCACATGGGAGTTTGTATGCACATTTACCCAAAGTGGAAGAATCTCAATTGGGTAGACTAGATGTGCCATTTTGGTCTTTATCTGTTATCATTTATTATGTTACAATGACATGGTGATATCATAAATCCTTTTCCCTTTGGAAGCTAAGCTAGAAACAGGGGCCATTGCCTTAATACAAGATAAACACTTTATTTAAAAAAGCGTGCCTATGTACAAAATAAAATGCAGTATATTAAAACACATACAAATAAGACAAGTTAGGCATAAGATCAAAAGAAGAAGCGATGGAACCAAGAGATATGTTAATATTTCGAAGCATGACTCAACGGGGAAAGCCTGAATGCTACTTTTTAATGCTGCTCTGTTAGTTAGTACTATTAACCTCTCATTTTATAAACACTTAAATTCACCTCCAAACATTAAAGCTCCCCCCCCCCAATGAGGGGGGGGGCCTAAATCAGGACCTGGTCACTAGAGAAATGTTCAGGGATATCACTTAACCTCTGCTTATGGTTTATTGTTATGAGTTTATTAAGGGCTTCTGGTGATGCCTTTAAGGGAGTGTTATGAAGGAGAACCACTAGGGGAGTCTCTTGGGTGAATATAAGGTGGTGTTGAGAGCTGGGAAACAGGTCTTTTCTTCTTGCTGTGATTTTCCACTGAAGATTTTGACTTCTAGAGTGATTGGGGAGTGGACAGCTCCATAGCTCTTGAGAGGCAACTTGGCTACTCAGTCTAACAAGACAAAGCCATAGGTCTAGAGAATCAATAATAGGTTCCTGGGTGATGTCCAATGGCAACCCAGGAGTATGGACCACAAGAGCTGTAACCTTTAGTGGGCTTGTTAATCCCAAGGGCACACTAACACATTTATTTTCTTCAGTGGATGCTAGCAAATTCCATCCCATGCTTGATTCTTAATCCCTAGGGGGTGGGTGGGATTCTTTTTAGGGGGGTAAGTTCTTGCTTGTGGCCCAGATGATGTTGTGCTGATCTAAGTATGTGTGCAGACTACTGACGCATCTCATGAGGTGAGAGGCTATGAGAAATCAGACAGGACCAGGATCTGGGTGTTAAGAACATAAGAACATGCAGTACTGGGTCAGATCAAGAGTCCATCAAGCACAGCATCCTGTTTCCAACAGTGGCCAATCCAGGCTACAAGTACGACTAAGAATATGCCATATTACTGGTGCCAGTAATAGCAATGGCTATTTTCTAAGTCAACTTTCGGTGCCAGAAGAGTGGGATCTGAAGATTTTGGATGTAATGGCTTTGCAGTCAGAGGGGAAACAAGTATTTTGGCTTTCAGTTCCCTATCCAGTTTGATAAATACTTCCCTTACCTCTGTGCCAGGTCTACTAAACCATCTGTTTGACCATTTAAATATTTTGTGAACTCACAAGGGACTGGTGCTTAGCTTACAAGCAGGCATTAAACACTCTCTCACATGTCCTGAAAGAGAGTTAAACTATTTTGGGGGAATTTTCTTTCATAAGGTCACAACAGTGATAACAGTCAATTATTTCATTTTTCATTGTTGCCTGCATTGGCTGAAGCTGTGAGCCGTAGGAGAGAGAAAGGGGTGACATATGCATCAGCACCGACAAACTCATGGGAGGGAAGATGTCTTAAACTCTCATAAAAATGCATTGGATTTGGTCAGCTCTGTGGGTTGGGCTGTTGCACTGGGCACAGAGACACAGGGAGACTCAGGTTTGAGTCTCTTATTCAGAGCCAACATGTTGGGTGCTTGTGGTGGTGGTGGTAGTAGGATATTGGGGTAGAAAAGGCAGTTGCTGCTATGTTGGTAACCCCTGACAGCACAAGAGGAGCCAAACAAGTTAACTCGGACTGCATGGGAATGCTGCCTGGAAAGGAAGGGTATAAAATTGAAGAAAAATGAGGGACAATAAAATTAAGAGCAATGGAGCATCAAGCAGTGTCAAAGTGTAGAATTGTCAATTTAGTGGCCAAGTCAAGGAGAGTTGGCAGATCTGTGGGAGATAATTACTTTTCTCACTAGAAACCTAAATGGCTGTTTTGCAACTTGCCAATAACATCTGCTGTCTCTAGTTCAGGGCTTCTCAAACCTGTCATATTGGCTCTACAGCCGGACAGGTTTTCAGGATATTTGCAATGAAATACACAGGAGCTAAATCTGCATATACCTGAGCTCCAATGTATGTAAGGTCACCAGGACAGGTCTGGGAAGCCTGGCTCTAGTCCCTTAAAGCAGAAGTGCTTCATACTTACCCAGTTGGTAGATAGTGGGACAATGAGATCATGAAAAAGAGGAAGACCAATACTGACAGCCAATTTTTGGAATGAACAAGGAGAATATACATTATTGCATAATCTTATACAGTCTTTGAAACACTGATCCAGATCTTCTTATTTCTATCACATTATATAAACATAATATATATTTTCTCTCTTTTTTCCCTAAGATCTCACCAGTGCCTCGACAAGAACCAAGAATACCAGAGCAGAGTGAGTACTGTTTTAATCCTAAGAAATGAAAACTTGAATTCAGTGTTTAGTAGACCTCTGTTTTTTGGAGTGAACTTTGAACATCATAATCCTAGGCTTAACCCATTATGTTCCAGTGTCCTATTTAGGGGATAGCATCTTTAAAAAACTTGGGATATAATGGGTTAATGGAGTTTGTATATAGACATGGGGGTGTGTTAGTTATATACTAGGATTTTTGATTCCAGGGGACTGGCACCCCATTAAATTTTTGAGATAAAATGAAATACATCCATCAACGCCTGATTTATTGAATCTTTTAGCAACTGAGAATCAAAAATAAGTATAATAATTTACTGCTACAGCTTGAGATTGTTCGCTAGCTCAAGTGGTAGAGCAACAGGTTTTGGCTAGGAGATGACTGGTCCTCAATCCATTGTTGATGGTAGAAGCAGAAAAGAATCATTATCGTGAGGAGAGTGAATTAGTGTATGGCAATCCTAACAGTGCATGGGACAATCTGATTTCACTTTATAGCAGGCTGGCAGTGCTCTATAAAAACAGAGAATATGTTGGCAGATAAGGAGCATAAGGTCCGTCTAGCCTGCCCCCTTTCATTCCTCGTCCTTCCTATAGAAGGCTGGGTACTGCAAATCCCATTCCCTAGTTGTGATGAACAGAGAAAAAAACCTTATAATTGCATTCGGCTCGGAAATAAGAACTGTGAATGTGGACTTGGCTGTTCAGGTGAATAACTCTGGAATATATGCACTATATATTCTACAAGTGCTCAAGTTCCTGTGGCTGGCAGCTGGGATGCATCTTTGCAGTGCTGACAGAAATCATGGGATGAGCCAACTGGTCGCTTTTTTTTGCCATCCTTTATGTTACTGTCTTATTATGTTACCTCCTTCTTCTTCTTCCCTAATGTCGACATTTCATTTTTGTGCATAGTAAGGTTAATCTCTTTTATGCCCTGCTTTAATAACTGCTAGTGCACAATAGAAAAGCTTCTTCCCTGCTCTTTCCTGCTCCTCTTACTGGTAGTGCTCTTTGATGTAGGATGGTAAAGGAGGCCCAGCCGATTGAGGCAGGGGCCTCATAACTGGGCAGGGGTGCTACAGCCAGCTCGAGGGGGGTAGGGTGGGGAGCATGCGGCCAGTAGGGCTCCCTGGGCTGATTTTAAACTAAGCCAGGAGCCAGTGAGAAAGGGAGAGGCAGCAAGAGCTCAGAAACAATAGGGGCAGGAGAGGGAGTGGTAGCACATTAGCCGATGGGGGGACGAGATAGCAACTCTCCCACCACCTCACAGCACAACAGGGCATGGGTCGGGGGAGGGACTTTGTCACAGCCTTAAGCTAACAGTGGCAGGGCCCTCTCCGGCGCATAGGGGGATGCTTTGGTGTTTAGGGGAGAGGGAAGGTCCAGGCACCAAAGATTACGCATAGGGGGAAGCTTGTGGGGGGGGGGGGGGGGCGCAGGAAGCGGGCCGCTATTAGCCTATTAATTGGCAGAGGCGGATGGATCTTTGCAATGGATGGCACAGACCAAGATGGTGGCCAGTCTGGGGGAGGCCTAATAGAGGCCTGGCATAAATAAATAAGCCTGGCCTGCAAAGACGCCCAGGAGGTTGGTGAGGCGGCAGCACATTGCACGGAGCGGCAGTGGCCATGGCGGCATGCCAGTGGGTGCCACTTTCACGGAGCAGAAGGTTGGAGGGCTACTGCCTCTGGGATAGTGACAGCAAGCGGGGTGGGGGGAGGAATTGCACGAAGTCTTTGCTGGTGGGGTGTAGGCCAGTCTCTTATAAAAAATGTTAAGTAAAGTATTTCTGAATGTTTATGTTTAAGTTCATGCTTGTATGGCTATGGCCATTTTATCCACTCAATAAAAAGCATTTATGGACATTGTATTGTCATTGTTGGCCATGGAGCAGAATCGTGGTGGTGGTGTGGGGGGGGGGATCCCAGGAAGCTAGGGCAGGCCCATGTTAAGAGAGAAATGCATCGTCTCGGATGAGTCAGAGAGAGGACGGGAGCTTATGACTAGCTTTGTGACTATCATTCAGAGTAAGATCTTTCATTCATTCTTTTCTCGCATTTGCCAATTTATTCTGTAACCTGTACCATTCCAAACCCAATCCCCATCACTGTTTCCCCCCAAAAAACATAAGTAGATCTGGGACAAATGCCTACCAAGTACTCACATTTATTTGATCTAGACTCATTTGGCTTCAGACTACTCATTCTCTACCCAGGCAGGGATTTCTGCAAAAGCTAATCGACTTGTCCTTAGCATGGCAATATTCTGGGGATGGCAAAGTTCTGAGGAGTCTGGGGAGATGCATTTCTATTGGAATTTGCTTGTATTTGCTATTTATTTCTATTGCATTTTAACTGTATTTGATTTGAGTTTGATGTTGATTATATTATTATTTCATGTTCTAAGTTGCTTCAGGTCCCTTTGGTGGGAAAAGAGCGGTATATAAGAATTACTCTAAAGACCAAAGCAAAGAATTCATTTAGCTTTTCTGCCAAGGCCTTATCTCTCTGAGTGCCCCTTTTATCCCCTGGTTGTCTAATAGCCCAACTGACTCTTTCACAATTTTCTTATTTTTAATGGACTTAAAAAGGATTTTATTATTAGCTGTTGCCTCTTTGGCAAATCTCTCTTCAAATTTTCTCTAGGCCTGTTTTATTACGGTTTTGCCAGTGCTTTGGAGAATTAAAAGTGAGGAGTCAGCGTTTGACTTAGTGTGGAATAAGATGATGGAAAACCTTTTTGTTTAGAAGAATAATAATAATTTGTGATAGCCAATAATTTGTTAAATTATAACTGTGTGATGCAACTATGCACTTACAGTAGAACATTATGGGAGAAATTTTAAATACCCAAAACCAGTTGAAGGGAAGATATGAAAGAGGTTCCTATAAGTCCTCAGTTGAGAAAAGCCTGAATGACACTGTGAGCCATTGCTTTTATGGCCCTCAGGAGTATTTGGTAGTAGAAGGCCAAATAGGAACAGCTCCTGTGCCCCATCTTGCAAACTTCATCCTTCTTTGCTGCTCAATACATATTTAAGTCTGACTGCTCCAACCCTTTGTTTTTCAAATGAACTCCATTAGCATCAATCAGCAAGTCAGAAATATTTTGGCAGTTAGCTGGGTGTTGCTGATATTTCCTAAGGCTAAAAATCTGCTTTGCTGTTAATGTATTTAGTGCTGTTGTCTGGTACAAGTGTCTCAGTGTCAGCGCTTCCTATTGCCATGAGGCAGAGCAGGGTGTGATTCCCAGGTCAAATGTCCGCTCCCTGTATCAGCTGGAGCAAAGGATGCTATGGAGGCATAACGGTAGGTTAATAATAACTTTGCTATTATTAATCTACCATTTTATGTTAATTTTATTTTATCATTGTATCATATTTTGTTATTTTATGTTTTGTTTTTGTTATGTATTTTTTACTCTGTTTTGATATTGCTTTTAGTTGACTGTTTTAACCATTATGTATGTTTTTTTTTACTATGCCCATCGTGTAGACCTTTTTAGAGTTAGGCGATTCATAAATTTAATAAAATGTAAATGTAAAAATGTTCACAGCTTCTGGGGGTGGGAAAGGGAGGGGATTCTCGGTCATTGTGCAATGGTAACACCTAGTGGGCAGAATTAGGGTCCATGTCAGCCAGTGTCCCCTCCCGAGAAGGGCACAGAAAATGTGAGAGGGTCCATTTGGGAGTACAGTGCTAGTCTCTCAGTAGGGTTCACTAAATGATGGGTCAAGCAGATGGCATAGTGGACCCAGACGCAGAAGCAAGGTATTTTTTTTCCTGAGCTGGACAGGGGCTCCCCTCTAAAAGCCCCTTCTGACTGCCCTTCCAATTTTGTCTCCATAGCTCACCCAGTTAGATAAAGTAAGAACTCACTCCAAAACATATTCAACCAAATAACTTTTTATTTTCTGGGGTTACCAGCAGTCAAGATTTACAAAATTAGTTTTAAAGTGCACTGATTCAACCTGGAGTTGATAGGCTTCCACAGCCAGGCTGCAGCAGCACCAGTATTGAGACAGAACAACTTCTTACTCAAAACGTCAACATTACAAACTGTAACCGTCAGAAGATGCAGACTACTTTTCCCTTTGTTTCTCCTTGAATTCCTCCCACCAAACACCAGGGAGCATATTAGTTTCAGTTGGTTTCCAGAAGACCATGCTCCCTTCACAGCAGCCAATTTCTCTTATCCCCTCAACATCTTCCAATAAAGAACTCTCCTTGAGGACTTGATAGAGTTCTCCGGATTCTCCTCCTCAAGTCTCTTTCAATCTCCTCTCATCAAGGTCCTCTACAACAGTGGGACCGAAGGTATTTCCTTCTTCCTCCAGTCTAGTTATTTCCCTGTGAGGAGAGAGACCTTCATGTCACAAGCCTTTCCCCTTGAAGAGAGGCAGTGCATGCAAATCTCTCATGCAATTCATTGTGGATATCCTGAAAACCTATCCTGTTTGTGGCTCTCGAGTACTGGAGTTGGCCACCCTGCCTTAGTTTTTTCTTCTTCCTGCCTCCTCTCCATTTTAGAAACGTATTCAGGCTTCTCTGGTGGAGATCATGTAGTTGGGAGGTTGCCCCATGACTGGAAAGCCTAGGACCATGAGGGCTATATACTTTAAAACAACCCTTTTTGCTCTGTGGAGCTCTGTTGTGAACTGCCGACGGAGAGGTATGCATTCATTTCCTGGCTCAGACTCCTGCTCTCTGGGCTACCCAGGGGCTGGGAGTGCTGCTGAAGTGGCCCTCACAGCCCCTGAGGTGGACAAAGAGACGCTGTCTGCCTTTCCTGGTATTATGTAGTAGATCAAAGTATGATATTGGAAATGTCTCTTGAGGAAGCTGCCTCACTGTCTCTTGTCTGCAGGGGCCTCTTCAAGACTCGGCCCACCTAGAAAATGGTATTGTTAGACAACACTGGATGTGATCCACTACCACTATTAAGCATGCATTTATAGAGCTACAAGATGTATGCATTGCTGTACAGACATATATAGAAAAGACAGTCCCTGCTCCGTGGAGCTCACAGTCTGGTCAAGACACACAGGCAGACCAAAACAATTTAAGGAATTTCATTATTATAAAAAATTTCTCTCGAATTGTTATTGTAGTTTGTTATTGGTAAATGAAAATGAAGAGACTTATACACCACCCCCCCCCCCCCCAAAAAAAAAACAAAAAAAAAAAACAACAAGGTCATGGTCAGTTTTAGGATTTAAAAGCTACCTATAAAAGGAGGGATTTTAGGCCAAATTTTGGGCCACTTTTTAATTGAACACATGTTCTCTGCTGCCTTCTAAAAGCCTATTTAAGAAAAACTAGTTCCTTCCCTCTCTCTATGACCTACACCCATCTGCTGGTAAGCAAGACAGCTTCACATTTCAAAGATTGCTTTAAATACCTTAGCAAATGAGAGAATAATCTACAATCATGAACAAAATCTGTAAAATACAAGTGTAGGCAGAATAATTATAAAAGCCATGCACTTGTTCTCTTAAAACAGATAGTTAGGTCCAGTGTTGATTCTCCAGGCTTAAGGTTTCAAGCAGTCTAGCTGGGATTACAGATCACTGTTCTGATTGGATAAAGGCAGGGCTTAATTTGTGGGGGAAGGGGGTGGAGCAAGGTTCTGGCACTTTTTTTCAGGCTTAAGCGACAGACAGGTCGATACTGTAACATGCGGTTGAATATTTCCCGTCTATAACGTGCTGTGAGCGCACAATTCGGACGCGTAAGGCAATCCAGCGATACAGTCTCCAGTTTCACGCGTCCTTAGCGCTTCTTAAAACAGACGCATAACCCTTTCCGCACGCAGCATGTATATGATATGTAAATGAACGAATTAGCTGTATAATGAAGGAATTAGCTATTCCCCTCCGATACTGTGACGCGCGCTCAGATTATCTCCTTTGTAACCCGCTATTTTGCCGCGTCCTTAACCTGTTAGTTTACCGCCTACCCTCTACTTGGTGTTAGTGTGGTGTTCGAAAATTAAAACGGGAATAAAGTGTAAAAAATGGGAGTAAAACCAAAGGGAGTAAAGTGTAAAAAACCATGGACGACCTCCATATTAACATTGCAGCGTAAGTTGTTTATATATATGTATAAATACCTGTCACTTTCCTGTCACTTTCCAAATCCTCCAGGCGTGCGGTCATCGAGGTGGCGGCGGGAGCCGGCGGGCGGATGGGCGCCCGTTCATCCAGGCGGCGACGGCGGTGGGAGCCAGCGGGCGGGTGGGCGCGTGTTCGATCCAGGCCGCGGCCGGAGCGGGCGTGCATTCATCCAGGCAGAGGGAGCCGGCGGCGAAACGGCCTCCGGAGGCTGCCTTCGCTGCTGGCTCCCTCTGCCTGGATGAATGCACGGCCCCCGCCGGCAGTGAATGAATGCCCGTGCAATTTCGGCGCTCAAGGCGTGAGTCACGACATGTGACTGCCTTGAGCGCCGAAATTGCACGGGCATTCATTCACTGCCGGCGGGGGCCGTGCATTCATCCAGGCAGAGGGAGCCAGCGGCGAAAGCGCGGCCGCCGGCTCCCTCTGCCTCCACTTCCTGGTGCCTGTCATTTCAAATGTCATTTGAAATGACAGGCACCAGCGCACCCAGGATACTGTATAGGCGCTGTATTAGCGCCTATACAGTAAAATGGGTTGCGCGGGCCTAACGCTTGCCTAACGCTTCGCAGCCGCGGCATGCATTTGCATGCAATTTGAAGAGAGTATCAAGCGGTAGGTGAAGAGAACTGTGCGTGCGGGGAACAAGGGTGCGCTCGGCACTGCCGCACTGTTTCTACCGCGGCCTTAGAGTATCGATCTGAGAGCTGGCAGGGGCTCCAGCCCCTCCCTCCCAGATAATCTACAGGGAGGAGAAGAGGAGGGGTGAGCCTGGCACACTCTGCTCCCTAATCCAGCCCCTCCCTCCCAGACAGAGCTGACAGAGCTCCAGCCCCTCCCTCCCAGATAATCTACAGGGAGGAGAAGAGGAGGGGGTGAGCCTGGCACACTCTGCTCCCTAATCCAGCCCCTCCCCTCCTCCCACCTCTCCTGTGTTGCAGGGAACAGAAGGAGAAGGAATGAGATTGCAGCAGACTCTGCAGAGCAAAGAACAGACATAAAAAAAGGGTTTGGAATTAGCACCAGTTTGAAACTTGTGAGCAGGAGTGCCAGTTGTCAAGGCTTCAACCCTGGCCCTGATGAATGGCACTTCTGCTCACAGCTTTCAAACTTCTGCTAATTCATCCCCTTTTCGAGTCCATTAGTGAGGGTTTAATTTCTGGCCGGAAAACCCAGAACGGCATTCTGCCACCCTTTTTGTGAGACCCAAGAAAGCGGAGCAGAGCCGGCAGCGTATATCAGCTCTGGCTCTCCTGAAGAATCAGAACAGAACCAGTAGTTGCATAGATCATTTATGGCCCCATAGCTCCTTGGAGGAAGCAGAAAAGAAAGAGATTATGTGTGTGTGTGTGTGTGTGTGTGTCTGTGTGTGTGTGTGTGTATGTGTGTCTGTGTGTATATGTGTGGGTGTGTGTGTCTGTGTGTGTGTGTGTCTGTGTATGTGTGTGTGTGTGTGTCTGTGTCTGTGTGTATGTATGTGTGTGTGTGTCCAAGTAAAAAACTGCACCCTCACCCATTACACAATACATGACACCACGGGTTGAGAGACTTTGTTAAATGTTTGTACAGCAATGCCCATGGCCAGTGCAAGGGTATTAGGTCCCTAGGAAAACTTTGCAGCCTTGCACCCCCTACCCCATCACACCCTCCTCACACACAATTAAAAATGATATTCATAATAACAGATTTTACATGAAAAAGAACATTCAAAGCACAGTCTTCCGAGGTAAAAATATCACTTGCAATATGTATATTATATTTACATGCACTGCTGAGGCGCCAACCAGAAAACCCTGCCCAAAAGCACGATTTAGTTGGAACTCATACGGTATTAGGCCTATTGTAAAGCATCTCGGGCATGGGCATGACCCTTAGAGAGCTACAAAAAAACAGAATTACAATGCAATAAACTTTCTGTATCAAAACAGCACTAACTGCCAGCACTCAGACAGCAACAACTCTTACCTATGAAAGTTAACACTACAAATATTACACCAGGCCTAAAACACCCCCTATTAGGAAAAATATTACACCAGGCCTAAAACACCCCCTATTAGGAAAACAGAACAAGCCAAGCTGCTATAGATCCCTACATATAAACTACACACTATTGGAATACCTTACTCAGTCACACATGCAAAACACAGATAGACCTCAAATACAGAATAAAGAGACCATAAAGTATGAATAGAAATGTAGAGGCAAAAACGGAACTGGAAACCGCAACAAGCCAAATTCTGTATGCACTCCAACAATGTAAAAAACAGAAACATTACCATTCCTCATAAAACAAAATTAGTAAACCCATACCAATAAAAAGAATAATTCAAAACTAATGAACAGAACAGCATTCAGTAATTAAAAACTCACATTACAATTTTCCAAACATCAATAAAACAATTAAATAAATAAATAATACCCAATAACTAGAACTAATAAGGATTTTAAAAAATCACCCATTATCCGTATCTGGGAACTTTTGATTTCCAGAATCCCTAAAATTGTCATGATTAGCAGGCAGAGAGGAAGTGAGGTCAATCTCCCACACATAATGCCCGCTCTCTCTGTCTCCCACATATATGCTCTGTCTCTCACTCTCTCACATAGTTTTGCTCCCCTCCCCCCCCACTCCCCAGCACTCTTGGTCCACTCTCCTCTCCGACACCCCACTCCCCAGGAGTCTTAATCCCCAGGCACCTCTACTCACCCAGACCCCCCCCCCCCCCACTCCCCAGCAGTGTTGCTTTCCAGATGCCTCTCCCATCCCAGAAACCCCACTCCCCAGCAGTCTTGCTCAACAGCCTCCTTTCCACTCCCAGCCCCCCTACTCCCCATAAATCTTGTTCCCCAATCCCCAGCAATCTTGCTGCCCTCCCACACCTCTCCCACAATCCCCTCATTCACTGCAGGTGGCAAGTGCATGATTTCCTGAACGCTGCTCACCCCCATGGAGTGCTATCGCAATCCCCTCATTCACCCTCTCTGCTGCTGAAGAAAGGAAGGATCACAGCCTTGCAGCGCGGGCTGCTTCCTCCACCTGATGATGTCATTCAGGCCCAACAGCTGTGAGGGAGGAAGCAGCCCGTGCTGCAAGGCTGTGATCCTTCCTTTCTTCATCAGCAGAGAGGGTGAATGAGGGGATCGCGATAACACCCCATGGGGGTGAGCAGCGTTCAGGAAATCATGCATCGTCCCAATGCCGCCAGTGAGGCTTCTTCCGTTTTTGGCTACACCTCGATTCCAATGCCTATGAGTTGAAAAGCAGCGTGGCTCCACCAGAATCATCAGCATGGCCAGTAGGCCACTCTGCTTTTCCCCTTTACTGAGGCCCATCATGGCGGCGGCGCTATGGTGCCTTTCGATAGTGGCGCCTATAGCCATGACCGTATTGGCCATATGCACCCTACGGCTCTAGTGTGTGTGTGTGAGAGAGAGTTCACATCTGGCCCTGGTCCTGCCCATCTCTCCACCCCTCATCAGTTCCACTTCCATTTTGTCTACAAATTAAAGCCTGGATAAAGGAGCAAGAAATCAGGCCACCATCCTATAAACAGTCCACATAAGACAAGCAGAAAGTGGGGTGGGTGGGACTCAAAGTCATGCCCATAGTTTGCACAAAAGAGGCACGTTCTCAGCACCAAATACACAAACCAGTGGCGTAAATACCAGCCAAGCAGTTCCCCTGCACTGCAGAAGGGGCGCACCAATGGCGTAAATACCACCCAAGCAGTTCCCCTGCACTGCAGAAGGGGCACACCAATGGCGTAAATACCACCCAAGCAGTTCCCCTGCACTGCAGAAGGGGCGCACCAGTGGCGTAAATACCTCCCAAGCAGTTCCCCTGCACTGCAGAAGGGGCGCAGTTAAGAAGGGGATTGGTGACCCGTGGACCATACAGTGGTGGGAGGCAGCAAATAAGAGAGGTGAATGGATGTCAAAAGTAGCCCGTGCCGACAGGCTTTGTGGCAGCCTGGCCCTTGCTCCCACAAAGCTTCCCCTTCCCTAGAAAATCTGTGCAAAGGGTGGAGCTGCTGCAGGGCTGGCCAGAGCGCGTTGAATGAGAGACCCCCCCCCCCCCCCGGGCTGGATTTTCATGTCTCTGCTCTAAACCTACTAGTGCCATAGCCCGGCCCCATGGCCTTCACGATGAGGTGAGATGAAGACCCGGGAAGGGCTCTGTGGGCTCAGGTGAATACGAGGGAGATGTCACGGCACAGGGAGAAGCTGGAGATAAATGACATGGATGGGGAGGGGAGCTGAAGTGAAAAGAGATAGAAAGGGCCATGGGGGGAGAGGGGCAGCACCAAGTAGGGGAGAGCACACCACTCAAGAAGGGGTCATGGGAGGGGAGGAAAAGCACCTGGGAGGGGACTAAGAAGGGGGGAGATCAGGGGGAAGAGGGTAGGAGACAAAACGCCTGAGGATGGATCATGGTGGTGGTGGTGGTGGGGAGTGGGGAGTGGGGGGCAGGAGGGAGAGCTCCTGGGATCTAGAGCCCCCTCCCAAGTTTCTGCCCTGGGCTCCATTATGTATAAAACCAGCCCTGACCACAAGTAGTGGCCAGGGGCAGGATGGGAGCTGGAGGGAGGGGACGTAAGTGGGGCCACGGGGCTCCGAGAACTGTGACTATCAGAATCTTACTTCACTGTCTGTGAGAAGAAAGGGCCTGGTGCACATCCCTGTGGATATTTGTGGTTTTCCGGGACCTGTGATGCCGTGTACCGAGTTTTATGCTTTGTATTTCTGTGCTGTGGAAGGGTGGACGTTACACTCCTGTGGGTAGGGTTTCCAAACGAGCTGGTTGTGTGCCTGCCATGACAGGAATGAACCTCCCTTGTAAGCCAGGGTGGGCTGGGTATGATCTCAGTCTCTCGAATTCGCTGCCAGTGCTCTCCTTAACATTTGCACGATGCTGAAGAGCTTCCATCTGGAGCTCACAGGGTATAATATGTACAGTGCAGGCAAAGCAACGTATTAAAGTGCGTTTGGAAGTTCTTTGTAATCAAGCTGGTGGCAGCCTATACACTTGGGACTACTTCAACATCTTTCCGCAGCGTTTTCTTGGTTTCTGATTTTACGTCTTGGTATTTAATGATCTTCTGTCTCTAGGCGCTGTCAGTTCTATTAGCAATGAGGAAAGGGACCCAGCCCATTTTCCCCACTCCCAGATCTTCACAACAGACCACTGTATCCCCCCTGTTCCCCTCCCTCCCGCTCTGAGGCCCAACTGCAAAATGTATGCTTGAGGAGGCTCAGTATTTGAACGCATGCCGCTGACACAGATCAAGTCAGCAATAAGCAAACGCTGGAGGCAAAAGTGTAAAACCAATAGATTCACCGTAAAACCAGTTATCTGCTGAGGCAGACACAAATGTTAACTAGTCAGACAAGCGCAAATCCTGATAACTTAGCTGAAAGCACTCCAAGTTGATACGGAGCGAGCTCTGTTGAACTGATGCGTCCAATGTGTTTATTTTAGGCCTCGCATCGAAGGCTAACAGAATTAAATAATAAAATGCCCACACACCTTAGACCCTTAATTTGCAGAACAAAAGCAAACTGTCAGCACAGACCATGCCAGGAATAAGTAGACACTTGGAGCCAAAAGTTAAACAACAACAAAAAAAATTCCAATAAATTCCACTATAAAACCACGATGTGGGCACGAATGTTAAACAGTTAGCAGGTCTGCATTTAAGATTATGGGGTCCATAGGACTTGGAGTAAGGACATTTTTGCCCCCCAAATTCAAAGAGCAGCAGGGGGAGTTACAGTATTTGTGTACCTTCATAATTTAAGAACATAAGGATCCATCAAGCCCAGCATCCTGTTTCCAACAGAGGCCAAACCAGGCCACAAGAACCTGGCAATTACCCAAACACTAAGTAGATCCCATGCTACTGATGCAATTAATAGCAGTGGCTATTCCCTAAGTAAACTTGGTTAATAGCCGTTAATGGACTTCTCCTCCAAGAACTTATCCAAACCTTTTTTGAATCCAGCTACTCTAACTGCACTAACCACATCCTCTAGCAACAAATTCCAGAGCTTTATTGAGTGAAAAAGAATTTTCTCCGATTAGTCTTAAATGTGCTACTTGCTAACTTCATGGAATGCCCCCTAGTCCTTCTATTATTTGAAAGTGAAAATAACCGATTCACATCTACTCGTTCAAGACCTCTCATGATCTTAAAGACCTATCTATTTTGCTTACTCCAAATCCAGCCCTGCCAATTAGGTCAAGCAGGATGTATCCTGATGAGAAACAGCTGAACACAAATAAGTAGAGAGCACTCCCCAGAGATGAATGAAGATAATAAAAAATGCTGAGAAGAAACAGTGTTTATTGTGACATAAAGATACTGGCAGACTCACAGGCAGTGATGCATCCAGGTGAGCCTGTTCCCCATATCTGTGACTTACGGCCTCATGCATCAAAGGGGTTTTCCCCATTTTGGAGTCCATTTAGTAACTTGAGCTGTTTACTGTGGCTCCCATTATTGGCTTATTGAATGGGGCTTATTCACGAATAACGAGCATTACCATGTGTTGGAAGTTAGTAAATAGACCCCTTTGTCAATGGGAATAGTGCTTAGTCAATCATAGAATACTTAGTGTAGACCTTGAAGTTAAAAATCCATTTTTTGTGTTACTAAGTTTGGTATTCATGTTAGTACGAAATTTTACAATTCAACCAATAATAAATACTTCAGCTATAGCAATTCCAGTCTTTCCTGGGAGGCGTTAGCGGTTTGTGACAGTGAAGCCCTGTGCCATCTCTCTTGGTATATGCCTGTTCCCCAACACAGCGGCTTTCCTTCTCATCTCCTAGCAGCTGTCAGAGATCTGTCTTGCTTTGCTGAAGTCATGTCATGTCAAACAACATCATAATTGGAACTTAAGTACTGGTTTTTCTCCATTATGTCACCACTCCAAGCCTGACTAAGCTACACAACTGATCAGGAGCAGATACGAATCAATAGTAATTTGATTTTATGTAGCTGCATACAGGCAGGCAATATTCCAAGCTTCTTAATGATTACACCACTTGTTAGGATATATATGTGCCGCCATATCTGGGGTGCATGGCCTGGTGGTCAAATTGGACTGCATGATAGCTTATGAAAGGGAAAGTAGATCAGCAATGCTATTATTGCAGTGGTCTGTATTTAAGAAATACGGACTGATGATCATCAAGGGGGCGATTTTCAACCTCCTCATTTAGAAGTAAGCCTGTGTGTACTTTGTGCCTGCAGACCTTGCACCTGCTTTTCAAAGAGTACTTTGTATCTGTGTTCTGTGAGGGTGAAATTTCAACGTGAAATAGGCATGCATAGGTTAGGGTTACCAAGCGACCTCAGAATTTTCAGGGCAGGCTGATTCAGTCCTGGTTTTACCCCATTGCATGCAGGACTACAATAGTGAAGTCAGAACTACAAGTCCCTGCATGCAATGGGGTAAAACCAGGACTGGCTCGACCTGCCCTAAAAATATGGAGCCATTTGGCAACCCTAGCATAGATTGGAAAATCCAATCCACATGTGCTATTTTCCTCCCGCTCTGCCCAGTGCACCTCTGGGGAGGTGCACTGGAAGCAGGATTGAAGGAAGGAAATTTTCAATCTATCCAGGAAAATTGCTGTTTTCCTGGGAAAATGCCTCTGAAAACTGCCCTCAAACATGAAGAATGCTTGTTATAAGATTGCCATAGCAAATTTAGGACAAGATTTACATTTTGGGACACAACTTACTTCAGTCAATCATGCCAAGCTTTGTCATGAAAAGACCTTTTGTATAAAGCAGGACCCTTGTATTTTTATCCCATTACAGGTGAGCAAACTAAGGCACAGACAAAGGTCATTCTCCCAAGATCAAGTTAGCTGCAGAATGGGGATTGGAACTCATGAGTTCCAAGAGCTTTTTTTTTTTTTTTTGTGACTCAGTGTTATTCTGTAATTGTTAGAGCCTATCTAGGGCTAGAACAAGCTATAAAAAGAAATAAATCCTCATGAAGCTTTATCACCCATGATACTATTGAATCTTTTATTGGAATACAGAACTTTGAATGCCATTCACAGTGATGTAATGGCTCCCAGCCGTTAACTTACAAAAATGTGCTTTTATACTATCCTAATGGACCAGGCAGAAAGTGGCATGGGCTGGTATTAATAATCTTTTGTCTTTTGTCAGAAGCAGAAAGCCTCATTGCTTCTGTGGAATCTGTTCCAGATCAGGATTGCGGGAGGGGGGTGAGGGAGAATTAATAAAGGAACTGTTTTGGATACGTCTCTCCCTTTGGATTAGGTCTGCTGTCCTTGTGACAACATCAAGAATCCTGTTTGGAAATTTAGAAAAGGAATAAAAACAGGAACCAGATCTGCCAGATGTGGTGTGTGTATCCTTCAATGCGCACATCTGCAAGCTGCATTTTAAGGTTCTGAATGCAGAGCACACCGCTTCCAGGGGACCAAAACAAATTCCTCTCAGCTATATTTTTTTCTACAGCTGGTGAGGGTGGAAGCTTGACTACTAGTGGTTACTCTGATACTTTCAGGGGCATTTCTAGTTTGTTTTTCAGGGAAGGATATGTATGGCTGGTAGGGAGGGTATGACTTTGAGAGCTTTAATAGAAAATCTTTTGTTCCCAAATACAAATTGAGCCCTATTTAGATGCTGCTGGTCCAGGCCTGTTTCCCATATGGAGATGAGAACAGTACTATAAAAGTAGAATCAAAGTAAAGAAATAGGACCCTAATCTCTGTATTTTATAATAGTCTCATTTACTCTTGAGCTAGTGAGATTTACTAAATTCATGTATGTGTGCGTGTGTGTGTGTGTGTGTGTGTGTGTGTGCGTGTAGACCTGCACCCAGCTTTTGGCTTGTATCCATTAAATTATTATTTATATATTTCTTCATTTAAAAATATTTCCAGGCCACATTCCTAGGCTGTCCATATGTATATTGTACATAATACTCTATGCTTAGGGCCAGGGACACAAGAACACTTAGACTCAGTAACTGACGTAAGAAAAAAGGAAAACAAAAAAGGGAGAAAAGACCTCATATGCCTACCATCCCGGCTGAAGTTTTTGTTAATTAAAGACCTTATGTTATATTCTAACAAGCCGTTAAGCCCATTAAAACGGGCTACATTACATTTTTTTTTCAGTCCATTTTCTAACACAGCACCCTTCTACACTTTTTCTCCCTCTCTCCCCCTTCCCCTCCTTCACTCCTCCCCTTCCCCTCCTTCACTCCTCCCCTTTCCTCCACTCAGTCTTACTCACCCTGTCTCCCGCTGCCTCCTTCCCCTCACTCTCACTCCTTCCCCTTCCCTCAGTCACTCCCACCTCTCTCCCCTTCCCTCAGTCACTCCCCACCCTCTCTCAATCCCATCCCCTCCCCCTCAGCCCTCCTCCACTCCCTTTTTCTCTGCTCCACAACTTCTTACCCTTCCACTTACTCACATCCCTGTCTATCAGCTCTCCCTCATTCTCCCTCTCCCCCTTCCACTTACTCACATCCCTGTCTCTCACCTCTCCCTCATTCTCCCTCTCCCCTCACTCCCTACCTCCCTCCCACACACTCACCCACTCCTCCCTCCCTCTCACTCAGTCCCTCCCTCCCTCCCTCTCACTCCCTCCCTCCCTCGCACTCAGTCTGTCCCTCCCTCTCTCTCTCTCCTCCCTCCCTCGCTACTGGCCGCCGCCGCTGCCACCCGACGCCGCCGCCGCTGCTGCCACCCGACGCCGCCGCCGCTGCCACCCGATGCTGCTGCCACTCGACGCCGCCATGTTTTTTTTTTTCTGGCAGAGACCGACGTGCTCGCCCGCACATGCGCAGTAGAGCTGGTCTCTACTGCGCATTTGCGGCACGTCGGTCAACCTTCAATTATTAGGTTGATGATGATAGATATTTCTCAGTTTTGCTTATATCTCACTAAATGCTAACTTTTGGAAGAGGGATGTGGTGTGCTTAACAACAACACAATAAAACAGGGAGATCCCTCATATATAATTGCAGGTTTTGGCTAATGCATATGAATGAGTGCCCAGGGTTGGGCACAGTAGGGAATTAATTGCTCTCTGGTATAACAAAGTCCATTCTTTAAGTGAGTTAGGAGTTTATAGCACAGAAAAAAAAAGGGGGGTTTAGATTTGTAAATGGAAGTAGCTCTTATCACAGGGGACAGCGCCTCCTAGAGGTGGAACATTATGTGTCTATACATTCATACACAGTATATAGGCTCTACCTTCTCTGAATATAATGGACAGAAGCCAAAACACACAAAAGCAGGGCTTAGGTATATATCCATTACAAAAGACTTGTACTAGATGAGTTCGAATCAATGCACCATCTACTTAAAGCAGAGTACAACACAAGCCACGACGAGAAAAAGAGAGTTTATATATTTCATGGGCACTTTTGCTCTGTTGCTTCTTTCAAGCGATGGTAGAATACTGAGAAGGCAAGTGATAACCGGATAGGAAAGCTGAATAATCTGTGTACCTGTACAGCTTACGTTAATCATTAATCGCATCCCTGCACAGATTTATCTGTCTTTATTTGATATAGGACTGTAGGAAAGCAAAACAATAATCATCCTGACTGCCATGCTGCAATTGGGACTTTTTTACAGATCTTTTTTCACAAGAAGCCATGTTAAGCATTCAGAGCTGCAGTGTGGTTGTGCCTCCTCCACTGCATCTTGCTCCTCCTCGGATCCCCCCCTGATCCACTCAGACTGGTTTAACCAGCCCCTGAGGTGGGGAAAGCCTGGCCCTGTATTCTGGTAGTCTGAGTTCAAACATGCTCGGGGGTTGCACTCTCAAGCAAGGATTCAGGTGGGATGGGCCTTGAATGAATCGGGGCAGACTGTCCTCAGCATTCATCCTAGTCCCTCACCCAGGCTAGTTAATTTATATCCCACTGTTAGGACATTGGTTAGTATGCAGGGTCTAAGACAGTGGTTTCTAATTCTGACCTATTGACCCCACAGCCGGTTGGGTTTTCAGGATGCCCACGATGGATATGCATGAGATAATATTCACATACACTGGAGACCAGGTATGTACAAAACAACCTCATGCATACGCATTCTGGATAATCCGTGTGCTAAGAGCCTCAGCCTCTGAGGAAGCTGTGCGACAGCCCCGATTACTTGTCTTCTCTGTTCTCTGAGAGATGTCTGTGAGTGGATCCTGCAGACTATCGGGCTGATTCAGTAAAGTCCGCGGGAGAGCGGACGAACGCCCGCTCTCCCGGCGTGCGCACAGGCCACTTGCCTGTGCGCGCGATTCTATATTTAAATTAGGTGGTGCGGTAGAAATGGGCAAAAGGAGGCGCTAGGGACACTAGCGCGTCCCTAGAGCTCCTTTTGACCCGGAGCGGCGGCTGTCAGCGGGTTTGACAGCCGACACTCAATTTTGCCGGCGTCGGTTCTCGAGCCCGCTGACAGCCACGGGCTCGGAAACCGGATGCCGGCAAAATTGAGCGTCCGGTTTTCGGCCCGACAGCCGCTGGCACATTTAAAAAAAATTTTTTAATTACTTTTTTTACCCTTCGGGACCTCCGACTTAATATCACCATGATATTAAGTCGGAGGGTGCACAGAAAAGCAGTTTTTACTGCTTACTGTCTCTGCTGCTTACTGAGCAGCAGAGACAATTGGAGAGCAGTGGGGTGAAGACATCTCTGATTGGTCGCTGTTCCCTTTCATTGCTCAGCCAAGAGAAGAATTAACATTTGTATGTTTTCTTATTCCTTTCCTCACTCTTTGATGTAACTTGATTCTTATAATCTAAACTTTTCTTATAATGATGCTTACTGGAATGAGTGCTGTAACATTGCTTAGGCTAATGCTGGCCACTGCTTTGAGGTGACTGACATGACAGGGATCACTGCCGAGGCTCTGGGACGGGTTAAAGCTCCAGGCACAGAGATGAGATTTTACAAAAAGCTCTGCCTCTGCCCTGCTTGGGGTGAGTTCCTAAGGTGGCTGACTGCCAAACAGGGCAGCGGTGAGAGGACTTTTTTATCTCCCTATCCGTGTGCAGAACAAGCTCTGGCTGTATGCTTTCGCTTCCCTTGCCTTGGCAGATTAGAATCAGTTTGTCAATAGCCTAGTCAGGAGTAGTGTTCCATGAGGAGGAAACGCGAAGGCCCTAGCCTCAGCTCCTGTTCCAGGCAGGTGAGTCGGAGAAGGAGAGCGTGGGGATTAACAGATACAATATGCACCTTTCAACTCTAGGACCTACTTGAGGTGCCAAGGGAAACGAGTTTGCTGGTCTCAGCGTAGTCCTCGGTGCAGTAGGATAGGAATCTACCACAGTACAAAGACCACCACATGTGATCTGACACAAGGGGAAGTCCGTCCCACACTGAGCTTTTCTGGAGCCTGAACTCGCTACCCCTCACAGAGTGCTGCTCCCAGTAGGCAGGTTGTGGTCAAGGTGGCGTTGGAAAGGGGGAGGGGCGCACTGCAGCTCTCCGACTGCATCAGGGCTCTGGCAGGAGCAGCCATAATCTCACAGTCACTGGGGAGAGGGCTACACAGAGCCGGTGCAAGAACATTTGGCACCCTAGGCGAACCTTTGGTCATTCACCCACCTCCCCCAACTTAACTACTGGTGGCAGCTCCAGCACAGTGTTCCCTTCCCTAGTGGTATTGACTCTGGTACATCACCTCTCCGGAGCTCATGCTGGCAGGATTTTGCTGCCCATAAAATCTTGGCACTCGAGGTAACTGCCTGGTTTGCCTAATGGAAGCACCAGCCCTGAGGCTACATCTCCTCTAACCCCAGAGTTCACAAGTGAATTCCTTTTATATGGCCCAAAGATTTGCTGCAGTCCATGAGTTTGCTTTAAAACAGAAGCTTTGACGCTTGCTGGTTGTTGCAGGGAAACAGATCAGATGGTTTGGGGAGAAATGGGATTGTGCTGGGAAGCCAATGCTCTTCGAACACTGTATAACCTTAAAGCGAACGCAGTGAAGCTAACACAGGTTGTCATGTTTCTAAAATAACAACAGGACACCGCCAGATTTATTAACAATTATTTTTGATCAGGG
Source organism: Rhinatrema bivittatum (assembly GCF_901001135.1). Classification (NCBI taxonomy): domain Eukaryota; kingdom Metazoa; phylum Chordata; class Amphibia; order Gymnophiona; family Rhinatrematidae; genus Rhinatrema; species Rhinatrema bivittatum. The sequence goes on along the minus strand of NC_042622.1, from coordinate 49,967,768 downwards.
GTAGAATATTGTGTGCAGATATTCTCAGTACGAACTTGCTTTAGCTGTCAGTAAGGGTGCTGCTGAGAGATGTAAAAGGATGTGGGATCCTGTGCTGCAATTTTCATCATCCTGATTATTATTAGATACTTAACTCTCTTATTGTGGGGATGGGGTTATCTTCCTTATGACTTGTTGTTGTATTTTTTGGGTTGATTGCATTGCTTGAAATATTCAATCCAAAGTTTTGAACAGTAAAAGAAAAACAAATATTTTTGAACCACAGTGGTGCAGAACACAGATTAGCTCTCCTAGAAAGTCATCCATTGCTGATCATGTGTAGATTGTTTGTTTGTTTTCGTCCTGAGATGCAAACAGAAAAGATTTATTGCACTAAGTCTCCAGAATGGTACTGGACCAGCCTATGGTTTGCCCTGGCATAGAATAGAGAAAAACCTTATGGGTAGTCAGGTCAGCTCAGTTACCTGGGTCCGTAACTAGATAAGTGAGATGCAATGTTTCAGGGAAAAAGATGAAAAAAATACAGTAGTGTAAGGCAAATAATTTCTATTACTTTCCCCTTTAGAAAAGAATCTATTACCATTTGATATTACCTTTTTTCTTTGTAGCAGGTTTAATCCTCCCTGGCCAGGGTTCAGATGGATGTGTCCCCAGTGGGGGGGGGTGTCTAGTGGCAGGCCAGTAGCTCCCCATACAGTAAGGTTCTTAATCTTAGCCAAATGGCCAAGCAAGGCCCATCCTCAGCTCGCGGATCCCACCTTACCTTTGATTTTAGACAAAAAGAGGCCGAAAATTGATCTACTACTCAGGAGCCGGTGTACTAAAGTGCATTAATGCTGATGTGTATTAAACAAACTTCACCACACATTAACATGGGCTTTATACAGCCTAACACACAAACAATTTTAGGGCCTGATTTTTAACATCATTTATCCACGTAAAACTGGGTTTTAGATGTGTAAATGCACTTTACCTGTGTGAGTGGGCTTTCCAAAACTGCTACAGTGCATGCCACTGAACTGTCAGTAGGTTTTACCCACGTAGAGGGCACTTAATGCGGGTAAATAGCTTTTGAAAATTGCTATGATACTATATTACATTTACACGCATAACTCCTTTGAAAATACACCTGCTAATGAGCTGCGTCACATGCCAGTGTATGCAAAGCAACTCATGAGTATTAAAAATGGGTTACCCCCAAATCATGTTAAGTTTTTGTGAAAGCATTGGCAGACTAAATGCCCCCAGGCTTCTGGCTGTGCTAAATCGTGCTGCTGATGTATCTCAGGCTTTACGCCCTTCAGTACCTCGGCGTTAGCTTTCGCGCATGTGTCACTATCAGCATGTTAAACGCCATTTTTAATGTGGCTTACTGCCTAGCCCCCTCAGTTTGTAAGTTACTAGATATTGTTAACAGCCCTGGATGCCACTCGGTGCCAGTATTACTCGGTGTGGGCCTGTTTTTGTCTGGTGAACTGAAAGTTGCATGACTGGCTAGAGAATCTGTAACAGTAGCCGTTAAACACGGGCAAGCTAGCCCGGTAGGTCTGTTAGAGAATCGTGCACAATAGAGTAGAGAGGCAGTCAGAATGTAGGCATTGATATATATATATGCCTCAGGTAACCCGAGCTATAATAATGGGAGAATTATTCCTGCATGTAATAACGCTAAATAATGATTTGCTTTAATGTCACTTTTACCATTCAAATGCTATCTCAAAGAGCTTTGGAATCCTAGCTCTTCAGAGACTTGCAGACTTCCCTGCATGCTGCTGGCGGCTTTTGAAGGGAAGAGAAACAATTCCATTAATACTTACTTACATTTGGTAGACCGAGGCACCGGTTGATAAAAGAGATTTGCCCAAGGTCACAGAGTCTGTATGCTTTCCTAACTCATAGTCCATTTCCCTAAGCACTGGACACCCCCCCCCCCTCCCCTCCCGCCTTTCTCTCCTGTTGGCAGTGACTGTGTTCCACGGAGGGAAGCTCCTTTCCAAGGAAAACAGGCCCTGAAAATGATTGTTATACTTGGAGCGTTCGTACCTGACGATTGGCCGTCTCTCAAGCTCTTTCATGAGCTAGGGTTTTCCCTAAGGATCTCCGGAAAGATTCCTGTTCTTTCAGCTTGTGTCTTTTTTTCTTTTATTGAAGAGGTTGTGATGAGGACAAAAATGTAAAAATGTGGTTCACTTTTCTTTTGTCTTCCCCCCCCCCCTGTCACCTTTTGTTTGTCTGAGGATGGGTGGCAGTGGTATCAGCAGTGGCGTAGCCAGAAATGAATTTTTTGGGCAGGCCCAAGGTTAACATGGGTGGGCAGTTGACATACAAGTCTAGGCCCTACTATTTGTACTCTTTTCAATTAAATAATGCCTTCGAGTGCACCTGACAATGGATTTCTAAGTAGTCTCATCATGAGTGATGCTTTAAAATGTTTAATTCTATTTCAAGCACTTACCAGCATTAAAAATACCTTATTAATCATATTAATTTATTTTATATTTATTGCAGTTTATAAATACATTTTACATGGTGTAACAGAAGTTTAACAGAAACATCAGATCCAATTACTTAATAAAACAAATATCAATGTATTCTTTTATGAATACTCTTTCCAAAAATGCAGTGAATATCATAACTATAATAAAACAGCAATAATCATAATAATTATCATAAGTACTTAAGATTTTCAACAGGAGCAGAAAGGACTATGACATGCAAAAAAAAAAAAAAAAAAAAAAAATAAAAAAAAAAAAATATATATATATATATATATTCAGTGACAACAACATAAACTCCCTCCAGTGCCAAATATTTTGTGAAGTAAAACAAATCCCTACAAAAAAAAAACCAAAACACACCTAGAACTTTGCCATACTATGCCATAACAGCAGTATCTCTCAGGACTAAAACAGCAGCAAACTTATCCACAAAAAGGTAGCAAAGGCAAGCATTACACCAAGCCCTAGAACACTAATATACAACAAACAGAACAAGCTGAACTGCTACAAATCCCTACAGAGAAACTATATGCTAGCCAAAATACTGTACCTCTGTTACACATGCACAATACAGACAGTCCCTTACCCAATACAAATTAAGGGACTACAATATAGAAACAAACATACAGAAAATACTGAAATGAAAAGCCTGAGAAACCAGAGTCTGTGAACACTGAAGAAACAGCAAAATGCAAATGTATTAGAAATGCATTCCCAAAGATGGCATATTTCAATCAGTGAAAGTCAAAATCATTTTTTGTTTTTCCTTTGTATTTTCTAATCGGTTGGTCCCAGTGTCTTTGTTCCTCTTGCCTGTCTTTTCCTAATTCCTTTTTCAGGGTCTTATTATTTCTGTTTCTTTTCTCTCCTCATCGTCTTTCCTTCCTCTTTCATATACATACACAGAAGTTCTCTCACATGCGCTCTCTCACACACACACTTTCTCGCACACAGGGTGCCACTCTTGCATGCTCTCTCTCACATACACCAGGCTGTTACTCCCACACTCTCTCTCACTCTCTCTCACTCAGGCTCCCACTTTCATATGCTCTCACATGCAGGTTCCCACTCCCCCCTACACAGACTCTTACATACTGTCTTTCATACACAGGCTCCCAGTGCCCCTCACAGACACACACAAGCTCTCACATTCTATCTCACACACACCGGTTCATATTCCCACACAAACACACAGGCTCTCACATGCTCTCTCTCACATGTAGGCTCTCACAAACACAGGGTCTCACACTCACAAGCAGGCTGCCACTTCAACACACGCAGGGTCTCATTCCCAAATAGTCTCTCTTTCAAACATACTTGCTCTTGCTGTCTTAGACACAGGCTGATACCCCCACATGCTCTCTCTCCTTCACATACTCACACACACACACACACACCCCTCCCAGACAGGTTTCCATTCACACCTCCCCCTCAGAAAACCTCCCATTCATACCTCCATGCTACCCCACTACAGGCTTCTATTCACACACACATATACACACACACACACACACACACACACACAGAAGCAGGCTTCCATTCACACCTCCCCTCCAGGCAGCCTTGCATTCATACCCCCAACCCACACCACGGCAGGCTCCCATTCACACACACACCCAGCTAGGCTCCTATTCACACACACACACACACACCACAAGCAGGTTTCCATTCACACAAACACAAACCCAGGGAGTCTATTGGGAGTAGAAGGAGATGCCCGTTCTGCTGCTCCTCCTTGTGTGCCGGCCTCTGAGCTATACAAAACTCTTGTGGCTAGCACTTCTTCTATGCTGATCTTGTCCATCTCGAGATCAGCATAGAGCACGAGCTAGCCACAAGAATTTTGAATTCTGTAGCGCCAGCACACCTGGTGGAGTAGGCGAACTGGCTCTTTCCCGGCGGTATTCTCTTCTCGGCTGCTGGTGGGATGGGGTCCACTGTCAGCCTCTTGGGCCTCTTTCTTCTTCGACCACTGGTGGGAGGGGATCCACCGGCAGCCTATCGGGCCTTTTTCTGTCCTGGATGTCAGTAGGGTGGAAGTCGCTGGCAGCCTCGCAAGCTGCCTCCTCTTGTCGGTTTGCCAGTGGGAAAAGGGTCCACCGGTGGTCTCCAGGGCCACCTCCCCTCTTCAGCTGCTGCTCCACTGGCTGTGCATGTCTGGCAGCGCTGGGCCTGCTCACAAGGACCGTGCAACAGGGCCTCTCTTCTCAGGTCACCAGGCAATGCAAAGTGGGTGGGTCTGAGCTCAAAATGGGCGGGCCATGGGCCACCCAGGCCTACCCGTGGCTACACCACAGGTAGCAGCAATACATCTGCACATTCCATCCCTTTGCTGGGTAGTGTTTCCAAATGGGTTTCCTGTGTGTGTATACCATGAAAGGATTGAACTGCACTCATAAGCCAGGGTACATTGAATATGGTCTTAATCTCTTAAATTTACTGCTAATGCTTTTCTTAATACTTCTATTGTTCTATAGACAGCTCAATAAGGAGTATTAATGCAGGCAACATATCAAAGTGCGCTTGGCAGTTCTTTTTAATCAAACTGGTGGCAGCCAATACAACTGGGACTATTTTTGTATCTTTCTGTCACATTTCCTTAGTCTCCAATTGCATCTCTTGGTACTCCATATATACTACAGAATAGTCGCTTGGTACAGACACTTCTGCTGCTGTGCCAGCTTCCTAGTTATGTCTCTCATATTGGGTAAAGTTGAAAAATAAGGCCACTTTGTGGGAGAAGAGGTCAGCTTCTTCACTGACTCTTTGCTGTTTTTTTGGCACTTAATAGAAGTGTTGCTCAGGAAGTCGCATGCCCAGACGTCTGGATGCACATGAGCAATAAGGCCAAAACTGTCCAAGGATTTGCGTAGCTCTTCACCAGGCTCTCTGAATTACTGAAAGCCTAGCACACAACAACCCGAAAACCAAAAAATATTTGAGGTGCAGGGACTCAACAGTCATACAATATAACTTGGCAGAAAGATTAACGACTGATATCTACTTACGTTTTATCACCATAGACTTTAGTTGGGAAAATTTCTGATGAGTCAGACAAAAACTCCAGGGAACATGGAGTCATCCTGGTGAGTCTGTTTTAACAGCCAAGATCTCTTACCTTGTCTACTGCCCTTAGCTCTCAATCTCTAGCTTGAGTACATAACCAGTCAGTTAAACCTTCTTCCCAGCTTCAGTTACCAGAGAAAACTCAGTTCTTGAATACCAAGCAACATTCATTAGAATGATGACCAGTTCAGCACTCATGGAACGAGAAGGCATCAAAAGTAGCTGCATAGATAGGAGATACAGTTACAGCTGTGATAAGTTCTGTCAGGCCTCAGTGCAGCCGAACAGTAATGTTACTGGGCTTCTAACTTTACAGTTTGGCCAAGCTGGCTGTGCTGAGGCCTGCACAGGACTCACTTAAACAGACAGGGCAGGAGGACAGTGCGAAGCAGCAGCAGGTGCAACACAATGAATTATCTTTAGTTTGGCGAGATGGGGCCACACCGCGTGGGACTTAGATGAGGTCAAAGTGATGTGGCACGTCAACTCTACGGCTGTGGTTGTCGCAGAGGAAGAAGAGAGTTGAACCTGAGCCCTGAAGGCAGGCAGGCAGCTTCTGCCAGGGAAACAATCGAGGCCCAATTTTAAAGGGAAAAAAAGGGGGAGGGGGAGGCTGCGGCTGCCCCCTCCCCCCCGTGTCCGGTCCTGCTCCGTGGAAAAGTTGGCAACCCGAAGAACTCTCCCTGAGGCATTTGCATGGGTGTGATGCAATCAGTATTGTCTCTGATGACCCAAAAGCTGACCGGTGAACTTCCAGAATTGAGAACTGAGAGGGCCCATCTAGGGCCTGAGTCATCAAGGGCTTTCCCCATAGACACAGAAGAAAAGCCTTAATGAATTAGGCTCTCAGCAGTGGTACATTATCTTCCTTTTCTTTTAAACCCTCTAGGAGTTAAACCTTTGTCTGCCATTTCCCTGCATGCATTATTTTAACCGCTTCAGGTGTGGCCAGGCCAGTGCCGTTTTATCCCATTGGATCGTCAGTCGGCAGAGCTAATTAGCCCATGTCTGGTACAAGGAGTTGCAAAGCTGATATCTTTTCTCTCAGGCAAGAATTATAGGAATCTCGAATTTCGGATGAAAAGAAAGTAAATGAAGGGGCCATGTAATTCAATTACAGATTCAGCACAGGTTTTTCTGCATGGGATCGCTTCACTACCAGCCATAAGGCGTCATTGTCTGGGTTGCCATGGTAACCAAGGTTGCAGTCTGTTAAAGGGGGGGGGGGGGGCTGATTGGCTGCATTTTTTTTTATATCAATTAGAGTACTTTGCTTCACAATCTAACATACTGTGAATATATCATAGAATATTTTCCACATTTAATGTGCCTGGAAAGTATTCAAGAAAATCTTTGTCCATCCTGATAGATACGCAACTTGGCCACAGATACATATTGTACAGGTAAAATAATTGAGCAGCGACTGTGCCGTAAAGGGAAATTTTCTTAATAAGAGCTTCTGGTAATATCACAAATCACAGCTTGAGAGCCCGTGTCGCTGCTGCTGCTATTGTTTTTGCTGGTCGAATATCGCACATTGCATATGGCCAAGGCAGAAGCAGAGTTTGATCACAGGAAGATTTAAGCACATCTTGGCCTCTTCACAATCTGCTAAAATTGGAGATGCAACTGCTCTATCTATATTTATCCGTTTTTATGTACTGCTTATACAAAACCTTGTTCAAAGCAGTGTAAAACATTTAAATCAATAAATACAGCATAAATATAATTTAGAATGGAATGTTAAGCACTCGCCTGCCACCTCAAAACAAGAACAACATTTCAAGGCGAGCCACAGAGGGCTGACTGTGTTACTTGCAACCAAGACCCTTGGGTTTCCTGAGGCAGCTTGAATGTCGATACCGCGGCAGGGGTTAGAAAATTCCACGGCGCACCTTTCAGGATTCCGCGGCGATTCAGTAGAACATCAGCTTACGGTAATTTGCAGTGATATTTCATTAATTCTGAACTATTTTCCTTTACAAAGCCAGATAGTTTCTCGGCCTTTTGAGTGTGTGTACATAGTTTTTTTTTTTTATTTCTCTATTTCAATTTACTCCCGTGTTTTTATTTTCTAGTTTGCTCTTCCTTGCCCCTTTCTGTTCATCTCTCCTCTGAGTCCCTTTCATGGGCTCCTCTTATCTGCCTCCACCTCCTTGGTGTCTACCAGTTTCCTCTCTTCCTTCCCTCCTTTCTATCATGTGTCTCCTCTCTTAATGCGCATCCAGCCACTCTTCCTCTCCTTTCCTTCCAACCTCTTTCCCTTCTTGCCCGCTTTCTCGTCCCTTCTCCTGTCTTTTCCTTCCATCCTTTATTTAATCTAAATTCCAGAAAATCAAATATGGCCAGATAAATAAACCAGTTCTGCTTCCTCATTTATCCTTGCTTCCATGCCATTCCTTCACTCCTCCGGTCTACCTTTCAGCCCTCCTTCAACGCAGGCAACTGAACATCTTTCCCCATCTCTACTAGGTAGGCATATTTGACAGAATTTTCAAACGTATGACCGCAGAAATCCATAACTCATGCTGCATAAATGGGCTTTGAGCTGCTGGAGAGAACCAATGACCTTACTTATTGCTCTTTGATTTACATTGAACAGCCATAACAGAGCAGCATTTCCTGCCTCTGAGGACAGGGTCTTCTGAGGCTCGACTCAGTGTAACTGCAACTTACAGCCTGGCTGAGATGCACCCAGGCCTCTTGGACCATATGGACAGCAGTTATAAATGGCTACATATCTTGGCTTTCAGTCCACACGGTTAGCTGAACCGGTTCTAGTTAACCTGTGATTTGCTTGGGCAAAAAGTGTAAGAAGCATGACTACAAATCCATAAAACATGCAAGGCGTAGAAAAACTAAGGGCTGGTTCAATTTTACTTTGCCTGACTGTTTCTCTTGCATCGTTGGGCTTCTAGCTCAATTGGTTCTACTGGAATATGAGACCATGAGTCCTTACTCACAGCTAACTGGGGCTTCCCTCCTATATGTTTTTATCCCTTTCAGTCCTAAAACTGGAAGCAGAAACTATTCTCCCTCTGGAACCAGGCTAATTTGGACCCCAAGTCTGGTCACTAGGTGTCACCACTGAGGTATGGTTGAGACCCCCTTCCCCCCACCCCTACTAGGGCTGTGAACATGAACTATGCAGCATTCTCGGCTCCAGTCAGTCCGGGAAATGGGAGACCTGATGCAGAAATTGAACCAAGGTCCTGCACTGTCACTGAACCACTGGGCCAGCCTGGGCCACTGGGCCAGTTCAGTGATAACTTAAAATGAGCTTTGACTTAACTTCCCAACTCAGTACGGGCTAGCTTATTACTGTACTTCTTTTACCAGCATTGTTTTTCTGTTCCTGAGTGAGTCTGGGGAATTTCTGGTTTAGCCTGCTGTGTCCAAACCAAAACCCTAATTAATGCAATTGATTTCTCCTTGTGCCATTCTCCTGTGTAAACTTTTATGCTGCCATTCTAATTAATAGTGAAATGAATCTATTATAACCACAAAATGGCCTCTTTCTGTCTGTAAAAAGCACAAAACCCTCCTTGTTTCTGAATGAATATGTTGAATGCGTTGGTAATACTATTTTCAATATGTAGATCTAGAAATTATTTGTAGCAAAATGTGAATTCCTTCTGCAGCAAGACCCTGTTATCCCATCCTCACATGGCCTTGCGTGGGCAGGGCTGGTGAGTTATGCTATGACATTTTCCACTGTGTACGGATCTCTGGCTACCTTTGCCACCACAATGAATGTTGGCGTCTAAGGGCAGTAAACCATAGAAACAGAACATGATGGCAGATATAGACCATATGGCCCATCCAGTCTGTCCGTCCACACCACCTGCTCAGCTACAATTGCCTTTTTTCCCCCTCAGAAATCCTCCTTGCTTACCCAAAGCTTTCTTGAATTTTGATACTGTCTTTGTCTCCACCATCTCCACTGGGAGGCTATTCCATGTGTCCTCCACCCTTATGGTAAAGAAATATTTAGTTAGGGTTCCCCTTGCACCCTCCTTCCATGACCTCTCCCACTAGAGCTTGCTTTTCTTTGAAAGAGGCCAGGCTCCTGTGTATTTATTCCCTGGAGATATTTATATGTTTCTATCATATCTCCCTTTTCCCTTCTTTCCTCCAGGCTGTGAGTTTTAAGTCTGTCCCCATATGTTTTATGAAGAAGATCAATGGCCATGGACCAATGCCATCCAGTTTATATCCTTTTGAAGGTATGGTCTCTAGAATTGCACACAGTACTCTAAGTAAGGTCTTACCAGAGACTTATACAGAAGTAATATCACCTCCTTTTTCCGGCTGGCTATTCCTCTTCTTCTGTACCCAAACATTCTTCTGGCTTTTGCCTTATCTACGTGTTTGGCTACCTTAGGATCACCAGCTTTGATTACCCACATATCCTGCACTTGTTTTGTGCACAGACCTTCACTTCCTATACTGTTCTGCTGCTTAGGGTTTTGCAACCCAAATACGTGACCCTGCATTTTGTAGCATTATATCTTAGCTTTCAAATTCTAGACCATTCCTTAACTTTCACTAGATCCATCCTCATGTTTTCCACACCTTCTAGGGTGTCTACACTGTTGCAGATTTTGGAATCACCCGCAAAAATTCAAACTTTCCCCAAGGGCCTTTCCACATATTGCTTGCAAAAATGTTGAACAGAACTGCACCAAGAACCAGTCCTTGTGGCACACCACTGGTAACCTTTCCTCGGAGTGAACTCTTTTTACCACTGTCACCTCCCACTCAACCGGATTTTAATCCAGTCACTCACTTTAGGTCCCATACCTAGGGTGCTTAGTTTGTTTATAAATTGCCTATGTGGAATCCTGTTCGAAGCTTGGTTGAAATGTAGGTACACTACATCTAGCATACTCCCCTGATCTAACTTTCTGGTTACCTGGTTAAAGAAATTGATTAGATTTGTCTCATATGACTTATCTCTAGTAAAAACCATGCTGCCTTGGATCCTGTAATTCACTGGATTCCAGAAACTGCACTATCCTGGTGATTCCATTAATTTACTCATCACCATGGTCAGACTAATTGGCTTAAGGTTCCCAGCCTATTCTTACATCCACTTTTGGACCCACTCCTGACTCAATAAGAACATGCCATACTGTGTCAGACCAAGGGTCCATCAAGCCCAGCATCCTGTTTCCAAAGGTGACCAAACCAGGCCATAAGAACCTGGCAAGTACCCAAAAACTAAGTCTATTCCATGTTACTGTTGCTAGTAATAGCAGTGGTTATTTTCTAAGTCAACTTTATTAATATCAGGTAATGGACTTCTCCTCCAAGAACTTATCCAATCCTTTTTTAAACTCAGCTTCACTAACTGCACTAACCACATCCTCTGGCAACAAATTCCAGAGTTTAATTGTGCGTTGAGTGAAAAAGAACTTTCTCCAATTAGTTTTAAATGTGCCACATGCTAACTTCATGGAGTGCCCCCTAGAAAGCAGAAAACTATTTGTGGCCTTCTGAGATTGCTATTAGTCCTACTAAAATATTTTTTATTTATTTATTTTATATCATTTGATAGTCTAGAATTCCCTAGGGTAGAGCAATGTGGATTCCATAAAACAATACATGTACTGAGAGATGAGAGCTCAACAGAATGGTGACGAAAGTCTCCGTTTTGTAAAGTGGCTTTTTGCAGTCTAGAAACATTTTATAACAGCCTAAGTACTGTGTAAATCCATTGTAATTACTGTGTAATTACTTAGGGAAGTAGTTACCTGTTTTATGCTGTGTATTTAAGGCTAACTAATAGCAGAGTGTCTTTGCGGTTACAGAGCTGTTCCAGAGGAGCATGACAATTGTGCAGCCGTAATTTGTAACAATTTTAGTTGCACATACAGTAATTGCATGAAGATAATGTGTTTGTCCCCACCAGGTAAAGCCTCCAAATGGGTTAATTTTGTGCATACTTTGACAGGAGTGAAACTTGCTGGTAATTGCATGAAGGTAATGTGTTTGTCCTCTGTGTGAAACAGGAAGTGCTTAGACAGAGAGAATGTGCCCCAGCCCTCCCTTTATTTCTAGTACTTTTGTAAGCACCCTAGGAGAGATTACAGGCTAAACTCTGGCATTTATTTATCATTGTTGTAATTATTCCATACTATTAAGGGGTTGTGCTTAGCATGTAAACTACCACCCTCCGCAGCGAACAATAGTTCGGTCTATTTTCTGTCATATTATCCTGTTTAGTTTAATGAGATCATGACTTCCAAACAGTCAGCAATACTGATGTCTGTATTAGATGTATACGTATTTATAATACATGCAGTTACAGAGCCGTATTATACATTTTCTCTAGTTTACAACTTTTTTTTGTGCAAGATTTATAATCCAGCATAAAGTGAACTACTGCCCTTTACAATGGGCAGTGTACAATGTGATGATGTAATTTATTTACTTATTTATATAAAATTTATGAATCGCTTTCCAGCTTTCACAATGAAATCTTTCAAAGCAATGTACATAGTTATGAACAAGTGCAGCAATAGAATCATAAAAACAAAAAATAATATAGCATCAAATTATTAAAACACATCATAAGGCCATCGTTGTTATTTCCTTCTTAAATTGCCTCTGACTCCATCAAGCAGGTTTTCATCATACGCCTAAAATGCATCCAGTCCAATTCCTCTCTAATAGATAATGGTAGATGACTCCAAATTTTGGGCACTGACATAGTGAATGAGCAATTCTGCAGCTTAACATGTCGATAAGCTTTAATGGGGTGGGGTGTGGGGGTAGTTGAAGTTGATGACAATACTGAGAATGTGTGTGCCTAAGAGAAGATCTCCAGTTAATCTTCCTAGACATGTAGGGAGGACCTAAACCTTGCAAGATCTTAAACGCTAGAGCCAAAAGTTTGAATTTACATTGCAGCCTTACTGATAGCCAACAAAAGAGGCGCAGCTGATGTCCGTCCATAATGATTCTAGCAGCCATATTTTGCACCACTTGGAGCTTCCAAACCGCATTATTTGGAAGACCCCAGCAGATGGTATTGCAATCGTCTAAGGCCGAGATCACCAGGGTCTAGACCACCAATTTTAATGCCTGGAAGCTTAAAAAAGATTTAATTGCCTCACTATTTGTAAGTGCCCATACGCTGTTTGGGGTATTGCATTGATTTGGCTATTCCCATATCCAGCTAAAATTTAGAGTAACCCTAAGTGATCTCACGTCATCGCTAGCTGTAGCCATCTCTCCTTCAATTTGAATTTGAAATTTCTTCACATTAGATCCCACTTGCAAAATCTCTGTCTTCTTGAAATGCAGAACTAAATAGTTTTCAGACATCAGACATCCCTCCTGTATTTTTTTGCAGAACATTATTAAAAAACCATTTTAGACTTCCATAATGGAAGCCTTGGCCTTTTTGAAGGGAATGCTGACCTCTAGAGACAATATTGCCCTCCAATTTCACATACAGGAACAGTGACTGACACATTGCCATATTATCTCTGTGCACATGTAATGCATAAGGCGTGCCTTTAATAGCAAAGAAGGTGCAAGTGGAACAGGAATCTTCCTTCCCATAGCAAACTCTGTCATCCTATTTGCAGAGCCCACACTGTATACAAGCCAGTATTTAATAGGTCTCCTCCCTTGTCCCACCTCCCACTGTTCAAGTCACTAGGACCCTCACTAGGAATTCATTTGTATTTTCCTCCTATAATGCAGCCCTTGAAAAACTGATTTACACTAGGTGATGAAACCTAGCATGAAGTATTAGACTTTTGACTTCTTATTTATTTGGAAAAAAAAGATGTTTACAAGCCCCTTCTGTTGAAAGACCCATTCCACTAATGATATCTTCTACAGCACAGGAAATAAATATGTAGGGCTCAATTCACTCACATTCTTTTTCCTCTCTACGAAAGGTGAAGAGAGGAAATAAATGGCAAGTAATAACTATCAGCTGGCATTCAGAATACATGTTGCAAAAAAAAGAAAATATTTGTCCCAGCCTGAAAAGAGAGATTTAGAATGTGCAGGAGGAGGAGCTATCATAAATGCTCCACCCCACCCACAGACGTACCTGCAGTCACATTTGTACTTTAGGTTCACCTCCGGAAGCACTCGGAGCTAAATACATTTATTCCTGTACAAGCCTGGTGAGAAGTCTGGGCTGGAGCACTGTTGCAGTCACGCAGTTCCTCTCTTCCTGTGTGTGAGTAATTTTGTAATTTTGACACTTTTAAATCTTTTTTTTAATATTTGTTGAAAAACAGCAAAGCTACCAGAAATAGCTCCCTTTCTTGTGCTGTATCACATGCTGGGATGCCCCCAAAGTGTCCCTTACTATTAATTTCACTGTCTCCACAGATCCTAGCAGACGGGGTCAGAGACAGTAGGAGTGTAGTGGTGTCTCTCTCACTCCACAGTGAGAGGTGCCTATCTGAATGAAGCGAGGGCTTTAAACAAACTCGTGAGCTCGTTTTGGCTCCTGTTGTCTTTCATCCACTCTTCCATCCTGGGAAGGTGGCTGAGGTTCGGGGTTGGAGGATGGAGATTTTCTTGAGGTCCAAGGAGGATCCTGAGATTGAGAGACCCACGCCTAGAAGTGGAGTAATGCATTTCACTGAAGATTTGCCTTAAGGTTTGCAGAGTGGATTTCCGATTGGAGTCAAAGTAAGGGCTGCCAGACAGATTTGCTGCTTGGAAGGAGTCAGCAGAAGATCATCTGTTCAGGACTCTCAGGAGTGTGTAACAGTTCAGTTACTGGACTGCAGAGATCTGCCACCAGAAAGCAGGTACTGAGAGAGGAGAGAGCCCAGGTAGGGCTCTGTGTCTCAGAGCTCCTAGGTAGTGGAGAAGGAAAATCCCTAGTGGGTGAAGATTTTACAGTGACTGTAGCTTTTGGCTGTGCACTGTTTTGTTTTTACTGCATGGATTGCGTTCTTCTCTAGTGTGCATCAGTTATTCCAGTACAAGATTTATTTATTTTTTATTTTTTAACACCAGACTGTGTGGCAGTGTTATTGTTACTGAAAGTTGTCAGAAGATCTCCAAACAGCCTATGGGCCTTGAAAGACTGTAAGTCACTTAGTCACCTCCCACCCCCCACCCCCACCCCCATCAGGAAAGAACCCAAGGGAGTATGAGATGTCTGCTTACCCCATCAATTCCCAAATGTGACCCTGAGTTCTAGTAGCTGATGAAACAGGGGCTACACACGTAATACCCAATTTTTTTTTTTAAAGAAGCTTCTTCTCCTTTTAACCATTGCCTATGCATTTCCATGCTAAAACACACATGAAAATTTGTTTACTTATATCATCTCACTCCCTAATACACTGCACTCATCCATGCCATGATGGATCCCTGGAACTGATCAAAAGGCACATATACTAAAAGCATGCAGCACAAGTACATTAATAAGCAGGACTCATTCACATAAACTACTTATAGCATTATGACATGCTACCAACTTCCTATCATACAAGCTTTTGTACACGCACACCCCTCCATCACAACACACAACAAATTCTCTATTTATATTTTAACATTCATATCTGTTGTGCCATACACAGCACAACACTAAACAAGTTCTGTAAGATCTGACACCATACACTGGATATACAGGCAATACAAAAGACAGACAAAAATGCTGAAGAGAGGAAACTAAACTACAGCCTCAGTTCTCTTCCTTGGTGATGACGTTAGGGTGTGACTAGGTCCTTCTCTTCTCTTCTTGAGCTTGTGACTGGGAGAGAGGGTAATAACTAGGGATCTGCAGTGGCTTTCCCAGGTCTACACAGGTAGTAATGGTTTATGGAGTTGTCCTCCACAAATTTGTCTAAACTGTTTTTAACCCAGCTACTCTGCTAATCCATGCATGTCCAGTACTTACCCAACACTGAGGGAGGGGCTGACTTTTTTGAGAGCTACAGCTAGGAAAGATAAAGGCACAATGATATTCCAGGGTTAACACAGGGCTTCAACATAATCAGTTTATAACAGCCTAAAAAAATAACAAAAAACCTTTCAACTTTGATGTTCAGTCCCTTCTGGTAATACACAAGCAATGCCAAGTGCAGGATGGTTTTGATATGAAATTAAGCACTTTAATCAGTCAGGTGGGTTTATCCACAGACATCACCTTGCTTTTATCCATTTTATAACTTCTGTGCTATGCCTCCTTCCTCACTTTTAAAATAACAAATTGCGAAACTAAATGTTAACATTAAAGCTGGGAGGGGGGTGTTCAGTTTCCTGGCAGCCTAAGATTCAGGCCCCTGGCCTTGCTCCCCATGGCCACCCCTCCCACTCACTCAAGGAATTAAAAAGGACTTTGTCCATTTGACAGAGCTGATAGAGATGATGGGGTAAGGACTGATGAAACAGGAAGTGTAGTTGGTATAATCTGACTTCCTGCCCATTTGGCCTAAGAAAGATAGCATTGTGTTAGATATGCATAGGTGTGGATAAGCTACTGACCCTCCTGTTTCATTCTCATTTTTGTTGATGTCTTTCATTAAACTGGAGAATGTCTGTTGCCACAGTACATAGTTAAGAGTTCAATTGGAAACATTGTTTTCCTGCTGGGCCTAAGAAAGCCTGTGATACTACACTGTATGCTAATATAATATATTCTTTCTGGAAGGTCTGGATAGCTACTTTCACTCAATAAATCTCATAGCTTTGTATTAAGATGATTTTATTTTATTTTATTTAACACTTTTCTATACCGACCTTCATGGTTAAAGACCATATCAGATCGGTTTACATCGAATTGGGGGATTGAACCAAAGACAATAGTTTAAACAGGAAAAACAAAGTTACATTCAACAAGGAAAGTAAACTTGGAGGCATAGACTGCTGGAAAAAAAAAGGCCTAGGAACGCAGTAAACAAGAATAAACAATTGGTGAGTCAGGGGAGGATCTTATTGGAAAACTTCAAGGAGGTACGAAGATCCATAGAACCTCGGCTAATGTGTATCAGGGGGATCTGAAAAGGCTTGGCGGAAGAGCCAGGTCTTAAGTTTTTTTCTGAATGTTGAGAGGCAGGGTTCCATTCTGAGGTCGGAAGGGATATTGTTCCAGATAGCTGGGCCTGCTGTCGAAAATGAACGATCTTTGGTCGAAGTGAGGCGAGTTGCTTTTGTGGGATGATGTAGAAGAGATACCATATATTTCCATTTGAATTTGCTGAACAAGATGTAAGTAACACTGAGGACAGCTGTGTTGTGTTATCCAGGTGATAGCTCTTTCCTTAACCCTAATCCTTCTATTTTGAATAGTTAGCTCTGCTTTGTGCATTTCATAGATGTGTGCATGCTATGGTAAGATGGGGAAATGCAGAAGGATCCTGCAGAGTTGTGGAAAACAGATGTGTGTTACTTGTGAATCAGATGGTCCTTCTTGATGTGCATTTGCAAACGAAGACAGGTCCGTGTAAGTTCTGCAATGTGCTGAGATCCTTTTGTATTTTTTCAGCCTTTAGCATCCATGTGAGACTATCCTAACCCCTGTACAGCAATCTTTATTTCCTTCTAAATAAGTGTTTTTGGCCTCAGATAATAAAGATTTGCATTTTTCTTCTATTTTTTCTATATCCCCCACTGAATCCTGTGCAGAGGGCTGCACGTATTTAAACCAGGCAGAATGGTGATTGACGTCTTGCACTTTGTTTGCACTGACAGCAAAAACATGCCCAGTGAGCTGCCTCTGCTCTGTTTCGGATGTTAGCAAAACCATAAGAGCAACACTGCATGTTTTAAAGGGCTAAGGAGGCTCATATATATCTTGCAACGAGACTGATAATGTATTATTCACTTTAGAGTGGGGAGGCTTATAAGACCTAAATCCCCATGTAAAGGGACTTTATTCATGATACCTAAGATATGGAACACTGAACTATGGCTTTTTTTTTTAATATAAACAATTTATTAAAGTATTCAAGCACCAGAATGTGGCATACATGGTACAAAAACAGAACATTCAACAGGTAATCCAGAAATTTTGTAATTTTAAAACACTTTCCCCCCACTATGCCACATACCCCCCCCCCCCCCCCCATCCAAGGGCAGAACAGAAATATTACCAAAGCTATGTACTACAGTACACTAAATTGATAACCTACTCCTTGCATAAACCCACAACCATGTTTTGTTTTGTTTTTAATTTCCTAATGTAGGATGAGATTATTTTCATTCACTGAAGCTGACAACAAATTTTTCTGCCAGGCATTTTCCTAAACCCTGGATTTCGGTAAGCCCATAAGTGTGAGAGTACATAATCATGTTTTTCTACCACATCCCTTGTTTATAAGGCCACTACCCACAAAGCTGGATTTTTGAAAGCCCATGTGAATTAATAGCAATCCTGGGGGGGTTATTTATCAAAATGCGTTAGGGCATTATCGTGAGCATGTTCATGATAACACTGTAATGTATTTTATTTATTTAAGAGCTTTTTTATACCGGTATTCATGGGTACATCATATCGGTTTACAGAGAACTTAATGAAACACATGGAACATCGAAAGAAGGAACGGGGAGGGCGGGGTAGAACAATAAGGGGGAAATGCGATAGGGAACTTTAAGAAAGTAAACGTCAACAAGCAATAAAAACTATGGCATAAAGAACAGTAACATATACACTATAACTTATATACACTATTAATGGGGTACAGGGTAACAAAAGCTAAAATTTGAGCTATGAGGAGAAATGTACATTATACAGGTAAAGGGGTAATATGTAAGTACAGAAGGGTAATTAGAGTAAGCAGGTAACGAAGTACAAGATAACAGGGAAAGATAAGTAAAAGGGGAGAGGGGGGAATACAGGTTGATTGAAGAGCAAAGTAAGAGGGGGGAGAAAACCGGGGAGGGTGGTCTATTCGGGGTATGCCTGTTTGAAGAGCCAAGTCTTAAATGTATGTGATAAACACCACATCGTGAAATGTGTATGCAAATTTTATTCAAGTAGGAAAAGTAGATGGAAATGAAGGCTGATAAATGTTGCCTGCGATAACATAATGCATGCTATTGCAGGATTTAATGCTGGAAATAGCTACACCTTTTTTCTTTGTGTTGTGATAGCAGCTGAAATGGGATTTATCACAAATCCTGTTTTGGGAGGAGAGGAGGAGAAGGAGAGAGGGGGGGGGGAGAGAGAGAGAGAGAGAGAGAGAGAGAGAGAGAGAGAGAGAGAGAGAGAGAGAGAGAGAGAGAGAAAGCAAGCCTGACTCTGTAGAGGGCCACGCTTTTAACTTTTATTTTGCTGTAAGAGGGGGCACTAGTAATTCGGAGTGAGGTTTGTGGGGGTGGGATGGGTTCGGGGGGGGGGGGCAATTTTACATGCGCAGTCATATGTACGAACAGCACAGTTACTATCAGTGAAGATTTAATGTGATTTGAAGTGATGAAAGGTGAAGGAAGAGAAGATTTGTACTATGTTCTCTCTACCTACCTTGATGCACTATGCTGCAATCAGTCTAGGTAGAGAGCTGCTGCAATCAGTCTAGGTAGAGAGAACATGGTACAAATCTTCTCTTCTTTCACCTTTCATCACTTCAAATCACATTAAATCTTCGCTGATGGTAACTGTGCTGTTCGTACGTATGACTGCGCATGTAAAATTGCCCCCCAGAACCCATCCCACCCCCACAAACCTCACTCAGAGTTACTTGTGCCCCCTCTTACAGCGGTATAAAAAGTTAAATTTTTTGTGAACATCTATAGATTTTTTCTCTCTCTCTCAGCCCAAAATGGAATAAAAGTGGTCCCAGTACCAAACCCCTTTTTTTTATCACAGGCACTATTTCTGCAATATTTAAAGCAGTTTGATGAATCTAGGCCCTGGTTTGTTACAGAAGGGATGCCACATGCGATGACTACAGTATGCTCTAACTATATACATTCTCCGGTGTTTGATTGGAAGGTATTTTCAGAAGAGGAGGGAGTGTAGCCTGTGAATGATCAAGAGCTTGAGTTCCAGATGGGGATTTCTGGCATTCATTTACAGGTCCATTTTCAAAGCTGTTTACCTGGGTAGATAGGCCTGTCTGAAAACCTCTCTCCCTCAGAATGGCTAAAAAGTCCACGCGGGGTTCACAACGCGAGTACCGTTAGCTCCCTTAAAAGGGGGAGGGGGGGTGGCGTTCCTGGTGGGGTGTTTAGATCGGGGGAGTAAAGCACGTGCGCAAATGGAATGTTCACACCTGATCGTGCACCTTTACTCACCCCCCTTCCCTGTGTTTCCTCCGCCTGCAAAGAGGTGCAGAGCCTGCATAAGTGATTTTTCAAAGGGAAAAGTACATGGGTAGTTCTCTTTGAAAACCAGCCAGCTAGGTCCATGGGTACAAAAGTCCCCATGCATGTTGTAGATGAGCAGGCTGCTGAAAATTGCCCCTCTTTAAAGAACTGCTGTGTTTTTATCTTTGAAATGTGTTTTATGTGTTACAGTCTGATTTGAAGTAGTTTTGCACTGTGTAAGGAGGAATATAAAGATGTAAATTAAATTAACGGATAAAAGTGTTTTGGATAAATTTTCACTAAATTGCATACTGGCAACTTACACGAGTTCATTGTACATAAGTGGATTTTACACAGAAACTATCTGGGCAGCTTCTAGTTGAAAATGTCTCTAATGCTATGCAGGTGAAAAGTCTCAGCTTAAACTTGCACTTGCTATTTCGGAGGATGGACTTATGCAGGGAAAAGCTATGGAGGTAATTTTCAAAAGGTTTTCCGCACGTAAATGGGCTTTTGAAAATTGCTACAATATATGCTACTTTTACGCCCATAACCCCACTGAAAATTACCTCCTGTGCACATAAATTGGACAACCCTATATACGCATGTAATTTTCTTTCCACTTAAAACAGCCCCCAAGAATGCATTTTGTTTTTTAATGCAGATACCTTTACCTGTATAATATGTGTGCTGTAAAATATGCACATCCCTTTTACCTGCTACATGGAGCTCATTTTCAGTGAGTTAGTTCCATCCGCATAATTACCAAAGACAGCAAAGTCCGAGTTTTATTTTTTGCAAATTACCCCCTCCCCCCGAATGTATCTGGAGCCATAGGAGGCAGTTCGCTGAATGGCACTGTAAAGACAATGATAGGAAATCGCCATATTGGTGTGAAAGGAGATATCTGGTCTCTCTAGGAACATTTTCAGTGGGGCGCATAGCTGCAATGTATTTTTTCAGCCTGCACAGACTCAGCCAGTTTTCAGCCACGAAGGGACCCGCCGGGTACCCTGTCTTTCTATAATCGGGTCGCTCTGCCATTAAAAGTGTATATGTGTGCCCACACGGTGTTAAATGACAGCATGACGTTTAGTGGCCACGCCTACTGGGCTCCTGCATGCTGGAAAATGAAGCGTACCAGCCAGCGAGCGAAGTTCTCAGACCCGCCCACAAAGTGCGCCCCCCCCCCCCCCCCCACACACACACAATTTTTTCTTTTTTTAATTCAGCTAAAAGTACACGCGATATAAAAGTGCTTTCTCTCAACTAGAAATCCATTTAGCCAGATATGACAGACTCGGGCGAATGCCCATGGAAAAGGCGCCTAAGCCTTTGAAGATTTACACTGAATGCGCACGTGCCTTGAACTTTATCCATGTAGCTGAAATAATGTACAGCTGAAAAAAAAAAATCCCCTGGACGCGGTCTGCAGCTCGCTTATTAAAATGCATCGACAAAACCATCATCTGACATGCAAACGCTGACTCTACAGCACGATACTATGTTTATCAAGTGTACTATATATAGACAATGAATGTTTCATTTCATTTTTCAGACTCTGCTTTGAACAGTTTTACTTTTATGCTTATTTGCATCAGTCATTCTTCCTCTCTGTTTTATTGTGTGTGGGTTTTTTTTTGTTTTTTTAGCTCACCTTTATCAACTGCATGGTTAATCAGCATGCACATACTGCTGCTTATTTTCCTTTTTCTTTTTTTTGTTTTGGGAGGTGGGGATCGGGATGGTGCAGGGTGCCCAGTTCTGCCCCCTTATGAAGATGACAGCAGTTGCTGGTCTGAATGGCCTTACTGTGGGTCAGGGGTCGCAGCCAGACACTGCAGTGATTGAGAGAGCGTGTGCCACTCCCCACTGGGAGGGTCTGTGAGTTAGTATAAAACTGCTGTACCCAGGTGGTGCAGCCAAAGGGTAAAAAAGAGGATTCCAGGAGTTGGAGTTCTGAGGGGAAACCATCTCTTCACAGAGTGGTACCACTGGGCCTGTCCCTCCCTCAGGAAGGTTTGGGGAGACGCAGAAGACACCGTTCCTGTTCAGGGAAGGTGGCCGGGACCTAAGGAAGAGGTCGGCCAGGCTTTTCTGAAAGGAGGGAGCAGTCCTGGGATTCCACAGTGAGAAGTGCTTTTTTTTTGTTTGTTTTTTTTATGTGGAGAAATCTGTTTGAGGAGCCCAAGGGAGAGAAGGATGAGTGTACTGGAGAGGTTTAAGGAAGGAACTGCCTATCCTGGGAAAGTCCACAAATCAACTAGAGAAGCCCCTAGAGAGAGGGAGAGAGAGAGAAACAGAAGTAAGAGAAACAGAAAGGAGAAGAAGGTCCACTGCCCGAAAGAGATTACATTTGTATTCTCTGCAGTTTTAGACTTTGAATTGCAGTGCACTGGAGCATTGCCATTGGTATCTACAGATTCATGGACTTTGCTTTCCTGTTACCAGTTTCAGTAAAGACTTTAATTAGGACAACAGCTTTTTGGAATGGAGTGTGTTTTTTTGTATGACTGGACTGGTGAGCAGAAGAGCCCCGGCAAGAGGAATATTCTCAGGGCCTTAAAAAGACTGCCTGCCTTCCCGAGCGGGAACCCTGGGAGGTCAAGGGACTTTGTGGGTTCCTTGACCTTCCCTGTCTGCCCACATGCCCAAGAGCTGACCGGGATGGGGGCCACAAATACATAAAACAGTCAAAGAGTACTGGCGTTAGCTGAGGCTAGCCATAATATGAGAAGATGGTGCCAGTGCAAGCTAATTTTAATAAGGCATCCGTGCCCTTCCTGCGTAGAGTCTGCTACTCATGCCAGAGTCGGAGCTTGAATTGTAAAGTTGACTATGCTGTGTTGTGAGAAGATCATCTACCTGTTTATGCCTCAAGCATGTCACCTTTCATAGCAGAGATCTCCCTCCTCCTTTCTATGTATGCAAATCAAACAAAACCAAGTTGCTTGGTATTGGGAATTCGAGATGGCTTTTATTGATAATTCAAGCCAGCATACGTTGAAATCCTAGTTGAAGGTAACCGATAAAATCTGAGGTGGCCTGCAGATTTAGATTTCGGTGTCAGCTCATCACCAAACCAAACCCTAAGTGCAAGAAAGTGGCCTAATACAAGTTCACATCTAAGACACAACCCAACTGTTCACCCAGCCCTGGTTTCAGCCGTGTCCTTTGTCACTTGATATCACAGCCTGCCCTTTCTGGTTGAAAAATTGCACTTATTTCTCAATGCGTTACAAATATTACCTTGCTTCTTCCCTCTTCTTCTCACTCGTATTTCCATCAGAGTACTGCTGTGGCCCAGCAATATCCCTTGGCTGTCCCAAGTATGTTGAATGATCTGGGAAATAGGAGAATGATTTTGAGGGCTCACAGTCTTGTTTGCTTTGAGGAGGCATTTCTCTTTTTAAATTGCTTATTGAGCTTGGTTGACAGCAGTCTAAAATGTCTGTGGGTAGTCTGAGGTTTTCTATATCAGATTAAATAAGATTTCATGCCAAAATCCTCCTAAGCATTTCCCACATCAAGAGTGCATGAGATTTCTATGAGCAATTTGTAAAAAAAACAAAATTTTGATGATGAATCTGAATTGGTTTTTGCTTTTACTTGGAACAATGCCAGAAATTATAGTGTGCCAAGGGTCTTGGGGTTATTAAGTTCACTCATTTTTCTAGCACAAACTTCAAATATCATGAATGCCAAATGACTAACATATTAAAATAGCAAACAATGTGGGGAAATCCAAGGGGAACTGAACTGTGCATATGCTTGTATAGTCAGTTTCAGCATTGATGGTATACATCTGTAGGGGCAAAAGATGAAGTCATGTGGGAAAGCTGCGGGAATCAACTGCCTTGAAAATGAACTGCCTACGCTATTTACTGTGTGGTGTGAGAACTGGAAACGGTGCTGCCTTTTAAGGAGAGTTCCTGCAGGAAACGGTGGTTTGCTAGTCCCCCCACCCCCAATATCAGGCGCCACCGACAGCTACCAAAGACGCTCCTTTGGCTTACTTGTGTAAGGCGTATCAATCCCTTCCCAGGGAGTTACAGGAGCGTACGGATCAATATGGTCCATCCCCACAGGGAGGGCACTTTCCACCAAATGTCTAAGTCAGTGGTCCCCAAACCTGTCCTGGAGGGCCACCAGCCAGTCAGGTTTTTGGGATATCCTCAATGAATATGCATGAGAGAAAATTTGCATGTTATGGAGGCAGTGCATGCAAAATGCATATTCATTGTGGATATCCCAAAAACACTACTGGCTGGTGGCCCTCCAGGACAGGTTTGGGGACCACTGGTCTAAGTGCTGAAACACTGGGGGAGGGGGGGGGGGAATTCATGAGAGGAGTTAGAGAGAGGCAGGACACTGAGCTGGAAAGGGAAGGGGAGTTCCTTTCTCGCTGGATAGAATTGATGAGGTTCTCCTGCTTTGTGGTAAAGGAACATTGGTGCAGTGTTTCAGAGGGAAAACATGCAAGAGTAGGTCCAGGCAGGCAACCATCCCAGTCCAGGGGCTAAGGGAACCCACCCAGGTCGCTGCTGCACCAACAAGATATTTTGTGGAAAAAATCTTGAGTGGGAATAACGTCACTGTTGTATTTAGATATGAAGCAGAAGATGAAGGGAGACCTTTGGGATCTTGGGAAGACTATAATCACTTCAATTGGTGCTCAGGGGCCTTGAGAAACTTAAAAAAAAAAATATATCTATTGAAACTTTGGAGTGCTGTTTTCTTTTTTTTTTTTTTGATGACTACATTGTTTCACTTATTTTTTATATTAGAAACAATAAGTCTGCGTGTGAGGACGTTACTGGAGTGACTGGGTGTGCAAAATCCCCCATCGGGCCTAGGAGCAAGTGCTCCTCTTCCATCTAGCACTGGAAGAGCCTATGCTCGGAGCTGCAGCCAGTTGTCCTAGGACTCTGCAGCACCAATGTTGGTCCTTGGTCTGCATCGAGAGGATCTTGTGTCGGGGGTTACACTTAATACAACTATTTTCCTTTTTTAGCTGCTGGCAGATCCTTCTCAGTGGTATCCACTACTTGGTGTACAGTACTCCAACCAAAGTTCTGGGGATATGATTGATTTTCAGCTGAGAAACAGAATTATAGAGGATAATTTATATTAGTTGGCATAAAGTCAGCATGGCATAGATCAGGGCATCTAAAGCTACAGAAATAGTTTATAAACAATGTGGTGGCAGCTGCACAGTTTAAATATTGCATATTTCTGCCCCGAAAGTATGCGTGTATATTTTAGTATCTGCCTATATTTACAATGCAGGAAAATGCACACTTTTTCTACCCATTTTATTAAATGTGCATACATATAGTATACAACACACGCATAATAATTGTAACATGGGTGTGTAATAACCCTGAGTTAGATGCAGAGGCATGTATTATATTTATTCATTCACTCCGATTTATATCCCACCTTTTTGAGAATATGAGATTCATTGAAAGCGGCACATAGTCTTCTTGTGAAAATACTTCTGTGTGCATATACTTGCAGTTACCAGTTCGCCGAAACTTCCACAGATCACCCAGATCCTCTCCTGCATGTCACCTTGACCCCCCTTGCCACTTAACCCACACCTCCCTCCCAAAAAGTGCAGACAAAAGATGAATGCAATCCTTCTTCCATGAAGAAACTACCAGAAGAAATCAGGAGACAGAGCTGTGTAAAAACTTTTAGGAAACCACTGAAAGCATTTTGATTCATGGAGGCTTTTAAGATGTCATGATGACAGCACATCATTGTTAAACTGAAATGGATATTTGAGGGACCACTGCTTTCATATTGTATGATAGCGATGTCTCAATGATGATTATTGCAATATCAATCAACAGAGATGCTATGATAGAGTGTATGGCCTCATTTTTGGAGATGTAATGATTAGAAGTGCAGTATTTTATTGTTATCTTTTTTTTATTCTGTTTTTGTTTTTACGTTCTGTGTTTCTTTTGTCTGTTTTATTCAGTTATGAATGCAGTAAGCTTTGTAAGCCGTTATGAATTCTTGATATAATGGGATATGCAAATGTTTAAATGAATGAACAAACTTCCTCAACTTAATTAGTCTGTGTAAAAGCGTTTGGATGAGTTTCATAAGGATTGCGGGTAAATCGCTTACACAATACTGACATGTGAATGGATTCCCGAACACTGTCCCGGAGCCGCTCCTCAACAGCTTCCCTTTCTTGTGCCTTTCACATGTACGCACGACACCTTTAGTGCACACACACTTTGAGCTCTTGCAAAATACTACTTAATATGTGTACGTGCTGCTTAAGCATCATAAGAATTTATTCCATAATAAACTCATGCAGTCACCAGAGGCCATGTTTTGGACAACAGACACACAAAAAAAAAGGGTTGAATTAGCACAAGTTTGAAACTTGTGAGCAGTAGCGCCAGTTGTCAGAGCTTCAACCCTGGTTACTCTCCATTGGTGCATCTTTCGCATACTTTCATAATGCAATCAGCTTTTTGGAAAAAATAAAATCTGTCTAAAGTGGAGAGTTTAACAAAGAACATGTGCGTACCTCATGCCTGGATCAGAAATGCCACAGGCTGAAACTCTTAGGGAGTTGCCTTGGGAAATTTAAATATCAATAGGTAGATAGTTTGGTGGGCCTGATTGCCCAGGGGGGGGGGGGGGGGGGGGGGGGGGGCGTGGCTGGGAGAGAAGCGCATGTTCTTAAAAGTAACTGGGATGCAGTCCTATTGAAAGAAGCTAAGATCACAGAAAATACAGCAAGAATCGTACATTACCACAGTCCTCAGCCTCTTGGTATATCAATTGCAAAACTTGCTTAATTCTTTTAAGGCTTTTAGACTGTCCTGGTACCCTCACATCCAAATGAAGATCTCAGCTGCACAGTGATCCATTTCCTTGGAGCTGTAAAGGGAGTATCCCTGGCAGGACCGGATTTAAGAGTTTGGCACAGCAGTGACCCTTTTGAAGCTGTGCTAGCTCATAGCCCTAAAGCAGGATCTTCTTTGGCCTGCATATTTGGCACCTTCAAAATCTGGTACCCTAGACAATTGCCCATGTTGCCTGATCCTTGATACGTATGCAAAATCTGCCTAACTGTAATTGCACAGAAAAGTGAGTGTGCATATATTGGACACATAGTAACAGACACAAAAAGGGGATGAATTAGCAGATGTTTGAAACTTGTCAGCAGTAGCGCCAATCGTCAAGGCTTTACGCCGGCTACTGTCCATCTGCCATCTCTGGATAGATTACCTCGGGATTCACACTAGGTTTTTTGCTCATCTGCTTGTGCATGTTCAAACCAGACATGCAATGAAGTAGAAAATATTTTTTTCAGCTAGAAGAGATGCAGTGGTTAGGCATATATAATGCCACAGAACGATACAAATACTTTTCATACCTGTCGTGCACTGAAAATGTGCCTTGGGGTTGGCTCAAGATGGAAGCTAATGGTGTTCGGACTGTAGAAGCATCTCAGGGTTAAATCTCAGGAAAAATGGAATTGGTGAGGTGAATTGGTGACTTCAGTGTGCTGTCAGATGCCAATCTATATGAAGATAACCCGTTGAGAGATAGCAGTGTAATGACTGGTCCACAGGAAACACTAGAGGAAGAGAAATTTTAGGAAGCAGACAATGGGAAATCAGGTCCAGCGGGACCATTAAGTGGACTAGGTGGTCGCTTAGGGTGCCGGAAGTGGGCGGGACACCATAGTGTGACATGAGGTCGGAATTTTTGAAATCCAATGAGGTTGGAGAGGCGGGCGTGGCGACATGGATTTGGGAGAGAATGTGTGTGCAAACGGTGTGGTGTTCTGTGCTATGTGTATGTGTGTGTGTGGGGAAGGTTTCGGGTCGTAGGAGAGAGAGAGATCATGTGAAGCAGTGATGACGTCACTGCCTAGGGTGGCTGGACATTCTTGCACCGGCACTGTTGAAAATAGTGCCATTTTTGTAATTAAAATGAAAAAAGAAGTTCTTATTTCAAATAGGGAGAGTTGGCAACTGTGGGCTGTCTCGTTGGCCTATTAGTTGTTTGCATTCAGGTGGGAATCCAAGAAAAAGGGCTGGAAAGGAACACAAGATGTACTCTTGTCCGTCCCTCTGTTTACGGGCAATATCCTCTGTATTTGCATATTCCCAAATATGTCTAACCTGGGAACTCTGGGTTTACTTTTTAACTCCTGTGCCTGCTTCTGCAGTTTGTGCTGACCTCCCCGTGGACGCCGAGTCCTACTTCTAGCCCTAGAGGGTTTTCTGCACTCCTAGGGACTGATGTAATAAGATCCATGCTGATTTTTCTGCGCTGATTTTATTGTTGCACAAGGCAAAAACCAGTGGCAGCGTGGGATGTAATAACGGCCATGTATGCTAAAGAGACACTCATAAAATCCACGCATAGCAAACTTATGCGCCATTATGCATGCAGTAACGCGCACTAATGGCCCTATATAGTAAAACATGCAGACATCCACACAGAAACCTGCGCGGACACTCAATGGCGTGGTAACATTTGCGACTGATTCTCAGGGCAAAAGCCTTTCTTTTTCAAACAAATGAATAAATTAGTGGTCTAGAAGTTGATGTGAAGGTGGGTAGAGCAATATCTAGCCCTTTCATCATCGGACTCTGACTGCTGGCGAGAGAGTAAAATGCAGATCGGCGATTTTGCCTCATTGAGAAGATGCCTTCTCTTTACCTGTTCCGTCCGTCGCTTGGCTGACCTGCAAAAGCATTGAAAAACCGGTCTCCACACCGGTACTTCACTTTCACTTACCTCCTGCCCTGATCCAGGCACTAAAAACCCGCATTAAAAACCCGCACTAACCCGATCTCCCTGCTAGTGCGGCTCCCTGATTGCGGGTAAACAGATAATCGCCCCCTTTGCATGTCATTAGCATGCACTTGTGCAGAAAAACCATGGGTCTTGTAAGCGTGTTCGTACGTGCTTTTTCCCCGCACACAAAAACCCATATTACATACCTGTATAGGGCTTTGTGCGGGAAAACACGCATACAAACGTGCATACAAGTGCACAAAAACCCACGGCAGCTTCAGCAAACCTTATTACATCGCCCCGTAGTGACCGCCTGCTAGTTGGGCAAACAGCAAAAGTGGAAATACTGTAGGGTTGGGGTTTTTTTTTGGTCTGGGAGTGACGTCCCTTGCTCCCTTGCCTTTTGGAGCCTGTATTGCAGGAGGGCTCAGAGGACGACATCCAGGAAGACAATCAGGTGATGTGTCCTCCCCGAATGAGAGATGAAAGGAGAGTGAGGGGCGAGGTCTTGCCGAGGAGGATAAACAGAAATAAGGAAGCTTTTGTGTTTAAAAATAGCTCCTCTTTTTATTCCCCCCCCCCCCCCCCCGGGCTTCAGTCAGCTGTAAATCTGCGCTGCTTCGACTCTTGTGACTGAAGCCCGGCACAATGGCTGCTGTTTGCCTCTGTGGGGAGCTGAAGGAGGGGGCCACCCCGGGGTGATCGAATACTATGCACAGTCAAGGGCCAGACAGGGAGGGAAATGAAAGGCGGGCAGGGCCAGAGGTGGAGGTAAATGCCCTGTGGAAAGGCTGGTTGCTAGGCAACAGGGGAAGGTAGAGCTTGCAGCAGGCCCGTGGCAGCATCCAGGCAGCGCGCTGCCTGGAAACAGCCCGAGTGTGGGCTTTGTCTGTGGAGCAAGCAGCTTTAATTCCCCTGATGTTGTTTCGCTGATGCTGTAGGAAGCAAATTATTTCATTTACCCGGGGGGGGGGCAGTGCTGAGGGAGGGAAAACGATGATCTCCTCATTGCCTTACTTTGCAATCACAGGAGCAAGAAGTGCCATACTGTCAGGCCGATGCAATAAGGTGCACTGTATCTTCCGCGCAGTTTTTACCACCTCTTCAATGCGTATTTTCTGCGCGTAAAACTAACAGCCGATGCAGCAAGGATTTTTACGTGCAGAAAACCCGCGTTTATAACTGCGGACAAAAGCATAGTGCCCGCAAATGCATATCCAACGTTAAAAAAGGACATTAGCCATTAACCTCCTATGCAGGGAGGTGTGTACAGGTCCCCATGGCCTAATGCACTGGTTCCCAACCCTGTCCTGGAGGTCCCCCAGCCAGTCAGATTTTCAGGATATTCACAATGAATATGCATGAGACAGGATTGGGAACCTCTGGCTTAATGAATTGTTTAACAGTGGAATTTAACTCCAGCTCAGAGGTGTAGCAAACTTTACTCAGAATTGTCAAAGGTGGCCTTGGTAAAGGATTTCTCTGGCATGATGGTATATTTGCTTTCCTTTTTTCTGCTTGCCTATTTCTTGCATGTACGAGCCAGAATAAGAAGCATTGGAAAAGGAAGAGAGCAGGTTAGAAGAACCACAGGCAAAGAGAACAATGAAGGTAGACGGAGGAGAGAGAGCTCGGTGGTCCAGAGAGCTGTGATCCGGAGAGACTATGCAGGCAGCGTATATTTCTGCTGGAAAAATCCAAAACTCTGGCCCAGTATCGTAAATAAATGCGGGGTTTTAATGTATATATGCCCGTTGCAAGAAAGCCGCATGGAGTTTAGACATTTACACCCGAATCAATAAACGTTTGCGCGTTAATTTATTCTACTTGCGCACATTTCTCCACCACGTCGATTTGTATATCAGTTTACTGCATCAGGCATTTGGGAGATGTGGTTGTGCGTACATTACATGCGCGCTGAATTTCAACGTGCATTTTTTACACACAGTTTATTGCATCGGCCTGTTGTGTGTTTGCGTCAAAGGAAAACCACATTACATTAGAATGTCCTCTCCTCCCCAACTCATGCATTCAGCATTTTACTACAGCATGTCAAAAATCCTTCAATTTCCATAGAAATACTACAGTGTTGTGTGCTGTCAAGAGCATTATTAGAGGAATGCCTGAGTACCGAAACTAGAGTGTTTCACAGAACTGTTTACACATTTGGAGGTGATTTTCAAAGGAGTTACAAGCGCAAAAGTAGCATATATTGTAGCAATTTTCAAAAGCCCATTTGCGCAAGTAAAACCTTTTGACAATTCTGCCCTGTGAAGTGAATTTTCAAAGGAGTTTCACGCGATTTTCCAAAGCCAATTTACATGTGTAAACCCAGTTTTAAATGCATAAATCCTTTTGAAAATTACTTCCTATGATGTCATAGGGCACGTGTGCATTGGAGGGCACGTGGAGAAAATATTTAGTACTATACATCAGCCCTTCTTGGAGGAAACTATGCCCTTCAGGCTAGAGTTTGTCAGGATTAATTATTATTCTCAGCTGCCTGTGCCTTTGCCAGCTGCAGCTGCATTTGGGATTCTGTAGGCTGCTGTCTGTGCATGTGTGTGTAAGATTGAGGGCTCCTAGTTTTAATGTCCTTGTGTTTGCTGTTCCATCTTCTTCAGCCGCAGAGGGATGTACAGAGCCACAGTGCTGCATATAAATATATGAGAACAATAAAACGATTCTTGTGTGCGATTTTATCCTCAATGAGCACTTATTTCCACGTAAACTGCAGTGCATCCTCCAATTCTGTCCAGTCAGATTCGTTTTCAGACCGGTTCATTGAAATAAGCCTGTCAGAGTCCATTAAAAACGGCTACGGGAGATCTCCAATGATGTTTACTTTACAGGTTAAGTACAAGCCAGGGTGAACTCATTCACAAATATGTTCAGCCAGTATGAAAATGCTGCTTTAAGGCAGTGGCTCCCAGGTTTAATTCTTGAAAACCTCAGCTAGGCCTGGTTTTCAGGGTAACTAATTATGCAAATTACCCCACTTCCTGGGCTGGTTTAAGCACCAGCAGTTCTCTGCATGATCAGGGGATGGGGGATCCTCTGGAGCACTGTGGGTGGTGGCACTTTCCATGACAGGTGGGGACGGGGGTTCTGACACTGTCTACTTCTGAGGCAAAATGGGGGTAATTTGATAACAGTCTTCTTAAATTAGGTGGCAAATACACAACAAAGTTACACAGTTTTCAAAGCAAACATGTGCCCATAATGTAACATAAGATTTGCCATACTGGGTCAGACCAAAGGTCCATCAAGCCCGGTATCCTGTTTCCAACAGTGGCCAAGCCAGGTCACAAGTTCCGGGCTAGATCCCAAGGGGTAGATAGATTCCAAGCTGCTTATCCCAAGAATAAGCAGTGGGTTTCTGCATCTCCACCTTAATAATTGTTAATGGACTTTTCCCCCAGGAACTTGTCCAAACCTTTTTTAAACACAGCTACACGTGGACGCGCCGATTTTATAACATGCACGTGCCGATGCATGCATGTTATAAAATCGGCTACCCGCACTCACATTCGTGTCCGATTTTATATTGGTGCGTGACTGTCGACTTGCGCGCGCAAGGGAGGGCATTTTATAAAATGTGCGTGGCGACAGACTGGGCTTTTCCCCAGTTCCCTCCCAATCCGCTCCAATAAAGGAGTGGACTGGGAGGGAACTTCCTACACCCCCTATCTACCTTGCTTGCCTTTTCCCCTCTCCTCCCCAACTCTAAACCCCCTCTAACAAGTTTTTTTTTTCCTTCTATACTTACCTGCTCTCCGGAGCAGTAGTAAGTTGTGCATGCCAGCCAGCTGCCGGCATTTGCTTCACCTGGACAAGTGACTCCCTCACAAGCTTTTTATTTGGAATGTCCCTGAAAAAGTTTTTGTTATGAGTGTTTGCTTCCATGGCAAGTCTGCTTTAAAATTTAGCCCACCAAATCTACCAACGCACAATCATGTCTGCTGTACTATGCTTGCAAAATTTTCAAAAAAAATGTTTGTGCACAATTTTGAAAATGCAAAAAGTATTTATGTAAGGTCAAACCCCTCCCCAACTCTTCCCCCAAGAACGCCTTCACTCCGTCCGGAAAATCTTACGTGCACACATTACATAAGTTTACCCGTAGCTCAGGTGGGCAAATTTGTAAAAGGCCATTTCTGAGCATAAAGCATTGTTTCACCTGCAAAAGTCCTTTTGAAAATTGCCCTCTACATGTGCAAATACATCTTGGGAATATTAATTTGAATTACTTTCCCTATTTTCTCCCACAGATCTCTCCGATTTTAATAAACAAGCGAAAAGAGGAAAATGTCATTTCAAAATTTAAAAATAAAAGGTTCTGTTTATGATGATGTCATAATTTAAATACTCCAGGAAGGGGCGTGGGGCGGGGTTGCTGCATTCCAGTCGCTTTTCAAAGTACTTATTCTTCTCTTGCACTTTGCGAATTATGACCACCAGGAGATTAAAAATAGATCTGGTCTCTTGTGAATGATTTTGTAGGTTTATTACCAGCCACGCAGCAGCAGCACCGTTTGGCACATCTCTAAGAACACGTCCACCACCTGTCCCACCTTTCCTTAAAGCATTTCTCTGTAGCAGACAAAGAAACAACTTCTGTTTTTACAGGAATGCAAATGGAAGTTGTTATAAAAAAAAAAATTTCTCATCCTTCTCTTCATCTCTATCACTAAGCTGTAGGTGCCACTGCCGTTTGATTTCTGCTGGGATTACAGAACTACATGGAGTTGGCACAGCCATAAAGAAATGCATCCAATTTACATAATTTGTTCCTAATTTTATATTAAACTGGAGGGCAGTCTCCAAGTAAGAAAGAAACAATAAATTATATATATAACACCTACATACATTATGTCTGATATACCCCTACATAGACCAAATTTAATATTTTGACAGCCATAGACAGGACTGGAGAGCAGGGTGGGGGGTTCCCTTGAAGGATTGGAGAGAGGAGAAAGGGGTCCAGACTGTCACCAGTGTGCCCCGACTGTCACCAGTGTGCCCTTTTGAAGTGGGGCTGGCGCATGGTCCTAAAGCAAGAAGAAGCAGGTTTCTGTTCAGCTCAGATATTTGGTGCCTTCAAAATTAGGCGCTCTGTGTTTCCTATTCCTAAATCTGTGCCTGCTCCTACAATGAACATGTGATAGTTCCACACTCACTGTGCGATTGGACGTGCGTTTTCGATGTGCTAGCTTTACCCCTTATTCAGTAAGGGGTAATAGCGCGTCGAAAACGCGTGTCCAACCCCCCTCCCGAACCTAATAGCGCCCGCGACATGCAAATGCATGTTGATGGCCCTATTAGGTATTCCCGCGCGATTCAGAAAACAAAATGTGCAGCCAAGCTGCACATTTTACTTTCAGAAATTAGCGCCTATCCAAAGGTAGGCGTTAATTTCTCTGGGTACCGGGAAAGTGCACAGAAAAGCATTTTCTGTGCACCCTCCAACTTAATATCATGGCGATATTAAGTCGGAGGTCCCGAAAGTTAAAAAATAAAAAAATTGAAATCGGCTCGTAGGTTGAAAACCAGACGCTCAATTTTGCCAGCGTCCAGTTTCCGAACCCATGGCTATCAGCGGGTTTGAGAACCGACGCCGGCAAAATTGAGCATCGGCTGTCAAACCCACTGACAGCCGCCGCTCCTGTCCAAAAAGAGGTGCTAGGGACGCGCTAGTGTCCCTAGCGCCTCTTTTTGCTGCTTGCTCTCATTTGAATACAGAATCGCACGCACAGGAGAGTGGCCTGTGCGCGTGCCGGGAGATCGGGCGTTCGCCCGCTGTCCTGTGACTTTTACTGTATCGGCCCGAATGTATTGCTGAAGTCTAATTTTCCAGCTGAGGATGGTAGGATTTCAACCTGCTATCTTGAAGCTCCAAACAACAAAAGTAAAGCAACAGTCCTAGAGTGGTGTTAATATTACAACACAATCTATTTTACTCATTGTTTATGTTTAAATCTGTTTATTAATATCAGCATAATAATAATGACAGTAACAAAGAACTCCACTAGCATAAATTGTGGAGAATCAAAATGGCATCCTGTCGGTTTGAACCCTGAACACAACAGGAGCAATAGACACAAAGAAGGCATAACTCGTGGAGTTAACAATAAACCTAAAGATGACTTCCTATACCCATCCTTCCCAGTAACCACAGATGTGAGTCTCTGTTCAACACGGTCAATCAAAAAGTGTTCAGAAGTGTACTTCTAGTGCGGGTAGATAAAGAATCCAAATAAGAAAGCCAGATTCCAGGATTCTTCATTAATGTTGGGAAGGATGACTTCGCCTTCCCAACATTAATTCTATGATTAATAGGCGATGGATAGCATTCCTCCAAAGATCAAAAGAGGGGCCCACATCTTGCCTCCAATAATGTAGAACAGTGTTGCACGCAACCAGCAGAGCTTTGGAAACCCATAATCTTTGCTCTTCAGTATAAATTCTAGCCCCAGGAAAGATCCCAAATACATCAAGTTGAGCAGAGAAAAGCAAATGGAGAGACAGAATGGCTTCCATATATTCAAACACCCTCTTCCAGAAAACTTGCATATTACATAACCAAAAAGAGTGTCCTAAAGTTCCTTCTGCAATCATACATTTATTACATAAGTCAGAATTCATTAAGCCCATTAATTAGGCTTGCCTTTGGGAAATAAAATTGCATCTCTGGCAATTGTGCATTTTGCGTGAGACTGGAGAGACGCTGAAAACAAACTGAAAGTCAGACAATGGGAGCGAAGTGTGCAAGTCAGGATTCCACTTGGACCAAATGGGTCCTAAAGGAATACTACCAAATGAGACTTTTAAAGATTTATGAAAAATGATAGCAAATGCCTAGACAGGTCTTCAGTGCCAACCCAGTCTTGGAACACCTCTCATCCCTTAGCTAAGAACATAAGAAATTGCCATAATGGGTCAGACCAAGGGTCCATCAAGCCTAGCATCCTGTTTCCAACAGTGGCCAATCCATGCTACAAGTACCTGGCAAGTACCCAAACACTAAGTACATCCCATACTACTGATGCTAGTAATAGCAGTGGCTATTCTCTAAGACAACTTGATTAATAGCAGTTAATGGACTTCTCCTCCAATAATTTATCCAAACCTTTTTTAAACCCAGCTACACTAACTGCACTAACCACATCCTCTGGCAACAAATTCCAGAGCTTAATTGTGCGTTGAGTGAAAAAGAATTTTCTCTGATTAGTTTTAAATGTGCTACTTATCTTCATGGAGTGCCCCTTAGTTCTTCTATTATCTGAAAGAGTAAATAACTGATTCACATTTACCCATTCTCGACCTCTCATGATTTTAAAGACCTCTATCATATTCCCCCCCACCTCAGCCGTCTCTTCCCCAAGCTGAACAGCCCTAACCTCTTTAGCCTTTTCTCATAGTGGAGCTGTTCCATCCCCTTTATCATTTTCATTGCCCTTCTCTGTACCTTCTCCATTGCAACTACATATTTTTGGAGATATGGTGACCAGAATTGTACACAGTACTCAAGGTGCAGTCTCACCATGGAGCGATACAGAGGCATTATGACATTTTCCATTTTATTCACCATTCAATTCCTAATAATTCCTAACATTCTATTTGCTTTTTTGACTGCCGTAGCACACTGAGCCAACAATTTCAATGAATTAACCACTATGACGCCTAAATCTTTTCCTGGGTGGCAACTTCTAATATGGAACTTAACATCGCATGGATTATTTTTCCCTATATGCTACACCTTGCAAGGGCTTTTCCATCCTGAGATTGTACATAATGCTGTAGCTGTAAATAATTAAACATGGAAATAGTTATATCAGGAAAAGTTAGTTGCAAGGAATCTAAGGTAAGCATTTGCCCTTGGTCATCAAAAATATGCAGTAATAGAGAAATCTCTCCCTGAGCTAAGGTAGAAAAAATCCTA
This sequence comes from Rhinatrema bivittatum, assembly GCF_901001135.1. NCBI lineage: Eukaryota > Metazoa > Chordata > Amphibia > Gymnophiona > Rhinatrematidae > Rhinatrema > Rhinatrema bivittatum. Next base: position 49,931,240 of record NC_042622.1, on the reverse strand, counting down.
CAGTCCAACCCTGGTGAAAAGCCCATATTATTCAAAATAGGCAAAAAAAAAAAAGAGTCCTCAGAGGTGAGACCCATCCTAGACGTAAGCCACTGCCATGCCTTCTGAACAGGCGATATAAATAATGAGAGAGTTGTGATCTATTAGTATGTAGAATGTATCGGAGCTGAAAGTGGTAAGTTATACCTGCTTCATAAGTGTAATCACAATAATAAGACATAATTAAAAGCCAGTCGCCAAGATAGCGAAGATATATAACATAGTTATAGAGTTGAATATCTGGGAGACCCATCCCCCCCCCCCCCCCCCCCTGTTTGCTAGTAGCCATCAACTGTGACAGGGGGATCCTAGGGTTTTTTTTACCCCCTATAAATAATGCCGAAGCTCTCCTTGTAGTCTGCAAATATTTTGGTTAGAAAGAAGTAAAGGGAGGGTACCGAGGGTGTAAAGCTATTTAGGGAAAAAGGTAATTTTATATAACTGAATGTGGCCCCCCAGGGAGAGTCAGCAGCGTCCATTTCCTCAAGGCTGTTCTAGTAGAAGCTATCAGGGTAGCAATATTAATATCAAGCAAAAAGGAAAGATCTGCCGGAATCCAAATACCTAAGTATTTTAACTTATGGTCTTCCCATTTTAAAGGAAAGGGACCTACCAATCACTCTTATTCCATTGACCAATGGCCATAGTTTCAGACTTGTCCAAATTCAGTTTAAAACTGGCTATAGTGCCATGTTGTGAAATAGTATGTAACAAAGTAGGGAGGTGGTACTGAGGATCTATGATGAATGAGCAAATCATTAGCAAAAGTCGCAATTTAAATTGCTCGGTTCTGCACGGTAACCCCTGGAATTCTATCATTAAGGAGTATAGTGCGGACCAAGAGATCTAAGGATGACACAAAAAGAAGTGGAGAAAGGGGACAGCCCTGCAGCTTGCCCTGTTGGGAAGGCATCAGATAGGGTGCCATTGACCAAAAGACATGCAGCAGGATTCTGGTAGAGGATATGTATATAGTCCAGGAAGCTACCTCAAAGTCCAAACTTCTCAAGCACTACAAACATGTATTTCCTTTCCAATTCATGCGGTCAAATGCTTTCTCAGCATCAAAACTGATGAGCAAAGACTTCAGATGGCACTGCTTGGAATGGGCTACAGAGGCCAACACCTTATGCAAGTTTGCCACAGCATATCTGCCTTTGATAAAACCTACCTGTTCTGGGGAAATTTAAAAGGGGAAGGAATTTAGGCAGTCTATCTGCTAGTATTTTGGCCAGTAGTTTGACCTCAAAATTCAATAAGGAGATCGGGAGGTAAGAACTGGTCAACTGTGCATCCCTCCCTAGTTTTGGTAGAACAAATGTAGTCGCCGTAATAAGGTTTCATACATCCTCCCCAAGGGTCAGCAGATATTGTCAAGTAAAATCTTATAGAACTCTCCTGGAACCCATCTGCACCAGGTGTCTTGCCCAAAGGTGCCTGTTGGACATAGGAATAAATTTCAGCAAATGTGAAAGGAGCATTTAATGATTGTAACTGATCAACAGTAAGTGTAGGTGTTGCAATCTGATTCAGAAATGACAGCATATCAGTGTTTTCCACACGTTCCTCTGAGTATAAGCTGCGATAATAGGTATGATAAGGTTCTCCTATGCCCTTGGATGAATGTACTGACTGTCCACTAGGCCCCTTCATTTCCACTATGTACGATTTCCCCCTCCAATTCTGCACCAGACTGGCCAACATGCGACCTGTTTTGTTACCATGCAAAAAGAATTGAAATTTATAGTATAGAAGACTCTTTTTCGCATGCTGGTGAATCAAGTCATTAAGAGCTAACTGTGTTGACAGAAATTGAGTTTTGTGTAATGGAGAAGGGTCAATAAGTAATTTCCGTTTATCTGAATGGAGCTGTCATTCCAGGAAGAGAATCTCCTTGGCCCTCATCTGTTTTTCCGCGCTACATAAGAAATAATAGCCCTCCTTAATACAACTTTAGCAGTGACCCAATGTTACGACTGGGCTCCTGTCAGGAGTCGTGAACACCACCCAGAAGGGTGGCTCCAGGTTGAGAGAGGCAAGAATGGCTAGAACAGAGTCTGGGTCCAGGCTGGTTCAGGGCAGGCGGCAAGAGCAGTGTCTGAGTCCAGGCTGGGTCAGGGCAGGCGGCAGATAGCAGTGTCTAGGTTCAGGCTGGGTCAGGGCAGGCGGCAAGTAGCAGTGTCTGGGTCCAGGCTGGGTCAGGGCAGGCGGCAAGTAGCAGGGTCTGGGTCCAGGCTGGGTCAGGGCAGGCGGCAAGAGCAGTGTCTGGGTCCAGGCTGGGTCAGGGCAGGCGGCAGATAGCAGTGTCTAGGTTCAGGCTGGGTCAGGGCACAGTAAGCAGGACAAGGCAGGTCAGAAGGCCCTTAGGCCACACACACACCGAAGGCCCGTAGGCCACACACCGTAAGCAGAGCAAGGCAGGTCATAAGGCCCGTAGGCCACACACACACCGAAGGCCCGTAGGCCACACACCGTAAGCAGAGCAAGGCAGGTCAGAAGGCCCGTAGGCCACACATACACAGAAGGCCCGTAGGCCACACACCGTAAGCGGGGCAAGGCAGGTCAGAAGGCCCGTAGGCCACACACCGTAAGCGGGGCAAGGCAGGTCAGAAGGCCCGTAGGCCACACACCGTAAGCAGAGCAAGGCAGGTCAGAAGGCCCGTAGGCCACACATACACAGAAGGCCCGTAGGCCACACACCGTAAGCAGGGCAAGGCAGGTCAGAAGGCCTGTAGGCCACACATACACAGAAGGCCCGTAGGCCACACACCGTAAGCAGAGCAAGGCAGGTCATAAGGCCCGTAGGCCACCCACACACCGAAGGCCCATAGGCCACACACCGTAAGCGGGGCAAGGCAGGTCAGAAGGCCCGTAGGCCACACACCGTAAGCAGAGCAAGGCAGGTCAGAAGGCCCGTAGGCCACACATACACAGAAGGCCCGTAGGCCACACACCGTAAGCGGGGCAAGGCAGGTCAGAAGGCCCGTAGGCCACACACACACAGAAGGCCCGTAGGCCAGGTATGAAAAGCAAGGAAGAAGGCCCGAAGGCCGCGCAGGGCAAGGCAAGGAAAGGCCCGAAGGCCGCGCAAGGCAAGGAAAGGCCCGAAGGCCGCGCAAGGCTAGAGCAGGGAGCCCAGGTGAGCTCGATGCCGAAGCACCGAGGGAACTGTCAGGCAGGGTTATAAGGGACAGCCCAGAGCATAGAGTGGACAGGGGAGATGGACTGGGCCTGTGAGGAGAGCCAGCACTAGAGGGACCCCTGGTGGTGAGGTGGTTGCACTGCAGCCGAAACTGTAACAGTATCCCCTCCTCAAGGCCGCCCCCTCCTCCTGGGTCCCATCTTAGCAGGGGGTATTCAAAAATGAAATCAGACCCCTCCGAGGGTAGCAGCAGCTGGAGCGATTCAACAGGCTCAGATTGCTGAGTCAGAAAGTCTGTCAGTGGGACCGGTTTGAGCCCCTCCGGGGGCGGCAGCAGGGCCGGTTTGAACCCCTCCAAGGGCGGCAGCAGGGCCGGGTCAGCAGGCTCTTCTCGGGGTAGTGCAGCAGGCTCGGGCCCCTCTCGGGGTAAAACAGCAGGCTTGAACACCCCTCCGGGCGTTGTAGTAGGCTCGGACCCCTCTCGGGGCGTTGTAGCAGGCTCGGACCCCTCTCGGGGCGATGAAGCAGGTTCGGACCCCTCTCGGGGCGATGAAGCAGGCTCGGACCCATCTCGAGGTGATGTAGCAGGTTCGGACCCCTCTCGGGGCGATGAAGCAGGTTCGGACCCCTCTCGAGGCGATGAAGCAGGTTCGGACCCCTCTCGAGGCGTTGTAGCAGGCTCGAACACCTCTCCGGGCATTGTAGCAGGCTCGGACCCCTCTCGGGGCGATGAAGCAGGTTCGGACCCCTCTCGGGGTGATGAAGCAGGCTCGGACCCCTCTCGGGGCGTTGTAGCAGGCTCGGACCCCTCTCGGGGTGTTGTAGCAGGCTCGGACCCCTCTCGGGGCGTTGTAGCAGGTTCGGACCCCTCTCGGGGCGATGAAGCAGGCTCGGACCCCTCTCCGGGCGTTGTGGCAGGCTCGAACACCTCTCCAGTCAGTGTAGCAGGCTCGGACCCCTCTCGGGGCGTTGTAGCAGGCTCGGACCCCTCTCGGGGCGATGAAGCAGGTTCGAACCCCTCTCGGGGCATTGTAGCAGGCTCGGACCCCTCTCCGGGCGTTATAGCAGGCTCGGACCCCTCTCGGGGAGATGAAGCAGGTTCGGACCCCTCTCGGGGCGATAAAGCAGGCTCGGACCCCACTCGGGGCGATGAAGCAGGCTCGGACCCCACTCGGGGCGTTGTAGCAGGCTCGGACCCCTCTCGGGGCGTTGTAGCAGGCTCGGACCCCTCTCCGGGCGTTGTAGCAGGCTCGGACCCCTCTCGGGGCGATGAAGCAGGTTCGAACCCCTCTCGGGACGTTGTAGCAGGCTCGGACCCCTCTCGGGGCGTTGTAGCAGGTTCGGACCCCTCTCGGGGCGATGAAGCAGGCTCGGACCCCTCTCGGGGCGTTGTAGCAGGCTCGGACCCCTCTCCGGGCGTTGTGGCAGGCTCGAACACCTCTCCAGTCAGTGTAGCAGGCTCGGACCCCTCTCGGGGCGTTGTAGCAGGCTCGGACCCCTCTCGGGGCGATGAAGCAGGTTCGGACCCCTCTCGGGGCGTTGTAGCAGGCTCGGACCCCTCTCGGGGCGATGAAGCAGGTTCGAACCCCTCTCGGGGCGATGAAGCAGGTTCGGACCTCTCTCCGGGCGTTATAGCAGGCTCGGACCCCTCTCGGGGAGATGAAGCAGGTTCGGACCCCTCTCGGGGCGATAAAGCAGGTTCGGACCCCTCTCGGGGCGATGAAGCAGGCTCGGACCCCTCTCGGGGCGATGAAGCAGGCTCGGACCCCACTCGGGGCGTTGAAGCAGGCTCGAACACCTCTCCGGGCGTTGTAGCAGGCTCGGACCCGTCTCGGGGCGTTGTAGCAGGTTCGGACCCCTCTCGGGGCGATGAAGCAGGCTCGGACCCCTCTCGGGGCGATGAAGCAGGCTCGGACCCCTCTCGAGGCGACGAAGCAGGCTCGGACCCCTCTCGAGGCGACGAAGCAGGCTCGAACCCCTCTCGGGGCGTTGCAGCAGACTCAGATGGCAGAGCAGCAAGGTTAGAAGTAGGGTACATTGAAGACACAGATTGTACTGCCAAGGGCTTGATACCTCGAGCCAAAGTCTGAAGCTCCTGATTTTGTTTCTGGAGGAGCAGTTTAGAGAAGGCACAGGCCGTTCTAGGACGTCTAGGGAAGGTGCTCGTTACAGGCTGTTCAGCAGCTGTGGGAAGCAGAGCCCTGCTCGGGTTAATGAGTTCCATCTGTCTTTGTGCTTGATATCCTAGAACGGAAGTCCTAGAAGTTCTCTTGACCAGGCAAGTTTTTGGTTTTCCTGAAGTATAAGTTGCTTTTTGGTGAGAAGTTTTGTGAAAAGTTATGCTACAATCTTCTGTTAGTAAACTGTCCAGGGTGAAAACATTCCTAGCTGAGCCAGAAGCAGGGCAGAGTGTAATTGCTCTGGCTGAATCTTTTTGAGGAGACGGTGGCCCGTTAGCTGTGCAGCGGGGGCAGGGTTTGCCTGGAGGCAAAAGACAAGGAAGACAGAGACACCTCCACCAGCCTGGTTTGGGAGAATTACAGTTAAGGCATTCTTGGTATACAGACACATTTCTTTTGTGACAGTTGCTGCATTTCCAGTGCTCCTGGTCCGAGAGCTGACAAGCTAAACAGTTCAGGTAAGTGGGATAATTCAGAGTTTGACAAATGGTACAGATAATAAACCGTGAAGACTCACCGTCTGAATACTGAGTCCTTTCTGTCTCTCCCAATGTGAATGGCTTCGGCATACTGTTACGACTGGGCTCCTGTCAGGAGTCGTGAACACCACCCAGAAGGGTGGCTCCAGGTTGAGAGAGGCAAGAATGGCTAGAACAGAGTCTGGGTCCAGGCTGGGTCAGGGCAGGCAGCAAGTAGCAGTGTCTGGGTCCAGGCTGGGTCAGGGCAGGCAGCAAGTAGCAGTGTCTGGGTCCAGGCTGGGTCAGGGCAGGCGGCAAGTAGCAGGGTCTGGGTCCAGGCTGGGTCAGGGCAGGCGGCAAGAGCAGTGTCTGGGTCCAGGCTGGGTCAGGGCAGGCGGCAGATAGCAGTGTCTAGGTTCAGGCTGGGTCAGGGCACAGTAAGCAGGACAAGGCAGGTCAGAAGGCCCTTAGGCCACACACACACCGAAGGCCCGTAGGCCACACACCGTAAGCAGAGCAAGGCAGGTCATAAGGCCCGTAGGCCACACACACACCGAAGGCCCGTAGGCCACACACCGTAAGCAGAGCAAGGCAGGTCAGAAGGCCCGTAGGCCACACATACACAGAAGGCCCGTAGGCCACACACCGTAAGCGGGGCAAGGCAGGTCAGAAGGCCCGTAGGCCACACACACACAGAAGGCCCATAGGCCAGGTATGAAAAGCAAGGAAGAAGGCCCGAAGGCCGCGCAAGGCTAGAGCAGGGAGCCCAGGTGAGCTCGATGCCGAAGCACCGAGGGAACTGTCAGGCAGGGTTATAAGGGACAGCCCAGAGCATAGAGTGGACAGGGGAGATGGACTGGGCCTGTGAGGAGAGCCAGCACTAGAGGGACCCCTGGTGGTGAGGTGGTTGCACTGCAGCCGAAACTGTAACACCCAATACAGTAAAGGAGTATTGTAGTGAGCATTATTAAACTCCACATAATCTTTCCAACGATCAATGAGATGAGGGTGAAAAAACTTATCAGTATAGAGATAGGCAGGGAATTTCAAAGACTCTGCATCAGTAAATCCTTCTAAAATAACCCACACAGGTGCATGGTCTGAGATAGCCAAAGGACCAAGATTTATTTATTTATTTATTTATTTACTTACTTACTTACTTATTTAAAGTATTTATATACCGTTTTTCACAATGCAATGTAGACCAAAATGGTTTACCTCTGCGGTCTGCATGTGTGGGAAGGAAATCTCAGATATTAATATATAATTGAGTCGGGACTTCCATGTCATGAGCCCTGGAATAGTGGGTAAAATCCAGCTCAAGAGGGTGGAGACACATCCAAACATCTACTAAGATATTCATGTTCACATAGATATGGGATACCCCTCCTTTGAGAGCCCCCATTGGGCGACCTAGCCGGGCAACGATCTATTTGGGGATCAGAAACCAAATTGAAATCCCCTCCAAGAAGGATAGGTATATGAGAATAGGGAGCCAATAGGTTAACAGTCTGAGTAAAAAAGGCATGAGAGTAGATATTAAGTGCATAAATATTCCCCAGAAGTATCCGATGACCAAATAGTTGGCCTTTCATAAAGATATAATGACCCTCAGGATCCTGCATCACTTTTAGTGTTTAAAAGTTAGGGATTTATGTAGTAATATAGCCACACCTGCTTTATGAGCAGTAGAGGAGGCATAATATACCCACCCAACCTATTGCTTCTGCAATTTAGTATGTTCTATGGCCGTTAAGTGTGTTTCTTGGAGTAGAGCTATTTATTTATTTAAAAATGTTTATATACCGCTTTTACAATTTGAGGATTAATCAAAACGATTTACAATAAACATACATAAAAGTAAAACTAAACTAAAATAAAAATTAATTAATTAACTTAAATAAGCACATAAAATACATAAAATTAGACCCAACACTAATGAAACATGCAAGGAGCTTTCATAAAGCTATGTCTGCTTGGAAACGCTACATAGCCTGCAGAAGCTTGTAGCGTTTCACCACAGTACCAATACCACACACATTCCAGGAGAAAACACTTAAGAGATTTAGCCATCCAACCCCTCCAAAGAAAGAAAGTGAGAAAAAAGAATATGCATTATCACTGAGTAGAGGAGAGAGACCCCTCCCCCAGCCTAGGTCTCCCCCAAAAGGATCCACATAAAACTGGACCTATGAAAGAGACTCAGAGAAGGAAAACACACAACTGTGGTCAAGCCCATAAATCTCCCCCCACCCAACTCCCCAATCCCCCATAATCTAACAAGAACACCACAAGGCTGTGAAAAGAAACAGAGAAATAAAAATAGTACATAGGAAGCACCATCTGGAATCCACATCGGGGGACACATGTTTCATGCCACAGGGACTCCCCTCCCCCCCCCCCAAAAAAAAACCCACAGAAAAATCAGCCGTGAAAACGAGTCATTGTGGAAAAGCAAAAACAAGAAAGAACATCAGTAACCCAGCCAAATGTTGGCCCGCTAAATATTAAAAGTATAACCGATAGCAATAGCAACAGCCTGCCCACTTAAAAAAAAAAAAAAAAGTAAAGTATTGTCCATATTTTGAAGGAAAAATTCAGCTTCTTGTGGGGTGGCAAATATATGTGCTTTGCCCTCATGCATGACACGAAGTTTAGCAGGAAATAAAAGCATATCGCGCAAACTTTTCTTGATCAATTGGGTACAAACCGGTGCAAAGGATCATCTCTATTCTGCGACACTAGCAGAATAGTCCTGGAAAAGTAGAATCTTTTCCCCCTCATATTGTAGATCCTTCAATTTCTGATATTCCTGAAGTATGTCCACCTTATATGTAAAGTTGAGAACCTGAAAAATGACCACCTGTGCCTTAAGGTTCCTTCCATCAGGTGAGGAATATGATTGTTGTGGTGGGCCCATCCTGTGTGCCCTCTTCAGATATAAGGGTCCCCTAGGCAGAGGGAAAGCCAGTGCTTGCAGCAGCCATGTTTCCAGGGCTGCCTCCAGCGCTCTGCTTCTTGCATCGATGTCTTCTAGGTCGGCCATTTTGAGCTTTCCCGGCCTTGCTTTCTCCTGATCCCATCGCACCACTCACGTCAACATTCGGGGAGTGATCTTGGAATTTTTATTATTGAAAAAGTGTATGGCTTTTATTTTATGTATGTTGTCTGGGTGGGGAAACAGGTATCACATTCCTAAGTTGTGCACAGCCGCCGCATTTTTTGGAACTGTACGTCTGCAGTGGTGTTATGGAGTTGCGAGAAGTTTTGTGAAGTTCTGGTTCTTAGTAGGCAATAACTGTGAAAATGGGTTATTTTTGAAGCGATGAAGATCGTATGGTATCTTATGTGTATAGATATATTTTTGTTTCTGTATTATATAGCCACAGATTGTGGATGGAGGGTGTGTATTTTGATCTGAGGAGTGGCGCGATGTGTGTGTTTGTGACTAGACCTTGGGAATAAGGTGTTTCAACAGAGATTGGAGGTAAGTGAAAGGGTGGAGTTTAGGAACTAGATGAGATTTATTTTGACAAAAGATAGTTGGTTAGAAAATCATTGGGGTTAAAAATTATTTAGGTGGGATGGCTGTAGTTGAGTTTTGGTACAGATGAGATTGAGTGGTGGAGGTTTAAGGAGTTATGGATTTGATATAGTTTTTGTGATGTTTGATGACTGAAGATTTATGGGTTATATGTGACCAGGCTAAATAAATGCTGATTATATATTGATGAGATGGTTTTTAAGTTGTGTGAGATATTATTCATCATATAAATTCAGATTGAAGGCATTTTTATATGTTTTGTAGATTAAATGTTGAAAGGTTATTAAAGCGTGATTTTTATTGTTGTAGTAGGAATCGTTGTACACAGCTGGATATAAATTTGAAGGGTTCCTGCATAAAAGTATGGTGATCTCCTATGTGTTTATTGTAAATCCCCTGATGAAACTGTTGGTGAAACAAGGGTCCTTTGTCAGGAATATACAGAAGGAGAAGAGAGAGAGGACTGTATCACCAATTTTGAATGAATATACAGCAGATAAGAGAGAGGACAATAAGATATCAATAACGTTGGAAATGGAGATTTGATTTAATCCACTTGTGTATGTTATTAAGTTGTAATAGTATCTTAGGTATATATATTGTAGTTAGTAGACTTGCAACATTGTTTTAGGAATCTATTTGATCTATTGTATAAGATTGTATTATTGGGAAAGGGATATTATTATAATGTGCAATTGTAGAATAAATTTGTATTTGTGAGTATGAGTGGTTGTGAATGAGTGGTAGGATGTGTGCAGTGTTGAAGTACTAAGTTTGTGATGATATGTTAATTGTGATTATTAAATTTTAATATTTTGTTATAATAAATATTGAAATTCCTAAACAGGTATATAATGTGTTACTTGTGTTGGGGAGGGGGGGGGGGCAAACATGGGAACTCTTTTTACACTTTTGTTGTCAGGAAGCCTCTGTTGGCGGCCCCAGGTTGAGGAGAGGGATCATGTTTGATGGCCCAGGCAGTTTTAACACTTTTGGCTGCTTTTTATTTTTGAACAGCTGGGCCCTTTAACATGGGAGCATCGGGACCCGTGGGAGGGTCTCGATGCTCCTGCATTAGATTAGCATTTTGCAGAAAGCTGTAGCTAAAATAACGTGGCTGACAACTTTCAAAGCCATGTTATTTTATTTACATTAGAATACCTATGCATGAGCTACTTTGCAAGGATCTGCAAAATTCATGCACGCAAATGCCAAGCAAAAGCAGCTCATTGGAATAGGGTAGGGAATCTAGGCCATTTTATGCAAATTATTGTGAATATCACATTATATTGTGCAATATACGCTGTTTAATGTGCGTTATAGCTGCACCATGACTTGATGCATCTCCCAGTAAATTAGGTGCCTAATGCTGAACATCAGTGCTTATCTTCTGTGTTTATTTCCCCACCCTAAATCCACTCTCATAGCTGGCACCTAAATTTAGGAGCTTAGTGAAATGAGACACCAAAGTTTAGGAACTTGGCCCTACTCAGTTTTCAAAAGGGCCAATTTAGTCTCCTAACACAAAAATAAGGGTCCTAAATCCTTTGAAGATCGGCTGAATAGGTTATTGAATAGAAAGGTAGCTGACTAGTTCGCTTGGTTGGAATGGCTTTTGGATATCGTTGTTATGCCATAAGCTTTTATAATTGGCAGTAGTTAATACTGTAAAGTTGCCAGCGAGTGATCTAGTTTCTTGCCAGAGGCTAATGGACGCACAACTACTGGCTTTGGTGCTGAAAAATATTGAACAACAAGCTTTTATTAATTTTTTTTTAACAACAATATATTTCTGGCATGCTTAGACACTTTCTAGGGGTATTTCAAAGCACTTCCCAAGATTTTATGCACCCATTGGAATTCTCCAGTACTGCAGTGACTGAGATATGTCATCCAGCCCAAGCATACTATGGCACAGTGTGGTGTGCATGTGGAACTAAAATTCAGCTGCGTGACTTTATTTTGTCCAGGCACTTTTCAGAAATGAACATTTTCATGCTTTCTAAGGCTTTCTTCTGTGGTCACTCTTCAGCTCTCCATGTGGTATTCCTACTTTCATTATTTTGGACTGGTGTCTGCCTTGATTTTTGATGATGATGCAGAATCACTGAATCACCTCAAGATTCTTTGCGGCCTATTGTTATCTTTACTGGACCAACATAAGAATTTGTCAAAGCTGTTGTACATGAGTTTTGAAGACTGCACAGACCCTTTCCTTCAGATGTAAACAGTGCTCAGTAGTCAGGCTGTAAGGCAGCTGAATTGTGGGAGTCTCTATGGGAGTGGGAGTGCAGCTCCCCTATCCCTACATTCTCTATCTCACCAGCCTTTCTGTCATCCGCACTGTCCACTGCTCTTGATCTTCAAAGTTTTCTTCCCCTCATCCTGCCTTTTCCACTATCCCTGACACCATCTCATCGTTGTCACTATCGGCATACCTCTGCCTATCTTTGTATTCTCCTGCTCCTCTTCCTTTTACTTTCAGCTGAGGATATCAATCCTAATCCTGGCCCTTCAAGGCAATTTTCACTCCATCGTCCCATATTGGGCTGTAACCCCTCCAAACTATCTCCAAGAAGCTTGCCTTTATTCATGACCTTTTTACATCTCGTCCTCTTCATCTCCTTGCCTTAACAGAGACCTGGCTTTCCCCTGAGGACTCTGCTTCAGTTGCTGCTCTCTGTCATGGAAGTTATCTTTTCTCCCTCACCCCTTGCCCAGTAGGCCTGTGGTGGTGGTGGTGGTGGTGTTCGACTGCTGCTCTCCCTCTCCTGCAGACTTTGACCCCTTCTCCCACCTCAATCCCACTATCTTTCTTCCTTTGAAGCCCATTCCATCTACCTATTCATTCCACCACCTCTCAGGGTAGCTGTCATCTATCGACCCCCTGATAAATCTCCCTTCTCCTTTCTCACTGACTTTGATTCCTGGCTTTCATTTTCATTGACCCATCTTCCCTTTCCCTTATCCTTGGTGACTTTAACCTCCACATTGATGACCTCTCTAACTCTTATGCCTTCAAACTTCTTTCTTTAGCTTCTTCATTTGATCTCCGACTGTTCTCTACCACCTCTACTCACCAGCATGGCCACTGCCTTGACCTAGTCTTTGCTTCCAACTGCTGTCTCTCAGACTTTGACACCTCAGATCTTCCGATCTCAGACCATCACCTGATAATTTTCACATTAAACCACCCTCCCCCACAGACTCGTCCAGTCACTATCTACACCTTTAGGAATCTCCAAGTTGTTGATCCTTGCATCTTTTCCACTGCTGTTTCATCTCTCCTTTTCTCCACAACTTTGTCTGAATCTGTCAGAGCCATAGCGTGCCTATGGCCAATATGGCCATGGCCATAGTTACCGCTACCAAAAGGCGATGCTACCACTGCTGAGTGCCAAGGAGAGCCGGTGGGTCCTCAGCAAAAGAGAAAGCAGCATGGCCCAGTTGAAATAAACAGCATGGTTGGCATGGCCTTAGCAAGTGGAAAAGCAGCACGGCCCCGCTGGCAACACTGCTGATTCTGGTGGGGCCGCGCTGCTTTTCTATTTATTAAGGCAGCGCTTACCATGCCGTTGATTTTGGTGGGGCAATGCTGCTGAGCAGGAGGAGGAGGAGTGTGCTTTACCGAAAGTAGTACAATGCCCCGTGGCTGTAAGTCTTTCCCTTGGCCATGGGGGCTGAAGAAGTAGACTACTGCTGCCTGCTAAGTCAAGGAGGAAGTGAGTGAAAGGGAGCATGTGTGTGGGAGAGCGAGAGAGCATGTGTGCTTGTATGTGGGAGAGTGAGAGAGAGCTTGTGTGTGGGAGAGAGAGAGAGAGTATGTGTGTGTACAACTACCCCAGTTACTCTCTGCCTGTTAATCTATGACAATTTCAGGGCATCCGGAAATAAATAATTCCAAGGTAAGGATAACAAGGAATTTTTTAAAATCCTTATTTTAATTGTTGGGTATATCTATTTTGAAATATTTTATTGATATTTGGAAAATTTTTATATGAGTTTTTAATTATTGAATGTTATTCTATTCATTAATTGTTTTGAATTATTCTTTTTATTGCTGTGGTTTTACTAATTTTGTTTTATGAGGAATGGTAATGCTTCTGTTTTTTACATGTTGCAGTGCATACAGAATTTGGCTCGTTGCAGTTTCCAGTTTGGTTTTTGTCTGTACATTTCTATTATATTGTATGGTCTCTTTATTTTATATTTGATAGTCTATCTGTGTTTTACATGTGTGAGTGAAATGAGTTATTCCATTAGTGTGTAATTTCTATGTAGGGATCTATAGCAGCTTGGATTGTTCTGTTTTCCTAATAGGGGGGTTATTACTATTTTAGGCCTGGTGTAATTTTTATAGTATTAACTTTCATAGGTAGGGTTGTTGCTGTTTGAGAGGCTCTCTGAGCGTCATGCCATACCCAAGATGCATTACAGTAGGTCCAGTACCATATAGGTTCCAAGTATCTCTTTCTTTTTTGCAAGGTTTTTTGGTTGGCACCTCAGCAATGCCAACCAAATATAATATACATATTGTAAGTGATATTTTTACCTCAGAAGAATGTGCTTTGAATGTTCTTTTTCATGTAAAATCTGTTATTATGAATATCATTTTTAATTGTGTGTGAGGGTGTGATGGGGTAGGGGGTGCAAGGCTGTAAAGTTTTCCTAGGGACCTAATACCCTTGCACTGGCCATGGGCATTGCTGTACAAACATTGAACAGAGTCTCCCAATTCGTGGTGTCATGTGTTGTGTAATGGGTGAGGGCCCAGTTTTTCACTTGGCCATAGGCACCAAATCACCTGGCTACAGTTCTGGAATCTGTCAATGAAGCAGTTTCTTCTTTAACACTTTACTCGCTTCATCCTTAGACACTCTTGCCCCTCCTCTTACCCGTTCTATAAGGCTCACTAAACTCCAGCCTTGGCTCACCCCCAGAATTTGCTACCTATGTTCCTGCACTCACTCTGCGGAGCGTCTCTGGCTGAAGTCCCATGCCCATGCAGACTTCATGCAGACTTAAACTCATGCAGACTTAAACTCTGGAATTTGTTGCCGGAGGATGTGGTTAGTGCAGTTAATATAGCTGTGTTTAAAAAAGGATTGGATAAGTTCTTGGAGGAGAAGTCCATTACCTGCTATTAAGTTCACTTAGAGAATAGCCACTGCCATTACCAATGGTTACATGGAATAGACTTAGTTTTTGGGTACTTGCCAGGTTCTTATGGCCTGGATTGGCCACTGTTGGAAACAGGACGCTGGGCTTGATGGACCCTTGGTCTGACACAGTATGGCATTTTCTTATGTTCTTATACGTTTCAGATTCATGCTGACCACTTTCCAGCATGCTGTTGCACTTGCCTAACAAGACTACTATGCCCATCTGACAAACTCTTACATCCATCCCTCGCCATTTCTTTGCCACGCTCAATTCCCTCCTCAAATTTCCCTCGCCTCCCTCCTCCCTTTCTCTGTCTGCCCAGGCTATGGCTGACTACTTCCATGACAAGATTCACAAAATTAGTCTTGAGTTCTGAACTATTCACCTTTACCTGCCTCTCCTCCACTTCTTTCCTTTCCCCTTCCCTTAGCCTCCACCACTCTCTCCTCCTTTCCTGAAGTCACAATGGAGGAAACCGCTTGTATTCTCTCTTCCTCCAAACGTATGACTTGTTTCTCTGCCCCTGTCCCCCCTCCCATTTCCTCTACCTCCATTTCCACTGCAGCCAATTCCTTCTATCTGTCACATCCTAAGTCTATCACTCTCCACTGCTACTGTTCCTGCTGCCTTCAAATGTGCTGTAATCATACCACTCCTTAACACCCCCCCCCCCACTGGATCCTACCAGTCCTGCCAACTATCGTCTCATCTCCCTTCTCTCTTTTGCCTCCAAACTACTAGAAAGTGCTGTTCACCGCCGCTGTCTTGACTTTCTTACATCTCAAGCTGTTCTTCATCCATCCCAGTCTGGCTTTCGCCCTCTATATTCAACTGAAACAGCCCTTGCCAAAGTTTCCAATGACCTGTTTATGGCTAAAGCCAAAGGTCTTTACTCTGTCCTTATCCTCCTTGACCTGTCTTCTGCTTTTGACACTGTTGATCACCACCTACCCCCTTGATACTTTTTCCTCACTTGGATTTCGGGACTCTGTCCTGTCTTGGTTCTCTTCTTACCTCTCCAATCGCACTTTTAGTATTTCCTCTGGTGGTTACTCCTCTACTGCCATTCCACTATCAATTGGTGTGCCTCAGGGCTCCATCCTGGGAGCTCTTCTCTTCTCACTATATACTAATTCCTTGGTGCTCTGATTTCTTCTCATGGCTTTCAATACCATTTTTATGCTGATGACTCCCAGATCTACTTTTGTACACCAGAAATTTCATCAGAAATTCAGTGCCGGATCTCGGCCTGCTTGTCTGACATTGCTGCCTGGATGTCCTGCTGCCACCTTAAACTCAACATGGCCAAGACAGAATTCATTATCTTTCTCCCCAAGCCCACCTCCCCTCTTCCTCCTTTCTCTGTTTGTGTGGATAATACTGTCGTCATCCCGGTCCCTTCTCTATGTGTATGCAAAACACTGCTAAAACGTGTCATTTCTTACTTATAACATTGCCAAAATCCATCCTTTTCCTTCTGAGCACACTACCAGAACCCTTATCCACTCTCTCATCTCTGCCCACTTAAGACTATTGCAACCTGCTCCTCACAGGTCTCCTGGCAAGCCATCTCTCTCCATTGCAATCTGTCCTAAATTCAGCTGCGCAACTTATCTTTTGTCAAAGTCACTATGCTCACATAACCCCTCTTCTGAAGTCACTGCATTGACTCCTTAATCGCTCCTGCATACAGTTCAAGCTCCTCTTTCTCACCTACAAATGCCTTCACTCTGCAGCACCTCACTACCTCTCCTCTCTTATCTCTCTCTACACCCCTCCTCGTGCACGTCGCTCGTTGGATAAGTCACTCCTGTCTGAGCCCTTCTCCTCTACTGCCAATTCCTGACTCCGTGCTGTCTACCAGACTGCGCTGTGTGCTTGGAATAGTCTTCCCGAACTGGTGCCTCATGCTCCTTCTCTTGCCATGTTTAAATCCCATCTAAAGACCCACCTTTTTGAAATCACTTGTAAATCTTATGCCTGATTGTGTGCTTTTTGTCTTATTAGCTAACTTTCTTTTCTTTTTAAACATTGTCTTGCTTTATACCCCAAGTCTCTTGTCCTGTATATGTCTTAATAGATTGTAAGCTCTATTGAGCAGTGACTGTCTTTTTGTATGTTTGTATAGCACTGTGTAAGTCATGTAGCACTATAGAAATGTCAAGTAGTAGTAGATGTGATCTTGAATGCTCAGATATGACAATCTGTATATACTAATTTATAATGTAGTATGGATGCAATATTAGGATACTTGCTGTTGTGGTGGATGAAGGGTTCAGGTGTCTTAAATAACAAGAATTTGTATATTGGCAGAAATATTGTTCTTTTCCAAAAAAAAACATAAAACATACTCAGTGCGTTTAGAGAAAGGATCTGTGCACGGGCTATTGGAACAATGGCTGTGAAAATAGTTCACATACATAGAAACGACGGCAGAAAAAGACCAATCGGCCCATCCAGTCTGCCCAGCAAGCTTCCACACTTGTTTTCCCATACTTATCTGTTTCACCGACCACCAAGTTCAGGGCCCTTGTTAGTAACTGTTTGACTCAAATTTCCTGCCATCCCCTGTCATTGATCCAGAGAGCAATGTTGGCGTTGCATCAAAGGTGAGCATAAGGCTTAATGGTTAGGATAGCAACCACCACATCAAGCAAGTTATCCCGATGCTTGTTTACCCAGACTGCACATATCAATGCCTTGTTGGATGTTGTCTGAATGTAAATCCTGTTTTCCACATTTCCCCCTGCCGTTGAAGCAGAGAGCAATGCTGTATATGCATTCAAAGTGATGAATCAGGCTTAATTGGTTTAAGGTAGTAACCGCCATAATAAGCAAGCTACCCCCACGCTTGTTTACCCAGATTGTGAAGTTCTACCCTTGTTGGTTGCTGTCTGAATGCAAATCCTCTTTTCCACATTTCCCCCTGCTGTTGACACAGAGAGCAATGCTGTATATGCACTAGCACTGGTAGTCATATTGCAATGGGGTGTCACTAGCTGGTGCCTACTCTGTGGTAGGGCCTAGTTTGGGAGGGAGAAGGGTGAGTGCTGGGAGCCACAGGGATGACAGCAGCTGCAGTGGTAGAGGAAGAGGAGAAGGAAAAGAAAAGGGGCAAGGCTAATCTCTGGTCAGGTGAGTTCTGAAATCTCCCCAGCCAATCTGGGGAAAGTCTGACTAAATGCAGTACAGGTTTGCCAGTTTGCAGAAATCCATTTCAAATCACTGTGGCACTCCTTGAATTGGGTGGGTCTGCTTGACCTCCAATGCACATTTGCCAATTAGAGGGATTCACACAATGGATACCTTTTGAAAAGTTTGCTGAACTAATAAGATAAGTTTATGGGTTCATCAAACTTGTTTTTAAATATTCGAACATTTCTGCAAATGGGATCCATGAAAAAAAAAAATGGTGAACATTGTTCAAAAGTTGTGGATGTGTGAAGGTCCCACACTTGCGGTACATTCTAATAGGATATGAAACCGCAACCTTCTGGCTCCAATTCCAGGAGTCAAAGGAGCAGATCCCCTGCTGCCTGAGCTTGTAGGAGAGCCCCTTCTACTTCAGCCTGGCTGCTCACATCCATCCCCTTATTACACAACCTGACACTCACGCTCTTGCTCAAGAAGAAAACAGCTTTTTCCCAGTAATTCCCATCTGACTCTTCCTTCAGGGTTGGATTTAGGATCCCACCTCTCACACTGTATATGAAGGTTCTGCATTTGCCAGAGCTTATTTTTCCAACGGATTCAAAACCAGGGACCCTACCTTGAGCTAAAGGAGCAGCTGCCCTAGCTGAGCTGGTAGAAGAGCTCTTGTCTGCTTCACCCTGGTCGCACATATCCATTCCTTTATTACTCCACCCTGTCACCGGATGTTTATATCCATCCCTGATTAACGACATAACGCAAAGGCTGTGTGAGAAGCCTTTTGTTGGATGTCATTCAGTGACACTAGTATAAAGAAAAAAGATCAAAGGCAGAGCTTCAGGGATTTCTTGAGATGAATGTTTATTTGCCTCCTTCCACCATACTGCCTCTCATGTGGAACAGTTACAAATAAATCTCCAGAGCCTGAGAATTTCTTTAAGATTGTGTAGTTTGTGAGCCTTTCCCATGCTTGTTCAAAAGACTAATTTTAGAAGCCTGCTTACATAGATTCATAGCCAGAAGTTCACATTTTCTTGCACTGACAGGGTATCGAGCTGCCATTTTGAATCTGGAAGTATGTTACTGGAGGGAGTACTGCCAGTAACATTGCAGAACCAGATCAATGTATGTTAAGAAAGCCCAAATTATGCTTCCTTAAAGGAACAGACCAGCCACTACATTGGTGTGAGTGTGAATGGCAGAGATGTATCTCTTTGTAAACTGGAACTGCCAGGCTATATTTATCATTGGATAAAGAATGAATGCTGGTATCATTCAGTTGACTTTTACTAAGCACCAATTAAAGGATGGCTGAATCTGATAAGAAACCACTATATTGGCGCTTTAAAGTCATTGAAATAATAAGCATACTTGCACAGCTCAATCAACTGATACAATTGTATTTTCTCACTTTGCTTTGGCAATTTTACTCTGTCAGATTTCTCCTCCTTTGTCTCATGGTTGATGCACATTTTTCTATATTTTTACAAAGGAAATGTACCTTGTTATTTCATACCTCCCACACTATGAGCGACGTCTTTAGTAATATAGTCTATTGTAGCACTTATCCCCTAGTGCTGCCTTATGGCATCGGGATTAAACAGAGCTCTTGTACCTCTCCAGAACAAGTTTTGAATGGAAGGGAAAGCAATCTGATGGTTTTCTCGTTGTTGAATATTACTTCAGCCCATGAAAACCGTGGACCATAGCCCACTGGGAGATATTACAATTACACGGTACTCACAAGTATGCATTAGGTTTGCCATCATAATCTCTCACCCTTCCTCTAGTCGGTCTAAGAAACAGGTATTTAGGTTCTTTCCAGCTCAGGGGTGGGGGTCCGAAGCTTCACTTCAGGGTCCTACTGGTGACGTTACTTGGACAGTACTTCCAATCCCAAATTATCCTCTTTACTTGAAGTGATGGTCAAGAGAAGCAGTTGCTACAGAAGACAGGATATTTACAGTTATATATTGTCCATCCAATGTGCTATTGGCTGGATACCTCTTTACACCCCAGTATAGCTTATACTGTTGCTCATCGGTCATGGAAACCTCCTTGGCTTCCATATAGTAGTACATTGGGTCTGTGCTTAGCTAAGCAACTTCCATTTCAACCCCTCCACGCCTTTCAATAGACGAATGTTACCTGGCCATCCGTTCTTCCACACTGAGGTTTTCGCCTCGCTCCCAGGTCTGCATTACTACTGCATGCCGTGAACAAATCTCTTCAACAGGTTTGGAGTTCCACAAAGTTCATCACTTAGATCTGTGCTCCTGTCAGCTGGCCCTTTATGTCATTTACAAACACACACATACCCGCAGCCATGCCTGTCTCCTATCAGACTACTACTTCCTGACACCACCAGATGTCCTCCTAACATCCTGCGGGCACATCCCACTTACTCGCCTACCCTAGAGTTTAGGATTATGAAGTATAGCGGGGAGCCTTCACTCCGGTTTACAATTGAACAACTTCATACATGAAAACATTTTGTAACAAGAAAACATTAGTATCATAATTAACATCTCGGCAAAAGCAGAGTAATATAGAATAAAACATAATTAAAGAAAGCATCTTATAATTGAGTTTTCTGAAGTATAATGAGAGATATTAGTTAAATTGGAAGTAAAAATTAGATTAGTATTGTGGAGGGGTGAGAGATCAAATTATTAGAGTAAGGGCTGGGTGAGTAAAAAGGAAGAGAAGGTTCAAGGTGATAATGGGGAGAAGATAGAGGGGTGTAAAAAGAGGAGGGAGTAATTTTTAACCGGATTGGAAGGATGGAGGGGAGGAGAGGGTTAGGGTTCTTACATGAGGTGAGTTTCAAAGGGCTGAGAGTGGATATCGAGTTCAGACTGTGAATGCTTGTCTAAATAGCCAAGTTTTAAGTTCTTTTTTGAAGGATTACATGAGTAATGTTATAGTGAGGTTAACATGTCTTACATCATGGATAGTGGGGTATGGGATGTATTGAACTTAATTAAGCCCATAATTGCGTGGTGAAAGCCCATTTCAGTGTCCCTGTAGCAGGGCACGTTGGAGAGTCTGGTTTCTGTGTGTGTCTTACTCTGCCCTTGCTCATTCCTTCAGATAAAATACATCATACATCAATAATAAACAAACTTTGAAAGAAGCAATACACATAGCCTCTGACTGACTGAAAAGCTTTTGTGTCTACAAGTTACTTTCCTTCACTTTGTTGTAGAATGTAAATGTTCTGCTTTACTCTAAAAAATACTTATATTCCACTTAATTAAAAAAAATCTTTAGCTAAATAAATAAATAAATAAATACTAAATAGGGACTGGGGAGCCTTCTCGGCTTGTGGGATTTGCCATAGGTGCTTATCATGGTTGGTGCTTTATCACAGAGGTAGCCAGTGCTGTCAAGTTAACCTACACCAAGGAATCGGAGACTGTTACTGAGACACAGGCACAATGCTTGTTCCTACCCTGTAAATGCCAGTTTTGGATTTTCTTCCTTCATCAGAACATAGCCAAGATTCTTTCTCCCCTCGGCCATCTGTACCCTTCTCTTTCCCTGTGGCCTAGGTGCTTACCCTTGATATTCTGACAGACACAACCTACAATACATGTGAAGCCATTCAGATCAACTAAACATTAGCTAGGCTTATTAAGAATTCACCCCTTAGAGAAACCCCTTTAGTTAATCTGCCTCTATGGAAAATCGAGGAACTCAAGATATTGTATAGCACAGATATGTACTACAGATCAAGGGGAAAATTGTCTATGAGTGAATCAATTATCAGAGTATTTGAAAAGTGCTTTATCTTTTCAATTAAGCTTTTCTAAGTGTACTGTACCTATTGGGTTGGAATTTTCTCTTCTTTTGTTTAAAATGTAATTACATAGCTAAAATCTCTAATCGATCTGTGGGAAACCCTGAATCATCATTCTATGTCAGGTTACTTCCCGTCTCTGGAATTTGCACTTTCTGTTCCCCTGGCAACCAATAACTAGACACCAGGGTGAATAAGAACCAAGTATTTTTAATACACACGGCTTTTTAAAGATCTGGTCAAAGCAGCAAGCTTTCTTCTCCCTTACTGACTTCTTTATGGACAGTCAGTGTTTAAGGGAGGAGAGGTGCCGTGAGAAATCGAGTTTACCCAGAAGAAACTGGAAACAGTAGGGCGAAGTGGATTGAAATATAGGAAATAGCAAAAGACCGTGCTTCACCAGTGCTTTCCTGAGGAAAATGGAAAGACAAGAACATTTGGAGGGCTGGAGATGATAAATTGTTGATTAAGGATAACTGTAGATTGTTATTGTGTGTTGGGTGTGTCTAGGCTTGGGGTGGGGGTTCATGAAAACCTTGGGTTTTCTAATTAAAGACACGCAAATTATTTAATTGCTTGAGGGAGGCAGTGTGGCCACAATATTTGTAATTCCTAGCCTTTTGCGTGCCTTGTTATGATTTGAATCTGAGCATTTTAGAGAGGGAGACAGAGGTGTAGTGAGAAGGCCTTCTGGACAATCAAATGCTTTTGATTGTCGCACTTAGAAGTCCGAAAACCATCAGTGTCACATTCTCCAGTTTCAGTCTCAGTCACCATAATGGATTAACAGACGTTATCCCTGTCTACAGCCCTATCTGTATCTGCTTCTCATTTTGATTAGTTTATAATTAGGAGCATCTTATAGTTATAATAATACACTCCAAGCCTTCCCTGATTAAGAAGGCGAAGGCTGGAAACCAAAGAGGACTAATAATACCCCAAAACACCTTCCAACCAAGATACACTAACATCTTCTAATATAGAGTGCTGTGTTCTCTATTAATCTGAAATAGAATGTAAATGTGGGCATTAAGAATGAATATAAATGTGGTGCATTGCAGAGTCTGTACAGGAAGATAAAGCGCCTGCATCCAATCTCTGTCTGACAATTGCCATCCATCAACCCTGGCTAAACAAGTTGGGTAATCAGTGGTTCTGTTCATATTGTTTTGCCGAGATAAGAATGGCTGCAGCAACCTAGCCCCCACGTTTCCTTCAAAGCAGTTGCCATTAAAACAAATAACACCTTTGTATTTTCATACCTGGGAACTCTCTGGATTTCCCCCGGAAGCTCAGGAAATGTGCATCAGTTGTCTGGTCTCAGAGGAAACACTAAACGGCTCCGGGCTTCTCTGTTTACTGCTCCTTCAGCCACTCCCCTTCAGTAAGCCTGCAGGTAGGGGAGGAGTGAGCCTGGAGCACGCACCCTGCAGGCAGAGGAAACTGCAGCTGTGACTCCAGGGTTTGGGACTCAGCTGAGGACAGAATAAGGGTGCACAAGTTTGTGAGCTGTGATGAGGGGATGGGAGCAAGGAGAGTGTTGGGGGTCAGGGAGGGAGGAAAAGCAAAAATGCTGGGGGCCATCCTGGAGGAGGGGTGTGGAAGTGATGGTGGTGACGGTGAAAGATACTGTGGATTAGGAGGGAGGGGGTGGAACAGAGAACGTTCATGGGATGGCGATGAAAGGGAGTAAACAGGAGTAATCTAAGAAAGGGTGGTGGATGCTTGGAACAGCTTTCCTATGAAGGTGGTGGAGACAAGGACAGTACATCAAAGAAAGCATGGGACAAGCATAGGGACTCTCTGAGGGAGTGGAAGGGACTATAAAGCTGAGCAGTTGGTGTGGATGGGCAGACTAGATAGGTCATCATGTTTCTATCATACACATTGAGGTCCATGTTCAGCTGCTGTGTGGCTGTGCTAGTTAGCTTGTTATACATAACCAGCTAACTAGCAGGGTATATTCAGCGGTGTGGTCGTGCCGCTGAATATACCCGGCTTTCTTAAAGCTATACATAACCGGCTACGTTTAGGATAGCCTTGCGGCCCTACCAGAGTTAGCCGGTTAACTTAAGCAGCTAACTCCGCTCCTCCCCAGAATGCCTTCTGCCCACCCCTGAATGCCCCCCGTCTTGTCCGGCTAAATTCTAGTTACCCAGCTAGAATTTAGCCAGATAAGGGCTGAATATAGTCGAGTAAGCCATTTAGACGGATAATGATTACATTATCCCTTCTAATTAGCTTTTGGATATGGACCTCATTATTCCTTCCTCTTAACCCCTGTTAATCAACAGCAATCTCGGGATTCCCACAGCTCAAAAGTTCCCAGGTATGCATATTTTCCATTTTTTAATCCTGAGATGAGTTAGGCTTTGGAGCTTATTTATTTATTTTTTTTATTTTTAAAGAGTTGTTTATTGATATTTAACCAATCATAACAGAATAAACATAGCAAATCAATAAATGCATCTCCTATACATTATTTCTTAGTAGATACAGGTGACTTCAATAAACTCCCCTTTACCTCTATCCCTCCCTCCCTTCTCCCCCTCCCCCCCCCCCCCCCACACAGCTAGAATCCTCACCTTCTCCCCCCCCCCCCCCCCCCCCCTTCTGGGCAGAGAAAATTGACAATACTTCTGCAGTTTGACATTACTGATATGAAGCACTGAATTACTGGTAACAGCTTAAATTTAGAGTTCTTGAAATTTACCATCCCACTCTTTTGGGAGATGTTGTTCTTTATTTATTTATTTATTTATTTATTTAAAATCTTTTCTATACTGTCGTTCAGTAATATACCGTCACAACGGTTTACATGGAGGCACATATAGTAAATTGTATATGTATCTGTTACTATTATTGGTAATGGAGGTGCCTTTTAAGCTCTGTAACATAGTTTCATAATAATGGCTAATTGTTCAATGTTGTCTAATCTGTCCTTTAACTACAATAAAAACTCTGTTAGATTATACAGTCAAGTTAAAAGGTGCAATAATCAAACCGAAACATACATACATATAATGTTCTGTGTGCTGTATGAAGATTTTGTGTGTACAGCTTTCAGCGTTTCTCTCTTTCATGCTCTCTTTGTGAAATGCTTCTCTAAAGAGCCATGTCTTTAAGCTCTTTTTGAAGGTCTTGAAATCTCTCTGTAGTCTTACCTCTATGGGCATGGTGTTCCATAGTATCGGCCCAGCCAATGATAGTGCTCTTTCTCTGACTTGTGTTAGTTTTGCAAAGGCTCCTTTCTTACGGGGTGTGCCAAGTAACCACGTGCGATAATCCAATTGTAAGAGAGTGAGTATCTCAGCTTGCCAGAAATCTATCGTCGGAGAGTCCTGCTGTATCCATTCACAAGGATGCATTTTCTAGCCTGTCCGAGAGCTTTGGTAATCAACATATAGTTAGTTTCTCTCCAATCCATGTCTGTATCGCCCACACCAAGAACGGCCATAGCAGCTGAGAGGGTACGCCGAAAGCCTAGAATTGCGGACAGGTGATTCCAAATCGAGCTCCAAAAAGTCTGTATGACGGGGCAGGACCATAATGCATGCACTAAAGAGGCTGCTGGCTCCTGGCATTTAGGACATGCAGCACTTGAAGTGATGTGCATGCGGTACGCCTGAATAGGCGCTATAATAACTCTATGTAAGATACGTAGATACTGTTCATGTCCAATAGTGGCTGCCATTGCTTTATGCGAAAGCTGTATTGCCTCCAAAAGATCTTCCTCCTCGATTTGGACCTACAAATTATCGCTCCAAATGTCAGCCAGGATTTTCAGGCCTGTATAAGGCACAGAGCTTTTGAGTAAGCGATATAATAACGCTAAAGATTGTTTGCGTGAGTTAAATAGAGTCAATGATCGTTGAAAAGGTCCATGGCATTCAGCGGTACTAAGCACAGACATGTGTTTAGTTATATAACTTGCTAGTGTAAGTAGCATAAAAAGTCGTGAGGTTTCCACCCATATCGCTCTTGACATTGTGGGAGGGAGTACATTTTTTTAGTTTCTGAATCTATGAGATTAGCGAATGAGTTGAGTCCTTGTAGAGCCAGACACTGGTAAAAAGACTAATTTTGTCCAGGAGGAAAACTTGGGTTCCCACAAATGGGCATTAATGTGGAAGGTTGACATGGTAACGCCATCCTAGTGCGCATAGAACGCCATCCATATCTGGCATATGAAGTTAGGACTTTCGCCCGTACAGTCCAGTTGCGGAACCATCCAATGGTCTAACATCAAGTCAGAGAAACAATTACTCCCAGTTCCAATCTCCTACTGAGCGCAACGCACATGCCGTGTTGTAGAGCGAGATATTAGGAAATCCCCACCCTCCCCTGGCCACTGGAATCATTAATTTCTTTAAGGCAATCCGTGCCTTACGTGCGCGCCAAAGGAAGGTTGTGCTGATAGTATGAATGGTATGCTTTGGAGCTTTTAAAGGCTTCTCTTGAACACCACTGCCTCTTGCTTCCTGTAGTCGGAATTTATGTGTGGCGAAAGTGGATGAATCTCACCTGGATGAACTGGATGGGCCATTTTTATCTGGTGTGGTGGTACTCAGCTGGTCATCAGGCCTCCACTAACCACTTGAGTTTTCAGGATATCCCTAATGAATACGCAAGAGATATTTCTGCATACCTTGGAGGCAGTGCATGCAAATATCTCTCATGCATATTCATTAAGGAGATGCTGAAAACCCGCCTGGGGGAGGGGTGGAGGGGCCAAGGACAGTTTTGAACTGCCCAGAATTGGTGAATAGCTTTCTTGGACTTGCAAGTGAAAACTGCATAGAGGATGGCTGTTGTGAAATTTCCTGTCTTCTGGGTCCAGATCTGGGTGAGGAGGCTGCTCTTATGCATATGAAGGGTTAAACCGAAGGCCGGAGCGAAAGGCAAAAGGTGCGCTTGCACAGTTCTGAGATGTTTAGGTACTTGCCAGGTACTTGTGACTTGGATGGGCCACTGTTGGAAACAGGATGCTGGGCTTGATGGACCCTTGGTCTGACCCAGTATGGCATAGCTTCTGTTCTTCTGTTCTTGTGGGGCATTGTTTGCCCAAGGCATTAATTTCCTATCTAGAAGTCAAAAGTTTCCACAGGGACAAAAAGAAATCCTGAATGGATAAACTTGTGCTCCAAGCGCTGCAGGACATTTGCCCCCTAGGAGCTGAATACAGATAGGGCAGTGTAAGATTTTGCTGAATCACTTGCTGCTGCTGCTGCTGTACCATTTTCTTTCCACTCCAGAAACTGCAGGAAATCAAACTCCTGGCATCATTTCAGATTTGGACAAGTAAACTGACTTGTGGGCATTTTTTTTTTTTGTTCGCTTTCTTTTATGTGTTTATTTATTTATTTTTGCCCGATCCTTAAATCTGCCACTTGGAATCATAAACAATACACTGTAGCTTCATTTCCCTAAAGTAGAAACATAAGGGAGATGAAAATGTAAGGATAATTGGTCCGAAATGTGATGCTTCACAGATGCAATAATTACCACAGATGAGTGGGCAGAGAACTAGTTACATGGGGGGCATGGACAGGCAGAAAGAAAGCTATGCATTGGATGCAGGGGAAAGTGCATTATTTCAGTTAGTAGATGCAGGGAAAAAGGAGGGAGTGACTTTATGAGCCAGGCCGGAATTTGGGATTTTGGTATCTACAGGCACTCTTGGTGGAGGGTGGTGGTGGTGGCCCTGGACAGTAGCTGTTCCTCTCCCCTCCTTTCCTCTGGCCTGGCCCGTCCTACGGCAGCAATGGAAAGAAATTAGAGTCTGTGAGCAGGTGCGCGCTCACAGGCCCTGCGGCATCCCTGCCCTAGCTGTGCAAGGGCTTCCTGTTACTAAGAAAATCCATGTGTGTGGTGTGGGGTGGGGTAGGGGGAGGAACCGTTGCAGGGCCTGTGAGCGCGCACCTGCTTACAGACCCTGTGCTAATTTCCTTCCACTGCTGCCACAGCCCAGACCAAAGGAGAGGTCGAGAGGGGCATGGCACTCTCTGCATCCCTGCTGGCACAGTTCAAACTGCGGACGGGTGTCGGAGATGGGATCGGCATAACTGGGAACTTTGAAGTAGTGGTAACCCTGCGATTGCTGTTAATAAGCAGAGTGAGTGTGGGGGGAGAAGGGGGGAAATTCATAATTGTGCATCAGCTTTCTCTTTATATTTTAACCACAATTTAACCAGTTAAGTCGTAGCTCTGAATGAATCCAAACCTACCGTAACTGTCAATATCATCGACCAAGTCTGTGCCAGCTATCCCTCCCTCTCACCCCTCGATCCCTAAATGTCCATCATTTCAATCTCCTCCCTCCCCTTCCATCTGAACTGCCATCACTTCAATCTCCCCTTCCCCCCTCCCCGAATTGGCATCCCTTCAGTCTCCCCATTGACCCCCAAACCCTGAACTTCTATTGAGTCCATCTCTTCTCCTTCCCCCCCTCCAGAACTGGAACTGCTGTAGCTTCAGTCTCCCCCTACCAGACCTTGAACTCCGAACCAACATTTCCTCCTCCCCCTGAACCCTACGATGTCTCCCCATCCCACCTCTGCCCCCCTTACCTATCCTCCTTCCCACCACGCCCAACCCTGGAAGTAGGATGAGGCATAATTACCTCCTCTAGCTCCAGTGCAGAGTTCCAGTTGCCATCAATAAGACGCATATGCGCCTCCTACTGACAGAATTTGGAAGTCAGCATTGGAACAGGGAGGAGGGTATCATACATTCTCCTGCGTTGAGGAAGGGAGTGTTCACGGGGGGTGGGGGTGGGGGGGGAACAAATGAGCTAGGGTGGAGAGATATTTACTGTAGCTGGTCCAACATCATGGAATACTCTACCTGATGATCTAAAGGCAGATGTTTGCACTGCAACATTTAGGTAGAAAAACCTAAAAGCAGTATTATTTTCCCAGGCTTTTGGAAAAGCCTGAATGTTGTTTACTTCATGAAATCATGATGCGTACTGTTTTATCAAAATTATACTGCTGATTAGACATTGCTCGTCTCAGATGAATATGGATAGCTTATTATAATTCCTTTTCATCCAGCATCATGCCAGTTTATTCGACAGCATAGGGTTTTTAGTGCCAGGTCGTTCATCATTGCTGCTGTCTTTTTATGAATATTTTATTTGAACGTTGAATTGTAACCCGCCTATAATGGATGATAGAATGGAAATAAATCTCTTAAATAAATAAATAAATAAATAAATAAATAAATAAATAATATGGGTTAGGTAGGATTTGAATTGATGCGATTGATGGTAGTTTTAGGGTCTGGTGCTGGGGAGGGGAGAGACTGAAGCAAAGGTAGTGTGCATATAGTTTGAAAATGAAATGTGGTGCAACACAGCTATTCCTCCCTGACCTAACCCCTTCCTCCTGGGGTTAGGAGTTTTTGAGCAGCTATATTTAGCCATTCATTTAGGGACAATTCTCAGCCCTATGGATCCAGCCAGCTGGATCATTCTGGACACACTTCTCCCTATATAAATGGACATATTGGCAAAGCTGGCTAAGGAAATAGCTGATTGTGGTGGATGAGCAGAGAGTGAAGATGGACAGAGAAATTAAAGCTGACAGGCGAGATGGATGGGGCAAGTTGTAAGTGCTTGCAGTAGATAAGAGGAGAGATGCAAGGAGATGTAGCTTAACGGTCATAGTAAGTGAATGATGAATGAACAGATAGAGTCATGGTTGCAGTATATAAACAAATGATAACTGGAGAAATATCTCGATGGATAGTTGAAGGCCAGATATGTAGCTGTCCAGATTAGACAGCAGCTGAATAGTTGGAGAAATCCATTGATAGTTGCATCATATAAGACAGAAGGAGGGGTTGCAGCAGCAGATGGAATCGGAGAGCTCTGGATAAATGGAGGGCTACAGTGGATGAGGAACAGATGGGTGCATTAGAGAGAGTCCCGCACTGCTGAATATAAAGCTGGTGCAGCACAAGGAAAATATCAAGAAAATACTATCAGAACCTAGAATAAGAATGCTGCTAAAAAGAAACGATAACAAAATGCAGACAAAAAGCTGCAAGAAAACATTGGGGAATTAGAAACTTGACAAAACAACTAAGATATGGAAAAAAAAAAAAGTTTGTGTCACTAAAAGTTTTCCATTACCCCACTCTGAGCGGGACAGCAGGCTTTCACAAACAAGCTGGAGATTTTTCCATATAGTTTTGCTAGAAATCTGCTGAATTTGTTTGATATTTTGGATACGTTGGATGGACTCTTGGGTTCTGAAATTGCTGCAAACTCCATTCAAATGCAAAATGTTGGCGATTTCAACCAGATCTTGGAGACTTGGAAAGCGTGTAAATGAGAACGCACATTAGACACTTGGAGCATGCGGCAGCTTGACCAGATGAACGTTTGTGATAACCTTAATGTAAGAAGTTGTTATACCTGTAAACTGGAGTGAAGGCTTGTACCAAACCGGTATATAAAAACACACAAACAAACAAATAAATAGTGAAAGAGAGGCCAGGCTCTGTAACTCATTTCTGACTCTGTAGGCTAGTTGAGGCTCTGGGTAGACAACATTACTTCTACGCTCCAGCCCTGCATGGTCTGTAGGCCTTTTGCTTGAGTAAAAGCACTTGTCATCATGACTGATAGCAACATAAAGCCACTTGCTTTTGTCAAGAGCCAGTGGGTAAATGAAACTGTTGGTGACTTAGAACAGTTCTGGGGTGTTTAGGAGGGGATAAACAACCTAAGAATCCTTAAATTAGTCTGAAAGTGTTGGAAGATGGCATGCAATATTAAAATGAGGAAAGATAGGCCTGTCCTTCTGTGATGATTATGGGGTTACCAATGGCTGGCTGTAGGAAACAGTAATGACTTTTAGCACTGCAAAGAGTGGTGGAACATTTTCCTAATTCTTTGAATCAGTAGCCCTTGGATATATTTTTATTGTGACATGGGAGAGGGCATGTCCTGTCTAACCCCTTTCCTCCTACAAGAAATGATCATCCCCTACATTTAATACCAATTTCACTTACTGTGCACTGCATAGTGGTTACTCCAAGAGGTCCTGACCCTTTCAAACGATTTGTACGTGTGAGGACCCTTTGGGATCATCACTAGATGGCGCTAGTTCCAAAAACCTCGGACTAGGAGTGTAGGATTAGCCACAGGAGGGAGGGGTGCACTGTTTTCAGAATAGCACCTCCACAGAGGCTGCTGGAATGGCTGTATAAAAGCAGGTTGCATCCTACACCAGTGTGGCATTTCGAGTTGGTAATCAGAAGAGAAGGAGCTGGGAGTAGAGAGATTCCACTGCTCTCCCTCACACAGACCGTGGGATGATCAGGGGTGACTTACTGCAGGAGAGTTCCAGTTTTGCCTTTTGGTGAAGATTTGTCATATGCTTTGGGGGAAAGTTTTTCTGCCACCTTTCCTGTCCTAAAATACGGAAATCCAGAAGAGCTAATTGTTCCCTGCTCCTGAACTTTTCATCTGGAAAAAGAAAACTACAAATAAAAAAGATTTTTTTTTTTTGTTTTATATCTAGAAACTCCCATCTGGAGTTTTCATCCTTGAAATAAGAGCTACAAATGGGAGTGTTTGAGGCCCTAGTTTTTGTTTGCCAGTATTTTTTTTGGAAGAGGATTTTTTGCTCACAACTAGGAGACCCCTGTCCATCCAGGAAACTTTGCTTTTCCCAGGCTCATCTGTCAAGAGACACTTGCACAGATAAGGAAAGTTGGGGAACTGTGATAATAAGCTGTTTGTGCCAAGAATTGGTGTCTATAGAGTTACAATTTGCCTTTGAATAATTGCTACAGTAAAGTTTTGTTTGGACAGCCAACTCAAGCATCGAGAGCACTCTGTTGCCACTCACATCCCTTCCACTGAAAGTGAAGCAAAGCTTCCCTAGGAGAGAAAGAGAGTCACCCCACACACTTTGGGCCTTGGAGGAAATTCCTCCCCCTATCAGAAAGAACCTGATACCCCGGGGACGTAGGACAGAGAGAGAAAAAAAGATGAGTTCGCCCTGGGACTCCGTGTGACCTCTGTCTTCCAGGCCCAACTACTAGAACAGGGGCTACATATGGCTGATACGACTGTGCATTATGGGGCAGATTTTATAAATCTGCGCACACGCGTACTTTTGTTCGCGCAACAGGCGCGAACAAGAGTACGCGGGATTTCAATAGATACGTGCGTAGCCACGCGTATCCATTAAAATCCGGGGTCGGCGCATGCAAGGCTGCCCAAAATTGGCAGCCTGCGCGCACCAAGCCACGCAGCCTGCCTCCGTTCCCTCCGAGGCCGCTCCAAAATCGGAGCGCCTCGGAGGGAACTTTCCTTCCTCCCCCCGCACCTTCCCTTCCCTTCCCTTCCCCTACCTAACCCACCCCCCCCCCCCGGCCCTATCTAAACCCCCCCCCTACCTTTGTTGGCAAAGTTACGCCTGCTTCCAGCAGGCGTAACTTTGCGCGCACTGGGCCGGCTGCAGCGCTCCATGTTCCGGTCTGGGGGCTGGTCCGGAGGCCGCGGCCATGCCCCCGGAACGCCCCCGGGCCGAAACCACGCCCCGCGGCGCCGCCCCCAAAACGACGCCTCACTCGCGACACACCCCCAACACGCCCCTCCATGCAAGCCCCGGGACTTACTTGCGTCCCGGGGCTTGTGCGCGCCGCCGAGCCTATGCAAAATAGGCTCGGCGCGCGCAGGGGGGTTTGGGGTAGGTTTTTTTGGGGGGGTACGTGCGTATCTTATGCGCATACCCCTTTGAAAATCTACCCCTATAGTTTTATTTACCATGAAAGCTACCAAGTTAGCTGATCAGATTGGTGAATCAAATCTTTTCCAGCAAATAAAAAAAAATGTGTGGTCCCTATAAACTATAAAAACAGTTCGAATCTGCCATACCATTCTTCAGGGCCGGTGCTTGCTTTTTTGCTGCCCTGTGTGAAAAATTACGGTGCTGCTCGCCCCATCCCCCTCCAATTCATTCAGTGTCTGTCCCGGGCCCATCAAATAAAGCCCAGCTCCATCCTGCAATCTATATTTTTAAAAACTGACACCTCCCCCATCCCAGAACCCATGGATAGGGAAGGGTATTAGGAACCCTAGGCAATCTTACAGCCTTGCACACATGCCAACCCCCCCCCCCCCCCCCCCCATCCTTAAGAGACACAACAATGAAATTATGCATTTATAATAAATTTTACATGAAAAAGAACACACACTGCATACCTGGGCAGAATTATTGCTACTGTGAGCATGTGCACAAGTTTCATGGACATTTTTTAGCCTAGTTTCTGATTAGGCCATTCCCGTGTACTGCACTGCCCAAGACACTGAAAATTAGTGCCACCTATTAGTCACTAATGGGGCAATTTTGAAACCCCGCATGGGCCTGCAAGCATTATTTTTTAGAGGGAAATGCCCCCAGAGTTTCTCTTTGAAAATGAAGGGACTGGCTGAGCCGCAGGTATATGAGTACCCACGGACTTTGCACCTGCTTTACAGAAGGGACAGAGTCTGCAGCTTTAACCACCCATGAGTATTTCAAGATGAAATCCCTGCATGTGATCATCTAGCTCCACCCACCAACCCCAGCCCCGCCCCTTTTGCTTTTTACCTGCTGAAGAAGAGAGAAATCTAAATCCTCCAGTGATGAAATAAGAATAGCTTAGAGCATTACTTATTGGAAGTGAAGCAAGCAAAAAGATTTTACAACACTTTTGAATACTGCAGATAACAGATCTAAAACTGCTCTATAAACTCACCTCCCATATTTCTGGAAGCAATTCAAAGGCATCCACTCATTTAGTAAAATTAGATCCTGAGGATTTTGCCATGAGCTTTGAATCCATCCAGGCCCAGTGCATCGCAGACCATTATTTCTCTTTCATTACCCTCTTCCCCAGAGTTAGTCAGTCCAGATCTGTTGTTTAAACAGATGAGGTTTCATCTTCAATTCCTGATCCTTTTCCTTTTAAGCTATTACAACATCCGCATTTAGGGCTTTTTCCCACCACTAGCTGACATTACTAATGCGAGCCTTGCATCTGGTTCTCTTCCTGTTAATCTCAAGGTAGCAATTGTTCGGCCAGTGTTAAAAAGAAAATGAGCAATCTTGACCCTGACAGATCAGAAAATTATAGACCCATTTCTAACCTGCCCACCTTGGCTAAAATTATTGAGAAGATTGTGAATGGACAGGTCTCTGCCTTCCAAGACAAAACACTGGTTTTACATCCAAAACAATTCGGATATCGAAAAGGTCATTACACAGAAACTACTCTCCTGTCATTGATTACAGACGTTAGTCTCAGTCTTGATAGGGGTAAAGCTGTGTTTGCTGTTTTTTCAGACATGAGTGCCACACCTGACACTATTGATCTCCAGTTGTTGCTCAATCCCCTCTTTAACATTGGGGTTCATGACACACCTCTTCTCTAGTTTAAGTCTTTTCTTGAAAATAGGTCTTCTCAAGTGCACTGGAACTCTTCTGTATCCGTCCATGTCAGCTAATATTGGGTGTTCTGTAGAGTTCTGTCCTCTCTCCCACCCTCTGTAATCTTTCTTCCTTAGCAACACTGATACAGTCTCTTGGATTCCGTAGTCATCTCCATGCTGATGATATACAGGTAGTCCCTAGCCTTGATCTTTCTGCCAGTGACCACCCTTTGTAATTTCAATAGTTGCTTTAAGGAGATTGCAAATTGGCTACATAAATCCAAGTTGAAAGTAAACCCAGAGAAATCTGAGGCAATGTGGTTCTGTAGAAATAAGGTTTTTCAAGATTGTCCATCTCCTGTCATGGCTGGTTCACCCATAACACTCAAAAGTGCCATCACCACCTTGGCAATACAGCTAGATCCTCAGCTTAGTTTTTCACAGCATGTTTCCAATTTAATTTGTTTGAAAGGTCGCAATTGGTGGCTTTGCTGTCAAAAAAAACATAGAGCAGGTGTGGCCAGATCCGGTCCTCGAGAACCCCACAGACAGACCAGGCTTTCAGGATATTCACAATGAATATGCATGAAATAGATTTGCATGTACTCCCTCCATTGTATGCAAGTATCTCGTGAATATTCATTGTGGATGACCTGAGGACCTGGTCTGTTTGTGGCTCTCGGGGACCGGCATTGGCCACTCCTTCCATAGACAAAAGGCTGAACCAAAGATGCTGCAACCTTGCTGCCAAGTTATGTAACTGGAACACTATAATTTCTTAAGTTGCTTTGTAACAAAATTAACTCTTACTGCATGTTGAACCGCTGCATGATTTAATATTGTTTCTAAGTTATTATGTAAGAAATAAGAAGCCTATGTCTTATTTGATCTAACTGTTTACTGTAAACCGATGTGATATCTCAGATCGAATGTCGGTATATAAAAACAAATAAATAATAGACTTAGTTTTTGGGTACTTGCCAGGTTCTTATGGCCTGGATTGGCCACTGTTGGAAACAGGATGCTGGGCTTGATGGACCCTTGGTCTGACCCAGTATGGCATGTTCTTATGTTCTTATGTTCTTATAATAATAATAAATAATAATTAATTCGTTCCTCTTACTACTTTCTGCAATTTACCCAAAGACTTAAACCATTCCTGGATATGGAAAAACTTTAACTAATTCCCGTGTTTTAAGTCGGCTTGATTATTTCAATGCCTTATTTCGTAGTCTCACTGGCAACTTTATTCAACAACTCCAGACAGTGCAGCATACCGCCGCCAAGCTTATCTTTAGCAAGAAATGATTGGATCATGGTACTCCATTGTTAATAGAACTGCAGTGGTTACCTATTTCATTTCATGTCCAATTTAAAATTGGCTGTCTAAATTTTAAAGCATTTTGATGGGGAACTCCTCAGTATCTCTCCAGTTTTTTAGTTCCCTTATCAGCCTTCTTGTACAAGCTGTTCCGCTCTACACCAGTTTTTAACTTTACCTTCTCGAGGACTATTAGATTGGAAAATACTGGAGA
Organism: Rhinatrema bivittatum; assembly: GCF_901001135.1. Lineage (NCBI taxonomy): Eukaryota > Metazoa > Chordata > Amphibia > Gymnophiona > Rhinatrematidae > Rhinatrema > Rhinatrema bivittatum. Next base: position 49,895,794 of record NC_042622.1, on the reverse strand, counting down.
GATTGCCTTTTCTTATCTTGTCCCTTGTCTGGAACTCTTTTCCTTTACGTCTGTGGCTAGAAAAAAGATTATGCAAAATTTATGAAAGTTTTAAAGATGTTCCTCTTTACATTAGCCTAAGCAGACCAGCTTCTTTCAATATTTCACTGAGGCTTGGTCCACTGTGATCTAAGTTCCAGGGTTTAGCTTAGCTTCATTTAGCTGGTTTTGGCTTGCCTGTCCTAAACTATCTTTTACTTTCTTGTGTCAGATTCCTTCTTATTTTAGTCATTTGTTATGTATGTTTATTCATTCATTTTTATTTGTTAGGTCATTGTTTTTAAATGATTTATATTACACTTTCTGTATTTTACATTATGACGGTAACTTTAAAACAAGTGCGCAGGTGCCCATTTATACGTGTATACGGGTGCACAGCAAGATGCAGGAAATTTTATATCCTGTGCATACGTAATTGTGCATGTTATAAAATAGGCCTAGCACTTATATGTGTGCTCTTAATTTTAATTATGTATGCGCACAGCAGGGAAATAGTTTTATTCAGACTTACACCTCATCAATAGCAGAAGTAACTTTGCTCTGAAATGGACCTGGACATTTATTTATTTAAACATTTTTATATACCGAAGTTCGTATGGACATCACATCGGTTTACATAAAATGATAGGGAAGAGGAGGAAGAGAGATTGGAAGAAAAAAGTTACATTATAACAAATAACTGATTAGAAAAATAAGAGAGGCTAAGAGAAGTGAACAGGATAGAGAACAGCGGATAGAAAAGGGGGAGAGGTTAGAGGAACAGGTAATTGATTTAAGAAAACATAGAATTAACTCAAAAGGGGGAGAATGTACAGTGGGGGGTAGGAGGTTGTCAAATAAGAGTGGAGGGGTGTTGAGAGAAGGCCCGTTTCAAGAGCCAGGTTTTTAATTTCTTTTTGAAGGACTGGGTGCAAGGCTCAAGTCGAATATTAGGGGGCATCGAGTTCCAGTGCTGGGGGCCAGCAATGGATAAAGCACGGTTTTTGGTGGAGTTGAGGTGTGTGTTTGGTGGGGGGAATGAATAGTGTGCCAGTGTAGGAGGATCTAGTGAGTCTGGTGGGAGTGTGGAAGTATAAGGATTTGTTTAGCCATTGCATGACTGGGTTATAGAGGGTTTTGTGGATTAAGGCGAAGGTCTTGTATAGAATTCTAGAAGAGATGGGGAGCCAATGTAGGTCTTTTAGGATGGGAGTGATGTGGTCGCATTTTCGAGAATTAGTGAGAATACGGGCAGTGGAGTTTTGAGTATCTGCAAGGATTTGAGAGAGGCAGCAGGAAGGCCAAGAAGGAATATGTTGCAGTAATCGATCTTGGAGAAGATTACTGCTTGGAGAACAGTTTGGAAGTCATTTATGTGAAGGAGGGGTTGGAGATTTTTAAGGATATGGAGTTTGTAATAACAGTCTTTAAGGGTAGAGCTAATACATTTTTTGAAATTAAGGCTGCAGTCAAGGGTAACGCCTAGGCTACGAGCTTGGTGGAGTAAGTGGGGGGAGGGAGGAGAGGGAGATGGGTTGTGGGAGAAAAGGAGGAGTTCTGTTTTTGAGGTGTTCAGTGCTAGGTTTAAGTTTGAGAGAAGAAGATTAATAGATGATAGGCAGTTTTGCCAGGTTTGGAGAGAGGCAGTGATAGTTAGTGATAGGCAAGAGAATTTGGACATCGTCCACATATATATAGTGGGTTAGGCCAAGGTCAGAAAGGAGACAGCAGAGGGGCAATATGTAAATGTTAAAGAGGGTTGATGAAAGGGAGGAGCTTTGGGGGACCCCATGGGTGAGATTGATGGGATAGGATTTGTGATTGCCTATTTTTACTTTATAAGTTCTATTGTCAAGAACCATTTGAGGGTTAAGCCTGTAAAGCCAATCTCAGCTAGTCTGCATAAGAGGGTTTTGTGGCTAATGGTGTCGAAGGCTGAGGAAATATCAAGTAAGGCGAGGATGTAAGATTGGCTGTTGTCAAGATCTTTGATAATGGTGTCAGAGAGTGAGAGAAGGAGGGATTTGGTATTAAAGTATTTCCGGAACACGAATTGTGAGGGGGAGAGAATGCTATGTTTCTCAAGGTGTTCGGAGACCTGGGTGGTGATCACTTTTTCTAGGAGTGTAGCAATGAAGGGGAGAATAGAGATGGGTCTGAAGTTGGCAGGATCAGTGGAGCATAAGTTGGGCTTTTTTAGCACGGGTTTGATTATGACCTGTTTTAGGATGTCTGGGACAGTTCCGTGGGTGAGGGAGGAGTTTATGATGTCAGCTATGGGTTTGGCTAGGGTGGAGGATATCGATTTGAGGGTGTTGGGCAGAATGTGATCGGTGGGGTGGGTTGCGGGTTTTATTTTCTTAATAAGGGAATCAGTTTCGGAGGCGGAAATGGTGTCAAAGGTGTTGATGGAGGTGTTGATGTTGACAGATGGGATGTAGAAGTTAGGGTCGGGTGGGGGAAGGTTCAACATGTTGTTGGAAATTTTGTCATTAAAGTATTTGGCAAGGGTGTTGCATTTAGTATCGGATTCATCGTCATTTGGGGGGAGGTAGGGGGCTTGGTGAGTTCAGAGACATAGGAGAAAAGAACTTTGGGATCATAGAGGAAGCTGTGGATCTTGATAGTGTAAAAATCCCATTTGGTTTTCTGGAGAGCAGTTCTGTATTTGAAAAGAGTGGATTTGTAGGAGGCAAGGAGGGTAGGGGAAGGGTGCTTGCGCCAGGTTTTCTCAACATTTCTTAGGGTGCGTTTAAGGTTTTTGAGTTCAGGGGTGTACCAAGGTTTCTTGTTATGTGAGTAGGGTTTATTGGTTTAGATATAAGGGAGCAATGCTTGTTGGCAATGGTGGAGTTGATTTTTGACCAGGTATTAATGGCGAGGTCTAGGTTGGAGCAGTCGAGTTCATCTAGTGCCGTGTTAAATGTAGTGATGAGGTCTTCTTGGTTGCATGATTTTCTGTAATGAATGAAAGAGGTGTGGTTTGAGGGAGGGGGGGGGGTTCTATTTATGGAGAGGGATGATTTTATAAAAGAGTGATCAGACCAGGGGACTCTTGAGCATGTGGGGTGTTCTGTAGGGTGGAAGAAGGAGTTAATGAAAATGAGGTCGAGTGTGTGACCAGCTTTGTAGGTAGGAGTGTTGATAATCTGTTTGAAGCCCATGGCGTCTAAGGAGTTTAGAATGGCTTCGAGCTGGGGGAGAGAGGGATAGAGTCGACGTGTAGATTGAAATCGCCTAGGATGATGGCTTGGGATTCGAAGTTCATGTTTTTTGTAATGAATTCAGTGAGGGGTGAAGGGTTGTTTTCTAGGAGGCCAGGGGGGCGAGTAAACAAGGCATATTTGGAGGAGGGGTGATTTGAATAGGCCAAATTCAATTTTGGAGTCAGAGTTGGAAGGTTGTGGTCGGAGATTCAAGGTTTTTTTTAGCAGCAAGGAAGAGGCCACCTCCACGTTTCTTCTTTCTAGGAATGGAGAAAATATCAAAGAGTTGGGAGGGGTGTTGGTTGATGAGGACGAGGTCAGTAGGTTTAAACCAGGTTTCAGTGACAGTACAAATGTCAGGATTAAGGTCCAGGAGCATATCATTTAGGACAGGGGATTTTTTGACGAGGGATTGGGCGTTGAAGAGGAGAATTGAGAAGGCTGTTAGCCAGAGGAATTGTGTTAGAGGGGATAACATTATGGGGAATGAGCGATCTTGTGTGGGCGGAAGGTTAAGTTTTGAGTGGTAAACTGAAGGTGGGGGGATGGGGTGAGATCTTGGGGATGGGGAGAGCATCCATGGTGGGGGAAGAGAGCATGGCAATGAGTAATTTTGAGAGGTAATATATTTAAGGGCAGGAGTGAGTAAATAGGGGTGAACTGGGTGGGAGAAAGGAGGGTCCTTAGACCGGGAGGAGGGAGGCAAGGAGAAACTCAGGGGGGTGGGAGGATGAGGGAGACTGGGATAGGAAGTAGTCAGAGAGGGCTTCTTAGAAGAATAAAGGGGCAGCACAAAGGGGCGCACTAAGGGGCTGGCTCCTTAGTCGCGCTCCTTCGGCGTGTGACACCAGCATCGCTGGCCTTGTTTTAAAGGCCCTCCGACCGTAGGAAATGACGTCGTCAGCTGGGCGGGACGCGGTCAGGCTGAAGGTAGGAGGCAGCGGGTCCGGTCGTGGCGGCAGTGGCAGGCTTGGGCCCTTGGGCAGCTCCTGACCCTGGTGGGTCTGCGCCGATAGCGCGGTGCTATCGGTGCCGGCATTGGGGAGGAGAAGGCCGAGGAGGCGTCGCTGGCCTTGTTTTAAAGGCCCTCCGACTGTAGGAAATGAATTTGGCAGCTGGGTGGGACGCGGTCAGGCCGAAGGTAGGAGGCAACGCAGGTCCGGTCATGGCGGCAGCGGCAGGCGTGGGGCCTCGGGCAGCTCCTGACCCTGGCGGGTCTGCGCTGTTAGCGGAGAGCTATCAGTGCCTGCGTCAGGGAGGAGAAGGCCGAGGAGGCGTCGCTGGCCTTGTTTTAAAGGTCCTCCGACCGTAGGAAATGACGTCGGCAGCTGGGCGGGATGCGGTCAGGCCGAAGGTAGGAGGCAGCGGCAGTCGGTCCGGTCGTGGCGGCAGCAGCAGGCGTGGGGCCTCAGGCAGCTCCTGACCTTGGCAGGTCTGCGCCGATAGCGGCGTTGGGGACATGCACCCATGCGCATAGCTACATATATGCCTATCTCTTGGCCCCACCCTGGAATGCCCATGCCCCGCCCACATTCCATCCCTTTTTTCCCTGCTGCGAGATATTCGCACATTGATACTTGTGTGCATATGTGGCAATGTGGGAACAAGAGGTGATTCCCACAGGCCTGGAGGCATAAACTAGTCTGACTCCAGCCTTTCTTAAAACACTTATCTTTATTATAACTTCACAATTACACAAAGATAGACTGTCTCTCTTTTAGAACAGTGTACTTAATTACTCAAAGTTCAGTTTTGTTTCAGCTCAGTGTTTGGACAGCAATATTCTACAGGAGCTGCCATCCTCCTGGAGACCTGGGCCTGGTCTGGTTCTCCTAGCTAGACTCAGACCTTTATTCCCCAGTCTCAGTCATGCCCTCTAAACTCCACCTGCCCCTGGTACTGTACAGGTAAATAGGGGAACACTAGGGGCAGCTTTATAAAATTGACTGGGTGCACTTAAGCGATACTTGTGCATGCATCTCCTGGTTTTGGCGTATTGCTTTTAAAATTCACCTTTATGCTTTTTTATTGATTTTAATGATTTATATTATGCTTTGCTGTAGTTTTATTTAACTTACTTTCTCTTTAGGCCTTTGTTGATTTTATTTGCTTTTATTATATTTTCTTATTGTCATTTGCTATGAAACTGCACTTTATTACTCTTATTTGTGCATCACTTTGATTTACTTTGAAAGGAAATATATTTATCAAGAAAAGTAAATGAATTGAAATGAAATTTTCAACAGGGCCTTTTATGTATGTAAATAACTCTTTATCAGCATAAAAAAGCTTTGAAAATTGCCCTAAAAAAGGCACGATTTAGGTTTTAAAGGATCTCTGTCATGTAGCAGATATTGTATATTAAGGATGTGCAATCAATTGAAATGAAATGAAACATTTTAACAAAGTTTCCCATTTCATTTCATTTTGAGGTAAAATGTAAAAGCCCAATGCACGCCAAAATCTGGAGATGTGCACACATGGAGGACATGCGTGCACCAAGTGGATTTTAAAAGCCGTCTATGTGCGCACACATCTTCCGTGGTGCGAATAGCTAACTCTGATTCAAAAAGGGGCGTGGTGTGGACATACTTTGGGTGGGGTGTTTGCCAATACCTAAGTGCCTACGTGTGCCCAGGTCCAGTGCCACGAAACTTTACTTCTGCTATGGAAGGGGTGTAACTTAAAAAAAACCCCAAACAGCCAATTCTGTAGGTTTTAACAAGTCTGATGTAATTGGGGGACATGCAGGCTATTAAACCAGGGGGATTTGGAGGACCTAGCTCTACTCTGGGCAAACTGGTGGATGACCTGGTGAAACTGGTCATGGTGTAGGCATGTGCCGGTTATGAAATTCCCCCACTTATGCGGCTCATACCTGGATGTGCAGAGCTGTGTGCATCCAGTTGCAAAAAAATAAGACACACACATACATGCGCCCAGGCTATTTTATGACATACGCCCGCATGTGCGTGTATATTATAAAATAGTTGTGTCCCTGGGAAGGTGCCGATGCACATCTGTCAATGTGTGCCCGCATGCCCCTTTGAAAGTTAGCATCCCTATTTAAAATAAAACAAAAGAAGAACCAACAAAATTTAATTTATAAACCCCTGCCACTGCAACCCCCCCCCCCTTCCCGAACCTTCTTACCCCATTTATTAATCTTGTCTTCACAGAGCCAGAGCACTCTCCTGTTGTTCCTGCCCCACTAGTACGGTTATTGCAAATGGCACCAGATAGACTGAGGCCAGCACCACTATTAATTTCTTCGGCACAAGAAAACGGTGAAGGCCTGAGCCAGCGACAGGATTCCCTTGCAAAATTTAGTGTATTACATGTTTAATATTAGGAACAGTAATTTTCAAACAGCCCATGTGAGACTAAAGCCTGTGCGAACTTTCTATCTGCAGACCTTAGCCCAGATTTTCAAGGCGGACTTAAGTGCATAAGTCTGCGTTGAAAATTGGAGGTTGCCCAGACCATGTGTGGACCTAAGCACAGAAGGCTGCAACCTTCCTGGAGCAGCTGTAACTTTCTCTGTTCACATTGATATGCCTACATTTGAAAATTGGAAGGTATTTGTGTAAATCTTTCCTCGCCCTGACTCAGGGCCCACCTCAAGAAAGCTTATGGCGAGAGTGGGTATAAGAATTTGTGAAATACTTTTACCTGCACAACCCCCTGGTTGATTTTCAAGGCGCAATTTACGCACATAAAAAAGGATTTTATGCACGTAATGCACTTTGAAAATCAAGCCCTACAAGTATGGGACGCCATATTCAGCCACTGTGCAACTCTGCTAGTTAGCCGGATAACCCTATGGGACAACCAGAGTTTGCCGGATAACTTATCCAGCTAACTTACCCCTAGATTCATCAAAATGCGATAATAATGCCCCACTTCACATTGGTAATATCTCATGGTGCGGTATCTTTTCACACCCCACAATAAGAGAGAGCCTATCTATAAGGCCCTCATAGTAGTCAAGTATTTATATCTCTAGAGGAGGGTCATCTAAAAGCTCAAGGTGAGGTGTTGGTGGTTTAGGATTTAGGGGCCAGTTTGACATCAGAGTGAGATGTACGAACAGCACAGTACACCTCGGTGAAGATTTGACATCATTTGGAGTGAGGAAAGATTTTAGCTTGATGGTACCCTGTTATAGAGTCCATTAAGAGACACCCTAGACTTGCGCACCCCTTCTTCCATCCAAGATACTTGACAACTATGAGGGCCTTATAGATAGTTTCTCTCTCTCTCACCACACTTAATTGTGTTACGGCCATTTCGGTCATATCGCACAGCTTAACACCAGGAAAAAAAGGTGTAGTTATTTCAGATGTTAAAACCGTGCGATATTGCCACTCATTTCCATAAAAACCACCCAAACTCCTCCCTAGCCCCTTCCCAAAATGTGCATGTCCGCTAGCGTTATGGTGTTAACATAAAGCCTTTTGATGAATGACCCTGTAAGTTCCTATCCACAACATCTCTGGAACGCCCCCCACTTAGCCGGATAAGTATCCCAATTTTAATTTAGCTGGATAACTTCTCAGTTGTCCAGCTAAATGAATTTGAATATGGACCTCATGATGTGCAATTAAATGTTTTTTGCAGGATTGTTCTAGGAAGGGTGGTGGTGGAGATCATCTTTATTGAGATTAATCATCAAAATCTTGGGTGGAGGAAGGGGTGTGCAGGTCTAAGGTGCCTCCTAATAACCTTGTACCAGCCCTGGGTGAAGTAGGGCGAGGGAGAAGGGATGAAGAGGTCTTGGTAGAGATGCACAGGGAGAAAGAATGGAGAGGGAGAGAAGATGGAGAGGAGATGGAGGGGGGGATCTTGGGAACAGAGTTACAATTTTTCTTAGAGCATTGGGACTATAAATTCATAGATGCAATAGGGCAAATTCATTACTGGCACAGATGGATTTGGAGATGGATATGGAGCCAACTGTTAATGCTATCTGGCCTTAGAGTCAGCCTGGTGGCTTAGTGATAGTGCTGCATCCTGCCATGAGGAAGTCCTGGATTCAATGCTCCCTGGGCCGGCTGAGGCTAGGGTTGCTGCAGAGGCAATGTTCATGATCCCTGGGAGGAGAGAATCTCAGCTATTACTCAGTGGTGACACTTAGAAGCCAGACTTAGGATTCGCATTAACTGAGTTCAAGAGGGAGTCACAGTTTATGGTTCCTGACCAAGGACTATCTCTGCGTTGGCTGGGCTAGGATGGGAAAAGGATATAAAAATAGGGAAGAATACCTGGACAGTTGCAAAAGAAGACTCCTGGCAAAGTAGCCCAAAAGATGCCAGTTCGGATTGAGCTTGCAGCCCGAAGACGCAGGAGAAAACTGCCGGAGCAAAAACCTTTTGTCTGGTGGGGCAGGAACACCTAGGGATCATTCCTGTCCTATAAAGAACATCAGCATGCTAAGAGGGTTTGGTTGAGTGGAGGAGGGGATTGGGAGGAGAGACCGGGTTTTAAATAAATTAAACAAACAGCACAAAAAAAAAGAATAACAGAAAAAAAAGGAAAAAGAAAGCAAAAGGAAAAAATTTCTGTGCGCATCCCTGCTCTTCAGCACTCCTGATCCTGACCTTTCTCAGTGATCACAGAACCAATCTGGGGTACCTCGATGCGCAGATCCTAAAACTCCACACGCAATGAAGTGAATTTTCAAAACATTATGGGGTAGATTTTAAAAGGTGCGTGCGGGAGTAGATTTGTTCGCAGAACCCAGCGTGAACATATCTACTCCCGATTTTATAACATGCGCGTGCTGCCGCGCGCATGTTATAAAATACAGGATCGGCACATGCAAGGCTGCGCAAAATCGGCAGCCTGCGCATGCCGAGCCACACAGCCATTCTCCGTTCCCTCCGAGGCCGCTCTGAAATCGGAGCAGCCTCGGAGGGAACTCTCCTTCCGGCCCCCCCCCCCCCAGCTTCCCCTATCTAACCCACCCCCTACCTTTATTTTACAAGTTACGCCTGCCTGAGGCAGGTGTAACTTGCGCTCGCTGGCCAGCTGCCGGCGCACCATGTTCTGGTCCGGGGGCTGGTCCGGAGGCCGCAGCCACGCTCACGGAACACCCCTGATGATGCGCCGGCCACGACACGCCCCCCAGCAAATCCCCGGGACTTACCCGCGTCCCCGAGCCTATGCAAGATAGGCTTGGCGCGCGCAAGGGATGGAAGGGGCAGCTTTTCGGGGGTTACGCACGTATCTTACGCGCGTAACCCTTTGAAAATCTGCCCCCATGCGCATAAAAGAATAACATAAATGTGCATAAGTGGCCTCGACTTGCATATTCCATGTTTTATAAAAGGCAAAACTATGTGCGAATTTTCACTTATGCACGCGTATAAACGTGCTTGAAAGAGGAGAGGTCTAGGGGCATTCTGGAGCAGGACCAACATTTATGTGCATAGATGGTAACTTTAATACTTACGTGCTGGCGCACAAGTATGCACGTATGCCGGCTCGTGTCCAGAGATGCGGCCATTTTATAAAATACATGCGTATATGCACGAATGGTATCAAATAGGCTGAAAGCATGTACATGTGCGCACAATTTTATATGGACACGCACATGTACGCACAAATGCCGCCTCTATTGGTAAGTGGGGGGACTTTAATAGAAACGGGCGCCAATGCAATTACCAGTTAAACCACTTCATTGCCAGTTCGCCCAGGTAAGTGATAGGGCTTCCTAACCCCCCCCCCCCCCCCCACTATTTAAATAGCCTTCCTTTTCCTCTCTTGACCCCGACCCTTAAAACCCTGTTGACATACCTAGATTTCTTTATTTTATTACCTACATGCCATCCGTAGCAGAAGTAAAGTTAGGTGGCAGGGGACCCCGGCGAGTGCTTGTGCGCGTCAGTACTTAAGCACACATTTCATATTAAAGTCCTGGAACGCCCAGGCTCCGCCCTAGCCCTGCCCAGACCACGCCCAAAAAGACTAAGCCCACACCCCACCCCCTTTCTCGGACTCTCTCACTTGTGCGTGTACCCAGGCGGCTTTTCAAATCCCCTCCGCGCATGCTGGCCGGACATACTCACGGACCTCCAGGTTTGGGCGCTTTTAAAATTCACCGAATAAGTTGCTATTTTAAATGACACATATGAGAAGTAACCAACTTGCTCGCATAATTTTACACCTGCTGATTTTCTGGTGTTAGTGATATTAAAGGTGTTTATTGTGTACTATTGCCCGGGTGGGAGGTCTGGGTGAACTGGGGGAGGAATTCAGGCTGAAGAACGAGGAGGGTCTTGATGACCCGGAGGACTGGGTAAGCTGGTGGACTGTTTGGTAATTTTCTGGACATGCGCATGTTTTAAAATGCACCAACTTAGTCGCATAAATCCAGGTTGACACATTCTCGCGTTAAGCCTACAATATGTCCATATGTTGCGGGGTAAAGATACGCGTATTTTATAAAACTCACATATATCATATGCATTGGGCAATAAAATATTAGCGTAAATCTGCTCGCGGCCATTTAGGCAATCATATGCCACCTTGCGCGTTTGAAAGCTGTTGTCATTATTAATTACCTTACAGGGAGAAACTGAGGCAAGTCTGGCTGCACTTTCACTTGAAAGCAATACTTGTTCTCCGGTGACATTTCCTGCTTAAAAAAAAAAAAAAAAAGTCAGGATTACGGTTTAAAAGGGCAGAAGAGATACTGTCAAATCCCTTTGCATATAGAGGGAAGGAGGCAATGTGTGAATTCATTGGGCACTAGGATAACAAGGGGATTATTTTATGCGGTTTTCTCCATCTTTTTAGTTTTTAATTATGTTTTGTTTTCATCCTATGAGCTTAAGACAAGTTGCCTGTCCGCCTCTTGCCTGGTAATTGGTGACATTATAATTCATGGCTGCACCCGGGATTGTGATAGCGTTAGCTGTGGCAACTCGAAAATAATGTAAGGTCCCTGGGGCAGATTTCGCAGGCAGGAAGAGAAGCTGCAGCCCTGTCTGGTGCTAAAATCTCTCTGTCCTTTCTTTACAGGCTGGGAGGAGGATGGGACGGGCTCTGTGAATTTTATGTTGCCACCCAGTACTTCATCTTGGAGGCAGAACAGTGGAAAGGAACGTAGGGCAAGCAAAGAGGGCTTGTAGCTAAGAAAAGTGATAGGGGGACCTGGCAGTGGGTCCCAGAAGATTCGCTGATGAGCGATATGGTTAGGGCCTCATTAGGAAATTCAGGCATGAAATCAGAAGGTGGTAAAGTTGCAGATTACTAATCTTTTCCAAATTTAAAAGTAAGACGTCTGCTGTATCGGTGGCACCATCTGAAAATATAATATTACAATTTTCATAAGATTAGTAAAAATGAGATTTGGAGGAGTTATTATTTTTTTTTTTTTGTATTTGATTTTATTCTAGCACTTTCATAACAATATGAAATAGCTGACTATATTCAAGATTTTCAGCCAGTCTTGTTCTTTTATCCATTTTAAAATTAATTTTTAGGATTTATGGTCTTGCGCTTTTCAGAACAGCCTGGCTACAAACTCTCCATCATGCTTAGAATTGGAAGTGAAAAAAATATCCAGGACTTGGTGTAAATGTGTTCATATATTTTTATATTAAATGAAAATGTTATACAGTTTCCATCGAATTAACATAACATCAAATTATCTGGGAGAATACTACAATCAAAAAAGGTGAATTTTCAAGCCACCTGTACATGCACGCACATCTCCCAATACATGAATATCTCACTTCGATCAAAAAAGGGGCATGGCATGGGCGTTTCTGGGTGGAGCCGAGAGATGGGCGCACGAGTACCTACGTGCCCGGATGCGCGCCCAAATCCAGTGCCACGTAAGTTTACTTAAGCTTGCAGAAGAGGTGTAAGTTAAAAAAAAAAATGCAGGCATCCCTGAGGGGGTTTCAGGGGTCGGGGGTAACTGGAGAAAGTGCAGGCGAAAGAACCAGGGGGGTTTGGAGGACCTAGCTCTAGACTGGGCAAACTGGTGGAAGAACTGGGGAAACTGGTCATGGCATGGACGCGCGCCCGTTAGCTCAAACCCAACTTTACGTGGCTGTGCACGTCGGCTTGCAAAATCGGGTGCACACATACCTGCGCCTAGGCTGTTTTATAACACACGGGCATAAATGCGCACGTGTTATAAAATGGACGCGTCTCTGGGTGTGCGCCGATGCACATGTGAAAGTTACCGCCAAACTGTAACCACAGAATTTATCTAATGATATAACTAAAAAATTGCAATTATACCACCTAAGATTCTCTAAGGGGTGGATTTTCAAAGGGTTACACGCGTAACCCCGAAAACCCGCTCCTGCACGCGCCGAGCCTATTTTGCATAGGCTCGGCGACTCGCGCAAGCCCCGGGACGCACGTATGTCCCAGGGCTTTAAAAAAGGGGTGGGGCATGGACGGTCCGGGGCGTGGCGGGGCTTGGCCAGAGGCCTCTGAAGGCCTGCTAGGCCGGGGGATCGCGCGCCAGCACTCGGGTTGCGCGCACATATCTACGCCCGCGCGTATGTTAGAAAATCTGGCCCTAAGTCCGTTATGTTTTTTGGCTGCAACAGTTTCGTATTTGTATGTCAAATGTACTTTATTCCACCTACTGCATGTTTCTAGGAAGCAGCTATCCATCTAGGGGCAGATATTCAGAAATATCTGGTTAAATAAGATAGCAAGGCTATGCTGCTGAATATCCCCGGATACGTTTTATCCAGCTATCCGGTTAACGTAATCGGATACATTTGAATATCGCTACTTATCCAGCAAAGTTAGCTTCTCCCCAGAATGCTTTTATCTGGCTAAGTGGCAGATGTGACCAGATATTCAGCTGCCGCCACTTAGCCAGATAAGTCCCTGCTAAGTAGCACTGATATTGGCCTCCTCATTATTAAGGATTAGTTTTAAGGCCACGATGGCAAAATAGCTATCAGTTTCTATTACAGGCAGAAATATCTTCCACAATTGCCATTGATTTTCAAAGAATAAACTGAAATTAAAGCTCACAGTGGAGAATCAGGATATTCTTAATCCTTCTCTATATCTCTGTCCAAAATATCCTTATATTGTTACAGAAATATAACGTGTCAGAATGTCCCTATCTCTGTGTGCCAAGACCAGCATTTATTATCTTCCTGAGCATTGAACTGGGAGATTTTTTTTTACTGGTGTACAGTCTATGCTATGAGCAATAAAATCAATAAAATACAGCACCTGAGCAAGGGGTGCAGCCATTAAAACCCATAACGACTTGCTCTGAAAAAATAGTTCATTGTACAGGTTCCATATATGCCAGCACTTTATAACAAATTTTAAAAATTAGGGATTTGCATGGAAAAAAATTGTTTAGTTTATTTTTTTTAATTTTATATTTTTTTTAGATTTGAGTTATGATTTATTCAATGTTCCTTTTGTTTTGTTTTGTTTGCTGAACCAAAATAAGCATTAAAAGAAAATCCCAGAAAAGAAACTGCAGCTCTTGTTCCACCTACTAGTTTGTTTCAGGGGCTCACTTGAGACTACTGGAGCCACGTTCTGGCTCATTCTCTCAAGCTCTTTTCTCGATAGGGGGAATGGTAAAGTCTTTGATTAAGAAAGTGCAAACAGAGTCAATGCTAAATCTGCAGTCCCTGGCAGTAGGGACCGCCCCTAGGCTCTTCCTCTGGATGGTACTTGCTGGTTGCATGCAGATTGGTCTGTGAGAAACTGGAAATTCCTCCTGATACAACTTCAGATGAGTCTCTGTTGATAAATTCTTTCAACAGCAACTATGAAAGTAGATTTCCCAGTCTGGCAGTCCTCACTGTGACCCCAAACAGAAATCGGCAGTTCAGAATTCTTAGATAATCTCCTATAGTAAGGCATATGGGACTAACTCCCTTCTTTGTGTCTGCTAGGGGTCTTTTTTACTGACTTTCTTAGAAGAAAATCAATGGGGAAAAAAAAATTTAGGGAATTTTATGTTTCATTTTTAAACAAAAGAAATGTAAGTGGGTTTTTTTTGGCATAAAAGAAATGCACATCCCTATTAAAAATCTCTGGTACATTTTGTAATAATGGATATTAATTTCTCCTGCAAATATGCAGTGCTCAAATGAAGCCATTTAAATCTTTGAGAACGTGCTAAATTAAATTTCATCATTACCTCTTGGAAGGTCATAAAAGGAAAAGAGCTTAATCCACTGTCCATATGTTCTGTCTTGCCCATGCAGGCCAATTAATGCAATAATTGTTCGTTTTAAACATTGGGTTATACCATTTTGGAAGTTTCTTTCCATTCCGTTTTTTTATTTTTTTTTTTAACAGGTTTTCATAAGTACAGAAACAAAATACCTGAAGGTAACATCAAAGTTACAGAGAGCTCTCAAACAAAGAAAAAAATGTATAACAAGCAATACTATTTAAATAACCCTGCAACCTCTAATTAGACTAACAAAATGAGAAAACCTAGTTTAGTCTATCATCGTAGGCAACAAATCATAAAACAGTAGATTATCCATATTATTTATTTATTTAGCACATATGTTTCTATACATTCCCTTCATTATTGGGCCTAGCCCTAGCCAGAAGAAACAAATCAAGCTGATCAGGTTCATAAAACACATATTTCTTACTCACATATTTTATTCCACACTTACAGGGAAATGTAAACAAAAAATATGCTCCTAATGAAATCACTTCTTGCTTCTTACTCAGAAATTATTTACATGGCAACTGAGTAACCTTTGAAACATCTGGCAACATTACTATCTTTTGCCTCAAAAACATATGTTGTGTGTCATGAAGAAATATTTTAAGAGTTCAAATTTTATCTGATTCAAGTGCAAAAGCATAGCCCTAGAAGAAATAGTCAACTGAGAATCTTGTAAAAATTCAGTAAGATTGATAGTTCAGCTCTCTGTGAAACACCTGGCCCCCAATACAACCCCAGAAAAAGTAGGAAGATAAAAACTTTCACTGCTGGTGGGAAGGATTCCAATCCTTTCCACCAGAACTTTCAAAATCTTCTGATAAAACCTTTTAAATCTGATAAAACCTATGCCCTAGGCGAGGCCCTGGCTTTGGGCCTAGAACTAGACCTGATGCAATTTTTTAAACAAAATGAACAAATAAGGTTCATTTCATTCGGAAGGGCCCCCGATTCGGTTCAGGGCCTCTTGAATGAAATGAATTAGCCTTATTCATCGCGTTTTGCAGTTTAGTTTTAAATGAATACACATCCCTAGTAGCTTGTGCTGCAATTAGAACTTCAGACTGTGGGGGGAATCCAAGATGGCCGACAGGTACCGGACGCGTGTGACATGGGCTCCGAGAGAATTCGTGTTTTTGTGAAGAAAAATGCCGCGTACAGTGAGAAAAAGGAGAGCCAAAGAAAGAGAAAATATCGTAGCAACTACTGAGGGTCGTATCTTGGGCCCAATGGACTCACGTTATTCGGGAACAGAAACCGGATGGTGGCTCGCAGCAGGGAGAGCAGTTGGAAGAGGAAACCGCCTCCCCACAGGAGCTTCAGATGACCTTATCCCTGGTTCCGCAGATGCCCCCAGGAAATCCCGCGGCCTTACGAGAGGTGGACGGGAGTGGTCTTTCCGAGAGGAGTGAGAGCGAGACCGCCGGAGGTTCGTTGGTAGACGAAGAAGGCGGAGGAAAGAACCATCTGACGCTGCACTCAAGGGAAGAAATCAGCCTGGGAGACGCTTTAGGCTGTACGGAGCAGCCTCCAACAGAAAGGGAAGTACTTTTTAACTTGCCTACAAAGAAGGAAATACCTAGACCTGATGTTTTCTCTTTAGAAAAAATCTGGAAAGCTGTGCAAACAGTGAATGATAACCTTTTTAACCAGATTAATTCTTTGGCCTCCTTGATAAATAATACTGTGGAAAGAACTGGAAAGGTTGAGGAAGAAATGAGAGTACAAGCAATAAAGATTGATAAGGTTGAGATTGAGATGAAAGAAATGAGAAATCTTCAAAGTTGTATTATTAAAGAAAATACAATATTGATAAATCGTATAAAAATTTGGAAAATCAAACAAAAGGGGGAAACCTGCGTCTAATCAATTTTCCCAAAGATCCTATGGTGACTCCACGCGATATGTGGAGACAATATTTAAGCTTACAAGGAAAGCGGAGTAAAGGGCACACACGTTTAGATGAACAACAACAGAGTAATGTGCAGCAATTAATTATTAGGGATGTGAATCGTTTTTGAACGATTAAAATTATCGTCAGATAATTTTAAAATCGTCCAAAATCGTTAGATACGCGATACAATACAAATGCCCGTATGACATAGTGAGGGCATAGGTAGCGCTGGCGCCATTTTGAAGATTGGCAATACGGCCCGCGTGCAGGAGGTTGCTCCCGGACCCCCGCTGGACTTTTCGCAAGTCTTGTGGGGGTCAGGAGGCCCCCCCCCAAGCTGGCCAAAAGTCCCTGGGGGTCCAGCGGGGGTCCGGGGGTGATCTCCCGCATGTGTGACGTCAGGAGCCAGGAAACAAAATGGTGCCGGCGCTACCTTTGCCCTGTCACATGATAAGGGCAAAGGGCCACCGGCGCGATTTCTCAACGCAGCGGTGGCCAGAGAGCGGGAGGAGATCGCGTCGGGACCCCCCCACTGGACCCCAGGTAATTTAAAACATTTTGGTGGGGGATTTGTTTTAAAGGTTCGGGTGGGTTTTAGGGTTTTTTTTGGTGTGCCGGTTTTCCCGCCCTCCCCCGATTTACGATTTTTAACGATTTTTAGAAGAAAAAAAACTCGACGATCAGATTTCCCTCCCCCCCAGCCAAAATTGATCGTTAAGACGATCGATTACACGATTCACACCTCTATTAATTATACTGGACAATATCACTTTGGCAAGAACAATTTTTAATTCTATATTGTGCACACAGCAGCTGTGCACAAAGAAGAAGAAGAATAACCAGGGGATCCGGATCGTGTGTTACCTTGATGCAACTGAATCTACAATTTAATTCGCGGTGGGACCGTGACTATGCAACTTTGGAGCAAAGCTGGAGACAATAATCAGAAATTCAAAATGTCACGTAAGGCAAAGCATAAAAAAATTCAACCAGCCACAACATTCAGTAGAAGAATAACCAGGGGATCCGGATCCCCTGGTTATTCTTCTTCTTTTTGGGTTTAAACCCTTTCGGTAAAAATTCTTCACTACTTCTTCTTCACCTCCTTTACACACACTCGTTTAGTTTTTTGGTTCCAGTTGTTTACCTCTAAATTCAAGCAAGGTACTGGTTTATTTGTTTCAACTCTTTTCCTTTTCCCCTCCCCCTCGCCCCCCCCTTTCCTTGTCCCCTCCCCTTCCCCCTCCCTTCCCCTCCCCCCCTCCTCCCTCACAGTCACCATATTCACATTATAATTTTTGGTTCCTCCTGGGCCCTCCTGGCCTTGTTCCATTAATTTCTATTTAAAATTTTGAGTCAGACCACCCCCACCTGATTTCTGAGTCCTCCTGCTTTGTTGTTGTCACATATGATTACTATAACAGTGCTTCCCCGGTTCCTCTATTTTGTGTTTCAATACATTAAGTGTCTCTGGTGTCTGCCACACTGCACAATAACTGCATGTACTTTTGTTTTCAGAATCTTTGGAATTTGTCCCCCTGACGCAGCCTGACGCGAAACACGGCCTTGTCGGGGCCTCTTTTTCATCAACTTTTGAATCTGACCTTGAACCTTTGTGCACAGCTGCTGTGTGCACAATATAGAATTAAACATTGTTCTTGCCAAAGTGATATTGTCCAGTATAATTAATATAATTGCCGCACATTACTCTGTTGTTGAGACAATATTTAATACAGATATTAAAGGTTCCTGAAGGGGCGATTCCCCCACCATCTAAGATATATTATATATCAGCATTTAAGAAAAAGAAAAAAGAAGGGGAAAATGATTACCAAGTTTCGACCCCAGTTGTACCAGTAACACCAGATATTTCCAAACTGGACATAACGAATTTAATTGAAACAACGCAAACCGATCAAGTCAAACCGGCCACATTGATTGTGACATTTCTTTTGGAATCTGATAAAAATTGAATTTTAAGAACATACCTTCGGAACAGAGCTGAAATTTTCCTGGGCTTAAAAGTTGGAATATTCCCAGACTTAGCGGGAAGCACGCAGCTCAGAAGGAAGCAATTTTTGAACTTGAGATCTCAAGTTCAAAAAATGGGGGCTATGTATATATATATTTATATCTTATAAAATCCGGCGTACTTTTGTTTGCGCGAGCGTAGATTTATAAAATATACCCCTAAAAGCATAAAGTTAGAGGAGTAAATATATTGTTTTCACAATGTTCACTGTTTATTGTAAAATGCGTTCTACACAAGATTGTTTTCTTGGTGTGTAAATTAAAAAACTGATAAATAAAAAATTAAAAAAAAAAAAGAACTTCAGACTGTGATGGTTACTCTAGTCAATCACTTGAAAACTCTGGCATGGAATTCTTTAAACTTTGTAAGCCAGCCCAGGAGTAGTAGAACTGTGAGCTGTACTTTTCTTCTTATGCTTGAGACTGGTTGGAAACTCAGAGGTTGTGCTGTATTAAGTCTTGCTAAATACTTTTTTCAAACTGTTACTGCTATGTTGGAATGCTAGCTGTTAATGAATAAAAAGAATTTGGGGAATTGAAGTGTGACTTGTCTTGGAGTCATTATTAAGGATTGGAATAGTGCAAGGGTTTTGGGAAGCAGGGGAAAGCCAACATGGTTCGGAGAGAGGTATCTTCAAAGGATACTAATGATGCATTAGAATTAGGGCATCCTGACAGTGAGGTTCCAATAATAAGAAAAGTAGTCCAAGTGCCTGTAACTAAAAACTCACCTGAGCTAAAAAAATTCTAACTTATCCCTATCAATTAAAAGGCAGAGTGAAAATACAAACAAAAATCAAACTTTGAAATGTTTGTATGCTAATGCCAGAAGTCTAAGAAGTAAGATGGGAGAATTAGAATGTATAGCAGTGAAGGATGACATAGACTTAATTGGCATCTCAGAGACATGGTGGAAGGAGGACAACCAATGGGACAGTGCTATACCGGGGTACAAATTATATCGCAATGACAGAGAGGAGCACCCGGGAGGCGGTGTGGCGCTTTATGTCCGGGATGGCATAGAGTCCAACAGGATGAACATCCTGCATGAGACTAAATGCAAAATTGAATCTTTATGGGTAGAAATCCCTTGTGTGTCAGGGAAGACTATAGTGATAGGGGTATACTACCATCCACCTGGGCAAGATGGTGAGACTGACAGTGAAATGCTAAGATAAATTAGGGAAGCTAACCAAATTGGTAGTGCGGTAATAATGAGAGACTTCAATTACCCCAATATTGACTGGGTAAATGTATCATTGGGCCATGATAGAGAGATAAAGTTCCTGGATGGAATAAATGATAGCTTTATGGAGCAATTGGTTCAGGAACCGACGAGAGAGGGAGCAATTTTAGATCTAATTCTCAGTGGAGCACAGGATTTGGTGAGAGAGGTAACGGTGGTGGGGCCGATTGGCAATAGTGATCATAATGGGGTAGATTTTATAAAAGTACGCCCGCGTGTACTTTAGTTCACGCACCAGGCGCAAACAAAAGTACGCCGGATTTTAATAGATACGCGCGTATCCTTTAAAATCCGGGGTCGGCGCGCGCAAGGCTGCTCAAAATCGGCAGCCTGCGCGCGACGAGCAACGCAGCCTGCCTCCATTCCCTCCGAGGCCGCTTCGAAATCGGATTGTTTTGTTTTGATCGTGCAATTGGGCCGCTCAAGACGTGACGTCACATGCCGTGACGCCAAACGTCGTGACGTCACGCCTTGAGCGGCCCAATTGCACGAACAGGGGCCGCTTTCAGCCGTGCGATGCGTCTGTCTTCGCGAGCAGCTGGAGGCAGGGGAGCCGCGTCCGTCGTTGCCGATGTCCGTCTCCGGAGGGGGGCTGCAAAAAAAGTAAGTCGCTTCGTCGCTTTACACTGCCAGTCCTCTCTCCCCTCCTCCTGGAGCAAGGCTGCTTTTCGCGCCTTGCCTCGGGAGGAGGGGAGAGAGGACTGGCAATCCCGAGCGTAGGATTGCCCGTCCTCTCTCCCCTCTCTCTCTTGCAACTTTTTTTTTCGCTTTTTCGATTTTTTTCGCTTTTGTTGCTTCGGGAGGAGGGGAGAGGACTGGGGCTGCCCCGGAGACCAGCATCCATGGACACGGCCAGGCCAGGTGAGCGGGGGCTGGGGGAAAGTTTGCCGCTTACCCTTACCCCTGCCTCTAACGCAGGGGTAAGGGTAGGCGGTAAGTTAGCAGGTTAAATGCGCGGCAAAACGGCAGGGTAAAAAAGCGATAGTCGGGGTGCGCGTTACTGGATGGTAGGGAATAGCTAATTCGATCATTTACATGTAATATACATGCCGCGTGCGGAAGGGGTTACCCAGGGATTTAAGGACGCGGTAAGAGTAGGTTAAAGGGGATTGTGGATCGCAGGAAGGGCTAACGCGACCAGAAAGTGAGTAGAAAGCGGGTTAGGAGCGGGGTAAATGCGGCCGCACTTTACTGGATTGACCTGTGATTGAGATTGGTGCTAAACGCATGTCCCTAAGGACTAGCCACAAGCTAGGGAAGAGAACCCCAGGTGTTCACTCGGGTTAGGGACGATTTTGGCAATAGGAAACCCACTGATGTATAGAGGGCATGCCACCTCCTCAAAATCCTAAGGTCCATAATTTGAAATTGCTCACTCTCACTGCCCCACAGACACCCTGAGACTACGCCCCCATGTCACACTGGGAGTTTGGAAATTTTAAAATACTAAGAGGGTAGCTTTCAAAGAACTCCACGCTTGGCCAAACGGAGATCTACAGTATTTTATAACCTGCGCATATCCTCATGCAAAATATCTGAAATGCATTGAAAGCATGTACTTTTCCTTCCTATTTTAAAAACAAACACGGATATTTATTATGTGTGAAAAAAAATTGGGACGTGCTCACATAAAACCCTTTTTATGCGGTATCTTTTAAAGCATACGTGCGTAACTGAAATCACCAGTTTGCTGAAGCCTCCATTAGTTCACCCAGTAGTTCTCTAGGTCATCAGGACTCTCCTAGTTCTTCGCTCTAAACGCCCCCCCCCCCCAAGTTCACCCAGACCTCCCACTCAACTAAGAGTAAGCAACAGATGAGTCTGATATCAATTGCGCAAGATAATTAGTAGGTTTAAAGTTATGTGAATAAGTTGTCAAATGTTACGTGAATAAGTTGTCAAATGTGCGCACGTAAGTCTCTTATAAAATATCAAACTGTGCGCGTATCTCTTGGTCCCACCTGGAACGCCTGCTAGACTGCCCCTATTTTTTTGGCGCAAATATGCATGTGAGACCAAAAACATGCATACTTTTGATGTTTATAAAAAAGCCTGCAAATAGGAGCTACTTATGTGCATATATGCCAATTTTAAGTGTGTCAGTGTTTTGAAAATTCACCCCTAAGATTACAACTCTTACATTGGTTTTCATCCATTTCAAAATTTGCGATTACTGTGAAAATTGCCTGCCCTTTAAGAGGGTAAAAATACACATGGGGACTCAATAACAAGCATGCTTTTACCTGCAGAGAGGTAGGCAGCCTCGGAGGCGGGGATAGGTTGGGGGGGAGGGGAGAGGCAACAATGTGTAAGGCTTTGCAGTTTCAAATCTATGCTTGCTATTTTGGAGGGAAAATTTACCCACAGAAAGAAGCAGGGTGCAAACCTCTGGGAGTAAGTACTTTTTCCTGAGGGCAATTTTCAAATGGAAACTAATCTTTGCAACTACCCACCTAGTTTTGAAAATTGCCTCTTTTATTTGCCTCTTCAAAGTCCCTTTTCAGCTCAGCAAGCATTTTGACTTTGCCCTGTAGCACGTCACAGTATCTTCCATCCAGAGACTTTTTGATTCCAAGTCATTCCTTCTTTTTTGAAATAAGGAGAGACTTGTGCTGTAAGAGAAGGTGCCTCCATTTTAGTTTCCTTACTTGCACCGTGATTCTCTGTCATTATTAGTCCCTCTAGGGTTTGCAGCTCGTGCATGATCAAGGTAAAGGACATGCCAGTTCTAGGTACCCTCGTCAGCAGCCATTTTCTTTCATGATGGAGAGTCCTGCTTGGACCTTTAGCCTCTGTGTGATACTGTGAAATGACATCATACTCTGACCTTTCCTTATGCCAAATGCCAGCTTACTGCTGGCCAACAGCCACACTTATGTTGCCCAATTTACCGTTGGCCATACTTAGGATAAGTATTTGGAAGAGACAGGAGTTTTATTTGCAAGGTTTATTAGTTTTTAACTTGCTCCTCTCTTACATCCATCTGGCAGCAAGCTCTCTAGCGCCCCCATCCCTCACTCCACCATAATGTAAATGGAGAGATATGATCACCCCCTGCGTTACAAAAACAGCAAGATAATGTCCATGTGATTCCAGAACTGACTGTTTGCATTAAATGAGACCCTGGAAGGCGACCGCTGTGGATTATTACTCTCTGTCTCACTCCTGACACTACTGATCATTTGATAAATCCTGCTCTGGCAGTACAGCAGGAAACCTTCTTACACCGAAAATGTTGTCTCATTTTTCTTTATATTAAAACCTTCTATGCCCGTGGCATCCAGAGAAGCACCAACGTGTTGCCCGGGTTAGGCTTCTGAAAACTGCAGCATCAGTTTTATAGGGCTCATCATGCCAGCAACAGATCCAGAAGATGAGCAGTTTCTGTTTATAGCTGAGATAGGGAGGGCAAATGGCTCTTCACCCAGGTGAAAGGGCCTTTTGAAGACTGCCCGCCGGTGTCTTGTGCCATGGAGCGGGTACTGTGAGCTGAACCGAGTGGAGGGGTTACTGGAGGTAGGGTTAAGGCAGGGAATGCACAATACATCTACAGGTAAATTTTAAAAGGAATGCGCATGCGTCCATAAATGCACGAGCAAAAATACGCCTAATTTTATAAAGTACATGCGTGGCATTTAAAATACTGGTGCTGTGTGTACTTCTACAGCCTTAATGGGGGGGGGAGAGAGAGAGAGAACCTTCCGTATAGAGTCAGTCTGACAGTCTCTATATATTACCACTCTAGAGGGGCATTTTGAATCAGGGTAGCTTTTGTTACAGACATATTCAGAGGTATACATAGTAAAATTGACATCAGCCCTTGTAAGTGATGGAAAATCTAACAAGAGGCGTTGATTTGTGCACTGCAGTGCTAGCTGCAGTGTACAAA
Source organism: Rhinatrema bivittatum (assembly GCF_901001135.1). Lineage (NCBI taxonomy): Eukaryota > Metazoa > Chordata > Amphibia > Gymnophiona > Rhinatrematidae > Rhinatrema > Rhinatrema bivittatum. The sequence continues at coordinate 49,872,313 of NC_042622.1, read as the reverse complement.
TCTACTCCTTTTCATTACTTATAAGGGCTGTAATTCTTTACTGATGTCAATTTTACTCTGAATACCTCTGAATGTGTCTTGTCTGCAAGAACACCCCCCCTAATCCCAACCCACCTCCAGAAAACCCACCTTGATTCCAAGTGCAACCCTGGACTGGAACCCGTACGGAGCAGGTCAGACTGAACTCTACACAGAGGTTCTCTCTCGTTTCAAAACTAGGCCTGTTGTTTTTTTCAGGGGACAAGAATGGGTAGGAAAAGCAGATGCACATCTCTGCAGGTGCAAAGTCCCCACGGGTTTGTATCAGAAGGCAGAATTTTGAAAATTGTCTCCTTCATACAGTAAAGCGGCATGAGGAGTGAGGTTTAAGTGCGCACGCAGTTATTTAAACCCTTTTTGTTATAATAAATGTTGGGTTTGGAGTCTCTGGTGAGCCAAGTCCTTCTCATCCTCTTTCAGTCCGTTACCGCCCCCTTAATTCTCACTCAGTCTTCGCTCTCCTGCATCTCTGGACTCCCACTTTTTCGTCCTCCACCCCCCAGTCCTTTTGCTTCTCCTCTTCCGCCCCCTCCCCCACCTTTGGGTGTCCTTTTAATCTTCTTGTCTTCTCTTTCATCCTGTATATATTCTCCGGCATGTCCATTTTCACTGCTTGAATTTTTCCCCAATTTAATTATTGTAGAGTGTTTGGTTTAAAATGTCTGACGATCAACTAAGCTACACCTAAAGCAAATTTAAAAAGTAGCAGAGTTACTCCCCTCTCCTGCTTCAGAAGTGCAATAGCGTTGTTTGTGGCATGAGACAGAGGGGTTTTTTTTTTCCATTTGTGGCTTGTCTGATGGCTTCTGTACCTTACAGTCTGCAGCAGGTACAACACATCTGCAGAGGAGAAGGGGGGAACCGATGCGACATCAACGTCCAGGATGCCTGTCCAGATATTATTCTTCCTTTCCCTACACTTTAATAAATAAAAATAAGGGAACTGGCTAGATGCAGGCAGGGACTGGACTCATAATACGAATTCTGCTGTTATGACAACAGGCTGATTTGAACACTGGACAAGGGCTGTGATTAGGTTAAACATGACCACTGGCTGATCCTGGACAGATTAAAGAAAAACATAACAGTTTACTAGTCCAGAAAATCAGCCTGACTCCACTTTTTCACTTCCTGCTCTGGCTGCACAAGAGAATTTCATAGGCCTTGCCCGGTGAAATTCTTCTATACTAGCAGAAACCTGCAAACGATTTGTGGTCAAATGAGCATTTGTCTTGAAACATCCTCTTTCTCTACTTCACTGTTAATCTTCACCCTCTTAACTTATTTCCCCTTCCCACACCCCCTCACCAATCTCCCCCTTCCCTCCTCCCTCTCTCCCCCTCTTCTGTCAGCCTGTACTCTTCCCCTGTCTCCTCTTACCCCTCTCTCTTACTCCTCTTCCATCATGCTCACCAGCCCATGCTGCGAATGGAGGCCATTGATGCAGTACACGATAGCCACACAAGTCTCTGGCCCCGCTGCTTTCATTGCTGGCTGACACTGTACCCATGCTCCTGCACCACTGTCTGTGACTTATATGCAGGTGCACTCCTGCTGGCACATGGGTAGCCTGTCTTCACTGAAAATATTTATCCAGCATTACCAGCAAACCCAGGATGAAGCTATTGGGATAATACACTTAGGCCTGTCCAGGAAATGCAAGAAGCTGCAGTACCGGCAGTGGCGCAAGGTGTCACTATCTTCTCTTATAATAATAGAATACTGCCACCTTGTGGCCACTGCTGGAGAACGCCTCCACAGACGAACAGAGCCAACAATCGTATCACTTTGATAGAAGACTGCTAGAGATCCAATTCTTTGCTCAGAATGGAGGAACCACCAAGAGTCCCCACTATAGGCAAAAACATAGAACAAGCCAGCAGGATTAAATTGTGGAGTAAAATATAACAAAAGAATAACTTCTAGTATGCAAATGCTTCATTGGTTATTGTGGCACAGAAATGAGCGGTCAAGGCTTTTTCGCTTTGTGTGCTGTATTTACAGCAAGGATTAAACCATCAGTATTCCACCTTCATAATTCCAACTCAGTAATGCAAAACTCAAACAGGTCAACTGTCGTGAAGGGGCTGCCCTTCCCTTTTTTTTACTGCTCTCCTCTCAGCTTACATTATATCCCCAGGGCAGGGGAGACAGCCTGTATCCAAACATTCTTAAGGTAGACCGGGTTCAGATAACTAAGCCCTGTTCTTAAGGTGTTCCGGGGACCCTGTCACAGTTACCCATAAATGAAAGGGTGACATTTTAAATTCTAACATTGAAACAGAGCTCTTTTCAAAGAGAATTTCCTCTTGTCTGATATGATATAGCCCTTATGCTCCTACGTGAGTGCTGAGATGCTCAAATCAAAACTTGTTAGTGGTACCTTCTTTAAAGCAGTACAGATTAGAAGAACCAGAACGAGAGCGTTTTCAGTAATTGGCCATGTGTGTGGGAACTTATAAAACCAGAGTAACGAGTAGAACAAGAATACTTACGTTTTAGAAAAAAATCGTGACAGCAAAATTATTTGCGTCAGTCAGGGCTGGATTAAGGCCATCTGATACCCTAAGCACAGCCCAACAATGGGGCCCCCTTGGCCCTTCCATTGCTTAACTGATGACATTAAGAGGTCCGTGTTCAAAAGCCATTTAGACGGATAACGTAATAGTTATCCATCTAAATGACTTACCCAGCTATATTCAGCCCATATAAAAAGGGGTGTATTGTGGGCGTTCCCGGGAGGGGTTGAGTTGTCCAGCTAACCTTGTCGAATATTGGGTATATTCGGCTAGGTTACCGGATAACTTTAGACCTGCTTCTGAGCAGATAACACGCTACTTAACCGCATATCTTTAAAAGATGTCCTCACTTAAGATTCAGTATCCCAATCCCCTTCCTCCTCCGCCAAAGCTAATGCTAAGTCCCGATCAGGCCTCGCTCTTCTACCCACCTCTCCACACACACACACACACCCCCCTTTTTAAACATTTAAATTGTGCCGGCATTTAACCCCGGTCCCGATTTTTACATAAATATAGGATCTAGCTGCTTCCACTCTCCCCTCCCACCACCCCCCCGCACAAGGATGAATTGGGCGCCAAAAGTAGGGTAGAGGGCCCCTCGCTCCCAGCTCACATAGAAAAGGTTATAGGGGAGATGAGGAGGGTCCGAATAAGTAGCCATGCCCCGGAATGCCCGTCCCACCCACCACTTAACAAGATAACTGTTTAGCCAAAAAAATAATCTGGCTATATGGTGGCTACTGAATGTGGCCGAATATTTTAACTCCACCACTTAGCCAGATAAGTCCCTACATATCCGGCCAAGTAGCGCCGAATATCAGGCCCCCCCCAGGATATATCATGTTATGTGTACATTTTAACTGTGTCTGAGATATGTGCGTTGTATGAATGTGTTATTTTAGAAGCCACAATGAACAGTGTGTGGGATATAAGTTTTAATAAATAAATAGATAACTTGACAGAGATATTCAGTGGCACTGCCACGCTACTGAATATACTCAGCTATCTTATAGTTAGTTGGATAAGTTTATGGAGCTGACTAGAGGACAGTCAAATAGCTGGTCTAGACTTATCTGGCTAAGCTGGATTATAAGGCTGAATAACGGGACTTATCTGGCTAAGCTGGATTATAAGGCTGAATAACGGTACTTATCTGGCTAAGTTAGCCAGATAACTAGCACTTTCCCAGACTGCTCCCTTCCCACCCCTCACTTACCCGGCTTAGACAAATAAACAGCTGTCTAAGTGGTGGCCGCTGCATGCTGTCGAATCTTCAGACAGTGCCATTTAGCTGGCTAACAGGTCGATACTGTAACGTGCGGTTGAAGATTTCCCATCTGTAACGTGCTGGGAGCGCACAATTTGGACGCGTAAGGCGATTCAGCGATACAGTCTCCAGTTTCATGCGTCCTTAGCGCTTCTTAAAATAGACGCATAACCCTTTCCGCACGCAGCATGTATATGATATGTAAATGAACGAATTAGCTGTATAATGAAGGAATTAGCTATTCCCCTCCGATATTGTGACGTGCGCTCAGATTATCTCCTTTGTAACCCGCTATTTTGCCGCGTCCTTAACCTGTTAGTTTACCGCTACCCTCTACTTGGTGTTAGTGTGGTGTTCGAAAATTAAAACGGGAATAAAGTGTAAAAAATGGTGTAAAAAAAGTGTAAAAACATTGCTTACCTGCCCTGGCCCCGTCCGGTCTCCGGTGCAGCCCCAGTCCTGTCCCCTCCTCCCGAAGCAAAAAAAAAAAAACCCGAAAAAGTAGCGAGGCTCGGGCCTGCTACGGTAGTTCCTTCTCCCTTCTCCTCTCCTCCCGATTTTGGCGCTCAAGGCGGCCGGGTGGGCGTGCATTCATCCAGGCAGAGGGAGCCGGCGGCGAAAGCGGCCTCCGGCTCCCTCTGCCTGGATGAATGCACAGCCCCCGCCGGCAGTGAATGAATGCCCGTGCGATTTCGGCGCTCAAGGCAGTCACATGACGTGACGTCACGCCTTGAGCGCCAAAATCGCACGGGCATTCATTCGCTGCCGGCGGGGGCCGTGCATTCATCCAGGCAGAGGGAGCCGGAGGCAGCTTTCGCCGCCGGCTCCCTCTGCCTAGGATGAATGCACGCCCACCCGGCCGCCTTGAGCGCCGAAATCGGAGGAGGAGAGGAGAAGGGACTATCGTAGCAGGCCCGAGCCTTGCTACTTTTTCAGTTTTGTTTTTTTTTTTTTGCTTCAGGGAGGAGGGGACAGGACTGGGGCTGCACCGGAGACCGGACTGGGGCCAGGGCAGGTGAGCGGGGTCTGGGGGATAGTTTGCCGAGCATTGGGAACATAACTGTCCACTTCCTGGTACCTGTCATTTTAAATGTCATTTGAAATGACAGATACCAGCGCGGCCGTGAAGCGTTAGGCCTGCGAACCCAGGATACTGTATAGGCGCTCTATACAGTAAAATGGGTTGCGCGGGCCTAACGCTTGCCTAAGGCTTCGCAGCCGCGGCATGCATTTGCATGCAATTTGAAGAGAGTATAGAGCGGTAGGTGAAGAGAACTGTGCGTGCGGGGAACGAGGGTGCGCCTAACACTGCCGCACTGTTTCTACCGCGGCCTTAGAGTATCGACCTGTAAGTCAGAACTTAACTGGCTAACTGGAGCAGAATATTGACCTCCTAATATTTGTGTTTAATTGTTTAAAGTCTCTTGGTGTTCAACATTAGTTGCCCAGGGAAGCAGCGTCTCCCTCCCCCTCTGGCCTTGAAGATCTGTGGAAGGTTTTGCCTCTCCTGCTGCCTGGCCCCACGATGCCGTGGGAAGTCCTACCTCAGACCCATGAAGAAGCCCTCTGCCTGCAAACATTACAGACAAAAGGATCCCCAGTATTCATTAAAACTCCCGTCAATGCATGTTTTTATTTCCAGTTTTTGAGGGGCGCTGGTCTTCGTCTTGATGATCGTGCAGACACAAAGGGGGCTGCTCTGTATGCATTTGAGGTGGTCTTCTCTTTGTGGGGGTGGGGTGGAGTGGGTGTGTGGGAGGATGGAGAGGAACAGGGCAGTTCGCAAGTGTCAGTCACAAGAAGCAGCCCCCAGTGCTCAGCTGCTGGTGGGAATGTGCTTAGTACACTTGTATCATGGCGAGCTTCCGAAAGGCTGAATAACAATAAAAGTCACTTTGATTTGCAGTTATAGCATCCCCTTAAACAGCCTTCTCTGGGGGGGAAAATCGACTTTTATTATTATATTATTTTATTATTATTCAGAAAATCGACTTTTATTATTATTCAGATTGTTTTTTCAGAACTTACCAAGATGCAGAAGTGCATTCAGGAGTAAATTTCCAAAAGCTTAGTCGGGATTTATGTGGGTAAAAAGGAGTTGCACAGGCATGTTGATCACATTGGCATGTGGATTCTCGCCACATGTGTCCTTGTAGCTGCATTAAAACGAGGTTTTCTGAAGGCATTTCAAAGGTGTGGTTGATGACTACATGCGCAGATGTCGACTTTAAGCCTTCATCTGAAAGTATAGTACTTAAAGCACAGGGGTATTTTTTGTCTGCATTCCAACCCAATCTTCAAATACAAATTGCCTGAATGCTTTCTGTTTGAATAGCAGGTTGGCTTGTGCGGGTTGAATAGTCCTGTGCCTACGTTGGCCATTGGATGCCATGTTAAGAATTAACCCATGAGAGCAGAGCGTTGTATTCCAGCCAACTGGGAACTCGGGTAGCTCTGGATTTACAGCAAACCATTTTATTATATTATATATATTATTGTATTTACAATAACATCAAGCATGCACGTGAAAGAAAAACAGAGTCAATATCATGCAATTTTTTAAAGCCCATTTCTGTGCTAATGGCACTAGTTTACCCCACAGAGCTCCCTTTGACAATGACCCTCCCTGTGTTTAAGCAGTTCACAATAAGAGGGGGAGACACAAAGCAAGTCAAGAACGAATCTAAGAAAAATTAGCAAAGAATTACAACAAAAAAAAAAAGAAAAATTTGAAAGCCCAGCTAGAACCCTAAGATAATGACAGGTTAAATTTCTCTGATGCTTAGTGAAGGATCAAAGGATCCCAAGAACTGGAGATGACTCCCTGGCAGCTTTCTTTCAAAAAGGCTGCTAAATGCTGAGGATCAGTTAAAAAAATAAAATAAAATGAATACTTTGGTAATGAACAGTACATTTCCAGGGAAAGGAAAGAAATGGGCCTCCAGAGAAGCTACTTCCTGTGTCACAGGCAGATGCAATACGTGCGCTGGTTGCACACGCGTCCATAACCCCCGATGCAAAACGGGGATTGGCGCGTCCAAAACGTGCGTCCAACCGAGCATGTTGATGAGGCTATTAGCTATTCCCCCCCCGGATGCAAAAAAAAACAAGTGTGGCCGACGCGCACATGTTTACCCTCAAAAATACTGCTTTTCTGTAGTTCCTCCGACTTAATATCGTGGTGATATTAAGTCGGAGGGAACCGAAAAAAGGAAAAACCTTAAAAAAAACCCAAAAAAACAAAAGTGTGCCGGCAGTCAGATTAGGAAAAAGGACGGTCAATTAACGCGCCTCCATTTTCCTCACCCGTGGCTGTGCACAGGTTAGGAGAACGGATGCTTGTAAAATTGAGCGCCCGTTTTCCTAGCCCGCTGACAGCCGACCTCTCCTGAGCGCCCGCTGCCGAGGAGGCGCTAGGGGCGCACCGTTTCCCCTAGCGCCTCCTTTTTACTGCGGCAGCCCGTTGAAATATTACGTTGCATATTCCGGAGAGGTGCATCGGCACGCCTTAAGAGAGTGACCTGTCAGAGTCAGAGTTCGATATTCAAAAGGATTGCTCCATCTAAGTTCAGAACTTAGCCAGACAAATCTGGGGTTTAAATATTTCCCCGCCTCTGACCAGTTACGTTTTAGCTGGGTAAATGATTACCCAGGTTAGAAAAGAGGCATTCTGGGGAGTGGTCTTAAATTTTACCAGGCAGCCCTAATCTCGGTGCTGTCTGGCTAAGTTTAGCTGTTTAAGTCTAGTTGTCCTCAGAGTAGGTCTAAAGTTAACCGAGTTCATTTGTGTCCTGGATGTGAGTTACTTCTCGCAACGAACAAAGATTTAGCATTGACAGCAGCCATGGGAGTCTCTTTTTTTTGTGTAGGCTTGGAAACTTAATACAATGCAACTTATTATTTTATAGGTGAATTTTCATGCAAACATTCCCAAACCCTTCACAGTGAAAATTAAAGGTATCCTAAGAACAGTTCTTTTTACCCAGGGTGTTAGCTACAGTTTTTATTTGCCTTTTATGTGAAATTAGTTCCTGCTTGCTGTTTCCTTCCAGCTGATTTTGGTCACGCTAGCTGCAAAACGGGGTTTTCGCATTGATTTATATTCCCGTAACAATATTTAAAGTAAATATGAGCAAAACTTCACCCAGAACCCTGCAGGGAAGAAGCAGAGCAGCATGCAAATTTATAATAAAAGATGAGAATTATTAGCCCAGTGTTCAGCTAATCTAGTAATCTAAATGAGGGAGGACTTTACCAGGCACATTCTAATGGAAACCTGAGGCTCCACTCCTGTCATCTTTGGACCCATGATAGGCTGAGGTGTGCACCTGCCCCCTTCTCTTTATGTCTATGAAAGCTAAACTTCTTGGGTTTGGGGCAGTACATCAAGTTGGAAAATAAATGCATAAAGACGGAAAGAAAAACGGAGCAAACTGCCTCCGGTAGTGACCCGGCAGTGTGAAAGAGCCTGGAGGACAGGGCAAAGGGGAGACTGGCAAGATGTTTTATCGATTTTGATTTGATTTATATTCCGCGTTTGCAGGCACTATGCAAGTTCTGCACTAGTTGGTTGTGGGAATTGTCAGTCTCTGTCTCCCCCCCCCCCCCCCCCCGCCCCCCGCCACGGGTCCTCACCACAAATACATTAAATGCGGGTTTAATACTTATTTATTATTTGGGCGATGCCCCTCTTGTTCCTCTTCCCACGGCCGTATTTTCGAATTTATTTCACATCAGTTAGAACCGGCTGGCCTAGTTTCGTAGCATCCAAGCCATCTCATTTGAAATGCAGTTTTACAGTAGCAGCCATAAGGAATACCAATGATGCTGTGCTCTTTGTAGGTTATGATTGCAAGGACATGAGAAGATTAGCCTGTTGCTCAGCCATATCAGAAAAGACCATAGACTGCAGTGATTTACATGAAGACTGATACAGGATGGCACAAGTCTAGCCTTTGCTTTCAGTTATGGCCTCACTAGTATTTCGCAAAACAAGAGCAATGGATGATATTCTTTTTTGTTTTTTGTTTTTTTTTTGACCCAGCAGTTTCCTCTGGCTTCTTTGGGCTTAAAGCTCAATTAGAAACCAGGACTATGTCCTCTGAAGGAACAATTAAGGGATCGTGCAGTGCTTGAGGAACCTCTGCTCCAGTGCCTCTATTTATGGCAGCCTCTAAATGCTGGAAACTACTGAGCTTTTTTTTTTCCCCACATTACCATCGTGGTTTGGGCATCTTAGGGTCCCTGACACATAAGTCCGAATCTTCTGACGGGAAGGCCTGAGGGCAAGATGTCTCAGTATGGTCCGAGCTGGTCGAATTAGTTGTAAGCTAGCTCCAGAGAGTCTCGGACTCTGGATAATCACGTTCCAAAACAACGAGGTGTGGCAGCCGAGGCAATACTCCCACTTCAGTGTTAGCCTGTCCAGCTGAGATCAGCTGCAAGATCTGGCTGATCGGGTATTGTTGCTGGTCATCATGTATACGGGCGAGGGTCACTGTCTTCTCAAAATCAGTCTGTACTCTTTTGATTAACTCCCTCTGGATGAGAGTCCATACGTTTCCCAAGTCTACCAGGGTTCGTGTGGGAACACCATCCAGCCCTAATGGAACCACAAGAGTGGAGAACCCCAAAGTTACAGAAGTATGGGATAATCGTCTTTTCCCGAGTACAGTCTCAGGTGACGTGATCTCTCTCCCCACAGCTGAAAGCCGAGCGGCAGACCCATGACCAGTGTCCCACTGTAGGACTGCGACAGTCCAGTTTCAGTGGCGGCAGTTTCTCAGGTAGATGCAGTTGCTCTGGCATTAACTGGGACTGGTGGAAGGCGTCAGCCATTTCCAGGGCAGTCTCCAGGGTGAGCTTTGCGGGCCGACATAGCCAGTGTCGCATAGGCCGGTCCAACCATCCCAAAAGCTACTCCAGTAGAAACAGTTCTGGCTGCTTCAGTCTATCTTCCCTTCAGGCTGTAGCCGTTTCCAGCCTCTCTCTTTTAGCTGATTTGTGGGGACCCCTTGGCTGCCCACCAGATGGCCCTGGATCCCTGCCATAGGTTTTTCAGCTTAGTGGGAGAGACCTTGAGGCTGGCTGCAAACGGCATCTCTTTAATCCACTTTAGGGGGCTAGTGGCTTAGTCAGTGTGGTCGAGCATCCGAGGAGTGAAGAGCTGGCTGAGTTAGGCCCACTAACCTAACTTGATGTTTTCTTCAGGAAGGGATTCCTTATCAGTGCACTCCCTGCCTGAGAGGGTCTGCCTCACTCTTGGAAGAGAGACTTTGTTGAACTTTTGACTATATAAGAAATTGTTTTTAACTGGGTGAAAACCCTGGATCCTTTGGTGAGGGACAAGCCCCAAATCTAGGCGATGGGGGATGAAGATCTGTTAGTCTTCTCCCCACCTGTGAAGAGGCATCAGTGACAGCATTCACCTCAGGGGAGATTTTTTGGACTTTTCAGTGTTTTTTTCTCCTTTTGGGTTATGAGGAGGTTTCAATCTGGAAAGCCAGGTTTTTTTTTCCTATTCAGATCTCTCCCCCAGAGAGGTGACATTCATCAGAGGTTGGTTGAGAAGAAAGAAAAGATCTTGGAAGCCCACAACTGGATCTCTACCCTTGGGACACAGGCTGGGGGAACAAACTGGATATTTGGACCTAAGATAGGATTTTCGGTGATTTGGGGACCTCCCTCACACATAGAAGTTCCCTGCACAACTGGGCAACTCACACAATCAGCACAGGAGTGACAACCCAGACTTTGAGGTAACGGACACCTACACAAAGGAAACACAGATTGTATGAAGGACAGTATACAACCTGAGTGAACAGTTATTGAAGTTAAAAAAAAATCTGTAAATTTATTTTGAACACTCAAAATGTGTCACATCTGTCTATCCCTGCAGCATAGCATCCCAGAACGCCGAAAGAGAGTGACTGTAATACACACACACACACACACACAAAGGGAAACTCACACCACTGCCTGGGCCCACAAGGTCGGCCTTCACCCCACAGAAAGAACTCACACCTTGGGGACAAGCAAGAGGGGGGAAGAGTGTTAGTGAAAACAGCCCCAGAGAAACAAATACTTTTCTATGCTCTTGGAAACAGTACAAATAAATGAAAAAAGGATTACAGATAGAAAAGGCTTCATAAGAACATAAGATATGCCATACTGGGTCAGACCAAGGGTCCATCAAGCCCAGCATCCTGTTTCCAACAGAGGCCAAACCAGGCCATAAGAACCTGGCAAGTACCCAAACATTAAGAAGATCCCAAGCTACTGATGCAATTAATAGCAGTGGCTATTCCCTAAGTAAATTTGATTAATAGCAGTTAATGGACTTCTCCTCCAAAAACTTATTCAAACCTTTTTTGAACCCAGCTACACTAACTGCACTAATCACGTCCTCTGGCAACAAATTCCAGAGCTTTATTGTGCATTGAGTGGAAAAAGATTTTCTCCGATTAGTCTTAAATGTGCTACTTGCTAACTTCATGGAGAACCCCCTAGTCCTTCTGTTATTCGAAAGTGTAAATAACCGATTCACATCTACTCATTCAAGACCTCTCATGATCTTAAAGACCTCTATCATATCCCCCCTCAGCTGTCCTTCTCCAAGCTGAACAGCCCTAACCTCTTCAGCCTTTCCTCATAGGGGAGCTGTTCCATCCCCTTTATCATTTTGGTTGCCCTTCTCGTTAGATCTGGAGCTTCATCCTTTAACCAGCCTGCTGATAACTGATAACTGTTTTCTTTGCAAATAGCAAGGCTTCCTGTAACAGTATCTCAGGCCCAAACCTTCTTTACACCTTTCTTAATGTGTGGAATATATTTGGACTGCGCTTCTAAAATGGTAATTTTTTTTAACAATGTCCACGCCTGTTGCACACTCTTAACCTTTGTAGCTGCACCATTCAGTTTTTTTTAACTTTTTTTCCCATTTTATCAGTTTCCCTTTTGAAAGTTTAATGCTAGAGCCATGGATTTACTTATTGTTCCCCTTCCAATCATTAATTCAAATTTGATCATATCATGATCACTATTGCCAAGCGGCCCCACCACTGTTACCTCTCTCACCAAATCCTGTGCTCCACTGAGAATTAGATCTAAAATTGTTCCCTCTCTCGTCAGTTCCTGAACCAATTGCTCCATAAAACTGTCATTTATTCCATCCAGGAACTTTATCTCTCTAGCAAGTCCCGATGATACATTTACCCAGTCAATATTGGGGTAATTGAAATCTCCCATTATTACCACACTACCAATTTGGTTAGCTTCCCTAATTTCTCTTAGCATTTCACTGTCCGTCTCACCATCTTGGCCAGGTGGATGGTAGTATACCCCTATCACTATAGTCTTCCCCGACACACAAGGGATTTCTACCCATAAAGATTCAATTGTGCATTTAGTCTCATGCAGGATGTTTATCCTGTTGGACTCTATGCCATCCCAGACATAAAGCGCTACACTGCCTCCCGGGTGCTCCTCTCTGTCATTGTGATATAATTTGTACCCCTGTATAGCACTATCCCTTTGGTTATCCTCTTTCCACCATATCTCTGAGATGCCAATTAAGTCTATGTCATCATTCACTGCTTTACACTCTAATTCTCCCATCTTACTTCTTAGACTTCTGGCATTAGCATACAAACATTTCAAAGTGTATTTTTTGTTTGTCTTAACATACTGCTTTTCAGTTGACAGGGATAAATTGGAATCTTTTAGCTCAGGTGAGTTTTTAATTATAGATACTTGGACTACTTTTCTTATTATTGGAACCTCACTGTCGGGATGCCCTAACTCTAATGCTTCATTAGGATCCTTTGAAGATACATCTCTTCGAACCATGCACTGCTGAGTGACTGTCGGCTTTCCCCTTTGTTCTAGTTTAAAAGCTGCTCTATCTCCTTTTTGAAGGTTAGCGCCAGCAGTCTGGTTCCACCCTGGTAAAGGTGGAGCCCATCCCTTCGGAAGAGACTCCCCCTTCCCCAAAAGGTTCCCCAGTTCCTAATAAAACTGAATCCCTCTTCCTTGCACCATTGTCTCATCAACGCATTGAGACTCCGGAGCTCTGCCTGCCTCTGGTGACCTGCGCGTGGAACAGGGAGCATTTCAGAGAATGCTACCCTGGAGGTTCTGGATTTAAGTTTTCTACTTAAGAGCCTAAATTTGGCTTCCAGAACCTCCCTCCCACATTTTCCTATGTCGTTGGTGCCCACATGTACCACGACAGCCGGCTCCTCCCCAGCACTGTCTAAAATCCTATCTAGGTGACGCGTGAGGTCCGCCACCTTCGCATTAGGTAGGCATGTTACCAGGCGATCCTCACACCCACCAGCCACCCAGCTGTCTACATTCCTATTAATCGAATCACCAACTATGACAGCCGACCTAACCCTTCCTTACTGAGCAATAGCCCTGGGAGACACATCCTTCTGGGCTGAACCCCACTCCCTCAAGTATGGTGGCTTTGACCTCTGTGTAACTGGCCCTTCCATCAGGGTTTGCAGCTTGAAAGGCAGTCTGGCTGCTGCCTGGCAGTAGATTCCCGAGGTACGTGGTCCAAGTGGACTCTGGCCATCCTGTCAGCCGAGTGGTTCATTCAAAATTGATTAAGAAGCAGTCTAGATTTTCACTTGGAGCCATCTTAAACGCTACAGGAGTTAGTGGGGGTAGGCCGTCCTGTAAGCAGCTTGTGCCACTTCTGTAACCTGCGCTTGTGGTGCCAGCTGCTGGGCACATTGATCCTGTACCAAGGTTTGTAACTGATGTCCTTTTGTGAGGGCCTGCAGTAATTGCTCCATGTTGAGCTCTTCCTAGAGGGCCACTGCCCTGTTCAGGAATACAAATACAGAAATCTTTCTCTTTTGTCTCAGGGGAGGGTAGGAAAAAAAACCCCAAAAACAGCCTGTCCGGCTCTGATTGGCTAGCAGTTCTCTGCCTGTCCAGCCAGGGCTATCCCCTTAGCTACTTATTCTTAACACTCAGATGCTAAGACCCCACCCCCAATGTTCCCCCCACCCCCTTTTATTCTTTCTTTTGGCACTGGCCTCTGTGCTGTGCTGGCTCTTGGAGCAGATAATTCCACTGCTGCCACCATATCTGATACCGTGGGAGTGGCCTAGGCTTAGGTGGAGTGTTGGGAGACCGAGGAGCCTGACTCCACAGATTAATCCTTTACTTTTTACAACAACACAAAAGCAGTAAAAGACCTGCTTACCACAGCAGTGCTTAAATCAGAAACAGCAGCAGTCAGACGTAGGCAGTCTTGGATGTTCTCTCCTATCTTCAGCTCCCTGGGGCCTGTCTCTTCTCTCCTGGGCCAGCTTTCTTATTCCCTTCCTTAGGGAAATGCCCTGTGATGAGGATTCCCTTCTGGGTTGTCCCTTAAGGTGGACAGGCTGAATGCCTGGTCCTGGTCTTTTAAGGAGGTCTTGATATATATGCTCTTTTACATCCACATTCAATTTAATAGGGGGTGTGCAGCCAAATTAATCCTGAAACAAACAAAACAAAACAAAACAAAAAATAGAAAATACATTTTTTTGTCTGCACAACCTTAAGGTAGAGTACCCCAGGAATCTGTATGGGGCCAGTGCTGTATAACATATTCATTGACCTGGAAAAGGGAGCAAAGGCGGTTAGATTTATAGAGGATACTAAATTATTCAAAGCAGTTAAAACACAAACAGATTGTGAATAATTGCAGATTGATCTTACAAGTGTGGGGCCGTTTTTCGGTTTGCTTTACTGTGCATTTTGGCTCAGTTCATTTGCAAAACATTCATAATAAACATTTTAACACTCCTCCCAAAAAAGGGCCTCCCCAGTCCCTCACTGACACTTCCCAGGGTCTCTCAGGGTCCCTCTGACTACCCCTGCTAATGAATTGGGGTGGGGGCCTACCTGGCTAGGCTGCGTCAAGCCCAGCTGGGGCCTTCCTAGCCCCCCTCTAACCCCCTTCCTGCCCTCCCCTCCCCTTCCTAGCCCCCCTCTAACCCCCTTCCTGCCCTCCCCTCAAGCCCCCACACCCCTTCCATGGGGGTCTTCACCAAGAAGGAATAGGAGCAAACTCTAATTGCTTCTGTCCCACCGGGGTGTCTATCACAGTGGTGTCGGTCAGCTCTGAGACCAGGATCAAGTGTGATTGTGAAATGGCACCGATCTCAGGGCTGGCTGGCACCATTTTGAGGTACAGCGTGTCCGTCCTGCTGCTAATTTCAGACTGGCCTTTGCAAGGATGATCCTAGTCTGACAAGCAAAGACTGCAGCTCCCTTCACAGTCTGGTACAAGGGCACTCTATGGCCAACCTTCAGATCTCACACATGGAATGGGTCAGGGCCATTTCTACAGTATTCCCAGCTCTGGCCAGCCCAAAGGATCAGGATCCTGGATCCAAGAATTGATTTTGGAGCTGCCACGTGCCAACAGGTTGGCCCTTACACTGATATATAAACAATGTCTAGGAGACTCCCTAAACTCTACACATAATTGTTGTGCTTTTTTATCCTACACTCTGAAAGGAAAGAAGGCCTATGAGATCACTGTTTTCTCTGTGTGTATGTTTTTCTAATAAAGTTGTGTTTGGTATCCTATCCTTACCAAATTTTCAGGACATATCAGAGGGGATATAAGGATTTATGGATCCATGCACCAGTCCCAGAAAGTAGGCTCCTCTAGTTCTGAGAATTTATTTGCAGTAAGCATTTTGAATGCATCATCTTTTGTACAGACCTTACAAAGATTGGTTAAGCTGTTTTCCTCTGAGCCCTTAAGACAGCAAGCAGCACAGCAATTGGGAATCAGGGGGCGGTGGGCCGCTAAATTGGCCGGGGGGGGGGGGGGTGCGTATCTGGCACTGCAGAGTCATTCGATGGCAGATTTCTGAGATGAGTTTTGCATTGTGCTGAGTCATTGGAAAACAACAAAACCAGGGGTTAATAACCGCAGCCCGAGTCAGGACTTTTTCCAGGCTTCACTCTGCCTCATCCACAAATATTCTGCCTTGTAATGTAGGAAAAAAAAGAAGTCATTTAGCTTGTTAAGTCTCCTGTTGAAAGAATCGTTTATCTTGTTTGCTTATCACTACTCTTTTGATAAGCCATCAGTTTTCTCCTGATGCACAATATCACTCTTGTATGTATCTTAATTTCCTGTAGGAAGGCAAGGAGGGTAAATTTTCTTCAGCATATTAAAGAAGTGATAGCACCTAACCAACTATGTCTTCTTGTGCATCATCTTCTGATTAGCAGGAAATAAGCGAGAAACACAAACAGATTATTTACAAGGAGACCTGGTCCTGCACTCTTGCAAACTGTGACACACTTTATTGGTCAACGTGTGTTCTGCCTAAGCTTTTGAGGCCTACAACTGCTCCTCCTTCAGGTTTTTGAGAGGCAGAACCTCAGCGGTGCTAACATTTAGTAGAAATGAAGATGCAATCCCCAGGAAGTTCGTCTGGAGTCCTTTCCTGGTTACTCCTGCTTTAGGTGTAGTATGATACATTATAAGAAAGGGAAAGGCTGCAAACTAGGCCGCTCCAGATAGGTCCACTGGAGGAGTTTGTGGGAATACATTCATTGAGGCTAATAGACAACAGCCTTTTTCCCCTCTCAGAGAGGAGAGACTAAAGATACATGCCTTCAAAAAATTAAACTCCTCCTCACCAGCCTAAACTTGGTATTAAACTCCGGCAAAACTGAACTACTGCTCATCGCCTCAGAGAACAACACCATTACCTCTGCACAGCAAGCCACGCAAACAATCACACAAGTGAGAGACCTAGGAGTCCTAGTTGATAATCGCCTGAATTTCAAAGCCACTATTAACAAAACCACCAAAGACTGTTTCTATCAACTACAAGTGCTGAAAAGAATTAGACCTCTTTTCCATGCCCAAGATTTCAGAACCATTCTGCAAGCAATCATTTTTTCAAAATTAGACTATTGTAACACCATCCTACTTGGCCTTCCCGCTTCATACACCAAACCGCTTCAGATGGTGCAAAATGCAGCTGCACGAATTCTGACAAATACCAGGAGAAGGGACCACATAACCCCCATTCTAAAGAGCCTCCATTGGCTACCTATACACTTTAGAATAATATACAAGGCCATTCTAACCACATACAAAAACATCCACCAACTGGCTCCCATTGACCTACAGATCCCTCTCCAACTACACAATTCGTCAAGACCGACAAGAGATGCATACAAGGGATCGCTACAGGTACCACCGCCCAAATCTACCAGACACAGCACACTAAGAGACCGAGCTTTCTCTACAGCCATCTCACCGTTATGGAACTCCATCCCCCTCAAATCTCAGAATACAACCATGCATCTCAACCTTCAAAAAAAGACTAAAGACCTGGATATTCATACAAGCCTTCCCAGACGCCAATTGATCTAATACTTCCAAGCCACCCCTAATCTCCATCTACACTATGGTTGACCTTATCTTCTATCGTTTTACTTGTGTGAATTAATAACCTGTCCTTTCTCTTCCTTCTAAGCCAAGTTCTTATCACCTTGTTATATGTAACTGCCTTTTCAGCACCATGGTTATAGTTATGTTTACTTTGCACCCCTGTTTTATGTGAACCAGCATGATGTGACTGATGTAAAAATCTAAAATAAATAAATATAAATAAATAAAGGATTTTGGAAGTCCGTCCCATGAGCTGCATTTCTTAACAATGCAAGTGAGACTGAAGCCCTTCTCAGCACCAAGGATGGTGCGGTTCATTCACTTTTTACTGCTGTGTGTGAGCACAGATTTACAGACAATTTTGGCAATAGATATAATTTTGAATAAATAAATAATAAATACATAATGTTATACCATTGGAATACTTGAACATATTTTGATAATGCTGTGGCCTTGACATCCTATCGTTTAATAATGCAATGCCACACATACACACTCTGGACTGAACTACTTAGTATACGATTGCCATGATGTTGTAAATCTGGCCCAATGCAAAAAAAAAGTATTCCCAAGGTGAAACTGTATGTTAATACTGTAGAGTGGCAATCCTTTTGGTCATGCAGCAGTGTGTACGTATAGTAAACCAAAACGTTGCATTGTTACAATAATTCTATGAATGTAATACAGGATAGTGGCATGATGATACTTTGATAATGTTACTGCAATATTGTGGTAATTGCGGAGGCTTTATGAGGAAATTTAAAAAAAGGATCGCGGATAAGCGTCGCCATCTGTCCATCACGCTCATCGATCTTAAACAGCTGGCGTGATTATTGACGCTTTAAAACGCATTTTCCACAAAACCGACTGGCTTCGGAAATCATTTTGCGAGAAAATCAATTTTGTCCACCTCGGGCGGGCAGGCAGGGTAGTAGAGACTGTGGAAAGCCCTAGGCTTGCACGCTGCGTGCCGGCAGAGACCGAGAAAGCGCGCTGCGTCCTGCGATTTAAAGGCGAACCTGGAAAGGGGGCGGAGCCCGAGGGCGGCACTCGAGCTCCGTCTGCGCTGGGGAACCCGGCCCCGCCCCTCCCCGCCCCGCCCCCACTGCCCCGTCGCTCCTTGCGGCTGAGGTGTGCTGCGACTGCAGTGTGCATCGATCAGTGCGCATGGGGGGGAGGGGGGCTTCCGAAGGGAGGACGCAGCGGTCCCCAGCCCGGCTCCTAGGGGCGGAGGTGATGGCGAGCCCTCGGCCAGGTAGGACGCTGCTAGGAGTCAAAGGATCAGGGAAGGGCGAGGGGGGAGAGAGATGCTGCTATGGAAGGAGGCTCGAGACGGAGCCCCAGTTTTAACTTAGTTGAGTGACCCGGTTGCTTTCTTTATTGCGCTACTGGCTGGGTGCCGCACTTGCCAGGTTTAATGACGACAGACTCTGGAGATCCCGATAGAACCGCCGGAGCGAAGGGATGAGGCTGAACCCAGGACCTGGGACGATAGGGCCAGCAGCTTCAGCTCAGCAGGGGCGTGCTGCATTGCAACGGGAGCAGCTCTTGGCGCTGGAAAATCAGGGCACATCAGATTGTTTATTGAGGATCCCTCTGCTTTCTTATCTGTCGTAGTCTTATGATCTATGTCTTATATTATCTTCCCTTAACCCTAACCCTCACTTTACCAAACAGGTTAATTTGCAACCCCCCACCCCCTTTCCGCTCGCCGAATGTTATTACTGTACTTTAGGCACGAATTGAATCCTACATTACACAAAAATAGTAATCTCATATTAAAGAAATAAAACTGATTTCATACAGCATGCATAAATAAGCAAAAATAAAATAAAACAGCGAAACCGCTTTTGCTAGGGGAGAAATGGTGTGTTGCAGGAATAGATTCCAAAGATTATTTATTCCGTACCATTTAACCTGTTCCATGTATTTGGCGTCTGTTTGTACAGGATCTGTCCGGTACAGCTTGTTAATAATTTGTACTTAATTGGGGTTGGGAACGTATTTGTTGAAATGCGTATGTGAACTGGAGTTTTAACTTTATGTATAGGTGGAGAGACCTTAACATGGTTTCTGCAGATTTGTACTTTAAACCCTTGAAAATCATGTGTGTGTGTGTTGGTGAGAGGAGAATGGCAGTGTGTGTGGAGTTTGTATTGAGTTGGAGAACAGGACCTAAAAATAAATCCCCAGAACAATAAGATTTTACACCTTCCATCTTTTTTCCATCCGAGAGGTCAGTACTTGGATAGGAGAGTATTTAATGTGTGGCACAGGATGCACATTTGATTCTTCAAATTTTATAGTGGTAGAGAATCAAACCGAACTAACAGATTTGAAGGTTGACATGAAATGGCCCCTTTTCACCTAGGTTTCTTTGAGATATGGCTTGCTGCCTTTTAGACAGATCTGTAGCTTTTCTGTCCACCCACGTGACTCAAACTGCAGGTAGGAAGCATAAGGGATGGGTGCATGGCAGTGGCTGGCCTGTCTTATCGCAGGTAACTATCCTTGATTACAGGTTTTATGCATCCCTTTCCCTTTGCTGATGGTTCTCCCCACCCCCCTTCCCTTTGGGAGAAGCACAGGTGCCAAGCAGCTTTCTAGCAATTAAAAAGGAGAGAGGAGTGCCAACTGGTGAAGGAGCCTCAGACAGATCAGCTCTAGCGGACAGCACACAACAACTCAACCTGCTGAGTCACTAGTGAGGCCAAAAGAGAATTCGGGTGAATCGAGCCAACATTGTATGAGGAACAGGACAAAATAAACACATGGGCCGGGAAGGTCATGCACATACTGTAACTTCTTGGAGTAAGGTGTGTTCGTTTCCTAGCAGTGGAGAGCATTGTGATATATATTACAGTATGAGCTTATATTTGCTATTGCAATATCCAGGGCTCTGTTTGGTGGGGTGATGGCATGTTATGTCCAGTAAGGCTCTGTTTTCTTTCTGTTGGTGGGAGGCAGGGTCCGGTGATGCTGTAATTACAGGGATAACTTTGATGGGATGTTGTCACAGGGGATGGGGGACAAGGAGGGTGATATTTTGGATTGTTGATGGGCTCTTTATGCAGACCAGTATCTGGTGTCTTAAAATTAAGACTAGCATTTTGGCGTCAGCTCAGGTTCTATTTTTCGGGTCTCTTAATGGGGTGCTGGGGTGAGGCAATATCAAGATACTGTACCAGTATGAGGTTTTTGTTGGTGTCATGTGGCTGCTTTTGATAAAAATAGTGCAATGACCAGTTACTAGCTGTAATTCATAGAACATCTAGATTCAAGAGCCATATTGTTTGTTGAGCAAGGAAAAGATACAATATTGATTTGAACTCTTAATCTGTGACCTTGCCTGACCCATTTGTGCCCTTGCTTCCCTGTCATCTTCAGTTAGTCATGGCACAGTTTTGTGACTCAGGAATGCATCTGGTTAAATTCAGCGATCTTTTATATCTCTCAAGTTATAAAATAAATCCATAAGAGCACTTGTATATGGTGGATTTAAGTAAATTTAATGCATTAATTTCTTGACTGTCTTTACAGAAATATTTGCCCAGGATGATGTGCAAAATATAAACATCAAATAAGTCAGCTAAAGCATGTCATAAAATACACAATAAAGACATTTTCAGAAACACATAATGTAAATGCAAACAAACCCATAAACCAAAACCCCAAGAAAACAGGCCGAGCAAGTTATTTCCTCCGACTTCCTGACTGATTTTTGCTTTGCAACTGTCTTTGATTTATACATCTGATTAATCTAGTACAATGATGGTGCTCCTGTGGTACAGCTGGCCAAAGTGGCAATCAAATAGTACCACTCCCAACTGTAAGAACTAGAATCCCACTGACGATGGCACCCAACAAGATGGCAATTCAATACGCAGATAGCACAAAGCTATTTCATGGGATAAATACGCAGATAGCACGAAGATATTTCATGAATGATCTTGGTGCCTTTGCAGTGAGCACAAAAGGCTGGTAAAACACGCATTTGTTACCAGTACATCCACCATAGTGGACTCATACCTGATTCATGTGATAGCTTTAAGACATCATTGAGATAAAGCATCACACGCTCTGGGATAACCAAAGATTAAAACATATCCATCATCCACTGTTGTGGAGTTGGAGTATCTGTAGCCTTTTAGGCATTGTAGCCTATCTAAGGCACCATACGAGGTTTTCCCCAGATGCTTTCCAACAATCCTGGTTCACTTTTGTGCTAGACAATTTCACATTTCTTGATATTTATTAAGTGTCTAGCATTAGTTGGATCTTCTTTTTGTGTGTATTTATACAATAATTCAATAGGATTGGCATTTTATGGAATTTTAGCAAAAAAAAAAAAGAAAAACAACTGAGCCTAATGTTGATCACAGCCTTTCCTTACTGCTCTGAGGAGCTAGATTGGGTTTGTTTTTTTTCAAGGAAGTCTAACTGCAGAGAAACTGCCCAGTCTCTGCATATTACAGATATGTACATCTACAGGATTTTATTTGTTTTTAATCTATTAATTTCGTTTGGGCCAGGATTTCCTTCCCTTTATTTTTTTTTTTGGCTTCCGTCTGGATCACAAGGGGCCATCCCTTGCGGAACCCAAGGTTTTTCTTCCATTTTTAAGTCCCCTCCTGCTAGCCCAGCTGCCTCAGTGACAGTCCCCGGCCAGAGGTCACAAACTGTCGCTCCCTCCAGAGCCCAGTTCTCGGTACAGCCTGAATCTTCCCAGTAAGGGTCACTGTTGAGTGATGGACGGGCTTTCCCTCCTTGATCTTGGGGGGGGGGGGGGGCTCTGAATGTTGCCTCTCCAGTGTCGTCCCCCCCATCCCAGCTGACTCGGGGAATAGAAACTGGGCTTGAGGATCGAACCCCAGATCGCCTGCCTGGCAACACAGTTCCAGTTTCCAGCTCTGCATGATGGTTTTGGATTCTTGTGGAATCAAAAGTTAACTCTCAGACACTGTCCCAAGCAATGCTGGAGAGAATGGATGGAGAATTAAAAAAAAACAAAAAAACAGAAAAACTGAGAGAATACCAACCGTTGAAGCAGATTTCTCATTATCCGCCAGGGGCGTGAACTGAGTGTTTTTTTTTTGTTTTGTTTTGGCTTTAGTTTAGATATTTTATCATTTTGTTTTTAATTTTTCATGAATTAAAGTGAAAAAGCAAAACTGAGTAAAAAGGAAGGAAAAACTGAAGGAAATGGGGAAAAAAAAAAGTCAGATCCAAGTTCCACTCTCCTCCCAGTTTGATAAATATGTCTCCTCAGGCTTGTCCACTGCTCCCTCCTCCCCCAGATCTCCCCATATCTTATCCCATCTATGGTTTGTAAAAGGGGACCAAAGTGACTTCCATTTGCTCCTGCCCTGCTGGTGGTCTAATATAAAATGGTGCCAACCTCAAGTTGACTGGTGCCACAGCAGGGCAGAAGCAAACCTCAAGTTGCTCCTGAGAAGTACACCCTGCCCTCTTTTGCAGACTACGGATGGCGTAAGAGACTAGGGAGAGGGTCACCTAGGGGGGGTTCTGTTTGTCGTTTTTTTTTTTTTTTTTTTTTGTGGCGGGGTGGGGTCTTTAATTTTTAAAATTTAAAAAGAATTGCAAATAAAACTTCACACAATTTTTTGTATATATATTCATCCCTATTATCTGCTGCTCATTAGTTTTCATAAAGACCAGGCAGTGTTGGTGACGTCATGGCACGGTATACACTATGGATATACTTGTGATTTCAGGAAAGTATATCGTTTTTTCTTTTGAAGAACTAAATGGAGTTAATACTAACAAACACACTCCCATAAACTATTTAAACATGCTTTAGAAAGTAAACGCCATCCTCCTCTTCAAAAATAAAAGGGACAGAATTGCGAGTGATATTTCAGTATTTTGCTTATGTAATGGGTTTAAGCTTTGTGTGGACTTGAGCATTGTGACACTTGCACACCCAAACGCTTCCCCGCTGCGCCAAAGGCCTGATTTATCAAGCTTTTTCTCCCTTTAGAGACAGATTTTGGGGGGGGGGGGGATTTTAAATCAGGCCCTAAATAAGTTACAGTAACTTTTACAGTTATTGCATCATGTGATGATGCCTCAGGAACGTGTCAGCGTTACGCACAGCACTGCCCCCGAGCCATTGGCCTGACCCTCACTATTTTATAATTTGAGGTGCCTGCATCACCAAAAACTAAAAGGAGATATTCTTGCTTGCAGATGCATAATTAAAAGTCATTGCTGCTTTGTCCTTGATGAGCTGGTAGGCGCTCGTGGCTTTTTTTTGGGCCCACATTGATATCCCCTAAGGAGCTGCCATCGCCCCATGGTGGCTGAGGTTCCCGGTTTCTAGGAAGAGCTTGGGATTCGTAGAAGGCAGATCTGAGGCACTATTTATGTCAATCATTTTCAGGAGGAGGACGCCCACAGAAGCCTCTAAATGTAGGCCCGTCATTCCACTTTAGAGCTATACTGCCCTTGGAAATCGTGAATTATAAAAGAGAGAGAGTGAGTGAGAAAATAGCCTATATACTGCAGCCACCAAGGAGGGTGATTTGATTTTACTGTTTCTCAGTCCCCCAGAAAGCAACATCTAACTGGACTAATTTGAATCCTAAAGACGACCTGGGGAATTGAAGTTTACGGAACGTGGAGGCTGATGACTGACATGAAAAAGCATTTGCTTTAGAGCAGCAAGCGAGTTAGGAGTTCTAGAAGAGGGTGCGGAGGTAGATGAGGAGGAATCAGAGAGAGAGAGAGGAAATGTACAGGCTGTCTTTTGCCTAAGCCCAGGGGGAATAGGAGGCTCTCAAGCATGGCTGAGAGAGGGGGCTGGCGGGAGAGTGGCGGAGGAGTTGTTTATCTTGATATGCCATTTGTTGAAGCAGATCATCCCTCTTCAAGGAGCTAATCTGGTTTTGTACACTTTTTTTTTTTGCTTCCCTCTTGAATACCTTCTGGTATCTGATGCAGAAGGGAGGCTCTTGAGCTGCTGTTATTGGTGACGACAGTCACCTGAAATACTGGCTGTACCCGGAAGGGAAGCGATGTAACGCTTGTGGCTCAAATGTTATTTCTCATGTATGTTTATTTGTTAATAAAGATTTGAATATGGCTTCAGGCGTCAGTTAAAGGTGAGTGCAGTAGGAGGGATGTGTCTGTGTAAGGCCTGAAAGCAATGACAATATTTAGGAGAAATAATTTGTGCTATCCTCTTAAGGAAGGGCTCTATTGACCCAAATCCAAGACTTAGAAAAACGTATGCCAAAAAACTTATGCAATTTGGCAAAAGACAAATTGCATTGTGTAAAAGAAAAAAACAAAACCAAAAATGGCTCAAAGGCCCCTGTGTCTTGGAAGAAGCCACTAAGCCTTCTTTCTGTGGGATTTTTAGATAGATCACTGCTCTGAATTGCA
Organism: Rhinatrema bivittatum; assembly: GCF_901001135.1. Lineage (NCBI taxonomy): Eukaryota > Metazoa > Chordata > Amphibia > Gymnophiona > Rhinatrematidae > Rhinatrema > Rhinatrema bivittatum. The sequence goes on along the minus strand of NC_042622.1, from coordinate 49,847,649 downwards.
GGGGAGTTTTCAACTCCTGGAGTACCTTCTTGGCAGTTCAGTTTTTAGGATATCCACAGTGAATATGTGGCATGCACTGCCTCAGCTGTAGGCCGGTCTATCTAATGCATATTCATTATGGGTATCCTGAAAAGTTGACTAGTTAGGGGGTATGCGAGGACAGTGTTGAAAACTCTTGGTGTAATGCCTGTCAGCTTCGTTAAGATACGCATGGTAACGATGATCCCTTTCTGGACACACGCAGTCCCTCTTGAGGGCCGGTGCATCCATTAGGCGAATTAGGCGGTTTCCTAGAGCACAAACCAGTAGAGAGCAGTAAAATCGCCAGTGCTGCCTAAGATAGGCCACAAGTGGAACCCATTCTGATCATGGCTGAAGATTGAGAGCGGGGCCCTGCAGGGCCACGAGCAGAACCCATCCCACTTGCGGCCAAAGATTAGGTCCGATGGAGCTGTGAGCTGAGCCTATCCCATCTGTGGCTGAAGATGCAGAAGAGAGGGGCCTGGGAAAGCCACAGGTGGAGCCCATCCCATCTGCAGCGAAAGAATATGGAGAGGCCCAGAATGAGAGTGCAAGAGAGCCTGTGGGAGAGAGAGAGGAAGTGTGTGTGTGAGAGAGGGAGCCAGTGTGAGGGAGTGTGTAATTGAGAGAGAGATTTGGAACGTGTGTGTGTGTGTTAATCTATGACAATCTCAGGGCAACTGGAAATCAAACGTTCCCAGGTATGAAGAACGGATAATTTTTTTTTTTTTTTCATTATTATTTTAATCATTGTGTGTATTTACTGTTTGCTTTTTTTTCAGTATTTTTTATTTTTTGGAGTTTGGAAGAATTTTTAAAATGTTTGCGTTTTTAATTATTTGATGTTATTCTATTTTTGTCAGCTATTTTATAATATTCTTTTTAATAGCATGGCTTTTACTATTTTATATTTCTCAGTTTTATTTGATATTTTATGAAGAATGGCAGTGTTTCTGTTTTCCCATTGTTGTGCTGCATGCAGTGTCTATAGTGTTGTGGCTTTCAGTTCAGTTTTTGTCTGCATGTTTTTATTTTTACATTTTGATCTCTTCTGTATTTGGCGAGAGTCTGCCTGCATGATCGAATTTAAGGTATTCTGCTAGCGTGTAGGATTCTATATCAGATAGGCTTGTTCTATTTTCCTCATAGGAGGTGTATTGGTGTGTTAGGGCCTGGTGTAATATTTATAGCATTGCCTTTCATAGGTAGGGTTGTTAGTGATCGAGTGATGGCAGTTAGTGATGCTATGATATGGGAGGTTTACTGTATTGTAATTTTAAGTCAGTTTACTCATGGCTTTGAGTGCCAAGTCCAGACTCAACACACGGTACAATAGGCCTAATACTGTATAGGTTCCAAGTGTCTTTTTTGCCTTTTAACAGAGTTTTCTGGTTGACATATGATAGGTATATTATATTTACGTGCACTGCTGTGATATTTTTACTGCAGAAAGCTGTACTTCTGAATGTCCTTTTTCATATAAAATGTTATACATGCATAATTTTTACCTGTGTGTGGGGTAGGCCAGAGGAGGAGGTTGGGGGTGGGCGGACGCGGCTGGAGTACGCACACTAGGCGATATCAAAACAAAATCCACAGGAGGCTCGTTGGTAGTTTCTGGCGTAGAAGTGAACAGTGCTTTCCACCTTCCTTTGGATGGGTGGCGGATGCTGGCAAGCTTCAGACACAGCAGAGGATTTCACATGCCCTTGCCTCAGGTGTGTCTCACCCTATTATTGCCAGGGACTTGTGTAACCTTGCGCAATTTTATATGATCTGACATGGGGGACCTCGGTGATGACACATGGGACGCAGCTAAAATCACACAGGAGCCAGAGAATATAGATAAAAGTGGAGTTGATGCATAGTTCATAAGCTGAGCTATTTAAAGGGGGAAGCTTGCAGCCCTATTAGTCCCAGCTTCCTACAGATAGTGATCTGGAAGAACTTCAGGTAGAGAAAAATTACGAAACAAGAACATAAGAGCTGCCACAATGAAGCAAGCCAAACACCCCGTATCCTGTTTCTGATAGTGGCAAGCAGAGGGATTGCTGACTAGTTTTGGGTTCCTTGTAGTTGCGATTCAGTTCCCGATCCATCAAGGACTTTTTCCCCTGGTAAAGAATGGGAGAAAAGCTGTAATGAATTAGGCTCTTTTGGGATGCAGTGAATCCATGGTTCCAATAAAGTCCCGTGCTGCACTAACCTAAACCCTCCCGGGAGGAGTAAAACGCTGCTACTCTGTGTAGCAAGTTGTGAAAAGGTGGTGTGGGGGTGAATGCCTGCCCCAGTGTCGGTGACAGGTAGAGGGAGAGGGTCTAGTGTTTAGAGCAGCAGGCTGAGAAGATGGAAATCCTGCTTCTCCCGTGGACATTCCTCCTGACCTCAGGCAAGTCACTTCACCCTCTTTTGCCTCAGGGACAAACATAGATGGTAAGCCTTCTGGGGCAGAGAAATATCTACTGCACCTAAGTGTAATAGGCCTCGAGCTATGATTTAAAAAGGTGAGTAATGAACTCTAAAATGCAATCCAACTAAAAGTGTCACCATGTGCCAAATTTTGATTTCAGGAAAATATGTAGAATGGGAATAATAATCTCCCCTGTGGGAAAATTAAAACTTGGAGACGACCCCCCCCCCCCCCCCACCAATACCCAGAGCAGTGGATAAGAAAATGAAAACAAGTAGTTAATAACCCTCAAGGAATTGCTGGGTTATATTAGAGAAGCAGTAAACCCAGAGGGAAAGGAGAAGAAACCTACAATTCTGCAGGAGACTGAGAATCCAAGCTCCGCTCCAAAGCGGCATTCAGTTTTATTCTCTTTTCCCTGCGGTGAACGCAATGCTCACGTAAAGGTGCCAGATTGACAGTTCTGGAAACCGAAGCCCAAAGAGGGTACAGTACAGGGGGCGGCAGCGAAGGTCCCCCCTGCCAATGCACCTCAGCGCCGCTCCAGGCTTCTTCTGTAGCTTGTGGGGCTGTCTGCTGAGATGGTCAACAGTTAGTGGCAAATTGGCCCAATGTTTCTTTAGTGATTTAGACAGTGACCCGCCCGCTGGAAATGGCAGTGATGCCCTTTTCCCCTAGGCCCCTGAATGGCTTTCAGATGGTAATGACTTTTGGGCCTTGACGACCAGAGCCAGATTTGAACTGGTGACCTGACATCCGTGGGCTGTATGAACCTCGGTCAACCCCCCTCGCCCCTCAGCTTTCTAGTGCCCTAAAAGTGTTATGCAGACATTCCCAGCAACAAATTACAGAAACCCATACGACACGAAAATTAGCAAAACCAAAAAAAACATGTACAAATAAAATATGGAGGTAAAGAGACTGTTCCACGACGGGAGCTGACTCGGGAGCAACACCAGAACATATTTTTTCATGGAAAGGGTGGCGGATGCCTGGAATGGACTCCCGGGGAAGGTGGTGGAGGCAAAGCCAGTAATAGACCCCAAGAAGGCCTGGGATAAGCACAGGGGGTCCCTAGTGGCAAAAAAAAAGTGAAGGGACGACAGATCGCAACCCGGGGTCTGCGGCACTGCAGCAAGAAGTAAATTGGGGAGCCTTGCCTGGGCTTTTTGTAGTTACCTGCTGTCCTGTGCGTCTGTGAAATCTCAGAACTGAAGGTGGGGTAGGATCTGGGCACTGGAGGACGTATATGTTTGGCGAGACAGGGGGTACCAGAAATTTTCCTCTGATGAAAGGCTGTGTAGTATTCCAGCCTTTTGGGAAAAAAAAAAATTGAAGCCCTAAATCCTGCTCTCCCTCCCCCAACCCCTGCCTTCTAATGGATGTACGGCTTGTCAAATGTACACAGCTCCCTAGATAAAAGCTTTAAGTAAAGGCATAAATAATTAACAACCACGATATGGGGCTGGAAGGACACAGGACACTGTGTAAACAAATGAGGCAGGGTGGATAAAGCTCCACAGTGCAGGAGAGGAAACCTTTAATAAACACAGGAACACTCCTGCTTCTTTGGCCTCTCTCTCCTCCCAACGCGTTTCTATTCCTTGTAACAGAAGTGTTTAGGGTTTGATCGGTAGCATGAACTAGCCACAGGGCCCAGCTAGTCCCAGAACCATGCCGGCCCAGGCCCAGATCCACGTTTTGTGACAGTGCTGGCGTTTTTAGCCTCGACGGGAGTTTGGAGTCCCGCTGTATGCCGGCCGGGGCAGGAAGCAGGAGGGGTGACTTGTGTCACCCCTCCTGCTTCCTGCCCCGGCCGGCATACAGCGTGCATGGGCTCTGTGCGCTCCCTGTCGCAGCCAACTTACCAGTCACAGCGGGCGCCAGCCGCCACGTTCTCAGACGTGAAAGCGTTGGCCTTTTCAGCTGTCTGCACCCCACAGGACCTATAAAAAGAGATTAGCGCTGACAACTCTATTAAACGAAATCGCACTCCTTGGAACTTTGCAATTAAAGTGCCCGAGATCTCTGCCTTTTGCCCCCTTATGGGCCAGGCTGGTTGGTAACAAGAGCAGGAGACGGAGCCAGAGAGGGCAGGAGAGACCTTTTTTCTGCTTTTCTCTCCAGGTAACTTCTAGAAATCACGTGATACGGCAGGCCCATTTCCAGATGACGGTGGTGACATCTTTGCTAGACAAAGCAGAAAGGCCAGCAGAGGCTGGGAACGTGGCCACCGATTCGGAGAGAAGAGCAGCAGCTTGCTTTGTTTGGCATTAGCTTAAATTGCTGAGTCAGGGAAACAGCACAATGGGAATTAAGAACCTTTCTTGTTCCCTTTTTTTTTTTCCCTCTTACTCCCATTTTCTCATCTTCCTTTTCCGTTTTCCTTCCCCGCCATTCTTTTCACCCCCTTTCTATGGCTTGTGTCCCATCTCCTCTGTTTCCTAGGCCTTCAGGATGCAAGGACTGTGCTGAAGATGCCTGGGTCTTGGTGGTTTGCACATGAACGTCTTTGGACTCTCGCACTGGTGCCTCAAGCATGGTGCGGTCCTTCATCCAAAGAGTTATCTGAGCTCTCTCTCTCTCCTCTTTCTGACCACCCCCCTATCAGCCTTGAACCTAGCTAGAGAGAGGGCTGCGTACAAATGTGCATAGAACATTTGTCTATGCTATCTTAATAAGCGAGGACTCTATTGACCCAAATTCCTGACTTTAGAAAAGCTTGTAGCCAAAAGAAATTTGGCAAAAGACAAATAATTGTATTGTATGTTTAATAAAAAAAAAAAAAAAAGTGGCTCAATGGCCCCGTGCGTCTGGGAAGACGCGATTAAGGCCCCTTTCTGCAGGTTTTTAGACAGGTCAGTGCTCTGAATTGGCCAAGCATCATGGCAATAGTCCTCAGTCAAAGAGCCACAAGGTGCAGCTCCCTCTGGAAAATTGGACCTGGGTCCCCTGAACCTGGCCACTAGGTGTTGCTGCTGAGTGGAGGCTGTGATTCTCTTCCCTCCCCCAACAGGGGCTGGAAGTGCCGTCTCTCCAGGGTCCTCGGCCCAGAGGAGCCTAAGTCAGGCTTGAGAATCACACCCAGGTGTGAAGCATTGCCACTGAGCCAGCACCTCCCCATTGAAATCCAAAGTGGCAGGTCAAGGACTTGGTGGCGGTGCAAGACCCAGGTCTGGCATCTGCTCCATGGGTTGGCTGAAACTGGCAGCAGTGCTCGCAGCCTTCTGGGTGGGGTGGGAATCTCGGCCATTGCGGAACAGTGACACCTCCTGGCCAGACTCCAGGGGGCAGGCCTGTTGGATTCCAGAGGAAACTACGCTCTGCGGGTCCTGGGCCAAGGACCAGCCCTGCAAGTGCCTGGGCCCGCAGGGTTAAAAAAAGAGGTGGCATGGAGAATCCCCGGACGGTGGCTGAGCTGGAAGCCTAAAGAAGCAGGAGAAAACTGCCAAGCCAATAAAAAAAAAGGAAGAATCTCAAAGCTGTTGCTAATTTGATCTACTGGTGACGCTGTTCCCAGTTCCTTTCCCTTTCTTTGCCTAAACATGTGTTTTCTTTCACACACACGCTTTTTTTTTTCAAAACCATTTTTTTCCTCCAAAAGGCTCAAATTACAAAAAAAAATAAAATAAAAAAAATCTCTATCCATGTGGGGATTTTGGATGTGAAACCTTGAGCTTCGGAAGAGAAAATCGAAGACAGCTGGCATGGCTGGGGGTGGGCAAGAAAGGCGATTGCTTCTGAGTGCCAGTCTCCGAGCACCTGAGCCCGGGGTGCTGAAAGCAGCCCTTGTCCAACGTGCCATGCTGTCCAGCAGCTACCCTGGCAGCTTGTTTTGTGGGCACCAGGCTTGGACTCTGTTCACCTGCCAAACATTGTTCTCACTGCCAGGACCAATGTGGTACCAAGTTGCTCCGTTTGCAGCCTGGGAGCTTTGTGGTATCACTCTTGGCGCTCTCTGGGGTGCCCAGATGGAGACGTAGGACACTGACAGATTTGCCAACCCCATTTCTACAAACTAAGCAAAGAATATCTATCTAACACCGCATCGAGGGTAGCAGTACATCTAGCCTTCCACTTCCACTGTCTTTATCTCGGCACATCTCCTACACGTGAAGCAGGAATCCCAGACAAGTATTTTAATCTTTCACCGCAGTGAATGACGTTTACTAGGGATGTGCAGAGGTACGCCATACGTTGCATTCGGGATACGTATTCGTCAGGGGGCAGATACGTTGCATACGTCCGTATGGCGTCCCGATACGGTTATACGTCTAATCCTATTCGTTATCTGGCTAAAATTAAATTTACTACAACCCCCCACCCTCCTGACCACCCCAAGACTTACCAAAACTCCCTGGTGGTCCAGCGGGGGTCCGGGAGCACTCTCACACCCTCGGTACCAGTTCAAAATGGCGCCGATAGCCTTTGCCCTACTATGTCACAGGGGCTACCGGTGCCATTGGTCAGCCCCTGTCACATGGCCATCGGCGCCATCTTGTGCTCCTTCCATGTGACAGGGGCTGACCAATGTTACTGGTAGCCCCTGTGACATAGTAAGGGCAAGGCTATCGGCGCCATTTTGGTTCCTGGCACCCGACGGCACGAGTGCAGGAGATCGCTCCCGGACCCCCGCTGGACCCCCAGGGACTTTTGGCCAGCTTGGGGGGGGGCCTCCTGACCCCCACAAGACTTGCCAAAAGTCCAGCGGGGGTCCGGGAGCGACCTCCTGCACTCGGGCCGTATTGCCAGTATTCAAAATGGCGCCGGCGCTAGCCTTTGCCCTCACTATGTCACCAACCGTCAGCCCCTGTGACATAGTGAGAGCAAAGGTAGCGCCGGCACCATTTTGAATACTGGCAATTCGGCCCGAGTACAGGAGGTCGCTCCCGGACCCTCGCTGGACTTTTGGCAAGTCTTGTGGGGGTCAGGAGGCCCCCCCCAAGCTGGCCAAAAGTCCCTGGGGGTCCAGCGGGGGTCCGGGAGCGATCTCCTGCACTCGTGCCGTCGGGTGCCAGGAACCAAAATGGCGCCGATAGCCTTGCCCTTACTATGTCACAGGGGCTGTCCAATGGCACCGGTAGCCCCCGTGACATAGCAGGTCAAAGGCTATCGGCACCATTTTGGACTGGTACCGAGGGTGTGAGAGTGCAGGGGATGGGTCCCGGACCCCCCGCTGGACCACCAGGGAGTTTTGGTAAGTCTTGGGGGGGATCAGGAGGGTGGGGGGTTGTTTAAATTGGCGGCCGAATAATTCGGCGAAAATTTGTTGTATTCGTGGGGAATCGCGATACGTTTTGCTTCCCCCATGAATGCAACGAATATTGGCACATCCGTTGCGGATTGCCAATACGTAGGGACCAAATGCACACCCCTAGCGTTTACGCTGAACTTCAGCGAGCGGTCGAATCATGCTGGTAGGAATGCGTCTGCACCTGAAACATGAACCATGGTCCAGTTAATCATTTTTAGTTCCCTTTTCTTAAATTACAAGCAGAAATTCTCATCTGTTTTATTAGCTATTGAAAATTGGAAATGTAAACCATTTTTACTGCCTGTCAGGAAGTTTACCGAGATTGGTAAGTGTGGTGTGTGTCTTCCTCAGATAAACTACGCATCTGACTGGAGCTGTGCATCAATAAACCTTTCCTTTTATCATTAAACTTGCTTTCTCTCTGTGGTCATCGGAGGCACTAAAACTGTGTTTCAGTACTACCAGGAGGCAATGAATAGAATTCTTCTCTGATTTCTACTATTAAAATAACGCGGGCTGTAAAAATCAAGGGCATGATGATGTGGTAACACGCGTGTTCCAGGAAGTTCATACCGGCTTTGCTCATTTTGTTGGTCATAAAAAAAAAAAAAAAGAAATATATATATAATTTCTTTTAACAGTTATTATTCTGTAGTTAGAAGTGATCTCCTTTATTGTGGAATGCTCAGAGAAAAAACACAGCCTGAACTTTGTCAGGTAAGTTGGCACTACAGGTAGCTCAGACTTCTTTAAGAAAAAAAGATATTTATATTTATATACGCAATAGAGGAGAACGCACTTCTGACTGTAGTATAATAACTGCTAATGATTGTCAGTAGTGAAGTACAGAAACATTCATTAGAAATCGAAGGCTCTTAATAGCTTTTCTTGTTCCTGTTACTTTTGCTTCGGGCCCCTCCTTCACTCACCTCCCAGGGTTCTCCCGAGCTCTTTAGTTCAATTTTCCTTTCGGTCACGTTCCGTTTCATCTTCTCTGTCATGTTTGCTGTACCCTCCACTGCAAATCCCAGTGCTGCATAAACCTAAAACTTAATCATTCTAATAAACACCAAATGACAGGACATAAAAGCCAGGGAGAGATAGCAGAGCTGCCTCGTGAATTTACTGGATGTCTGTTTTTAAAACAAGCGCCGGCTTTATAGTTTTACCTTTTGTACTGAACTTTGAGATTATCAATCTCGACTCTGCCTCGCAATAATTTGCCCGTCCTAAAATAGCTGCTCATGATAAGTGAGAAATAGTTTCTCCTAATGGTAATCTTGCAAAGTTGTGAGGGCTGTACCTGCTTACAAAGCCGAAGGGCTGATATTGGAAAGGATTTTTCTCAGAGGGACTTCTGCAGGTAAAGTAGCGCTTTACCTGTTGAAACGGCCCTTTAGAAAACCGCGTGACCGATACATGCATAGACTTCCATGTGTACACACTGTATGTACTTTCCCGTATGTGCATAGGGGAGGGGCAATTCAGGGGGTGAAGTCTGGTTGGGGGTTGGGACTTAACCCTCCTACTTTTTGGTTTTAAATATGTGCATGGACGTTCTCTCGGTAAAACAACATGCCCCAAATAGCAGGTGGAATTGTGCGCAGGCCGTGTTGCTGAATACAAGCAAGCACTTGTAAATCCTGGCAACTGTTTGAAGCGGATCACAATAATCTTCAAACTACAGTCGTACAAGCAATACTAATATAATGACAATAAACAAGCATAAACAAATTATACTAAAACCAACATATGTATCATATCTTTTAAAAGTAGTATTAAGAAGAAAATCTTTCAGTTTCTTTCTAAAATATTGGTAGTAAGTAATCAGATGCACTTCTAATAGTGCCAGTTTTATGGAATGCCATTCTATCTGGGAAAAAGCATGGCGAGAAGTTTGCAGTAAGCGCACTTCTTTGGCACCTGGAATGGTTAATAATCGTTGACTGACAGAATGTAAACTTCATTGTGGACAGTTACCAGTGTACCAGGACTTTCATATATTTAGGTCATTCACCATGTAAAATCCGGTGTACCAATGTTAAAATTTTAGGATAATCTTTGATGACGACTGCACATAAGTTTGCCTGGTGTAACTTGTGTGCAGATTTGCCTACTAACTTACAGACAGAAGTAAGCTTAATGCATCTGGCGCCCCCACAGGTGATCAATGAACTGGATTTTATTACTTGAGATTCTCCCAGCAAGGTTGCAGTGAAAAGGGAAAATGGCCCAGCTAAGTGCACTGGGTAGTTGTCATAAACAGTCCTATTCTCTGTTTCCAGATACAGAGGTGTACTAAGCCACGATAACATGGGCCATTATTGGGTGTCACACTAAATAATAATAATAATAATAGTATTTAGCTTATGCTCATGCCTTTTCATTGTAGCTCAAGGCGAGTTATATCCAGGTACAGTAGGCATTTTTTAATTGTGTTAATTAATGTACGGCAATGGCCCATGTTAATCGCACGCAGATGACTTTGTTGCTAATTTGCGTATGCTACAAATTTTGGTGCTTACGAATTTTCTTGCCATAAATGGCTCTACATTTACATTCACGTCTTTTAACACACATTACTTAGTTATGCGAACATAGGTAATGAGCAGACGTACATAACTCTGCAACTCAACTTAATTTTCCATAAAGTTTCCTTGATGTCTGTGATAGTGAAATAGCGTGTGACAAGGCGGCAAATAATGTGTGCAGGCTCTCACAAACAGAATAGAGCCATTATTTGTTTTAGCACATGTTAACACGTTTGCAGGCGTTGGCGTGTTTCAGTACATCAGCCTCTTAGTTTGAAAATTCACTTTTTGCAAATGAAAATAAGAGCTGGAAAGAAGTAGAATGAATTTGTGGGTACCCAGCTCTTACTCTCTGTGATAGCGGGAATCGTGTGTGTATAGGTGTGTGTGTAGCATCTGTGTCTGACTGCCTGGACCAGTTTGCACCAGTCAAAAACTTCTGCTGTAGCATAGTTGTGCTTGGTGTTACCGGGGAACTAAGACCACACGGTAGGGGCGTGAATTGATTTGACTGTCCACTCCAGTGTTCCTCTTCCTGGGAGTCATGTCAGACTCTGTGGACTCACCATATTGTATCTAGAATGTCTTCCTTCGTCTACCTTGCGGGTTTTCATCCAGAGTCGTGAGCTCAGCTTAGTGCAGCGCAGCATCAAAACTTGCAAATAAGAAAGGAACACTTGGTCATAGGAAACTGAAAATCAGTTTCTGAAAAATAAAAAAAAAAGCCCAGAGGGGGGATATAATGGCAAGAGAAACTTGATCTCTAAAATATCAGCAGGCATAACAGATAATTTGGAATATTTCAGAGATCACATGTGCAAGATCCCGGCAACTCATCACAAAATGGCCTCGACTTTGGGGTACCTCTTTCCATCCTGCTGAGGGCCGCCTTTTACCCATTATATATCCTTTGGAAAATAGCCCCTCCCCCACCTTAGGAGAGCTGGTTTGTGCTCAGAATAATGTTCCTAGCTATAGGACAGGAGAGTAAGAGAAATAAATAAGGGGAAAAAATATCTACAAGCAGCCAGAGCACACCTGGAGGGAAAGAAACAGGAGAGTAGTTCAAGCAGAAGCCCCAGCTCGAAAAGTCGATTTCCCTGCAGTGTTTACCACAGCTGCCCAAATTAAAATAATAAATCCTGGCTTCCTTTCATTCATATGCTTCTGTCATTTTGTACTGAAAATGGAGCTTTTGTCTCCACTATCCAGGATCGTCAGATAGAAGTGGGCAAGTAAAGCTGCTGTTATGGCTATAACACAAGGCAGCTTATAGTTAGGGTGACTACGTAGCTCCATGTCTTGGAGGGCAATCTGAGCTAGTCCTGGGTTTGACCCCCTCCCCTCCCCTGTGGCATGTGGGAAGCTGTAGTCCTCCTTTTCTCAGAGAAATCAATTGGGAAGTCAGGGTTACATATTCGTGATTGCAGTTGGGGAGGGGAGCTCAACCTCTCTCTCATGATTTCCAGTTTGCTGGCATTAACCTTTTATCGGCACGTGGGGGGGGGGGGGGGGCAGATAATGGGGAGAAGAGAGGATTAACATGAAATGGTTCTATGCTGATAAAACATCTTGGGATTCTCTACAGTTGACCTCAAGGGTGCTGCCTGTTCACTTGGGTCTGAGAAGAAACTGTATGAAAAACTAGATATAGAAAATGAGTTGCGCCAATAGGATGTGTGTTTGTTGTTATCTTTTGTCACCGGTGGTCTCATTTGCAGATGAAGGATTGGCCTTGTATCACATCAACGGACCCACAAATACATTTAGTCATAGGGAGTTGCTAAAAAGTCATATATTGTCATCGGTGGGAGACCCCATCAATGTTCTTGTCATTTTTTATTTGGAGGCACTGGCTGAAGGTCTCTTGATAATGCCCCATTACTCCATTGTTGCATCCTCTGGGTATTTCTGTCTGACCAGGTGCTCATAGAATCTCATTGCCAAGTCGTGCTATTTTAATGGGCCTTCGGTTTTGGTTTCGATTTCTCTTTTAAGGCGCTGAAAAAGATAATCGTGGGGTGCATGGTTGCACGAACACGGCAGTGGGCTGCCAACCTAACGATTTTGGCTTTGTTAAATGCACTTGCTATTTTCTCCAGGCCAGGTGACTTCTCTGCAGTCATTGTAGGTTCATCTGGTTTCAGATTTCACTTCTTAAATAAAAAGAAAATAGCCTTCCGAAGGCCGGATGCAGTTGTTTGGTCCTCTTGGCAAGAAACCATTCCATTCTGCAAGATACTGTGCTCAGTTTAGAGATTTAAAAAATCCTGGAATGTTGAGCCAGTCCAGCCACTTGGCTGGCTAAAGTATATTCCATGCTTTATAATTAATGGTAAAAATTGTTAATGCTCTTCCATGTTTTAAAACAAAAAAAGTATTTTTGAGAAAGTCTTAATGGAGGCTTAACACCATCATAATCCTCTAGTAAGATCATTAAGAAAACCAAAAACCAGTGCCAGTAGTGCCAAGGCTGGCTGATATTCAAGAAGTAAGACCAGTTTAACCTTTGTGCTTAAAGTTTTAAATGCAAGGTGCCCGATGTGAAAGTGAGGAACTTATGAGCAGCATCTGAGCCTACGTAAAAAAAAAAGTGGTGAAGCCCTGTCAGTAAACAGGGGCAGGAGATTGCAATCTCTGGTTTTCTGCACTTAGGGAAGTGTTTCCAGCGTCAAGAAAAATGACTGCAGTCAATTTTATTGGGAAAATTATTGCCAGGTGGACTGCCCTTAAGATTAATTTGAATTAAGCACGGGGGTCTAGCTCGGGCTGTTCGCTTCACCTCCAAACCAGCAGGCAGGCAATGAAGGCCACGACCTGCATGGCCTGCAGGAGTCTGTATGTCATGTAACAGAGAGATCGGTTCCACCTTTTATACTTCATCCAGCCCAATGCATTTTGATTTAATTACACAAACAGGCTTTTAGAGTTGTGTGTGTGCGCCCACAGACTTTGTGAAACTCCTAGAGTAGTGGTCAGGACCATTACTGGGCTAATCAACCCCTCAGTTGGTCCTGAGGGTTGGGAGTCCTTCCTCCAATTTCATAGATGGCCGGTCAAGATGTGGCTGTGTGTGCAGAAGCTTGCTTCCATCCCTGCAGCACGGTGCCGTGGTGCCCTGGGTGGCCACCCAGGTTGCTCACTGATCCCAACGACCTTGGAAGTGGTGCTCAAACTGTCCATCAGGGCTCCACTCTAGACAGATTTTCAAGATTTCTATAATGAATATGCATGAGATGTATTTGCATGCATTGCCTTTGCTGTAAGAAAATATGTGTTCTGAATATTTATTAAGGATATCCTGAAAACCCAGTTTCCTGGGAGAGTATATAATCAGCGGCCACTATGGAACGTACACTGAAATACCTGACATGGCGCATGGCTGCATGAGACAGTACTCTGCTGCTTATTAAGCACTTATAAAAATTCCAATTGAGCTCAGCCTACTGCTCATGCAGGGCTTCCCAAACTTGACCTGGTGACCCCCACAGTCAAATGGGTTTTGGGATATCCACAATGAATAGGCAGGAGTTGCATTTGCATACACTGGAGACCAAGTATATGCACATTTCTCATGTATATTCATTGTGCATGTCCTGTGGGGTCACCAGGGCAGCTTTTGGAAGCCCGACTGCAGACGTAGAAGCATGCTGGTTTAATCAGAGGGCAACGTGGTAATATCCATTAGTTTCTCAGGCATTTGCACTGAACTGCCAGGGGCTTTGCTTCGCCTGCTCTTGCCATCCCGATGGCCAGTCCAGCTGATGTGTCTGCAGGCACCCACAATTCTTATAGGCCATTTAATAAATAATTTCATTAAGGCTTTAGCAACTTACATTATTTACACATGCTCCATGCTTTTGTCGTCTTCCGATATTTTTGTGCAAAGTGTGTTTGTGTGTGCAGATGGCATTCCCCATATCTCTGTGGTGTCTCCTGCTCTGCTGATTATAATGGATTCTCAGCAAGAGAAATTTAAACAAATCTCAAAGTATTGGGGGGGGGGTGATGGTAAACTATATAATTCTACTTTTTGTGTGCCCTATTTGTTTATCTTATTGCTGCGTATCCTCCCTATACTATGACATCCGTGTGCACCGTGTATTGCTACCTGTATAGTTTTGTATTGTTTGGTCTCCAGTTTAGTTTTTATTACTCCTCCCCTCCCCCCCGCGTCTAGATATTTGTACTGCAATTCACTTTTCTTTCTTTCTAAGCTGCCTTGTGCCTTTCCTAATAAAAAGGCAGAATATCAAATGGAAGCAAACAAACGCAGATCTCTCTCTCTCTCTCTCCATATAACCAATTAAACAATATTTAGAACTGATGCGGAATTCATCATGTTCCTAGATATTGTCAAGTAAGAGGAATTATAATAAACGTTACCTCCGACCTTTTTAAAAATAGAGAAGGCAATCATTTCAGTCAGTCATGGCTTGAGAGGTAAAGGATTTTATTTTCTCTTTATTCCTTGGGGGACTCGGAAACCTGCCATCACTCATCTGCTAAATTGGAATCGTCAAGTGCAAATCAAAACAAGTCGTAAAAAGCAACATCCTTCCTTACAGGTTAGCCGGGTGGTGCTGTAGCACAAGGCAGTAATTAGTCAAGCGGGTCATTTGTATTAATGCTGTTGGTTTTACATACCTGAGTGCTCATCCTTGCTCATGTTTCCAAAGGCATTTGTCATCTCATTAAACTTGAATAGTTGTGGATGAGGAGATACTGTGCTTGCTGTAAATTAAAGATCAATTAGCATTTACCTTCTGCCTTGAAATCATCCTGCATCATGTGTTTGCATTTCCCCAAGGCGAGAGATAAGAGAGAGCTTTGGTCTTGTAGGCAGGTTTAGGGGTGCAGGGATCTGTCTGCTACAAGACACTGCCAGCTGCCCTGCCACCTTACTTGCAATCCTAAGTCAGGGAAAAGACAACGTGTATCCTCCTCAGAAATAGACTTTTATTTATCAGATTTGGCAGGACATAGCATTTAGAAAATAACAACAGTTCCTATCTTTAACGTCCTGGCCACTAAGCACCAGTTTTCCTTAAAGAAAGTTCTGTATCATGGGTGGTAACAAACATGCCATAAACCTTAGCTTGCTTAATATATTAACACTTATGGCTAACTTACTTATCCCTGATTCCAACTTCAGGTGATATCTCTGTTCACCTCTGAAGCAGGTTCCGGCTGGAGAATGTGGGTTAGGGGAGAGGCTTGCTTCCTGGGCTTGGTGCTGGCAGAGCGGGCAGGCTGTGCAGGAAGGAGGCTTGGTTCTGGTTCTGAATCTCACCCTTTACAGTCTACGTGTCACTCTCCACACCTGTGCCGGGGTCTCCTCTCTCCGATCACCTGGCCACACCTGGTCTGCTCCTTTCTCGATAGCCGGGAGAGCTGGTTTGCTTCTGGCCCCCCTTTTGTTTTCAGGGTTGCTTCAGCACAGGTTTCAGGGTCGCTCTCAGGATCCGCTCTCTGGGTTTTTTTCCCCAGGGTTTGCATTCAGGGTTTGTGCCTCCTCTTCTTTTGGGGGTCCGTTGCTTGCCTTCCTTTTCTTCTTCCTTGCCCCCCTGTCTTATGCTTTCCAGCTGATGAATATGCATAACCTTGTGGTGGGTGAAGGGTCTTTGCCGCACTGCAGGTCCTTCCCCCCCCCTCCCATTCCTTCAGGGGGAGGGGGGGGAACTGCCACGTCTGTATGTCAAGCTGTGTGTCAGAGTGTTTTTCTCCGTCTCAGGCTGCCGCCCCCCCCCCCCCCCCAAGGGTGAGGGTCTTTCTGACCTCTGCTTGCTTGCTGACCCTGACATTTGCTTAGGATCTTAAGTCGTTGCCTCTCTGTTTGCTTTATATTTGCACAGGAACTGAGAAACAGACACATTTCATGAGGTATCCTTCAGTGTATCAGGGCAAGGTCTCTTCATCTTCCACAACTACATGGTTTTAAAGTACCTGGGCAAAGTTCCTTCTCTTGCTGTGACAGTGCCTTTATGGGGCCTGTCAGAATTTGGCCTGTATGTGGCTATTATAATTCATAATTGGTGCATCAGTGGTAAACATGAGTTATCTCCCTACAGTCTTTATAAGCAGAATCCTTTTGATTCTTAATTTGTTTGGCATAGTTATATAGTGGTCCCCAAACCGGTCTTGGTGGTGTTCTTAGTCATTCGGGTTTTCAGGATATCCACAATGAATATGGGTGAGATATATTTGTATACAATGAAGGCAGTGCATGAAACTCTCTCTCAATCAAGTTCATTAAGGATATCCTGAAAATTCGACTGGGGGCCCCACTAAGAGCAGATTGGGGACCACCTAGATGCATAGGGATATCGTCAGGGTCTCTTCTAGTGGAGCCATGGAGTTCAGTTCTGCCTCTTGAAGACTGTGCTCTAGAGTCTAGAGCAGTGGTCCCCAAACCTGTCCTGGAGGGCCACCAGCCAGTCGGGTTTTTGGGATATCCTCAATGAATATGCATGAGAGAAAATTTGCATGCACTGCCTCCATAACATGCAAATTTTCTCTCATGCATATTCATTGTGGATATCCCAAAATCCCGACTGGCTGGTGGCCCTCCAGGACAGGTTTGGGGACCACTGGTCTAGAGATTGAACTTTGACGTGGCTTTGTGGACAAAATCAACGAGTAGATCTGTGAAGGTGTGAAAAATCACAGGCACTCCTAGCCCAAACCTCCATAAGATTCCCGTTTCCACCATGACTGAGAATTATTGAGAAAATGGAATTCCATTGAAATGGCTTATTAAACAGGATTCCACCTTTCCCAGATGTTGATTAGAGCAGGAGAATTTGTTTTCTAAAACTGTCAGCGATTGCTGCTGCTGCTGCTGATTAATAGTAATAATAATAATTTGCATGCAAATAGCACCTTTAATCTAAACAGTATCTCAACATGCTTTCTAATTTCCATATTTTACATCCATGCATGAGTACAGTCGCTGCTGTGGTGGAAAATTTGTCTACCAGTTTTGATCTGTGTGACAGTTTCTAAGGGGAAGAGAAGAGCCAGCAATGCTACTATTATTATTATTATGATTATTATTATTATTTAAGTGTCGGCCCCCTTTTTCTCCAGTGGGCTCTCATTGCTCCCTCCCTTCCTTGCCTGGGTCTCCAGTCATAATCCTGACCTCCAATCCCTCTTTCCATTCCTCTAAACTTCCCCAGTCCTCCATTCCCCCCCCCCCCCCCCTCCTCCCGGATCTCATGGTTTCTGTATCTTGGGCCAGCATCACTGGCCGCTCTGAATGCCACCCCAGAAGGTTGCTACCCCTCTCTGCATGACTTCAGGTCTGGGTTCTGTAGATCGGTGGCCTTGGAAGCCTGATTCTCAGTTGTTATCCTGACTCAGAGTTGACTGATGTAACTAGTAGAGCGTAAGTGCATGCTTTACAGAGGGCATAGTAAGCACTGCTTTCCCGCAGAGTAAAGGCTCTGCAAGGAGGAATATGGAGAGAGTAAACTGGCAAGCAAGGGTGGACTAAAACCTGTTACTGCTGTCCTCACCAACACACCTTCAGCATCTAGACTTTATTGTCCAACAAGCTACAATTTGTAAACCACTCTGTCCTGGGCCTTCTCAGTTGTAGGCCTTGTCATGTGGAATGCCCTCCCCTGACTGACAACTTGAGTTTCTTCCAAATGTAATTTTTGTTTCTGGAAGCTTTTCCATAATTGTTCGTATTGGGGTTGACACTGGGGTTATGCTGTGTAGAACATAGTCGTTTAAGACTATTTCATTGTTTTGTTGGGTTTTTTTTCTTTTGTAATGTTTTATGTATTATTGTGATCCGCTCAGTACAGTTAGACTGCTATGGGCAGAATGTGTTTTTAAAGTTCAATAAATATGCAGAAGCCAGGTGACCTCTATTGGTCTGTGGGCTTTACCAGATTTACTGAACAGTCAGTTGTACTTAACATTGTATTCACTCTTGGTTTTTTAACCACTTTTGCAATGCATTCTGGTACTAGTAGCCTGTGTGCCTTTGAGAAGCAAAACAATGGCTACAAATTCTGGAATGCCTTATGATGCCTCCTGTATATATGTGATGTGCATTGTATTAATGGGAGGAAGCTTATGGCACAAATGATGTAAAAAGTGTGGTCTCAGAAAAAAAAATAAAAATTAGCATTTAAACCAGCAGTATCCCCGCTCCTCACTCTTGGAGGTCACAGGGTGATAGGCTGCAATAGGAAGTTCACTTTGTGAATCTGTGCAATTTTTCCAGTCTGCAGAGCTGATGTTTCTGACTTAACTTTCATGTTTGTAAGAGCCATGCTTGTGTATCCCCCTTACTGCTCTTATTGGTTTCAAAAGGCAACCAACGTTGTTTTCCTTTTTCTTTCTTCCTCTCCTCCCACCCCACGTTCTCCTTCACTGGTGCCCAAATAATGCAGAATAATCTGTAACCATGACGACAGAGACGGGCCCAGATTCTGAGCTAAAGAATGCCCAAGAGGAACCCCCGCAGCAGCAGCAGGCAGCAGCAGCCACGGCAGCGCCGGCTGTGGTGACACCGACCACCCCTGCGTCATCGGCAAATAATCTGGAAGCGGATGCCCGGGAGAGACCAGGAGCCAATGCAGACACTAGAAAAGCGGAACAGGTAAGTAGCAAGCCTGGTGTGTGTATATACCTGGGTGAGTCTGGGAGGCAAGAAAGACTGAATAAGTAAAGCCCGGATGGTAACCTGCACAGAGCGGCAGTCACAGCCCTAAAAACCTTGCTGGGCAGATGGGATGGACCATTTTGGTCCTTATCTGCCATCATTTAGTGACTGTGGCAGGACTGCAGTTTGCGCAGGGCTGGGAGCGGGCGTGTCTGCTTCACCATTGGAGTTACGATGGACGTCCCATGTCTGTCATGTTGACTGCATGGTCAGTCAGGCTTTCAGGATAGTCTCTAGGGGGCAAGTTTGAATACCTTGCAGTGCCTGCACCATACCATGCCCGCATACATTTAGGATGTTTTTAAAGAGCTATCACGTGGGTACATTCCCTCTGAATACCCAGGGACATTGTATCTGCAGTTTGTGTGAGGTAAACGCGGAAAACCAGCATCCGTAGATGCCTTTTCCCAGCACGCCTTCGGAAACCCCTCCCCTTCCTCCCCAATACAACTAAAAACCTGTGGGTATTCTTAGCTGGGAGAGGAGGGAAGAAACTGTTTATCTGAGTAAAAGGCTTTGAAAGTTGTCTTTACAATGATTATGCAAGAGATATATTTGCATGCTTTGGAGATTTAGGATATGCAAATTTTTCATGTATCTCATTTATTGATATCCTGAAAATCAGACTGGCTGTGGGATTGGTCAGGACAGGCTCGGGAACCATGGCTTTATTTGCAGGGGTATCCCTAATTTAAAATGTCACGTTATCCAGTTCATTACTTGTATTCCTATTATATGCCATGCAGATTCCAACTCTTGGGCCTCTTCCCATGCAAACATTTTTCACACCCCTAACCGCCAGCGCTGCACCACTTGATTGTGGACCTTGTGGTTGCATCGGGAACGTTTACTGCTGGGTTTCTGCATGGCGGACAGTAGACAAGAGTTAGATGTTTGGGACCACAGCTGCAGCTGGAGGAGTTGGGCCAGGGGTGGGGAGTGGAGCACACTTAGGAGAAGGGGCAGCAGTGCTGGCTGGGGGCAGGAGGAGGTTGCACCATCCCCGGGTAGATGGAGAGGACTGTGAGAGTCGCCCAAGAGCTGGTTTGCAGGAATTCCATGGCAAGAGGAAATTCTGTGGCATATTACAGCAGAGTAGGACTTTGATAATAGTGTTCCTTTGCCATTTAGAAGCTGTTACACAAGCTGTTACTGGAAATAAGCTGTTAGGTCAATCACCCTGGAGGTGGTTGCATTTATGTTTCTGACACACCATCACTGGAGCATTCATCGTAATCCTGCCACACACCACTCCATTGTTTCATGAGTTCAATATTTCCCTTCTTGTTGATGGAGGCAGTTTAAAATTCTTGCTCGTGTGCCAGGGATTCAAAGGAGCTGTGGTCCCCTGTCTTCGGCCAGTTGTTTCTCAATGTGCCCTTGATTTAGCCCCTTAAATTCAGGCATGCACTCTCTGTTAACTTCAATTTTTCATTTGTTGTAAAGCTGTCTTTATGGGGTTAACTTGGTTGATCCTTTTGTTGAGAATCTGTATCCTTCTCTATTGTTCCCTCTCCTCTTTTCCCTTGCTCTCCTGTAGTTTCCCTATAACTCTTTTCCTTTCCCACCTTCACGGACAGCTCTACCTCCCCTCCCTTTGCTGTTCCTTTCTCCTCCCTCTTTCCTCATGCTTCCTCTGATCTTATCCCTTCTTTGAACCTACATCCTTTCCCTCCCTCGTGTCCCTTTATCTCTCTGTACTTTCTCCTTTATGGCCATCCTCTGCTCTCTTCCCCCTCCCTTCTTTCTTCCCTGTGGCTCCTCTCTGTACCCTCCCTCCCTTGTGGCCATCCTGTTTCTCTATCAAACCTCTAGATCAGCTCTTCTGACCTCTCTACTAGGCTTCTCCTCTCTAGCATGGGCACACTGAGGTCTACTGAAGCTGTATGACCCCTGCAGTGCTGGCATCTGGTCCTACGAGAGGATCTACAGGGTTTATTGCAGCACCTGAATGCATAGGGGAACAGTTAGCGCAGCAGAAGACTGCCTCATTGCTCCAGCATCTCTCATTTTTCTAGCCAGCTCCACCCCCATTCTCCACCCCAAGCTACAACTCTTCGGTGCTCTGGTCCAGCAGTGTGGTGATAGGCTGGTGGCCACGATATGGAGCAGCACATGCGCAGGTAATTCCAGCTGCAGACTTTGCCTCTAATGGCCCAGCAATGCACTTCCACCCCTTGTGTTTGCTGCTCTGTGCAAGTGCACGATTTGCACAGCTGGTAGCTCTGGCCCTGAATCTTGGTTCAAAAGACAGACTAGAACCTGATTCACTAAGGTTTGTTTTTTTTTATGGGAAAAAATCGGGCCCTTAATGCATCATTGTGATGGAGTGGCTTTGTCCCCGTTTCTAATATATCCTAACATAGTAATGATGGTAGAATAGGACTAAATGTTCCATCCAGTCTTCTCAGCAAGCTCCTTATGGTAGTATCTGCCTCGCCGTGCAGGTTACCCCCATGTTTCTCTTAAGGGTAGCAACTGCCGCTCCGTGCAGTTATCCCCTAAGCCTTATGATAACCCATAAAACTTGGGGGATAACTGATACTTCCTACCGTGCTTCTGCATCTCCCCCTCCCTCCCTGTTTGCAGCCTGACAGTCTTTCAAAATGATATAAGATCATATTTAACCAGGCCCGGATTTAGGCATAGGCAACTGCCTCCTGTGCCAAATTCTGATAGGCGCTGGAGCCTCGCCACCGCTGACATGCCCAAATCAGAGCCTGCAGCCGCGGTGCCACTTTTCTCTTCTAAGCGGCGCCCGAAGATGAGGAACCATCAGCGCAGGGCCTTCAGCAGCCCTCGTATGCTGATGGCTCCTGCGGCGCCCCACTTCCTCTTCCCGTTACCATGGAGACCCGTGCAAGGGGCAGGGCATCACCTGGTCTGTCAGCGCGCCAGGGCTGCTGAAGACCCAGTGCTGATTTTTCATCATCTCCAGGCGCCCTGACTGGGTGGTGGGGGGAAGGTGATTTGAGCAAGTGGGATCTTCCCCCTCCTCCTTTCTCCACAGGGAGCAGAGGGGGAGGATAAATCCCCTTCCCCTTCCCCTTCTGCCTATGGCCTCATGTCACCTTACTCTAGCCCTGTATTTAACCACAGAAGGTCTCGCCTTGTAATGTACTAGTTAATGGAAAGATTTCTGAGTCATGGGATTTTTTTTTTTTTTCCCATGCACATGGGCAGTTGAAAAATTAGCAGAATTATAGTATGGAACCGAAAGACAAGAAGAGCTGACAGCAGCTTAAAACAGTTAAAAGAAAAACGTTCTCAGGGCTCCAAGTCAGCATATGGCAATAGAACGCTGATTGCTCAAAGCACGGAGATCCTTACACTTCTGGAAACACATACAGAGCAGTTAGGGCAGCGATGTCACTTCTACCAGTCTGCACACTGTAAATCACAAAACAGGAGGCGTGGCTCTGTTTGCTTTGATTGTGCTTTCTTGTGCATGTTGGGGCTTTTTTTTTTTTTTTGTTACTGCTTACATCAAATGCCACACTACAGCAGATCGCTGTGCAGAGATCTGCCCAGTACTTCTTAGGCATGCCGATTTGTACACGGTTGCAGAGTGATCCAGTTTCTGGAGGGCTACTTTTTGGCAAGTCATTTTTTCTTCAGCTTCATCCCACTGCATTCTGGTAGTTGTAGTCCTGTTTCCTCTGTTTGAAATCAACAAAAACCAAAATGCACTGGCTGGAGAGGAGAGGTAGAGAAAGCACATTTGTATAAAGTCTCCCTCCAGGAACTGTGACGCTCAGCAGTTCTGCTTGTGTTTTGCAGTATATTCCTTGGTGGGTTGGGTTTTTTTTTCTGCCACAGGGCCCTTTATGAGCTAGTTTTGAGAATCTAATGCCATTTACTAAAAATTCTTAAACACAGTGAAATGGCCCATCTTTAAAACATTTGCCATGGGGCTCGGGCACCCGTCAGTCAGTCAGTCAGTCAGTGTCCTCGCCAGCCCTGGCTACTCTGCATGGCTGTCCTAAGAATACCAGGGAAAACACAAAGGACCTGACACATGACCCTAGGGTCAGAGGTAGCTGTGACTGACAGCCGTCCAAGCCCTGCTCTTTAGGCAATCTCCAGTGATCATGGACACACATTCATTCAGATTTTCAGGAGAATCCTAATGAATGTGCATGAGAGAGATTTGCATGCACATGGCTTAAATTTGTATACAAATCTATCTCTTGCATGTCCTGAAAACCTAAAGTGGTTTTGTGTCCACAGGGACTTGAGGTTGCCTTCCCCTTTTTAGATATTACACGACGGTATGTGTGTTATGTGTATTTTTTTGTTTAACAAATAGCCATTTCATTTTTTTTCAACCATATTTATTAAATTTTTGAAGCATTGAGGATACATTAAACAGAAGCCATAAGACACATTGAATGAATATAACTCCAGTAAGCACTTACAATAGCAGGAAAGTTCCTCATGGATACAAACAAAGCTTTTATAACCCCCCCAATGCCCAGAGGTATTTCTGAGAGAGAAAACATGGGTAATATGATATGATAAAAGAACATGGGTGGTATGGTGAATCATTGAACATGAGTAACAGGGTTACCACGTACAGCAAGGATCTATACAGAACCACTAGCAGCCAAAAGGATTATACAGAAAATGAAACTTACTAATTTATAAGCAGCATATAGTGTTACAGACAGTTGGGGAAAGATGGTTGAGGAAGTTGCCCCAAATAGCCAACATAGCATTAAAACGCTTATGTGAACTGGTTTTAGCTGTAAGATATTCGACTATAAGTAGTTTCACCATTCTATGAAACCAATGATCTGGTTGAGGCCATGGATTGCGTACCCACATAGAGAGTATTACCTTCTTACCTACTAGTCCAGCTTTTCCTAAAAATAAGCGTCTACCTGCCTCACAATCTGGAAATGCGTGGTTAAAATTACCAAAAAGCCATAGGCTGGGGTCTCTTGGTATGTCGCCAAAATGACTGAATTGCAGGATAGGACCAAAAGTTATGATAACTGCCTGTGTCCTTTTCATGCTTAGGGCATATATCTGAAGTGCATTGTTTAGCCTGAAACTCCTTATCTGGGGACCAATAAAATTGCCAAAGACATTTATGTTGCATTTCTTGTCAGGACCGGGAGGAAGATAAAACAGTCCTTGAATTCTTGGAATGAAAGTCGAAATTCTGACCATCTCTGCCATTTCTCAAACAAGTTCTGTAACCCGTCGGTAACCTTAACAGCGTTGAGGGTCTTAGTGAAACATGCTACCGAGGGCCTGTGCTTTCGATCTCCCATTATTGTCTCCTTCAGCTGCCTAGAAGAAAGAGTATCCTGAAAGGAATCTTTAGATTCCCTAATAAAATGTCTCAATTGTAAATATGCAAAAAAGTATCTGAGGTAATGAGAAATTGCTCCTGTAATTCCTGAAAGCTAAACATAAATCCTGTATGTTCAGAAAATACCCGGTAAATGCTAGTTAGGCCTTTCTCATGCTATCCACAAAACACTGGCCTGCCTATTCCTGAAAGGAACAAGCCATTATCATAAAAGTGCAAGAGAGGTGACCAGTCTACCAGGATGATGGTCGAGCGTACATAACTGTAACCAAGCTTTCCTACAGGAGCTCACTAGTAAGTGCGACTTTAATGCAGGTGGTACTAGTCTGTTTTCAACTTGGGGCAAACTGTTCAGAAAAGGTAACTTGTACCAACTTATTTATTTATTTTATTTTAAATCTTTTGTATTACACACATACAAATTAAGATCTAGGTGCTTTACAGAATAAACATACATAATTAAAGTAGATGCTCATGGGGCACATAGGAGGTCTCAGATATCCAATCCAAGTTCTGTAACCCGTCAGTAACACTCAACGCACAATTAAGCTCTGGAATTTGTTGCCAAAGGATGTGGTTAGTGCAGTTAGTGTAGCTGGGTTTAAAAAGGGTTTGGATAAGTTCTTGGAGGAGAAGTCCATTACCTGCTATTAATCAAGTTTACTTAGGGAATAGCCACTGCTATTACTGGCATCAGTAGCAAGGGATCTACTTAGTTTTTGGGTACTTGCCAGGTACTTGTAGCCTGGATTGGCCACTGTTGGAAACAGGATGCTGGGCTTGATGGGACCCTTGGTCTGTCCCAGTATGGCAATTTCTTATGTTCTAATCCCCTTAAGTACCTTTAACATACAGGCTAGGTTATACAACCTCAGATTTGGACAACCCAGACCTCCTTGTTCCATAGGTCTAGTAAACACTTTCAAAGAAATTCTGGCTCTTTTCCCATTCCACAGAAAATTTCAAAAAATCTTATCTATTTTTTTGTGATCACATTTGGTTATCCATAAAGGTATCATTTGGAGAATATAAAGCCACTTAGGTATAATCATCATTTTAAGCAGATGAAGTTTTTCTAGAAGAGATAGTGGCAACATTTTCCAGTGAGCCAGGGACTTAGTCATGCCATGCAGCAGAGGTTTGATGTTGACTGTGTAAATAGAGCTAAGATTGATAGGGATCTTGATTCCCAAATATTTCATTTCCTTTGCAACCCACTTTAATGGGAAACTAGCTATCGAGTTTTGTTGGATGATCCCACATATATCAAGTGCTTCAGATTTATCAGAAGTCTGTTACCTGCTATTAAGTTCCATTACCTGCTATTAAGTTCCCTTAGAGAATAGCCACTGCCATTAGCAACGGTAACATGGAATAGACTTAGTTTTTGGGTACTTGCCAGGTTCTTATGGCCTGGATTGGCCACTGTTGGAAACAGGATGCTGGGCTTGATGGACCCTTGGTCTGACCCAGTATGGCATTTTCTTATGTTCTTATGACCAAAGGTAGTTTGAAGATCCAGTAGAATTTCCGGTCGGGTAAGAAAAATGAGGACGTCATCAGCAAAAACTGCTTCTTTACGGGATTGGTGTCCACAACCAAAGCCTGTTATTCTGTGTGTCAAATCTATTTTCCTTAAAGGATCAATAGAAAGAATGTATAGTAAAGGTGAAAGGGAGCAACCTTGTCTACCCCCCCCCCCCCCCCCCGATTGTATCTTAACATCTTTAGATTTACAACCATTGGCTATGACAGTTGAGAAAGGGTTGCTATATAATAGAGAAATATATGTAATTATCTCCCCAAAAACCATTTCTGTGAAGGACCGAAAAGAAACACTGTCAAAAGCTTTCTCAGAATCGAATCCGATGGCTAAAGCTGGCAGTTGTGTTTTTTTTTACAGACTGTCATGGCTGTAAGCAGCTTGATTATATGCTTGCTTGCTGTCCTTCCTTTAACAAAACCTACCTGGTTATTTGAAATAAGAGAGGGTAATATGGAGCTGATTCTAACTGCCAATACTTTAGCAAGGATCTTCAGATCGCAATTTAAAAGAGAGAGAGGCCGGTACGAAGAGGGGAGCATTGAGTGAGTCCTTCCCCGCTTTAGCTAATACCGTAATATGGGCTTTATTGAAATCCTTGGGGAAAGATAGATTGTGTAGTGCATCTCTGTAGAAATTAGTCAGAGGCCCAACAAGCTGTATTCTAGTATTTTTTTTATAAAAGTCACATGAAAATCCATCAGGGCCTAGGGATTTCCCTGTTTTGCTAGAACTTATTACATTTAGAATTTCGAAGGCTTATATTGGCCTATTTAAATAATCTAGATGTGGCTTTGGTAACTTCAGTAACGGGATATTTGCAAAAAATATTTTCCTCTTCCTGCCTCTCTCCCAGGACATCGTCTGTGTACAGAGAGTCATAGAAAACCTTAAAGACTTCACATATCTCTGCTTTCTTAGTCACAATCTGCCCCTGTGTGGTTTTCATATGGTTTCTAAATGTTTTCCCCCGGTAAGTATAGACCATATTGACTAGGTATTTCACTGCTTTGTTCTCAAACCGAAAGAAATTATGTTCAGAAACCTGTGGGGACCTCTGCGCCCTGTGATGAAGGTGAACATTTAGCCTTTCTAAAACAGTATAAAAGTCAGCTCTGTTCTCTTTAGTGGGATTCTTGATCAGGTTCTCTTTAGCAGATTTTAACTGAACTTCCAACTGGAGAATATTCTTATTTATTCACTTATTTCTATTAATCAAAAAAGAAATAATCTGCCCCCGAAGAACCACCTTGCCAGTTTCCCAAAAGAGTTGGGGCGTCATCATATGCTATCTATTTTGAGATGTAAAATCTTTCCATCGCTCTTGGAGAAATGTCTGGAATTCTATACCATTCTTAAGAAAACTCAGGAATTTACAAATTCGATCCCCAACCTCAAAGGCAGAAAACTTTTTAAATCTACCTAAACAGGGGCAGGAGCTTGGGACCCAATTTCCACCTGAGAAACAAAAGAAAAGCTCTCCTGAGCCACCAAAATGTAGTCTTATACGTGAGAGAGATGCATGAGCTCTTGAAATGTGCGTGTAATCTTTCTCCTCGGGGTGCATCGTTCACTATATATCGAACAAGCCAAGTTTTTGGCAACACCCTTGACTTTGTTGTGTCCCTTAGTCGGAACCAAAGGACACTTATCAAGAAAGGGCTCATGCAAACAATTAAAATCTTCAGTTATAAATAGAAGACCCTGTGAATGGAGAATCAACAGGTTGAGTATATGTACAAAAAATGTATGGGAGAAATCATTAGTGGCATATAGATTACAAATAGTGACTTCCCTCCCATTCAGTTTCCCAGTGACAAGAACGAACCTGCCTTCTGGGTCTTGGAAGATCTTATTTACAAAACAAATTGGTGGTTTTTGCTAATAAGGATAGCAACTCCCACTTTGTTACCTTTGGCAGCTGAGAAATAACATGAACTGACCCATTCCCTGCTCAACGTTTGCTTTCTTTATGAGTTAAATGGGTTTCTTGGATACATGCAATGGAAGCTTTACATCTCTTCAGATGTTGCAAGACTTTCTTCCTCTTAACAGGAGACCCCGAACCATTAACATTCCATGAGACGCCTTAATCATATCACCTTTTAAAAAAGAAAAGAAAACAACTCCAAGAATGTATGGTGGACTATTATGGCTGAATGTGGAGCCCCCAGCTTAGCATCACATTGTATCTCTATATGGTGAAAAGTTAGTGAGAGAGAGAGAGCAAATAGAGATTCTTACCCATGGCCTGTTGTTGAGGAGAAAGCAAAATGTCAGTGTCATCATAGGAGACATTAATGAACCCCTCCCTTCTTATCCCATCCTATTGGACTCCCTACCAACTGCTTTAGCTTTCCTCCCCCCCCCCCCCTCAATTCTTTGCCATAATCCGACCTTGTACCTTGGAATAATCCCCATCCCTCCTCCTCTTTCATATCAAATGTGTTCCTTACCCCCGACAAAATAGGGGAATAGGGTCATGCTATAGGTGTAGTCGAGTGTCACTACCCACTTCCTCTTAAAGGGTTCTCATACACTGAAAAGTAGAAAAAGGGAATGCAGGGCTGACAAGATTACTAATAAAGAAAAACTATACAGAAACTGTAAACTAGTGCAATATGTTCGCTTCAGCCAGAAAACACCATTTCCCAAAAAGTTTCTCAGACGTTCAATATTAAATCAACTCACTTATGCAGCACTCAATCAGGTAAGGAAAAAAAAAAGTAAATGGCAGATAATACAATTCCACTGCTATGGTGGGAAACACAAAGACATAAGCAGTTTGTTTGGGAAGCATTCGCCATCCATTTGTTTGGGAAGCATTCGCTCCATCCAAAAAAAAAAATTGGGAGCTGCCGGTGCTTCCCGGCACAAAGACACTCAGTCCATGCCTCAAAGTCCAGAGAGAAGAATGAAGAAAGATCAAACCCATCGAAGGTGTAACTCTTTTTATAAGAGGTCAAAAATCCGAATCCAATCTCCCACGAAAAAGCATCCAACAAGGATAAGGTAAAACAAGTGGTGACCTTACCAACTGCATGTGACAAATGAGGAAGAGAGTAATAAATTCACCCGAGCTGATATTGCTGGAAAACGATTGAGGCAGCATCAAAACTGTAATCAATCGCAGGAAAGGTAAAAGGCATATATATATGCATTCCCATGCTGGAATGCCTACCGTTCTCTGGTCTTGCTCATTACTCAGTCTTTAGTATGTTGCTAGGTAAGAACGATGTCAAAAACAGTTATTCACGGACTGCAGTTTTCATCCGTGGCAGAGCTAAGGTGTCTTCACTACGCCATTCCGTCATTTTGTCATGACATCTACAAATTTCTGGGCTTCTTCAACTGCATAAAAAGTTTAACATGCCCATCGTACAAAACTTTTAGCTTTGCAGGAAATTATTTGCCTCTTAAATAGCATAAATCACATCGGGGAAAAGCCCTTGCGCAGTCCAGAGACCCTTCCCGAATAGTCTTGAAATATACACACTTGATGAGAATTATAAGACAGCTCGCTGCACTTACGATAGGCCTGGATAATTGCCTGCTTATGTGCAAAATTCAGAATCTTCGCAATATCATCCATGGGTCTTGATTCCAACTCCTCCTTTGCCCCCAGGCGGTGCGTCCGATCAATGTGAAAATTTGGTTTCAGATCGGTTAGACCTATGGCATTGGGTAGCCAAGTTTCCAGAAACCCTCCTAGGTTCCTGTCGTCAACAGATTCCAGCAACCCTAAGAATCTCAAATTATATCTCCTAGATCGGTTCTCTAGATCTAGCTTATTGGCCTGCTCCATCAGGGCCTTCTCCATGGTCACCATTTTAGTAGTAGTTACCAGAGATTTGTCCTCCAATAATGAAAGCCGCCAGTACTACTGCCTTGATTTCTCCCATAATCGCTTCACTTTGCAGCTTCTCTCCGGTTGGATCATGCACAGCCGCCATTTTGGTTCCCATCCCTCAGGGTTTTCCTTTTTCTTTTTTTCCTCCCTTAATGGGCATTACTAAGAACATAAGAAATTGCCATACTGGGTCAGACCAAGGGTCCATCAAGCCCAGCATCCGGTTTCCAACAGTGGCCAATCCAGGCTACAAGTACCTGGCAAGTACCAAAAAACTAAGTAGATCCCTTGCTACTGATGCCAGTAATAGCAGTGGCTATTCTCTAAGAGAGAGGTTTTCTGTGTATAGGTCACAATCGACATAAGTTCTAGGAGATCTGAGAATTACTACTTTGTAGATCTTTCAAAGACAGATTTGAGGCTGATACTGAGAGCGTAGCACCCGGAGCCCAGAAGGAAATGTCCACCTCGGCTCACCATATCACTTGACCATAGCCATTTCATTTAAGAATTAAGATGATGATGATCATTACTGTGCACAAGGCTCATGTTTTTTGTTTCTTTTTAAAGGGCTATGAATGTATGTTGTGTCCCTTTAACAGCTAATGATCCAAGCAAGTAAAAAGACTTAGGGTGTTGCAGACATAGTAGGAGTTGATGAATTCAAGAAGGATCCTGTTGCTATGCAAATATTCATGGTAATAAAGAAATGAAGGAGAACTGCAAACAAAACAGTATGTAAAGTAGAAAAACTGTATCAAAGTATTACCCTGCTGATTTCCCTGAGGCATCTCCTGCTCTTTAAAAGTAACAGTCCGGTCCCAGTTCGGGAGCAAGAGCAAAATGTATAAACTGGGTGAGAAGTTGGTTACAGAGCTGCCCCTTCCATTAGGCAGACATGGGCATTGGCATCCTGGGTATAAGCACACAAGGCTCTGCCCTGATGATTCTATTGGATGGTGCCCCAATCTCAAGACAGTAGAGAACAGCCACCTGCTTTCTTCTCCAGCCCATTCTCTTCCAGGTAGTGTGAAGGGAACAAGAGGGGACAGTAGGGATGTGCATTTGTTTTAACCAAAATTTGCAAAATGCATTAAATAAGGGCCAATTTAGTTTTATTTGGGAGCCTTGAAATGAGCTGAGGAGGGGCCGCCCCAAACATTATTTGTTAAAACTTCAGGTCAGGCCTACGCCCGAGGCAAGGGTCTCACCTAGGGCATAAGCCAAGGCCCAAAACGGGCCACTACCTATGACAGAGTGCAACACAGGTGCCTAGGCCCAAATGCCTCAGGCATAGGCTGAGACCCAGAGCAGGGCCTTGCCTAGGAACGAGCACAATGGCAGGGCCTTAGCCTAGACCAGGCTAACGTTGGGCCTTGGCTGAGACTTGAGGAAAGACCCAGGCCCTCCCCCCGGGAAAACTACTTTCCTGATCCATCGGATATCAAAAGCTAGGGTCAGGCCAGGTCCCGATGCCTGGGCCTTGGCCTAGGTTGGAGCTCAGGTTCAGGCATGATGCCATGGCCTGGTCCGGAGGCTGTGCCCAACGCCTGGGCCTTGACCTAGGTCTGAGCCCCAGGGCTGGGTCCCGACACCTGGGCCTGGCCCAGAGGCAGAGGCTTGACACTTGGGCCTTGGCTTAAGATCAGGCTCAGACCTGGAACCCAGGCCTCGGATGTCCTCTTTGTAGGTCTTCTGTCTTCTTTCTTGTTGGTAGTGACATTGTCCACTGAGGTCACACCGGAGGCTGGTTCCTGACTCCAGTGCCTTGACCCAGGCTCATCAAACCTCGCTGGATCCACGTTGATCGCTGCATCGGGGGTAGGCCTGCGCGATCGGCGCCAAGCCCCGTCAGGGGAAGGTCAGTGAATTAAACTCCCACCCGGACGGACTCAGCCCCGATCGCGCAACCGCACCGGCTCAGGCTGATCTGAGAAACCTAAAAGCAAAATAAAAAAAGAGAAACCGCGCCGAGGCCCGCCCACCACCCAGCGGCCACCAATCAGAGCCAGCCCTGCTGGGATTTAAACAGCCCTCTGCTAGGCGTCGCGCGACGAAGGAGCACGACAAAGGGGCATGCCCCTTTGTCTCGCCCCTTCGTCGCAGCCCCGAGGAAGCCCCGAGTCTACATCCTGGTCTTTTGTCCGATACTATAATTACATACCATCTTTGTTCTGCCCACCTTCCAGCTCATACAACATAACATCAGCACCAACAAATCAAAGCACAAACATCACTTAATAACAGCTTTAATCTTCATGCCCCAGCTACTTCCAAAAGATCTGACTGACTAAACCACATGCAGACAGTGGCACCCGAGACTCCAAGCCTCAGATCTGCACAATCCAAACCAATTGCACAACGATAGCTCGTGGACTTTACCAGACTTGCCAGCAGACTCCTCAGAGGAACCTTAAACATCTCATTACTCGTCCACCCAATAGCACCAGGTCTGCTTCCGCTTAACATTCGCCCATCATTCTCCAGACTGCACTCGCCCATCACTCTCTGGACTGCACTCGCCCATCACTCTCTGGACTGCACTCGCCCATCACTCTCTGGACTGCACTCGCCCATCACTCTCTGGACTGCACTCGCCCATCACTCTCTGGACTGCACTCGCCCATCACTCTCTGGACTGCACTCGCCCATCACTCTCTGGACTGCACTCGCCCATCACTCTCTGGACTGCACTCGCCCATCATTCTCCGGACTGCACTCGCCCAACATACATCCTTCATACATACAGCACTCTTCTAACATTATCCATCTAGCACTCTTCAAACCACATTCGTCCAGCACTCTTCAGACAGCATTCACCTAGCACTCCTTTCTGACCATAACTATTCCTACAGTCTTCCACTTCAGCCTCTTACATCCCAACATGCACCCCCTCTCAATTCCCATCATCCTCAATTCCAAATGGAGAACACCAAAGCCCCCTTCCCCCCCACATCACAATCGTCAACAGAGGCTCAGGCCCATTTTGCTGACACCAGCCACTCAATTCCTTGGACTAACTCTATTCTCACTCACATTGATTAATGCGCAATCAATCGCTAAGAAAAGTCATATATTCAACGACTACCTATTCGATACAAAACCTGACATTTGTGCTATCACAGAAACCTGGTTAAAACCTTCCGACACAGCGCTAATCAATCAACTACCCATACAGGATTACGATGTTCTCTCTATTCCCAGACCCAAAAAAAGAGGAGGTGGACTTCTCCTCGCAGCCAAAAAAACACTGGGTCTGACTTTGCAGACTTCCAATAACATATCAAAGATTGAATTTGCCCTATTCAACTCAAAACATCTGACGATCGGCCTAATCTATGCTCCCCCCGGAATACTGGAAGCTGACCCATCCCCCATCATAGAACTTACAGCAAAACACCTAAATTCCAGAAAACCTACCATCCTCATGGGAGATTTTAATCTGCACGTAGATATTCAACCTCATTCTACCAACTGTAAAACTCTTCTCTCCTCTCTCAACAATATGGGTTTCAGACAAATAGTGACTGAACCAACACACAAAGCAGGCCATACACTGGACCTTATCTTCATAAATGAAGGTATCACAACCCACACCACTCCAACTTGCACTCCAATATCTTGGTCAGACCATAGAATTATATCATCAGTTTTAAAAATTAAAGATCTTCCACCACAATCCATACTACCAATAACTATATCACTTAGGAAACAGTGCTCTGGAGACCAACTCAGTGAACACTTGGCCAAGGAACTTGAGCACCTTGACCTATCCGACGTAAACTCAGCAACTTCATCATGGACCAACATCACTAAAAAGGTTGCAGATCAAATTTGCCCCATGACAATTAAATCTATAAATCCAAATAAAGACAACAGGAGACCCTGGTTCACACAGGAGCTAAAAAATCTTAAACACGAACTGAGATGCAAGGAACAAAATTGGCGAAAAAACCCATCTTCAACCACCCTCCTCACTTACAAATCATGCCTTAACTCTTACAGAAACAACATCAACACAACAAAGAGACTATTCTTCTCCAAAAAAATCCACCACCTCATTTTTGATTCAAGAGCTCTTTTCTCCTATGTATCAACCCTCACAAAACCCCCGGCACCCATCATTCCAGACGATCAAGCACTCAATAAAGCAAACGAACTGGCAGACTTCTTCGACAACAAAATCACCTCACTCCTAGCCCCCCTCAAGGGACCATCTACACATCCAAAACACGTAATCAACCTCACCCCTCAATCTTCGAGTTCACCCGCTCAACAAACACCACTCTCAACCACTCAACAACCTCCACTCCCAACAGATCAACAACCATCGCACACAAATGTCAATCAACACAACACTTCACTAACAGTGCTCAACACTTTTGAGCTCACATCCACTCTAGAAATAGAGAACATTCTCAAGAAGATAAAACCATCCTCCCATCCATCAGACCATATTCCATCCAACAAACTTAGTCTTATCACCAACACCATAGCCAAACCTTTAGCAGACATTATTAACTGCTCTTTCAACCAAGGACATGTCCCGAACCAACTCAAGTTAGCCATGCTCAAGCCGCTCCTCAAAAAACCCAACTTACCCACCTCAGACCCAGCTAACTTTAGACCCATAGCAAACCTCCCTTTGATTGCCAAAGTTATGGAGAAAGTTGTTAACAAACAACTTACAGAATATCTTGACGAAAACAATATCCTCACCTCAAACCAATTTGGCTTTCGTAAGACTATGAATACCGAATCATTATTAACATCATTATCAGACACTATCATTTTCAACCTAGAAAAGGGCCAACCTTGCCTCCTCGCTCTCCTGGATCTCTCATCAGCGTTTGATACTGTTAACCACTCATGCCTCTTGCAACGCCTAATAGACATCGGTATTACAGGAGTAGCTTTTAACTGGTTCAAATCATTTTTGGAGAACAGATCATACAAGGTCAAGATAAATAACAAAGAGTCCCACACCATCGAATCCAAAAGGGGGGTACCACAAGGATCATCCCTCTCCCCGACCCTTTTCAATATTTATCTGCTCCCACTCTGTCAACTTCTTACTAACCTTAAGCTAAGACATTACCTATACGCGGATGATATTCAAATCCTCATCCCTATAGAAGATTCCCTACACAAAGCCATATCATTCTGGAATAAATGTCTGTTAGCTATCAACAATCTACTCACCAGCATCAACTTGGTTCTAAACTAAAACAAAACTGAAATCCTCATCATTTCACCGGAAAACTATACCCTCTCCTCACTTTCTACCACTAACCAACATCCGGACACCGCAGGGCTCTCCACCTCGCAACAAGTTAGAGACCTGGGAGTCATCTTAGACAGCAAACTCTGCCTCAACAAATTCGTCAACAACACAACAAAAGAATGTTTCTTTAAACTTCAAACATTAAAGAAACTCAAACCTCTCCTCCTTTACAGAGACTTCCGCATGGTCTTACAAGCCATCATTCTCCCAAAGCTGGATTACTGTAACTCCCTCCTCCTAGGCCTTCCAGCATGTACCATCAAACCACTTCAGATGGTCCTGAATGCCTCTGCAAGAATTCTTTCAAATGCCAAAAAAAGAGATCATATCACCCCTATTCTCCACCATCTCCACTGGCTTCCGATTAAATACAGGATCCAGTTCAAATCTTTAATGATGATTCATAAGGCCTTACACAACATCGCACCTCTCAACCTAACATTTCAAATTCGATTACACACATCCGTGAAACCAACCAGAAGCGCCTATCAAAACAGACTAATCACACAACCGGCGAAATCCATTTTGAGGAAATGTGCATTATCCACAGCTGGCCCATCACTTTGGAACTCGCTCCCTCCAGACCTTCGTTTGGAAACATGCCACCCTACATTTAAAAAGAAACTTAAGACTTGGCTGTTCAAACAAGCTTTCCCCTAGAGCCAAGAACACGAAGAAAAGTATTTTCAAGCCCACAACGTTTTATTCAGATCTATTATTTTATTCAATCAGAAATTTACACATGCTGAATTCATACATACTACATACATATACTCATATTGACTTCATATTTTTCCATGTTATTCATTGATTTATTAACTGCTTGTTTATTAACGGTTAAATATCATACACTATTTGCTTCAATTAATTTATTCAATGTAAAAACTTTGCTTACTTAGATTTGTTCAATGTAAAAACTTCTTTTATTATGTTCTATGTTCTATGTAAACCGCTATATTTTTAGCGATAGTTACTGTTCTTTGTAAACCGGGGTGATATGTATACTATACAGGAACCTCCGGTATATAAATCATTTAAAATAAATAAATAAAAAATAAAATACTGTACAGCAAAATGGTGCCCTCCATTGGGGAGGATGTGCTAGAGTTGATTCCCAGTAGAGAATCAACTCTAGCACATCCTCTGTACGGCATCAGACCTGGATCGAGGTTGCGGCGTCAGGACCTGGCTTCTGGGCCACGGCATCGGGTGTGAGCTGGGGTGTCTGGACCTGGCCTCCGGGCTTGTGGTGTCAGGTCCTGGCCTAGGCCACATCCCAGTTGTCGGGACTGGTCTCCAGACCGGGCTTTGGCATCAGGCCTGGGCTTTGGTCGAGGCCCCGGCATCCATCTTAGACCCCA
Source organism: Rhinatrema bivittatum (assembly GCF_901001135.1). Classification (NCBI taxonomy): domain Eukaryota; kingdom Metazoa; phylum Chordata; class Amphibia; order Gymnophiona; family Rhinatrematidae; genus Rhinatrema; species Rhinatrema bivittatum. The sequence goes on along the minus strand of NC_042622.1, from coordinate 49,811,392 downwards.
GTGTCAGGCCTAGGCGAGCCATCAGGACCAGGCCTCCAAGCTTTGGCTTTGTGTAAGCCTAGGCCGAGGTTGTGGTGACCCTGCCTCAGTCTATATAAGGCCGAGGCTTCGGCCTGGGCCAGGGCCTCTCTCGCAGAAACCCACTGGATCGAGTTAAGTGGGGGCCGGGGGAATCCTGGCCCTAGCATTTTTCCAGGTAGGAGGGATGGCTGGTAGGGCCAGGATGCCTTGGGAGGCGCCGTTTCCTTTTATTTTTCGTTTTTGGGGATTTTTTTTTTTAACAAACGAAATAAATTAAACATTAAAATAAATTCATTGGGGGGGGAGAAGGGAACCTCCCGAAAACAAATTTTTTACCCCTGCACAACTCTAGGGGACAGAGCAGTGCACTCTGCTTCCTAACCCTGCCAAATCTTTTTGTTTTTTTGTTTCCTATTCCCTCCTGTCTAGCAGAGAACTGGGGTGGGGTGGGGGGAGAGGCTGGCGTGGACAGTTTTTTTTTTGTCTTTGTATTTCTATTTATAATTTGTGATCACTTATTCTGTGTCGAGGGTTTTTTTCTGGGCTCGGTGTAGATCACTAAGATGAGGTGCTTTGCTTAATATGATGTTTGTGTAGAGTGCATCAGTTTCCCAGTAGGAGGCGTATTTCTAATAATAAATTTGGGGGGTGCAAGGTTCAGCCTAGGGGTGCCTAATAGCCATGCACCAGCCCTCCCTGGTTAAGCAATAAGACTCAGTGGATGTGGTGATCATTGGCTGCTGGGCTCCAACCTTGAAGAATCGTCAGAGGGCTGCTACAAAGATTGGTGCTGGACCTGGTACTCTTCATTGCCTTTATAGTTGATACCGTGGAAGGGCTAGAAGAGGTGGTGTGTCCGTTTTATAGACGATATGAAAATTTGCAACAGACTTAAGACGTATCAGTGGGGATAGAAAACGTGAACGATGACTTTAAATCCTGGAAGACTTTGGTGACTGCATATTAATCCCCCCTCCTACATTGCAAAAAAAAAAAAAAGCAAAATTGTGCACTTGGGGTGTAGTAATCGCACATTGTTTGGGTGAGAGACAAGTAGTAATTGCCAAGCAGGAAAGAGATGATCGCTTGTGTGCATAAGGAACGGTGTCTTTAATAGGAAGAAGGAAGCAATAAGCAATAATGCTTCTGTACAAATCTCTGGTGAAACGCCATCTGGAGTACCACACCTGATTCTGGAGACCGCATCTGCAAAAGGTTATTGCCAAGATGGAGGCAGTTCAAGTGAGGCCACCAAAATGATACACAGCCTGCAATGAAGCGTTGCATGGAGAGAATTAAGGAGATTAAGATGTACTGGTTAGAAGAAAGAAGGGAAAGGGGAGATAAAATACAAACGTTTAAATATCCAGCAGGCTTCCATGATGTATCGGAAGGTAGCATTTTCTGTAGAAGGAGAAATTCAAGGTCAAAGGATCATCGGGGAGGGAAACTCAAAAGTGATATATTTTTTATTTTTTTGCAGTGACAGCATTATGAACGCCTTGAACAGCCTTCTAGTAGAGATGTGCAGGGAAAATTATTTTTTTCATTTTTGGGTCTATCCCTGCAACCCCGCCCCTGATAATCATTTTTTTAATATTTATATCATTACTGTCTTTTGCAGAAACAAAATAAACATTTAAGAAAAAGAAACAGAGCCTCCCCAGGCCCCCTAGAACCCCATTTCATCCACTTGCAAAGTACTGGGGCCAGGAACCTCCCTGGCCCCACCTACTCGATCAGTAGGGGTGTGACACAGCCTGATCCTGGTGCCGAGGCCTGGTCCTAGCACCAAGGCCTAGACTAAGCCTCTGACATTTTCTCTTTTCTTCATAAAATGATACATCTGATTTAAGTATGTGCTGCAGGCCTCCGTGCCAAGACTGGGCCTCACGTCAGGTCCCAGCATTGGACCTGGGTCTAGGCCTTGGCACCAGAACTGGACATCGGGCCTAGGCCTCTTCGCCAAGTCCAGGTCATAGGCCAGGCTAGGTCTCTACGCTTGGGCTAGATTTTGGGCTGAGCACCCCTGGTATCAGGCCTAGGCTTAGGCCTCTGTGCTGGGACCAGGCCTCAGATTGCTACCATTTTCTTTGTTTTCAAAACAAAAGTAAAACCAATGAATTTCTCATTGATTTTTCTTTCCTTCCATTTTGAAAATGACATGAAATGACATAGGAAATGTTGTTGACATGCATTTTCTATTTTGGTTTAAGCAAATGCACGTCCCTCCCTTCCAGTAGTGGTGATCGGCGCCAAAAGAGCAACAGAATTTAAGCTTGCAGAGGACAGACACAAAGGAATCTTAGTGGCAGGGCAAGAGATGGTATGGTAAAGACCACAGATCAAGTAGGATTTATGGCAGCTCAATAGGCAGATGAAAATGTCTTTATCTGCTAATGACTGTGCTTCATTTTACTTTCTTTTGTAAGAACAGACAGAACTGTAACCGGGCATGAATCTGTTTTTACAAGGTAGCAACTATATCCTGTATTCAGTTTTCATCTTCTGTGCAAGAAAAATACAGTTTCTCAAAGAATTCAGGGAGTACTGCTAACCCTCATATGGAATCATTGCCTGTGACATCAGAATTAGTTCTTTAGTAACAGTCGCTGATGTCACAAGCAGAGGATTATGATGTAAGTTGAGAATGTTCTGTAGTTTAAGGGCAATAAATAAACGCTGAGGCAGACACCCTAGTTTTACGCAGGTATCTGTTTCAGGTGAGAGAAAAGACTGCATATTTTTATGAAGTAATAATTTATAGAGATGTGAATCGTGTGCCCGATCGTTTTAACGATCAGGTTTGGATGGAGGGAGAAAAAAATCGGATCGTTAGAGATGTGAATTAGAATCTGTTCCGATTCCAATTCACATCGTTAATTTTTTAGTGAGGCCTGAGCAGATAAAAAAAACCCCACCCCGACCCTTTACAAATGACCCCTTTGCTCTCCCACCCTCCCGAACCCCCCCCCCCCAAAATGTTAAATTACCTGGTGGTCCAGTGGGGGGGGGGGGGTCCCGGCGCGATCTCCTGCTCTCGGGCCATCGGCGCCATTTTGGCTACCACTGATAAAAATGGCGCCGATGGCCCAATAAAAAAAACCCCACCCCGACCCTTTACAAATTACCCCTTTGCTTCTCCCACCCTCCCGACCCCCCCAAAAACCTTTTTGGGGGGGTCGGGAGGGAGCCGGTGCTGGACTGGTTTCAAAATATGGCGCCGATCGCCTTTGCCATCACTATGTCACAGGGAGCGACTGTCGCTCCCTGTGACAAAGTGAGGGCAAAGGCGATCGACTGCCAGTATGGCGCCGATCGCCGCTGAGGGATTCCTAACATTGAATCGAGCCCATTCAGAGGGTGAGTCCTCTGTGTTTTGGGGCTTTAAAATTCCAGCTAAACCGGCTATTGTGACACTCGATGCCTTAAGGGTCTTGATGGTAAGTTTGTCGCAGTCAGTACTGGAGTACTAGCACAGGGTTGAGGCGGTGTCCCAGAAGGTAAGCGACTTTGGGCAGAAATGTTCGGGAGATTCAGGCAGTCAGTGCTGCCGTTTATACGAGAGCGAGGTTTCCTATCCAGGAGCGTGGAGAATGTAGAAAATCGCCTCGGACATCTAAATCTAAGGTTGTTAAATGTTCCTAAAGTTATGGAAATACTTGATGGAGGTATTTTAAAAAAAATCTCTAATGATAAATCCCTTCTTTTAACAAAGTTGTTTTTTTTTTTTTCTTTCTTTATAAGCCCCAAACTGGTCAACAGGGATTGTCTCAACCTTGTGCTGATTTGGGAAGCTTATGTGTTGTTTTTTTTTGGAGAAGTGAAATTTCTTGAAAGAGCAACTTTTTTTTCCTTTCTTTGTGAAAGTAATCTGAGCTTAGTAATTAAAAAAAATTACTTTAAAAATATAAATGTCAGTTCTGAAAAGCCTATTGGCTATAGGGGCCTCCTTTCTGTTAAGGGAGCTATGCAAATGCTTGATCAGATTACACGCTGAAAGTTTCACTTTCTTTCCCCGATCAGTTTATGGGTTTTTTGGATGCTAGAACTAGGAATATGCCCACCAGTCCCTAATGTATCGAGAGAGTGTCTGTGTTATCTTGAGAGTAGATTATCTTACGCTAAAGCCTTTTCTATGGCCAATGTGGTAATATTTCATAGTTTTTCTTTTATGTACTCCTCTGGGTTTTCCTACATTTCCCCTGCGATCTCTTGCTTGGATCTTTCATATGTGAGAAAAGTATTACTTTGAGGCTGATTTTTTGTTATTGATGGTTTTCTGTGTTACTGTACAAAGTTGTGTTCTTTGTTTTTATTTTGAAAACTATAAATAGAAAGTTAAAAAGCAGCTTGTAAATTTTAAGGCATGCATTGAGCTGAGCTTCCAGCAGACCCCTAACACAGCTTAGTAAATGACCCCCTAAATTTGTACCTGATTGGCAAAAGGGAGCTAAGTGACTTGCCCAAGGTCACAAAAAAGCCTAAGAGGGAGAAATAGGATTTGAACCCTGGCTTCTGTGGTTCTCAGCCCATTGGTTCCTAATCACCTGGCTGCTCCTCCTTGACGTGCAATTATCTTAAATTGTTATAGTGGCAATCCAGAAACAGTGAATATGATGGGAAATAACTGTAAGGCCCATCTCATGTGCCCAGTGCACTCCGTTTTGTAATACCCTTGACACAGGCCAATCTTGGGCTTTCCTTTCACATCTTCACCACTGGGGATCATTGCTGCTTATCTCAGACTTTCCAGAATTTTGTCACGGTTCTTGCCTCCCATCACCTCCTGTGAGAGGCTGGGCCATGCATAAAGAGAGCTTTCCTGGGTTTCAGAGGTCTGCTGTGGTTATTCCTCCAGGAAAGAAGAGCTTCCAACCACCAGGAATCACAGCACCCCATGTGCTGTATCGGTTAGACTTCAGCCCATGCGTTGAGTTAATCATTGGGTTGACCAATGCCCAATCCCTTGCTGCTGGCTGTGGGTCATGTAACTCCTGGGGTTAAACCCTTTAGAGGCTTTCCAAATGAATAACTGGTTCTGTGTCACTGTGAGACACTTGATAAATTGCAGCATGGCGGGATCTATTACCACTGATAAAACTGGACTACAAACCCAAGAATGTTTTGGCATGGGAGTAAAAGGTGCTGTCCATGGTAAATAAAACGACCTTTTCATTTGCTTTCTTTTTAAATTGCCTTGCAGTCAAAATAATCCACTTTTGAAGTGCCAAAAAGCGGAATATAAAAATTTAAATAAATAAATATTGACAGAACTCACAGAGAAATTACAAATTATTGTAGAAAATATTCAAAAAAGAATTAAACCCTATAGAGAAATTAGGAATCAATACGTGCCATGACGTACAAATAGTCTGCAATAGTGGAGGAGTTCAAGGAAAAAAAATAAAAGGAGAAAAAAACTCCTCAAAATATACATGCAGCTGCTAGGCTCCAATCTCTGTGTACATTCTCCATATTGTCCTCCAACCTACTAGATAAATGTCACCAGAAAAGAGAGATGCAACATTTGCTTATATCCTATTTTATCTGAAAGAAAAATAAGCGATTGGGAAGAGTGTAAAAAAAAAAAAAAATTGATCCCCTTCATACTGACCTAAACATTAGCAAGGAAACATAATAATAATAATAATAAAAAAAAGTGGCACCAATGCCCATCAGCCGCTGTTATAGCTGGAGGGAAGTCTTCTGCCAAAGCTGGGTGGTCTGGGCCTCATCAGGGAAAATTCTGATTTTGAACCCACAAATAAGAAATATCTTTTTTCTTAAAGAAAATCTTAAGCACGGGCTCCACGTCTGATTCACGGCTAAAGGAGATCAACAGGGCGGCCCGAGTAGAAATCACATCCTGGTAAAATTTCAAGAGAGGATGATAAATCCAAGCTGTCTAAAGATGTTCCACCTTCCTCCATATTAACCTCCTTCTCGGAGTTAGGAATGTGGTACAGCTTGGATGTCAGGGATAGGGAATCTGTGGAGATTTTCAGAGCCTGCTACATGTATTTGTTGAACAACTCAAGTGAAAATAAAAGCCCAGTCTTAGAAAAGTTCAGCAACCCCACATTTCTTAGCTGGGGCCTGGTTGTCCATTGATTTTTACCTTGTTGTGTAGCACCAAAGAGTCTTTCATAAAGGCTTCCCTGGAAGCTTGCTGGCCACAGACTTGATCTCCCAAGTTGGTTACCTTCTCCTGGAGATCTCCCAATTTCATGTCCTGAGCTTGAAACTTAGATGCTGCTTCGCTTGAAAATTTGCATAATTTAGAAACAGAGTCAAAAAGGGGACCCTCGGTTCTAGGGACCACCTGCCATATGTCCTCCACCTCTTCTGGGTTGAAGCTCCGGGTGCACTAACCCTTATCCCCAGATAGGGCATCGCGGATGGTGTAGGAATTTCTCTAGTTAGGGGGACACCCCCCCCCCCCCATGTTCTTCCAAACTGTTCCCCTAAAGCTTGGGCTGCAATTGACCTGCAACGCCATTGAAAGGGGAATCTTCCGCATTGTGATATGCAATTCCTTCACTGCTACCGTGGTTGACTAAACCCTGCAAAGGGGCTGGCAGGGAAACAATTTTGAGTGCTAGTGGAATCAAGCGGCCTTGGGGGAGATTTGCCACCGAAGCTAAAAGAGACGTCTAGCTTGGGGGGGGGGGGAAATAGCATTTGAATCCCGTTTAACCGCAGCTTTATCAAGTTCCTGGGACCCCCAGACCACGAAGCTGTCAATCAGGCTGCCAGTAGATGCTTCAAGTTCCGGGTAGGTTTTCAGTTTGCTTTTGTATTTCACTATCTTGGTGGTGTGGTCATAGCGGCTCCCCAAGATGCACAGCAGGCCACACGTTCTGAAGCTCCCTCCTCTGCATCTGCCTGTGGGACATTGCTAAAGCCTTTTTTTTTTTCCTGTTTCTCAAGTTCTTAACTTTGCCATTTTTTCTTCTGGTCCTTTTTCTGTCTGAAGAGTGACCCAGTAGAGGGGCTGCCACTTTAGAGTGCCAGGACAGGACCTGCTGTTAGCGATTTAATGGGTATATTATTATCCCAGATCGTTCCAAAGATTGTTGATGCTTCTTAATTACGGTTGCTCTACTTGGTAACCGTCAGTGTAACGTTGAGTTTTTGGAATGCTGCTTGCTCATTAGCCACTTTCCTGCTTGGCTGAGATGGAGGTGACCAGCGCAGGGAGAGATGGAGAGAATTGGTGATAAAAGCCCAGAGTAGAAGTAAGAGATGGAAGATGCAGGGAGCTATATCCTCAAGAGAGAGTTGGTGAGGGGAAAAACAAAGGAGGAAAGGTAAAATAGAATAGGACTCAGAAGAAGAAAGGGAGGTTTTACAAGAGTACAATGGGGAAATGAACTCAGAGAACTTTTTCTTGGCCTTTGTTGTCCTTCATTTAGAGAGCAGAATGTGTTCCTTCTGAAAGCGTGATACTCCCCTTTGAAAGTCAGCAGCCGCCACCACGCACGCTAAAAGCGTCACGTAGTTTGTGCCTGCTGTTTGAGCGAGCTGCTAGGGGTGGGGAAGTGGTGGTAAAACAGGCACATTTTACTTTTGGAAATGTCAAGTTCATGAATTATTTTACTCCCCTGATCTGACCACGCCCCGGGAATGCCTGTTTCTTGTCCAACTTAAAATATGCATTTTGGGGCAGGCAGCCAGCACGTCCTTCTAGCGAGGGCGAGGAGGGGTAGTTTCAGCCAGGCCAGTTTACCCAGGTAAATGTCGTCTGTGAAAGTTGGTCCTCCCCATGACTTGCCCAAGGTCGTCAGGAGGACCTGAATTTGAATTTCAGGAACTCGATTTTATTGCTTTAGCTACTAGATCATGCATCTGCTAATATGGATAACGAGAATCATCATAATAATTATGATAATAGTACAGTGTAAAGGAACATTGTGCCAGTGACAGATTTCAGGGTTGCAGCTTAATCACACAGTGATGAGGGAACTGGTAATGACTCTGTGTGGTTGTAGTTTTACAAAGGAGCTTTTCTTCCTGAAGGGAGAAATTCCATCCTTCATTAAAGAACCTTTGAGGTTTTTTTTTTTCTGCTGCATTATTTTTTAATGAGGATTTAGAAAAATAGCTATTCCTGTTGTAATAAAGAGCTGTGCATCCTAGGCCGTGTGCCTGGCCCTTTGGGTTGTCCCATGCCTCTCCGTTGGATTTATGGTGCATCAGACAGCATGTCGTCATGTCTGTCAGTTGGTGCCACGAGTAGATGATGGCGCATTCCCAATGCCACATGAGCATGTGATGAGGCCATGCCAGAGCTTTAGATTAAGGTAGCAGATGTAAAACTGCTACTGTCGCTAATGGAAATTCTCTAATTCATAAGGGCTGAGGAGCATTTGTTAATGCTCTCTGAACTGGTGGCTTTGAGGATGGGGACGAATGACCTTTTGACCTGATGAAGAGAATTTTAGCTCCCTTAGGGGTAGATTTTCAAACAAGGCGCGTTGGTGTACTTTTGTTGGCGCTCCAGGCGCCAACAAAAGTACGCGGGATTTTAGTAGATACGCGCGGAGCCGCGCGGAGCCGCTAAAATCCTGGATCGGCGCGCGCAAGGCTATCGATTACGTATAGCCGGCGCGCGCCGAGCCGCGCAGCCTACCCCCGTTCCCTCCAAGGCCGCTCCGAAATCGGAGCGGCCTTGGAGGGAACTTTCCTTCCGCGTCCCCCCACCTTCCCCTACCTAACCCACCCGCCCGGCCCTGTCTAAACCCCCCCCCCTTACCTTTGTCAGGGGATTTACGCCTCCCGGAGGGAGACGTAAATCCCCGCGTGCCAGCGGGCCGGTTGCGTGCCGGGACGCGACCTGGGGGCGGGTACGGAGGGCGCGGCCACGCCCCCGGACCGCCCCGGGCTGTAACCACGCCCCCGGACCCGCCCCCAAAACGCTGCCGACACGCCCCCTAAATGCCGCGACGACCGGGCCCGCCCCCCGACACGCCCCCCTCGGAGAACCCCGGGACTTACGCGAGTCCCGGGGTCTGCGCGCACCGGTGAGCCTATGTAAAATAGGCTCACCGGCGCGCAGAGCACTGCTCGCCTAAATCCGCCCGGATTTGGGCGGATTTAGGCGAGCAGGGCTCTTAAAATCCGCCCCTTAAGCTAGTAAATATGCATAGTGGGGCGGATTTTAAAAGGCGCGCGAATAGCCTACTTTTGTTTGCGCTCCAGGCGCAAACAAAAGTACGCTGGATTTTAGTAGATACGCGCGGAGCCGCGCGTATCCACTAAAATCCTGGATCGGCGCGCGCAAGGCTATGAATTTTGTATAGCCGGCGCGCGCCGAGCCGCGCAGCCTACCCCGTTCCCTCCAAGGCCGCTCCGAAATCGGAGCGGCCTCGGAGGGAACTTTCCTTTGCCCTCCCCTCACCTTCCCCTCCCTTCCCCTCCCTAACCCACCCGCCCGGCCCTGTCTAAACCCCCCCCTTACCTTTGTCGGGGGATTTACGCCTCCCAGAGGGAGGCGTAAATCCCCGCGCGTCAGCGGGCCTCCTGCGCGCCGGGCCGCGACCTGGGGGGCGGGTACGGAGGGCACGGCCACGCCCCCGGGCCGTAGCCACGCCCCCGTACCCGCCCCCAAAACGCTGCCGACACGCCCCCGAAATGCCGCGACGACCGGGCACGCCCCCGACACGCCCCCCTCGGAGAACCCTGGGACTTACGCGAGTCCCGGGGCTCTGCGCGCGCCAGGAGGCCTATGTAAAATAGGCTTCCCGGCGCGCAGGTCCCTGCTCGCGTAAATCCGCCCGGTTTTGGGCGGATTTACGCGAACAGGGCTCTGAAAATCCGCCCCATTAAGTTTAGTCCTATAAAAAGGTATCACTTTATTTATTTTTTTGTTTATTGACCTTTATTTCTCCTTATTTGGCATAGAAACCATGATTTGACATCTGTGCTGCGTGGGAAGGGACATGTAGAAAGAAATGTATGTAGGGAAACTACTTTGAGACTTCTTTAAAGAATTAAGTAATGACACACTAGTAGCGTATTGGTCCTCTCTCAAAATAAAAGCTCATATGGGCATTAGAGCAGAAAGGAGAAGCTTATTCTGAGAAGTACTCTAGCCTCTTAAACACTTCCATCTCCAGTGACTGGGGCTGGCAGACTGCGGAGGAGAAGAAAAGTCTATGAATTAACATTTATAACTTACACTCCCTTTCTAAGAAATGCTTAACCTCCTCTTCTCTCCACTGGTAACAGCAGAGGAGTGAAAGTGACCAGCTCAGGGTCCTGTCAGAGGTGTAGACACAATGGGGTAGATTTTAAAAGAAGCGCGATCAGCCTACTTTTGCTTGCGCATCAGACTCAAGCAAAAGTACGCTGGATTTTAGTAGATACGCGCGGAGCCGCGCGTATCCACTAAAATCCTGGATCGGCGCGCGCAAGGCTATCGATTTTGTATAGCCTGCGCGCGCCGAGCCGCGCTGCCTCCCCCCGTTCCCTCCAAGGCCGCTCCGAAATCGGAGCGGCCTCGGAGGGAACTTTCCTTTGCCCTCCCCTCACCTTACCCTCCCTTCCCCTACCTAACCCACCCACCCGGCCCTGTCTACACCCCCCCTTTACCTTTGTCGGGGGATTTACGCCTCCCGGAGGGAGACGTAAATCCCCGCGCGCCAGCGGGCCTCCTGCGCGCCGGGCCGCGACCTGGGGGCGGGTACGGAGGGCGCGGCCACGCCCCCGGACCGCCCCGGGCCGTAGCCACGCCCCCGTACCCGCCCCCAAACCGCTTCCGACACGCCCCCGAAACGCCGCGACGACCGGGCCCGCCCCCGACATGCCCCCCTCCGAAAACCCCGGGACGTACGCGAGTCCCGGGGTCTGCGCGCGCCGGTAGGCCTATGTAAAATAGGTTTACCGGCGCGCAGGGCCCTGCTCGCGTAAATCCGGGCGGATTTACGCGAGCAGGGCTCTTAAAATCCGCCCCAATGAGTTAACTTAAAAAAAACCAAAAAAAAAAAAAACCATGGTAAAATAGTATAGCTGTATAATTATATCCATGATAGAATGAAGATTTATTTATTTATATACGGACATTCGAACTGACACAAAGATGAAATAATCCCATTTGTCTTGGGTGGGTTTAGTAGGGTTTCCGGCTTTAAATTGAATCTAGAAAAATCTGAGTTGCTTAAATCTTACTACGATAGAGGATCAGTTTCCTTTGCTGAGAAGAAAATTTCCCTTTAAATGGATTACAAAAAGTATTAAGTATTTGGGGATTCGGGTTAGCAGTTTAGAGGATTTATTTGCGTCGAATTATAAGCCCCTGCTGAAATCTATTTATCAGGATCTAGATACTTGGTCCAGGTTTACTTTGTCCTGGTTCGGCTGAATAGCGGCTGTAAAATTGGACATTCTACCTAGATTCAGCTATTTTTTCCAGTCGATTTCGATTCCCATATTTTCTGCTGCTTTAAAATGTTGGCAACGACGTATATTTGCCTTCATATGGAAATGTAGACCCCCTCCCCCAGGATAGCAAGCAGGGTTATCTTCCAACACAAACTTCAGGGTGGGTTAGGAGTGCCCAACCTTCGATGGTCCTATGCTGCTGCACAACTACGAACCATACTAGATTGGAATAGAAAGGGTGAACCTAAGATCTGGGTTCTGTTTGAGGGGGGCATGCCCCTATGGGCTTTTACTTGGCAATCTAGATGGACATGTCTGCAGGTGACATGCTTTCCACTGACTACTAATCATACATTGACGTTGTGGAAACGATGGAAACTAAACTTCGTCAGAAAACGCCAATATGTTTGTTTTTTTTAATTCAGTGATTAATCATAATACTGCTTTTCTAGTGGACATGTCTACCTACCATATTTGGTCATGGTTATCTAATGGACTGACTCAATTTGAAAGGATCTGGGGAGTTCAGAGGTGTCTCACCTTTCAGGAATTACAGGATAAGTAGAATTTAACAGGTGGGGAAGTCTTGTTATCTTCAGCTTTATCATTTTATGGTAGCCGAAAAGTTTGGGGAAGAATTGGCATTAGGTAAAACACAATGGGGGTCAATTTTAAGCTCCGCGAATGTCCATGTTATGCATGGTTCCCGGCAAGCGCACATGGACACACCAGTTTTACAATATGCGCATGTCAGCACACGCATGTTATAAAATGTTTTCCGCGCGCTGGATTTTAATGTCCACCCGCACATGTATGGGCAGGTGGCCTCCTCTGCATGCGGGGGAGGGGATTTTTTTTCAATTACATGCAGCGATGCAATAGGGCTTCTTCCCAGTTCCCAGCACAAAATGGTCCCCGCCTCCCCCCCCCCCCCCCCCCTCAGCCTGCCTCTTTTGCAGGGCCCGGCACTTCTGCGCATAACCCATTTTTATGCACGTGGCCCTTTTAAAATAGGGCCACATTTGAGCATTGATGTTATCGTGCTGATACTATGAAAGGAGTGATTTCTAATATCTATACGTTTCTTAATAGAGATTTGCATTCACAGGCTACTTATGTTCAGGCTCGGGAAAAGGATGTGGGGCGGAATTTGACGGCTGAGGATTGGGATCTCATGTTTCTCAATACTAAACGCAGTTCAGTTTCTGCCCTTATGTCTGAAAACATTATAGAGTGTTAATGAGGTGGTAGCTTACCCCTGTACGTATCAGTAAAGCTTACCCTGAGAAGACTGGTTTATGCTGGAAGGGATGTGGGGAAAGGGGCACTTCTTTCCTACGTGGTGGGGTTGGCCCAGAGTTGTTTCGTTTTGGGAAGCAGTCTTCTCTCTGGTCAGGGGATCATCGGGCTACATTTGTCCTTCTCTCCTGAACTTGTGTTATTGAACTTACCTTGAGATATTCCGTTGGATAGGTGGCTATTGGTACATGGGATCATGATCTCAGCTCGGTGTGAGCTAGCCTCTTGTTGGAAACTGGATATGAACAGACTTGCTTCTTGTATGAATTATCTGCTGTTAAAAATCACACGCGTTCTGGGTTTCATTTGGTTTGGGACTCATTCGTTTCATGGATATCTAGGAGACTTTAACTTCTCTTGGGATCTTGTTAGCTTTCCTTTATGTATTTGTAAGAGACTGAAACGTCTTAGCTTTGAGGACCAGGGGTATTGTTTTTGCTCCACTGGTTCAATCATTTTCTGATGCTGGAGGAAGCGGGGAGGAGGGAGGGTAAGTTTTTCAAAATTGTTAGTATAATATAATGAATGCTACACTGGACTGTATTTTTGCTATATTGCTTTATTGTATACTGTTTCATGTGTCATAATTTACCAAAAAAAAAAGAATGAAGATGAAATGATTTAATGCTCGGGACAGTTCTTTGAGTTTCTCTGGCTGTCAGGACCTGTTGCTTTGCTGTGAACTGCTGCTTTTTGCTGCTTCCCAGATGCTGCTGCCCTGTGATGATGTATGGTTTGTTCAGTGGCTAGCGTGGTCTAGCTGGCTGGCAGTAGGAAAAGGAGAGCGGTGGTTCCACAGACTGTGTCCTCATCTTCTGTAGGAGAGACAGGGAGGGGATCTGTGCCTGGTGCTGCATAGGGGGAATGAGAGAGAGGATTCTTCCTAGATCCTGGATTTTTTTCCTCCCCTCCCTCCTTCATTTCCCCTATCCCCTTTCCCTTCATTTCTAGTCCTCCACTCTCATTCTGATCCTCTGTCTCCTCCCTCCATCCTTAATCCTTCCTCCATCCCTCTCCTCCCACTATCCTTGAGATCCCACCTTCTCCCTCGCCTCCCATCTCCAAGATCCCATCCTTATGTCAATCTCCCTTCTCCTCCCTGTATTCCTGATTCTTTTCTTTGATTCTCTGCACTAATCACTAAGATTCCTTCCTCCCCCCACCACAAATACTTTAAAAAAAAAAAAAAAAAACCCCCAAAATGATTTATGGTTTCTTTATTTATAATCCGCTTAAAATCCCTAAGCGACATTCACAATAAAAGTTCTCATTCAGACACATAAGAAAGGGAAGAAAAGACTTAAAAAAAAAAAACCCCCAAAACCTGTGCATAATGTAACCATATATGCAAATGTTTGCAAATTTCCAACAGAATTTAAAAAGCTGTTGCAGAATTTTTTAACAAGAAACAAGGGGACTGTGGTCAAAGTGCTCTTCAGATGCAGTCATGGTGCGAGTTCCTTCTTGTTTCAGGCAATGGAAATGGAGGACAAAGACTACGGGGACACAGATGGTGTATCTGAAAGAACGACCCCCAGCAGAACTCAGCGATCTCCCCAGAAAAGCTCAAAGAAAGTGAAGAATGCGCTCTGTAGAGTGAGCCTCCTTGATGCCTCAGATTATGAGTGTGAAATCGAGGTAGGAAAATGGTTCTTTCTGTCATGATCGCTTTCACTCTGGTCCATTCCCTTCCTGTGTACCTGAATCTCTCGTTTTTATTGGTCAGTTGTTTTTATTTTTTTTTCTCCCTATGTTCATGCAGAATATTTTTATCCTTGGAAATGGTTAAGCTAGGATAGCCTTAACAAGTGAGTCAGAAGTGTAAATGTACACACAACTAAAGGTAGCGGTGCTGGTATATGTCTGGGTGTCAGAAGAGTAGTGGGAGTAGATCATACAATTCACTGGAGCTTTCACCGTGAGACAGCAGCAGTAGAGCAGTCTATGATGTCACAAAGCCCCCTGTTTCCCACAGTGAGGAAAGCTTTGTGACATCACAGTAGGGAGCCCTCCCAGTCTTCTTAAATCAAAAGCTTAGTTGGGACCTACGTGTTTAAAGTAAGGGGTTACACATGTAGGATGAGCTTATTTTAAAAAATATTGGATCTATGAATTCATCCTCAAGTCCTCTAAAAATCAGTTGTTACAGTTGTGCTTAAAGCTTTACTTAATGAAATAGGAGAGTCAGTCACAAGTATCCTTTAACTCTTTTCTTGCTGATAGATATCCCTCCCTGATTAAAACAGGTATCTGATTACCCTATTTTGAGAACTTAATCTAGACTGCTCAGATTTTACTAACTTTTGGTCAATTTCCATTTGAAATAGTTGTCTTTAAACAACTAAATGAATTTATTAAGGCTACCAGTTTGGTTTCCACCCTTCGTGTAGCATAGAAACGTCTTTGATATCTAGGAGTGACCATATAACTGAAACTTTAGCAGACTTACATTGGTTGCCAATCGAATACAGGATAAAATACAAGGCCTTATGCACCATACACAAACTAATATATGATAAAGAAGCAGACTGGCTAAACACAGCCCTACAAGTCCATGTCCCACAAAGAAACCTTCGCTCAGCTAACAAAGCACTACTAACAGTCCCTTCAGTAAAATCAGCAAAACTAACCCAAGTAAGAGAAAGGGTCTTATCACTGGCAGGGCCCAATCTATGGAACACAATGCCCACTGAAATCAGATTACAGAGTGATATCAAATTTTTTAAGAAAACCTTAAAGACATGGCTCTTTAAACAAGCCTTTCCTAAAGAAACGGGAGGGTAGAGAGGTAGAGAGAAAACAAGTCAGAGAAGCGCAGTTGAGAATGAACAACTTAACAGTTTTTAAAAATGCATGTTAATATAACTATGAAGAGCAACTCAATAATACACCTGGACTTGACCATCACTACTCAAACATTGATTTTATTAATGAGTTTGTAACCGTACTTAATTGGCACCTGTTAGAATGTACGATAACCTACCTATGCATACCTTATTTTGTGCCTGTTTGTAAACCGTTGCGATGGTACGTAACTTGGCGACGGTATAGAAACGTTTTTAAATAAATAAATAAAGTATTGACTTCTTTTGTCGCAAATTTGACAGCTGGACTAAGCGTGGGACATTTCCTTGGCATTTGACATCCTAAATCATCATAATATTGTGACACCAAAATAAATCTAGTGCCTCTGTCAAATCTGTGACGAAAGATGTCAGTTCTTAAGGCATTAAGTCATGATGCTCCAGTATGTATTAGTAAGCTATTAAAAATCTATCAGTCTCCTTGATCTCTTAGATCACTGAGTTCCCTCTCTGAAATTATTCCATCTTGATGAAACGCGTGAGCAGACCTTCTCAATTGCTGGCCTAGTGAGGCGGAATTCTCTCCCGAATGAACTGGAGAAATGAGCCCAGTTTTCATTCATTCAATTAAACAGGCTTTTGAATGTGTTGCAGTTTTTTGCTGTGGTATTACCTACTTTAGTTTGTCTTTCTCCTGAGTTAATTTTGATAGGATGGCATTTCATTGTGGTATCATTTTATGTTAGTCTGTGCTGTATTGATGTTATCATGCTAGGGTTATAGCATCTATGTTTTGTACCTCACCCAGTGCTTTTGGATGGAGCGAGTAATAAATACTTTAAAAGAAATAAGTAGATTGGCTGAATGTGCTTAAATGGTTTTTCAGCCAGCAGAAGTATTCACTTGCTTTCATGACACACACAAACTTGGCTGTATGGGGGGAAAGGTGTAGTGAATTTATTTGCATAGCTCACATTTTCGTGAGGCATGTGCCCAGAGTCGACTTTTGGGGGATGTGATCTCTGCAGCCACATGGGGCACCATGCTCCCTCCCTTCTGCTCCCTTCCATATGATGCAGGTTGCTTGGGAATATTGCCCTAGGAGAAAGGAGCTCCTGTCTGTAATGGAGGGTGAAGGATCAGCCTCCAGGGAGGAGAAGAGATAAGAAAAAAAGAGAGGGACGCTGCAAAGCAGGAAAGGAGAGAGAGAGAGAGAAGGGGGGATGCTGGGCAGAGGGTGAGGGAAATGTGTGGATGGGTATAGTGTGTCAGAGCCACTGCTACAGTTGGAGGGAGCACTGTGCCAGACTTTCATAAAAAGAAAAGGAGGGAGGGGGTGGGCACCAACTTCAGTTTCCGTGCACAGAGCGCCACGTAGCCTAGAGCTGGTCCTGCATGTGCCTAAATAATGTGCTGCTGATGTGCTCAATCTTACACCCTTGAGGTGCACCTCCTAAATGAACGCTCATAACAGTCCAATATTCAGACTCAATTCAGGCACGTCTCTGGAGTTTGAGAATGAATAGGGATGTGCAGGCCCAAAATTTTCATTTTGGTTCATTTTTTTTCATTTTGGGGAGGGAGAGAGTTCGTTTTTTCAGTTCGTTTAAGGTTATTAATTTGTTCAGTTAATTTGTGAACTGAAAAAAAACCCCATTTAAAACCAAAAAAGACCCCTTTAAAGCAAAAAAAAAAAATAAAAAAAAAAATTGAAATGGGACTCCTGGAGGCCCTCTGACCCCCCACTTCTCGCCTAAACTTAAGCCTCAGGACATGGGTGGGGCCCAGTCAGGACCTGCCAGGCCCCACGCCAGCAAAATTCCTGTGGGGCCTGGGCTACCTAGCTGGGGCCAGCCAGAGCCTCTGTGGGCCCCTCCGACTCCCCTGCCCGTCCCACCTTCTAAAAAAAAAATTGCCAATTACTCTTATATGGGGTTCTGGTGTATTGCAAAGGGCATTTAAAAATGGTGGTGCCAAAGTGACTGTTTCAGGTGCAGCCAGCGCCAAGTTGTACAGCATGAGAGAATGAACTGGTAGAAATATTATGCAGTGCACACTTTATTTGCTTTTGCTTTTAAGTATAAACATTTTTCCAAGGCATCTATACCCCACCTACTCTATAAGAATAGAAGTAACTTTTTCTACGAGAATGCGTTAAACCTGTTCAAAAGTCACAGCTAACTTATGAATGCTCTTAAACATTTATTTTTATTTATTTAGCATTTTTATATACCGACTTTCCAATAACAGAATTACTGATCAATTCGGTTTACATTCTAAACAAACATAGAGGAAACCCTCCTTAGCTCTGGATTTATCCAGAAGCTACAGAGAACATCTTACTACGAAAAATTAATTCAGAGGCAAAACTGTTATTTTGACCTTGATTAAGAGTTACTTGATGTCTATTGCAAAGGTTGAAGCAGTGCTGGCTATAAACAGCATTTAGACTTTTCCATGGGGAAATTAAAAGTAGGAGTGTGCATGGAAAAAGCATTCAGTTTTGTTTTGTAATTCATTGTAGTGTACAGTAAATGGTTTTAGTGCATGCTAAAATAAAAGTGTGCACTAAAAACATTTAACACACATTAAAATGATTTGGAGCACACTAAAACCATTTAGCAAAGACATTTTGGACTGAAAGTATAAAGTGAAACATTTTTTTGTGCTTTCCAAGTCAAAAAAAAAAAGAAGTGACTGCACATTCCTAATTATAAGATCCTACATAGAATATAAAAAATTCTATAACTAGCTCAGCCTGACTCTTGATGATCTGGAGTCAGTGGATAGCCATCTCTTATGTTGCTTACATTCGGGCCGATACAGAAAAAAGTGTGGGAGAGCGGGCGAGCGCACAGGCCACTCTCCTGTGCGCGCAATTTAGAATCGGCCCACATGCAAATGAGGGCCTGCGGTAAAAAGAGGCGCTAGGGACACTAGCGCATCCCTAGCGCCTCCTTTTTGACAGGAGCGGTGACTGTCACGGGTTTGACAGCCGACACTCAATTTTGCCGGCGTCGGTTCTCGAGCCCGCTGACAGCCACGGGTTCGGAAAACAGACACCGGCATAATTGAGCGTCCGTCTTCTGACTCGCCAGCCGCCGGCCAATTTAAATTTTTTATTTTTTTTTAATTTTGGGGCCTCCGACTTATTATCGCTATGATATTAAGTCAGAGGGTGTACAGAAAAGCAGTTTTTTCTGCTTTTCTGTGCACTTTCCCGGTGCCGGCAGAAATTAACACCAGCCTTTGGGCAAGCATTAATTTCTGAAAGTAAAATGTGCGGCTTGGCTGCACATTTTACTTTCTGAATCGCGCGGGAATAACTAATAGGGCCATCAACATGCATTTGCATGTTGCAGGCGCTATTAGTTTCGGGGGGGGGGGGGGGGGGTTGGATGCACATTTTCGATGCGTTATTACCCCTTACTGTATAAGGGGTAAAGTTAGCGCGTCGAAAACGTGCGTCCAAACACGGGCTAGCAGTGCACTCCACCGGAGCGCACTGTACTGTATTGGCCCAATTGCTTGGACTCTTCCTTGCACAAAACTGTTCTCCTAGGGTGAAGGGATTTCCTTAGGGCATTTGATGATGTCAGTATGGACGATGCTCCCATTCATAAGATAATGGAACCAGTAGGCAATCTCTGCTTAGAAGCTGCCTTTTTTTTTTTTTTTTTACTAATATTGTTGTAACGTACCTTGTGTTATTGAGGGCAAAGTTCAGAATAGCAGTCAGCAAGAAATGAATTAAGATGAACAGCAATTAGTAGAGCATTGCATTTGTCACCTTTCAAAGCATATTAAAACACGATGGAAAAAAAATAGGCGGTGAGCATGAAGGAGGAGAAGACACACCCAGAGTGTTCTGTGCTGGCATGCTTTCACGTGTGGGCAACTTTGTTATGTGCGTATCGTGGTGAAAGTGACGTGTGGGTGTGAGAGAAGGGAGTAAGAGAGAAGCATAAGTAGAGGTGCTGTGTGTTTTAATCATACTGATTGACATCAACAGGCAGTGAGAGAAAATTAATTGCAAAGTGTGCGCTGGTGATTGGGGCTGTCAGCAACATCGCCAGAAGAAATGTGCATGTGACGACAGAACATGCAGGGGTGCTGCTGTGCTGGCTTCTCTTACAGCTGCTGGAATATTTCTCGCTCGCTTTCTCTGATGCATGCTCTCTCATGCTCGTGCTATCTCTCGCAATCTCTCTCCCTCTCTCTCTCTCTCTCTCTCTATCTATATATATCTATATCTATCTATATATATATATATCTATATATATATATATATATATATATATATATATATATATATATATATATAAAATCATTTTTTGGCCCTGAAAGATTTTGCTCTACCCAATTTGCCATCAGCAAAAAACAGACTATAGCCCTTTCCTCATGTTCTCCCACATCCCATCCTGCTTTGTGTCAGCAGAATTCTTTGGGAATCTAGAAACAGCAGTTAAATGCCATTTTAAACACACAGAAATATGCAGCTTTGCAAGGCTGGGCAGTTCTGGTTTTCTGAAACCCCTCCCATTCGATTGTGTTCAGTAGCTTCTTCTATTTATTTATTCAAAATAAAGAACTACATATTACAGACTGCAGGGGGAACAGGGTTTTTGATAAACAGTACTGGATCAGCCTATTAAGGAGGATCTGGGTCAGGTGGTAATATAAGAAGCACCTATACAAATGCATGTGTGCATCCATCATGTTTTCAAAACATGTGCTATGCTTTCCTAGCGTGTAGCCAAATGGACTCAGGACCAATGGGGTTATGCTCCTCTGCCAGCAAATGGAGACGGAGTCAGATTTCAAAGCTGAGGTCACCCTACATACACCCCTGCAGTGACCTCAATCCTTCGGTATTTCTCCATCTCCAGCAGATGGTGGACATACCTCTCCCTATGGGGATTGCTGTACTTTTTTGGAAGGAGAAATTCATTTAAATTGGAGAAAAAATTGAGCCCCGCTCTCCTGCGGTGATACCTAAAGGTCCCTCCCCCAGTTGAGAATTCCTGAGGCAGTTTCTGAGATCCCTCAGAGGTGTGCCTTGGTCTGGTAGCCGGTTCCTGGTGTGGATGTTTCTGCTTAAGCAGCTGAAAGGCAATGGGTGCAGGAAGCAGAGTGTGGCAGTGACAGCCAAAGCCCTCTCTCCACACAGCTGGAGATTGTCTCTGTACTCAGCCTGTAGGTGCTGAGCCAAGGTAAGTTAAAAAAAAAAAAAAAAAAAAAAAGAGAGAGAGAGAGAGAGAAGCAAAGTTACCTCCCAATTCAGAGAAGCTTGGAGGGGTTTTCAGTAAGACTTCCTACGGTCTCCTTGCTTTGGCGCACCATACTGATGTCATTCCCGATCCTGTTGGGGGGTAAAGGGAAGTAGGCTTCCGAGCCTACGCCCCGTTTTGGCACACCACATGGTAGGCCTCGGCGGCGCCATCTTGTATGCGTCTTTCTGTGTGCCGCATTGCCCTTCATAGAACATCGGTACTCGCAGTGCGTTGGCTCTGGGAGTACCGGAATATGGGTAAAGATGGGCTGTGCGAAATATGGGTAAAGACGGGCGCATGGGCTGTGCATGTGCCTCGCCGCGTCCTGCCTAGGTGCCCAAAATCTGTGCGCATAAACTTTTAAGTGCGAGCTGACAGAACACACAGTTACTGCCACCAATGGCTCTGGTAGCCAAGAAACATAGGTGCCTTTCTCTCTGTGCTGCTTGTCATATTAGACCTTCACAGTCTGACCTGAATTCCAACTTATGTCAGCACTGTGAGGAAGCCCAGGGAGAGCTGGCCTTCCCAGACTTTGCTAAGCTCGGCTCCTCCCATTCAGAGGATTGGTTAGCCACAGCCTTAACTGAAAGTACCCTGGATCTGAATGCCCATTGACTGGGTCATCCATGGGAGAGGAAAATTCAGCAGCGCCTACCCCAGTGGGCTAGGCATGGACCCAACTGCCTTCTCTTGGATGGAATTTCCCAGGGCTTTCAAGCCTTCGTACAGGTGCAGTCTGCTACCTCACTTGCCCCTGTTCAGACAGAATCTCCGCCCTTAAGCTCACCCTTTCCCGGTCCTATCGGCAGACCTTGAGGCATGCCTCGCCTCAATAAGGGTATCCCTGACAGGGACCCGGATGAAGAGGAGGATATGGATTTCTTGGAAGATGGGGAAATTCCCCCTGACTTAGAACCGTATCAGACTTGGTTACAGTTTTTCCATAGAGACGAATTGCTGGCCCTGGTTTCCCAGACCCTGAAAATGCTGGGAGTTCCTGGGGCGAAATCTATGACAGAACCAAAGAAGAATCCTATTCAGATTTCCCTACGGAAAGCCTCTTGCTACAAACTGCCCCCAGAACATTTTCCAAGATTATGGTGGTTGTAGCAGCAGCATTGAGAAAAGAGGGAATCCTGGTGCACCCGTACTTGGACGACTGGTTGATCAGGGCCAGGTCCATGGAAGAGAGTCTCCAGGTGACTAACAGGATTGACCTCCTTGCTTCAGGAACTCAGCTGGGTCATAAACCTGGACAAAAGCAGTCTCAAGCCCTCCCAGTCCTTGGAATATCTGGGAGTCTGGTTCGACACCAAGCATGGCAAGGTCTTCCTTCCGACCATGTGGATAAGGAAGTTGATGTCCCAAATGCGTCAGTTGATGAGCTCGATATGCCTTATGGTGTGGAGTATCTCCAAGTTCTCAACCCTGGAAGTACTACTGTGGGTGAGGGCACACATGCGA
Source organism: Rhinatrema bivittatum (assembly GCF_901001135.1). NCBI lineage: Eukaryota > Metazoa > Chordata > Amphibia > Gymnophiona > Rhinatrematidae > Rhinatrema > Rhinatrema bivittatum. Next base: position 49,789,143 of record NC_042622.1, on the reverse strand, counting down.
CCACTTCAATGCCGACTACAGTCATGTTGGAACATGCAGTCTCAAGTCTATTCAGTTTGCCTCCACTTACCAATGGGAGTATGCTCTCGGCTCCACTGGTGGCTGCAGGAAGCTCATCTGAGCAAGGATGTAACCCTGTCCTCCCTGATCTGGCTGGTCCTCACAACAGATGTGAGCCTCCAGGGCTGGGGAGCTCACTGTCAGAAACTGACGGGCCAAGGACATAGGACTGAGGAAGAGGCCCTCTGGAACATCAACTGCCTGGAAGCCCGGGCAGTCAGATTGGCATGTCTACAGTTCAGCCACAGACTCCAGGGTCAAGCGCTCCGCGTAATGTCGGACAATGCAACGACAGTAGCCTAAGATCTCCTTAAGGAATGGGCAGAAATACATCTACAGATGATCTCAGCCTCCCACATCTTATGTTCTAATATCAGAGCAGACTTTCTAAACAGGGAGAGTCTGGATCCAGGAGAGTGGGCATTGTCGGCCAAAGCTTTTCAGCTGATAATAGATCGCTGGGGGTCTCCCGTCTATCAACCTGCTGGCCGCATCCCACAATGCGAAGGTTCATGATTATTCAGTTGCAAAAGAGATCAGTGATCCCTGGGGATTTACGCTCTCGTTCAGACCTGGTTTGAAGAAGAATTGCTATACATCTTCCCTCCGTGACCCCTGCTGGGAAGGGTCATTCGCAGAATTGAGCACCACAGAGGTTTAGGCCTTCTAGTAGCTCCATATTGGCCCAGGCATCCATGGTATGTATACATGCAGAGACTCCTGGTGGAGACCCTGGTGAAGGACCGGTCCCTGCTGAAGCAGACCCCTGTGCGGTGGATCTGACTTGATTCTGTCCTATGGTCTAGCCCTTGAGAGGGCTCACCTTATGAAGCAAGGATATTCTGTGGCAGTAATTGCCACCTTACTCCACGCTCCGAAGTTCTCTACATCCCTAGCGTATGTGCGGGTCTGGAGAGTATTTGAGGCCTGGTGCAAGGAACGGTCAAAATCCCACTAATTCTGGAATTTTTGCAGGATGGCTTGAATAAAGGTTTGACCCATAACTCCTTGAAGGTCCAGGTAGCGGCTCTCTCCTGTTTCGGGGGTGAGGTGAACGGAACCCACCTGTCGGCTCATACGGACGTGGCCCGTTTTCTGAAAAGGGTGAAGCACCTCCGGTCACCCCTGCAGTTACCTCTGTGGTGGCTGGTTCCCTTGTGGAATCTTAATCTAGTATTGGAATTTTTGGCAGGGCCCTCCTTTCGGCTGCTTTCCTTGTATTTATTAACCTTGAAAACGGTGTTCCTGGTGGCTATGTGCTCGGCACATTGCATCTCTGAACTGCGGGCATTGTTGTGTCGGGAACTGTTCCTCCGGTTGACTCCAGGAACGTTACAGCTTCGTACCGTTCCATCCTTCTTACTCAAGGTAGTCTCGGAGTTTCATTTGAATCAGTCCATTTCGTTGCCATCCCTAGATAAGCATAAGGACGTGGAAGAATACCACCTCCTCCGTCATTTGAATGTCAATAGACTTTTGGTGCGATATCTGGAAATTTCAGAACTGGTCAGAAAGACAAGACCGCCTGTTTGTCTTTCACAGTGGACGGAAGCAGAGCAAACCAGCTTCGCGAGCTACCATAGCTTGGTGGATTAAGGAGGTGGTCACGGGAGCCTATGTGGAGGCAGGAAAGCCATTACCTTCTCAGGTTAAAGCTCATTTCCACTAGGGCTCAGGCGGTCTCATGGGCAGAAGCTAGGCTGCTGTCTCCCATCGACATCTGCCGAGCAGCGATGTGGTGGTCCTTGCATACCTTATCCAGGTGCTATTGCCTAGACTTACAGGCCCGAGAAGACGCAGTCTTTGCAAGGGCAGTGTTAACTGCACCATGGGCAGCCTCCCGCCCCGATCAGGAGTAACTTTTGTACATCCCATTGGTCCTGAGTCTGTCTAGCTACCCGCTAGGAATTGGAGAAATTACTTACCTGATAATTTCGTTTTCCTTAGTGTAGACAGATGGGCTCAGCATCCTGCCCATGCTTGCCCAAGAACGGTGCCAAGAATTCACCTGTGGAGTGGATATCGATTCCAAGAGATTATAGGTAAGCTGTCATCCAGTCCCTAGATCAGGGCATCTGTATTCTTACTGGAGTTCAGTGTTTGGTTGAATACAGTTATGGTTATCCGTTTTTAATCTTATTTTTAATCAGGTTTTTTTCATTAGTGGCTTTTGAAAAGAATACTGAAGGGCTGAGGTCACTACAGGACTGTATGTAGGGTGACGTCAGCTTTGAAATCTGACTCCATCTCATCTGCTGGCAGGGAAGCATAACCCCATTGGTCCTGAGTTCATCTGTCTACAGTAAGGAAAACAAAATTATCAGGCAAGTAATTTCTCCAGTGCTGACCACATATACAGATGCATTTCTGCAGGTGTCCTAGCTGACAGCCTTAATGCAATGATGTTGCCGATGCTGTGTTTCAGGGACTTGGAAATTATAGACTTTTGGGGTGGGATTAATTTTCTTGTTGGATGTTTCTCCTTCCCCATCAGAAACACGCCAAGGGACAGGTGCTGTTTGACACCGTCTGTGAACACCTGAACCTGCTGGAGAAGGACTACTTTGGACTGACCTTCTCTGACTCTGACAGTCAGAAGGTAAGGAGCCTGCAGACGGATACAGAGCCCTTTGTATTAAATGGATGGGTTAGAGGAAATAGAGACGGATGACCTTGAAGCAGTAGTCCACGTTAGCCAATTATGTTGTCCTCTAACATGTGCGGACTGGATGGACGGTTTTGGTGTTTTATCTACCGCCATTTACTATGCTACTATGTAGTCGTGGTCAATAGGTCAAGACCTTTCGGTCCACCGATTCTGCCTAGTTGTCCCCACTTCCTGCTTCACCACAGACCCTCCTCAATGAATGCTCTTCTCTCCCCACCCCATGGCCATATCGTCATACGTGACCATATCGTACTGCAATCTTACTATTTTATTTTGTCTTTTATTATTGTACCCCACCCATAGATGATGTGGAGATATTATTAGCTGTATTGTCTATTTTATTATGTTTGTTGTTATTGCAACCCACCTCGATCTGTGAAGAGTGCGGGAAAGAAATACATTTTAAATAAATACAAAAGTAAGCAAGTAAATAAATAAATACTCCAGCATGGAAATCCAGCAAGCAGCATTTGCTGCTGAAGAGACACAAAGTGAGGGGAGATCAAGATGACTCGGGCAGGGCTGGCCCGGCAACTCGGTGGCAGTGCCCAGGGACGCGGGTTCCCCCGAGTCAGCGGAGGCAGGAGATGCTGCAGAATCAGTGTTTGCAGTCCTCTGATGGGGAGAGAGTCCTGGTCCTTGTGCAGTGACATTTAGTGGCTGGATGTCGGGCTTGCGATCGCAGGGTTTCGAAAGGGGCCTTGGTACACACTGCTGCGATGACTGGACTGACGTAAATTGGGAGGGGATATAAAATGGGAATAAAACATCCTCGGGGAGTTACGAATGAAGGCTCGCGGTGCCAGATCCCCAGCTCTTCTTCCATCTGACCTGGGAGCCCAAAAGGAGCAGGAGGAATCTGCTACAAAAAAATATATATATATGCTTCAGACGTTAGAGCCCCCCCATGGCCATGGAAAACGCATCCTTGTACACTGACAATGCATCTGTGACTTTACGGCTGACTACGGATGCTAGAAAGGGCAGGCTGAGCCAGTCCTGGAAAACAGAGCAAGCCCATACAATGTACTAGGGTAAAACCAGAGCTGGCCACACCTATCCCGCATAATCTGGAAATCATCTGGCAATCCTGCAACTGATACTGTGCAAGGAATGTCCTTGTGGGCAGATAACTCCGAGTCATAAAGCACAGGCCCGAGCCAGTCCTGGTTTTACCCCCAGGCCTGCATGGACTTTTAGTTCCGATTTCCCTGTGAGAAGAAGGATCTCTGGTCTGCACGTGAACCCTGGCCAGAGCAGAATTTGGTAGATCCTGTCTCTCATGGAGCCATCTGGCAACCCCGCCCGCCTGGAGCACAGGTCTGAGTAGTGACATGCTATTCAGATGCCCTGGTCTGACCCCTGCTCCCCCCCCCCCCCCCCCCCCCCCCCCCCCCACTACTTGCCTGTGAATTAATTACCTTATTTATTCAAATTTGATTACCTGCCTTTTCCATGTACTTCAAAGCAGGGCATATTACAATTAAAATCTGACAAGATATCTTTAAAGAAGCAGGACTGCAAGTCTCAGAATGCTTTCAGGTGCAGTTAAAGCAGAGCTGATCCTCAAATCACAGTTACTGCCTGCTGTTCACATGCTGTAGTCACTCTGGTTTCTTGTGTGTTTCAGAACTGGTTAGACCCTTCGAAGGAAATCAAGAAGCAGACCCGAAGTAAGCGTCTCATGCCTGGTGAGGTGGCCAGGGCCAGTGGACATCCCCAGGAAAATTTGTTGTTTTCTTTAATAATTTTTATAGTCAATTCAAACTATAGTGAGAGGAAAAAAAAAACATTAAACATGCCATACTTGTAATAATAAAGAAAAAAAAGCATCAGTACATTGAATTGCCTTAACAGAAAACCCTATGACCATCAGAACAGGGGTTCAAGGTGGTTTGCTCATCCATCATTCAGGGTCCTGATTCTTTGGGGTAAAATAGCGGAGTAGAATTTCTGTGCCTTCTCCACTGCTGCCTCTCTAAACATAGATCAAGGTTTCTATCTAATCTGCCCATCTACCCAACTAACAGGCCGATACAGTACGGAGCGCACTGTTAAACTGCCCTTGGACACGCGTTTTCCCTTACCCCTTATTCAGTAAGGGGAGGAAAACGCGCGTCCAACCCGCGGCACCTAATAGTGCCCTCAACATGCAAATGCTTGTTGATGGCCCTATTAGGTATGCGCGCGGGATACAGAAAGTAAAATGTGCAGCCAAGCCGCACATTTTACTTTAAGAAATTAGCGCCTACCCAAAGGTAGGTGCTAGTTTCTGCCGGCACCGGGAAAGTGCACAGAAAAGCAGTAAAAACTGCTTTTCTGTGCATCCTCCAACTTAATATCATAGCGATATTAAGTCGGAGGTCCCAAAGAGTAAAAAAAAGTTAAAAAAAAAAAAAAAAAAAAAAAGTAAAATGGGCCGGCGGCTGTCGGGCCGAAAACCGGTCGCTCAATTTTGCCAGCGTCCGGTTTCCGAGCCCGTGGCTGTCAGCGGGCTCGAGAACAGACGTGGGCAATTGAGCGTCGAGAATTGAGCGTCGGCTGTCAAACCCGCTGACAGCCGCCGCTCCGGGCTAAAAGGAGGTGCTATGGACGCGCTAGTGTCCCTAGCGCCTCCTTTTGCCCGTTTCTACCGCGCCACCTAATTTGCATACTGTATCGCGCGCACCGGCGAGTGGCCGTTCGTCCGCTCTCCCGCAGACTTTACCGAATCGGCCTGTAATTTAGCTTTCCCTGTACGTACCTGGATCAGTCCAGACAGTGGGTTATGTCCCCAATCCAGCAGATGGAGTCAGAAGATAATTTAGCTTTACAATTCCCATCACTCCCTCAGAGATCCCCCTGCTTATCCCATGCTTTCTTGAATTCACATACAGTTTCTGTCCCCGCCACCTCCACTGGGAGGCTGTTGCATGCATCCACTAGCCTCTCGGCAAAGAAATATTTCCTAAGATTAATTCTGAGTCCACCTGCCATCCCATGGCCTCCTTTCTGTTGAAAGAGGCTCTTGCCTCCTGTGCACGGAAACCTTAGAGATACTTAAATACTTCCATCGTATCTCTCCTATCTCGCCTTTCTTATAGAATATATCTGTTTAAAGCTTTGTCTATCCCCATGTGCTTTAGAACGAAGACCACTGACCATTCTAGTAGCCACCCTCTGGACCGACTCCATCATCTTTTATATCCTTTTGAAGATGCGGTCTCCAGAATTATACACAGTATTCCAGACAAGGTCTCGCCAGAGACCTATACAGCTGTCTTGCTTTCCTAGATCCGTGTATTATCTGTCTCGCACATCTGGTGGGTCTTTGACGTGGACAGACCCTGAGATGCCTTCTCTTGATAACCCAGGACTTATTGCTATGACAACCAAGAGGGGAAATATTCTCTTTCTCAAACTTGCCTGGCTCCCCACTGAATGATAGCTGCATCTCTCGGCCATGAAGCTAGCCACCTCCTCCTCAGTCTCCCTCCCTGATAAATAATTTGATTGTGTGCAGAAATGTGCTTAGCCATTTTTTTCCCCTCTTATAAAAACTCTTCGTATGATTCAGGGAGTGACCCAGCTCGGTACTCAGCAGTCGCGGGGAGAGAGAGGAATGGTAGTAACAGGGTCTTCATTCATTGCTTTACTTTCCCTTTCGTTTTCACAGCCTTTCTCCCTTTGCTTTTTTAATGCGTCGCTCTCTTCTCTTTTGTCACTCTGTCTTCTCATTGTTTTTTTTTACTCCATCTCTCTCTCGCTCTCTTTTTTTTTTCCTTTTCTTTTGAATCTCTTTCCCCCGCCACTCACCGCCCACCGGTCCAAAGTGCTTACCCCTCTGGCAAACCTGTCAGTTTATCCTTGCGTCTGCTGACTGCCGGGAGATGCAGTGTGACCCCTACGTGGAAATCGATAACACCGCTCCCCCCCCACCCCCCCACATCCGAAAATAACCCCTTCCATTGAGGCATGGTTTAGTAGCACCGAGGAAGGATAAGCTTCACTTACCAAGGAGGGAGAGGAGCAGGCACCGTTTTTCCATGCCTGCCGTGAGCCTTCATTCTGAAGGGTCTCGCCCTTTCTTTTCCAGCGTCAAAGTGTGCTTGCAGGTCCTTGTTGCCTAAGCTTTGGACTGGGCCTGGTTGCTGCTGTCTGGGAGTACCGTTGTGCTTGTCGATACAGGAATCGGAAGTCCTGTGTGGCTTTGTTTTGTTTTGGTTTTGTTTTCTTGGTGTCTGCAACACAAATGGAAGTACATTAAAAGATCCCTCTCTTTCTCCTAGATGGCCCTTGGACCTTTGGATTCACTGTGAAGTTTTACCCACCGGACCCTGCCCAGCTCACAGAGGATATCACAAGGTGACAGGGAGGGAATTGGGTGGCATCTTTTTTTTTTTTTTTTTTGACCGGGCAATTTCCTTCTGCTTCTCTTAGGCTTCCAACTTAGAACCGGAGCTGGCATCTGGCGCCAGGAATCCTCATTCACAACTATCCGAGGATATTTTCCCCATGTTCTATATTTCCTCCCAAATTACTTTAGTCCAGTCATTGCAGTGACTGTCTTCAGCCAGGGGCCGTGCACCAGCGTTCATTCCTGAACCTTGAAATCACGGGCCCTAACTCCAGCCAGAAGGGGTTGCTGTTGTGCAATGACTGTGGCTCCCTCTGTCTCTGCCACGTGCCCAGCCCCGCTGAGCGGGAATCAAACCCATGTTCCTCGGCATTGCCCATATGGGGCCCCCCATCATTTGTTAGTCATTGCTAATCACGCATGTGCAGCAGTATATGGGATAAACATCCCAAAATTGGCATTCACATGAGCCTGAAACCATAGTTGCATATTTATTTATTTATTTAGTCAAATTTATGACTTGCCTTTCCAGGTGATGATAAACTCAAAGAGAGTTACAACCTAACTATTTGAAATATACCACTGTATAAAACTATAAATAAATTTATGACAACAGTACAAATACAAAACCTACAATCATACAGCATCTCATTAAAAAAAAACAAAAAATGCCTAATGCAATTGTTTAAATATAAAAAATATATATATATACAGCAGAATTAGAAAAGGTACAGAGAATGGCAACTAAAATAATAAAGGAGATAAAACTATTCCCTTGTGAGGAAAGGCTAAAGAAGTTAGGGCTTTTCAGCTTGGAGAAGAGAAGGCTGAGAAGGAGATATGATAATGGTCTATAAAAAAGAAAAAATGGAATGGGTAAATGCAAATCATTTGTTTACTCTTTTAAAGACACTCAATGAAATTACTAGGTAATACATTTAAAACAAATATGAGAAAATATTATTTTATTCAATGCATAATTAAGCTCTAGAATTTGTTGCTAGAGGATGTGGTTAAAGCTGTTACTATAGCTGGGTTTGAAAAAGGTTTGGACAAGTTCCTGGAGGAAAAGTCCATAAATCATTAAGGTGGATTTGAGAAAATCCATGCTTATGCCTGGGATAAGCAGCATGGAATCTATCCCACATTTGGGATCCTGCCAGGATTGGCCACTGTTGGAAATGGGGTACTGGGCTGACCCAGAATGGTAAATCTTATGTTCTTATCACTGCAACCTCTCCAACAAGAAACATCTCATTCCAGAAAAAACATAAAAGGTCCAAATAACATAATGTCCAATAGCATAATAAGAGCAATAAGAAAAATCGTATAAGAAATGATAAAAGTAGTGTACAGCAATTCTGCTGTCCCCTAAAAACAACCATCAAATTCAACTGGGAAAAGCTGATTTAAATAACCAAGGTTTTCTAGTGTTCTTTAATTGGCATCTCCTTCCCACCTCCATGGTTTGGCCTCAGCTGGCAGGAGAGTGGCATTGGCAGCCTGGTGGTTTTACCATGCTCCTTCTGGTGGGGCCTCTTTTCTCTGAAGTTCATAGATTACTAGCATGAACTATGCAATGCTCTGTATCTATGGTACACCACACACTTTCAACAGCTGACTGCCAGAACCAAGCCGGAGGGAGGCCCAGTGGCAAGATGGCTGAGTTAGAAGTGCTGGGAGGTTAGCATTGTGCTCCTAATGGCTGAGGCCAGCCCATAGAGGGAGAAGGGGAATAGGTGGGGTCAATAGGCTTGCACCAGAACTGGTGAGGGATGAAGATGGCAGCAAGCCATTTCTTTCTTTTTTTTTTTTTTGGGGGGGGGGGAATATTGCCCCCTTTACTCTTCTGTGGCAATACCTATATAAGCAGTGTAGGTACACAATGATTGTAGCAAGTGTAGGCTCTGATACGGTTGAACCGGCTCTTCCCAATACTTTCACCACTACTGCTGTTGCAACCAGTGCAAATACTGGGGTAGATTTTTAAAGAAGCGCGCACGTCCATGTGCGCACGCTTCCCGGCACCCACAAATAGATTCGCCAATTTTATAACATGCACGCATGTCCAATTAAGGAGCAGACTGGGAGGGAATTTCCCTACCCCCTACCGTAACCTCCCTTCCCCTTCCCCCTCTCCTCCTCAACCCCTAAATTATACCTTTTCTCTTTTTTGATTTTTGTCTTCTAACTTCAGGGCCAAACTGAAGTAAGTTGCATGCGCCGGTAGCCGGGACAGTGATGAATGGCGTCGTCCCAGCCTGCCCCTTCAAAGAGGCCTGGCAGTTCTGCACGTAACGGGGTGTTACGCGTTTGGCCAGGCCCCTTTGAAAATGCGCGTCGCGTGTGTAAGGCTCGGCCACATGCGTAACCCCTGCTTTTAACGCACGCGGGGGATTTAAAATTTGGCCGACTGTGACATTCCAGGAAACGTAAGATTGCAGTAGCAGCACTGGCCACAAGATGTCAGTATCACATTATTATTAAAAAATACTGACACCTTGTGGTCAGTGCTGGTACTGCAGCTTCTGGCATTTAATAGACACTACAAGAGTAGTATAATAATGGCTTTACATAGCTTGGAAATTTTGCAGAATTAAAATCAATATTTCCATTCATGCTTCTGTTTCTAATTTTTGCCATCAGGTACTATCTCTGCCTGCAGCTGAGAGCTGACATCATCACAGGGCGCCTGCCCTGCTCCTTTGTCACACATGCCCTGCTAGGCTCCTATGCTGTCCAGGCAGAGATGGGAGACTATGACCCAGAGGAACACATTGGTAACTACATCAGCGAGCTCCGTTTCGCACCCAATCAAACCAAAGAGCTGGAGGAGCGGATTATGGAGCTACACAAAACATACAGGTATGAAGAGCAAACCTTGATCCTGCCCCAGGAAAGTGTGGAGACCACTCAAAATCTTGATATAGAAAATTGTTAGAGGGGAGTGGGTGAGACAGTATGACAGGATAAGTCCATACATTTTCATTCCCAATGCCACAGCTCTGCAAGTAAATTCATAAAATGTGAACAAATTTCAATGAAAATAAAATCTCCACAATTTTAAAGGCAATTCTTCACATATTTCTAATGTTTTTTGTGACTGAACCAAGATGTACTGAGAAATCTGATTTCGCATTATTGACAGCTACTCTGTGCTGTCCTCTCTCTTCCAGGAATAAACATTTTCATAAGAGCCCTCGAAGGCAAACCTCAAGCTCCATTTTTCTGAGCTGCTGTTTGCTGCAGCCCTAGGGACAAAGGAGGAGATGGTCTGCAGTGCTTTTCCAACTCAGCCTTTCATTGTTCTCTGTCTGCCTTTTTTTTCTTCCTCAGGGGCATGACGCCCGGTGAAGCAGAAATTCATTTCCTGGAAAATTCGAAGAAGCTTTCCATGTACGGTGTGGACTTGCATCATGCTAAGGTCCGATTCTAGACAGCGAGATAGATGGGGAAGCAGGACTTAAACAATAAAGCAGAGCAGCCTGCCTGTGGTCTACAATATGTCCCCTCCCCTCAGAATACCCTGACACTGTTTTGCTTCGTTTTATTATTGAGACCTTTGGCTAGCATAGAGCAGCGTATATGTGAGCCTCTTACAATACACCCTCTGGGTTTGCCTGCTTTACCTACAAGATTCAGCAATACTTTGCTGTGCTTTCATTTATTGCTAAATTAAAATTGATTGCAAAATTCAGCTTGTGCTTTCCCTTCATGGCCCATCTCACTGTGGCCAGGGAAATTGCCTGAGGACATCATGATTGGGGTGGGATAAATGTGCAGCCTAACAATTCATTTTCATTGGGTGGTAATGAGATAGTAATAAGTGAATGTGAGCAAGCCCTTTTAATAGACCAGGTGCGAACAAATGCACATAGTCACCCTGAAAGTCTTCTTTAAATAAAGTCACTTTTACGGCCGTGGAGACCCTTAATCATGCTAGAACTCATGCATTTGACAGCACGTCAGAAAACAGCACCAGAATACGTTTTTAATAAACTCGGCCATTATTAGGCTGTATTTGGATATGAATCCATTTTATGGTTCAGCGAGTATATTGTTTTCCTGCAATTACCTTTCTCAACCGTTCCTTAACCTCAGTTATTCTGAAGCAGCACAGAGGCCAGCTGATGCTCGGTCAACCCCGCTGTCTGTGAAACGAAGTGAAAAAGATAGGCAAGCGGAGGCCTTTGACTTGAACAAACTCTTCAGCCTTTGGAGATTCAGCTAAAAATGAAAAAAGATCCGTAGTCACTGTACCCAGTCTACATCGCTTGCTAGGGCAGTGGGGGCATTCCCTGAGGAGCGTTAGCCTGCTGTGATTACTCCTGTATGGGAAATGTCAGAACTAGTGCTTCCAGGTAGCAAGTTATCAGCAAATCAGTTAGCTTTAATATTTGTGGTGACTCTAAAATCTGTAGAAACAATGTTTTGCTACTGTGACTCATGTTTTCCAATTAGTGGTGTTGGCTCTTCAAATAAACTTCTGTTTTTATGCCATAGATGTCATAGTATGAATTCTGTCCTGATTTAGTCTCTAGCATGGTACATAAACGTGTTTTGATGTGGGTGGGTTTTTTGTTTTGTTTTTTTTAATTCTTTTTTTAATTTTGTGTGTGTTTTGTCTGTCAGGACTCTGAGGGAATTGACATCATGTTAGGCGTCTGTGCCAATGGGCTTCTGATCTACCGGGATAGACTAAGGATTAACCGCTTTGCCTGGCCAAAGATCCTCAAGATCTCCTACAAGAGGAGCAATTTCTACATTAAGATTCGACCTGGAGAAGTGAGTGTGATTGGGGGAAAAAATAAATCCATTTCCACTGGAGTTGAGGTTTGAGACAGTGTTGGCTCACATGGTAGGCGTGCGTTAGAAATGGGTACTGTGGCCCAGCCTGGTGACTCAGCAGTAGTGTACAGGGAAATGTGGAGGGACCTGGGTTCAGTTTTCTGCTCAGGTCTTCTGTTTCCTCTCTCCCTCCTCCTCCCCCCAACCCCCAGCAAGGTCGGCTTGGGATGCCGCGGAGGCAGTACTTGCAGACCCTGGAGAGAAAAGAGGTCTTTAGCAAGACCCTCGGGTGGGATGTAGGGCTCTGACTGCAAGGTTTTGGAAGGAGTCTGGTGCATGGCCCCCAGCTGAGGATTCTTGCCACAACAAGGACTGGACTGAAATATGTTGGAAGGGGAAAAGAATTATATTCCGAGGTTATAGAAAATCATGTTGTAACTTGGGTGCAGGCATACTAAGAACTTAGAAGTGGAATGGAAACAGAGTTGTGCGTATTCACTGAGCCCTTCGAACATGTTTATATAATGTTCATTATGCTTTTGTACTGAAACTCTGATTACAATTTATGGGGGGGGGGTCGGAATCTCTGATAGTTGCGAGTGAAGGCTTTGTGGCCCCAGATCCCAGCCCTGGTTCTGGAAAGCCAAAGGCACAAGCGCTCAAGGTGCCAACGGATATTCCCAGTTCACTTGGAATCCAGGGCTGGAAGATTTCAGGCCTATTTGAACATCCAGCTTGGTGCTCTGAAATTCTAGGCAGGGCTTCCCAGACACATCAGGTGAAATTCTCAGGAGTTTAGTCTGGACTTGCACATCGAACTCCTTATTTTATGTATCTAAAAGTCAGTCGTACGCCCACAGCCTTAAGTTATGTGCCAGGTTTACTGGCAGGACCAGTTTTCAGAAGTCATTTACTGGGGTAGATACGGATTGACTTAGTTAAAAGGGCTGTCCAAAAATCACTTCAAATTATTTATTTCCCATCTTTCTGCTTACGACCATTGCATTGTAAGAATAATAAGATAGAATCAGACACAGCCACACAAAGCTGACCTTAACCTTGCCGAGAGTCTGCACGAGGTCCCACGGTGTGCGCATTCCTAGCTGCACTATCAGGCAATGGTCCCGGGGTTGTGTTTAAGTCAGGGAGGAAACTACCACCCCCAGGGCGCGTCTTCAAACCTCCGTGCATTATTTTCCATAGGAAAAGTGTGCAGCTAAAAGGTGTGACTGTCTGGGGATGTGTTGCCCATCCTGTTACCTCCATTAGGGCGATTTTCAAACTAAAAGAACCTGCAGACTTGTACCTTGGCAGGCTGTTTTCTGATTTGCCCCCTATCCACAAGACTCTGCACATGCAGGGGATGCTTAGGACTAACATAACCGAAAATGTTAAAATGAGTAAACAGCATGCCATTTAGGGGGCGTGAGTTTGTGCCCCTCACTGACCCAGGTAACTTTCCATGCATATGTTCTAGACACTGGGAGCCCAATTTTCACTGGTCTGCATAAGTCAGCAAATGCGTGACTAAGGGGGCTGCGGATATTTATGCTAGTGTTCAATAAACTGTAGTTGCACGGTTTATAAAATACAGCGTATTTACGCTCCGAAAGTACGCACGTATATTTCTGTACAATCATGTATGTGTAATGCAGGAAAAACACATGCTTTCTCTACTCATTTTATAAAAATTATGTGCATATATTTTATGCATGAAATAAATTATACCCATGTGCACCTAATAACCCAGAGTTAAGCGTGGAGGCAGGAATTTTATAAAGTATAATTTCATGTTTGCCAACACATCCACCAGTTAACACTGCCCCTCCAGGATTTCCCCCTGCTCCTCTACCACTTAACCCAGACCTCCTATTCAAGAACTGCAGACAAAGGATAAATCCAGTTTCACTTCTGCAACTGAACAAGCAGGTGTGAAAGTGTACGGACCAGTTTGGTAATGGATGCGCACATACTGCCTACAAGATAGCGACTTGTGTGTGTACTTCTGCGCATACTCCCTTGAGGAGGGGGGAAAAATGCTTATTTTACAATCTACACACAATACCCCATAATGACAAAGTGAAATCTGTTGTTAGTTGGACAGTAAGGTTGTGCATTTGGATGATCCGAATATGAAAAATATGACAAACGAATCTATTTTCATTTGGTTTGATTGCAGCCGAAATAAAGCATTGATTCATCCGAAAATGTCCGAACATTTTCGGATCATTTGTTTTGGCCAGTAGCGTGAGAGATTTTGCTGAATTGAGTGATCTGAACAAACAGGAAAAAAAACAAAAAAAAAAAACCCCTCTGAAATGAAATTTTGGCCAGAAACAGACTGAAAATGGGAGTGCCTGAAACAAATCCAATGTTTTTTGTCCCTGCGTGTCCCTGTTGGACAGGAATAGAGAATGGCTGAAACACATGACATACATGTTCCTGTTTCCTCTTCCTTTTCTGTTGTCAGTATGAACAGTTTGAGAGCACCATTGGCTTCAAACTCCCCAACCATCGATCTGCCAAGAGACTCTGGAAGGTTTGCATAGAGCACCACACGTTCTTCAGGTAAGGCGTACAGAGAGAGGAGGTGCAGTGTAAACATTTGGAAACTGAGCTGCAAACTGTAGAGTTGCAAGCCAAATCCAGGGTCTGTGCAAGTCACCAGTATCTTCTCCTTACTTTTAGTAGTTAATATGCCCAAACCCTCTCTTGAGAGCTCCCTTTTCTGAGTTTTGCATGCAGCAAAAGAAGTCCAGATTAATTGGGAATGGTATCCTACTTCCTTTTCTTCTCCCTTGATTCAGTAGCCCTTCAACTTATTTACTTTTAGTATAAATATGTGTGTGTGTGTGAGATATTTCTTTTTTATGTGAGTCGAGTAATTTGGAATGTGCGTATATACAAATAAAATATGAAAAATGTATGGCAGCTAAAAATACATTAAAAAAAAAAAAAAAAAAAAAAAGTGAGGGCCATGTGAGAGACTTGGGTTAGATTACCTTACTCAGGTCTTCCGTTCCCTGGTCTGGCTAGGGCTGGAGATGCTGCAAAGGCAACATTCATAGCCTCTGGGGAGAAGGAGGATCTTGCAATGGCGAGACCTGGTGGCCATCGTAGAGCCTATGATTGTAAGGCTCCTTCCAGAGAGCCCTGGTGCATGGTCTCCAGCCAAGGACAATTGCTGCAGTGAGAAGAGACATAAAATAAGAGAGAAATCCCCTGGTAGTTGTGCTTGAAGTTGCATGGTGCCAGATCCCAGCTCTGGTTCCAACTGAGCTGGAAACCAAAAGAAGCAGAAGGAAACTTTATCATGTAAAAAATAAATAACTAAAAGGTCGATATTTCATGCCCTCTCCATTTTTTTTTTTTAATCCTACCCCATCCAGGCTGGTGTCCCCAGAACCACCACCCAAAGGTTTCCTGGTGATGGGTTCCAAATTCCGATACAGTGGGAGAACGCAGGCGCAGACCCGGCAGGCCAGCGCCCTGATAGATCGTCCTGCTCCTTTCTTTGAACGCTCCTCCAGCAAACGGTACACCATGTCTCGCAGCCTCGATGGAGGTATGCAGAACACTCGGGTGGAGGAGGCGGGAGTTTGCTTTACTAGAGTGGCGGGGGAAGGGAGATGGATGGGGCGGTAGGAAAGAGAGGCATCCTGCAAGGAAGTTAAGCAAAAAGAAGAGTCTTTTATTGGGGGTGTAAGAGGGGACTGGAGGGAATAGGATAATGAAAGTCCAACTGTTAGCGCTATTTATTTAAAAATGTTATACTATGCTTAAACGGACCAACTGTACTAAGTGGATCACATAAAATATAAACGTCTAATTCAGCAAATAGTACATAAAATACAAGCTTAAATCAATTACAATGAAGCAATTAGACAAACCAGTGATATCAGATTTACTCATTGGAAAAAGCTTCTAAGTATAAGTGATTTTAACTTTTTCCTAGCTAATGCATAATCAGACATGACCTGCAAATCGGCTGGCAGGGTGTGTGAGAAGCTAGCGAGGAAACTTCAGCCATACAGTGCATCTAATGCACCAGCTGTTATTGCACAGAACAATCCCACTAGTGCACCTCCGTGCTGTAGCTAAAACTTATCTTATTTCATTACATTGCTCTTGACCCGTAACGTTTCCAAACCATTCTGGTATTGCATCCTTCTCTTCCCTCAACCTCCCCTTCTCCAGAAAGAACCAATCTTGGAGCTCCACGTAGTCCTGTCACTATATATGTAAGCCCTTCCTCAGGAAATGCCCCGAATGCAAGGGCCCACGGTGTTCCTGGAGCCACAGACTCCATTTCTTACTCTTGTTCCCTTTTCTGTCATGGCCCGGAGGCACCGGGTAGGAGAATTCAGCCTTCAGGGCCCTAGGCATGTAGCGCACACAGTTGACTGTTTGACAGGAAGGCCGCCTTTTAACACTCAGGGATACATAGGACAAGATGGTGAAATGTTCCAAAATAAAAAGCTTTACTGCAAATTAGTCTTCAAACAATGTCCAATTATTATATGCCCTGGTCATGTCCCAGCCTCAGTCGGTTTGTGTCTTCGGTGATAGGCACTCTCACCACTCTCTCGAGTGGTGAGAGCCAGACTCCTAGCAAGGCACTGGGGTATTCCAGGGACCACTCAGGAAGAGCATCCCAAAAGCAAAACTCCAGCACTTAAGACTCCTTCAGGCTCAAGTGGTAACAGGAAAAAACTCTTCCCACAAAAAAAAATTCCTCTTCACTCTCAAACAATCAGTCTTCCAACAGTGGAGAGCCCAGTCCCATCCAGGGGTTGTGAAATGGGAATTGTACTGTCTTCTCTCCTGAGCATGGGAAATGACCCAAAAATCCTTTCCCAGGCAAGAAAAAAAAATAAAAATTTAGGCAAACTCAGCTTTATTTATTATTTATTTATTTGGCATTTTTTTTATATACCGTCGCTCAGAGTCCATCGAAACGGTTCACAACAGATAAAAACAGTTAAAATTAGCATACATTGTAAAACCTAAGACTAGCATACATTACAGAATCTAAAATAAATCCATGAACATAAAATTTCTAAAACCTTACATATAAATGTTCCTAACACATAGCTCCATTTATGTCCTACCAACACTCCAAATTCTCCTTCAGCGTATAAAACATATCTAAAATTAATACAAGCATCTGGTGATAAATTAGCTAGATACTCTTATCATAAAATTATAAAATTTTTGAATACTCAATAAACCTTCCATTAGAAATTCTAAACTCAACTAATTACAGAAACAGGAGATATGTGTTAAACTAGCCCGAGTAGGCTAGTTTAACACATATCAAGTTTTGAGCTCCCGTTTGAATTTTTTTAAATTTTTAAATTTGATTCTAGCCTCAGGGGAGCTGGAAGTGAATTCCAAATTCTTTACCTCTTACATTCTCCCTGCTAGATCTAGTTGATACTAGACATAGGAATCAAATTCTTCTGTCTGTCCCCGCTCTCAGATCCTCCAGAATGCTCCTCTTACCGGAAAACAAAACTGCCACGCCCTTCTTTGCTTCTGCATGCTTTTATGCAGCTTGCAGGACCAATCAAGACAGCCTCAAAGGAGGAGCCCCAAAGGGATGGTCTGCAAACTCCTAACCTACCACCTACCCCAAGAGCTGGGCTATGGGCCAAAAAAATTGACCAGTGGGGACCTGGGGGTCCCTACAAATATGCCTGATCTACTGCTATTTCTAGTTTTCAGATCCTTAATGCATCTTTTTCCCCAACCTTCAGAATCTCCTGCCATTGCAGTTTTGAATTCTCACGGCAGCAGCTCATTCCTGTCCTGCCACCTCCATTTGCCCCATCCCACCAATCCTTAACACTGGACTGTGACATACTGTTGTCCATGTACTGCTGGTCAAATGTGTAATATGTTTTGCCTTTATGGCTAGAAGCTCATGTGTGACTAAACAGAGATCACTAAAATTGTTGCACTGATTACCTTAACAAGATCTGAATACAAGTTTTCCCAGAGCGGAGATGCCAACCTTCTGTCTCTTGTTCATCAGCACTTCCTGGCAGCTATAAGAGTGCTAGTGCTGCCAGGGTAGCAATAGCTGAGCAAAAGTACGAAAGGGGAAAAAAATGGAGACAAGAAACTGAGCCAAGATCCCAGTTCAGTGGTTAGTGAGCGCTAGGGTATTGGGGTATCTGGGTCCAGGAAGCTGTGTTCTGGGAATTCTCTTCTGCGGTGTCCTCACCCGGAGTGAGTGAGAAGAGGCAGGCATATGATAACACAGGTTTGGACAGGAGCTGAAGACCTGCCTGTGTTGCTTACACAGAACTGAGCAGAAAAGACACCCCCCCCCCCTGCAGCTACACTGCAGTCTCGGCTAGAATACACTCCTCCAACCAACTGCATTCAACCTGCCCACCAGGCTAAAGGCCCACCTCTCATATCCGTAGCAGGAAAGCTGTGCAGTCTCATTGGCAACCAGGGAGCAGTTCTATAGCCTTAGCTAGGCCTGGAAAAAGGGTCTGTGAGAGGGTGTTGGTGCGGTGTGCATGAATCGGGGAAACAGCTGCATGGTCTCTGAAGGGACTGCACTGTGCGGTTACAGGGAAAGAAGCATGCAGCCTTGCGTAGATAAGGAAAAGGGAGACAGCGTTGCAGTGGTTGACAACAATGGCGAAATAATTGTGCATGGATTGGGAGTGTGTGAGTGTGCAACCTCATATTGATCTAGAAAGAGACTGTACTTTGTTCAGAATCTCGTTGTGTAGTCTCAAGCTGTGAGGTCTCTTAGGAAGACAGGCAGAAAGAAAGAAGAGCTGGCATGCGCCTAAAGGTTAATTTTCAGCCGAAAAGCCAGGCGCTTAGATGTAGGCCATTCAAGCTTGGCTGAAAATGGGCACCTAAGATATGCCCTCTGCCCTCAAGCCATGATGGCCTTCCCTTCCTCATGTGCTTTTATGGCTTTATGCTTTGTACCTGCTGGATTTATGTGTTTGGTGTGGGATCTATTTTTTGTTGGTTCTGAATGTGATGTAGGTGAATCCTATTTTCGGAGCACGTATGCATGCATTTCCCAGATGCTGCACCAAGCTCGGCAGTCTCTGAAGGGTGACCCCCTTTGTACAGGCGTGGGGGGAGGTTATATTAGCACGATAGAAGTAGAAGAGAGGCAGTGAGGAACATGAAGATTTCTGAGCAGGGGAAGACTGAATGAATTTTAATACTAATGTGCTCATGAAAGGATTACCTGCACCTTTTTCCCCTCCCCCCCCCCCTCATCTTAAGAACTCTCCCGTCCAACATCACTCAGTGAGAACCATGAAATGGAGAGATACGATGATGGTTCTGGCACGAACAGGACGAGGATAAGGTCGGAATCAGAAGAAGAGGAGGTGACGACGCCAACAAAAATCAAGGAACTGAAGGTACTGATGCAGAAGCCAGAGAGCTTCATGCCGGGAATGTTGAGCAGTGGAAGTCATAAAGCCAGATTATAACATTTCTCTGTATAGCCCAGGAATAGTGTGGTCATGCTCACTCTGGGTTTCTTTCTGTGTGTCATCGCCTCTCCTCCTGCCTGTGGCCTAAAAGACGTAAAGGCCACAGGCAGGAGGAGAGATGATCCTTCAACCTCCCAACTCTGTTCCTACTGCTGTCATAGAATATGATGTCGGGCAAGGAGCATTAGGCCCATCCAGTCCACCCCACCTCACTCCCGAAGGAACATCACGGACCCCAGCTGATCCCTTCTTCACCATTAGGGATCGTCTGTGCTTATCCCAAGTTTTCTTGAATTCTGTTACCATTTTGCCTCCACTGGGACTCCATTCCATGCCTCATCCTTGAAGACCCTTTTTCTGGTGTTGCTCCTGCATCATAGGGTGACCCTGGAGCTGGGATAGGCAACTCCAGTCCTCGAGTGCCACAGGCCAGTCAGGTTTTGAAGATATCCACACTGAATATTCATGAGCTGCATCTGCATGCACTGCCTCCATCGCATGCAAAGGGATCTCGTGCATGTTCATCGTGGATATCCTGAAAACCCAACCAGCTTTGCATACCCCTGTTCTAGAGCAGTCTTTCCTCTGAAAGAAAGGTTTTGCGCCTGGGGCCCAGTTTTATACTTTGAGGTATTTAAATGTCTCTAGCAGTACTTAGGACCCACAGTGATATCTGGCCAGGCCCTGCAGCAGTTGCATCAACATCCCCACCCTGAACAGTCAAGGCCTTACAAATACTGTATGAAACGAGCCCGTTAAAAAAAAAAGAAAAAAAAAAAAAAGAAAGAAATAAAAAAAAAAAAACTGTAAGTGAACAAGCCAAGAACCTCCTGAGCCCATCTGTTGTTCATCTGTTCCGTATTTCACATCCTTTCTTTTCTGGAGCAAGATTTTGGACTGTTCAGCCAATCACATGCTTTCCTGCTCAAAGTGTCTCCGCCTGCACCATAAGAATATTTTTCTGAACAATGTGCAATTAATTTTAAGGTGCTGACATCTGCAATGTGAGACTTCCTTCCAACCTGTTTAATAATAAGTAAAGCACTTCAGAGATTATTTATGGATCTGCATATTTCCAGAGTCGCTGGATTCACAGCTTTTTGATTTATGGTGGTGGCAGAGTTAAATCACTCGTTCTGCTGCAGAGAAGGTGCAGTGCAAGCTGCTGCCGTCACGTTTTAGCTCTCTCCCTTTTTTCTCTCCCAGTCCCTGGGTGCACACAAAAAGTTCCTCACTCGGGCAGCCCCGCGCCGAGACACTGTCTCATCTACCTCCTGCCAAAATGATGCATGCAAACGTGCACAGGCGCATCCACGGGGAGAGCCGTGCAGGAGCGTTTTCACCGCCAGGGGCCTCACTCACTCCAGCAAGGGAGGTGAGGAAGTCGGATCTTCCAAAACTCTGGCTAAGCTTGAGCAGGGCACCGCTGGGGGGGGGGGGGGGGGGACGACGACTCGCGGTGCTGGCACGGCAAGGGCAGCTGTGAGCATGGCCACACTTTTGAAACCTCGGCTACCTATGGCAGGGCACCGATGAGGTGAAGCTAAGAGCAGTGGGAGGAGGCCACTGGCTGATGATGCTATCAATTTTTGATTTAAAGGAAACCATTTTCAAAGCTATGCAGATTGTGGCAAAGTCCACAGGGACTCCCCCCACCCATGGACTTTGCACCAATGTTCAAGGAGAGCATACATGGCCTAGGGGAAAAAATACCCGCAGAGATACTGATTCCCTGAAAAACAGCGGGCATAGTTTTTGCAAGCTTATTGTAACCGCTTTCTGCCATTTTGGACCAGAGTGGATAATCAAGTCGAGTAAAGAAAGAAATGCAAAAGTATGTGCGTTGTTCTCCTCCACCCTAACCCCCTCTTCTGATCCCACCTACTATTTCTCCGTTGATAAGGGTACATGGCTCTTGATATCCTGCCAGCACTTTTACCCGTGAGGCAGGGGCGGGCAATTTTCAGACGGTCCTTTCTCCTGGGTAAACGACTGTTGAAAATTGCCCTCACAATGTTTGTGGGTTGCTGGGAAACCAGGGACAGGTTCTAGAGCAAGCAGGAAAACCAAGGCAGCCAACCAGCGTTCTGGACCCTCTAATGCCGGTCTTACTCCGGCGCCGAACGTGAAGGTGGACAGCTGCCCACGTAGAGCGAGCTTGTACTGATAGCGCTGCTTATTTTCAATCCTATTTGCTGCCAGTCGGAGCAGGAAACCACGCCGCGGCACAAGCAGGAGGTATTCTCTTTCTTCAGTTGCAAGCCTCTGCTCTTTTTCCCCCTCGCATCTTGGCCTCGCACCCTGCATGCTCTTCTGTACCCTCCACGGCGCCTCCCCTGCTTCATGGAATACAAAGTGCCCCATGAGCTCCCCTGGCATGCGGCTGGCGCAGGTGAGCGTCGTCCCAGCGGTCCTCCACAGCAATATGTATTCCACAAAGTAGGGCAGCCCCCTCCCCATTTCCCCTATCCCCCTTGTGCAGAATCCCTCGCTGGTTATGCTTTTATGCAGCAGCTTCCCAAATGCCTCACCATGGTGCGAGTGTAGCTGTAGCTGAACCTGACGGAGCTGCCTAGGCAATGAGGTTACTGTTGGGGGCGTTTTGTTGGTATGATGGCCCTTTTCATTTCCATGATTTTTATCCACTGCAAAGATTTCAGTCCTTCCCTTTCCCTCTTCCTGCATTTATTGAAAAATCTGTATTATACATTGAGGGCACCATACCTTGGAACTTTGGAGGGCTGGTCACCCTGATGTTGATTGTAGATTAGCAAGAGGGTGATGGGGGGGAAATTATATGCAAACTTTGAGTCCTCCCCCTTCCTCTGCTAACTCGTGTGTGTGTGTGTGTGTGTGTCTCTCTCTCACACATTCACTCACACACTCTCCTCCCTCCAGGGATGATCCCAGTACTTTACCCCTTTTCTGCTTTCCCACTCCAGGACCAACCCCAGCACACTGCCCTCCCCACTTCCCACTCTCTCCTCTCCAAGTCTGACCCCAGCATTCTCCCCCTTCCTGCCCCTCTCTCTCTCTCTCACTCACTCACACATTCACTCACACATCCACTCACACACTCTCCTCCCTCCAGGGATGATCCCAGTACTTTACCCCTTTTCTGCTTTCCCACTCCAGGACCAACCCCAGCACACTGCCCTCCCCACTTCCCACTCTCTCCTCTCCAAGTCTGACCCCAGCATTCTCCCCCTTCCTGCCCCTCTCTCTCTCTCTCACTCCCTCACACATTCACTCACACATCCACTCACACACTCTCCTCCCTCCAGGGATGATCCCAGTACTTTACCCCTTTTCTGCTTTCCCACTCCAGGACCAACCCCAGCACACTGCCCTCCCCACTTCCCACTCTCTCCTCTCCAAGTCTGACCCCAGCATTCTCCTCCTTCCTGCCCCTCTCTCTCTCTCTCACTCACTCACACATTCACTCACACATCCACTCACACACTCTCCTCCCTCCAGGGATGATCCCAGTACTTTACCCCTTTTCTGCTTTCCCACTCCAGGACCAACCCCAGCACACTGCCCTCCCCACTTCCCACTCTCTCCTCTCCAAGTCTGACCCCAGCATTCTCCCCCTTCCTGCCCCTCTCTCTCTCTCTCACTCACTCACACATTCACTCACACATCCACTCACACACTCTCCTCCCTCCAGGGATGATCCCAGTACTTTACCCCTTTTCTGCTTTCCCACTCCAGGACCAACCCCAGCACACTGCCCTCCCCACTTCCCACTCTCTCCTCTCCAAGTCTGACCCCAGCATTCTCCCCCTTCCTGCCCCTCTCTCTCTCTCTCACTCACTCACACATTCACTCACACATCCACTCACACACTCTCCTCCCTCCAGGGATGATCCCAGTACTTTACCCCTTTTCTGCTTTCCCACTCCAGGACCAACCCCAGCACACTGCCCTCCCCACTTCCCACTCTCTCCTCTCCAAGTCTGACCCCAGCATTCTCCCCCTTCCTGCCCCTCTCTCTCTCTCTCACTCACTCACACATTCACTCACACATCCACTCACACACTCTCCTCCCTCCAGGGATGATCCCAGTACTTTACCCCTTTTCTGCTTTCCCACTCCAGGACCAACCCCAGCACACTGCCCTCCCCACTTCCCACTCTCTCCTCTCCAAGTCTGACCCCAGCATTCTCCCCCTTCCTGCCCCTCTCTCTCTCTCTCACTCACTCACACATTCACTCACACATCCACTCACACACTCTCCTCCCTCCAGGGATGATCCCAGTACTTTACCCCTTTTCTGCTTTCCCACTCCAGGACCAACCCCAGCACACTGCCCTCCCCACTTCCCACTCTCTCCTCTCCAAGTCTGACCCCAGCATTCTCCCCCTTCCTGCCCCTCTCTCTCTCTCTCACACATTCACTCACACATCCACTCACACACTCTCCTCCCTCCAGGGATGATCCCAGTACTTTACCCCTTTTCTGCTTTCCCACTCCAAGACCAACCCCAGCACACTGCCCTCCCCACTTCCCACTCTCTCCTCTCCAAGTCTGACCCCAGCATTCTCCCCTTCCTGCCCCTCTCTCTCTCTCTCACTCACTCACACATTCACTCACACATCCCCTCACACACTCTCCTCCCTCCAGGGATGATCCCAGTACTTTACCCCTTTTCTGCTTTCCCACTCCAGGACCAACCCCAGCACACTGCCCTCCCCACTTCCCACTCTCTCCTCTCCAAGTCTGACCCCAGCATTCTCCCCCTTCCTGCCCCAGGTCTAACACCACCATTTTTCTCCTTACCCTCTTTCACCTCTGAAGCTGCGACTGCTGCAGCTTCCTCTAGCTGCTCCAGCCTCTTCCTCCTTCCAGCCCCACTGTGCGGCACCCAGATATTTCTGGTATGTCCCCGGAAATCCAGTAGTTTCACCAAATTCCTGGAGACTTCAGGTCAAAGCCAAACAGTTCCCAGGTGTGGCGAGCGCAGACAGACTGTGTCACCAACAGCATTGTGTGCGAGCAATAGTAAATTGTGCTAAACTAGAACGGATATCTGCTGACCTCATTTAAGCTGTCCTCCAATGTAGGTGTCTGCATGTTAACTAGGGGACGTGAAAGGGGCTTTTGCTTCATTTTGTTTTGATTTTGTTTCATTGATGGGGTTGTTTGTTCTGCTTAAAATAAAAATTGCTCTGTGCTTTTAAGGAAAATGGCAGAAGCAACCAGCCCCAGGTCCCATCTCCCCTGCTGCAAAAATCACCATTAAAAAAAAAACAAAAAACCAAATTCCCACTGGAGCTTTTCCCCATCGCCCCTATCCACCCAGACCCCTCCATCTTACCTGCAATAGGGCAGGAGCCATCCCCAGAGGCTCCCTCCCTGCTGGTGCTCTGGTGCCACTGAATAAAGAGCCGGGTGGGGGGAGGGGGGAGGGAAGGAGCCTCTGGGGATCATTCCTACCCTGCGAAGACCCTTATCCTTGTGGGGGGGGGGGGGGAGAGACTGATGGGACTTTGGTTTATTGTTTGGAATTGTGATTTTTGTGGTGAGGGAAGGGAGGCCCCAGGGCTGGCTGCTTCTACCTTTAAAAAAAAAACAAACAATAATAATTTGGTTTTCTTTAATTTTGTTCTCAAAATGAAGTGAAATAAAAGCCTCTCCCTAATGTTAACCCTTCCCATTGCCAGCCACTCCATTACTCCCTCTTGCTTTTGTGGGTGGATTTAATTGGTGGACCCTTTATCTACCCCACACCCATCTTTCATTTCTCTTAACTCTTCCCGGGGCTTGGCTGGATCTTCTCTGAAGTCTTGCTTTCATCATCCTGCAGCCTCCCACTTTCAGACAGCCTTCTTCTAATGCACTTCTGGAAAGAAAGAGGAGCACTCATGCCTTTCTTCTTCACCCCAATCTTCCCTGTCTCCCCCAAAAGTTCCTAGACAAATCAGAAGATGTTCTGCTGAAGCACCAGGCCAGCATTAACGAATTAAAAAGGACGTTGAAGGAGCCCAATAGCAAGCTGGTGCACAGAGAGAGAGACCGCAACCGAGAGAGGAGGCTGCCGTCCTCGCCCGCTTCATCTTCACCCAGGCGGGAGGAGACGCCAAAAGGAACCCCGGAGAAATCCAGCGAGGTCAGTCCCGTGCCCGCAGTGTTAAGAAACCTGCGTTCGGCCTACTCACTGCGCTATCCGTGTGCCTGACTGTCATTTCTAAAGCAATCCTCTTTCCAGAAGTACTTGTAATCCTGTTTTCTTCCTGGGAACTTCAGGGAAGTCAGGACAGATAGTATAAAATAAACCCGAGAGGTCATGGCAGCCAAAACCTTGCCTGTAATGAGTTGGGAAGTGGGGAAGTGGGGGATGGTTTGTAGATCAAAATTTAATGACTGGGTTTCTCTTCCTTTGCTTTTCCAAAAAAAAAAAAAATCATTCTATTTCTTGCTGGGCGATTTTCTGCCGCTCGTTTTGGGCATATGGCTCAGGCGCTGGGAGCCTTCATACTCTGGGGCTATGTGTTTCCTGTGCCCACCAGCCTGGCCATGGCAGTGACCCTCCATGTACCATGCAGCACTTCAAGGGGATAATTGTGTAACTGCCTGCATAAATGGGACAGCAAATACATATCTCGAGGTCCAACAGTTTTCAGAGGGAAAGCACCCATATGTTTCCCTCTAGAAAATTACCCCACTGAAACTACCCACACACAATGACGCCTACTAAATTTTGCAAGCATATGTGCATAAGTGCAAAGCCCCCTCAACCCCATCCCCCTGAACGCCTTGGCTTAATCCGGGTAAACCTATGAATCAACAAGACACATGCGCAATTGCCCATGCGTTTTCCTGCATATCGGCTGGACAACTTGGTAAAAAGCTATTTCTATGCCTAAAACACTGTATTAGCCACAGAAGTCCCTTTGCATATAACCCTCCAAAAGTATAAAGCAAATACCCTCTAGCAATTACAGATGTTACACTATCATATGTTTTGTATTTTTCCAGTTGGTCCCTTACAGTTCCGTCATATTCCTTTGGGAGTAGCCATTTTTGGAAGATAGTGGCACATTCCATTGCACGGTGGTGTTGGAATAATATAGCGTGTGTGTGATGTCATTGATGACATCACAGTCAGTCTGAATCAATTGGTTCCACTTAAAGTCATGTCTGACTCTTCTGGCTCCTTCCTAGATTGCAGGGAAACAGTTCAAATTAGAATATAATGACCCAACAGTAAAACTGTGAATTAATACAATGTGTACGGTATTTATTTGACGCATTACAAAAGATAGGAGTTTATTTTAAGTTTACCTTTGTTGTGTGTCTCAGGATGAATTTTATCCCCTTCAGTGTGACCATGGGCAGGTTGAAGAAACTATGGTTCACGTCTTCCATTTCTTTCTCTGGACTGAGGGCGCTCAGTGTGTGGTTGTGGGAGGGGGGCAGAGTCTTGAGCACTGCATTGAAACTTGTAAAACAAATATACTTAGAAAAATATATATTCAGAGCAGAAGCACTTATAGATACATTATTTTTGAATTTCTCTTTTTTTTTTCTTTCTCCATTCTTTTTTTTTTTTCTGCTGGGTGCTTGGGCTTCGCTCTTCTATTGCCGCGACAGGGGATGGAAGACAATATAACCGAGGACTTTGAGCCGGAGCCTGCGGCCGTTGCCTTAAACATGGAGACTTTCACGCAAAAGAGCCTGGCCTCTTCTCCCGAGGTTGTCAGCCTTTCAACTCTTCTCTCAGTCTCTTCCGTTCTAACCTTCTCAAGTCTCTCTCTTTATTTTTTGCAATCCATTTTGTTACGGTAACGTTGAACGTGTTTAACAGATGGTGTAAGTGCTAGCGATTAGCACAGAAGGCAGGTTGCTGAAGCAGGTTTCGTCTGTGCTCCAAAAAAAAGAGCCGGACGCCAGAACAGTGAGCGGACACAGCGTAGATTGGATAAGCGCCGTCGACTCGGTCTGCTTCAAGAGTGCCCCCTGGAAAACTCTCCTCACGTTCCCTGGCCGACTCAAAAATTTTGTTCGGTGTAAAAAATCTCTTTTTATATATCCCAAAAAGTTTGAATCAAGCTTGTTCTGATGTTTTTGTTCTTGTGAGGGGAGAGGAGGGGGCAGGAGAAAAGAGGGGGGAAAATAAAACCATTGCTTTTCCAGGGACGGGAAGGGCCGACTTGGCTGTGCTTCGAAGCAAATAATGTTCTTTTGATGCATCCATAATGGTTTTAATGAACTTAAGAATAAGCGCCACACCAAAACTGTCATGGAAGTTGCAATTTTTAAGTTTGGTGTCAGGAAATTATGCTGTGAATAGAAATGACACGGCCCTGAGGGCTCGGCAGTGTTGCTTACTGCTATGCGGCGGGACCTGGGTTTAATTCCCGGCTCGGCCTGGGCTGGGGAGGCTGACATGATCCCTGTGCAGTGCTGACACCTGATAGGCAGATTCAGGGCCCGGGACTGCAGCGTTGAGGAAAAGCCCCTGTTACGCAGCCCTCAGCCAAGGACTGGACTAGAGCAATTTGGGAGGCGTTAATGAAACAGGGAGAGAGAGTCCTCAAGCAGTTAAAAATGAAGGTTCAAGGTGCCAGATCCCAGCCCTGGTTCCAGTTGAGCTGGATGTACTAATGAGCAAAAAGGAACTTCTGGATCACAAATAAAAATATGGGAGTAAATGCCTCAGAGGTTGTATTGGGAGGCTCATAACTTTTAATTATGAACCACTAGATTGAAGGCAGATGTCAGGGTCACCTCAGTTTGCATACCCATTTGCTTGCCTTTTGTTTGTTTACATCTTTCTCTCTCTCTCTCTCTATATATATATATATAGATAAATAGATATAGATATCTATATAATGGTAATTTCAAGAGTTACATAGTAAAATTAGCACGTACATTCCTATTGGTTATTTTCTAAATTTCTATTTATTTATTTGTTGAGTTTTATATACCGTCATTCGGTGAAGCCGTCACAATGGTTTGCAGGATTCAAATTGTAATTTTATTTCTTAACAATTATGAAAAAGGTATAACAGGATGCATATAAAACAAAAGATTAATCAATTATAGTCCAGAAGAGAGTCCTTTTTGAATGAGGAGGGTTTGCTTGGTGCCGTTTGAAGATAAGTTATTTTGTGGGTTTGGTTGTTAGTTCCTTTGGGTGTTAGGATGATGAGAAGTTTGAATGTCAATGAGGACTTTGTGAAACAACCATGTTTTTAGGTCTTTTTTGAAAGTTTTGAGGTTAGGTTGGGTTCTTAAATCTTTTGGGAGGGAGTTCCATATTTTGGGGCAGGCGATTAAAAAAGCTCTTTCTCTGGTTGTTGTCAAGTGAGATTCTCTGATGGGGGGGACAGTTAAGCGGCCTGAGTTGTTTGTACGTAAGTTTCTTTGAGGATTCTGGGGGTTATGTTTAAGCCAGTTAGACCTTGATGTTCATTGTTTTAGTTATTTATTTATTTATTTTAGTATTTTTATAGACCGATAGCCGTTTGCACATTGTACCGGTTTACAAGGAAGAGTAGGAGGGCCAGGAACAAGGCACGACCGTTACATAGAACACATATGAGTAACATTTGAACGTATTTAAAAAAGGTACTTAGAATGAATAAGAATAACATTCGAACGCATGTAAAGGTACATAGGAAATTTAAATAACAACGAGAGAACAACGCAAAATTTATGTATGATGGTCATGGATTTGTGTTCAATTTGGGCTTTAATTGGAAGCCAGTGTAGTGAAATCAATATAGGCGTTATGTGGTCATTCCTCTTTGTTCCTGTCAGAATTCTGGCTGCTGAATTTTGCAAAATCTGGAGAGGTTTGAGGTTGGAAGATAGTATTCCATTTAGTAGGGAGTTGCAGTAGTCGATGGTTGAGAATATGAGTAGCTGTAATACAGTTCTGAAGTTATGAGGGTTAAGAAATGGTTTTAAACGTCTTAGGGTTAGTAGTTTGTGATATCCCTCTTCTAGAGCATGGCACGTACGTGCAGTGCTGGGGGGAGGAAGGATTGTCTAGCGGCTGTCTGGAATGAGGGTTCAGAAGCATGCACGGAATTTGCTATTTTGTAGGTGGCGCACACACACATACATTACCGAACTTGTCCGTGCGCTTTTAAACCTAATGGACTCGTGAGTTGAAATCACTCGTCTTTTGCCTGTAGTTTTTGGGCAGGAGGTGTGGGTGAAGTGCTGGAGGGTCTGGGCAAACTGGTGATTCCATGTATGCGCACCAGAGAAGGTGCGCCCTTTATAAAATACCTGCCTCCCTGCTGGATTATTACGTGCATAACATTTACTTACATGCATTACAAATTTGCCTGCATACCTTTGGGGCAGAAACAGTCTGTAGTTTTACAGGTTTGTAAAATACTAGCATGAATCGCCAGGGACCCACTTGCGCACGCGTTTGGTGCCTTGCACGTACTTTTCAAAGTTGGGCTCAGTGTTAACGGTTTCTAATCCTTCCATCCGCTCCAAGTTCAGGTTGCTTTATTTAAGTTATTTATGTATCGCACCATCTAAAATTCTGGTTGGTGGACAAACAGAAACAGTCATTTATCTTTTTCTTTTTCTGCCTGTATTATTTATATACCCTGAGCTACTGTCCCAAAATAGTTTACCATACCACGGTTACAGATATCTTGGAAGTTAAGTTGTTTAAATTAGGCTCAGGCAAAACAATTGGATCTTAAAAGAAAACCTGACATAGTCGCACAGCCCATCTTTTGTCTCCGTTCGATATGAACCGAGGCGTATCAGATGGCCCGGAATGTCTGTGTTGCAGTTCATGTGCGTCTACCCCTTCCACACACCTCCACCCCCTTTATAGCTTTGAAGTGTTAAGTCCTGACTGCTCCAAACTTTTTGTGAAGGTAGGTCCTTGGGGGGGGGAGACGACACCAGACTTTTCCAGGTTTCAAAGACGAGTGATTTGAGGGGAGGGGAGGGGTCCCGGTTATCAATTTTCCCATAAGAACTGCATGGGGGAGTGGTGTTGAATCGAGGCTATTTAGAATGGTAAATTACAGCGGACCGGTTAGTGTCAGCCTTGGGTATATTGCGGCCACAAATCCTTTAACTCCCCATATGTAAAAGGGGTGATAGGGTTTTTCCTTATGGACTCCATCTCCGATTGCTATGTCTGTTTTGTATCTTGGAGCTAGGGGAGACCTTTACATGTGCTGTTCATACACAAGGACAGATTTTTATGCCAAATTCTTCATTCTGATTGTCTGCAGCATTTGCTGACCAAGGACCTGTTAGAAGTGAACTTTTTTAAAGATGTGTCTGTGAGAATGTTCCTCAGTACATGTGTGACAAGGGGTGTATAGAGAGAGAAATTATCAGTATGAAAGAGGAGGGGAGAAGGCTTCTGTACAAATCATTCATGGGACCTCTTCTGAAACACTGTGTCCGGTTCTGGAGGCTGCATCTCCAAAAGGACATAGAACAGGGGCAGCTCGGAGAGAGATGATGCCGAGCTTGCATCATAAGCACTGAGAATTAAGACTTAAGGACTTAGAATATGCATACCTTAGAGGACAGGCGAGACAGAGCACAAGAGTCACTCATTTTCAAGGTGGACAAAGTTTGAGAACGAGAGGTCTTGAGGCTCAAAGGGACCGGACCAAGGGACAAGAATAGGAAATATTTCTTCACAGGGAAGGGTGGGGGATACATGGCATATTCTCTGAGTGGAGGTGGCGAAAGCCCAATCAGTAACAGAATTCAAAACAGCTTGGGGCAAGCGCAGATGACGTTTTAGATATAAGGATGTGACATCAGCTTGGCTGCTTGGCATTGAAGCAGGAATGGACAGCTGGGATGGGCCTTGAAGTCTTTCTCTGCTGTTATATTGGATCTACAAGTTCTGGTTTTGTGCTTGTACTTACACATGAGCGCCTGCATAGCTTGAAAGTCCTCAGGTGCTAGGCGCTACCTGGACCTCGAGCAGATTTTCAGAGTAAAACTATATGGGTGGTTTCCCTTCAAGGATTGGCCAGGGATACAAACTATCTGCTTTTTCTGCGTGCAGAAGTTGGCTGGAAAACATTGCATGTAGATTTGAGTATCCAGTATATGCGCTTTGATTCCCTATCCCACCCTCTGGAAATTCCTCCCCCTCCAGCCCAGCTAAAAGCATGCACACTGTGAAAGCCTGCTGGACTTTTAGCAGGGCACAGGAGGGCAGTTTTCAAGGCAGGAAAGTTTTCCCAGGTAAATCGCTTTTCTCCCCATGACTGACTCTAATCCCTGGTTATTCTTTTACCTGACTCCATTTAAAACCACAGCAGAACATCCTTTTCCATATTATCCATTAGGCTGCAGTCTGCAGAAAGATTGCTCTTATACAATTACAAATTGTTCATGAAAAGTTACAATAGTTTTAGCTTTTCATTGCTGGTGTGCAGTTGTTCTGTCTAGATTCTATGTTCCTTGTTAGGGGTAGGATTCATACTCTGGGGAAAAGCACATATCTCCAAAGAAGGAAGACACATGCCAGAAAAGGATAAATCCTTCATCAAGAAATTGACGGAAGGTTTATTATTTCCTGGAGTTTTTTTTTTTCTGTACTACTTATGCACTGTAAATGTCAACGTTTTTCTTTTAAAGATAAAACTTTAATGCTTAAGAACAATATTCAGCTGATTGGATGGTTTCATTTTCACGCTAACTCTTCTTGCTCCAATTAAAATACAGGGCTCGGAGCATTGGGTATTTATAGAGAGACAGACATCTGGTCTGGAAGAGCTAGCTTTAATGGAATCTACCGATATCCAGCCAGAAGAATCTGTGAAATGTGTATTGGTGAATACTGCTAATGAATCACTCAAGAAAGATGGGGCAAGGGAAGAGCCAGAGGTAGAAAGTGTTGAAAAGGAAGATGATGTGCTGGAAGAAGTCAAATTGACAGGTGCCATGAAAGAATCTGAATTCCAAGCTGCAGGCGAGGCAAAGGTATGTGAAAAGGAGGACAATGAAGAAACTGATCTGGAAAAAGAAATGCAAACAAAGAAGAGACTAGGAAACTGGGAGGAAAGAGCGGTGGTGGTCATCAGTAAGCATGAGCACAGTGTATGTCTAGTGAAAGACATAGCTCTGCAAGGCAAGGCCACTGAAGTTGTTCAAGCTGATCAAAGAAAGGTATCCAAGTTGTCTTTTCTAGAACTTGAAGTCAATGAGGATAAGAAAGAAGAGCATACGTCTGTGTGCCCAGACGCAGAAACAGAAAAGCCACAGACAATCAGTTCATATCCAGAGCAAGATCCCAGCACTAAGAGAGATTCTAATACTATGGAAGAGATCTCAGGCCGAGAGGTGGACAACCAGAGTGTCAAAACTCATTTTAAACCGGAAGCTGAAGAGAGAGAAAAACTTGCTGCATCTGTCAGAGACAGACAGGAGCTGATAAAAGACATTTCAGAAGAAAAATTAGACACCTCTGAATTGTATTCCTTAAACAAGCAGGCAGTGACTATAACAGCACATATGGAAAAGCAAGACTCCCAGTCCAAAGACAAAGAAACAGATGATCACAGAGCAGATAATACAAAGCCCATTGGATGTTATAATATGCAGGAAAGTAAGGATTCTGCAATCCAAAAGGAAGCGGTTTTGCATGAAACAAAGGCAGACTCTTATTCTTCTGCAGAGAGCTGGTCTGACAATTTATTGCAAGAAATGCTGCAGGAATTTAGATCTGGTTTCCCGCTGCTGGAGAAAAGAGACATTGAGCACTCTGCAGAACAAGGTATAAGGAAACTTGAAGCCCAAAACGATGACACACAAAGCATCATGGAAAAATCTCAGAAAGAAGGCAGAGAAAGTTTCCCTGAGAAGCAGAAAGGGATATATGAAGCTGATATAAAGGAAGCATCTAAGATGCAAAAAGAAAATGAACTTGAGGAGAGTTGCATAGAATACAAGCTTGCAGGTTCTCCAGGAACTTTAGAGGAAGATCCTCTTGTACCATGTCCTTCAAAGGCTACAGAAGAAAATGTTTTGCTGACATCTCCATCGCCTGTGGCAGAATCAAATAAGTCAAATGCTTTCCTATCTTCAAAAGGACTACTAGAAAAGGATGCCGATTTTTTGCATCCTGTTTCTTTGACAGAGGGTAACGGGAAGGCACCAACTACTAATGATAAACAAAAGGCAGAAAAAATATCTTTGAAGGGTAGTTCTGTTGTCACAGAATCTTCACTTCAAAAACCTAAGGAATTTCGCTTATTCTACATTGAAGGTGGCCAGGAGGAATCCTTGGATGAGCTTAAAGGGACAGAAGATGAAATCATAGTACCTTCTGAAATGAAAGACAATAAAGTTGACTCAGGTCACCCACTCTCTGGTGAGGCAGAGCCAACCAGGAGGCATCCAGTAGTTCAGGCTGCTTACCTTGGCTTGTCTCCCACACATCCACATGCAATGCTGCAAAAGGAGAAGCATTTGGAAGCAGTGGAGAACTCCATCAGGAATCATTCACACATAAATCTTGCTAAAGAAACAAGTATTTGCAGGATCGTGTACATGGATTACCCAAACGAGCAAAGGGTTACTGAAGGAGAACCTTCCCACGATGGAAGTTTGAAGGAGAGCACTTCTGCCGCATCCGATCATGAAGGCGAACATGGAGCAGAACTTGGTTCTCCTGATTCTGGCTGCGAAATCGCTCTGACGGAAGCCGTGGTAACTCTTACAATGAGCTGTCCCACTGGAAGTGCATAGCATGCTGTGGCTGACCCTGACCCCATTCATCTTGTCAAATGGCACCACGCATTCATTGATTTTAAAACGGATTGTTTGCATCAGTGTCTTATGTGTATGTAATGTGGTCTGACTCATTGCTAACTGCGGGACTGCTGACCTACTGCTGCTGATCAACCAGGCCACATGCTTGTGTTTTGTGACTTCCTCAGGGTTTGGCCACAAAGAATGACTGCTGCTGTTTAAGAAATTGGGAGCCTGAGCATCACGCACAGGAGTGAGAAGGGGGGACGGTAGGGGGGGCCTCCAGGCTTGATTACACCACACCCTGCAAGTGGCATTCTCACGCTTTTGGCTTGTTTCTTGCATCTCTTAATTTTATACCCTCTCTTGCTTTGCTCATGTGTCCTTTCATCCCCACACCTCCATGCTCACCTGCATTGGGCAGGCTGGTGGCTGGATGATCAATAGCTTTTCTACCGCTCTGTAAGCTCAGCTCCTGTGCAAGTAATTTCTCCCCTGTAAAACTAACACTTTTCTCTAATCCAGAGCCAAACTCGAGAGTCTGTTTGGAAAGAAAAGGACTTCTCTGGCCCATCAATTAAACCCATCATGAATGAAGAAAGTTTAAAGGCTGCTGTCCCATTGGTCTTCAAGGTCTCAATGCCGTTTACTAACTGATCCTAACCATAGTTTGAAAACCCATCTAAACCAACTAAGGACTGTATGCTTTTGATTTATCCCTTCGTTGTTGCAAAGCCACTCTGTGTATGCTCAGTTTCTCATACCTCTCAACCTACTAAAATCTGGATAAGGGATACAGCACCTGGGTTGGGAGCATGTAACCATATTAAGGGATATCTTATACAGTTTAATAATGTGCAGGTGTTCTGAAGGTCCTCCCGTTGGACCTTTCCTAATAAAATTAGGACATCTTAACTCGAGGAAGTAGCACCAGTGGAGACGTTTGTGAATTTGAATCTCTTCTGGGAGCAGTTGAGAGGTATGTATTTCATTAAAGAGGAGCTGGCTGAGGAGAGTTTTCCCCCCCTCCCCACCCCTACTGCTGTGATCTTACTGTCAATTACACTGATTTATTCTCTGTTTAATTTTGTACTTGGTAGGTTCTGGAGGTGCCGTGATATTTAGAGATGTTCTGCATTTCAGTTGATCTCTGCATAGTCCTAGTTTCAAGTTGTGGAACGGGAACCATCAAAATATGTGATCAAAGCTACCCTTGTTATTTCAGTGGCCCACTATGGTGCACCAAGGCCAGATTAGCTATGAGGCAAATAAAGACACGGCTAGAGCTCAAAACAAACCTGGGATTCCCACTTGTGTTAAGCTATCTATTTATTGATTAATTAACTGAATATCGATCTGTGAGGTACTGAATTAGCTCTTGATGGAGCGTAAAGAAAGACGTCAATGCTGATCTTCCCACTAACTGTTGTACTAAAAGTACAACGTGGGCAAAAGTTGTTAGGGATGTGGGACAAGAGACTAAGACTAGGGTATGTCATAGCTTCACAAATTAATGTGTCTTGTGAACTCTGCTCATTGCAACCGATTTTAAATTGTGTACAGAATATCCCTTCATTTTAATCTGGCTCTGGTTGCATTAGGTAATATTTTTTCAATGGGAATTATTTAATTATGCAAAGTAAACTCCATGCCAATTGGACTGAGTTAAATATTTGTATGTTAAAAAAAAAATAAATGCACTTTCTTACATTTTCTCAGTGAAATTGACAAGCTTCTTTGCATCATCTTAAATTTATCTGAACTTTTTTTGTTATTTTTTATTTCTCTCTCATTTGGATGCTCGAGTTAATACCCTATGGATCCTGCGTATAAGTGTCTTAAATGTATTTATTTTCCACATGTCTGCTTCTATCAATCTCAAAAAATATGCCTTTGGACTTAGTCTGGTGAGAGTTTGAGATTGATCTGTTGATTATTTATTTTCTAATTGCCTTTACAAGAAAAAAAATAATTACCAAGTTACTACTGTTGAAGAAGATTTCAGTTTTCATGCTTGTCACTTGGTGGGGAAACCAGTGTGGTGTGTTTCCCTGCAGCTTTTTTTTTTTTTTTTTTTTTTAATTCCTTTCAACAACTCCCCAACTGCTTGTTCAGTACTTATAGTCTCCCATGTCTCTCCGACATTGTGTTTCATTCAGAGAGTTGGACTAAGAGAGGGATCAGAGGAGAGCATGAACTC
This sequence comes from Rhinatrema bivittatum, assembly GCF_901001135.1. Classification (NCBI taxonomy): domain Eukaryota; kingdom Metazoa; phylum Chordata; class Amphibia; order Gymnophiona; family Rhinatrematidae; genus Rhinatrema; species Rhinatrema bivittatum. Next base: position 49,752,892 of record NC_042622.1, on the reverse strand, counting down.
GGCTCAGCACAAGGCGGCAGAAAGTGATGTGGGTGAGGAAGAGCAAGACCAAGAAAAGGACTCTGTATTTTTAAAAGACAACCATCTGGCGATTGAACGGAAGTGCTCAAGCATCACTGTGAGCTCGGCGTCCAGCCTAGAGGCCGAAGTTGATTTCACCATGATCGGCGACTTCCATGGCATGGCCTTTGAAGATTTTGCCAAGAGTTTACCCGAGCTTGATAAAGATAAGAGCGATACGGAAGAAAGCCCAGTTCTCTCGCGGGATCTTGAAAAGTCCATAAATGTCCAAGAGGCCAGAAAAGAAGACTTCGAAGAGAGGGTTCCCCATCCAATTCCTGAAAAATCCCACACTGAGGTACAAGGCAGAAGCATGCCGGAATGCCTTGTGGCTGCTGTTCCTCACCCTGTCCTCTGTCTTGCCTGGTTGTACATTATGTTTTGGTATTTAACATTGCATGATCAATATGTTCTTCGCACAGTAGTTCAGAACAGCATGCCAGCTTCTCGGTAACCTACAAACATTTGAATATTTGTGTTAATTCTGAGAATATCATCTGTTTTGCATGTTCCATTTTCAAAGCATGTTTTATGTACTGTAAGTGCATTTGTATAGCATTTATTAAACTGATTGCGATACTTTAGGTCTCTCCATCTCACCTGTATGCATGAATTGGTATGTCATTTGCATTTTAGCTTGTGTGTTGCATGAATACACCAGACAGAATTTATCTAGCGTGCAATTAGCCTGTGCCAGTGACATTACTTTTTCCTGCTGATATGTAATATATCTTATCATGATAGACTGGCAATGATGTTTATAAGAAAATATTACATTTCTGTAAAATGATTAGCAAATGTAAAGTAAGTAAAGGAAAATCTATTATTATAATGGGAACATCCACAGAAATTCTCTAGGAGGATTCCTTTTTCCATACTATATTAAAGACTGACATTCCCCATGTTATAGGACGCTGAAAGACCTGATATTTCTGGCTATATAATATAATATTTTATGGCTCTTGTAACAAACCAGTACAATATAATGTTGGTAGCTCAAGTGCAGTGCAATGAAAATTTATTCATCTGTCAATTTTATCACAAAAAAGTATTCCCATTTATTTCTTTAGGATTTCCAAGTTGTAGCTTCTGTAACGATTAAGATATACACCAACTAAAGCCTAATCTATCTCTCCTCCATGAATAAAAGGCATTAGAGATCAGAATCAGAAATTTTTGACTTAAAACAAACTACTGAATACTTCTCAGTGAATCTCTTGAATCAGCTGTACCTACAGCACGAGATCATAGAAAAGTCCCCATGTTTGCAGATTTTCGGTGAAACAGTCCATGTAGTAGATCTTCAGATATTATTATATCACAATCTTAAATGGTTACTTTTCTGTAGTTTTCCTTTCTTATAGGGTATGCTTGATATGAACTTTAACTGCACCCTGCAAAAGTATTTCATTCTGTAACCGGTCACAAAATCTGTCCTGTGCTCTTCCTTGTCCTACTGCATTTCTCACCAAGATAACCCTCTTTCATATTAGGACGCTGACAAGCCCATGCATCTCAAAACCGCAGCGTGCTGTGCTCTATGATTTCAAGATACCTGTGACTTTAAATTTAGCCATAGGGGGAAAGGGGATCATCTTGCTTTGCTGTGAAGGCTGATAGCCTTTGCTTACTGCAATTACCTGTTGTAGCTTGTATGATAACATCTAAAAGTAATGGATTATACTTGGGAGATTTGCTTTTTCAAAAAAAAACCAACCCAAAAACATTCTGCTGTATCCAAGGTGAATACTAGAGAATAATCGTATAACCCATTCTCTGTGCCTAATGGGATGTGGACCTAGCCTGGATGATATATTTATTTATTTTCGGCACTTCAAAACGGATTATATTCAGGTACTGTAGGTATTTACATATAGGGAGGGACTTCCCTATTGCAGGTTCTTTGTAAGCTAATTTTCAACGGGAAATTACCTGGCTAGTTTGCCTTTGAAAATTGACTGGCATAAAGTACATGCACTAAAAGTGCCCATGTAGTTTGCACCTGCTGCTTGTGCAGGTGGCAGGGGTGGAGATGGCGGGGTAAAATAGTGCACATATTTTTGAAAATGCCAGGTGTGCCTGCTGTTTTGCTCGCCCAAGCTATACATGCCCAGGGAATAGCCAAGTTTATGCGCATTGCGAACCAGCGTTCATGCGTTTAGCGGCTTTTGGGGGGGGGGGGGTAAGACAGTTTTCAGACTCTATTTTGCACCCAGGTAAATGGCTGTGAAAATTGCTCTCATTCCATGCAGTGTTTATTACTCCTCTCCTCACCTTTTCTGCAAAAAAAAAAAAAAATCCAAAAATTCACTCACCTGGCAAGAAATAAATTACTTGGCAAAGATGACCTTATGTGCTATTGTTAAACATTGTATGTGTTTGGTGAAATCTCCGTGAAAATGAATGGGGCAGGAGTGGGTAAGGGTGCGTCAGTGGGTGGTGGTTCATTTTAGAAGGCATCTGGTTGCTGCTTGTTGAATTTCTGTATTCTTCCATAGTCCTCCTTTCTGAAAACGGAGAAGGTGACCATCAGCAAAGTATCCAGTGTGAAAAAGGCAAATGGCGCCCTCCTGACAGAACCTGATGTCTTCACGGAAACGAAAATCATGACGATGGAGACATCCCAGGTAATTGCAATCATCGGATTATTCCATTTCAATTCAAAGTATTTTTATTGAAAACGCTTCATAAACCGAATCTTTAAGCATATCCATTACTTTTTACACTTCAAAGAAGCTGTGCGTAACATAATTTGTAGCATTGCTTGTATGTTCCAATATTGAAAACTTTACCCAACAACCCTAAAGCAGCCCCCCACCCACATTCTTTAAATACCAAATGCTATTCATATCCCCCAACCTCCCAAGTCCTGTTCCTTGACTCCAGAAGGCTCCCTGAACATAACCCTAAAATTATATTAAATTTAATCTCTCTTAACCCCTCTCCTCCCCCTCCCCCAGTAAGTTCTACAATTGGTTTATTATCTCTCAAGCCGAGAAGAGCAGATCGCCATGACACATCCAGAACATCCAGCTAACGACTTGAACTGTTAACAATCAAACTTCTAGCACGCGGTGATAAACTCTGTAGGTACGGCTCCCAAATAGTGAGCGGGTTTACTGCCAGCTACATTCATCTTAACTGCTAGAATTCCGCCATTGCCAGTTAAGAGGGGGTAGAGTCATCTCTCCAATCCTATAAAATGGATTTCTTACCCAAAACAAAAGCTTTCCTTGCAAATAGCACCTCTCCTTTAGAATGGAAACAAGTTTTAGGTATAGATTCAAATAAGATAAGTTCTGGTGTGTGGGGGAATGAGTAGCCAAAGATTTTTTTTCCAAGTAATTTCTTACTTTGGACCAAAATGTTTGTATGTTGGGATAAGACCAAAACATATGCAAGAAAGACCCTATTGCCAAGTGACATTTCAGCCACTGATCTGAATCTGTAAGCTTTAGCTTTGTAAGCTAAGAATGGAGCGACATAAGCCCTTCTCAGAAACGTATATTGCAATTCCCTCAAATACATGTTCAGTGAGGTCTCTCTGAAGCATTTAAAGCATGAAGTCAGAGCACTGTCTGAAGTAGAAACGGGTCCCCCTCTCTATCCAACGCAGCACAAGAGACTACACAAAATTGGGCTTGTCCGTTTTTACTAGTGACTTATGCAGTTTAAAGAGGGATAATTTCGATATATCATCTATGTGAAAAAAATCATCAATATCATCAACCATTTTCAATAGGTTATCCCTTGGTAAAGTGGCTATGCAATGTTTCAGTTGTAAGTAAGAAAACCAATCCTCTTCAGACAAAGCCTATTGATTGCCCTTTTCCTGATTTGGTTAATTGACTTAACTTTTGTTTTTAGGAATGGAGAGTTTTAACTCCTTGAGAACCTGGGATAAAATTGGCATTTCCCCTAACGGGACATCTCAGGGGAAAAGTTCCACAACCTGGCCAGTTTTTTCCATGCCCACCAAATTGGTGATATTAGCATATCACCAGCTATGCCCTTTGGCAAGGAGGAAGCTGACGCATGCAATAAATAATGCAGATCTAGTGGAGCCGCTAAATCCTTTTCTCCCTCCTGCAATACATAAATAAACTCCCCATATAACCAGGCCCTAGCAATTCTTAAAAGAACAGCTAAATTGTATCTCTCCAAGTCTGGGTGAGACACACCTCCCTGAGCCCACTCTTTTCAGCCAATGCAGAGCAATTCGGGGTTTCCTTCTTTTCCAAATAAAATCTCGCAGCAATGGGTCTAATGATCTGATATCCTTTTTCATAATTTAAATAGGCAAAGTCTGTAATAGGTATAACCATTTGGGGAAGATGACCATCTTGAAAATATTTATTTGACCAAGAAAGGAGAGAGGTAAATTTAATCCAGGTTTCTAATTTATCTTTCATGGTAGAAACTAATCTGGAGACATTAAGAACATATAAGATATGACATACTAAGTCAGACCAAGGGTCCATCAAGCCCAGTATCCTGTTTCCAACAGTGGCCAATCCAAGTCACAAGTACCTGGCAAGTACCCAAACATCAGGTAGATCACAAGCTACTATTGCTTATTAATTACCATCATAGCAGTTTATGGATTTTTTCTCTAGGAACTTATCCAAACTGTTTTTAAACCCAGTTACACTAACTACTGTATCCACATCCTCTGGCAATGAATTCCAGAGCTTAACTATGAGCTGCGTGAAAAAGAATTTTCTTCAATTTGTTTTAAATGAGCCTCTTGCTAACTTTATGGCATGCTCCCTAGTCCTTCTATTATCTGAGAGAGTAAATAACTGATTTACATTAACTTGTTCAAGTCCTTTCATGATTTTGTAGACTTCTATCATATCCCCCCTCAGTCACATCTTCTCCAAACTGAACAACCGTAACTTCTTTAGCCTTTCCTCATAGGCAGCCATACCATGCCCCTTATCATTTTGGTCACCATTCTCTGCACTTTCTCCAGTACAGCTATATCCTTTTTGAGATGCAGTGACCAGAACTGCACACAGTATTCAAGGTGCGGTCTCACCATGGAGTGATACAAAGGCATTATGACATCCTCCGTTATATTTTCTATTCCCTTCTTAATAATTCCTAACATTCTGTTTGCTTTTTTGAACACTATAGCACACTGGGCCAACGATTTCAATGTATTATCCACTATGATGCCTAGATCTCTTTCCTGGGTGATAACTCCTAAGATAGAACCTAACATTGTGTAACTACAGCAAGGATTATTTTTCCCTTTATGCATCACTTTGCACTTGTCCACATTAAATTTCATCTGCCATTTGGAAGCCCAATCTTCCAGTCTGGCAAGGTCCTCCTGCAGTTCATCACAATCTGCTTGAGATTTAACTACTCTACATGATTTTTGTGTCATCCGCAAATTTGATCACCTCACTTGTCAAACTTGAAAAGCATCTGTCCAAGTACGGATCCCCGAGGCACTCCACTGTTTACCTTTTTCCACTGTGAAAACAAACCATTTAATTCTATTCTGTTGCCTGTCTTTTAACCTGTTTGTAATCCACAAAAGGACATCGCCTCCTATCCCATGACTTTTTAGTTTTCTTAGAAGCCTCTCATGCGGGACTTTGTCTAACGCTTTCTGAAAATCCAAATACACCACATCTACCGGTTCACCTTTGACCACATGTTTATTCACCCCTTCAAAAAATGTAGGAGATTAGTGAGGAAAGACTTCCCTTGGGTAAATCCATGCTGGCTGTGTCCCATTAAACCATGTCTATCTAAATGTTTTGTGATTTTATTCTTTATAACAGCTTCCATGACTTTTCCCGGCACTGAAGTCAGTCTCACCGATTAAGCTGATATATCTGTCCCAAGTCCATGGATATTTCAAGACCTAAATATCTAAAGACCTTCCCACCGATTTTGTACTACGGTTGGAGATGCTAAAGCTTTGAATTCATCAGCGTTTAACCTTAAACCCAAGAACCCAACAAACTCCTCAAAAAGATTCATGAGAGCCTGTAGTGAGGTTTGGGGATGTGTCAGTAACATAGATTATTCCATTTTAACCTGTTATGTATAGATTTATTTATTTTATTTTTTTAAAATCAAACATGGTACTGTAGAAAAAAATAGTACCTACATTGAAAAAAAAAGAATAAAGTATATAAAGGCATTAAATAATAAAGTTAGAGGATGACTTCATGGTGGGCACATTTGTAACCAATTCAGGTAGGTGGGAGGTGTTTTTCTCCCATTCCAGTGCACCCAGTGAAGTGTAGTTTATGAATATTCAAGAAGAGAAGGGGGACTGGTATCGTAGAGACATTCAGATACCTCAAAGGTGAAAATAATGCTGAAGGGTCAAGTGTTTTTCAGTGGCAAGGAAGATATAGAACAAGAGGGCATGATAAACAACACCGGCCACTTATCAATCCCCCCCATCAGAGATGCTCACTTGACAACAACCAGAGAAAGAGCTTTTTCCATTGCCTGCCCTAAAATATGGAACTTCCTCCCAAAAGGCTTGAGAACCCAACCTAACCTCAAAACTTTCAAAAAAAGATCTAGAAACGTGGTTGTTTTACAAAGTCTACACTAACTCTCAAACTCCACAGCATCCTAACACCCAAAGGAACTACCAACCAAATCAACAAAAATAACTTATCTCCAACCAGCACCAAACAAACCCTCCTCGCTCAAAAAATGTTTTTTCTTCTGGACTGTAAGAGATTAACTATTTGTTTAATTCTTATCCTGTTATACCTTAATTCACAATTGTTAAGAAAATTACTATTTGATTCTTGTAAACCGTTGTGATGGCTTCACCGAATGAATGAAATAAATAAATCCTGGTGGATGCGCTAGAGACAAAAAAAACCCCCCCAAAACCCAAAAAAACAGTAAGCAAGCATTCAAGAAAGCCCAGAGAATCCTTAGATGCTCAGAAGCGAAGAGAAAGTGATAAACTAGGATCGATGGCTTAACACCGGGAAGGAAAATGGGCAAGCTAGATGGGCCTTATGGTCCTTATCTGCTGTCATATTCTTTGTTTTCTAGACTGCAAATACTAAAATGTATTTAGTGAATACGAACAAAATGGGATCATAGAGAAAGATGTTCCTAGTAGACCTGGTGCCATCTGGCCTATCCTAATCTGAATAAATGAAAATAACTGGCAGGGCGGGGGAGAGGTGACTATATAAAAATGGCATTTAAAAAAAAAATTTTCTTAATAGTGGCAGCATGGCACAAAACATGAATGATATTTCATTCATTTTTCTCTCATTCGGTTTCTGAAATGAAACTGAACTCAAAATGAGGACATTTTCTATTACATTTCAAATGACAGCACATCCCTAATGTATACTGTATTGACACAGAAAAATGATTTGTCTTGTGATAGATTCATGCTTCTGTTCGGGTTATCTTCCTCAGAACTCTGAGTGGTGCCTCCCAAACTGGGGTGTAGCCCATTGAAGGGGTAGTATATGGCAAGTGTATTATTGTTAACCATACTGCATCTGTTCAATAGCTGTTCATTTTTCAGCCTGGTCAGTCTGTCACCATTCACAAGCATTAAAAATACACTAGTACATTTGTTTCAGCATTAGATTCTTTTTCTTATTCTTTAATCTCCATTTTCATCTTTCATGGTTATTTTTATTTTGCAACAAAGATAGATCATGTGGAAGATTTAGGTTGTAGTCTGTGCTAGCACTGGATAAAAAGAATGGGACAGATTTATAGAGGAGCGCGCACGGGGTACATTTGTGCGCACTACCCGGCACGCACAAATGTACACCTGATTTTATAACATGCGCGCGCAAGGGGGTGCATACTTGTGCACCTTGCGTGCGCCGAGCCATAGGGGAGGCTCGATGGCTTTCCCCATTCCCTCCCCCCCACCTTCCCCTCCCTTCCCCTATCTAACCCACCTCCCAGCCCTACCTAAATACCCCCCCTTCCTTTGTTGTCTAAGTTATGCCTGCCTGAGGCAGGCGTAACTTGTGTGCACCGTCCCCCAGCACAGCTGCTGTGCCGGAGGACTCGGGACCACCTCCCCGCCCCTGCCCCTTTTTCAAAGCCCCGGGACATACGCGCGTCCTGGGACTTGCGGGTGCCGCCGAGCCTATGCAGAATAGGCTCGGGGGGGGGGGGGGGTGTTTAAAGGGTTACGCTCGTAACCCTTTGAAAATCTACCCCAATGTGCCTCAGCTATTTAGCTCCTGCTGGATAAGGGCTGTGCTCATCGAAATTCATCTCGGCTTTAGAGAACAAACAGAGAGAAACCCAAATAACAACTATTGTAAAAGGAGATAGTAGGGAACTATTTGGCATAAAAAAGAATGGATTTCTCACCACCTGAAACAAGGAGCATGAAGGAGGAGGAGCAACCATACCCTCCTCATTGGTGCAGACATGCCTACAAAACTCCGGTTCACCCACATACATCCATGCCTTTTACCACTGGGAGACCTTAGACAGGAATGTTTGTTCCTGCCTAAGCCTGGTGAGAGGCTGCTCCGGAGCACTGCAGCAGTTACTACCATGCTGGTAACACACGGTTTGCATCAGCTTTCTTTTTGACTGATGAAGTCTCTTTTCTCTTGGCAGGTCGATGGAAGGCCTAATGGTGGAAGAGAGATATTATCGAGCTCCCATACTGTAACCACTGACACCACAGCAACAGCCTTAGTAAGTATGCAGCTTTCTTGATCAATGCAGCCATCTTGCTGGATCCGTCAGCTGACATTAAAGATTGCCTTACTGATCCCTAGATGTCAACAGCAGTAGAGTTTATCCCTCTCTTTGCCTTCCATTCTCCAACAGGCCAATACAGAACGGTGCGCTCAGCCGGCGCACCATTAGCCTCCGTTTGGCCGCGCGTTTTCCACGCGCTATTTTTACCCCTTATACAGTAAGGGGTAATAGCGCGTGGAAAACGCGCGGCCAACTCCCCCAAAACTAATAGCGCTCATCACATGCAAATGTGATGAGCGCAATACGGAAAGCAAAATGTGCGGCAGACAGCACCAGGCAAGTGTACAGAAAAGCAGAAAAAACTGCTTTTCTGTACACCCTCCGACTTAATATCATAGCGATATTAAGTCAGAGGCCCCAAAATTTAAAAAAATAAAAATCTTCTAAAAAAAAAAAAATCTGCCCGCGGGTTAGAAAACGGGCGCTCAATTTTGCCGGCGTCTGTTTTCCGAACCCATGGCTGTCAGCAGGTTTGACAACCGACGCTGGTAAAATAAAGCGTTGGCTGTCAGACCCCCTGACAACCGCCACTTCCGCAAATAAGGAGGTGCTAGGGATGCGCTAGTGTCCCTAGCGCCTCCTTATTAGCACGGGCCCTAATTTAAATACTGCATTGCGCACCCAGGAGAGGTGCCTGGGCTCGCGTTGGAAGAGCGGGCGCTCGCCTCGAAGCACCGGCTCTCCCGCGCAGTTTACTGTATGGACCTGCAAGTGCCAAGCATGCACTAACTGAACTTATATACCTGCATGCTATAAACTGCCTCTATAGTCAAAAGAATATCCTGAACTTAAGTAAAATATGACAGTGGGCCATCTTGTATTTATTTGACTTATTGCATCAAAAGGGTACACTCCAAGATTTATTGTTTTAATCTCTGAGGTGTGCTTTCCGCATCAAGCATGTTTAAAGCAGCTGCAGGAAGGGACCAGCAGGCAGTTTTTAGTTTGGACAAGTCAAATAAAGGATTATCCGAGCTAAGTGTTGCATGATGTGACAAATGACAGCCTGCTGGAATGGCTCGTCTAGCACATGTCTTAGCTTCTTTCTCCGGGCACCTATAAATCAATAGAAGCTATCTAAGGTTGGCCAATCTACAAAGCAGCATCCTCTGCAAGAGCCATTTGCCAAGATCTGCAGGATGCCACCACATTACCTAAAAGCTGAGCAAGAAAAAACATCTGCCCATGCAAAAATATAATAATCTCTTTAAGAGTTACTAGAGCTGCTATCGTCTGTAAGGAAAATCTCCGTTAATTAAGAAATCTGGGTAGTCTGAGGTCATGTTAAGTATAACCAATGATACCCAAGAAATGTCCTGCATGTGAAAATGGAGACCTAGTAAAGGTTTTAACCAAAGAAGCAATAAGTTTGGTCCAATTATGAGAATGAAATGAAGTTTTATTGGCAAACCGTTCAAGACTGCACATTTTGGGTTGAATTTTCTGAGCCATTTACAAGCATAAAACTCTGTGTGTAACTTTGTGTGTAAACGACTGTACGAAACATAATAGTACATGAGTTACCCAGTTGCATGCATACTTTTATATGAACTGACAAGAGCCATTCTGAGGAGGGGAATCAGACTTGTGTGCATGATGGTAACTTATGATGATGACATTTTGATTTTATAAAGCATGCGCATCAGTTCCCCTGCACAGGTTGTGCCCTTAATGGATCAGGTGTAACTTTGTGCTGATGTTTGTGAGAATACTTGGGCACTTCCATGTGAATTTGCGTAGAAAATTTGAGGTAATGTCTGAGTATAGAAGGTATGTGCAGACTTTACCCCACCCCACCATGCACAGTTATAAAATTACTCTCTTTCTACTAAGATAATTGTGAAGGGATTGCCTAGACTATTTTTTTTTTTACATTGTCAAGTCATACAAACCCTAATTATGAGCCAGTTTCCCCACCCGTAGAAATGATTTCTGTCATTCTGTATCTGGGAGGAAAAGTTTTTGGAAATGAAACTCCATTGTGAGAATATTTTTAGTTGCTCCCCAGGCTTTGAACACCTAGAAGAAGTGCTTCTTGTATCGCTTTTATATTGCCAGAACAAATCTCAGGATTTTAAGAGCCAGTTTTCTCTCCTCAGGATCAAAGTCCCAAGACCGGCAAGCAGACTGCAACGACCATGCCGGCGTTGGTGGGTGCACCGCCTGGCCTGCAGGCGCCCGTGATGGAAACTCGCTCCGTGTCTCCTGTGAGTAGAAAGCAGGGTGCAATGCCCCCATATTCTTCACCATATAGTAAAGTTAGGATCATTCCAGCAATTGGAGTGTCCATGGGTGTATTGTGAGTGACTGAAGATGGTTCAGTCCCAAAAAAGGAAGGGTCTTTGTCTAAAACGTTTATAGGTGTCCCCAAGGGGCCCTGAAGGAGTGGAGAGAAGGCAGTAAGTCTGCTTGCCTGCTCTTTGGAGAGGTTTCTCTCACTCTTCAAGTGGGAAGGCCACTGATCCTTTCAGACACAGAGAGTACGTCTGTTACGTTTTGTGGAAGTGACTCCCTTTGCTTTTTCCACCAAAAGAGAAAACCTCAACCCTTTGCGAATCTCCTATGTCCAAGGATATCTGCTGAGGTGCAGGAAATCCGTCGCTGTAAGCTGCCTTCTGTTTTTGTGCAAGAGAAGTCCGTAAGGACTCGGCGGGGTGCAACCTAAAGAAGAGAGGGGAGCCTCCATGGAAGCCAAGAAATGGGTGATTGGTGCAGCAGAGCCTGCAGTTTGTTCTGGGAAGGTCTTGGAGGCAAGAGATGCCAGAAGCACCCCAGAGATTCATTCCCTTACTCCACATTTTTGTTTGCAGAATACAGAAGCCTGGACAGGATTCTTCTGCTTTTTCAGTATCTCTTAGTTAACTTTTTTTTTTTTTTTTTGGAACACCACATTTTTTGTGAGGAGTCTTTGTATCAGTTGCATGTGATCTTCTTGGGCCTTGCAGCGTGGAGCTGTCCCCCCAGTGAACAAATGCTGATCCGGGTCTGCAGCCAGTTTTTTTCCGTACTCCTGCAGTACTCCCTGTTTGGCCCTTTGCCTTCCGCAGGGAGTGCCCTGAGAAAGAGAGGGGGTTACACCCAGAGGGCTTGTCCCGTCAGACTTGCCCCCAGTTAACTGGGCACTTATGCTTACCTGAAGAAAACAGAGCATAATAAATCCGAAGCTGTTGCTGGGGGTCAGTAATGAGCCAGGTGACTGTGTTTGTTCCCAGATCTCAAGCAGTTTTGTGGGGAAGGACCCCACTCACAGTGCCACAGCTGAAACCCTTTCTACGTCCACCACTACCCATGTAACCAAGGTAAGCCATTGCTAAATTAGTGCGCACAACCGCAGGGCATGCAACATACGTAATAAGAGGGGAAGTTGGTTTTGTTTTTTTTACTTTAACAGTACACTATTGCGATCGATAGTTCTGTCATTTACATTTCCCTTTATGACAAAAGAATGTTAGCTGACTTTTAGCTGTACATGCCCTGTTCCTAGAATGCCCTTGAAGTCATCGGTTGGCACTATGGAAGAGCGAGCTAGTTCAAGTTCAAATTGATTTCATCCAAACTGGAATGATTGGTGTCCTACAGGAACAGGTTGCAAAAAGAGCCTTAGTCAAATCAGAGCGATTTGCACTTTAGCTCAGATCTCTGCATTTGTTCATCTTTAGGGGCCGATGCAATAAAGTGCGCCCAGCCTAGCACACAGGCTCACACGTGGTTGGACGCGCATTTTGAACGCGCTAGGCTAGCACCTGATGCAATAAGGGGATTGGTGCATCCAGAATGCACGCTCAAACAGATGTGTAGCCGATAGCGCCCATCACATGGAAATGAAATGTAGATAAGGCTATTAGCTATTACCCCCCCAATGCAGGAAATGGTTGGGCGCCCAACACACACTTTTTAACATGACAAATTTAACTCCAGCCCCAGAGGTGCAGTAAAGTCGATTTGCGAGTCAAGGGCTCATGAGAAATAAAATACAGTCGTCTATGTTATGATGAGTGGATCTTCCTACTTAGTATCGTTGTGACACCTTCATTTACTACTTGCGGTGGAGAAAAATAAATGCATATTGGCTGGTTTAAAAAAAAACCAACACAATTTCTTATGGCCACACAATTTAGATGCCATAGCAAGGGACACTTAATGTAAGGCACTTCAGCGACCTCAGCAAAATAACAGAAAAATCGGCCTGAAGAAGCAGGGTAAAATGGACCCTCGAATTGAGCACCCGATGCAATTGAGAGCTGTGGCCGCACAATTTTCCCCTAGCGCCCCCTTTTTTTTTTTTTTAATGCTGCCCTTCATTTAAATGCTGCATTGGGTGCCCAGAGGATGTGGCTGCACCCGCGTTAGGAAAACGGGCGTGCAATGCATGCATCGGCCCCCTTGCTCTTTTTCAGCCTGTTTAAATGTGGATGATTTTAGACTTATTGGAAGGACCAGCTTCACATGTCAAGTCAAAGCAGAGCAACACTAAAGTGCAAATACCCTGCAATTCGGTTTTCTCTCACAGCTTTGAAATAGGATATCTTCCCGCCCCACCCCCCCCACCCAAAATAAAAAATTGATTTGAAGTTATCGGAAGAGAAAACAAAATTCCACTGCAAAATTCCATGCACATATGAAGTTATGCAAAATACGCCTTGGGACTTTTGTCTGTTCTTATATATATACTTAGGGGTAGGTTTTAATAGAAGCACGCGAGCGTACATGTGCGCGCCCGATTTTATAACTTGCATGCGCAAGTTATAGAATTGGGGGTCGGCGCGCGCGGGTTTCCCCTGTTCCCTTCCCCTAGCCTGACCTTCCCACCCCTTCCCCCCCCCCCCCCCCCCCCCCCAGCCCTACTCTAACCTCTCCCCTGACCTTTGTCTTACCTTTTGTGCCTGCCTATGGGCAGGCGCAAGTTGCTCATGCCGGTAGCCTGCCAGCACATGATCCTCCGACAAAGCGGCAAACGGCAGCTATGTCGGAGGCCTCTGGCTCCACCCCCAGACCACCCTGCCCCCAGACTGCCCCTTTTTGCAAGCCCCAGGACTTACACGCGTCCCGGGCCTTTTTAAAATAGGCCCAGCGTGCATAACCTCCCCGGATTTACGCGCGTAGGGCTTTTAAAATCCCACCCTTACTGTAGCACTTTTCAGGTAGGGGGTATCCATGGAAGAAAATATTTTTTGTTTCAATTTTTGATTTCCATTTATTTTATTTGGCTTTATTTTCAAAAACATATCATGTGAATAGCACAGGCTAGAACAGCAAATGACATTTTGTTAGTGTTTGTGCCATTTCAGATGGGGAAAAACCACACAAAGCAATATAATAAATATCATTCAGGTTTTTATGGCCTCTTAACATGACAGCACAGCCCTACTTTCTGGCAAAGGTGTTACAGTACTTACTGCAGGGCCTCTCCCAGACTTTTCCTGATGGTCCCAGAGCCGGTTGGGTGTCAGGATATCCGCCGTGAATATGCAAGAGCGAAATCTGCATACAACGGGCCTTCAGGGTAGGCAGATGCATCCCCTGCCTCTGCATTGTGAGTATCCCAGAAAGGCGACTGGCTGTGGGGGTCACCGGAACAGGTTTGGGGTTGAGAGGCACGCAGGAAGCACTGATCCCAAGAGAAGATCTCAGATGCTGCAGCCTCTGAGTTTTGTGCGCCTCACCCCCCTGTTCTTTTGCTCTGACAGACTGTGAAAGGAGGCTTCTCGGAGACCAGGATAGAAAAACGGATCATCATTACGGGAGATGAAGATGTGGACCAAGATCAGGTAGGACCGGGGAAAGCTTGTCAGGGGGGGTCCCTAGAAAGCTTTGTAGCCCGCAGTGTTTTAGCTGCCAGTCATTGAAAGCACCTGATGGAGATGGGGCTTTTTCCTATAGATTGCACAATCATAGTCTGACGAGGACAACAATTTCTTGTTTATTCCAGCTGAGGCCAGAGGTTTATTCTGCTTTTCCGAGCCTGCAAGAGATTACCTTTCTGTATTCTTAATTAAATAATAGAGAGCCCGTGGTAATGCTGAGGTCCTGGGCCAAAGACTTACCACGATAGCAGCAGGCGCGCTGTGTGCCAGAGCCCCCGACTCCTCACTCCCCACCGTCTCCAAATATTTAGAAACATTCGCTCGGTGCTCCCTCCCCCGTTCCCCGACGGCTGACCCCCCCTTCATCTTCAGCAGAGCCGCCAGTATTTAGAAGGGTGAAGACACCTCAAATCCAAAGCAAACCTTTAATGCGGTTTACAAAAAGTGGTTTGAAGCAGCTGGCAGCGAGGCCAGCGCAGGGGCTTCAGAGGGTCCCCGGTTCGCCTCAGCACGCCAGGTCGGCTGGGGTGGGGGGATCCCGGGGGAAAGGGAGCTGTCATCATAATGGGCAAGACCTGGTGGCTGGATTTTAGGGTTCACGAGAACAGATTCCGGAAAGGAGCCCAGGTGCACGGCTCCCGGGCCACGGAGCCATTGCTGCAGTGACCAGACTAGGAGCAGTGTGGCAGGTGTAATGGGAGGGCTGCTCCAGAATCCCAGCACTGGCTTCAACTGAGCTGAGAAGAAAAAGAAGGGAACTACCAAAAAAAACCACAAAAAAAACCCCATCCAGAAAACAGCCGGCTGTAATGTGCCCACTGCTTGGCTCAGGTTAGCAGGAATTTTTTCAAAATATTCATGGTGAGTGTCTTCAAGCTTTGTGTACTCTGTTGGGTCAGAATAGTTTTTTTTGGGGTTTTTTTTTTCCCTGGCAAAATAATTTTGTATTCTGTGCAGAACAAGCACAATCAAACAAAGGCATAACAAGCAACAAACGTATGCATAGGTAAAATGTTTTACAGCTACAGGTTTTCATTACAGTAGTAAAGTTCCCACACACCCACATTCAACACCAGTCTCCCAGTTGCCCTGCTATGTAATCCTGTGCCATTCACCCCCTCACTCGCGCCACAAACCACCTCCCGGTAGGAAGATCAGCATCCCGTCAGCCCAGCCACTATGCTCCAATATCTTGGAGGCCCCCCCCTCCTCCCCACAGTTTGGAGAGTACCCAAGTTACCAGCATTTTGAGGTCCAAGTTGCTCAAAAAATAACTTCAAAGCAGCTACCTGTGGTTTAGGAACTTTACACTTAGATATTTCTACATCTAGCCACTCCATTTGCATAAGTAAAAGCATTTGAGATTGCCACTGAGTTAATGTGGGGACGAAATCCCCTGTCCACTGCTGTAAGATGCATTTACAGGCCATAAGTAAAGCCAGCTGTTTGAATTTTTCCTTGTTTTTAGCAGACCTGGAGACTCCACAAGCAACGGCAAACTGTATGATCAGTAGCACCTTTTCCCAAAAGGGCACTATTCACGGGCATTTGAGAAATCTGTGAACCAGTGTCCCATTGTCGCCATCACACGTGCCACATGCTGGGGATAGAGCCGGCCTGATATTGTCTACATAAGCATGGGGGGCGTAACTTGTACCCCATCTCTCTCATCCTCCAATCAATGGCGATTGTGTATAAGCTTTCAAAACCTTTCTTCATATCGCTGGGTTGCAACCCCAGTACCAAATTCCTGGCCCCAGTATCGGCTGGGTGCAGTCAGAGGCGGCTTTAATAACCGTTGCTTACATAGACTAGGTTTCCTTATCAAAACGTCCTGGACGTCGTTTAAAAAGGACCGCTCAAGTGAGAAAGTCTCCTCAGCCCACTGCAGGGATCTCCAGATACTGCCTCGCTTCTATAAAAAAAAAAAAAAAGCGAAGAGTTGTGAGCAGGGCACCTGGAACAAAGCTTGTAACGATGAAAAGGAGTGAACCACGAACGTCCTCTTCATAACACTCCACAATGTGTTTTAACCCAGGATGTTTCCGGGTGAGAAATATGATGCTGCATTCCAGACCAGGAAGGAAATCTGCATTATCCATCAGGGCCAATAATGGGGTGCTATAAGCCTTGAGACCCCAGCGTGATCTGAGCCACTTCCCCAAGCAAGCACACAGGGACTCATTAAAACAATACTGTTCCTCGTTCTTTGCAGAGAAATATCAGTGGCATGAACAAAGTGCAGATCTGGAATGTCAGTCCCACCTTCCTCCTTGCTGCAAAGCAGTTTATCGTAACTGATCTTAATGCGTTTGCCAAGCCAGCTAAATTTTAAAAATAAAGATCTGAACAGGGCAAATTCACTCCGGGACAGCCAACAGGGGGAGCATTTGTAATTTGTGCAGGATTTTGGGAAGGATCACCCTCTTCAGGAGGGCACAGCGTCCCGAGAATGAAAGAGGGAGCTCCTGCCAAGTGTGTGATTGCGCTTTGATCCCAGATAGGGCATCTTTAATGTTTAGGTCACGCAAAAAAAAAAAAAAAAAGGTAAGGTGACATGGAATCAAAACCCCTAAACATTTCAATTGGCTCTGCACCCAAGAGAAAGGGAACATGCTCTCCCAGGAGTCCTGAAAGTTAATATCAATTGCCAGCGCCTCAGGTTTGTCAAATTAATTTTCAAACTGGCAATCAAGTAGAATTTTGAAAATAAGTTAAAGATCATGGGTATGTCTGTGAGTTGGGTCCCCAACAAAGACCAAAATATCATCAGCAAACAGAGAGATCTTTTAGGGTTTGTTTGCCTAGTGTGATACCCTGAAATTGTGTATCTGCTCGTAGTTTGATAGCCAAAGGCTCTATGGCTAAAATAAATAAAAGCAGCGACAATGGGCATCCTGCCGAGCTCCACACTGCAAGTTAAAGTGATGGGAAACCGCACTATTAATAAGTATGCGAGCAGAGGGATTGTTGTGTAAAATTGTCAAGCAAGTCAAAATATTTCCACAAAACCCTTATTGTTTTAGCTCCTGAAACACAAAATCCCACGTGAAGGAATGGAACGCTTTTTTCAGTTTCAAAACGTAGAATTAATGCTCTTTTGTTGTCCTTTCCTAGTTAAGGCAGCTATCAACCTACACATATTCCACATCCCATCTCTCCCTTTTATAAATCCAGTTTGGTCTTCAGCGATCAACGTTAGAGGCGATTGATTAATTCTATGAGCTAATATTGCCACCATAATTTTTTATGTCTACATTTAACAATGAAATGGGACGTAAGACCCTACCTCTAAGTGGTCTTTATTTTTTTGGCAGGATCACTATCAAAGAGAGATGGCATCTGCAGTCAACAGCATGTTATAAAATTTTGCTAAAGGGGGCAGAAACAGGAATTTCCAGACTTTGTACAATTCTGGACTCAGACCATCTAATCCTGTGGCTTTATCCAGTTTGAGCCCCTGAATGACTTGATAAATTTCCTCATCACAGACTGGGAGATTGTGTCAATCTAATTGCTCTGGCAATACGTTGGGCCAAGAAAAATGTTCAAAAAAAAAACTATTGCTGGGTTACCCTATCCATTGTTTCATGCCCATATAAATTCTAAAAATATTCCACTTGAGCCACGTAAGCTACAATATGGCCTCTCATGACAGCTTTACCCACTTCCCATAAGAGTGAGGGTGAAGTATCAGCATTATCGTTCTCAGATAAATAATCCGACTGCTGTTTAGACAAATAGGTGTGGAAGATTTCGTTCTAAAATAACCCTGGACTCGTTCTCCGGGAGAATGACTGATGACGAGTCCCCCCATCTCCCAATCCAAAAGACACCGGAGCATGGTCCAAGATGTATATGGTTCCAATGGTTTAGTCGCCAACCCTGGCAGATAGTTCTGAAATTAGAAAATAGTCTTACTGTGAGTATGATTTGTGTGGGTTTGAGAAAAATGTAAAATCCAGTCCGTCTGGGTGGAGAGTCCACCATAAATCTAACAAACTCAGTTATTTACATAGAAAATTTACCACTGTGCTGCTTTTAGTGGCTATCAATCTATTCCATTTAGGTTGACCCCTTCAGTCAGTTTATAGTCTATAAAACCAAGCAATTTTGCATAATCTCTGCAAAAATAAAATGTGTGATACATGTCAGAGGCATATATGTTACAAAGTGCCATTTTTTTGCCTATAGAGTGTACCCAACACTATAGCATATCTACCCTCCGCATCCTGGACATGATGATCAATCTGGATAGGCAAGAATAGTTTCTAACAGAACTATTCCCAATTCCACCCTGGTTCGCTGCTGACAAAGATGAACCATTCGCCCCACTTCCTGTAATAGCTGGTATGCCTTGGAGACCACCCATTCCACTACTGACTAGGCCTGATTTATAAAGCAGTTTCTCCCATTTTATGTACTTGTGAAAAAGAGTTTTATGACGAGGAACCTGATGGGGCTTTATATGAGATGGGAGAAACCAGTTTAACAGATGTTAGGACATGTGTAGAGAAATGCCTCAAGGCCTTTATTATTAAAAAGATAACAGCTTTACAGCACATGTTTTAGAAAGAATAAAATCTCAGATACTTGCTTCAGACACTTTCCTTTCTGCTTCTTTTTATCCCCAGTCTAGGATGGATTAAGGCAGAGGCATCCAGTCCTTGCCACATGGGCAACGAGCTGAGCCTCAGTTACATTCAGCTGCTGTCTTCTTTTGCACCAGAAATTTTATTTTATGACACTCTAAGAATTCCTTGATATTAAACCGCCACCACACTGAAAGCTCTGAAAAACCACATGTGAAATGTGCACTACTGGGTTCATACTGGTTTGCTATATTACTGATAGTGGGCTAACAGTTGAATTAAGTGATAATATTATTTATTAACAGGCGTTGGCTATGGCGATTAAAGAAGCAAAGTTGCAACACCCTGACATGCTGGTAACCAAAGCTGTGGTATACAGAGAGACAGAATCATCCCTGGAGGACAAGGAAAAGAAACCTCAGGTAGAAAATATAAAGATCCAGAGAGAGAGAGTGACCTAGTGGTTAGAACCCAATGGGTTCAAATCCCCACCTCCCTTATGACCTTGGGAAAATAACATTATCTCCCATTGCCTATGGTACCCACTTACAGGCCGATGCAATATAGTGCGCTCAGGCTAGTGCACTGGGAAACACTCCATTGGATGCATGTTTTGGGTGCGCTAAATTAACACCTCCCCTCCCCCCCCCCCCCCCCATATGCAATAAGAGGATTAGCATCCAATTGAGCACATGATCACATGCAATTGAGCAAATTCCATGTAGATGAGACTATAAGCTATTACTCTGCAATGCCAAAAATTGCCACTTGGCCAAAGCACCCATTTTAATGTGGAAAATCTAACGCCTGCCTGGGAGTTGGCGTTAAAGCCTGCTGTGCTCAAGGGCTCACTGGAAAAAACAAAAAAATCCTGCTTTCTGTGATTCCTCCTATTAGTAGCATCACAATACTAAGTGGGAGAAACCACAGAAAGCAGGATCGTGCCGCACTCAAGGGCTCAACAAAAAAAACCTGCTTTCCTAGCGTGCAGCAGATGGACTCAGGACCAATGGGTATAGTGTACACCTGATAGCAGTTGGAGACGGATCAGATTTCAATCTGACGTCAGCCCTAGTACATATACCCCTGCAGGAAGTGCAGCTCTTCAGTATTTTCTGTCTCCATAGCAGTTAGGGACTCTATGCATGCTCGCACAGAATAATTTTACCAAAGAAAACCAAAATAAGAAGAAATCTTACCTCTACAGACGAGCCCCGCTCTCCTGCGGTGACACCCATGGGTCCCTCCCCCAGCTGAGAATTCCCGAGGTGATTTCCGTGATCCCTTGGAGGTAAGCCTCGGACCGGCAGCCGACCCTCGGCGGGGACCTAGCCCCCGACATCGGGTGAGGCTGAGAGGCAGTGGGTGCAACTTCGAGCGCGGTGATGAAGGTATTTTCCTTCTCCCCCCGCAGC
Organism: Rhinatrema bivittatum; assembly: GCF_901001135.1. NCBI lineage: Eukaryota > Metazoa > Chordata > Amphibia > Gymnophiona > Rhinatrematidae > Rhinatrema > Rhinatrema bivittatum. The sequence continues at coordinate 49,732,270 of NC_042622.1, read as the reverse complement.
CGGAGACCGCCCGGAACGAGACCGGGAAGCGCAGAGACAAGGTAAGGTAGAAATCTATTTAAAAGTCTCCGGTCTCCGAAGCTCGAGGTGTCGCACAGGTCACCAGCCGGGACCAGTGCCACCGGGTTGATCTGCCCTAGCAGGGCTTTGCCCCGGTCAGATCTGAGGGTCCTCCCATGTGGATACCCTCCGAGGTGGTCGCCATATTGTCCTCGTGGTCGCTGTCACCATTTTGATCTGTTTGCCGCCCTGTCTGCCATCCCGATCCTTGCGCACAGAGGCGAGCCATGTGCACAAATTCCTTGTGCATACAACGTCGTGCGCCCAAGTACCGTGTGCACAAGCGATGCGCATACCCACGCGTTTACTGTGCTGGGTGCATAACTTCGATCTGTGCGCGCAACAGCGCACACATCTGAGCGCGCACCAAATCTACGCGCAAAACTTCGATGCACCGGAGCACATAACTGTATTTTACGCACACAAGCCATGGCACCACCGGAAAAGAAACTCAAAGCTCAGGGCCTTTGTCCAGCATGCCACATTAGAGCTGCACAGCATGAGGAGGCCACGGCCCTGTGTATACAGTGTGAGGAGGCCCTAGGGGATCCAGCCCATGGCCCTCCCCAGCCGGTGCCGGGTTCCAGCCTCTCGAACAGTATGCCGGACCTAGCATCTCCCAGCGGGACCCAACCTCAAACGGGGCTCCCCAGGGACACGACGCCTCTGAATTTAGACCCAGCATCTATCTCCTGGGTGGAATTCTTCAAAGGTCTGCATACCTTCGTCCACATGCATCCGGAGCCTCCGATAATACGGCCACAAGCTCCACCAGAGGACCTCAACATCCCAGGACCCTCTAAGCCCAGGGAAGTGATTCCACCACTGAGAAGCCCCACCTTCAGGGACACAGACAACTCAGAAGAGGATTCAGAACCCCTGGAGGAAGGGGAACTCCCTCCGGGGACAGAGCCCCACCGAACCATGAGACGCTTCTTCACCAAGGACGAGCTTCCAGACCTGGTCACACATAAGCTTGAAGGAGCTGGCTATCCCGGGCACAAGTGCCTCAGGGGAACCTAAGACGAATCTCCTACTAGAGGGACTCTGTCAGACCTACTGTTATTTCCCACTATTAGAAGCCATCCAACAGCTAATTGACCTGGAATGGGATGCCCCGGAGACTATGTTCAAAGAGGGGCATGCTCTGGCAGCCATGTACCCTCTGGATCCAGCTGCCAAAGATCTGGCGTGTCCGAAAGTGGATGCCATGGTCTGCGCGGTTTCGAAGCGCACTACTATCCCAGTGGAGGGAGGAGCAGCATTCAAGGATGCTCAAGACAGACGTCTGGAATCCATCCTCAAACAGTCCTTAGAAGTCTCCGCTATGTCTCTACAGATCGCAGCCTGCTGTGCCGTGGTGGCACGCGCCAATTATCACAGACCAAGAACAACACTCCTGGGGAAGCCCTTGAACCAGCAGTATCATTCCTCACGGATGCCGCTTCTGACCTGGTGCACACTGCAGCTAGAGGAGTGTCATCAGCTGTGGCAGCCAGAAGACAACTCTGGCTCCGAAGCTGGTCGGCAGACGCATCTTCCGAAACAAGACTCACAAGGATGCCCTTCAAGGGAACCCTCCTGTTCGGAAGTGAACTAGAGAAACTAGCCAACAAATGGGGTGAATCCCCACAGCCGCGGCTATGGAGGACAGGAATAAGAGAAACCAGTGACCCTTCCCCTGAATGTCCAGGGGCAGAGGATCACAGTGCTTCAACCCATACAGAAGCACATATCAAGCGGCCCGCCCCGCAGGCCAGAGCCAGTCCTTTCGGAACAAGCACAACAAAAGGGGAGCCAGCTCAGGCCCAGGCCCTAGCCGCACCCCACAATGAAAATCAGCCGACCCGTCCAAAGGAAGAAGCCATAGGGGGCAGACTTGCCCTATTCTACCAAAGATGGGTCGAGAGAACTTCGGACAAGTGGGTCCTAACCATCATTCAAGAGGTATATTACCTGGATTTCCACCACTTCACTCCAGACAAGTTTGTGGAATCCCCCTGCCATGACCCTTCCAAGAGGATGGCAGTGGAAGCTACACTGACCAGATTGCTAGCCTTAGAGACTATAACACCGGTGCCCGCACAACAAATAAATGCTGGGCATTATTCCATCTATTTTATCATTCCCAAGAAAGAAGGAACATTCATGCCCATCCTGGACCTCAAGTCGGTCAACCACCACCTGAAGATTCCTCGCTTCCACATGGAAACCCTACGCTCGGTAATAAGGGTGATACAACCAGGAGAGTTCCTTACATCCCTGGACCTGTCGGAAGCTTACCTACACATTCCGATCCATCAAGAGCATCAGCGTTTTCTACGCTTCTCGATCCTGGACAGTCACTACCAGTTCCGGGCACTTCCATTCGGATTAGTTGCATCTTCTCCGATGTTCACCAAGATCATGGTGGTAGTGGCAGCAACACTGAGGAAGGAAGGAATCCTTGTACACCCTTATCTAGACGATTGGCTAATCAGGGCGAAATCCCCAGAGGAAAGCCACCAGGCGACCAACAGAGTCAAAACTCTACTGGAGAGCCTCGGGTGGGTGGTCAACACAAACAAGATCAGTCTGCAACCCTCCCAATCTCTAGAATACTTGGGAGTCCGGTTCGACACCAAACAAGACAAGGTCATCCTGACACCGACAAGGAGATTAAAACTGATGACCCTGTTGTGAGCCCTGTTGAGCAAGCTTTGTCCCACGGCATGGGACTACCTCCAAGTCCTCGGCCTCATGGCATCCACACTGGAAGTAGTGCCATGGGCAAGAGCTCACATGAGACCCCTACAGCGCTCACTACTATCACGATGGAATCCACTGTCCCAGAGCTACACTGTACGTCTTCAGCTCCCGGACAAAGTTCGGACCCAACTACGATGATGGCTACAAGAAGGCCATCTGAGCCAGGGAGTGAGACTATCCTCACCATCCTGGATCCTGCTCACCACGGACACCAGCCTACGAGGATGGGGAGCACACTGCCAGGAGCTAATCACCCAGGGGCAATGGAACAAGGAAGAGTCGGGGTGGAACATCAATCGCCTAGAGGCCTGGGCAGTCAGACTAGCCTGCCTACGGTTTGGTCACAGACTCAGAGACAAGTCAGTCAGAGTAATGTCAGACAACGCCACAACAGTGGCCTACATCAACTGTCAGGGAGGAACCAGAAGCCAACAGGTGTCTCTGGAAATAGACCTCTTAATGTCATGGGTGGAAGCGAACCTTCAAGAGATCTCGGCCATCCACATTGTGGGGAAAGACAACGTCGCTGCGGATTACCTCAGCAGAGAAAGTCTAGACCCAGGAGAATGGAGGCTGTCGACCACAGCATTCCAATTGATAGTAAACCGTTGGGGAACACCAACCATGGACCTCCTGGCAAACTGGTCCAACGCCCAAGTACCCAGCTTCTTCAGCCGCAGACAGGAACCCCAGTCCCAGGGAATCGATACCATGGTACAGACCTGGCCACAGGAGACTGTTATATGCCTTCCCGCAGTGGCCCCTATTGGGCGCAATCATCAAAAGATAGAACACCACAGGGGACCAGTACTCCTAGTGGCCCCGGACTGGCCAAGAAGACCGTGGTACACAGACATGCGAAGGCTGCTGATAGGGAGCCCCCTCCCGCTACCTCCACACAGAGACCTGCTCCAACAAAGTCCGATCTTCCACGAGGATCCAGCTCGATTCTCTCTTACGGTCTGGCCATTGAGAGGACTCACCTGAGGAAGAGCGGATACTCGGGGGCAGTAATTGACACCCTACTCTGAGCACGCAAGTTCTCCACATCCCTAACATACATAAGGATTTGGAGAGTATTCGAAGCCTGGTGTGAGGACCACGACATCATTCCACGCTCAGTAAAAATTCCTGCGATTTTGGAATTCCTGCAGAACGGCCTACAGAAGGGATTGTCTCTCAACTCCATCAAGGTACAGGTGGCCGCATTGTCATGCTACGGAACCAAGAGTGAGAGCGGCAGCATAGCCTCTCACTCGGATGTTTCCCGCTTCCTGAAAGGAGTCAAGCAGATCCGACCACCCCTAAAGTGGCCGGTGCCTCTTTGGAACCTCAACCTGGTCCTAGATTTCTTAGCAGGAGCTTCCTTCAGACCTCTTCGCGGCCTGTCTCTCCGACTATTAACTTTGAAGACAGCCTTCCTGGTGGCAGTGTGTTCGGCCCATCATATCTCCGAGCTACAAGCACTATCCTGCCGGGAGCCGTTCCTCAGACTCACCCCGGGAACCATCCAGTTACGCACAGTTCCATCATTCCTCCCCAAAGTGGTATCTCGCTTCCATCTCAACCAAACCATCTCGCTACCATTGCCAGATGAGCATAAGAATTCGAAAGAGTCTCGCAGCCTACGCCATCTTAACATCGGCAGACTCCTAGTCTGATACCTGGAAAGGTCGGAATCCGTACGAAAGACGGACCATCTGTTCGTCCTTCACAGCGGGAAGAAGCAAGGGGAAGCGGCCTCGCGAGCAATCATAGCCCGCTAGATTAAAGAAGTCATCAAGGCGGCCTACGTAGAAGCAGGCAAGCCACTGCCTTTACAAGGCCCATTCTACTAGAGCCCAGGCAGTGTCCTGGGCGGAAACCAAGATGCTGTCACCCTCTGAGATCTGTAGGGCAGCGACATGGTCCTCCATCCACACCTTCTCCAGGTTTTACTGCCTGGATGTTCAGGCTCGGGAGGACACAGCATTTGCAAGGGCAGTACTAAGTGGCTCATGGGCAGCCTCCCACCCGGTTCAGGAGTAGCTTTTATACATCCCATTGGTCCTGAGTCCATCTGCTAAACGCTAGGAAATGGAGAAATTACTTACCTGATAATTTCGTTTTCCTTAATGTAGACAGATGGACTCCGCATCCCACCCACGGCTGCCGTTACTCATGGAATTCTCGGGTGACATCCCCGAGAGCGAGTGATTCACAGGTAAGCCATGCTTTCCTTCAGCTAGGACACCCATCCTACCGGGTGTCGACGTTTGTCGGTTGAGGGCCCTGGCGGTCTCCAGCTATAACCAAGTCAACCGGTTCAAATTAATTAAGTTATCAAAGTTATAAAGTTAATCAAGTTATTCAAATTATTCAGTCATACATATATCCACAATGCTTTTCGAGGAGAATACTGAAGAGCTGCACTTCCTGCAGGGGTATATGTATTAGGGACTGACGTCAGATTGAAATCTGATCCGCCTCCAACTGCTATCAGGAGTACACTATACCCATTGGTCCTGAGTCCATCTGTCTACACTAAGGAAAACGAAATTATCAGGTAAGTAATTTCTCCATATCTATGGTTCCTCATAGGGTAACCACAGAAAGCAGCATCCCCAAGGTCTGGCCCAGTTGGAATTCCTGCTGGCAGTAAGTGAAGTAGCGAATAAATTAATATTACGGGTCAGGCACTTAATATTAATGTATTCACTCTTTCACTTTCTGCGGATTGGTTCACTCACTGTCACATGTCAGTGAAAGGACTAATCCTGTTTGAGAAGGCTGTCTTGAAAGGGAATTGATCCTTTCACTGACCAATCAGGAACAGCCCTGCTGGGTGTGGGGAGGGAGATCTGGCCAGGCTGTTGTAGGCGCACAGCCACGACTCCTGGGCGCCCGATGCAGAATGCTAGGGACATACAAATTACCCATTGTGCGTCCCTTTTAGCGCGGCAGCTCATTTGCCTATTGCAGTGGTTCCCAACCCTGTCCTGGGGACCCTCCAGCCAGTCAGGTTTTCAGGATATCCATAATGAAGATGCATGAGACAAAATTTGCATCCACTGCCTCCATAACATGCAAATTTTTTCCCATGCATTTTCATTGTGGATATCCTTTAAACCTAACTGGCTGGGGGGGTCCCCAGGACAGGGTTGGGAAGCACTGGCCTATTGCATCGAGCGCCCAGGAGAGATGGATGTACGCACGTTCAAAAAAAATGTTTGCATGCACGTATTTCACGCGATGATATTGCATCGACCTGTTGGATTGTAAGCTCTCTGGGGAAGGGAATTAGAATACCTGAATTCTAATAGTGCTGTAAGCTGCTTTGAGTATCATTTAGAAAGGCGGGCTAAAAATGAAAACAGTAAGCCAAGCATCCAGCATAGATACTGTAGAACAGCTTTTTCAGTTCAAGAATTAATTAATTCATGTTAAAATTAAATTTGTCTTTTTCCCTGATTACCCACCCCCAGCAAAAAGTTGTTCAAAACTGATGAAATGGGTTTTAACTGCGATACCATTGGACCTCCAGGATGTAAATTAATGTGCTATTGTAACCAGTTCTGTGCGCTTCCAGGTTCCAAAAATAATCTTTTTGTTTAGCTAATGGCGCAGATGAGCACTGCCTTTGAAGGCATAAACATAAAATATCCACTAAATAAAATATGTATGGTTCAAGAATTTCATATCACATCTTTAATTCTTTCTGAAGCATCATAACAAATATATTTTATAGAAAATTTTTCAAAATTCTTACTTCAAAAATATTTCTAATTGGCTACATAATATATAGTGTAACGTTCTCCCTTCTCCTCCCCCGGATGTTGGTAACTTGGTAACAAGCAGAACAAAGATGTGCACGCTGCTGGCCCAGTGACAGTGCTGTGCTGTGCAGAGGATCTGGACTCTCTTTCCAGGCTGGAATTTTGCTAATCGGGTCGGCTCGGGATGCTGGGGAGATTGCATTCGCAGAACATGGCAGGTTTTGAGGGGGGGGGAGGGGGAGGAAATATCAGCCATCGCTCTGCTGGGACACCTACTGGTCAGAATCAGAAATTGCGGTTACATGTTCCAGCAGGAGCTGCGCAATATGGTCCCGTCCCCCCCCCCTGGTAATGGCTGGGACAAAGGGAGTGGTATTGGGGGGGCGTAAAAAAACCTCAGTAGTTGTGCCTGAAGGCTCATGGCAGCAATTCACATCACGAGGGCTGGTTCTGTTTGAGATGAAGGGCCAGTGGAGCAGGAGAAAACTGCAAGGTCAAAATCGGACAAGATCTGTATTCTGGCTTTTATTGTTTGTTTTGTTTTGTTTGTAAATATCAAAATGAGCAGGTTGATCTTGAGTGGCTTCTTAGTTTAAGGTAGATTTTAAAATGGTCATGCGTGTGCCCATAACTTTGAGTCTGAGAGAGAGAGACTCTTTATAGGGCTCAGTGTGATATTCTATATATGACCCTTTGTAAAGGGGACACTGTCATTCGGGGTGGGTTTTTGGGAGTTGATTTGTACCGTGCTAGCTGAATTGTACAAATCAACTCCTTTTCTTCACTTTTAAGGTCCAAAAATCTTTAATGATGTGAATTTTACAATGGATACCTCTGAATGTGTCTGTAACAGTACCCGAATGAAAGGGCCCCCTTACAGTGCTTCATATGTATAGATAATCACACTGAGCCCTATAGAGAGGCTCTCTCTCCCTCCCATGTTCACCAGACTCCTGTGCCCAACGGGGAGTTGTAGCAAATTGCAGCATGTAACACACGTGTGCTGGCTGAGGCACATTTGGAGTTGCACGCTTCGGTCTCTGCCCCTTTTCCACCTACTCTTTCTGGACGCGCATACCTCAATGTACACGCACTCTTCCCGGCTGTTTAAAATTTGTATACATCCCGCTTGGGCCACTTTTGCACACGCAAGGCTTTTAAAATCTACCTCTTTAGGAGCCATTCCAGTATTTTACCATTTTTATTATAACCCAGTCCTGGTTTCTTACTACAAGATGGTATCAGATACTCCCCCTTTCTACTGTCCTCCTCTCCCCTCCTCCACACACCCACACCCACCCACACACACACACACACACACACACCTCTGCCTCATTTCAAGCTGGGATATTAAGCGAGTCATAGGAAAATTTAAGAACCTGAGCTTTGTCCTCCTCAAAACATTCTCAGTATTCTCGCAACGATTGTGAATTACTAAGTTGTCTTTTATATAAACATTTCTAATGTCCCTGATCTGTTGACAACTCAATTTTAGCATCTAAATTCATTTTTAAGCGCCCTTCAATGAGACTTGTACCTCTGAGAGGGAGGTTTGGAGGACCCAGCTGTTAACTGGGTGAACTGGTAAACTGGCAATGGCGTGGCCATGCGCCACTTTTAAAATCCCCAACTTACATGGTAGGAGAGGGGATTTGCGCATCCACGCGCTTACAGTCAGGCTATTTTATAACATGCACCTGTATATGCGCACAAGTTACAAAATAGCCGCGTCCCTGGGCGCATACCAGTGCACGCGTGCCAATGTACGCCCACGCGCTGGTTTGAAAGTCATCATCCCTGTGTGTGTATTAATGGCTGATGCAAATGACACGCTTTACCAGAAGTTAAGTTTTTGGCATTAGACATCTGCATTACATTTTGCACAGTTTAATGTGCACACCCTTTCACTAAATGCTAAATGGGTAATAAACGGTCTTGCATACTTTTGCATCTTATTACCTCATTAGCATAGATTTTGTGTTACAGTGAATGCAAGTTAGTTTACGTGCATTAATCATGCTCTGGACACCGGCATTTAACACCCACGTTACCGTTTAGCATGCTCTAGTCTGTTGGCCCTATAGTTCAGCACCTTTGAGTGCACCTTGTGGGTCACAAAAGGTCTGTACTACAATAATCACCTTTATTAATGACCAGTTGTTGTTTCCATGCCGGCTCTGGAATGTATGGTGCCAGGTGCTGATAACGCCACTAATGAAATCCATTAATCTTCATTACTTGTGGCGTCTCTGTTAAGAAACGCATCTGTCAAGTTTGCAGAGGAAGATCGTGGAGCTTCAGATTTATCTCTTTCATTAAAAAATGCGTCCATATTACAGACACACAGGGTAGTCATTACCCTTCCAGATGGTCTTTCAAGTTGTGCGCACACATTAGAAAGGCAGATGAACGGAAGCCACTCTAATGTCGCTTTTATTTATTTATTTTTCCCCCCTCCCCTTCTCTCTCCTACCTTCTCATTTCCAGGAGTCTTGACCTCCATGTTCGGAAGGTGGCGTCCCTATTTCCAAACCCTCAACTTTGCAAACAACCAGGAAGGGTACCGCCATGCTGTATTCCTCCGAAACACACTGGCTGCAATGTCATGGCACGTGATGGAAGGCAAAAGAAACAAAATATATTTATATATAGATATATATATATATATGTGTATAGGAAACAAACAAACAAAAAAATAATGCATCCTTGTACTGCTGCTATGCTGGGGAAGAAGTTTTGAGAAACGGTGAAATCTGTCATCCCAACGTCAGTTTTTAGCCTCTGCAGATCAGTTGTGAAATTGGCTTGGCTATCCAAACACGTACCGAAAAGAATGGCACAGCCTGCTTTGGTATACTGCGGTACCAACCAGTCATTTGCATGCTGGACTTAAAGGCCTCCGCCTCTTCTTGGTTTTTACACATCGTTGCATATTGAAGGAGGGGAAACGCTTAGCAGCAATGCAACAAACCGACAAAACGATCCTGCATAGGAAAGAGAAGGATTTTTTTATTTTTTTTTTAAATTTTTGAGGGTTTTTTTTTGTTTGGGATTATGGCAAGCGCAAAGGTTGATTTTTTTTTTTTTTTTGCACTGTTTTACTTTGAATTACTGTTTTGTTTCTTTTGGTTTCTTATTCTGTTCTAAAGATAATTGGGAATGGCTCACATTTAAAAGAAAAAGGTAAGACATATATGTATATGATTTCTCCATTATAAAATAATGCAGCCTGTAGGATTTCTCTATGGATGCGCTTTTAAGTTCTGTATATTATGTATAACAAAACACACAACAAACAAAAACAAAAAATTAACAGTGCTGATGAGTATGATGACATTTTTAAATTATAATTATTGATTGATTGTGGTTTCCGTATTTTGAGAGTACTGGGTCAGAATACTAGTGTGGTTTTTATTTTCCACAGGAGGACAGATAAATTTCACTATTCAGAATGTAACTCAAGCTTTCCAGGTGATAGCCATGACTGATCCAGTTCTCCCCACATGTGGTGATAACATGGTCTTTGCATATGGATTGTTTACGAGCCGAGTGTGGCCACAAAAGTTTGCAAGGAGGGAACGGACCAGGTGTTATCACAGCCCTTGAGACTTTGGGACCAAAATGTGCCGTGTCTCCCTCTCCCCAGGTGTTTTGTTTTGGGTGATTTTGGTTATGAGGAGTTATCGAGTAGGCTGGTTTGCAATGCTGCTCAAAGCCTTGGTTTTCTCAGAACTGGCTTTTCTGGAGCTAGAATAGTCTGGTAACAATTCTATAAAGCATTATAGCCAGCAGCGAAAAAAGAAAAGGAATTTAAATCTCAACACAGGATGTGAACTGCTCCCTTAGCCTTGAGCTACCAATGAAAAGGCATGAGATAAAAATACATAAACTAAATAGCTCAATGGTAGGGCTTCTGCTTAGGGCTTAGAAGGTTGCTGTTGGTGGCGATGACAGATAGCCCTCTGGAGTGGACACCAATAGATAAAGTGAGTAGTGTACTGAGATCACTGAGAGACTTAACCAGAAGAAGATGGATCTCATGAACCCTGTGCTGTGCTTCAGCTGTGCTTTACTGTGATCCTCTGTTGGGGAGCCCAAGCTGTCCACAAAACACAGCTTCTTTTGTGTACACAGAATGCCACACCTACATATCCTGAATGTTTTACAACTGCAGCGAGACCAATACGCATATTTGCAGCGAAAAGATGAGGAAGCAGTAAAAAAAAAGAAAGAAAAGACGGGACATAGCAAGGTTGTGAGAGAGAGTACTAGAGATGAGAAAGAGAAAAGAATTTCCTTTTAACCCAGTGCTACAGGTGGCTCCTACCCCCAGACTTTACAAAACAGAGCTAATATATTGGAAAGTTACAGTGAGGAGAACCTCCAGCCATGGCATGACTCCTTCGGGCTGACTCACTGCGAAGGTGGCAGGAGGATGCTTACTCTAATCGTTCATTGCCTTACCCAGACAGTGTTCCCCAAGTGGCAGGTCTCTGAGGTGCTGCTGCATCCTTATTCTGCCGGTCTCGAGTGAAATTGGATGTGAACAGGGACGAGCTATAGCAATCCAGAAACGACCGTGCCCTTGGCTGGTCTTATGACTCTGGTTATTTCAGAACCAGCATAAGTGACTCCAAAAAATCTGAAAAGGCAGTACATCTCGTTATTTTTTAAATTATTTCTTTATTGGATTTTAAATGGACAAATCAAGAGGTACCTTGACATCAAGAAACAAAAAGGCTTAAAAGTAAAAAAAAAAAAAAAAAAAAAAAAAAAAAAAAAAAAAAAAAAAAAGAGTATAGGAAACATTACAAGCAAGTTTCCACATCAGACCACAAAGGAGAGGGGGACAATAAGAAAAAGTAATGAGGAAATATCCATGGGCAGCTTCTTAACTGCAGGTACTCAAAACAATGTCCTGTTATCTCTCATGGCCACTCTCTATTTTGCAAGAAACTCTGAATTGAATAGGGTCATAAGACACATATCTGTTTTCACTCATATTAACCTGCCATTTACAAGAAAATCTTAAATTGAAAGTGGCACTAAGAGCTCTATAACCCTCTACCCTCTTCATTAAGAAAACTTTCCACCTTTGTTGAGTAGCCCCCAGCTACATCTGGAACTATCTCAGTTTTACAATCCAATAAAATATTCTTAATGCAAAAGTACAACTTCATGGACCACCGTTTGTCAGGTTGTACATATCATTCTTTATAAATAGCTGAGTGCCACATTAACTTCCATGCTCCCCTGCTTGCCACTTACAGGGTATCCTGATGGGATTTATGCTCCAAGTTTTAGTTTGGCGCAATACAGGACATGCTCCAGTCTCTAAGCTAAATTCTTACGGTTGAGAACGGCTGCAAGTAGCCGGTCTGCCTGATTGCAGCTGGAAACCAAATCTGCTCATTTGTCCTCATGATGTTGGGGAGAAGGAGGGAGATATAAGAGATGTACACATAAATCATAAACAGGTCGATCCAGTAACGTGCAGTTAAAGATTGCCCGTCTGTAACGTGCTGGGAGCGCACAATACAGACGAGTAAGGCCATCCAGCCATACAGTCTCCAGTTTCACGCGTCCTTAGCGCTTCCTAAAATAAACACCTAACCCTTTCCGCACCCAGCATGTAAATGAACGAAAAAGCTGTATAATGAAGGAATTAGCTATTCCCCTACGATACTGTAATGGGCGCTGATATTATCTCCTTAGGAACGCGCTGTTTTGCCGCGGCCTTAACCTGTTAGTTTACCGCCTCCCCCTAGTAGGAGTTAGGACTGTGTAACAAATCCATCGACACCGCTTAAGATACTCAAACACAATAAAACAATAAGCCTGGCACCTTCCTTGATGTAGTACGTCCCGGATGCCCCCCCCCCAGCGTGCCCGCCACTACCCCTTTCATCAGCTGCATCCACCCATTATGCCCCTCACGGGCATGTCCCGCTTCACAGAGCGCTCCCACTCAAATCCGTTCATGGGTATATACCCTTTCGCCCCCCCTCACAGCGCCATGCTACCACTGCGACCCGGAGGAGGTGAGGCACAGCGGCGAAGACAGACGGGAGAGGAGAAAAAGCAGAGCCGAGCAAAGCAAAAGCGTGCAGCAAGCCGGCGAAATAGACCTGCGAGCAGAGGCAATAGCAGCGGTTCGGTAAGCCTGGCACCCTCCTTGATGTAGTACGTCCCGGATGCCCCCCCCCCCCCCCAGCGCGCCCGCCACTACCCCTTTCATCAGCTGCATCAACTGCGACCCGGCAGTCCCATGAGGCCTACAAAAAAAAAAAATCCCCGGCTCCCGCGCCCCCGCACTGGCCCGCTGACTCTACACCCCCCCCCCTCTCCTCCCGATCGGGCGGGTAGGCGGCGGCGACGAAAACCAAAGCAATTTTTTTTTTTTCAAAAAGCGACATCACACATTGCATAAAATAATTTCTCCAGCCTTAAAGCGACTTACTTTTGGGATCTGTCAAGATCCCAAAAGTAAGTCGCAAAAGTAACTTACTTTTCTGAAGCCATCAGGAACATGATCTTAGCTCCTCCGGATGAAGACGAAGATGGCCGCCTGCACGGGGAAAGCGTGCAATTGGCCGCTGAAGACGTGACCTCACGTCTTCAGCGGCCAATTGCACGCTTTCCCCCGTGCAGGCGGCCATCTTCGTCTTGAGCTACGATCGTGATGGCTTCAGAAAAGTAAGTTACTTTTGCGACTTACTTGACAGATCCCAAAAGTAAGTCGCTTTAAGGCTGGAGAAATTATTTTATGCAATGTGTGATGTTGCTTTTTGAAAAAATAAAATTGCTTTGGTTTTCGTCGCCGCCGCCTATCTGCCCGATCGGGAGGAGGGGGGAGGGGGTAGAGTCGGCGGGCCAGTGCGGGGGCGCGGGAGCCGGGGATTTTTTTTTTTTTTTTGTAGGCCTCACGGGACTGCCGGGTCGCAGTGGATGCAGCTGATGAAAGGGGGTAGTGGCGGGCGCGCTGGGGAGGGGGGGGCATCCGGGACGTACTACATCAAGGAGGGTGCCAGGCTTACCGAACCGCTGCTATTGCCTCTGCTCGCAGGTCTATTTCGCCGGCTTGCTGCACGCTTTCGCTTTGCTCAGCTCTGCTTTTTCTCCTCTCCCGTCTGTCTTCGCCGCTGTGCCTCACCTCCTCCCGGAGCAAGGCTGCTTTCGCGCCCTGCTCCGGGAGGAGAGACACAGCGACGAAGCAACAAAGACTTTTCGTGTTTTTTTACACTTCCTGGTTCCTGTCATTCCAAATGACATTTGAAATGACAGGTACCGTCGCACCCTGGTTACTGTATAGGCGCTGTATTAAGCGCCTATACAGTAAAATGGGTTACGCTGCCATAACCCTTCCCTACCGCTTTAAAGCCGCGGCATGCATTTGCATGCGATTAGAGGAGAGTATCGGGGAGTTAGTGAAGAGAACTGTGGGTGCGGGGAGGAAGGGTGTGCCTGACACTGCCGCACTGTTTCTACCGCGGCCTTACTGGATCGACAAAGGGTTTTACTCAAAAGGAGCCATTCCAGAACCCGACTGTTAAGTTAGAAATCAGAATAGGCGGACAACTAGTGGCTGGATTCAGGGTCCATGATTCGGAGGGTTCCAGAAGAAGCCCTAAAGCACGAAGGCCCAAGACCAGCACTACAATGACCAGACGAGGCATGGTGGGGGTGGGGTGGAGGAGGAGTATAAAACAGGAGCGAGAGATCCCAGAGTGGTTGCGAGTGAAGGCTCATGACACCAGGATCCCAGCCCTTGTTCCGACTGAAGTGGAGGCCCAAAGGATCAAGAGGAAATTGCCCGGATGAAAAAAGAGAGAACAATCGGAATAGTCTCCGTTAAGGAAAGAGCTCGGAGCCAGGGCAAAAAAAGCAAGTTGACATGAAAAGCAAAATTGGAAGAGTTCACCCACTTTCTTTGGTTTACAAAAACAAAAAAGAAAATCCAGGGAAGATCGAATTTGGTGTCCTCTTTACAGAGTAAAATGGCGACAATTCAAGTTTATGTACCCAATAGACAACTTTAACAAAAGGCAGTTTTGAACAGGTTGAAATCCTGTTTCAGAATCCTACCAGGACTTTCCATTCTTTGAAAAAACTATAAAACTAAATCAAAGATTTTGCTTCTGTCATGATTATCTGAACAAGTATCGGCAGGGCTGGAAAAAAAAAAAAACCAGAGGCAAATCTTTACAGGTGTACACGAGGACCTGATTCAGATATTGTGCTGGTCCTATCTGCCACATAATTTACCAGGAATGGCAGGATCAGTCAATCTGATTGAACAAGTTGACCTTTTCCAGCAAAGCCACCATATGTGACCAATACACAATCCCATACAAGGCCTGAATCAGACCCTAACTGACTAGGATAAGTCGTACAGGTCCACTAGGTAAGGAAGCTCCTAATGTTTCTTCCCCACACGCTCAAAATCATAATTATATTTGAAAAACCAGATGTTTTTCTCATGGGAGTGTGATATCCTACCAGTGCTTTGTTCCCAGGGCTCCTTCCCTCCTTGTACACCTTTGCTCTCGTTCCAAAATATATATATTTTTATTTTTTTTTTGCAATTTTGTTATCTGGGAAGAAGGGTGGGTGGGGTAAAATGCAAGTAGACTACCACAAGGTGTATCCTCCTCTAAAGGTCCTGCAAGTGTAATCGGGAACTGGCCTGTGATTGCATGAGTTACAATAATTAAGCACCTTACCAATCAACTGCGATGCTCTGCCATTCCTTCACTAACCTTCCTCCTGCCTCTCCTCCACAGCCCCCTGCTCCCTTCAGTGCTTGGTGGTGTATGCGTGTGTGTTCACTGGTCTTGTATCCACTAAAGTGAAATAAATGTGTTTGATGCTGAACTCAACTTTCTGGCTTGAATTTTTCAGGGGGGTTCTTGCAAGACAGGTTTGTGAGGGTGGGGAAGGGGGGGTGGCTTGTTTCTAGTTCTACTCTGCTAATTGTATCCAAGAATACGCTCCGAGCAGAACACCAAGAAAAGAAACAAAGCACAGTTGCTTAAAATCAACATTAAAAACCATACACACAACACTCTTATGAAAAATGCAAACCCTCAAACTGAAACAGAGCAAATACACCCACATCAGGTCGCCAGAATATGTGGGAGTCGCACAAAAATAATAGTGCAACAGTAAAAATGGAGGAGAAAGACCTCGGATGACAATGTCATCTGAGGTGTCACGGCCCACCAGAGCATCTTTTCAATTGAAAGCAGTGTCTCTAAGTTCAAATGCTTGATGTGTCGTTATCTACAGTACGAGTGCCTAAAATCGTGCCCTGAAGCAGCTGTTTGTGAAACGCTGGCCCGTGTCTGCTCCGGTCTGTTTGCACTTCCCTCCTAGCTGCAGTAGCAATAAGGAGAAAAAAGTTATATTTTTAAATAAACACATAAAGTAATTTTTGTTTTAAATAGAGATTTTCAATGGAGGGGTTTTGGCCCATGGCTGGAGCATTGTATGTGTTCTCCGACCTCTGATGAGTCATGTTGTCATCTGAGGTCTTTTCCCTCCATTTTTATTGTTGCGTTATTATAAATATTTTGGGTGAATGTTTTTGTGTGGCTTTAGTTTTGTTTCACACCTGCCTGCTGAGTGGGGGGGGCTTTTGGGAGTGACATTTTGGGGAAGGGTTGGACACTTTCCTGTTTCCCTTACTGTAGTACGTTAAACTGTGTGAACAAAGCAGACACAAATATATGTAAAAGCTTTGTTAAAATAGGGTCCTTTGTCAGTGCTAAGCTCTTATTGGTCCTCACACTTCCTCACCTCATATCTATGGCAGTGTTTGCACGCCATACACTGTGCTCCCTGGTGTGAGGCTCTCCTCCACAGACATCTGATGACTGCATTCCTGGGTCAACATATATCTGTTTGGAGTTGATTTTAGCTATGTCATAAACCCGAGGCTGATCAGCACCAGGCAGTGAATACTGTGTTTGGGGGTGGGGTGTACAGCTCCTAGGATATGCTGTCTCACTTTTCACTCTTATTCCCCACAGCTGAGCCCATGTCAGTTCGCATGGTAATTCCACTGCCTTCACCATGGGAAGGAAGCTCTGCTGTGGTTTCAGATGGTGTGCAAGGATGTTAACAAGAGACCGAGACTTGGAAATGCTAGGAGTTATGTGTTCAGCTCAGTTTGTAATTCCACTCACTGACTACGCTATTTGTACAACTCTGTGCTCTCCGACTTTGTGTGTAGATATATATTGTATTTTTTGTCTGACTTTCCCATTTTAGCTCAAAGTGGTTTACAGCATTTTTTTTTTTCAGGTATAGTAAAGTCCTTATCGCTATAATGAATATGCATAATCTAAGTCGGTACCTGAGGGAACAGGAGATAAAGTGACTTGCCCAAGGTCACAAGGAATATCAGTGGGAGAAGTGGGATTTAACCCTTGCTTCGCAGCCCATTGCTCTAACCACGAGGCTATGCCTTCTTACTCAAACATGCAACATGTGAAGCCTTAGCTCCTGAAAAATCCTGTGGTGCTCAATACTGCCTCACCTCAATGACAAAATACTACTAATGCTGTAAATTACTTAATTACTTTTTCAGTAATATACATTGTGACTGATGAGAGATTGTACTTACTGTTTTAACCTAGAATTTGAAGGGTCTGATTTACTAAGGCTTTTTTTTTCCCCCCTATTCTTTGGGTAAACTGAGGCGTATGGGGGCAAATGACGCAGCTGGGGTCACACTGAGATTCCCTGCCAGCACTAAAGCCCTTTGAGCTCTGACTGCAGTACTGTGTGGCAGCTGTGAGCTCCAGGCCCGGCTCCCCCTTTTTCCACCCATTCCCAGAAGACTGTTTTGAAATCAAACTGGGCAACTTGGTGTTTGTCCCCAAGCACTTCCAGCCCAGAAATGTGATGCCTCTTCATGCTTAGCACATGGCCTGGGTGCTCTGCGAGCACCCCAGAGCAGGGCTGGAGCACTGTGGTATGCTGCTGCTTAGCATTCGAGGAGCACCAGCAGTGTCTGCCCTTTGGATCATGTTATTGTTGATGATGGCACTACTAGTTGAAGATCTGATACATTTACACTACCATATAATATGCTACATTAGCTAGAAACCACGAGAGATGGTCAGGGTTGGTGCTTCCATTAGGTGAACTAGGTGGCTGCCTAGAGCGCCAACCCTCGGGGGGGGGGGCAGCAAACTTGCCAGTGTAAGTCGCTGGCTGCTGGTGGTGGTTGAAGAAAAGAGGGAAGACGTCTCGGGGGGAGGGTGAAGGTGGTGGTGGGGTGGGGAGATGCAAGGATCTAAGGTTAGGGCACACACACACACATATACCCTGTACTTTTTGTTCATATATAAGTTCCTTGCTGCTTTACTCAGTTACTCCTTTCTTAATCATTTCCACCTGTAATCCACCCAGTTTAGGGTTTTTTTTCCCCCCCCAGTCATAGTCTCCCTGTTAATTTAAAGCATCTTGTTTTTTTGTCTGTGCCTCTTGTCCATCTGTCTTGCCTCTTATACAGCTCTGTATAGAGCTGTATACATCTGGTCAGGCCCAGTTTAAGGCTATAGCAATCAGTTGCATTGAATCTTGCCATTCCTGGAGGGGGCCTGAGTGGGCTGACTGGGCCTGGCAGTGAGGTACAGTTTTCAGTGCTTCTGCACTGATATGATGCTTACTTCCAACCCTGTGGGGCTTTAAATAAAAGCCTCATGTTTTGGTGCCCAAACTGTCCCCAGCCTCTCTCCCCGCTCCATCAGGAGAAAAGCTGAGGAGTGCACCGAAGAGGAGACTTTCTATTTCTTTGACAAAACAGTGGGGCGGGAAAGCACTGAGCCCAAAAATGCCTTCAACTAAGCCTGCATCTCGTGTGCATTATACAAATGATCATCATCATTCAGGCGGATAATAAATAAATCCAACTAGCTCTTTGGAAACACCCAGGTAGCCATGTTTAGACTGAAGGGGCAAATGACTTCAGAAATTCAGAAGCAATAGCTTCTGAATTTGGGCAAGGGGAGAAAAAAAAAATCTAAGTCACATATGAGAAGAACTGAGCCAAGTTGTCCAGTGGCATGGAGAGTCTAAAGAAGAAAAGGGGTGGAGCCAAATTGGTGGATTGAGCTCACTACTGGATATCCATGTCCCCTTTGGAAACATTTATTTATTATTTTTATTTATTTAAAAAAGATTTATAACCTGCATGTTCCATGGGCAGTACATGGAGGTTTATTCATTTGAAAATAGGTTATTTTTTTGTTTTGTGTTTGGTTTTTTTAAATCCAAGCACTGTACAATGAATAAAGGACACAGAAATTGAACAATGCTTCTTCTGTAATGAAACCCTTTTTTTTTTTTATAGCACACATACCAAACTTCGTGCATCTCACAGGATTCCCTCCCTCAGGAACTAATCTTGCATTTTCCTAGATGCAAGAAGGAATGTCTGGTGCGATGAGTGAGAATTGATGACCGTAGGAGAGGCTGCCAATGCACAACAGCATCGGTAAGATGAAGCATGTGCACAGCCAAAGCTAGCCACAGGGAAGAAAACACATGCTTGGCCGGCAGCCGAGAAGACGCAAGAAGTGTCCAGTGCCTGCCATGCCAGAGAGAACCACACACAAGTGGAGTCAAGAGAAGCAGTCATGCCAAGAATGAAGACAGAACTGCTGGAGATGAAGGAAGAGAGGGGACAAGAAGAGAAGAAGAAATGGAAGGAGAGCATCTGACAAAATTTGGGGGAGAGGACCGGTTTTATTCGGTCCCAGGGTTAAAATAGTCATAGTGGCTTTCCTCTGCCATAGGAAAATGGACCAAGCCAGGGTGCTATAGAGTCGTACACAGAAACTACACGCCAGCAGAATACCTCATCTCAGTCACCCGTGCAGATCCTCACCTAACTAAGAATAAAGAGACCATAAAGCATAACTGGAAACACGCAGACAAAAACTGAGCTGGAAACTGCAACAAGCCAGAGTCTCTTTTTTTGCAGTGTTACAAAGGAAAAAGAGAAATCACCAATCCTCATAAAATAAAGCAAGACATATAAAATCAATAGTTGTAAAACCATACTAATAAAAAGAACAGATTATTTCAAAACAGCTGATGAATATCCAATAATTAAAAACTCATAAAATGTCTAGACACATAAAATATTTCAAAACAGCAGACAAAGACCCAATAATTAAAAATAATAAGGATTGAAAAATGCTCTGTTCTCCATACCTGGAAACATTCGATTTCCAAGTGCCCTGAGATTGTTGTGAATTAGGAGGAGGAGGGGGTATTTGCAAATTTCTCCTTTCTCTGTCAACACACATGCTCTCTTTCTCACTTACAGAGGTTTTCAATAACATAATTATGATTAATTGCTCTCTTACTTACATAGGCTCTCAATCACACAATTGCACACATGCTCTCTCTCTTATACACACAAGCTCTTAATCATACACACACATACAGGTTCTCAATCACACAAACAGGTTCTTAATCACACACATATATGCTGTCACACACGCTCGCTCACTCCCCACCGAACTAGTGGCAGCAACAGCCTCCTCGTAGCCTCGAGAAAGGAGTCCCATCGACCACAGGAGCTGATGTTGCTCCTCGTTTTGCTCTGAGCCGGTGCTGTTCTCCTTCGGGCTGGTGCTTTTGCTCTCCTTTAGGCCAACTCTGCAGAGACTTTACCTAAGGCCACTGCACTCCACTTCCTCTTCTGGGCCGTGGGGGCAGGAAGAAGAGTCCATGCTGGTGCCACTGACTCCAGTTCTCCTGCCGCGTTCCGCCCGGGCTGAGGAAGAGTTGCATTTCACTGGAGCAGGAGGAGCAGCTGGGCCAGAGGGGGACTGGGAAGTGTGGCAACATACTGGTTTGTTGCAACACACCAGTTGAGAACCTCTGCCCTATATTGCCTTGTGTGCACTACTTTCTTTGATGCAGAAACATCAATTTTAGCTAAATCATCCCTTAAAATAATCTCCTAATCTACTAACATCAGTTACAATAAAATGTCAATGAAAAACATTTTCTGTAAGAATATTCAAAACTATTTTCTACATGCAAATGAAATTAATAATGAGCAAACTTCTGTTTAAAATAGAAATGAGGAAGAGAGGACCATAATGTCATTAAAACCAGTGATAAGTACCTTAATTTTCATAGCAAGAATTCAAGTTACACCACAACTGGACTTTTAAAATACAGACAAACCCTCACCAAGTACAAAATAGAAACGTGCCACCAAAAACTGTATTGGAAACCAGAAACCCAATGCAAAACATCCAGTGATAAAATCAAAAGATATAGAACATCATTCATAATATTAAAAGCATGCTAATAAAAAGAATAAATATAAACACAAACAACCAATAATTTAAAAATAAACTTGCATAAGTTTGTTCTAATATTTCCCAAACATCAATAAAGTATTTCAAAACATTTGATGAATAAAATACCCAATAATTAAAAAATGTTCTAATGGTCCGGTTATGGAGGCACAACTGAGAGGAAGTGTAGAGGGTGAGTTCTGTGGGGTGCCCACTGCATTATTATCAACAATATCCTCTGCAAAAGGTTACCTGCTAAAAGAGTATTGTCAATTACTATCTAGCAAAAAGGAAGTGATGAGCATTAAATTGGCTTATTCAGTATGGGAGAAAGTTCA
This sequence comes from Rhinatrema bivittatum, assembly GCF_901001135.1. Classification (NCBI taxonomy): domain Eukaryota; kingdom Metazoa; phylum Chordata; class Amphibia; order Gymnophiona; family Rhinatrematidae; genus Rhinatrema; species Rhinatrema bivittatum. The sequence continues at coordinate 49,711,039 of NC_042622.1, read as the reverse complement.
GGTGATTGATTCTAAGATGGCGCCTGACTCACCCAAAGCTGATTCTGAGAAGGTTGTGGCGATAATGTCCGACGAGATGATTCAAGTCATGTCTAAAAGGGTCTCAGCAGCTTTGAAGGATCGACTATCTAAAATACAGTTGACAATTGACGAAACAAAAGAAGGGCTGGAAATGCAGGCAAGATGACTGAGGGATGTTGAGCAGTTCATCGTGGAGCGGGAAGACCAATGCTTTCAGGTAGATGCACTGATATTAGCATTACAGAAGACAAACGCAGAATTGATCGAAAAAATTGTTGACCAATTTAACAGAAATCTGTGCAATAATTTACAAGTGATCGGAATACTGGAAATGCTGAAAGATAAGGAACTGGTATCTTTTTTGGAGAAATGGCTTCCGGAGACACTAGGCCTAGGCACAATGGTAAAGTCTATATTATGTGAATATGCCCATTGACTAGGTCAAACAAGAGGGACAGATGATAATCGCCCAAAGTCAGTCATGGCCTGAATGTTAAAATAGGCAGACAAAAAATTGTCGCTGCTTATAAACCTAAAGGATTTCTGGAATATGAAGGGGCCAGAATTTTGATGTTTATTGATTTCTTGGCACGTGTAGCAGCCCAAATGAAGGAATTGTCACCCATCTGCACCAAGCTACAAAAACATGGGATACGCTTTGTATCCTGCTAAATTCAGAGTTCAGCATGCTGGGGAAATGCTGTTTGTCAGGGAAAGAGCAAATTCAACATTTTTTACGTAAATTACCATAGTGGCAGCTAGTGTGTCGCATGGGTCCTAATTTGGCACAATTGTTGATCTACGCTATGCGGATTAACTTAGCCGGGAGGATGGAGACTGTCTCCCAGGCCAAATAGATGTCTCAAAAGATTATGAAGCATACTGAGTTATGATCGTTCTCTTTGATTTAACTTCCTGGAATTTAAAATCAAATGTTATGCACTGGGTTTGAGCGGTGCATGGATCAGCGTGCCATATGAACAGGTCTCCACAAGATAAATGTTATGCAAGCCCCCCTTATCTTGAGAGGAGACCGAATTAGTTGCTGTGCACATGTGGAAGATACACCAAAGACTGGCATAGAATTTGGTGGTATTCGAGCTGTAATGTTCAACATGTTGGGCCATGTAGACAATTGAAGGTGAAAAGAAGTATCTCCATGTTGGTGACATGCAAAGCATTGACTGTTTTACGAATTGTTCCTTCACGAAGTTCGTGGCGGCTTGAGGAGGCAATCTACAGGACCTGCCTTGTCTATTCTGTGCCTGACATTGGATGCCGTTGGGGACACTCAAAAATTGTGCAGCTTATATTGGAAGGCACTTTGTTAACTTTAAGTTCAGATGCATATTACTATTATTCCTTGAATTTTTATTTCTTGTGAGATGCAGCTGTGTGTAATATTGTTTGTTTGATTATCCCTAATAGGGAATTGCTATTATGCTGGGGGAGTTTGATGGCAACTGATATGAGTCTGGGTGTGGTGCCAGGGGAGGTACATGGGTCCATCTCTGTCTATGAGAGACGATTGGGGATGTATGTAGATGAGCATGAAGAAGGGAATGTATGAGAAGCTGGGTGGGGGTATGGATAAGAACATAAGAACATGCCATACTGGGTCAGACCAAGGGTCCATCAAGCCCAGCATCTTGTTTCCAACAGTGGCCAATCCAGGCCATAAGAACCTGGCAAGTAACCAAAAACTAAGTATATCCCATGCTACTGATGCTAGTAATAGCAGTGGCTATTTTCTAAGTCAACTTAATTGATAGCAGGTAATGGACTTCTCCTCCAAGAACATATCCAATCCTTTTTTAAACCCAGCTACACTAACTGCACTAACCACATCCCCTGGCAACAAATTCCAGAGTTTAATTGTGCGTTGAGTGAAAAAGAACTTTCTCCGATTAGTTTTAAATGTACCACATGCTAACTTCATGGAGTGCCCCGTAGTCCTTCTATTATCCGAAAGAGTAAATAACCGATTCACATAAACCTGTTCTAGACCTCTCATGATTTTAAACACCTCTATCATATCCCCCTCAGCCATTTCCTCGCCAAGCTGAACAGTCCTAACCTCTTTAGTTTGTCCTCATAGGGGAGCTGTTCCATCCTCTTTATCATTTTGGTCTGTACCTTCTCCATAGCAACTATATCTTTTTTGAGATGCGGCGTCCAGAATTGTACACAGTATTCAAGGTGCGGTCTCACCATGGAGCGATACAGAGGCATTATGACATTTTCCGTTTTACTCACTATTCCCTTTCTAATAATTCCCAACATTCTGTTTGCTTTTATGACTACCGCAGCACACTGAACCGACAATTTCAATGTGTTATCCACCATGGCGCCTTGATCTCTTTCTTGGGTAGTAGCTCCTAATATGGAACCTAACATTGTGTAACTATAGCATGGGTTATTTTTCCCTATAACCACCACAGCTCTCCAGAAAATGATAGACAAGGAAGGCTAGAATACCCCAAAATTTTTAAGTAAATACACCGTGAGTTACGATTTTTTTAAATAGACCTCATACATAGGCGTAGATGTGAATGCTATTTAGCATGACGTTTTACACCAATGGTATAATCATAGGTCAAGTACTTTTTGTATGCTGAGTGAGTACCAAATATAGAAAATAAGATATTTATAACATCATATTCTTCATCGTATTCATTAATGATCTAAAGCTGATATAGCCACTTAGCTTTTTTTTGAATGAGAAGAAATGCCCGAAAGTCAGAGATGTTAATGAGGCTCAAAGTCTGTTAGCCCGACACTGACCGTGTTTTGGCTGCTGCTTTCTTCAAGGGGGCGAAAGCATGTTAGATGATATCAACGGCATTTTCATCGGCGTGAAGGCATCGGGCTTGAGCTTCATTAACATCTCTGACTTTCGGGCATTTCTTCTCATCAAAAAAAAGCTAAGTGGCTATATCAGCTTTAGATCATTAATGAATACGATGAAGAATATCATGTTATAAATATCTTATTTTCTATATTTGGTACTCACTCAGCATACAAAAATTACTTGACCTATGATTATACGATTGGTATAAAACGTTATGCGAAATAGCATTCACATCTACGCCTATGTATGAGGTCTATTTTAAAAAATCGTAACTCACAGTGTATTGGGTATTCTAGCCTTCCTTGTGTATTATTTTTCCCTATATGCATCACCTTGCACTTATCCACATTAAATTTCATCTGCCATTTGGATGCCCAATTTTCCAGACTCACAAGGTCTTCCTGCAATTTATCACAATCCGCTTGTGATTTAATTACTCTGAATAATTTAGTATCCTCTGCAAATTTGATTACCTTACTAGTTGTATTCCTTTTTTTCACTTATAAATATATTGAAAAGCACAGGTCCCAGTACAGATCCCTGAGGCACTCCACCGCCCACTCCCCTCCACTGAGAAAATTGTCTATTTAATCCTACTCTGTTTCCTGTTTTTTAGCCAGTTTGTAATCCACGAAAGGACATCGCCACCTATCCCATGACTTTTTACTTTTCCTAGAAGCCTCTCATGAGGAGCTTTGTCAAATGCCTTCTGAAAATCCAAGAACACTACATCTACTGGTTCACCATTATCCACATGTTTATTAACTCCTTCAAAAAAGTGAAGCAGATTTGTTAGGCAAGATTTGCCTTGGGTAAAGCCATTCTGACTTTGTTCCATTAAACCATGTCTTTCTATATGTTCTGTAATTTTGATATTTAGAACACTTTCCACTTTTTCCTGGCACTGAAGTCAGGCTAACTGGTCTGTAGTTTCCCGGATCACCCCTGGAGCCCTTTTTAAATATTGGGGTTACATTAGCCACCCTCCAGTCTTCAGGTACAATGGATGATTTTAATGATAGGTTACAAATTTTTACTAATAGATCTGAAATTTCATTTTTTAGTTCCTTCAGAACCCTGGGGTGTATACCATCCGGTCCAGGTGATTTACTACTCTTCAGTTTGTCAATCAGGCCTACCACATCTTCTAGGTTCACCGTGATTTGGTTCAGTCCATTTGAATCATTACCCATGAAAACCTTCTCCGGAACGGGTATCTCTACAACATCCTCTTCAATAAACACAGAAGCAAATAGTCTTATCTTCTCTAAGTGCCCCTTTAACCCCTCGATCATGTAACGGTCCAACTGACTCTCTCGCATGCTTTCTGCTTCGGATATATTTTAAAATGTTTTTACTGTGAGTTTTTGCCTCTATGGCAGACTTCTTTTCAAATTCTCTCTTAGCCTGTCTTATCAATGTCTTACATTTAAATTGCCAGTGTGTGTATCGATCTTTGTGTGGATGAGGGGAGGGGGAGGGATTGGAGTGGCAGTAAATGTGGGAGATTTGAGAATTACTTTTGGGTGAGGGCCTGCAATTTCAACTAGATTAGGAGATGTATATTTTTCATATTCTCTATGTCTTAGCTGGTGGCATTTTGAACTATAATTGTGACTTACATGGGAGGTCCCACATGGGGTTCCTGTATTTTCAATACTCTCTTCTTGGGAATGGGGGATAATAGAGAAATTACTTATCTGATAATTTTGTTTTCCTTAGTGTAGACAGGCACAGAACCAGTGGGTTTAATCTCCCCTTCCAGCAGATGGAGATGGAGCAAGCTGACGTAACAGTATATATAGTCCTGCAGTGACCCCCAGCCTGTCAGTATTCTCTTCAAAAGCAACTGTTGACAGAATAGCAAAAACGTGATTAAAAAACATGTTTAAAAACAGGTAACTATACTCAACCAACCATAAACACTGAACACACGTAAGATTCTAGGTACCCCAAGCTAGGGACTGGATGACCCAGAGCCCCAGAGGAGAACTATTGACACACTCATGTGGCAGCTGAGGGCAGGAAGCTGAGTCCATCTGTCTACACTAAGGAAAACGAAATTATCAGGTAAGTAATTTCTCCATTTCCTAGCATGTAAACGGACTCGGGACCAGTGGCATGTACCACAGCTACTCCCTAACCAGGTGGAAGGCTGCCCATGGTCCAGGCAATAACGCAAAGGCTGAATCCTCTCAGGCCTGCACATTCAGACAATAAAACCTGGAAAAAGTGTGTAAGTTGGACCACGTTGCAGCTCGGCAGATATCGACAGGAGCCAGACTAACCTCCATCCATGACATTGCTTGAGCATAGTGGAATGAGCCCTAATCTTGAGTAGACAACGGCTTTCAGCATTCAGATATGCAGCCATGACTACCACCTTAATTCAATGAGCAATGGTAGCTCGCAAAGTTGAAGCGCCCTGCCTGCTCCCGCCATGGAGAACAAATAGGCGATCAGTCTTTCGAAAAGACTCAGAGACTTCCAGATACTGCAAGGAGCGCAAAAGGCAAAATTCCTCCATATCCCTGACCTTATCCAGGGATGGCAAGGAGATGGACTGATTGAAATGAAAGTCCAAGACTATCTTGAGCAAGAATGATGGAACAGTACACAGCTGTAATGCCCCAGGAGTCACCAGAAGGAACGGCTCCCAGCAAGTCAAGACCTGCAGCTCAGAAATCCAACTCGCAGAACATATAGCCATCAGGAACACAGTCTTTAAGATCAACAACTGTAAGGAAAGTCTATGCAGTGGTTGGAACATAGGGCCCGCCAAAAAGTCCAGCACCAAATTAAGACTCCACAATGGAACCAGTAACCTCAAGGGAGGCCTAAGATGCTTCACTCCCTTCGAAAAACAGGCCACATCAGGATGAGACAACAAAGAAACACCATTCACCAGGAAATAGGCAAAAGCTGCAACCTGCACCTTCAAGGAATTAAGGGCCAAGCCTTTATTTAATCCATCTTGCAAAAAATCCAGAATGAGAGGGATCTTAACTGAATGAGGAAGAACACCCCACTCCTCACAACAGCCTCAAAAACTCTCCAAACCCGCACATAGGCCAAGGAAGTGGAGAACTTGCGAGTGTAGAATAAGGTGTTAATCACTGCAGAGGAATAACCACGCTTTTATAGGCGAGTCCTCTCAAGGGCCAAACCATAAGATAGAATCCAGTCGGATCCTCATGAAGAACTGGTCCCTGCTATAGCAGATCATGTGCGGCGGAAGACAAAGGGGTCCTCCACCAGGAGTTGTCACATATCCGCATACCACAGATGCCTGGGTCAGTCCAGTGCCACCAGGAGTACTAGCCTTCTGTGGCCTTCGATCTTGTGAATTATCCTGCCCAGCAAAGGCCACAAAGGAAAAGTATAAAGCAATCTGTCTTCCGGCCAGACTTGTACAAGAGCATCTATTCCCAGGGACCATGGATCTCTCCTGCAACTGTAGAATCGAGGAACCTTCGCATTTCGAGAAATCGCCAGCAGGTCTAGGAATGGAAATCCCCAGCAATCCACAATCAACTGAATCGTCTCGGCTGACAACACCCACTCTTCTGGGTCCAGACTCTCCCTGCTGAGAAAGTCTGTTCTTACGTTGTCTTTTTCTGCAATGTGAGAGGCCAAGATCTCTGCAGATGACTTTACTCCCATTCCATCAGCTGGTCTATTTCCTGCGACACTTGTTGGCTCTTGGTTTCTCCCTGGCAATTGATATAGGCCACCATTGTCATGTTGTCCGATATCACGAAAACCACTTGATTTTGCAGCCTGTGGCTGAACTACAAGCATGCTAGCTGTACTGCTCGGGCCTCCAGGCGATTGATGTTCCAGCAGGACTCTTCGGCATCCTAACACCCCTGGGCCGTTAACTCAAGACAGTGAGCCCCCCAACCATGAAGACTTGTGACTGTCGTGAGTACCAACCAGTTTGGAGAGGACAAGGGAACTTCCTTTCTCAGATGATCCTCCTGCAACCACCACTGGAGGTGGGAGCAGATTTCCATGGGCAAGTGGAGCCGAATCACATAATTCTGAGGCTGCGTGTTCCAACGAGATAGCAGAGAGCACTGAAAAGGATGCATATGTCCCCTTGCCCACTGCAGCACTCCCAGGGCAGCTGCCATCAAGCCAAGTACCTGTAAGTAGGACCACACAGTCTGGTGTATGGTGTTCATCAACTGACGCACTTGAGACATCAATTTCTGGATCTGAACTTCTAGTAGGAAAACTCTGTCCTGTCCCATGTTTAACTGGATCTCCTGAAAGTCCAACAACTGGGATGGTTGAAGATTGCTCTTGGTCAGGTTCACCACCCAACCGACCTCCTGCAATAATGAGATCACTTTGTGTGTCACCAGGCCACTTTCTTCCTGAGACTTGGCTCAAATCAGCCAGTTGTACAAATATACGTGCACCAGGATTCCTTCTTTTCACAAGGCCACCACTACTATCACCATAATCTTGGAAAATGTACTGGGAGTGGTGGCTAGACCAAAAGACAGTGCCCGAAACTGATAATGGCGCCCCAACACCGCAATGCATAGAAAGCGTTGGTGTTCCAATCAGATGGGAATATGAAGGTAAGCCTCTGACAGATCTAAGGAGGTCAGAAATTCCCCCAACTGCACCACCATTATCACAGAGTGTAAGGTTTCTATTAAAAAATGAGTCACCTTCAAGGGACGGTTGACCTCTTGAGATCCAAGATGGGACAAAAGGAGCCCTCCTCCTTGGGCACAACAAAATAAATGGAATATCGCCACATACTTTCTTGAGATGTGGGCACTGGAACCACAGCCCTCAGTCTGAGGAGCCTTTGAAGCTTGAACTCCACTGCCTGTGTCTTCTGTGAAGAGTGGCAAGGGGCTATAATGAACACGTACTGAGGAATACTGGGAAATTCCAGTGCATACCCTTCTCGTATTGCCTCCAGAACCCACTGGTCTGATGTGATCTCGACCCACCGTCGATAAAACAGAGCGAGATGTCCTCCAATTTCCTGTTCCGGAAGGTGGGTCAGCACACCTTCATTGGGAAGCTTGAGAAGGTCCACCACTCGAGCCCACTTCTATCTTGGGGTGTCGGACGAAAGGACTGAGACCTACCGAAAGACCAAGACCACTGAAAGGTTATCCCTTTGTAGGAATGAAAATGCCTGGAACCCTGGAAACTACCCCTCATACCAAAGAGGCACTGTAACTGTTTCTTATCCTCCAGCAACTGAGGCACCAGAGACTCGCTCCACTCTCTGGCCAGTTTCTCCGTCTCGCTCCCAAACAGCAAACCTTTAAAGGGCATCTTGGTAAGATTAGCTTTGGAAGCTGCATCAGCTGACAAATTTTGCAACCAGAGTTGAAGCCTGGTTGCTATCACTGAAACCACTCCTCTGGCCAAGATCCAGACCAAATCATAGCCTGCATCTGCTAAAAAGGTGGCAGCAAGTTCCATAACCACTTTGGAATTCCCTCCAGACTCATCAACTTCCTGAGAGAGAAGCAGACAAGATCTTGCCACTAGGGTGCAACAGGAGGCAATCTGTACATTCATCACCACTGCCTCAAAGGTTTGCTTAAGAATAGCCTCAATCTTCCTATCATGCACATCCTTCAAGGCCGTTCCTCCCTCCACAGAGCATCAACTTTGGGAAACTGCAAACACTTTCTCACAGCTGGATCCAGAAGCCTTTCTATGTCCAGCCCCCTTTAAAATTTGCCTGTGGGGCATCCCATTTCAGATCAATCAATTCCTGAATGGCATCCATTACAGGGAAAAAAAATAAGAGGTTTTACATAAGGAAACCAAAATGGGATTCTTCCTCTGCTCTGAGAAAGCATCCGAACCAGGGACACCCAGCTGTTTCAAGGTCTGAGAAATCAGCACCAGTAGATCATCTCTATGAAAGAACCACAACAGGGTTCGATACAGTTCCAGCCAAGGAGGAATTTCCCCATCTTTCAGGGAATTAGGATCAACCTCATCAGTGCCATCTGGATTTCTGTCGGGAACACCCGCAGGGAGCTGAGGTGAGCCCTGGCGCTTAAGCATAGGACTGGAGGAGGGAGCAGCCACCGGCTGAGGGTCCGACCGGACAGAAATGGGGGACGCGGAGGACTGCACCTGAAGAAAAGACTTGTAGCCTTGAATAAATTCCACCCAAGAAAAAGCAGCCGGGAACTGGAGCTGGTCCCACAGAATTGCCCTCGCCAGTGGAGGAGCCAGTCAAGGGAGAACCAAGATATGGCATCCCTCTAGTCAAGGCCGTGACCAAGCCATCATCAGAATAGGAAGAGCCAGGCTTACAAAATCTGAGGAGGACAACTCTCCCTGAGCATCTGAGCAGCGCTGACACAGGTTAGAAGCCAAGTCAGGCTGAGAAGCCCTAATATGACAGACAACACAAATAGAAATAGGCTTCTTGCTTCACTGTTGTAAACGTGTGTCAGAAAAACTCACACTCAAAAATGAAATGCGCCCAAAAATAATTGTTGCAAGGTACACGCACAATCTGTGCACCAAGTTATGTGTGTAAAAAAGTTTGTGCACCTATAAAAGCATGCCCAAAAACAGAGCACACAATGCGTGCACAGATCCAATGCACTGCACACATCGACCTATAGAGGGCAGCAGAACATGCACAAGAGCATGCGAAAACGGCTGCTGCAGCCTATATGCAGTGTGCAAGATAAAAGCCTAAGTGAGGGGCCTAGCCCACTGTGGGCCGCTCAACCTGCCAGGCTGCCCAGTTCCCAACCCCCAACAGGAGCGTTAACGAATGTTGTGCCAAGAATGGAAACCGGAGGAAGTCCTGAAACCCCTCTGTCTCTGATTCAGGGTAAACTTTCCTCCCTTTTTTTTTTTTTTTTAAACCTTAAATGAGCTCAGCACTTACTGGCTGAGTACAGAGACTTTTTCTGCCTGCGGGGGGGGGGGGGGGGGAGGGAGAGGGCATCTGCCGTCACTCCTGCGCTCAGCCTCCTGCACCCCACTGCCTTTCAGCTGAACTAGCAGCTAAGTCCACATTGGAAAACCCAGCTACCGGACCAAGGTACACCTCTGAAGGACCACGGAAATCACCTCAGGAATTCTCAACTGGGGGAGGGACCTTTAGGTATCACCACAGGAGAGCAGGGCTTCCTTTTCCTGAATTTAGAATTTCTCCTTCCCAAAAGCTGAAAGCAATCCCCATAGGGAGATGAACATCCACCATCTGCTGGAGACGGAGAATACCGGTAGGCTGGGTTCACTGCAGGGCTATATATATATAGTGACATCAGCTTGCTTCATCTCCATCTGCTGGCAGGGAAGCATAAACCCATTGGTCCTGAGTCCATCTGTCTACACACTAGGAAATTTCAAATTGGTCACACTTAATGTAGATAGGATACCTTCTCCTGTGAAGAGAACTAAATTGCTTACCATGGTAAAGAAGGGAAAAGTGCAGATGACTTACCTGCAGGAAACTCATCTTTGTGATGAGGCGCATGCTAAACTAAAAAGGGATTGGGTGGGCTCCTGCTATTATGCCTCATTTTCTTGTAGACAAAGAGGGATGGTCATTCTCCTCCATAAAGGTACAGAAGGTAGATATATATATTTTAGTGGGCAGCCTCTATGGGGTGAAATTCTTGTTTGAAGAGTACATGTTAGGAGCATAGAGTTCTTTTCTTCTCTGATTATTATTGTTCTGAGATATCCTGAAAACAGTTTGTTGTAGGAAGTTGATTTTAATTTAGTGGTGAACAGTGAAGAAGATTGCAGACCAGCTAGACAACCTAATGTTCAGGATAAACATAGGGGGATTAATCTCTTAGGATGGGAGTTGGGAGTACTTGATATTTGGAGAATTCTGCATCCGGGTGAGAAGGACTTTACGTTTTTTTCTAATCCACATAAAAGCTATTCTCAAATAGATTATATTGATAGCAGAGAAGCTCTTTCTAAGGATAAGTGGATCTTATATTGGGAATGCCACCGTTTCAGACCCAGTGGGTGGCCCCTTCGTGCTGGGGGGAAAAGTGAAGCACAAATTTTCTCTGGTGAATGAGTCCAGGGCTCGAAAAGAACAAAACATTTTGTGAGCTACTAAGAACAAAATGGAAGGAATATTATCAATATAATGATACCTCAGAAATCATTCTTACAATATTATGGGAGGCGGGGAAGACAGTAAGGAGGGGAGAAATACTGGCATATGTAGTCAAGAAAGGGAAATATGATGCAGAAATTTTACAAGCTTATTAAAAGACAAAAAAGAATACATATCTCTTCGATGTCAGAGAACCATAGGAAGGACATGGATGTTACAAAATCCTCCCTAAATCACTTGCTTTATCTCAAAGTTAGCTGTTTCCTTAATTTGTTTAAATTTCAGTTTTATAAATTTGGTAATAAGACAGGGAAGATGTTACATCTAATAAAGGGGGCATGTCAAAAAACATTATGGGCTGGATTTTAAAAAGGTTACGCATGCCGGGCGTAAAGCCCCGGGATGCGTGTAAGACCCGGGGCTTTACTAAAGGGGCAGGGAGGGGATGGGGCGGTCCGGGGGTGGGGCCAGAGGCCTCCGACACAGCGGCCATTGCCGCTGTGTTGGAGGATCGTATGCTGGCAGGCTGCTGGGGCACGCAGCCTGCGCCTGCATCCAGGCAGGCGCTAAAGGTATGATAAAACTTTTGGGGGGGTTAGAGTAGGGCTAGGGGGGAAAAGGTTAGGGGAAGGGGTGGGAAGGTCAGGCTAGGGGGAAGGGAAGTTCCTTCACAGGCCACTCTGATTTTGGAGCGGCCTGGGAGGGAACGGGGGAAGGCAGCGCGGCTCGGCGCACACAAGGTGCACAATTTTGCACCCCCTTGTGCGTGCCGACCCCCAATTTTATAACTTGCGCGCGCAAGTTATAAAATCAGGTGTATACGCGCATATGTACGCCCGTGAGCACCCTTTAAAAATCTACCCCTTTGGGTATAAGGGATGGCAATGGACTTCCTCTTACAGACTCTGAAAAGATCTTGGAGATCTTTTGGACTTACTATAGAAAATTGTACAGTGCTGAGCCCTCTGATCAGGAGGCAAGAGATAAATACTTTCAAGACATTTCATTGCCTAGAGTTTTCCAGGAGCAATTGGCAAAATTAAATACACCTGTATCTGAGAGAGGGGTGTTCAGAGCCATTGCTCATCTCGGAGCAAGGCACTAGGTACAGATTGTTTTGGACTGGAATTTTACAAAATTCTCAAATTTCATTTATTACAAATCTCTACAGCATATGTATAATTACGCTCGTCATCATGGCTTTGCTTCCCCTTCTATTAATCAAGCTGTTATAGTTTTACCTAAGAAGGGGAGTGATCTGGGGAGTCCTGCATCCTAACATCCAATATCGCTCTTAAATGTGGATATTAAGATGCTGGCTTCTATATTTCCAGCATGGTTTGGGATAGTAGTTCCCTCATTAGTAGGCTCAGGACAGACTGGTTTCGTACCAGGTAGATATGGAATTAACAATGTTCGAAAAGTGTTGGCGCTACTGAATGGACAGAGGGTGTTTCATGAGGCAGGCATGATTCTTAGCCTGGATGCAGAGAGAGCCTTTGACAAGGTCAATTGGCAGTTTATGTTTTGGGTGTTTGGATAAGTATGGCATAGAGGGTTCTTTTTTCAATTGGGTTAAACTACTTTATCCTAATCCTAGGGCATGTATTTTAGCTAATGTGGAGTTTCTGTTGGAGGAATGAGATAGGGATGTCCTTTATCCCCTCATCTCTTTATATTAACTACTAGCTGTACCCGGCCACGCGTTGCTGTGGCTCAGTCTGGTTAAATGGAAAAGAAAGAAAAAAGAAAGCACACGTTTCGAATATGGTTAATTTCACAATGCTTGTGGGTGTACAATATTTTTTGTTGTTCCATTGTCTGTGCAGATATAGAGATTGTCTGGTTTGCCGACTCTAGAACACGCAACATATAATTGTCCATGTGAGAAGCAATCCGTGTCTAGATGTAAACCGCATAATTCTAGAAATGAAAACGAATGAAAAAAGAAAAAACATAAACTATACTCACTAAATGAAAGGTATGGTAAACGACACAGCTCAATTCCAACACAATGTCACACGAAATAATTAAATCAAAATGAAAATAAATCGAAATCTATGAAAATTCAATTTAACAATGCAATCGGAAACATTGAAATGGAATTGTAAAATATTTATTCCAAGCCGTTAAGCCCGTTAAAACGGGTGAGATTTTTGTCCCCTCTCCTCCTACGTCTTTGCTCTGCTCCGCTCCCCCCCCCCCCCCCAGCACCACGAAGGGCCAGAGGCAGCGGCAGTGGTAGGAGCTGCAGCGGTGGCCGAGGGGGATCTCGCGAGGCGTAATGGTCCTGCCATCCCAACTTCCTCCCCCTTTCCCCGGTGGCGGAGGGACAGGCTCAGACCCCTTTCACTCTATCCTTACAGGCCCCAACTCCTTTGCTTTCCCATTCCCCTCTACACTGAACCCCTTCCACTGTAACCTATAAGTGGAGAGCTGGGGAGGGGGGTAGAGAATCTCTGTCTCATACAGCCCACTACATAGGATTCCTCTCTCTCTCTCTCTTGCTCACTCTCCCTCTGTCCCTCACACACGCACGCCCAATCCCTCTCACACACATACACAATCCCTCACGTAGTCTCCCTCTCTCTCTGGCACTCACACTCGCCTTCAGTGCACAGTACCACACTTCTCTCTCACACAGTTAAAACGGGTGGGATTTTTGTCCCCTCCACACCTAAGATTTTGCTCTGCACTCGCAAGAGCTTGCAGAGTTCCCACGCCAGTTGTGTCTGGGAGAGAAAGGAAAACACTCCATTCCCCCCCCCCCCTCACAAAGGGCAGGCGGCAGGCACTGCAACAGATTTGGGACAAGTTGCCTAGCTTACTTTGCTTTTTCTGGCAGACCTGTGCCTTTAAGAAATCCGATTGGGGGCTTGAGAGGGAGGAAGGAGCAGGGCTCTGGCTTTCACTTTCATCACGGTACTTTGCTGGGAGTGGGGGTGGAGCGATGCCCATGTAAACTATTCCTGTGGTGGCTGAGACCCAGGGGCAGGCTGACAGCACTGCCTCCCCCCCCCCCCCCCCCCGCAGTTGCGGGATATTTACTTGGCTTCTCCTTAACTGCGGGACTCAGGGGGCGGGGGAGGAGGGCAAGCTGTTCTCTGTTCAGCTCTTTGCACTTTGGCTGCTGCAGGCTGCAGCTGCTTGTGATCTCTTCACAGCTGCTTTCTACTGCATTTGCTCTGCTCTGGCCGTCCCAACTCGGCAGTGGACGGACTGGCTCAGCGACTCTTCTACCCTTTCCTCCTCCTGTGTGTAACTGTCTGGCAGTCCTTACTCCCTCCCCCCTTCCCCAGCAGGGGAGGAACAGGCTGAGCCGTTTCTTGGAGCGGTGACTCGTCTGCCCTTTCCTCCTCCCCTCTGTGACACCCAGCACGTAGCACAGAGCTCAATAGTCCGCACTTGCACGGTAGAGCTGCTCTCTACTGCGCATTTGCGGGCCGTGGGTCAGAGCCCATTTATATTGTAGATAGCGTGTGTTGCTTGTACGTCCAACAGATGGCGCTGTTTTTCCAAAAAAGCATGTTTTTACCTGTCACAGGTGTGACATCTATATAATATAGGTATATAAAAACGCGTGCGTATTCAAATGCAACGTTGTGTCAAAATTTCAAAGCAATAGGTGAAGAACTTTCGGAGATTTAAGATTTTGAACAAACGAACATTTACATTTTTATTTATATAGATAGAACTGCTGCCATTGGAATTCAGCAAACCGAAGATATTATGGGAATAACCACTGGCAGCAAAAACTAAAAATGTTTATTTGCAGATGATATTTTGCTTTTTTTGGATAATGCCATACAAGCTATGGGATATATCATGGGATGTTTTTCTACCTCTAAATCATTTGTAGGTCTCACTATACATTTTGATAAATCAGAAGCCATGCCTTTCAACTCGGAATTGGTAAACAAATGGCAGGGCTCTTTCCCATTTAAATGGAATGTGCATAGACTCACGTACTTGGGAGTCTGGATACCTAAGGACTTAGCCTTTCTCCATGAGTCTAACTTTAGGGATTTGCTAGATGGATTTGCCCACCAACTTCAAACATGGAAAGATCAGCCTGTCTCTTTATTTGGAAGAAATGCTCTTTTCAAAATGATACCATTACCTAAATTGTTATACCGTTTGCAGATGTTACCATTTATTTATTAAAATGTTTATATTCTGTTTAAAATGGGATCCATTGCTAGGAGGATAACAACAGAACAATTGATGAATGATTTGGCATATTTGAAATCTATGTACATATGGTTTTTATGGTGGGGTAAACAACCAAAAATAGGTTATGAAAAATTAGGAAAACCCAAGGAACAAGGTGATATTGTTGGCCCTAACTTTTATTATTACAGTTTGGCATGTCAAATGAAACTTATTAGGGAATATGTTGGGGGCAAATTCAAATATGATGCATTCAGAATATTGAAGGAAATGACCATCCCCTGTTCCCCAATGGGACTCATCCATGCCTTGGATGTGTCTCTACCTAAGGAAATAAGGGGAAATATATTGATGAAGCTTGCGATAGCAGCTTGGAGATATCTGTGAATACAATTGGACTTGCCTGCACGAGCTTCCAGCTTGGGCTTGCCTATCCAGAATAATATACATTTTGTACCTTCAGAATTGGAAGAGTTCTTTCAGAGTGTTTAGTAGGAATGGGAAAACATTTGGTTTCTTACAAGTGAGACATTTTCTTCCTATGGATGTCTCTGTGGCCTCTCTCATGCTTGTTGACTGACAAGATGGAGAGGATAGCAATGGGAAAGAATTCCATATCACAATGGAATGGGATTTGTAAAAGTCATATAAGAACATAAGAAAATGCCATACTGGGTCAGACCAAGGGTCCATCAAGCCCAGCATCCTGTTTCCAACAGTGGCCAATCCAGGCCACAAGAACCTGGCAAGTACCCTGGCAAGTGCCCCTGAACTTGTGGGAGGTCTCATGGATTACTGGAAGCGCAAAACTGGAGTGTTCTGTACTCTCAAGGAGTTCAATGTGTTGCTTGAGGGAATTCATAGAATCCCAATGGCGGTTAATTATAAGAAAATGCAATATAACGTTTTTTCTTCAGTCAAGCAGTTAGATTGCGACTACATAAAATGGGCCTGGTAGATAACGACAAATACCACAAATGTAAAGCAACTCTGGGCTCTTATTTTTTGCCTGTTCTAAAATTTCTGTTTTTTGGAAAGAAATTATCTTATGTTTGAATACCTGTATAGGTAACTTTATCTCTAAAAGGGGAGATTCTACTATTGGATGATGTAGAAAAGATGAGAACATTATATCCTCAAATGACCAAGGGGCAAGTGTCACTTTGCAACTGTTGCTCTGTTGGTGGCACGTCAGTGTATTTTGAAAAAATGGATGTCAGATCTCCCTTTCCTGCCGTATGGAGAGAGCAAATGTCTAGTATCATGCAAATGATGTCTGCCATTTAGCTCATGCAATGTCAGAAACGTATGTGAAAGCCTGGGAATTGGGGTTTTTTTTTACAATTGTTACTCCATAATATGAGATTTAGACTCCAAAATTTATTTATTTATTTATTTATTTCTTTAATATACCGACGTTCGATCGAGATATCACATCGGTTTCCAGATAACTAAAAGAATAGGGTAGTAACAGCCCTATTTTACATTATAACATTGTAATAAATATAATAGATTATAACATTGTAATAAAATATAATGAATTATAACAAATAACAGGATTACATGGAACATTTGATATAGTATATAACATATGTACATAAATGACTTGTTGATGAGGATATTTTAAGGTTAAGGTTGGCAAGGAGGGTTGAAAGGGGGGAGGGGGTATTCTCCAATAGGAAAGAAAGTAAAGAGTATACACAACAGAACATGCACTCCTGGAGGGGATGGATAAGTTGATATAGGGGGATGGGTCTGTGGGTGGTAAAGGGATTTAGAGGGCTTATAGAATAAAACATTATAAGATGGGAGTGCATTGTATTATATGTGCTATGTATATTATCTCAATGTTGTGATGCTATTCTTACTGTATCATATTCTTTACCATGTTGCACAGCATTCTTTTCATGTTTTTCCTTGTATCTCTTGTTTTACTGAATAAAAATGATTTAGTAAAAAAGTCCTAATATTCCCCCCCCCCCCCCCAAAAAAAACCAAACAAACAAAATGTTTCAAAACAATAGAAGCATCAAATTACACCAATAATTAAAACTAATGAGGATTAAAAACTTTCCTGCTCTCCATTCCTGGGACCTTTTGATTTCCACTAACCCTGAGATTATCATAGTTTGTGTGACAAGCCAGTCACCCTGAAAAGGAGTGGGTAGAGCTGTGAGCCAAACTGAATGAAGGCCCAGCAACACAAGATGGAAGTCGAGCCGCGTGATGGCCCCTGTAGTTTTAAGGTGAATGCCAGTGAGAATTCTCGGAGGAGCAGAAACCTGCAATTGTTCTCCTTATAATAATCTGTCTTCATTTTACAATTTAGCAGGTACAGCTGGACACAGATTTGCTGAGCTTGTGGCCTTGACAAACTTTGCATCTAGTTGTAAGGCACAAGGTTTTTCATTAGATGTCTTCCAGCCCATGTTATCATACATGTGAGAATCTGCATATATGTACCAGCTAAAATGCAGCAGCATTGGAAACCCACCAATCCTATGCCAGTGGAGTGTGATAATAGCCAATTAATATCAGTGCATGAAGGCCTGATGAAAAGAAAGAGACTTTGGACTTTTCTCTTGACTGTTGATATTGACACAAGAGACTTTTAACAAAATCTTTAACAAAGTTGCCAACCAAGCTTTGAGACTGGGCTCAGCCCTGCTCCATTAACTTTGAAGTACCTGCTGAAACATCCTTTGCAAACTAAGCTTAACCTTTACTCCTACCTACACAACCTACAGAGCCCTCGGTAAGTACTCTTGGTCTCCTGCCCCTGTTGTTTGCCTGCTGGAGCTCCAGTGCCTGCCTCCATGTTAAAACAGGACTCTGACCTGATTCTCCAGAGGCATGACCCGATTGCTGCGGAGAGTGAGAGCCTGAGACTATCCCTAAGATGTCATCATGCACTCCTGATAAGTCTAAGATTAACAAGCTAAATTACTACTTTTAAGCTGGTTAGTTAATTGGCATTGTGCTGAAATGTGCAAGTTGACTTAGGACCAGATATAAGATCTTTTCATAACCTTTATAAAAATAGTGATGTACTCTGCTAAGCCTATAAACTTAAAACAAGATCTACCACCTATAAAACCATGTATAGTTTATGCTGCTATAATAAAAATTATCTACCTCAAGAAAGATGTAGACATTCTGCTCTCTACATGAATTTGGACCTTAATTTATCTGATTTAAATGTCAGATAACCAAGTAAAGCTGATCTTCCTTATGCACTCCCTCAGAGGGACCCTTGTATAAATATTTATTTATTTATTTATTTAAAATTTTTTTATATACCGGCATTAGTGTGCAAACATCATGCCGGTTTACAATATCTCCTGCCAATGTGGGATTCAGATATGCAAAGTGATCCAGCTCAAGGAGGGAGTTTTTAGGCCCGTTAAGGATTTCTGACAGCCCCCATTTTGTTGCATTAATGTACCTGCAGCGATTACAAATATCACAATGTACTGGGATGTAATTTCAAACACCAGGACAGCACAAAAAATATATGTCCTCAGCAACACAGCTGTAACACTGTGTTGACACATGATTTCAGCATTAGCTCATGTAGAAAGCTTTTGACTGAGCCACCACCTCCTGCAGCACCCACCTCCTACATGCTGGCCGGGCCTGATCCTACTTGCTGTAGTTTCTTAGATCTCAAAGGATCAAAGCACGAGCTGCTAGGCTTGTAGATGGTTGATCCAGGCCTGATTTTGCCCCATTGCATGTATAGAGTTGTAGTTCTAACTTCCCTCTGAACAGTAGGGCAGGTTATAATCAGGACTAGATCAGCCTGTTTGGGTTGTCCTGAGTGAGAAGGCAATCCTATGTATTTTCAAAATACTCTTGTCATCAGTCTAACACAGCGGTTCTCAACCTTTATAGTTCTGTGACCCTTTTAATACAATTTCCCACTATGTGGCGACACCAACCATAAAATTATTTTCGTTCATAGGCCTAAGTAACTGTACTGTATATACCGTATTTTCCGGTGTATAAGACGACCCCCAACTTTTACAGTTAAAATATAGAGTTTGGGATATACTCGCCGTATAAGACTACCCCTCTTCCAACGCATTCCAACATTTACCTCAGGAGGGAGTGACTCGAGGAGTGAGGGCGCGCTGCCCAGCACCGGCCAATCAGGGAGCGAGGGAGCGCAGAATGAACTTTTTTACTGCATCCGGTGAGGGGAGGGAGTGACTCAAGAAGCGAAGGCGTGCTGCCCGATTGGTCGGTGCTGGGCAAAAGGGGCTTGCTTCGGCAAGCCCCTTTTGCCCAGCACCGGCCAATTGGGGAGCGCAGAATGAACTTTTTTACTGCATCCGGTGAGGGGAGGCAGTGACTCGAGGAGCGACAAAAAACCCATATTTCCGATGGTCTCTTAGGCGACCCCTGGCAAATCGTCATTCGACCCCCAAAGGGGTCGCGACCCACAGGTTGAGAACCGCTGGTCTAACAAAATAGGACTGAGAGTGTTTTATCTAACAGCAATTCCCTTTTAATCTCTCAATGAAAGTGGAGTAATAACTAAAGTATTATATTGGCATAAACTATTCTGTGCTTTTGCTTAAGCATATGCAATGAATGCAGCCCTATGAAAAGAGCATTGTAGTGCATTATAACGCCCAGAGTCTGAACTTGTGAGAGTCTAGCCAGGCTGGATGCTGGATTAAAAAAAATAAAACAAAAATGTTAACTGACAGGAGGAGCAGTGATCTTGACTTGTTCACCACATTTGACTGAGCAGGCAATGCCCATCACTGCTGGGCACCTGATGGGGATACTCAGAGGCTACAGCAAATGGGTTTAAAGAGGCACTTCAACTTAACTGAGGTATCGTGCAAAGCATCAAGAGATGCAGCCTGAAAACACAGAGCTGCAGGCCTTCAGAAGGAGAGCATAATATTTACATTCTTTTTTTCTCTGACGTGAGATCTGACCAATGACCCAGGAGTACTCCTAATCCCTCTTGATGGCTGTCCAAGGCCAGGCAGAGCTGTTAGGGAGTCGCATGATCCTACAGCTGGATCTTAGGGGGGAGATGGGTGTGTGGCATCTGAAAGAAGATACCAGATCACTGAGAAAAGAACTAAAACATGTAAATGACCTTTTTTTTTGCCCTTTGTGGATGTTTGGCATGGCATGGAACACCCTCAGGGAGTATTATAATCTAGCTGACTTTCTGAGACAGCAAAATTGAAATGTGCTTAATCTTCTGAATCAAAAAATGTTTGTTTGTTTGTTTTCAAAGTAACATTAAGTGGATCATTCAGGGTCCCTTCCTGTGCCAGGACCAGATCCTAAGATGATCCTTTAACAGAGCGTGAAAGCTTTCTTATAAAGTACCTAATGACCTGCAGAGTGAAGCAATGTTTTCAAGCTTCTAAAACAGTGATGGGCAAATCCAGGCCTCAAGTGCCACAAACAGGATATCCAGCAAGAATATGCATGAGATATATTTACATACTGTGGAGGCAGTGCATGCAAATATATCTCCATGCATATTCATGGAGGATATACTAAAAACCAGACCTATTGGCAGCACTTGAGGATGGGAGTTGCTTAATGTGAACATTTAGTTCAGGGGTGCTCAAATCAGTCTTTGGGCCCTCCCACAGCCAGTTGAGTTTTCAGGATGTCCCTAATGAATATGCATGAGAAATATTTGCATGCATAAGAGCAAGGGCGGCTCAAGGGAATCTGTTGCCTGAGGTTAGGGATGAGATGGCATCCCCCACCCCCCAAAGCATGGTACAGGTCAAATCAACAAGAGGGGCAAGGCCGGTAGGGTTTCTTTATAGTCTGCTCCTCTCGGTGATTTGAAATGCTGCCGAAGGAGGAAAGCAGGGGCCAGAGTTCCCAGAGGAGAAGCAGAGTATCTGTGATGATTCAGTATTTCTAGGAAGCTGGCAACCCTGCCACCTGTCTCCCATGTTTCCCCAGCATTTGCCCTGGAGAAGTGGGGGATGGGTGAATGATAAGGGTCTGTGTGTGGCAAATTCTCCACCGGCCTAGTGCAAGGGTATCAGGTGCTGTAGGTGAACCTTAGAGCCTTGCGCCCCTCCCTCTTCCCAGCCCTCACCACACACAATAAAAACGTTTGCATTTATAATAACCAATTTTACATGAAAAGACATTCAAAGTATAGTTTTCTGAGATAAAAATATCACAGCAACATGCATATTATTTTTACGTGCACTACTGTGGTGCCATTCAGAAAGCTCTACAAAAAAGCAAAATAAACACTTGGCATGCATATGGTATTAGGCCTACGGTAATGCATGTTGGGTGTGGGCTTTGTCTCCAGAAAGCCATAAGTAAACAATTACAATTACAGTAATATACCTCCCATACTAAGAAAACACTAACTGCCATCACTGAAACAGTAAAAAACCTGAACTATGAAAAGGCAACACCGGGTCCTAAAAACCAATACACCTCTTATTAGGAAAACGGAAAAAGCCAGCCTGCTATAGATCCTAAAATAGAAACCTCAGTTATACATGCAGACCACATACAGACCCTCACCAAATACCGAATAAAAAGACCATATAGCATAAACAGAAACGTAGACAATAACTGAACTGAGAACCGCAACAAGCCATACTATATGCACTGCAACAATGGAAAAACAAATGCCATTCCTCAAAACAATAAAATCATGAAATATGAAACAATCAATAGTAAAACCATACTAATAAAAAGAAAAAATATTTCAAAACAGCTGATGAATAGTATAACAACCAATAATTAAAATCTCATAAAAATTATAACATTTTTCCCCAACATTAATAAAATATTTCCAAATAGCAGAGACCGGTTAGCCTGACTTCAGTGCCAGGAAAAATAGTGGAAAGTGTTCTAAACATCAAAATCACAGAACATATAGAAAGACATGGTTTAATGGAACAAAGTCAGCATGGCTTTACCCAGGGCAAGCCTTGCCTCACAAATCTGCTTCACTTTTTTGAAGGAGTTAATAAATATGTGGATAAAGGTGAACCGGTAGATATAGTATACTTGGATTTTCAGAAGGCGTTTGACAAAGTTCCTCATGAGAGGCTTCTAGGAAAAGTAAAAAGTCATGGGATAGGTGGGGATGTCCTTTCGTGGATTGCAAACTGGCTAAAAGACAGGAACCAGAGAGTAGGATTAAATGGGCAATTTTCTCAGTGGAAGGGAGTGGACAGTGGAGTGCCTCAGGAATCTGTATTGGGACCCTCACTTTTCAATATATTTATAAATTATCTGGAAAGAAATACGACGAGTGAGATAATCAAATTTTCAGATGACACAAAATTGTTCAGAGTAGTTAAATCACAAGCAGATTGTGATAAATTGCAGGAAGACCTTGTGAGATTGGAAAATTGGGCATCCAAATGGCAGATGAAATTTAATGTGGATAAGTGCAAGGTGATGCATATAGGGAAAAATAACCCATGCTATAATTACACAATGTTGGGTTCCATATTAAGTGCTACAACCCAAGAAAGAGATCTAGGTGTCATAGTGGACAACACATTGAAATCGTCGGTTCAGTGTGCTGCGGCAGTCAAAAAAGCAAACAGAATGTTGGGAATTATTAGAAAGGGAATGGTGAATAAAACAGAAAATGAACTGTATCGCTCCATGGTGAGACCGCACCTTGAATACTGTGTACAATTCTGGTCGCCGCATCTCAAAACAGATATAATTGCGATGGAGAAGGTACAGAGAAGGGCTACCAAAATGATAAGGGGAATGGAACAGCTCCCCTATGAGGAAAGACTAAAGAGGTTAGGACTTTTCAGCTTGGAGAAGAGACGACTGAGGGGGGATATGATAGAGGTGTTTAAAATCATGAGAGGTCTAGAACGGGTAGATGTGAATCGGTTATTTACTCTTTCGGATAGTAGAAAGACTAGGGGGCACTCCATGAAGTTGGCATGGGGCACATTTAAAACTAATCGGAGAAAGTTCTTTTTTACTCAACGCACAATTAAACTCTGGAATTTGTTGCCAGAGGATGTGGTTAGTGCAGTTAGTATAGCTGTGTTTAAAAAAGGATTGGATAAGTTCTTGGAGGAGAAGTCCATTACCTGCTATTAAGTTCACTTAGAGAATAGCCACTGCCATTAGCAATGGTTACATGGAATAGACTTAGTTTTTGGGTACTTGCCAGGTTCTTATGGCCTGGATTGGCCACGGTTGGAAACAGGATGCTGGGCTTGATGGACCCTTGGTCTGACCCAGTATGGCATTTTCTTATGTTCTTACATGAAATAGTACCCAATAATAAACCTAGTAAGAATTTTAAAAAATCCATATCTGGGAACTTTTGATTTCCATTCTTCCTGGGATTTCTGTGGATTAGTGGGAAAGGGGACATGGTGGCAGGAAGGGAGAACTTTCCTTTCCTTCTCTCTCTCTCTCACACACACACACACACACATGTATATTCACACTCATGTATATAGATGCTCTCACACAAACACAGGTTCTCACTCTCCACGCATGTTCACACACACACAGATGCTCTCACTTGCTCATACACACATGTGTTTTCACACACGCACACATTAGCTTTTGCACACATCCATATATACACACGTGCTCTTCAAATGCATACCCATTCCCTCTACCTCACTCACACGCTGTCAGGCTGTCGACAGATGAGGTCAGCAGTCAGCTGTAGCCTCATATTTTATTCTGCCACCGTTAAGCCTAGTCTGTTTTTTGGCCACTGCTGGCGGGTCCTTCATTGTTTCTCTGCCACCGGTTAGTTGAGCTCCACCGGAGGCCCACGGTCATTTGTTGTTTTTCAGCCGCCAGCAGGTTGGGCTCTGCTGGTGGCACATGAGGTCTTTGCTTGTTCTGCGGCTGCCAGAGGGTTAAGGTTCCACTAGCAACCACTGGGCCTTTTCTTTTTCTTTGCTGCCAGTTGGGTGAGCTCTGCCGGTGGCCCACTGGGCCTTTGTTTATTTTTCGGCTGTCAGCAGGTTGGGTTCCACCAGCAGCCCACAGGTCCTTTGTTGTTTTGGTGGCAGGGTGAGACAGCCACTAGAGGAGTCTGGGGGGGCAGTTTTTGCCGCCTCCAAATTTTGCCACCTGAAGTGGCCACCTCACCTTCCCTCATTATAGAACCACCCCTGCATAAGAGGTGGTGCATGAGTGTGAATAAATGTGTGTGTGTGTGTGTGAGAAAGAGAGAGAATACTCCATTTATCTTTCCATCAGGAATTTAGTTCATTAATAAACATTGGTAATTTACTTTTTGCAGCATGGCGGTGTCTCTGTGTAGATGGACACTTAAATATCTGTATGAGTCTCTGGCCCACTGCAAAGGGAAGTCAAAGCCACACATCTCTGCTACCCCATCCATCATAGGCATTGCCTCAGACTTATCTAGATTTAACTTGAAACCTGAGAATTCCCCTAAAAGAAATGGAAGAGAGCACTTTGCATCACCTATATGCACTAATACGTCATCACTATCTTGAATTTTCTTTAAAAGTGGTTCCAAAGAAATCAAAAACAAAAGAGAAGTTAAGGAGCAACCCTGACGTCTTCCCCTACCAAGGGAGACCATTTACCAGTATTGATGTCATTGGCCCACTGTATAGAGTCTGAACCACCTATTTATTTATTTATTTAACAGTTTTTTATACCGACCTTCATAGTAAATTACCATATCGGATCGGTTTACAGTTTAACAAGGGGAAAAAACTAGAGTAACAAATTCACGTAAACGAAAGATAACAATAAGAAGGAATAAGTCAAAGTTACAATCAACAGGGGGAGAGAACTTGGAAGCTTGCAACAAGCCGGAAAGAAGAAAGGCCGGTAAAAGTATTTTTACCATAGAGTTAGAAACTTAAGAACGGTGCTTTAACCTGAAAGTCTCAGAGTCCATTTTTTTTTTTTCTTTGAGAAACGGTGCGAAGAAACCCTCTATTCCCATCACTTACATGGTTTCAAACATAAAATCCCAATTTACTCGATCAAAACCCTTTCTGTGCATCAAAACTCAACAACAGAGAAGGAAGGCATCACCATTTGCTAATTTCCATTGGCATGACATATTAGACAGAGTATCTACCTTTAACAAAACCTACTTGGTCCTTCCTAATAAGCAACTGTATCATGTTAGCTAATCCATCAGCCATTATCTTTGCCAATCTGTCCCAATTTAATAGTTATTGGGCAAAAGAAACCCGGGGCCATAGGATTTCACCCTGACTTTGGCAACACCGTGCTAACAAATTGCTCATACAGAGCCCCTAAGGGGGAGCAAATGTTGCCAGCCTAAATTTTATTAAATTTGGCTGAGTACCCATTGGGACCTGGGGCCTTCAACAGTGTAGCTTATTGAATTCCTTTTTGGATCTCCTGTAATTGAAGAGGTGCGTTTAACCACGCCACCTGATCTGGCCCACTGCAGCCCCACTGAAGCTAGTCTCGTATGTTGGCCCCATCCAGTGGTTCTCTAGTATATAAGGAGTCGCAAAAAGTGCGGAAAAAAGCAGCAATCTCTCGTTTGGAATTTCCCACTCTTCCCTGATTATCCCTCATGGCCAGAATGTAACTCTGTCCTGACCAAGTGCGCATTAAGTTAGTGCACTTGGTCAGGACAGAGTTCTACTACAATCTACTCTTGTAGTAGAGCAGGCTTTTTTTTGGCTGTCTGATGTAAGAGTATGTTTAATGCCACTTGAACCGTGATAAAATCAGCCTTTGTGGCCAGTGTAGAATGTAATTCATATACTTTTTGTGTAGACTTGAGCTGAGCCTCAAAATTTCAGTAGCATTTTTTTTCAGCATACTGACATAAGCAATGACGTCCCCTCCGCAAAACAGTTTTGGCTGTTTCCCCAAAAAAGCAGTGGAGATTGCCTAGGCTTCTTATTGTTTTCAGCAAACTCCTTGCAGTTTTGCTGTAGAAAATCCTTAAAAGACTGATCAATATAAAGAATTTAGGGAACCACCAGAACCCCCGCCCCTCAGAGGGTTGAAGGCCCTTGATGTCCACCCACACTGAGATATGATCCCAGATTTTGAGGGGCCCAATATCTGTTTTTGCAACCAAGCCAAAGTCCTCCCTATGCAGCAAGATGTAGTCTATTCCAGAATGCATGTCATGGGCTCTCAAAATGTGCGTGCATCCTTTTTATAAGGAATGCAGTGCTCTCCACACTTAAACCAACCCAAATTACTACACAGATAGGCAATGCCCTTTGAGACCTGTGCTGCTCACATAGGTGAAGATCTATCCAATTTAGCGTCCTGGACGCAATTAAATTCTCTACTGAGTAAAATGGCAATCTGGTGTAATCCGCCAGCAGCTGCACCAGCTTAGCGAAGAATGCATGTTCATTTCCATGGGAGCATATATGTTGCATGCAGTGAAAGGCTTATCAGATAGCATTCCTGAGATCAACAGAAATCTACCTTCTGGGTCATCCACCACTTTACAGACCCGAAACTTGAACCCTCTTGCCTACCACGATGGCCACCTCTGCCCTCCTATTCCCTGATTGAGAGGAAAATACCTGCCCCCACCCATTACTTATAAAGTTTTTGATGCTCAGATTTGTCCAAATGTGTTTCTTGAATCAGTGCTAGAGTAACTTTCACCCACTATAGGGCTTGCAGAATTTTGTATCATTTGACAACCAAGCCTTTACCTGACACATTCCAAGTGGCAGACCTAATGACTTACAAAGGAGTCCTAGACCCATCAGAGTGTACCTCAAGTGATGCACTGATATATACCCATTTCTGGTCTGGGTCCTCCAGCCTGGACCCAAATCTCTAGTTTCCAATTGAAACCCAGCTTCCACACTAGCCCCACTCTTTCCACAATACCCATTCTTGTTCTCCCTAGTGATACAACTCCACTTCCCTTATCTCACCCTAGTTCCATGCCCCTCACCCCCCCCCCCAACTCAACCATCAAATGCCTGTCCATATACCAAACCATGAGTAACAGAGATCACACTAATACAAAAGGGATCTGCCAAAAGAACTATCAAAAAGCATCACCACTCACTTCAATATTTGTGTCGAGATTGTGTATTTATTTTATATTTTATTAATTTTTTGCTTTTTTTGCTTTATTTGTATTTCTACTTTTTAATATTTTACCGCATCAGCAAGCCTGACAACGTGCTTTGCCACAAACCAAAGCCGTCCAGACTGTTTAATCATCCGTGATTTATGTGAATCACAGAGTGCTTTCAAATTTTTTGTCACAATATTTCCAAGATCAACTTTTTAAAGGTAAGTCTGTACACTCCCACTAATGGCTCGACAACGGCCGGTGTTTTGCAACAAAAGTTGCTTCATCAGGAGCCATTACATGAAGAAAAACATTGTGCCCAAACGTGCTGCAAACAATGTATATAGTAACCTACCGAATAAGACAAAACGGTGGAAATGTCAGACAACATATTAGCAAAAGGAACTGTGTTACTTAACTTATTAGTTGCGGTGAGACCAACCTCTTCTAGGACATCATGTCTCAATAATGTTTTACCATCGGGACAGAGACCGCTTCATTACTTCATCACAGTTTAAATGGCCTTCAGCTTACTTACGGAGTGACATCTGCCACCGCTTGTATGTCATCTAAGTGAAAATAGGTGATCGGTCTAAAAATTGTGGAGTACTGGGATTTAATCAGAAAAACGTTGTTAAAAATTACAGAAATTCATTAAATTCCAATGATGCATTTAGACCAAAAGGATGAACTGTATGTAATTGATGTATCCATCGCTGCTCAGCTCTAACTGTAAATTCAAATCGCCACCGTGCCAAGAAAGTTGAATCTGTTCAACCACACAAGCTTTAAGATCATCAAAACTGTGAGAAAATTCAATTTAAACTAATTTTTACTGAAAGGCATCCCTGATAGTTTAAAACTGTTATTCACTTTTTACAGATTTTCACCCTAATTTTGTAACACTCAACCTGCTGAAGTTTGTTTTGGTCCTGCAGAATTTGAGACTGGTCCAAGGCTGTCCCCCTCCCTCACTCTAGGTACCAAGCCATTCAACTGCAAAGCCCAGAGCTGCAGCAACTGCTAGGATCTGAGACCAATTGCAGAGGAGCAGTTTTAAGGTGGCATACACAAGCCGCATGTAAGTTCCAAGATGTGAGCAACCACTTGTACAGAGCACTGTTGTTTGGTATTCAAAAGAAATAAATGTATGCCAGGTATTATATTTTATTCTTACTTCAATAAAAGAGTTTTAGCAATAAAAAATAAAAAGTTCTAATAAGTAAAAAGGAGGCTATCTCTAATTTAAGCAATGTGCTGGTCATGAAAAAGTCCTGATTTCCCCCCTGTTAAGCTAAGCGATGCATCAGACTTCTGAATACCCAAAATAAACCCCACTAATTACCCAGAAAATTGAGTCATTTTCTCACTGATTTTCTCATGCTGTTGTAATAAACACTGATAAATTCCAAGGAAAAATAAATTTAAAAAAAACAAAAAACAGAGGGGTGGCCAGGGATAAGCCATAGCTCACCCACTTTGGATCTGGTCCATGCAATTAGGAGGTCTCAAGAGTCACGTGGTCCAATGAGAGGAAGAGGTGGTGGCATTAGCATTGTGACCATGTGGACCAATGGAGGGGGAGTCAGGATTTGAGTCCTTGAAGACTGAAGAAGAGGCAGCAGCAGAAACAACAGGTATGGGCAGTCTAATGCCAAAAACGAAGGGTCCACATGTGCAGAAGGAAGGGAAGACCCCCACCTTGGGGGTCAGCAGATGTAAGATGAAGAGGAGAGAACTGTCAGTATGTTACTTTCAGTAAAAGAGAGTCAAGGAGAAGGTATTTGAGTCTTGAGATACTGCTGAGAACAGGGTGAGAAGAGGCGAGAAAGAGACTGGGTGACGGGGTGAGGGGGAGATAGGAAGAGACTGCTGGGAACAGGGGTTGAGGGAGACTGCTGGGAACAGGGGTTGAGGGAGAAGGGGTGAGAGAGAGTTCTAAGAGACACTACGGAGGTCAGGGAGGGAGGAAGGGAAAATTAAAGAGAGAATGAAATTGCTGAGGACAGGGTTAGGGCTTGAGAAAGAAATTGTCGAGGACAGGGGTTGAGGGAGAGAGAGATGGCTGGGGGTCAGACAATGGGGTTGAAGGAGAGAAAGCAATAGATGGGAACAGTGAGGGGGATGAAGGGAGAGAAGAAGACTGCTGGGGGACAGTGAGGGGGATAAAGGGAGTGAGAGACTGCCAAGGCTAGTGAGGAGGGATAAAAGAGAGAAACTGTTGGGGACAGTGAGGAGGGATAAAGGGAGAGAGATAGATTGCTGGGGGCAGTGAGGGAGGATAAAGGAAGAGAGGGAGGCTGCTGGAGAAAATGGGGTGGGGGTTGAGGGAAAGAGACTGCTGAGGGACAGCGAGGGGAGAGAAAGGGAGAGAGAGACTGCTGGGGACAGCGAAGGGAGATAAAAGGAGAGACTGCTGGGGACAGCGAAGGGAGATAAAGGGAGAGAGAGACTGCTGGGGACAGTGAGAGGGTTGAGGGAAAGAGACTGCTGGGGACAGCAAGGGGAGATAAAGGGAGAGAGAGAGACTGCTGGGGACAGTGAGGGGGTGTAAAGGGAGTGAGAGACTGCCAAGGCTAGTGAGGAGGGATAAAAGAGAGACTGCTGGGGACAGTGAGTAGGATAAAGGGAGAGAGAGACTGCTGGGGGATAATGAGGGGATAAAGGGAGGAGAGACTGCTGGGGACAGTGAGGGGGATAAAGAGAGAGAGGTTGCTGGGGACAGTAAGGGGAGATAAACAGGAGAGAGACTGTTGGGACAGTGAGGAGGATAAAGGGAGAGAGAGACTGCTGGGGACAGTAAGTGGAATGAAGCGAGCAGCGATGGGGGATAAAGGGAAAGAGAGGGACTGCTGTAGACATTGAGGGGCGGATTTTAAAACGAGCGCGAATAGCCTACTTTTGTTTGCGCTCCAGGCGCAAACAAAAGTACGCTGGATTTTAGTAGATACGCGCGGAGCCGCGCGTATCCGCTAAAATCCTGGATCGGCGCGCGCAAGGCTATCGATTTCGTATAGCCGGCGCGCGCCGAGCCGCGCAGCCTACCCCCGTTCCCTCCAAGGCCGCTCCGAAATCGGAGCGGCCTCGGAGGGAACTTTCCTTTGCCCTCCCCTCACCTTCCCCTCCCTTCCCCTACCTAACCCACCCGCCCGGCCCTGTCTAAACCCCCCCCTTACCTTTGTCGGGGGATTTACGCCTCCCGGAGGGAGGCGTAAATCCCCGCGCGTCAGCGGGCCTCCTGCGCGCCGGGACGCGACCTGGGGGCGGGTCCGGAGGGCGCGGCCACGCCCCCGGGCCGCCCCGGGCCGTAGCCACGCCCCCGGAACGCTCCCGACACGCCCCGAAAACGCCGCGCGGTTCGGGCCCGCCCCCGACACGCCCCCTCCGAAAACCCTGGGACTTACGCGAGTCCCGGGGCTCTGCGCGCGCCGGGAGGCCTATGTAAAATAGGCTTCCCGGCGCGCAGGGCCCTGCTCGCGTAAATCCGCCCGGTTTTGGGCGGATTTACGCGAGCAGGGCTCTGAAAATCCGCCCCTGAGGAGATAAAGGAAGAGAGACAGACTGCTGGGGGACAGTAAGGAGGATGAAGGAGAGAGACTACTGGGGACAGTGGGGGGTGATAAAGGAAGAGAGAGGGATTGCTGAGGACAGTGAGGGGATGAAGGGAGAGAGAAGCAGCTGGGGACAGTGAGGGGGGTTGAGAGAAAGACAGAGAAACTACTGAGGACCAGTGGCGTAGCCAGAATTGATTTTTTGGGTGGGCACAAGGTTAACATGGGTGGGCTGTAGGCATGCAGGTCTACTAGTTGTTTTTTTACTGATAAATAATGCCAAATTATGCAGCATAGCATTCACATCTACGCCTAAGTATGAGGTTTACTTAATGATACAAACATAATTCACGGTGATTTGTGGTACTTTAGCCTTCTTATTATTACGATTTTATACACGGCTCCTACCTGTCCATAAATTTTGAGAGAGCGGTTGTGTTGCTTATATTTAAATTGCTAACATCTCAAAATATAGATATATATTTTTACCTTTGTTGTCTGATCTTTGTATTTTTCTAATCAGTTGGTCCTGGTCTCTTTTTCCCATTTTTTCCCTTATAGCTCATTTCCTAATTCCTTTTCAGTGTCTTTCTTCTATTACTGTCTTCTTCCCTTCCACACACACACACACATACACACATACACGCTTTCTCTCACAGACTCCCTCTCACACACTCAAGCTGTCACTCTCATATGCTCTCCCCCCCCCCCCCCCCCCCACAAGCTCACATTCAAGTTCTCACTTTCTCACCCCTCCCCAGGCTTATATTCTTATGCACACACAGACGCACATCCAGGCACCCATTCTCACCCACACACATAAACCCAGACTCCCATTCTCACCCACAAACCCGTGCTCCC
Source organism: Rhinatrema bivittatum (assembly GCF_901001135.1). Classification (NCBI taxonomy): domain Eukaryota; kingdom Metazoa; phylum Chordata; class Amphibia; order Gymnophiona; family Rhinatrematidae; genus Rhinatrema; species Rhinatrema bivittatum. Next base: position 49,679,438 of record NC_042622.1, on the reverse strand, counting down.
AGTCTCACCCACACATATTCAAGCTCCCATTCTCATCCATACATATACACATTTAAGGTACTATTCTCACCCACACATACACACATTCAAGCACCCATTCTTATCCACATATTCAAGCTTCCATTCTCACCCACCCACACAAACCCAGGCTCTCATTCTCACCCATATATACACACATTCAAGCTCCCATTCTCACCCACCCACAAACCCAGGCTCCCATTCTCAACCACACATACACACATTCGAGCTCCCATTCACCCACATATTCAAGCTTCCATTCTCACCCACATACACACCCAGGCTCCAGTTTTCACCCACACACACTCCCATTCTCATCCACACATACACATTCAAGCACGTGCACAGCTTCCGCTTTCTCCCCCAGAGCAGGAAGATTAGCTGCCTCTCCTGCTGCCACCGGCCTCCTGCTATCTTCTTCGGGCGTCGGGCCGTACTGCCCGCCGAACTTCCTGTCGGGGGGGGGGGGAGCGGAAGCGCAGCGCACAACGTCCGCTTCCTCCCTCCCCCCCCCCCAAGCAGGAAGATCGGCGGGCAGTACGGCCCGACGCCCGAAGATAGCAGGAGGCCGGTTGCAGCAGGAGAGGCAGCTGATCTTCCTGCTTTGGGGGAGAAAGCGGAAGCTGTGCGCGGCGCTACCGCTCCCCCAAACAGGAAGTTCGGCGGGCCGTTTGACCCGAAGATAGCAGGAGAACGGGTGGCAGCAGGAGAGGCAGCTGATCTTCCTGCATTGGGGGGAGGAAGCGGAAGCTGCGCGCGGCGCTTCCGCTCCCCCCCCCCCCTCAACAGGAAGACCGGTTGGCCATACGGCCGCAGCACTGCTTCCCCATGTGTGCCGTGATGGCGCGCGAGGCATGGGTTCTCTTGTTCGCTGTCGCGGGGATGGGATCCCGCGACAGCCTTGCAGTTCCGGTGCCAGTTGGGTGGGCCTGGGTCTAAGTTGGGTGGGCACCTGCCCACCCAGGCCCACCCGTGGCTACGCCACTGCTGAGGACAGTGAAGGGGATTGAGGGAGAGAGCCTGTCAGGAACATCTAGGCAGGTTGAAGGAGACAGGAAGAGACTGCTGGGGAAGGGGGAGGTCAGTGACAGATTTAGGATTTTGGCTCCCCTAAGCACTTATGGTAATGTCGCTCCTATCATCACCTTCTTCTTTCCCCCCATGTTTGGTTAACAGGGGGCAGAAGGTCAGGCTGGTGCCAGTGATTGTGCTGCCCTGTGCAATTTCCATGCTCCCCCCCGTTCACAGCCGATGTGAGGGGCTCAACTGCCCTAGGCAAGCCATCATGCTGAGCGTCCATCTCCTACCCCCACCCCGCCATCTTTCTCTCCTGATTGGGGGAGGAGAGCAGAAGCTATGCATGCGTGCAGGTGAACGTACACATGCAAACGGAGAGCGGCCTCTCCAATGACCGGTGGCGGCTTGCACTTCTCTCCTTCTTCAGCTGCCAGCGGCCCCGTGAGTTCTCCTGATGCCGCTGGCTCGCTGCCTCCCCCAGGTATGCCGCCCCATGCAAATGCACATGTGTACATTCCATCGCGCCGGGCCTGCAGAAGGTCCAAGACAAAGTTTTCCCTTATTTCCTGTGGCAGCTCAAGAATAAATCCTGTGGCAAAAATTAAAAAATTCTGAAGCAAATTGGCAAACATTTCCATCTTTTATATTAAGAACATAAGAATATGCCATACTGGGTCAAACCAAGGGTCCATCAAGCCCAGTATCCTGTTTCCAACAGTGGCCAATCCAGGCCATAAGAACCTGGCAAGTACCCAAAAACTAAGTCAATTCCATGCTACTGCTGCTACTAATAGCAGTGGCTATTTTCATATTATATTATGAAACTAAAGTACTGGGTGACCCATGGAAATGTAGCCTGCCTCTAATACCAGTGCATTGGAAGCAGGCTACTTTTCCATAGGCCACCCTGTAATTTTACACTATATTTATTGGTATAATTTATATTATTTTTATTGGAAGGCAGCAAATCTTCAAGTAGCCTGTTTTGTGATTTTATTCTTTATAACAGTTTCCACGATTTTTCTGGGCACTGAAGTCTGGCTCACCGGTCTATAGTTTCCCGGATCACCCTGGATCCCTTTTTAAATATAGGGGTTACGTTGGCCATCTTCCAATCATCAGGTACATCGGATCATTTTAATGATAGGTTACAAATTTTTTCTAATACTTCTGAAATTTCATTTTTTAGTTCTTTCAGAACACTGGGGTGTATACCATCTGATCCAGGTGATTTACTACTCTTCAGTTTATCAATCAGGCTTACCACATCTTCCAGGTTCACTGTGATTTGGTTCAGTTGATCAGAATCATCACCCTTGAAAACCTTCTCCAGAATGGGCATCTCCCCAACATCCTCTTCAGTAAACACTGAAGCAAAGAAATCATTTAATCTTTCCACGATGGCCTTATCTTCTCTAAGTGCCCTTTTAACCCCTCAATCATCTAACAGTCCAACTGACTCCCTCACAGGCTTTCTGCTTCGGATATATTTTTAAAAGATTTTATTGTGAGCTTTTGCCTCTATGGCCAACTTCTTTTCAAATTTTCTCTTAGCCTGTCTTATCAATGTCTTACATTTAACTTGCCAACGCTTATGCTTTATACTACTTTCTTCTGATGGATCTGTCTTCCAATTTTTGAATGAAGATCTTTTGGCTAAAATAGCCTCTTTCACCTCATCTTTTAACCATGCTGGTAATCTTTTTGCCTTCCTTCTACTTTTCTTAATGCATGGAACACATCTGGTCTGTGTTTCTAGGCTGGAATTTTTTAACCATGTCCATGCCTATTGCACACTTTTTACCTTTGTAGCTGCACCTTTCAGTTTATTTCTAACTATTTTTCTCATTTTATCAAAATTTCCCTTTTGAAAGTTTAGTTCCAGAGCTGTGGATTTACATATTGTTCCCCTTCCAATCATTAATTCAAATTTTATCATGTTATGATCACTACTGCCATGCGGCCACATCACAGTTACCTGTCGCCAAATCCTGCGCTCCACTAAGAATTATCTAAAATTGCTCCTTCTCTTGTAGGTTCCTGAACCAATTGCTCCATAAAACTGTCTTTTATTCCATCCAGGAACTTTATCTCTCTAGCATGCCCTGATGTTTCACTTACTCATTCAATACTGGGGTAATTGAAATCTCCCATTATTACTGCACTACCAGTTTGGTTAGCTTCCCTAATTTCTCTTAACATTTCACTGTCCATCTCACCATTTTGGCCAGGTGGACGGTGGTATACTCCTATCACTATTCTCTTCCCCAACACACAAGGGATTTCTATCCATAAAGATTTGATTGTGCATTTAGTCTCATGCAGGATCCTTATCCTGTTGTACTCTATACCATCCCCGACATAAAGCGCCACCCTGCCACCAAGATGCTCCTCTCTGTCATTGTGATAGCACTATCCCATTGGTTATTGTGATAGCACTATCCCATTGGTTATTGTGATAGCACTATCCCATTGGTTATTCTCTTTCCACCATTTTTCTGATATGCCAACTAAGTCTATGTCATCATTCACTGCTTTACACTCTAATTCTCCCATCTTACATCTTAGACTTCTGGCATTAGCATACAAACATTTCAAAGTGTGTTTTTGGTTTGTATTAACATTCTGTTTTTCAGTTGTCAGGGATAAATTGGAATCTTTTAACTTAGGTGAGTTTTTAATTACAGGGACTTGGACTACTTTTGTGATTAATGGAACCTCACTGTCGGGATGCCCTAACTCTAATGCTTCATTAGTATCCTTTGAAGATACCTCCCTCTGAACCATGAGCTGCTGAGCGACTGTCAGCTTTCCCCTTTGTTCTAGTTTAATAGCTGGGAAAGAAAACAATGTAGAACTTAATAATAAAAATTACTTGCATACACTTTACAATAGCTTTATTTTATCAAAAAGATATACATATGACATATAAATAATTTGACATTTACTTTCACGAGACACTGTGTTAATAATATTATTTTTAGATATCTGCATATATAAACATGGCGGAGAGTACTGTACCACTGTATTCCTGAAGTCTACCGATAAGAACACGTTATTACATAATTCTAGTTTCCACGTGATCTGAGGGAGAACACCCCTATTGGACAGTTCTTACGATTCTGGCGGCTATGTTCTACTACAGCAGAATATAAGACTCAAGCCCAACAGTTAAGTAACCAGTTTATAGCTCATGAATATTCTCAATCTGTTATCAGGAAGGCCTATAAAAAGGCATTATATGCCAATAGAGATAATCTTCTTATTAAATCTATTAGGGACCCCCTGACTCATGTAGTATGTACCTTCCCTTATTCCACAAAGACTGCTGCTATTAAAAACATTGTTCGACAATCTTGGCCAATTGTTTTTTCCTTATTCAAGTGCGGTGATGGCCCTATTTTTTCAGTATCAAAATGGAGGAACTTGAGGGCTTATTTAAAACACTGGAGCAGGGAGGCTTCCCTTACCGGTAATCAGATTGTTCTGTATGTTCAAATGTTTTAATTTTACCAAAATGTAGTCATCCCCATTTAAAACATCTCTATAGTCTATTGGAGCATTTCCCTTGTCAAAATGAGCGTGTGAGCTATGCGATTATTTGCCCATGTAATCTGATTTACATTGGGTAAACTAAAAGACAGATTAAATTGAGAGTTATTGAACACAAAAGTTGTATTAAATTAAAAAAGGAAAATGCCCCATTGGTCGATCACTGGTATTCTAAGCATCATTCTGTGGATGATCTAAAATTCTTTGTTCATTTGAGCGATGGGGGCAATATATCTCAGAAACTATTAAGAATGGAACAATGATTCATTTTTCAGTGGCGTACTGTCAGTCCAGCGGGATTAAACAATCAAATTGAATGGTCAGCCTTTTTATAAATTATTGGGTTAACCTTGTTATTTAGATGGCTATAGATGATTTGGAGTTGATTGGTGGGGGAGACTATAGCTATATAACAGACACACTTGTGATGCTGACGTTGCATCGCTTCGGACCGTTGACGTGGTCTCGTTATGATCAGTGTCGTTTGAGAGCTGTAAGGTAAAAATGTTCACTTTGTGTCTGTTCTACATTCCATGGAAGGTATATTATATTTGTGGTTGAATTTATGATTGTTTCCTTATTGATTTTGTAGTTTGCAAATGGGTTGTGCTGGATAGTGCCGTCATGGTTTTAGCAGTATGCATTCATTACCTTTACATTGAACCGGCATTATGAAGAAGATTTAAATGAAGATATTTTCGACATTTGATAAGTATGCATGACATTTTTAGTTTTGTTGTTAGACTTTGGTATATTTCACATTGTATAATAATGTTTGTTTTATTTAAGAGATCGGGGTGAGAGCCACGCTTCCCTTGAAGAAGCCTTATGTGTGGGGGTGAAACAAATAATTCTTTGTCGGGAACAGGGATGTCAGATAAGAACATAAGAACATGCCATACCGGGTCAGACCAAGGGTCCATCAAGCCCAGCATCCTGTTTCCAACAGTGGCCAATCCAGGCCATAAGAACCTGGCAAGTACCCAAAAACTAAGTCTAGTCTATTCCATGTTACCGTTGCTAGTAATAGCAGTGGTTATTATCTAAGTCAAATTAATTAATAGCAGGTAATGGACTTCTCCTCCAAGAACTTATCCAATCCTTTTTTAAACACAGCTATACTAACTGCACTAACCACATCTTCTGGCAACAAATTCCAGAGTTTAATTGTGCGTTGAGTGAAAAAGAACTTTCTCCGATTAGTTTTAAATGTGCCACATGCTAACTTCTTGGAGTGCCCCCCAGTCTTTCTATTATCCGAAAGAGTAAATAACTGATTCACATCTACCCGTTCTAGACCTCTCATGATTTTAAACACCTCTATCATATCCCCCCTCAGCCGTCTCTTCTCCAAGCTGAAAAGTCCTAACCTCTTTAGTCTTTCCTCATAGGGGAGCTGTTCCATTCCCTTTATCATTTTGGTCGCCCTTCTCTGCACCTTCTCCATCGCAATTATATCTTTTTTGAGATGCGGCAACCAGAATTATACATAGTATTCAAGGTGTGGTCTCACCATGGAGCGATACAGAGGCATTATGACATTTTCCGTTTTATTCACCATTCCCTTTCTAATAATTCCCAACATTCTGTTTGCTTTTTTGAATGCCGCAGCACACTGAACCGACGATTTCAATGTGTTATCCACTATGACGCCTAGATCTCTTTCTTGGGTAGTAGCACCTAATATGGAACCTAACATTGTGTAACTATAGCATGGGTTATTTTTCCCTATATGCATCACCTTGCACTTGTCCACATTAAATTTCATCTGCCATTTTGATGCCCAATTTTCCAGACTCACAAGGTCTTCCTGCAATTTATCACAATCTGCTTGTGATTTAACTACTCTGAATAATTTTGTATCATCTGCAAATTTGATTACCTCACTTGTCGTATTTCTTTCCAGATCATTTATAAATATATTGAAAAGTAAGGGTCCCAATACAGATCCCTGAGGCACTCCACTGCCCACACCCTTCCACTGAGAAAATTGTCCATTTAATCCTACTCTCTGTTTCCTGGCTTTTAGCCAGTTTGTAATCTACAAAAGGACATCACCATCTATCCCATGACTTTTTATTTTTCCTAGAAGCCTCTACTGAGGAACTTTGTCAAATGCCTTCTGAAAATCCAAGTACACCTTTATCCACATGTTTATTAACTCCTTCAAAAAAGTGAAGCAGATTTGTGAGGCAAGACTTGCCTTGGGTAAAGCCATGCTGACTTTGTTCCATTAAACCATGTCTTTCTATATGTTCTGTAATTTTGATGTTTAGAAAACTTACCACTTTTTCCTGGCACTGAAGTCAGGCTAACTGGTCTGTAGTTTCCCGGATTGCCACTGGAGCCCTTTTTAAATATTGGGGTTACATTAGCCACCCTCCAGTCTTCAGGTACATTGGATGATTTTAATGACAGGCTAAACATTTTTACTAATAGGTCTGAAATTTCATTTTTTAGTTCCTTCAGAACTCTGGGGTGTATAACATCCGGTCCAGGTGATTTACTACTCTTAAGTTTGTCAATCAGGTCTACCACATCTTCTAGGTTCACCGTGATTTGGTTCAGTCTATCTGAATCATTACCCATGAAAACTTTCTCCAGTATGGGTACCTCCCCAACATCCTCTTCAGTAAACACTGAAGAAAAGAAATCATTTAATATTTCCGCGATGGCCTTATCTTCTCTAAGTGCCCCTTTAACCCCTCGATCATCTAACGATCCAACTGACTCCCTCACAGGCTTTCTGCTTCGTATATATTTTTAAAAGTTTTTACTGTGAGTTTTTGCCTCTACGGCCAACTTCTTTTCAAATTCTCTCTTAGCCTGTCTTATCAATGTCTTACATTTAACTTGCCAACGTTTATGCATTATCCTATTTTCTTCTATTGGATCCTTCTTCCAATTTTTGAATGAAGATCTTTTGGCTAAAATAGCTTCTTTCACCTCCCCTTTTAACCATGCCGGTAATCGTTTTGCCTTCTTTCCACCTTTCTTAATGTGTGGAATACATCTGGATTGTGCTTCTAGGATGGTATTTTTTAACAATGACCCTGCCTCTTGCACACTTTTTACTTTTGTAGCTGCTCCTTTCAGTTTTTTTCTAACTATTTTTCTCATTTTATCAAAGTTTCCCTTTTGAATGTTTAGCACGAGAGCCATGGATTTGCTTACTGTCCCCCTTCCAGTCATTAAATCAAATTTGAATATATTATGATCACTATTGCCATGCGGCCCCACCACCGTTACCTCTCTCACCAAATCCTATTCTCCACTGAGAATTAGATCTAAAATTGTTCCCTCTCTCGTCGGTTCCTGAATCAATTGCTCCATAAAGCTATCATGTATTCCATCCAGGAACTTTATCTCTCTAGCGTGTCCCGATGATACATTTACTAGGGATGTGAATCGTTTATCCGACGATTGAAAATATCATCCGATATTTTCAATATTGTCAGATATCGGGGGGACCCCAAAAGTGATAGAAAACCCCACGATCAATTTAGTGGGTTTTCTTATCGTTATGGTGGGGGGGGGGGAAGAAAGGACACAACCTAAAAACACCTGACCCTTTAAAATGAGTTTGTTAGTATCCCCCCCACCTTCCGGACACCCCCAAAAAATTTTTAAATACCTGGTGGTCCAGCGGGGGTCCCGGGAGCATTCTCCCGCGCTCGGGCTGTCGGCTGCCACTAATCAAAATGGCACCGATGGCCCTTTGCTCTTACCATGTGACAGGGGCTATCGGTGCCATTGGTCGGCCCCTGTCACACGGTAGGTGCACTGGATGGCCCGCGCCATTTTTAAAGATGGCGCCGGCCGTCCATTGCTCCTACCATGTGACAGGGACCGGCCAATGGCATGGATACCCTGTCACATGCTAAGGGCAAAGGGCCATTGGTGCCATTTTGTTTACTGGCAGCCGACTCGGGCACAGCCGATAAAAAAAAACCCGATCGGACTGCAAGATAAAAATTTCACGATGTGACTCGGAACCGGAATCCGAACCAATACCGGTTCTGATTCACATCTCTAACATTTACCCAGTAATATTGGGGTAACTGAAGTAATTATTATTGGGGTAATTAATTATTATTGGGGTAATTAATTAATTGGGGTAAGTAATTAATATTGGGGTAATTGGGGTAATTATTACCGCACTACCAATTTGGTTAGCTTCCCTAATTTCTCTTAGCATTTCACTGTCAGTCTCACCATCTTCACCAGGTGGACGGTAGTATACTCCTATCATTATAGTCTTCCCCGACACACAAGGGATTTCTACCCATAAAGATTCAATTGTGCATTTAGTCTCATGCAGGATGTTTATCCTGTTGGACTCTTTGCCATCCCGGACATAAAGCACCACACCGCCTCCCGGGTGCTCCTCTCTGTCATTGCGATATAGTTTGTACAGCGGTATAGCACTGTCCCATTGGTTGTCCTCCTTCCACCATGTCTCTGAGATGCCATTTAAGTCTATGTCATCATTTACTGCTATACATTCTAATTCTCCCATCTTACTTCTTAGACTTCTGGCATTAGCATACAAACATTTGAAAGTGTGTTTTTTGTTTGTATTTTCATTCTGCTTTTTAATTGATAGGGATGTTAGAATTTTTTAGCTCAGGTGAGTTTTTAGTTACAGGCACTTGGACTACTTTTCTTATTATTGGAACCTCACTGTCGGGATGCCTTAAGTCTAATGCATCATTAGTATCCTTTGAAGATACCTCTCTCCGAACCATGCGCTGCTGAGCGACTGTCGGCTTTCCCATTTTTTCTAGTTTAAAAGCTGCTCTATCTCCTTTTTAAAGGTTAGCGCCAGCAGTCTGGTTCCACGCTGGTTAAGGTGGAGCCCATCCCTTCGGAAGAGACTCCCCCTTTCCCAAAAGGTTCCCCAGTTCCTAACAAAACTGAATCCCTCTTCCTTGCACCATCGTCTCATCCACGCATTGAGACTCCAGCGCTCTGCCTGTCTCTGGGGATCTGCACGTGGAACAGGGAGCATTTCAGAGAATGCTACCCTGGAGGTTCTGGATTTAAGTTTTCTACCTAAGAGCCTAAATTTGGCTTCCAGAACCTCCCTCCCACATTTTCCTATGTCGTTGGTGCCCACATGTACCACGACAGCCGGCTCCTCCCCAGCACTGTCTAAAATCATATCTAGGTGACGTGTGAGGTCCGCTACCTTCGCACCAGGTAGGATTGTTACCAGGAGATCCTCACGCCCACCAGCCACCCAGCTGTCTACATTCCTAATAATCGAATCACCAACTATAACGGCCAACCTAACCCTTCCCTCCTGGGCAGTAGGCCTTGGGGAGATATCCTCGGTACGAAAGGACAGTGCATCACCTGGAGAGCAGGTCCTTGCTACAGGATCCTTTCCTGCTACACAAAGTTGATGCTCTCCAATCATGAGAATTTCTTCCTCCAAGGCAGCACCAGGGCTGCCAGTCTGAAGTTGGGACTTGGCTACTATGTCCCTGAAGGTCTCATCTATATACCTCTCTGTCTGCCTCAGCTCCTCCAGGTCTGCCACTCTAGCCTCCAGAGATCGGACTCGTTCTCTGAGAGCCAGGAGCTCTTTGCATCGCATATAGGGTATGCTGTATTAAGGGAGAAAGGAAGGCATCACCTTATCGTGGACTTCATTTGTTATGAACATTTAGAAGAATACAGAATATAGAAGAATTTAGAAGAGTGGAGGAGATTCCAGTTTCTTTGAAGTAATCATGGTTGGATACAGACACATTAGATATTATGGATTGTGTTGTGTTAAAAGGAGAAGAGGAAGACACAGTCTTACTTATTCATAAAAATAAGCATAGAAACATAAGCATAGAAATGATGGCAGAAAAGGACCAAATAGTCCATCCAGTCTGCCCAGCAAGCTTATGGTAGCACCAGCTGTGCCATACATGTCTCCCCCATAAAGGTACCATCAGCGGATGGCAATTGCCATGGCTTACAAGTTACCCTCATACTTAGTTTCCCAAACCGTTAAAGTAAGGGCCCTTGTTGGTTGTTGTCCAAGTCCAGTTCCCCGTTATCTCTTGCTGTTGAAGCAGAGAGCATCAATAAGGCTTATTGGTTAAGAGTAGTAACAGCTGCATCAGCAAGTTACCCCCATGCTTATTTGTTTTCCCAGACCAGAAAATTCATGTCCTTATTGGTAGTTGTCTGAAACAAATTCCCCCTTTCCCCCTGCCATTAAAGCAGAGAACAATAATGAGTTGCATCAACAGTATGAAGGCTTGTTGGTTAAGGGTAGTAACCACCACACCAGCAAGTTACTCCCATGTGCTCTTTTCCTCATTTCCATCCTCTAGCCTTTAGGGATGCACAGTGTTTATCCTATGCCCCTTTGAAATCCTTCAATGTTTTTGTCTTCACCACCTCCTCTGGAAGGACATTCCAGGCATCCATCACCCTCTCCATGAAGAAATATTTCCTGACGTTGGTTCTAAGTCATCCTCCCTGGAGTTTCATTTTGTAACCCCTAGTTCTACTGATTTCTTTCCAACAAAGAAGGTTTGTCAAATGTGAATCTTTAAAACCTTTCAGGTATCTGAAGGTGTGTCTCGTATCTCCCCTGCACCTACTCTCCTCCAGGGTGAACATATTTAGGTCCTTCAACCTCTCCTCATAAGTCATTTAATGGAGACTCCCCACCATTTTTGTCGCCCTTCTCTGGACTGCCTCCATCCTCTCTCCAGAACTGAACACAACACTCCAGGTGAGCCTCATCAAGGACATGTACAAGGGGATTCTCACCTCCTTTTTCTTACTGGTTATTCCTCTCTCTATGCAGCCCAGCATTGTTCTGGCTTTAGCTATCGCCTTGTCATGTTGCTTCGCCGTCTTCAGATCACTAGACACTATCACCCCATGGCCCCTCTCTTGCTCCTTGCACAACAGCCCTTCACCCCCCATCACATACAACTCTTTTGGATTACCACATCCCAGATGCATGACTCTGCACTTCTTTGCATTGAATCCCAGCTGCCATATCTTCGACCACCGTTCAAGCTTCCTTAAATCACATCTCATTTTCTCTACTCCTTCCGGCATGTCCACTCTGTTGCAGATCTTAGTATCATCCGCAAAAAGACAAACTTTACCTTCTATCCCTTCTGCAATGTCGCTCACAAAGATGTTGAACAGCACCGGACCCAACAGTGATGATTGCGGCATTCCGCTTATCACGTTCTTTCTTCAGAGTAGGTTCCATTTACCATCACACGCTGTCTTCTATCCATCAAGCAGTTTGTAATCCATGCCACCACTTTGATGCTCACTCCCAAGCTTCTCATTTATTCTTAAGCCTCCTATGCAGGACTGTATCAAAAGCTTTTCTGAAATCCAAGTAGATCACATCGAGTGCTCTTCCTCAATCGAATTCTTTAGTTACCCAATCAAAAAAATCTGATTTGTCTGACAGGACCTTCCCCTGGTGAATCCATGCTGCCTCGGGTCCAACAATTCTCCTGATTGTAGATAGTTCACTATCCTTTCCTTCAGCAGAGTCTCCATTACTTTTCCCACCACCGATATGAGGCTAATCCCCTGTAGTTTCCAGCTTCCTCTCTGCTCCCACTGCAGGACCACCATCACTCTTCTCTAATTACTCAGCACCACTCCCGTTTCCAGGGATCTATTGAACAGGTCGTACAGTGGACCCGCCAGCACATCTCTGAGCTCCCTCAGTATCCTGGGATAAACCTCATTAGGCCCCATGGCTTTGTCCACTTTAAGTTTTCCTAGCTCTTCCCATACATTCTCTTTTATAAATGGAGTTTTGTCTACTGCACCCCCCTCCAATGTCTTGTTAACTAGCGACGATCCTTCTTCAGGGTCTTCTTTAGTGAAAACCGAATTGAAGGATTTGTTTAATAATTCCACCTTATCTTCGTCTCTCTCCACTCATTGATCCTTTTCACCTTTCAGTTCCATGATTCCACTTTCTCCTTTCTCTAATGTATCTGAAAAATTATTTGTTACCTGTTTACCTTTTTGGCAATCCTTTCTTCTGCCTGACTTTTTGCTTTCTTGATTGCTTTCTTAGTCTCCCTCAGTTTCACCAAATATTCTTCTGTGTTCCTCTTTTTGGGATCCTTTATATTTCTTGAATGCTGTTCTTTTTGCTTTTCTTTTATCTGCCACCTCCTTTGAGAACCAGATAGGTTTCTTATTTCTTTTGCTTGTGTTTACTTTTCTAACATATAGATTAGTTGCTTTGTAATTGCTCCTTTTAGTTTGGCCGACTATTCCACCTCTCTCATTTTCTCCCAGTCTTTTAGTTCTACCTCCAGGTACTTCCCCATTTCAACAAAGTCTGTATTTTTGAAGTTCAAAACTCGGGTCTGCATGTGCCTTCTCCATATCCTATTTGCGATATTCATTGGCTTTATAAATACCCGTAAAAATAATTTGGAAAAGTGGAGGAAATTCCAATTTCTTTGGAAATATTTATGGTTGGTTTCCAGCCTCCCCAGCATTTCCTGATGTACTCTTGGCATGAATATTAATATTTTTATTGCTTTTTAGTTCTACTTGTGAGTTTAGGGGTGGTATGAATGAATATGTATGTGTGGCAAGTATATTGGTATGGATACTTCCAGCGTTATAATATTGCATTTACAGATTATTATATTGTGATCTCATATATATATATCTTTTTGTTAAAATAAAGCTATTGTAAAGTGATGTAAGTAATTTTTATTATTATGTTGTGCATTGTTTACTTTTTCTTACCTTGATGTTATGGAGGTAAGAGACTGCCAGGGCCTGCTTGGGGGATGGCGGGGGCGAAGTAGGTTGAGAGAGAAAAATGAAATTGCTGGCGACAGGGCAGATGTTGGGAGAGAGACTGCTGAGGATAGATTGACGAGGAGAAAGCGATTGCTGGGAACAGTGTGTTGCGGGGTTTGTCGAGGAGAGATTGGTGGGGAAATGATGGGAGCTGAGAGAAAAAGTGTATAACTAGTAAGGCTCAGACCTCTATATCTAGTGCTCGCCCGCCCGTCCCTGTTAACCTCTTCGGGTCCGCCCAAAAAAACCAAACCAACCAACCCCCAAACAGTCTTGGTGACGTCACCTTTAAAAACAAAAAGTGAAGTCTTGTGTACACGATCGCGTCGGTAGGATCCTTTGTAGTGGAGCGCTGGGGGCAGTCAGGGCTCTATTTCCTGCTGCACACAGGAAGTGGCTTGGTCTGCTCTGCTCGCAAGTAGAGCACCGGAGGATAGGGTCGTACTTGGTAAGTAGAGGACTGGATCTAAACTGGTTTTTGTCATGGGGTACGTTCTAATGCTCTCTCTTTTCTTTGGTGCCTTCTAGCCAGCTGACAGGGCTTGTCCGGTGCTGGAGAAGAGCCTGGAGGCTAAGGTTAAAATTCAATAATTTAGGCTATTAGGGATACCACATCATCCTCCAGCTCAACCAAGGAGGCGGATTCATTTTCCCTTTTACCCTGGTGCATGCATGGAGTTGTAATTCTGATATTCCTTAAGAACAATGGGGAACTCAGATCTACAGCTCAGTGCATGAACTGGCGTAGGTGAACCAGGTGTTGATCAGACTGTTCAGAGGACCCGAGGGTAAGAGGGCAAGCCTAATCTCCATGGACATCTCATTCCCTCTCTGCTAACAGCAAGAAGCAGGTGTCACCATCTATCTGGCACTTGAAAACTGTTTCCCCAGCTCCTTCAGTTATTCTCTGTGATCTAGAAAGGATGGACCAAGGAGAATTACATGGATGTTAGCTTTTCTTTAACAAGAGAGGGTTCTGGGTGCTATCAGGCGATCCGTTCAACCAAAATCAAAATCGTATCTATTAAAATAGTATGCCAAGAAAAAAAAGTCCTGTCTCTAGGAAATGTTTGCCATTGTAAGTGGGAAATCAGTGCTAAGGTTATTTAGCTGAGGGGAGGGCTGAAGTGTTCTGAACAATATTAGACCAGCCAAATAAGTGTCAGATTTATCACTAAAATCATAAATATTTTGGCCCACAGTTAAAGATAACACACAGCTACTGTCTCGGATACCTTCTTAGATTGTAAAAGCTCTATAGGCAGGGATTTGTTCGTATGGTATTTGTTGTAAAGTGCCCTGGTTTGGGTGCAGTATAAATATTGAAATAATAGCTGTCTAATGATCTAGTTTTTGGAAGACAACTTAAAGCCTGCCCTAGTTTTTTATATTCCCTCCTGCTGCAGTTTGGTACTTGTAGTACTGAATTAAAATTTTAAAAAAAACAGGACTACAAATACCACAATGCAGTGCAGCATAAATTTAAAAAACTGGCATAGCCAAATTTGTCTCTTCTGAAACTGTGTCAGGAGTGCTGTATAAATTAGAGTTACTAGGGAAAAGTTCATATTATTACATATTTATTCTTCACCATTGTTCTAAAACAGGAAAGATTGAGGAAAGGTTTTGGACTTTTATATCACAAAGAAAGGACCTTAATGCTTTCCTAGGGGAGGGGATTTCCCCTACAGCACGCGCACTCTGTTTCAGAAGCATGTTATACCTGGTACTCTTAGGGTTAGGCAATCCCAGCTCTTTGGCTTCATAGTAATTCTCATTCTAAGATCCCACACTTGGCTTTCATTTTTTGTTGCATATAAGTGCTGATACTTCATAGAGGGGACATGAGAGGAAGGAAAGGAGTGTGTAGCGTGTACTTAAATAGGAATTATTAGTTGTGTTTTTATTTTTCTGCATATCATCAAATTGGTTTATGAATAAAATGCAAAGGAATACATTTAAAATTTATAGAGCATAAGTCATATAAAAGCAAATTAACCAATACAGAAAAATAAATGAAAACACATTTAAAAATTGTAAATAGAACATCTCCATTTGATTATTTTGTTATTTTTATGATGTATATTATATTTTTGTGGTTGCTGAGTCACTTTATTGATGTCCTTTCATTATGATTGTGATGATGGTATAAACGGTGAGTGTGGCTGAGCTGATGGCAAATGCCCATGCTTTAAGACCTGGAGGAAATTTATCTTCATATATTCCTTCCAATAGAATGTCATGAAACTCAGTCTTGTCAATTTAAAGGCGACTTAGTTTCATCTTTCTTTTCTTACACTCAGGGTGGCCAGGCAAGGCTGAGACAAAGACATGGATATGGACCCAGAGCTTGCAAAACGGCTCTTCTTTGAGGGGGCCACCGTTATAATCCTCAATGTGCCCAACGGGATGGAGTTTGGAATTGACTACAACAACTGGCAGGTGGGGCCAAGGTTCAAGGGAGTCAAGATGATCCCCCCTGGTATTCATTTCATCTATTACAGCTCCACCAGCCCACATAACAGCAAGGAAACTGGGCCACGCACAGGCTTCTTCTTAAATCTGAAGCCGCGAGACCTTCTAGTACTGCACTGGGACCCTAAGGAAGAACAGGTGGACCTCACTCCAGCACCAGAAGAGGTGATATCAAGAATGCGTGCAGACCTCCAGAACTTAGACAAGTTTTTGGGGCCTTACCCGTATGCAACCCTGAAGAAGTGGATCTCGCTCACGAGCCTGATCACAGAGCCGGTGATGAAGAAGCTGCAGCCAGAGAGTGGGCAGATTTGTGCCTTTGCTGAGGTGTTGCCAGTGGCCGCCATGAGGCACACGAAGGACAGGGTAGAGCAGAACCTGCCCCGTTATGATGCTGAGTGCAAGAGCTACCAGGAGGGCCTGGCACGGTTGCCTGAAATGAAACAGAGAAAGGGAACAGAGATACGGTTCACCTGCGTACCCACCCAGATGTATCCAGATGGGGCCACACCAGCAGAGATAACACGGCACAGCATGGACCTTAGCTATGCCCTTGAAATGATAATCAATGAGCACTATTCCAGCCAGCCCCAGGATATACTTGGTTAGTATGAATCTGCTGCCTTAGGATAATGTCCATAGCTGCACAATAATTTTGAGTTTGAGAGCCTAATATTCAAAATAGGATTGCAGAAGACTTAACAAAAAAAGAAATAAGCCACCTCAGGTTAGGTTGAAGAGTAAGGAATTTTATGATTGACACTTTAAAATCCTATTTGACTGCCATGCTAGGCAAAGTATTGCTTGTTAGTATATGTCAGGTTGCCAGCCTGGAAATATTAAACCCAAGTCATGCAGGTTCAACTCATTTATTTACAAAACAACTACTAAACACTTGGTTAACTTCACCTCTAACAACAAATTTAAGCTCCTTCTCTGCTTGGCGCACAGCAGATACACAATTGGAATGGTTCAGGTCAAAAACTACTTAACCAGGTCGATAAGTACAGATCCAGGTAGTGGAGAATGGATCTCCTGTATTTGTTATAAAAAGCTAGCCAAAAAGTAGGTAATAGCTTAGAGTTTCTGTGTGTTTCTTTTCCCACCCACCCCTAGCTCATCCTTTCATTTATAGGCAGGAGACGCTTTCATATTAAAAATCAATCCACCTTTTATCTAAAACACAGGATTGCCCCAGCCCTTATCAAAAGTTTAATTATCCCGTTGCAGGTCACTACCAGATTAATAGTGAATATACCAGTAATTTTAAAGGACCCTTATTTACACATTCCTTTCCCTTGGCAACTTAAACTTAACTAAGAACACAACAAAATTCAGATGAAGGCTGCAATCCAGCAACAACAGGGGGGTCTTCCAGTCTTCTGATTCGAATGTCACATGTATGATTTTTTTCCTGTCGATAAGCAGGCTGAATTAGCCATGTATTCTGGGACATCCACTAGGTGGCGGCCTCGACTGAGCTTCCAAAAGTTCACAGAGCTTTGCTCTGTGCGGCTGCACCATTTTCACCTCGGTCTCTTTTTTTTTTTTTCTGCGCACGTGGAGTTTCTGAGAGATCCTTCGGTTCCCACTTTTTTCTTTGGCTCAGACTCCTTTTTCATGGTTTGTTGCTGCAAATTGCCTACTTCTTCGACCCCATGCCACCATACCCTCTAGGGTTTAAATTTTGCCCATGTGGCAAAATTATGTTGGCCAGGGATGGCCACAGCCGCTGCAATATATGCCTGGGCCCGGACCACAACCAGGCCAAGTGTCGGCACTGTGGCCGAATGTCCCCCAGGGCCCAGCGGCAAAGGGCCCAGAAGATCACGCTGCTGAAAGAAGGGGGCTTAGACCAGCATTCTTCCCACTAATTGCCGGATCCTCGGGGGGGGGAAGACTGGCTAAATCCAATGGGCATCCTCTCTACAGCCCCCAGGGCCATCAGGCAAAGTTAGAAAGGACCCGGAGGCCAGGGATAGGGCCCAAGCGGGAAAAAAAGCGGTATGCGTTGGGAGACGTGCTGGATAGATGCACAAGTGTTTTGCCATTGGAGAAAGAGGCCATACCAGTGCTGTCTGTACATCCACTGGCACATGCATCGATGGCGAAGCCAAGAGATGATAGACACAAGGAAGCATCGGGTGCTGCCAACACACCGGCGCGTCGGCACCATTCTTCCCACCCAATGCAGGTTACTGCGGCACAGTCGACGCAAGAAGAATGCTCAACGCACTCGGCAACTCTGACACCCCAGCCTGCAGAGTCATGCCATCACAAATGATGCCCCCTGGAAGATTTGGACGCTGAACTGTCCGATGTGGAGCTGCTTTCGGAGCATCTTTTTTCCAGCTCTTCTGAGCTAGTTTTCTCTGACCTGTCCTCAGTCTTCAAACACAGGAGAGCTTCCCCTCAACTTCAGGAACCCCTGCACAAGCAGCACAAATCTTCTGGGAGGGAGGATCAAATAGAGCACTATGCTCATGGGCCGCCTTCGGACATCCTGAGGGCAGCAGTGCCCACCAAAGTTAAAGGGTGACGCACGGAACTGGTTAGAACCTAGAGCGTCGCAAGCCATGACGCAAATCTCCCAAATTCTCTTTCAGTTTTTCCACACATGGGAGGCAGTAGAGCAGGATTCATTGGGCTCTCCTCTGGGCCCAAGACCAAGTAATTCACCATCTCCTGGGTAATACTCCCCAGTGGAGTACCAGGAGAGACATCTCCATTCGTCACCTCAGCCTGACACGCCTCCAGAGGATTTCCCAGGTTCCTCCACGGGGATCCCCTCAGACCCACCTGAAGGGCAACCAGAGCCCTCCTCTCCCCTAGAAGACTTTTCATATTCGAAATTTGTGGAGAAAGTGGGCTCTAGGCTTGGTATCAAAACGAAGATGATCCCAGACCCTCGAGCAGAAGTTATGAGCCTTCTAAAAATACTTGAGGTTCCAACTCAGCCCACTGCCTTATCTTACCATGTGGTTTTGGATGCAATAATGGCCAAAGCTTGGGACTACCCATTCTCGATTCAGCCTACCTCAAGAAAGATTGACCTGAAGTTCCATATGAGGCAGTCCCCTTACTACAACACAGTACAGCTCCCCCATGCCTCAGTAGTAGTGCAGTCTGCGATGAAGCTCTCAAAAAATACTCGCCTCCACTCCAACACCTCGGGCAAGGACTGTAAATATCTGGATGACTTTGGGAAGTGGACGTATCAGGTGAACATGCTGAATGCCAAAATATCACAAGAGAAGAAATTCAGCTCTGTAGGAACTCTATAGAAGGAAGAGTCTAGCAACCGTCATATCTGGCCACATATGCTTAATGGCTTATATTGTCAAGCCCGTGGAGCACTGGGCTTGTCTAATCATAGGTTGTGTGAAATATATGATTCTCCGGACAGAGATATATAATAAAGGCAAGCAGTGTAATATAACTAATGCGTGCACTTATCTTGATCCACAACTCGGAAATTGGTATGCGAAATCCTGGAGGATGCATCCTTTTTTCTCTTGTGATTGATCTCTAGATTTCAGCCTCTTTTGGGTTATTCATATTGAATGCCAAAATATAGCAGCAGCACCAATTTTATATCACTCATTATCTGTACGAGTGCTTTCAAGCCTTAAAATCCCACCTCATCCCCTCTGCCTCGGACAGGACTCCACCGAAGCCATTTACTGATCTAGAGGAAGGTTTGCAGCATCTGCTTCGATCCATCTACAAAGCCTTCAACACTTCCGCCCGAACATCAGCAGGAGAAATTGTGGTGCGACAGCTAGCTTAGGTAAGGGCCAGCGCCATACGCGAAGATGTCCATGAAAAGCTCACAGATTTTCCCTGCAAGGGCGACATCTTATTTGATGAAAATCTGCAGGAGACTGTCTCCTTGTTGAAAGAATAGAATGTGGCGGTCCTGTCTCTCACATCTCCGGGGGAGCAGCGGAATACCAGCAAGCGGTACCCCTCCAGCTACCGGCGCTCATACCAGCAAAGGTGCCAATTCCGCCCTTACCTGTCCTACCGCCCACCCGTCTTCCAGCCTAGCAGACAACCATACAACAGCCCACAATTCGAGGCAGGCCACGGGCATTGCAACAACATCTCCTTCAGCCCACCGACCCGAAGGGACAACAGGGTTTTTGATTGGGGCAGGGCCGCTGCCATATCTGCCAGTGGGAGGACGAATATCCTTTTACTACAGCTCTTGGGAGGCAATCACCTCTGACCATTGAGTGCTCTACATTGTCGAAGAAGGCTACTCACTCAACTTCCAAAGCAAACCCCCTCTTCCACACCTGGTGAGAGGCCCTGGGTTCCAACACCAGACAACCCTGCTCCAGGCTGAAGTTCGGGACCTGCTCCAGCGCCGTTCCATCCAGCAGGTACCCATTCCCAAGCGGAACCAGGGGTTTTACTCCCAGTACTTTCTCGTTTCCAAGAAAAACTGGTGACTCCATCTAATCTTGGACCTATGGTCCCTCAACAAATTCTTAGTGAGGGAGAAATTCAAAATGACTTCTCTCAAGTCTATTCTGCCTTTCCTCCAGCCCAGTGATTGGATGTGCTCGCTGGATCTAAAAGATGCTTACTCCCACATCCCGATGCACCCTGGGTCCTGGTGTTACCTATGTTTCCAGGAGAATGCATGCCATTACCAGTACAAGGTCCTCCCCCTCCTGTTTATGAAATGTCTGGCAGTAGCGGTGGCCCACTTAAGGAAGCAGGGCATCCAGCTCTTCCCCTACCTAGATGACTAGCTCATAGTTGCGTCGAGTGCCTCCCAGTTGCAATGTCACCTGATTTCGACCATCCAATGCTTGGAGGCCCTGGGATTCCTGGAAAGCCTGCTTATCAACAGGAAAAAAGCACGTCTACTTACCGTAAACAGTGTTTTCCGTAGATAGTAGGTTGAATTAGCTGTGCTGGCCTGCCCACCTCCCTGGACAGGCAAGAGAGCAAAAAAAAAAAAAAGCCAGAAGAAGATGACACCAACTTTTATTGATATTGGCTTTATTATGGATTGAGGGAACATGGTCCTATGCGAGGCCGCTGGACATCCCATAAAACATGGCTAGTTCATCCTGCTATCTACGGAAAACACAGTTTATGGTAAGCAAACTTGCTTTTACCTGCCGGTGAGAGGTTGTATGTGTGCACCTGGTGCTCATGGCTCTCAGAGTCCAATCTCTGGAGGCTAGAGTGGCAGATGAAGAGGAACTGAGGCTGACCGAGAGGTTTATAGATGAGACCTTCAGGGACATAGTAGCCAAGTCCCAACTCTAGTCTGGGAGGCCCGATGCTGCTTAGAGTAGGAAGGTCTCCTAGTCGGAGAACATCAACTTGGTACAGCAGGAAGTGATCATGTGGCAAGGTCCTGCTCTCCAGGTGATGCATTGTCTTCTTGCACCGAGGATGTCTCTC
Organism: Rhinatrema bivittatum; assembly: GCF_901001135.1. NCBI lineage: Eukaryota > Metazoa > Chordata > Amphibia > Gymnophiona > Rhinatrematidae > Rhinatrema > Rhinatrema bivittatum. The sequence continues at coordinate 49,658,132 of NC_042622.1, read as the reverse complement.
CCAGGGCTATTGCCCAGGAGGGAAGGGTTAGGTCGACCATAATAGTGGTGGGGATGCTGGGGAGGAGCTGGCTGTTGTGGTACATGTGGGAACTAACAACATACAAAAATATGGGAGAGAGGTTCTGGAAGCCAAATTTAGGCTTTTAGGTAGAAAGCTGAATTCCCTGTACGTACCTGGATCAGTCCAGACTCCTGGGTTTTGTCCCCCCTCTAGCAGATGGAGACAGAAGTTTACCAAACAAAACTCTGCCTTATATAGGCTGGTGCCATCTACAGCCTGGCAGTATTCTTCTGTCTCCAGCAGGTGGAGAGGTGCAAAACCTACAGTCTGTGCTAGGGTCTAGCTTCTTGTTGCTGACAGGGTAGTTAAGTGAATTTATCAAAAAAAAAAAAAAGAGAAGGATTTTAGGTAGACGGACACTGGAGTGCTGAAGACTGCAGAGTGTTTTGCAGGTCATGGCTGGAGCCTCCCAGGGGGTTGGGAAGTTCTGAGGGAACCATCCCCCCTGGTTTCAGAGGCAGCTGACGTGCGGGGTGGTAACCCCGGTTTACCAGCTTGAGGAGATCGCTAGGGGTGATACCGGTGAGCCCGGCTCACTCCCCCCGGTTTGATCCAGGACCAGGAGGCTTGGTCAGGTATTTCATAGATAACTTAATAAAAGTAGTAACCATTTATTTTTTATTAGTTTTCCCTGGCCTGGCTTGACTCTCCCTTCTCTTCCTTCAGGTTCGGGGGGCCCTTGCGCGCCTTTTTTGCTGTTTTTTCCTTAAGAGCTCCAGGTGTTAGTGAGAGACAGCATGCTGCACCGGGCAATGAGGTCTGCGCTGATTTCCTCCCGGGGGGGAGTGAGCCTCCACGACCCGGGCTAATGTCGTTTCTCGTGTCCAAACATTGGCAGGCGCCTTCGGGGATTCGGGAACGGGCGCCATTTTGAATACGCTTGATTCAGAGCCTCAGGCAGCAGGCGCCATTTTACCGCCGAGTGTACCGATGGTTTCAGCAGCGCGATCTGCGCTGGGGGGATGAGAACCCTCCCCTCCGTTTGTCGCCGCAGCGCACTGTCCCCGAGGGGGACAAATCTGCGGAGTCTGGCGCTCCTCTTAATGCGGACCCCGGGGGGGAGGGGGGAGGAGATGATTTGTCCTTTGACTCTTCTTTTTCTTCAGATTTCATTTTGTTAGTGCATAAGGCCTTTAAGGCTGGAGGGCTGGAAAAAAGAGGGTTCATAGCCAAGGTTCCCCGTTGGGGTCCCAGAAGCATGCTAAGTCCATCCGGGACCCGGGTCCGCCGGGAGGAGCGAGTCCTTTGGGCTTGCGGACCCTCCTCGTGGATCCGGATTCTTCTTCAGACACAGATGACCAGGAGGTCCAAGATTTGCCTCCGAGGCCTCCAAGGGAGGTTGAGGATCACACGGGACAGACGGTGATGACCCGAAGGTGGTCCGCCTTTTTAGGAAAGACGAGCTGGGGCTGCTCATTCCAGCTATTCTGAGGGAACTTGGGGATCCAGCTCCCCCAGGAAGAGTCCCGGTTAGGGGCTACGGATCCGGTAGTCTTGAGCCTGAGGGGTCCCCCTTTGGCATTTCGTTTCCATTTTGCCACTAAGGACTTACTATTCAAGGAATGGGATACGCCGGAATTAGGTCTTAAGGTGGCAAAGGCGATGGACAAGCTCTACCCCCTGCCAGAGGACGCCTTGGATTTGCTGAGAATCCCTAAGGTGGATGCAGCGGTAGCAGCAGTCATGAAAAAGACTACCATCCCGGTTACAGGGGGGGACAGCCCTTAAGGATTTGCAGGATCGCAAGCTGGAGGTTCAGCTTAAGAAGATTTTTGAAGTTTCTGCACTGGGAGTCCGAGCGGCTGTCTGCAGTAATTTTTTTCTTACGTGCGGGTCTTCGTTGGGTACAGCAGCTACTGCCCAACGAGTCACTTTCGCAAGAGGAAGCGCTTCAGGCTGGGAGGCTTGAGGCCGTGATTGCCTATAGTGCAGATGCCTTTCATGATTTGCTTCGTACCTCAGCCAGGGCCATGGTGCCGGCTGTGTCGGCGCAGCGTCTGTTGTGGCTCCGTCACTGGGCAGCCGACGTGTCATCCAAGGCCCAGCTAGGTTCGTTGCCGTTTTAAGGGCAAGCTACTTTTTGGTAAAGAACTGGAGGATCTGATTCAGTCTCTCGGCGAGAATAAGATGCATTGATTGCCGGAAGATAGGCCAAGATCTAGGGGATCTTTTGCTGCTCGTTTTCGTGGAGGTCGGAGACCTCGCACGTCCAGAGGCTTAGCTTCTTCCTTTCGGCATAATGCCAGTCGGCAGCAGGCGTACTCTCAGTCCTTTCGTGGCCAAGCTGCACATTTTACTCTCAGAAATTAACGCCTGTCCAAAGGCAGGAATTAATTTCGGCCAGCACTGGGAGAGTGTACAGAAAAGCAGAAAAAACTGCTTTTCTGTACACTCTCCGACTTAATATCATAGCGATATTAAGTCAGAGGCCCCCAAAAAAAAAAAATCAGCCCACGGCTCGGAAGACGGACGCTCAATTTTGCCACTGTCCGTTTTCCGAACCCATGGCTGTCAGCGGGTTCGACAGCAGACGCTGGTAAAATTAAGCGTCGGCTGTCAAACCCGCTGACAGCCGCCACTTCTTCCAATAAGGAGGTGCTAGGGACGCGCTAGTGTCCCTAGCGCCTCCTTATTACCGCGGGCCCTCATTTGAATAATAAATCGTGAGAGTGACCTGGGCGTGCTTTGGGAGAGCGGGTGCTCGCCTCTGAGCGCCGGCTCTCCTGCGCATTTTACTGTATCGGCCCGATAATGTATTGTTCCTAGCAATCTTGTTTTAAACCCCTGAGGGCCCTTCTGCATCCTCAGAGGTATGACCACATGTCTGGCCTTCACACACTCGACAGCCTCCTAGGGGTTGTTCTACTGCAGTTCATTTAATCCTGCCCGTGGCTTAAGGGCAAAGCTCCAGCTTCCAGCTCGAGCTTTATTTTGCCCTGACAGCACAGAGCATAGGGAAGGTAATTTTCCATATAGTACTGAAGACTGTGTAGAAAAGTACCTGCAGACTTCAACCTGAGTTTTCAAAGCAGACTTATGTGCATAAGTCCAACTTTGAAAATTCCTGGGTGTGTGGGGAAACACTGCCAGCATAAACGGCAAACATAGCCACTTGCTCAGAAGCAGGTATAAATGTGTGCGTGTGTGTCTGTTTGCAAATTTACATGCATACTTTTGAAAATAAAAAATGTGCATGGAATTGGTTTTCCCATCTCTTCTCTCCTCCCCCGTCAAAATCCTTTGAAACTGCTTTTGTGTGGACATTTATGCGCACAAACCCCCTGCCGCCGCCACCCCCCTGGCAATTTTCAAAAGGCCATTTACATGCATAAAACCAATTTTTATGCATGTACAAATTACCCCCAAAATGTTAGTGTAATTAGCACTTAGCCCAAATAGTATTTGTGCGTGGCTACGCAATTAACTGTACAGTAGGATTAAAGCAGTCCTGCAGCATCTGGCCTGAGCAAGGGGCGGTTTGAATGCCTTTGTGTGGCTGTGTCTTGCTGCTGTTGTATGGAGGGCTGCACATCTGCTGGCATTCAAACTGAGCAGGTCCAAGGGCACGCCGCAGATATTTGATTTTGACAGTCAGCTTGAAGTTTGACTTTACCTCTAATGAAAAATCCATGTTTTACAGAGGTTGACTGTGAGATTTTACAGGTTCAAACCATTCAAAGTATTTTGAAGACCATGAAAATATTAAAACATGATGAACATAAATGTGAATCTGCAAATGCTGGCACCCAAAAACAAATCTGATTTAGATGAATACAGAGCACTAGGTCAAGCTGTTAGCAGTCCAGATGTATTAATGTGAGTCACTGCCCATTCCAGTTTGGCTCTGATTATCCCCATCCTTTGCTGCCCTCTTCCTCCCTTAGATTTGGCTGGGATTTGGGTTTAATATGAACCATGTTGTCCATCTCTGTCACCTATGGGCCATTCATAGCCATGTGGCTATTTATCTCTCTACCTTATTTATTTAACTCTTTTCTATACCGACATTCATGATCGGTGTCATATCACATCGGTTTACAAGGAACATGGGGTTATAACTTTAACAGACCATTTAACAAGAAGCAAAAGTTACAATAAACAAGGATCAGTCTGAGGGTTGTACGGCAGCACTTGTGAAGTCACCTCCACAAGTCAGCTGTGCGTAAGTACCACCTGAATGCACTTTAGCACAAAGTCCATCCACTGTCTGACAGCAGACTTTGTCACACAATAATTTTATGATATTGAGTGCCTGTGTGTGCACACTGCATTGCCATCTGGTGAAAAGTAAATTTGGCATTTATGTAGGGCTGTGTCATCATTGCATTTCTAGAACTGATGCACAGACATGAACTAACAGGGGAACAGCACTGCTTTATCCATAGAACAGATGTGGAATCTTGAGTTTATTTCAGAATTGCTTGCAGCACGAGATTCTATACAGTGAGTTGTATTTTCTATGTACAGTTACAGCTGTCAGAAAACAAAATTGTCTGGTTTTTCTTTCCAGTTCCTCTTTTTAGAATTATTGTGGGCCGTGTGCACAAACAGGTTCTCACGTGCAGTGTGTTCTTTGAAACACCAGTCTATCTTCCTTTCCTCGTGCGTGCCCTGTTTTCTTGTGTTCGCTGCGCACGCTCACAGCTTGCAGGGAACGTTGACAGTGACCCTAAACACTGCCATTGCCAGCCACATGAAGCGTGGCTCCTGCTTTGCTGGTGACCTCTACTGTTCTGAGTTGGCACTGCCTTATTTGAGTGCCTAGATTTCTCTTTTTTTTTTTTCTTTCTCATAGCGCTAGTTTTTGTTAATCTTTTTCAGGAAAGTCATTTGTTGAAAGCTCATGCTTGAAGTACGGCTCTCAGTGGTACAGGGTCCCTTTCTCCTTAGTAAAGAAGGGAGACCAGCAGTCGTTTTTAAAAGTTTCCAGTGCCATAAAGGCAAAGGACAACTTTGTGCCACATGGCATACTGAAATGAAACATATATATGTATATTACTACAGGAATATAGAATTTACAAAGGCTACCAGGAATCTTCCTATCTTTTGCCTATTTAACTAAAAGGGGAGCCTCATGCTGTCAGGACACATGTTTTAACACAGCTACAGAAATCACATCTACCATATAAACTTGCTTTCCCATTGTTGATTATTGTAGATGGTGCATCTAATAGAAGTCCTGTTTTGTTTTTTTTTATAATCAAGTTTCCCTGCCACCTTATTCTCCATGAGAGAACAAGTGCTCAGCTGATGCATCTTTCTGATATTTGTTGTTTTCTAGCGGAGCTTCAGTTTGCCTTTGTCTGCTTCCTGATCGGGAATGTGTACGAGGCCTTCGAGCACTGGAAGCAGCTGCTGACACTCCTGTGCCGTTCGGAGGAGGCGGTGGGGAAGCACGGGGCCCTCTATAACAGCCTCATCTCCGTCCTGTACCACCAGCTGGGTGAGATCCCGGCGGACTTCTTCGTGGACATAGTCTCTCAGGACAACTTCTTAACCAGCACGTTGCAGGTAAACGCTAGCCTCCGAAGGGAGCGAGGCACAAAGAGGTGCGTGCTTGGATCTGGAAAAAGAGAGAGCAACCCAGTATTGCATCTCTGAGTTATAACATATCATATAGTAACGTAGTATTGATGGCAGCAAAACACCAAATGGTCCATCTAGTCTGCTCAGCAAGTTTCTTACGAAGTAACTGCCGCTCCATGCAGGTTACCCCATATTTCTGTTAAGGGTAGTAACTGCCGCTCCATGCAGGTTACCCCATATTTCTGTTAAGGGTAGTAACTGCCGCTCCATGCAGGTTACCCCATATTTCTGTTAAGGGTAGTAACTGCCGCTCCATGCAGGTTACCCCATATTTCTGTTAAGGGTAGTAACTGCCGCTCCATGCAGGTTACCCCCAAGTCTTATGTTGAGGATAGTAATATCAACGATCAAAGCCAAGCACTGTCAAACCCATATCAAAATTACTGCTGACATTTTTACAGGGTGAGCAGCCTTCTTGATGACTTAACGCTTCTTGAGCGTACTGTGCTTTTGGACTTGGCCATAGAAGCAGTCCTACACTTTTTCCCTAATGTCTGTGTATCAGTATCCCGGACTGTAAAAGTCAGGGCCCTAACTTTTCCCCCTCACCGAAGTGGAGAGCAATATTGAAAATCATGAAAGCTAATTAGTTAAGGGAAGGTTACCCCCATGTACCCTCTTCTTCATTTCCACCTCTAGCCTTTATGGAGCCACAGTGTTTATCCCATGCCTTTTTGAATTTGTTTACTGTTTTCATCTTCACCACCTCTTCTGGAAGGGCATTCCAGGCATTTACTACGCTTTCCATGAAGAAATATTTCCTGCTGTTGGCTCTGAGTCATACCCCCTGGAGTTTCATTTTGTGACCCCCCTAGTGTTTGTTTTCCAAAGGAAAAGGTTTGAAGATGGTGCATCATTAAAACCTATCAGGTATCTGAAGGTCTGTATCATGTCTCCCCTATACCTCCTCTCTTCTAGGGTTTACATATTCAGATCCTTCAGCCTCTCCTCATAAATATTCCAATACAGATCCCATGCCATTTTGGTCACCCTTCTCTGGACCGCCTCCATCCTGTCACTATCCTTTTTGAGATATGGGCTCCAGAACTGACCACAATACTCCAGGTGAGGCCTCACCAAGGACCTGTACAAGGGCATCATCACTTCCTTTTTTTTTTTTTTTTTTTCTTACTGGTTATTCCTCTCTCTATGCAGCCCAGCATTCTTCTGGCTTTAGCTATCACCTTGTCACATTGCTTTGTTGCCTTCAGGTCACCAGACACTATCGCCCCCTTTCCCAGTCTGTGCAGACTAGTCTTTCACCCCCCATCATATACAGCTCTTTTGGATTACCACACCCTGAACTTCTTGGCATTGAATTCCAGCTGCCAAGCCTTAGATCATTCATCAAGCTTTCTTAAATCATTTTTCGTTCTCTCTACTTCTTCAGGCGTGTCCACTCTGTTGCAGATCATCTGCAAATAGAAACACTTTACCTTCCATTCCTTCTGCATTGTCACTCACAAAGATATTGAATAGATCCTGTCCCAATACCGATCATTGTGACACTCCCCTTAACACGTTTTCTCTTCTGAGTAGGTTCCATTTACCATTACCTGCTGTCTCCTGTTAAATCAATCAGTTTGTAATCCACACCACCACCTTGGTGCCAACTCCCAGCTTTTTCATTTTATTCATGAGCCTCCTATGCGGGACCCTATCAAAAACGTTTCTGAAATCCAAGAATATCACATCGATTCTCTAGTCACCCAATCAAAAAAATCTATCAGATTTGTCTGACAGGACCTTCCCTCGGTGAATCCATGCTGCCTTGGGTCCAGCAGTCCTGCTGATAGTTCACTGTCCTTTCCTTCAGCAGTGTCTCCATTAATTTTCCCACCTCCAAGGTGAGGCTAACCAGCCTGTAGTTTCCAGCCTCTCTGCTACCACCGTTGTGAAGCAGGACCAGCACCACTCCCGTTCAGTGTTCCCTCCAAGAAGTGCTAAGTGTGTACAAATTTTTTTTCTTGTGAGCAGCAATCTTTTTAAACCAACAATTTGAGCTGCCAGAATTAGCGCTGCATTTCTTTATATAGCGCAAAGAAAAATGTATGTGAGCGACCATGTAAAGCTTGTGAGCGATGCTCCAGAATGTACGAGCGATTGCTCAGTACTCAACAGGAACTATGCTCCCGTTTTCGAGGGATCTGTTGAACAGGTCTTTCAGCGGTCCCGCTAGCGCATTTCTGAGCTCAGTATCATGGGATGTCCCTCATCTGGCTCCTTGGCCTTGTCCGCTTTCAGTGTTCCTAGCTCTTCCCATACATTCTCTTCTGTAAATGGGGTTGCAACTACCCCACCACCATCTACGGTCTTGTCATCTAGTGATGATCCTTCTCCAGGGTTGTCTTTAGTGAATACCGAGCTGAAGTATTTGTTTAATAATATTTCTGCCGTTTCTTTCTCTTTCCACACATTACTCCTCATCACTTTTCCGTTTCACTATATTTCTTTTGGCCTCTTTTCTCTGATATATCTGAAAATGTTATGTCACTTCGCTTTACTTCTTTGGCAATCCTTTTTTCTACTTGATCTTTTGCTTTCCTGGTTTCTTTCTTCATCTTCGTCACTTTCACCAGATAATTTTCCCTCTGTTCCTCTTTTTGGCATCCTTTTATACTTCTTGAATGCTGTTCTTTTTGCCTTTATTTTTTCAGCCACCTCCTTTGAGAACTAGATTAGTTTCTTTTTCCTCTTACTTTTGTTTACTTTTCTAACATATAGATCTGTTGCTGTAAAGTTTGGCCCATCGCAGGATGTTCTGTGACTGGCTGCACTTGCCCCAAAACACTGCTGGCCTGCTCCGACGCCAGACTGCCTCTTCGTGGCATAGATGCCACATTCCTGCCTTCTTGGTTTCCCCTTAGGAGTACATCAGATGTTAAAAGCCCCACGGCAGGAAATCAGCCAAGGCACCGGGAGATGATGTCGGCGCCTCCTGGGGATTTAAACCCCAGCTGCGCTTCCAGTTGGCGCTCAACAACAGGTCCTCCTGCATCTTGTGCAGCAGCACGTGTTGCCATGTTCCTGATCCATCCTTGCTCGTTGGTCCAGCCTGCCTTGCCTCTTCCAGTCCATCTTGCCTAGCTCTGTCTTCAGCCTTACCTCGTCCTGGCCTTTCTCTTGCCTGCCCGGTATTGACCTCTGCTACGGACCTGAACTACTATCTTGCCTGCCACTGACCTCTGCCTCAGACCTCATATATGCTTTGCTTGCTACTTGCCCTGACCCTTGGCCTGACCTGGTAACTGTCTGAATGCAGCCCGCCTTGATCTCAGACCGGTCTCAGGCGCTCTCTTCCTGACCATCGTTTGGGACTCTCACCTACGTTCTCTGGCTCCTGGAACCCAAAGGCTCAACCTGCGGGGAAGAGGGCTGGTATAGGTGAAAGTCTAGCTCTGTCCCGGTCTAGGGCACGTCCACCAGCTATCAGTATGGGCCTAGTAGGTTCGCCTACTACGCTGTCTCAACCAGCACTAACCTTACCATTGCCTTTGTAATAGCTTTTTAAAATTTGGCCCAATACTGTTCCACCTAACCCATTTTCTCCCAGTCTTCTAGTTCTTCCTCCAGGAACATCCCCATTTCAATAAAATGTCTATTTTTGAAATTCAAAACTAGGCTCTTCATGCGACTTCTCTGTATCTTATCAAACCATGCCTTCTGATGATCACTGGTGCTCAGGTTGGGCACCTTCTCAGATGTTAGAGACATTATCCCCATTTGTGAGCACCAAGCCAAGGTTCCCACCCTCCCTCCTGGGTTCCATTACCGTTTGTTAGAACAGAGCCCCTTGAAGGACATCCAGTATCTCCGTACTTCTTGTAGAATCCGCAGAAGGGATGCTCCAGTCTACATCCGGCAGATTCAAATCTCCAACGACCAATACTTCTCCCTTCTTTCCCACCTTTGGAATGTCTTCAACCAGATCTCTGTCCAGCTCTTCTGTCTGAATCGGAGGCCTGTAGACCACACCGATGTAAATGGAAGCGCCATCTTCTTTTTCTAGGACAGCCCATAATGCTGCTTCCCTACCCCACGTCGCTTGCCTTTCAGTTGGTTGGATATTGTTTTTGACATAAAGCACTTCTCCTCCCCCTTTCCTGTCCTCTCTGACCTTCCTTAATAAGTTATAGCCCAGGATGGCCGTATCCCAATCATGAGACTCCGTGGACCGTGTCTCTGTAATAGCAACGATGTTCAAGTCCACTTCCACCATTAGAGAGAGCCTGCAGATCTGGGATTTTATTGCCCAGACTTCGAGCATTTGTACTCATAGCTTTCCAGCTTCTCTCTCTTAGCTTCTTTCCCTCTGCTGCTCTTTGTGGACATCTTTTCTGCCCTGTTCAGCTGATTTTTTATTAATTTCTTCATCCATTTCTTGGAGGAGTTGGGACTGACGTTCCAATTTCCTTCTGCCACCCTCCCCCCATCCTCTAGTTTAAATTTATTTTATTTAGATTTATATTCCACTTTTCACAGAGCTTCAGAGTGGATTACATTCAGGTACTATAGGTATTTTCCTATCCCCAGAGGGCTTACAATTTAAGTTTGTACCTGAGGCAATGGAGGGTAAAGTGACTTGCCCAAGGTCACAAGGAGCGACAACGGGACTCGAATCCTGGTCTCTTGGTTTATAGCCCACAGCTCTAACCACTAGGCTACTACACTCCAGCACAAGGGAGAATGGTACCCCACAATCCCCCAGTCAATTGAAGCAAATCCTGGGTGGCACATCACATACTCGCACCTATGCCAGCTCCTTATCTTGTCGCAGGTCACATCCTCCCTCTGACTCTATCCTCTCCTCTGTTCTCGCAGCCCATGTCCCCTTTCTCAATCCGTCTCATCCCCTCAGTTTCTCTCCTCCTCTCCTAGCCGGAATTCCTTCTTTCAGTTCTCTCCCAGACCTGAAGGCATATGATTTTCCTTTTTCCTGCCACAGACAGATGTAAGTCATCTTTGACATAGAACCTTTTACAGTCCTATACACAGCCCCATCTCCCATTATATCCAAAACTTACTGGGCAGACTGGATGGACCATTTGGTCTTTTTCTGCCATCATTACTGTCTTCCTTACACCAGGTTTTGAGCCTTGCATTGACGTTATCTATATGGCTTAGCCTCTCCTTTCCCTTTTCATGAACACGCAACACTTCTGAAAAGGCAATATTGTTCGCTGTGTGCCTAATCTGCTTCCCCAGAGTCTGGAAATCTCTCTGTACTGCTTGGATGCGGTTTCTAGCAAGGTCATTGGTTCCCAGATGGGACCATAAGGTCTGCTTCAGAGTCTTTACTTTCTTCATTGATAGCTTTGACTATCTGATTTGCATTTCTACCAGCTGAGGATCCTGGAGGGCTTTTATCTATAAATAATTAAAAGTAATTCCCAAACTAGTGCCTCTGAAGACGGAGTCTGCCAGCACAATGAGCTTTTTCCTATGTGGGGGAGTGTCAGAATTTCTGTGTGCACTGGGTTTCTTCTTTCCTTTCAGATACCACTTCAGTATCCATTGCTAGATTTTCTTCAGCTTGCCTTCCCTTTGTGGTCAGCATGCACCAGTCTTTGCTTTTTTTTAAATACATAATTCAGTGCCTGCTGAAATTTTCTAGTTTGTGCTTTTTTTCCAGCCTTTCAGGCGAGTTTTGCAATTTTTAATCTTTGATTATTACTTCTTGCAGTATTCAGTTTTTCTGTCCCCATTGCTCTAATGTCTTACAAGTTTTGCCTTTCAAATTTTGCACAGTTTGCATTGTGAGATTTGGCATCATGCCAGGGAACAGCTGGTCTTCAAGTCCAGCAGTACATTTGTACTGCCTGGGGGTACCTTAGCAAAAGGACTCTTCCAGTAGTGATGCAGCCTGCAGTGGAAACATTGGGCATCCCCCTTTTTTTTTTCTCCAGGCTGAGGAAGATTTCCCCTGGTAAGTCTGAGGCACGCGTCACGTGAAGCCACATCTTTGTAGCATGAAGGGCAGGATTTCCTCCTAGCCTCTGGTTTCCATTTGTAAGATCTGTCCTTTCCTGATGGCATCCTCTCTAGGATGGGAATTCCCAAAGTGCCTTCAGGCACAAACAGAGCTATTAGGTTGCTCTCAAAATGCAGACCAGAATAAAGCAGGGAGTAAAGATGTGAGTAAAAGGAAAAAGAATGATTGAATTGGGTAAAAAAGATACTTTGAATGTTGTATAGGATAATGTAGGTATTAGGGTAGACTAGTGTGGGTCTTGAAAGCCTGCTATCTTCACCCCAGCAAGAAACGAGTTGTGGGTCCTTTTAACTGTGGCCAGTGTTTACAAATAGGGGAAAATAGATACAACTCCTAGACTTTAAACTAATAGTGTAAAGAGGAAAGTTTGATCAATTAGTTGGTATATTAAAGGGTCAAAATTGCTCCTGTAAGTATTAATGGGGAGTTGTATAGATGTAGAGTGCTCCAGGCCTGAGAAGGAGCTAATGTATTTTAAGTGGACTCCCAGATCTGAATAAAAGAGATGTATGTACTTGTGTGAATCACTCTTTTTAGGCAGTGTGGAAGGCCTTAATGGAGCATCTATGGTGGCTTCTCTGGTATGCTATAAATTCTTAGCTTTTTTTCCCCCAAACTTAGGTACATTTTTTTAACCAAATACCTACTTGCTATTTGGGTTTTTTTTCCCTCCTGTTTGACCTCCAAAGTTGAAAGATTTGGGGTGACTTTGCCCGTCGAGTTGTTACTGAGCACTACAAGTTCCTGTGACTTGCCATCCTGGCATGCGAATTTTAGAATGATTTAAAGGTGTCATCCTGAGCCTTCTGCTAATGTGTGAACGATGCTACACTTAGAGTTTTTTTTTCTTTTCTGTTGAATGGGAGAGATTATGTTGCCCGTTTAACATTTATAATTTGTCAATCCAACGATGATCTTGGCAGAGTACCTCCCTAACAGTAAGTTTTATATAAACTATAATAAAAACCTTTGAAAGGTCAGCTACAAAGAAATCAAAGCATGTCCATCTGCAAAGGCCTGAGCAGAAGGCTAGGCTTGAACCTGTTTCTTAAATGTGAGATGACACATCAAGCTTCTTAGTTCCTTGGGTAGAGAAAGCCGCTCGTAGTGGAGCAGTTACAGAATAAGCAAGCCAGTCGGTGGGCTCTGGAAGAGAGAAGTACCTACATCTGAGACCCAAAAGCTTGTAAAGAGTGTGCCAGAAAATAACCAGCTAAAGCAGATGGGAAATGTGTAGGTGATTCATTCATTAAAGAGAGCCTTAAAAGTGATTGATGCAGTCTTAAATTGAACAAGGCATAGGCAGTCAGTCAATGCACGCAGCGTACAGGAACCATGATTTTGTGAGATCAATTTTTTTTTTAAGTGAGTTTTCTCACTCATTCTCCTCTGTTTTCCATACCAAGGGGGGGGGGGGGAGGGGAATTCCTTTTCTGTTTTTGTTTCTGGGCCATGACACCATTCTGGTTGCTATGGAACCCTTCGGTGTCGGAAAGGAATAGGGTGGGTGGGCAGGCCACACGTGAGTAGGAGGTGTCTTTGCTTTCAGCACCCAAGCATTCAATTACCAGCTGTAACTACCAAGGAAACCTTCAGAAGTGAAAAGCTTGGAGTTGACACACTGTACTTTGCTGCCGTTGAGCGTATTTGCTCACCAACTTAGCACTGTTGTTCGTTGCCCCCCCTCCTGCGTCTGTACAGTCTCAGGCCAAAGCAAAACCATAGCCTTTCCATACTATGTCCACTCTTGTATGTCTTTCACATTCTACCCTCATGAGAGGCTTCTACGAAAAGTAAAAAGTCATGAGATAGGAGGCGATGACCTTTTGTGGATTACAAAATGGTTAAAAGACAGGAAACAGAGTAGGATTAAATGGTCAATTTTCTCAGTAGTAAAGGGTAATCAGTGGAGTGCCTCAGGGATCTGTACTTGGACCAGTGCTTTTCAATATATATATAAATGATCTGGAAAGGAATACGACGAGTGAGGTTATCAAATTTGTGGATGATACAAAATTATTCAGAGTAGTTAAATCACAAAAGGACTGTGATACATTACAGGAGGACCTTGCAAGACTGGAAGATTGGGCATCCAAATGGCAGATGAAATTTAATGTGCGCAAGTGCAAGGTGTTGCATATAGGGAAAAATAACCCTTGCTGTCGTTACAGGATGTTAGGTTCCATATTAGGAGCTACCACCCAGGAAAAAGATCTAGGCATCATAGTGGATAATACTTTAAAATAGTCGGCTCAGTGTGCTGCAGCAGTCAAAAAGCAAACAGAAGGTTAGGAATTATTAGGATGGGAATGGTGAATAAAACATAAAATGTCATAATGCCTCTATATCATTCCATGGTGAGACCGCTCCTTGAATACTGTGTACAATTCTGGTCGCCGCATCTCAAAAAAGATATAGTTGCGATGGAGAAGGTACAGATAAGGGTGACCAAAATGTAAAAGGGGATGGAACAGCTCCCCTATGAGGAAAGGCTGAAGAGGTTAGGGCTGTTCAGCTTGGAGAAGAGACGGCTGAGGGGGGGATATGATAGAGGTCTTTAAGATCATGAGAGGTCTTGAATGAGTAGATGTGACTTGGTTATTTACACTTTCGAATAATAGAAGGACTAGGGGCCATTCCATGAAGTTGGCAAGTAGCACATTTAAGACTAATCGGAGAAAATTCTTTTTCACTCAACGCAAACTAGAGCTCTGGAATTTGTTGCCAGAGTATGTGGTTGGTGCAGTTAGTGTGGCTGGGTTCAAAAAAGGTTTGGATAAGTTCTTGGAGGAGAAGTCCATTAATGGCTATTAATCAAGTTTACTTAGGGAATAGCCACTGCTATTAATTACATCAGTAGCATGGGATCTTCATAGTGTTTGGGTAATTGCCAGGTTCTTGTGGCCTGGTTTGGCCATCCTGTTGGAAACAGGATGCTGGGCTTGATGGACCCTTGGTCTGACCCAGCATGGCAATTTCTTATGTTCTTATGTTGGCAGGGCAGTGCTAGTTCTTGATGCATTCGCATTGAATAAAGATGTCCCTAGCAGTGCACTGTGTCCCTTTAAAGGAGGAGACTCCCAATATAATTTAAAAAATTACAATGTTTAGTATAGTCATGGATATATCAGGAAAGGTGAAGTTACTTCCTCATAGGATTGTCCATTAGGAGTCGTTGGAAATTGGTGTATCATGGTCTCCATTCCCAAGCTGGAGTCTCGATATGACTCGCAATGTTCTAAATTACCCTGCCAGTCATTGGCCAGGGAGGAAAAATATATAATGCCCTGCTCTGCGGCGACAGCTGGATGATAGCATCGATTCCCAGCGCTCTCGGGTTCCTTTTGCTACTGTAGCTCACCACTAAGTCCAGATATGGCTGACCTCAACTAGACACCATAATCTGAAAAACATAATCTGCCAGCTCCCACTCCTCTAGGTCTAACACCTGCCTGCTGAGGAAGTCGGCCCTCGCATTGTCCTTTCTGGCAATGTGAGAAGCAGATAACTCCTGAAGATGTTTCTCTTCCCATACCGTGAACATTATCTCCACTGACACCTGATAACTTGTGGTTCTGCCTTGATGGTTTATGTAGGTGACAATCATATGGGGGAAGGGGGGGTTTGTTTTTTTTTTTTTTTTGGTTTTAACAGTTTTTTATTGGAGCACACACAAAAACAGTGCAAAGACATGTAATGCGTTGTACAGGTAAACAATCACATGTGCAATAATAAACGACCCCTTCGTTTCTCCCACCACTCCCATAGGTTCCCCAACCAACCCCCCCACCCATCCCCCTACACATTGTAACTAAACATTAAAGCTATCATTATGTATAACAGTGAGTCAAGAATCATTCCTATACTAACCACCTTGTGTCAGAGTCTTAAACTTACAAGTAAGTAGCGACACCCATCATCTTAGTGTCGGTAAAGCAAACTAGTGGGACAAGAAGGTATTTCACCCGTCCCCGCTATCAACAGAGAGAGTATATCCCAAGCAGGATTAGCCCAGCACTCATCACATTAAAATAATCTAGATCCCTAGAAAGAGTTCCAAGAGGCCCTCCACTGCAGGTAGGGGCCCCAAACTTTGTAATAGTGTTGCAGCCGTCTATGCTTGTCGGCAGTGAGTTTATTCAATGTACAAATGTGATCTAGACGAAGCAACACTGCCGTAGAAGTCGGTCCAGAGGTATGTTTCCATAATTTTGCAATTTCCAATCTGGTCGCAATACAAGCCTGGACACAAAACTCTGGAGACGTAAGTGAATCCCTTTGATCTAGCGCATTCAGTAAGGCACCCTCCGCAGAAAGACACATTGGTTGGGCTAGCAACTTGGACAGCCAGGCCTCTAATTGTTTCCACAAGGGTTTTACACATTCACCCTCCCACCACATATGCATGAATGTGCCCCTGGTAGCGCAACCCCTCCAGCAATTACCATCAAATGTGGGGAGCATTCTCCTCAACCTATCTGGGGTAAGATACCAGCGATACAGAAGCTTATAGCCATTTTCTATAAGAGTCGAAGATATTGATGCTTTGCTAATCTGCGTATATATATGTTCCCATTCACTAGGTGCGGGGTCCCTCCCCAGATCGATCTTCCACGCTGAAATATAATGTGGAACCCCCAGGCTTTTGGAGTTCAGCAGTTTATAGATTTTAGAAATGAGGCCCCGACTCCTCTGGGGGACTGAACAGAACCCTTCAAATAAGGTTTTCCCACAAAGCAAGTCCGCCGATATTCTATTTGTACGACAGAAGTGCGCAAGTTGATGATATGAGAGAAATTCAGAGATCGGGAGGCCCAAGGTATCCCTTAGATGAGCAAATGACAGTAACTGATCTCCCCCCCCAAATATGTTCCAATCGGCTGATTGATCTCACCTTCCAAGCCTGGAAAGCCCAAGATGGGAGTCCAGGTTTAAAATTAGTATTGTGGTACAGGCTGGTAAGGTGAAAGTATACCTTCGTACCAGCTAGTTTATGTTTCCATTTCTCCCACACCAAAAGAGTGTGTTTTGTAGTGGGAAGCATGCGGGAACACTCTCTCCACGAACTGCGTGGTTGCCATGGCATAGCCGCCAACGACATCTCAGTGGCCCTATCTTGCTCTATCAGTACCCAGTGCTTTATGTCATTGGTTTCATGCCAGGCCACAAAAGGGCGAATTTGACCAGCGATATAGTACCACTGAAAATTAGGCACATTAAGGCCTCCATCCAGTTTAGCTTGATAAAGTACCTGTCTGCTGACCCTGGGAGGTCGTCTTTTCCAGAGAAAGCCAAAGAATCTACGCTGCCATAATTTAAGGGCTTCATTAGGAATGGCAATGGGGAGCGATTGGAACAGATAAAGTAATTTAGGAAGGACAGTCATTTTAAGGGTGGCAATACGACCCAACCATGAGATCTGCAGGTTGCTCCAGCTATCCAGGTCCAGAAATATTTTTTTAATGAGCGGTGGGTAGTTCTGAGAGTACAGATCTTTAGGATGTGAAGTGAGATATACCCCTAAATATTTTAGTTTCTGGGAAGCCCAACGAAATGGGTGTAGGGGTTTCATATGTTGAACAGATGTTAAAGAACAGGAGACATTGAGAATCTCCGACTTCTCCCAGTTAACTTTGTACCCAGATGCTGCGCTAAACATATGTATTTCTTGTTCTATCCCCAGCAAGGAGTGATGCGGATCCAAGACCGTAAAAATGATGTCATCCGCGAAAAGACACAATTTATGACACATGCCCCCCACCCTAAAACCTTGGATATCAGCCTGATTCCTAATGTTGATCGCTAAAGGTTCCAGGAAAATTGCAAAAAGAATAGGCGAGAGGGGACACCCTTGACGCGTGCCCCTACCCACTTCAAAACTATCAGAGTAGCCTCCATTGACCTTGAGACACGCCTTAGGGTGTTCATATAATTGATACAACCATTCACAAAAATAAGTGCCAAAACCCATTTTCTTTAGTACCCCGAATAGAAATGGCCAGTGCACCATGTCGAACGCTTTTTCTGCGTCCATGGAGAGGAAAAGCGCTTCATCGTTGCGTTCATGGGCAATCCATAGTAGGTTCACCAGTTTACGGATGTTGTCACCTGCTGTCCTCCCATGTATAAACCCAGCTTGGTCCTGGTGAATAAGGTCTGTAATATATTTATTCATACGCCCTGTCAAGATTTTCGCCAGGATCTTGAGATCAAGGTTTATCAAAGAAATAGGGCGGTAGGACCCACATGCAGTGGGATCTCGGCCCGGTTTGGGGAGTACCGTGATCCCTGCCAGATTTGCATGCAGTCCCAGGTGAGTCCCCTCCCTTAAGGAATTATACACTTTCTGTAAATACGCTACTAGATACGGGCCAAACTGTTTTATAAAACTTAGCAGTCAAACCGTCGGGTCCCGGTGATTTCCCCACCTTCAAGGATTGGATACTCTCCAATATCTCTACTACAGTAATTTCAGCATCTAACTCGGTTTGAGCTTCCAGAGTTAAGCTAGGTAATGGCGTCTGTGATAAATATTCTTCCACATTAATTGGTTGTATCGACTCATTGGTCCCATAAAGCTGGGAGTAAAATTCTAGAAACCTTTTTCGGATTTCTGTATTGGTAGTAAGCATAACGTCTGTATCACTTTTAATCCTTGCTATATTATTCTGATATTGCAGCTTTTTCAACTTATGAGCCAGCTGCTTCCCAGCTTTATTGCTTCCCTCGAAATATTCCTGCTTGGTCAATAACAATAAATGGTTAATCTGACGGGATTCCAATTTAAGTAAGTCTTCCCTCACTGTGGAAAGTTTTGTTAGGAGTCGGCCCGAACCAGTTCGTTGATGGGCCAATGTCAATTGTTGTATAGTGTCTCGCAATTCCTGGGCAATTCTCGAATCCCTTTTTTTAATATAGGTTCCTCTGGAGATCAGTATCCCTCTAATATAGGCCTTAAATGCGTCCCAGACCACCGGGGGAGAAATTCCGTCCCCATCATTCTGGGAAAAATATTGCTTAATATTGTCTATTAAAACCTTATTGTAAGCCTCATCTCCCAGTAAAGATTCGTTCAGGCGCCAATACTTTACTCCAGGATCATAACCCCGTAAACGGACTTCCACCATCACAGCGGCATGATCAGACCACACCACGGGGTGGATGTCAGCCCTAGAAATCTGATGGAAGAGTCCTTTATCGGATAAGAAATAATCTATCCTAGTGTAGGATAGGTGCACCGGGGAATAATATGTGTATGTGCGCGAAGTTGGGTAATGCATTCTCCAAGCATCTAGGAGCTGCCATGAATCCATCAAACCTTGTAATTTCACCCTGTGGGTGCGTGGAGCTGAAACGTGCCCTCTGGAGGCATCAATGGGGGGTGATCGGACCAGATTGAAATCACCGCCTACCAGTAAGTATCCCCCGGTGTGGAGTTGAAGAGTGGCGTGTAATTTATCGAAAAACCTCCCCTGATCCGTATTAGGTGCATATATATTAACTAAGGTGTAGAGCACCCCATCTATGGAGATACTTAAGACCAAATATCTGCCCATAGGGTCCCGGATGCAACTCTTGCATTCAAACACCAGGTGCTGAGCTAACAACATGCCCACCCCAGCATATTTAGCCTGCTTGGAGCTGGCAGCATAAAATTGATGCGGGTAAGCTGAGGAGCCCATGAGTTTTTCATATTTAGCCCTCAAGTGGGTCTCCTGTAGAAAAATGACATCCGCTTTCAGGTGTCTCATTTCCCTAAAGAGCAAACGTCTCTTTTGTGGTGTGTTCAATCCCTTTACATTAAGGGAGACAATACGTATGGCGGACATCCTATCTATGATACAGGAACCCCACAGCAATAAAGAGCTCTAGCCCCCTGAAAGCTCTTGTACCCACAACCTCCTGAAAATGGCTGCCGCTACACATACAAGCACGACACAGGCGCCACCAAAAGAACAAACATACGGGATTCTTAACTCCATTCTGTTCCCTCCCCCTCCCCACCCCCTGTCTCAAACCCTTACAGAATCTACGTTGTCTTCGTAGATTCATGGTGTTAAACCAGTGAGGAAGGTAATAACTAACATCGCTCCCTTCCTTCCCATACAATAAAAGGCGAACACATCTAACTTGACCAAAACATGATAAATACAGATGCTGTAATGAAAATTTGTGAAAACATAACCAGTGGATAAATAGACTTATGGAAATGCCTTTTCCACATCATTCAGCCGTCTAAGCGCCACGGCAAGAGAAAAAATGGAAAAAGGTGAAACCAGTCTCCATTTCAAGTTGTCCCTTCAACAGGTCTGTTGGAATCCGAATGTCTCTTCAGCCTGCTGTTTCTGGAGGTAGCTCTCTGCCATCGGGGAGGCTGACCTTTGGCGATAGGTTTCTGAGAATTGCTGCCCAAAGCTGCAGAAGGACGAAATCCTTTTTCTTTCAGGAGCTGCGCCGCTTCTATCACCGTGTGCAATTGCGTAGTCACCCCCTCCCACATAAATGTGAGTCCGAAGGGGTGCATCCAGCGATATTTAACATTCGCTTGTCTCAGAAACTGCGTAACCTCCCGAAATTCATAGCGATTTTGTAGGATTGCTTGAGATAGGTCTGCGTATATGGAGATTTCCTGGTTCTCCCACTGCCACTTGTTTTGCTTGCGAGCGGCTGCCGCGATCTTCTCCTTTTGAGCATAGCTGTGAAAACAGACTATGATGTCTCTAGTTGTATTTGCTCTAGCAGGCCGTATTGCTCGATGCGCCCTATCTAGTTTAATGTCCTCCACACTCGGTCCTGGGTCACTGCCGTCCACCTCTAACAAGTGTGCACAGAAGCGAGAGATTAATTGCTCACAGTTCGCGTTGTCTGAGTTTTCCAGAAATCCACGAAACCGCAGATTCCCCCTCCGAGCCCTGTTCTCCAGGTCGGCCATTTTGGCCCGCATGGCGGTATTTTCATCTTGTAAGTCAGCACAAGTGTCCTGAAGCTGTTTAGTGACAA
The DNA here is from genome assembly GCF_901001135.1 of Rhinatrema bivittatum. NCBI lineage: Eukaryota > Metazoa > Chordata > Amphibia > Gymnophiona > Rhinatrematidae > Rhinatrema > Rhinatrema bivittatum. The sequence continues at coordinate 49,637,491 of NC_042622.1, read as the reverse complement.
TGGACTGCTCATCCATCCTGCCATCAATCTCATCCACACGTCTGCCGACAGTATTAAGTTCCTCTCTGAAGTCCTCCATCATTTCATGCATCTCTTTTTTATAATTTTTAATATCTTGCCTGATGCTACAAAATCAATTGCGAAATTCAGTCCGGGAGGGCGCGTCCTCCGATTCTACGTTGAAATCATCTTCGGTGTCTGGAGACTCCGACTGCGCTGCCATTATCGCGGCTGACTGATTTTGCCCTGTCTCCATGTCCCCCGCTTTGCGATAGGAAAAACTGTGGAAATCGATCGTTTTTCGTTTCGCTGCCATGTCCAACAGTGCCCGAGCGTTTTCGCCACAAAATAAAGGTTTATATTTTCCGGTTCGCCTAGCAAACAGTTGCTTTTATCGGGAAGCTTGCGGGAGCTCGAAAGTTAAGCAGCCATCAAGATGGCTGACGTCACTTCCTCCCGGGGTTTGTTTTTTTTTAACACTGACAATTCCCACTAGGGAGATGCATGTCCACCATCTGCTGGAGATGGTGAATACTGGCAGGCTGATATCGGGGCAGGGCTAAATATCAGTGATGTCAGGTGAGTCAATTTTCTCCGTCTCCATCTGCTGGTAGGAGTGCATAACCCACTGGTGTGGATTGGCCTGGCCTGGCCTGCCTGAGTGCAGAGGAATGTGCTTTTTTGGCATCTTTGCTATGAGCCATAGTGACCTAGCCAGGATTTAGCCTGCATGGTCCCACAGTGGTGGCCAATAAGGAACTGTCTGACAGGGATGCCTCGGGTGGCTGCTCCTTGACTTCTCCCTGTCTGCTCTGTTCACTTGTTCAACGTCACTTTATCTGTATTTAGTTTGGACAGGCTTATGAAATCTGATGCCGCCAGACAGACATTATGTTAGCATGAGGTAAATGTTACAGGTCAAAAGCTCAGAGATAGGAAGCACTCATATTTAATCACATCTAGACTCCATACAGTGTTCTGTGTTTCTACTTCCTTTTTACTTCCCATGAAATTGTAAACTGTTTTTTCCTTCCAAAAACCACATCCCTTTGTCCCCAAAGTAGAACCGAGCATTCACATTGCTAACGATATTCCAGTTTGGTATTCATGTGCACATCAAATGCAGAAAAACGAGAATGTTCAGAGATGGGGAGCTCTCGAGTACAAAGAGGAAGAAGTGACAGTGGTCATTCATTACCAGCGGTGGGGGTGCTGCCTGTTCTCTTCTGGAACTCCAGTCGAGTTGGCCAGAGGTGAACAAATTGGTTGTAGTTTGTTAGCTTATCCTGTTATGGTGCTGTTTTAGAGAGGAAAAATTGGCTAGGATAAAGTCTTTTGGCAAAACCATACCTAAAATCTCCCTCCTTTCACCTTCTGCTTTCCCGGCCCCTGGGATTCACTGTTAGACTTGAATAAGTTATCGATCCAGTATTTTGTTCTGCTGTGACTTTCCTTGATTTAAAACTCATCCTGAGCGCTAGTAAAGCAAGCCTTTTCTCCTCCACTCCCCACCGTGTTCCACATCCATGGTTTTACTTGATCAAGCAGCATCAGACACGTGGCCCTGTTTATCAGAACTGTTTTTATAAGGAAGTATGGAATCATGCATTGCAGTGTTTGACATGGATGGGGATGGGGACCCAGCAGTTTCTTCCTCCTCCTTTGGGTTTCCTGCTCCGTTAAGAGCAGGATGTTATCTAGTGCCATGAGCCTTCATTCACACGTAATGGGATTTTTTTTTTTTTTGCTCCCATTTTGTATCCCCTCCCTACTCACTTGGCCCTGTAATTGCAGCAATGATCCTTGGCTCTGGACCATGCACAGAGACTCCCTCTGGATTCCTGCAATCATGGACCTTAAATCCAGCCACTAGGTGTCACCATTGCACAATGACTATGCCTCCCACCCCCCCTATCCCCTTCTCAGTGACTGTGAATGCTGTCTCCACAGCATCCGTAGTTATGACTGGCCCAGGGAGGGGAAAACCCAGGTTCCCTGCAAGACAGTGCACAACATTTCCCCTGCGCTGCTGGCCCAGCCCTGGCCTCTGCCACATTTTGACTATACCGGTGGAACCTTTTCTTCAGCAATCAGATGTTGAAACAGCAGTTACTGTAGAACCGAATGTGTTCATTGCAAAAATAGTTTTTCTTTATTTTCTTTGGTGTCTCTTCTGCAAAAACAAAAAATGCATGGATGATAAATAAAAATACCCACATAAGGCAACTACCAGAATCCCTAAAGTCAGAGCTTGCAGGGATAACGTCTCTTTAGCACAGGATCTCCATCAGTGCCGAGGGCGGTTTGCATAAAAGAGGGCGTGGGATTAGTGTTTCAGTGTATTGACCGGCAGGAGTGGGTGCTTTTAATTCTATTTTTTTTTTCATTCAAAGGTGTTTTTTTCCTACACCTGCAGCCCTGCTGTGGACCGGACACTGAGGAAGAAGGTGGAAAAGTTTAAGATGCACCTCACCAAGAAGTTCAAATGGGACTTTGAAGCCGAGCCTGAAGATTGGGCGCCGGTAGTGGTGGAGATCCCAGAAGGCGTGCTGGTGGACTGAGCACGGCAGTACCTTGGTTTGGGGGAAACGAGCCCTTTTGGTTTTGTGACCTTGCTAAATGTGTTGACTTTTCCTGGATACCAAAATTTTATCCTGTGTAACTTTCACACTTGTCTCAAGCTGTTTCTTTCCTCTTAAGAAATTCCCATTCTGTGGTGTATGTGCTGTAGTCTTGGGGGGAGCTGAGGGTGGGATATGGATTCTTAGAGCGCCTCTCATTAATTCCACAGATGCTGAGCAACTTGTGCTTTTAACCCTTGACCCCGCTGAGGCGTGTTTCTCGTACCAGTAGCCCCCAGTGATTACTCTCGGAAGAATGTGACCTGTGCCCTGTCTTATGCTTGGAACTGCTGCTTTGCTGCCAGGAGCATTAGGACATAGCAAGAGGTAATTAGTTATTGATTGGCTCAGGTCTGCAGGAGACTTGTGGAGAACTTAGGCCGAATGAAGGGAAAGGCTGATACAACATGTTCCAGGCCTCGTACCATTTTACTAGCCCTTTCCCGAACTGCCTCAATCCTTATGAGGTGCAGCCTCCAGAACTGAGCACTGTATGCAAGGTGGAGTCTTAATGAGCACAGTAGCAAGGTGGAGTCTTAAAAGGGATGTATAGAGAGACAATCTTACCTCATCTTTCCTGCTAGTAAAATTTGTTTTGCTGCCAAGCTTACTGTTAACTTTTCCATTTACTTTATTACATGGCTGGCTACTGTCAGCTCGGCTGAAATGATTTCTCCTAGATCTCTTTCTTGTTTGGCAGTCTGCAATTCTTGTCCTAATTGATAAATGGATTTTTATATTCCAAATGCAGGATTTTACACTCTTCTGCCCTGAAGAGCATTTTCTAAACCTATGCCCTTTTCTTCCAGATTTTTCAAATCCCTTCTTGTTTTTATTCCACTCTTTCTTGCATGTCTTCTCTGTTGCAGACTTCAGGATCATTTTTATTTATTTAAATTCTGCTGATCCATAAATCTCAGCGGATTCCAATGTAACACACAAGGCAAAAACAACAATGCAATCTACACAAATCAATTGGAACAAACATACATTCAAAAATACAGTAAAAAATGTCTTAAACAATATTACAAAGAATTGAGGTTCTTAATAAATTATACTGTGTGACTGCTAACTAACCACCTAACGGATTGAATGCTAATGGAAGCTGGGGTGGCTCAAGACCATCCACTGCCTGAGGCGAAAGATGAGAGGGTGCTCCCCTCCCCAAAGCATGATGGTAAGTCAAGTCACCAAGAAGATGGCCCTGGGAACTGGGGCAGGCAGAGGTCTGAGTTCCCAGATAAGAATGTCAGTGCTAATACTTGGAGGAAGCTGGAAACCCTATCATCTGCTTCCTAACCTTCCCTAGCATTTGCAGCCTGGGAATGTGGGAGATAAGTGAATGGCAAGTGTCTGTGCATAGCCCGCTTTCGGCTCGTGCAAGGGTATTAGGAGCTGTGAACCTTACGGCCTTGCACCCATCTCTTCCCCCCCCCCCCCTCCAAATCTCACCACGAAGGCAATTAAAACAGCATGCATTTATAATAGATTTTATATGAACAAAGGCATTCAAAGTATAGTTTTCTAATGTAAAAATATCACAACGTGGATATTATATTTACATGTGGTGACAATGAGGAAACCCTGCAAAAAAGACACTGGGAGCCCATAGGCCTATTGTAAAGTGTCTTAGGTTTGGCCCTCAGAAAGACATGAATAAACTGAAGTACAATATAGTAAACTTTCAATACTAAAATAACACTAAATGCCAGCCCTCAAACGGTAAGAACCCTACACATGAAAAATGCAACACAGCAAATATTCCACCAGGCCCTAAAACACCAATGCTATTAAGAAAAACAGAACAAGCCAGGCTGCTATAGATCCCTACCCAGAAACTACTCAGTAGCAGAATACCTCGCCTCCATCACACACCAGAACATAGACAGATCCTCGCCAAATACAGAATAAAGTGACCATAAAGTATAAAGATAAACGCACAGACAAAAACTGTACTGGAAACCGGAAAAAAGCCAGAATCTGTATGTGGTGCATCAGTGGAAGAAAAGAAACATCACCATTCCTTATAAAATAATTAAAATCAGAAAATATAAAACAATCATAATAAAACCATACTAATAAAAAAAAAAATACATATTTCAAGATGGCTGATGAATAGAATACCATTATATAATGAAATTAAATTGATATACAATTTTTTAAAAAGTTCCCAAAAGCCAATAAAATATTTCAAAACAGCAGATACATCAAATAACTTCCAACAATCATTAAAACTAATAAAGATAAAAAAAAAATTCCTAGTTTTCCATAACTTTGAACTTTTGATTTAGTCGCCTTGAAATTGTCCTTGATTAGTGTAGAAGGGAAGCTACACATAAACATTGTCTACTCTCTCTCTCACACACACTTTCTAACAAACATATGTTCATTTTCAAAACACCCACATGCACTCAATCACACTCTCATCACATGCTCATTCACACTCTCATATGCTCATACCCACATACAGTCCATCTTTCACATGCTCTCACACATATGCTCGCTCATACTCTCACATGCTCCCTCTTGTTTCACCTTCCCTTCTATTCCCTCACTCAACCCCTTCTCTTCCTTTCTTCTTCATTCATTTACTCCACTTTCCCTTTCTTTCCCTCTCACTCACTCAGCCTCCTTTGCTTCCCCTCCATCCCATATCATTCACGTAACCCCTTTCCTCATGCCATTCTCTCTCACTCAGCCATCTCCTGCTCCCACCTCACCTCTTCCCTTTCACCTCAATCACTGTATCTCTTTCCTCCTATCTGCAGGGCCTGGAATCCTCACAGGCACTTCATAATTCTGCGCCACTGGCCCAGAGGTGTGTCTTCCTCCCATGGGCCTGGGAGCCTGTGGGCCTGGAATCCCATCGGGCACGCCATTTTATTTATTATTTATTTATTTATTTAAAAGCTTTTACTATACCGACATTCGTAGGTCACATCACGCCGGTTTACAAAAAACTGAAGCAGGCAGAAATTACAATACGTCATTACGTCATAATCCTGTGCTGCTGTCGCTAATTACTTTCTGGCCATGGGGCTTGGGATCGCCATTGTCAATTCATACTCCTGGCTGCGGCATGTCAGACTTTTGTGCTGCCAATGCTAGGTTTGTTTTTTTGGCCATGGGGCCCAGGATCCCCACGGGAATGCCATTATTTGGGGCACTTGGCGATTTTTTTCTTTTCTGTCTGGGTGTGCATGCATACTGAGGTGGCCACCTCAGGTGTGTTTTGAGGGGTACTATTTGCCGCTCTAAAATTTTGCCACTTGAGGCCACCGCTTCACCCTGCCTCATGATAGAACTGCCCCTGAATGAAAGCAAATAGCTTTTCAATAGCTTCCTGAAATGAAATAAATTATTCTCAATATGGGAGCTTATTCCATAAGTAAGGTACAGCTGCACTGAATATTCTCTTCCAGTGGTGAGCAAGTTGTAAAAACTTAGCGGAGGCAACTGAAGCAAATTTCCTGAGGAAGAGTGTAAAGAAGGGTTTGGTTGATATAATTGGAGGAAAAAAACATAGGGTGGGGCAAAATCATACAAACCTTTGAACACTAAGCATACCTTGAATTGTATACACCAAGTCACTGAAGCTTTGCAAGCAATGGGGTAATGTGTTCCCGTGAAGAAGCACCGGTTAAGAAGCAAGGACCAGAATTTTTAGCTATCTGTAGAGAATTAAGAAAGAGAAAAGTGGGGGACCTAAATAGAGTGTGTTACCATAGTCCAGAAGAGAGAGGACGAGAGCTTGGATAATTACATGAGCCTGCTAAGCATAGGTATGGCTTAACAGAAACATAGAAAAGAACCAAATGGTCCATCCACACTGCCCACTAAGCTTATGGTAGCATCTACTGCGCCGTGTAGATTACCCCATGCTTATCAGTTTCCCACACCGTAAAAGTCAGGGCCCTTGTTGGTCGCTGTACGAATCCAATTCCCCTTTTCCCCCGGCTGTTGAAGCAGAGAGCAATGATGGAGTTGCATCAACAGTACCAAGGCTTATTGGTTAAGGGTAGTAACCGCCGCACCAGCAAGTTACTCCATGCACGCTCTTCTTTTTTTTCCCCCCCCATCTTTTAGCCTTTAGAGATCCATAGTGTTTATCCCATGCCCTTTTGAATTCTTTCACTGTTTCTGTTTTCACCACCTCCTGCGGAAGGGCATTCCAAGCATCCACTTCCCTCTCTGTGAAGAAATATTTTCTGACATTGGTTCTGAGACATCCTCCCTGGAGTTTCATTTCATGACCCCTAGTTCTGCTGATTTCTTTCCAACGGAAAAGGTTTGATGTTTGTACATCATTAAAACCTTTCAGGTAGCAAAAGGTCTGTATCATATCACCCCTGTGCCTCCTCTCTTCCAGGTATACATATTCATTTCCTTCAGTCTCTCCTCATAGGTTTTCTGATTCTGATCCCACACCATTTTGGTCACCCTTCTCTGGACCACCTCCATCTTATCTCTATCCCTTTTAAGATGAGGACTCCAGAACTGATCGCAGTACTCCAGGTGAGGCCTCATAGGACCTGTACAAAGGCATCACTATCTCCATTTTCTTACTGGTTAATCCTCTCTATGCAACCCAGCATTCTTCTGGCGTTGGCTATTGCCTTTTTACAGGGGTTTGCTATCTTAAAATCGCCAGAGACTATAACCCAAGATCCTGCTCTTGGTCCGTGCATAGCAGCCTCCCCGCCCCATCACATACAGGTCTTTTGGATTACTGCATTCCAAACAGAGCCTAACAGCTGCATTTTGTAATAAAAGGAGTGAATTATAGACTTGGTTTGTGGTAACGTTGCCAGTGCTGAATCCCTAAATTGTGTACTTGCATGGAAATAGGGATAAGCTGGCCTTCAAAAGAAGAGGTGACTGGCAAATGTGAAATTGTGCAGCTTAGGAAGAGAATTTCAGTTAAGATTCAAAGTCAATTTGGTCAGGGTGAGCCAATTTTTTTAGTTGCGTCAGGCAGTTGTCGAGCTTCTCGAAGGTCAACTGCAGTGTTTCACTGATAGGCATACACCCTGAACACCACACCCAGGCTAAGAACTGAGCAAAGTAGAATTAAATAGAGTGGTGGATAGAGAAGAACCTTAGGGCACACTAGTGGTGAGTGGATGGAGATTTATTTATTTATTTATTTATTTAAAATTTTTATATACCGACATTCATCCAGGATATCACATCGGTTCACAGTGTAACGCAAATATACGCCATGCATGGCGCTTTACATGGAACAGATAAAACATGTTAACAAGGGAATAAAGGGGTAAGAGAACATGGGATAAATTGCATTAAATATTAAACAAGAATTGCAATTATATACATATGTACAATGTTGAGAGAACTGAGAGAAAAGGGATTTAGGAATATTAGGGGGGGAGGGGGGAGTGGAGAGCAGAGGGGGGAGAAAAGGGGAGAAGGGGGCGGAAAGAAGAAGGATGGGGCAAAAGCGGGGTACCGAAAGGGGGGCCGTGGAGAGGCAGAGTGGAGATTAGGTGTATGCTTTGGCAAATAGCCAGGTCTTAAGCTTCCGCTTGAAGGATTTCAGGCATTCCTCTTGCCTAATGTAGCATCTCCAATGTAGCATCTCCAATAGCCATATTTAGAGAAGGTATAGCACTAGAAAGTTCACGAATCCTTGTGGTGAATTAAGAACAATGAATGAAGCCTTGGATCAAGCATTTTCACCTTTTATTCAAAGATTCTTAAACAGAGGGTTCGCTCCCCCGACACGGACCGTGTTTCATCAGATGGGCTGTGTCGGGAGGGACAGAGGTCCAGAAAACTGGTGTAAGTATCCAAGCTGCTTAACTCGAAAGTCTATGCTCATATCCAGGTATTCTATCAAGGGACAACCCTCCACGAGGCCCCTTTCTAACTCTGGAGTTACCATCAAGCTAAGTTGAGAGAACATTGTACAAATCTCATCTTTGTGTGAGATTTGTACAATGGTCATCAAATCTTCACAAGAGTGTACTGTTCTGTTCGTATGTCTCATTCTGAATGTCAAAGTGGCCCCTAACCCTCCTACACTACTACCTAAACCTCAACTCAAGTTACTAGGTGGGCCTCATATAGAGGTATAAATACTTAACTACTATGAGGACCTTTATAGCTCGGCGCTCTCTTTCTCTCCAACAGCTTAAAATACTGAAAACACTATTTGTGAAAACATTGCAAAGTGCGATAAAGCCATATTGCACAGCTTAACGCAAATGAAAAAGGTGTAGTTATTTCCTGCGTTAAAACTGCGATATGGCTTCGCAATTTGCAAGCCAGCTCACTTGGCTAGAAATCATGTCCCAAACTCCTCCCCCTTTTCAAAATTAGCATTGCACCATGTGTTAAGGTGTTTTTCGCATGCGAAAAGCCCATAATATGGCTTGGAAAATAACCCCCTAAGTTGGCCACTCGGACACTGAGATAGGCGCTCAGCAAGGTGATTTTCAGGACACTTGGATGCCGACATAGACCCCCACCCGAGTTGGCACTGACATTGAACTCGTGCCCTGACCATGGCAGTAAAAACCTGCACTAGCATTAGCGGGGCTCCCTGCATTGCCTATGATTAGCTAATTGCCTCCTTTGCATGCCGTTATCATGCATTCGAGCAGGAAAAACCGCGGGTCTGTAAGCGCGTCTGTACGTGCATTTTTCCTGCGCATAAAACCCTTATTACATCCCCATATAGGGCTTTGCACGGGAAAACACGCATACAAACGCGTATATCCGCACACAAACCCACGGCAGCTTCAGCGCACCTTATTATATCGGCCCCATTGAGTTTTGAATGCACCTCCAAGCTTTAATAGCCAACAAAGCTAGTGAGGACAGGTGGCACTTTGTCTCTTTCAGCATAGATTTCAGAGTTTCTTGGTGCAGCCCTCTCCTTTTCCATTAATAAATCCACTTGGTTCTGATTACTGAACGCCCTGTCGCCAACAGCTCTTGATAAGCATGCCTGCTTGTAAAATGTAAAATTTGGAAAATTCATGCCTCCCCCTTCCCTAGGCACCATGAGATTCTGAACTGGAAGACGTGTTCTTTTTCTACTCCACAGAAATCTTTTGCAGAATTTATTAATAGTTTTAATATCCTTATTTTTTAACAGAATCAAAGGAAGCATTTGCCGCAATACAGTAACTGGGGGACTATAATCATCTTAATTAATGCTATTCTTCTCTGCAGAGCCAATGGAAATAGCATCTAGCTCTCCAAATCTAGTTTATTTTCTTGTATAACCAGTGTAATGGTGCAACTATGTTAGTTTTATTTATTTATTTATAACTTTTATATACCGACATTCAAATGAATATCACATCGGTTCACATACAACTGGGAAGCCAAAAAACTAGTAGGGAGAAAGGAAGGATAAAGTTACAATTAACAGGGAATCATGAAGAACGGGGTGAGAATGTGGAATGGTCTAAGGGACTAAGTGAGAGTAATAGCAGGAAGGATACAGCAAACTTAAAACTTTGTTGAGATAGCAACTATATTACATAATATATTTACAAAAAAACTGTATGACAGTCAAAAGCCCTAGTTGTTGCAGCAAATTGTTGTTGTGGGAGTTGGCCTTTTAGCAATTTTTAATCCTAAGCATTTAAGCATAGCTCTGGCCCACCATAATAGAAAGTTGTGCCATGTCTGTGCTAGCTTACCAGTAATATTGTAACTCGCCTCACCTCTGATCTGAAGTGACTCTGCCATAGCCTCCAGTAACATGCTGCGCCAAGGACCCTGGCTAAAACTTCCTGTAGCTCTGGACTTCCTTTAAAGGCCCTCCAGCTGGGACTTCCTGATGTGACATCACATCCTCCATATATAAGGAAGTCCTTTGCACCCAGCCAGCACTTCAGCAATAGGTCCTCCTGCTCTGCAGTGTGTGTTACTACTCCATTGGTATTGATCCTGTGTGTGCCTCATTCCTGATCCTGTGTGTGCCTTCTGTGTTTCTACTTCAGTCTGTATTCTATGCCCTTGGCCTGCTCTCACCTGCCTTTTCTCCTTGCCTTGATCCTTGCTTCCTTTTGGTCTGATCTCTTGTCCTTGACCTTGGCCTGTTATCTGACTCTGCCTGAATGCTGCCCTGCCTGAACCCCTGCCTGGTATTCTACTCTACTGCATGCCGCCTGCCCTGACTCCTGCCTGAATCACGACTTTTGCCTACAAACTGCCTGCCCTGACTACTGACCTGTTCCCACACTTCTTCCTCACTTTGGGACCTCACCTAAGTCCTTGCTGGTCCCTGATCCCAAAGGCTCAACCTGCAGGGAAAGGGGTTGGTAAAGGTGAAACCCAGTCCCTGAGCGTATCGGCCTAGTGATGGCGAGGGCCTAGTGCAGTGGTTCTCAACCCTATCCTGGGGACCCCACTAGCCAGTCGGGTTTTCATGATATCCACAATGAATATGCATGAGAGAAAATTTGCATGCTATGGAGGCAGTGTATGCAAATTTTCTCTCATGCATATTCATTGTGGATATCATGAAAACCCGACTGGCTAGTGGGGTCCCCAGGACAGGGTTGAGAACCACTGTGGGTTCGTCTGTTAGGCTGCAGCCATTACACCCCTATCCCAAGGGCTCACTGACAATGACAGACTCTGAAGCCATGAGCTCAGTGGACTCACCCCTAGCCAATGCCATACTCAGATTGGCTTACCTAGTCCTGCAGCAGCAGAAACAGCTGAATCAAATAGCTGGTCTGTTTCGCTGTTTGAATGGACACCATGCAGGCTCGACTTCCTGCACTACCCCTATCTATAGACATGTACTTCTAGCCATTCCAGAAATAGCCTACATGGTACAGCAGCAATGAGAGCAATTGCTGCAATTTGCTGGATTACTTCAAGGCCTGGCCGCATGCGTAGACACACTTCAAACTCAAGCCCCACAGTCTGTCCCTGTAGTAACTACCCTCACCTGTGCTGACCTCTATACTCCATGTGGTGCTTCTGCCCTGGTATGATGGAAATCCCAGGACCTGCCTTGGGCTTATCAACCAGTGCCTCATGCATTTTGAGCTTCGAGCAACGAGCTTTCCATCTGACTGGTCCAAGGTATGTTTATGATGTTCTTGTTTGCTGGTCTGGCCCTAGCTCTTTTCGGGAGCGAAATTCCTCTAGGTTCCCCCTTCATGGGGAACCCAGAGGAGTTTTTCAAACAGTTCCACTGTATCTTCAATGAGCCTGGATGCTCTTCCTTTGCAGCTGCAGAATTACTTCACCTAAAGCAAGGAACCAAGACTGTCTGCGATTATGCTATCCAGTTTAGAACCTTGGCCTCAGAAGGAATAAGGAGAACTTAGTGGGCATCTTTTGGCAAGGCTGACTGCAATAAAGATGAGCTTACAGGAAAAGAAGTTCCAACAGGCCTGAATGACCTCATCAGCCTGCATCAAGATTGGTGTCCCATTCAAGAGTGAGCGAGAGAACAAGATTCCAATGGTTGACACTTGCAACTGCCCCTCCTCCCAACTCCAGCACCTACCATGCTTACTATTGAACCCGCAACTGCTCCTACCACTGAGGATCCCTCGTAGCTCAGGAGAGCTGAGGGGAAGCAGAAGCGCCAATGTCTCAATTTGTGCCTGTATTGTGCCGGCCAAAGACACTATGCCATGCAGTGTCCTGAGAAGTTAGGAATCCTAGGGTTGGTTAGAGAGGCTTCCCTGGGTCATTCCCCCTCCTCTCTGCAACTGCTAGTTCCAGCCTGCTTCAGCTCTGCCATAGAAGAGGATATCACGGAATCTTTCATGGATTCCGGGTCCGCAGGCTATTTCATTGAAGAAGCCTTAGTGCATTAGTATAACCTGGCTGTGGTTCCATTGATACCTCCTGTGAGGAATTTAGATAGGTTAAGCCCATCTAGTTATTATCTTGGGCCTAGGTATTAAAGCCAGCTACACAAAATGGAGTGCTAATGTGGAACAATTATAGCTAAGCTAAGCAATAAGTTGATTGCATTTGGTAATGACACAATAGATTTAAGAAATAGAAGTATAACTGTCTGAAACTATGCTTTATTATTAGAATGCCCTGGAATGAAATCATAGTGAAACTAGCAAGAAGATCCCCTTTTTATGTCTTCTAAGCAAACATGGTTACGGAAAAAGAAATGAAATACATCATATAGAACTCTCTCCAACTTGTCTTTGAAGCTAAGATGGAGAACAAGATCTAATAACGGAAGAAGAAAGGGCGTATATTAGTTTATGTCACATGATTGTAAATCAGTGTAATGGGTGACGAAGGTATAAACCTAGTCCATGACTGGGTCCATGGTGTGATGCAAACAGAAGTGTATGAGAAATTGGAAAAGAGAATTATTTCACTGGTTAAGTATTTTTTGTAATGTTAATGAAAATGTATGTAATGTTCTGTTCCTGTCATTATGACCAAGCGCAATGGTTGATTTTTATCCAAGCTTGGCTTTCATTGCAATAACCACAAAAGGAGAAGTGGCCTGTCTTCATTTATTTTTAAGTGCAGCCTGTCTAAATGTTTGCTCTTTGGAAATAAGAGAAAACCTGGATTTTTATTTTTTTCTGAAGCCAGGAATTTTTATTAGGAAATAAGGGACTAGTTTTCCTAATTCCTGCTCTGTATACGGGGAACCTTTCTCGGGTCTTCTGGCAAAGACAATGGTTCCTCTGTTCTTGCAAATAGCATCACAGCAGGAGCAGATTACTCTTTTTGTCCTCTGTAGGGCTGTAAACACAATTATTTTGGGATTACCTTACTTTATGAAGCATAACTCTGGCACTGAATGGCAGGTCCGCAAGATCTCCTGTTGGGGATTCAGATGCCAACAGGAATGCCTCTGTCCTGCTGTGCCACCACTGAATGAGACTCAGGCACCCATCTCAGTGCCTCAAGGATGCTCACCAGAAGGCACTGCCTTCACTGATGTCATCTGTACAACCGCTTCAAGATCATACAGCCTCTAACATCATGTCTGTGTCACTGACCTCTTACTGGGAAAGAAAGACAACCCTCAGTCCGTGTATGAATTTCCAGGTCTTACTGCCATCACTTGTAAGAACCAGTATTCTTAGCCAGTTTGCTCTGGTAGAAGCCTGCTCCTACCGGTTCAGCCTTGCTGCTCCAGGAAGAGCCTGGCCCAGCTGGGTATAAATGTTTTAGAATCTTGGAAAGTGAACAAGTATTGAGTTTTACTTAATTATGATGTGAGTTCTCAAAAAAAAAACAAAAAACAACAGAATATGAAGAACAAGCCAAAGCTACGGGCCTGGGGAGGATGGGTTGGGTTTTGTTTTTTTTTTTGGGGGGGGGGTACTTTAATGCCCCTCACATCTGATCTGAAGCAACTCTGGAATAGCCTCCAGCAATATACTTCTCCAAGGACCCTGGCTAAAACTTCCTGTAGCTCTGGACTTCCTTTATAGGTCCTCCAGCTGGCACTTCCTGTGGTGCTGGCTGATAACATCACATCCTCTATTAGTATATAAGGAAATCCTTTGCAACCAGCCAGTGCCTCAGCAATAGGTCCTCCTGTTCTGTAGTGTGTGTTGCTATTCCATTGTTCCTGATCTGCATGTGCTTCTTGTGTTCCTATTTCCATCTGTGATCCCTGCTCCTGCCTTTTCCCTGCTCTCACCTGCCTCTTCTCTTTGCCTTGACCCTTGCTTCCTCTCAGACTGATTTCTCGTGTTTGACCTTAGCCTGTTATCTGACTCTGCCTGCATGCTGCCTGTCCCAATCCCTGCCTGGATCATAACTTTTGCCCATACGCTACCTGCCCTGACCATTGGCCTGTTCCCGGACTTCCTCTGCTCATTGGGACCTCGCCTAAATCAGGCCGGCCACCGAATCCAAGGGCTCAATCTTCAGGAAAAGGGGTTGGTAAAGGTGAAACCCAGACCCAGTCCGTGAGCGTGTCTGCCTACTGATGGTATGGGCCTAGTGGGGTCAGCTAGGCCATATCAATCGTGCCTCAGTCCCCAGGACTCACGGACTGTGACAAATATCCACGTTTCTGATTTTCCTAGGTTCCCTTTTAGCCCTGAAAATCTTCTGTACTTCCTGATTACCTCAAGTGCCTCTGGGAGAGATTCCTGTACAGTGAATAAAAGTAAAACAATTGTTACCTGTAGTCCTCATTTCAGATTCAAGTTTCCTAACCAGGGTAAGAATAAATAGCAGCAGTGAAAGTGGACATCCTGGTCAGACACCCTTTTTATATCAAAAGGGCCTGAAAGGTTCCATTAGTATTAATTTGAGCCATAGAGTTTGAGTCTCTAGTCTTCATGAAGGCCACAGCCTTGAAGTACTTATGTTAGAAAAGGCCAAGAAACCCCACTGAAGGCATTCTTTGCATCAAAATCAATGAGCAGGGCTTCTAACCCTTGCCAGTTTCACGTTTCTCTAATGCAAGGATCAATTTGCATACATTAATACTGTGTTTCCTGTTCTACCTGACTAGGAGATATCAGATTTGGCAGTTTAATTAAAACATATTTGCCCAGCTAATTAGAATATATTTTGCAACCCTTATGCACTGCATCTTCTTTCATAGCTAGACAGAGAGAGCTGGTATATAAACAGCTATGGCTTTCTCCGCAGGCCAGCGGCTCCCTCAGCCTCCCGCACCCTGGGCTGCAGCACCACGAACCGATTCGTCAGACCCACCGGCAAAATCTGCACTGGTCCTCAGAGGTCTCTTGCATTTTGCCTTGCCACCCCTCTCCACACGTGATCAGAAGGGAGAGAGGTGGCTGGACCAGCTATGCTTTATTAATCATTTTGATGTGCTACTATGAAACGGGGAGTTAATCAAATATTTACATAAACTAAACCAGGGGGGCACCAGAGTGAAAAGCTTCCCTCCACCTCTTGAAAACCCTTTTGGATGGTAGGTTCCCCAACTTGATTTGTAGACATAAGGAGAACAAATATTTTCACCATCATTTGGTAATGAATTTTCCATCAGCTCCCAATTTTTCTGCCTGAGGAAATGTCAGAGGTTTTTTTTTTAATGCATGGATTTTTCCTTCATAAAAGCCATTTTAAAAAGTTTAGATTAATTTTATTTGAAAAACAACCTCTTCTAGTTCCTGAGAAATCTGAAAAAAATAAAAGCTCCTTCATGGAATATAGGATCCCAGTAAGGCAATATTTTTAATTACCCTAAGCTTTGATGTGGCAGAAAAAAATGGGATTTTAAGCTAACCACAAACCATTCTGCTGAGAAATTGGCCCTGTACTTGGTTCATGCTGTGTAATTTTTTTTTCTCTAATAAGGTCGATATAGACCAGCAGAGTTTGCTGCTGAGAAAGATGCAGGGAAGACAGCGAGGGCTTTCTCTCTAGTGCAAACGAGGAATTCGGTCAAAATGTTTTACGCACCAAGCAGGGAGCATCTGGAACAAGCTAGCAAGTGAGGTCACTGAAGCAAAGCGTACAAATGAATTTAATCATCAGGTAGACATGTTCCCGGAGCGTGACATGGTGAGGGGGAGTAGGAAGAGGAGGATTCTGGGAGAGCACTAGATCAGGGAGCTGAGAGATCTAAACAAGGAAAGGCAACAAAAGCGAAACACATAATCTAAGTACCTGGTGCTGAAGTCAGAGCTGGGATCAGCTGGCTCTAGTGGAACCGGCACCCCGTGCGAAAACTGAAATTGGTGCCTCCCCCGCGAAAAAAAACACAGCTTTATGTATTTATTTGCAAAATATGTTCAAGATAAACATCTCAAACAGAAAATAAAGTAGGGTGAAAATAAATAATGCCCCCCCCCAAAAAAAAAAAACCCCTTTCAGTTAATTTTCAGTATTACATGTAAGTATAAGCCCCCAAATCTGAAAGAAGGTGGGATCTCAACATTTTGCTTTGATGCCCCCTTGCTCCCCACCCACTCCTCTCCTATGCTGCCCCCCACCCACCTGTATCTCCGCATGCACAGACAGCAGCAGCTTTCTCTCCCCAGTGCCCCCTGCTCAGTTGTAGCTTTCTCCGCTCCTTCCCAACCCACACAATGAGAAGCATCAGTGAAACATAATTTGAAGTACTTGTGTGCTTCGGATCTCTAGCAGCAGAGAACCTCCCTCATCTTTCACCAAAGGCATCGATTCAAGGCTTTTTACCGTGGTTGCCTCTGTGACTTTCAAGGGAAGCTTCTTCACTGGGGGCAACAGCCCGTTGTCAGTTCATTTGGCTACTGGACAAGTGCTCACAGTTTAACACTTAACCACTAGTACCATAAAAAAAAAGGTGGGGGAGGGGAGCAGAGTATTTAATTTGCCAGGAACCTTGATCACATGTTACATGGAGGAGCTAAGACAGCCGCGTCACAATTGCTCTTTATTCGATGTTGCTTTGTCTTCCTGCCAAGAGTTCTAGTAGTATAAGAAAGCCGAGCTCAACTTATTGTCAAGTAGATTCTAGGGTTTATTGCACATACTGTATTCTACTAGTTGGCTCAGAAAGTGTGTCTTGTTCATCTACATAGCCTGTTCCCAGCTAGTCAGGATTTCCAGTCCCTCGCTGATCAATGAGAAATCCTTCAGTAAACATTTTTTTTTCCATGTAAGCGACTTGATTATGTCTTTGGGGAACATGTTTGAACCTTTTCCTTATTTTATGTACTTTTAGAGTGCCTGCCAGTAGAGTATGACGAGAAATGAGCTGCTCCCATTGTTTAGCCCGATTGCTGCTTTTCACTTCATCTCCCTATATTGCAATAATTGCCAGGCAAGGTGTCCTTTACAGTACAAAAAAACCCCCTTTCTTTCTGGCACAAATGAAACCACTTGACTGTAATATCTTTTCAATTAAACTTGGATTGAAATTATAACTTCTCTACTCAGTGAAGTATCTCTGGTAGGAATGTGAGGTGTTCATAATATGGTTAGAGCTGTTATAGATACGGTACTTGGCATTTTCCCACTATACACAGTTTAGCCAATGTACAATTTGAGCCGCAGTGCCATCTGCTGCTAGTGTACCTGGCCACCTGCTAGCCCTATCCAGTGGCCTGCTCCCTCTGTTATGCCAGCCTGCAAGAAAGGTTCCTGCCATGGCATGGTATTCGTTAATTTTCAACCCTCTGTCTCCTCACACAAAAAGGAAAAAAATACTGTAATGTTCCACTGCAACCAAAAGAAAGGAGGAAGCTTCCCTGGAGCTACTAGAGAATTTCTTTGGTTGGTTAGCACAGTGTTTCCGAAAAGGCCACATTTTGACTTTGGCCTCAACCTGTTCCCCTAAAGTCAATGACACAAGGGTGCTGTTTTTGCAGCTTACTATAGTGATAAACTGCTGGGCCACTTTTTCTGGAACCATCCCAAGTTAGAAACAAAACTGGTTCCTGATAAATTAACTGGGAAACAATTAAAAAAAAACAAAAAACAAAGAACATTTATTTTATTTATTTATTTAATCAGCTTTATATACCGACATTCAAATTAATTTCATGTCGGTTTACAATAACAGAATTTGCATCTGATAGAATCTCTGCATCTCTCTTCCCCTTCCTTGTACTCTTGATCATTAACAATTCTGAAGTGGCTCTCAGTTTGTGGCAACACAGAGGAAGACCAAGGGCCCATCCAGCCATTCTCTTACTTCTTGGTAGTGCAGAGTGTAATGGCCAGGAAGTGGTTAAGATCGCTAGGTAGCATTTTTCTCTTTCATAATTCTCACAGACTCAAACAGAAATATCTATAAACTGTGCTTAGCTGATTTTCACATTTATTGTCCCAGTAAATTGAGTATATATATATATATATATATATATATATATATATATATATATATAATCTAGGACTACTACAAATTGCAATGCACATAAGAATAAGGTATAATGTAAACAAGGAAAAATAATACAATTGTAATGGAAGATAAGATACAGGAAAGTATATGCATAGAATAAGTAAATCAAAACTAGAGAATATATCTATATTTACAATGTGAAACTAAATATGCTCACTTCCCTGAGGTCAGTGACCCACTATTAGGAACTCTTAAAAAAACCCAAAAATGCTACTGAAGAAATCCAAAACTGGAAATTCCAAAGAATAAGCTTCACCCAATGATTCTCTGCGTTAGAGGGAATACCTCATTCTAATCCTTATACAATTCATAAACAATTTTTATATGGTGTTATTAATTAATTATATTTCAGTTATATTTTTTATTCAACTGTTTCTTGCCAATGTCAGTAGACATCATGTCATAGTAGAAGCTGGAAAAGAACAGCGATTTAGTAAGTAGACGAGTGAATACCTCAGATTTGTATAGATTTATTGATTGATTTATAGCATTTTTGTTTTGCTTTTAGTTGAGGAAAACTTAGGCTATCATACCGTGAGAGAGATGCAACTATAACTAGAGTTTTGTCCTGATGAAATGTGCGTACATCGGCGTTGCTTCAATTAGCCTGCTTTTAGCATGGCGTCTCTTCAGCCTAATTGGTTTTTACATCTTTGAGCCACTTCTGCCTAAGATAAGTGTGGCATTTTCTTAAATGACTTTAAATCATTGCTTAAGTGATATACTTTAAATTATTGCCTAAGTGACATGGCTTTTCTTCAATCAGTCTGTTTTCTGGTTGCGTTTTGGGACTTTAAAAATGTTTTTGCATTTTGATATTTCATTAATAACATTGGTCTACAGCTAAAATGCTTACAAAATGAATGTAGTCAAACTTTATCTGGGTCACTGAGAACCAAAATGATGCTTAAAATTGTTAATTGGCTTTAGTTTTCAAAATATGCTACTGGGTCAGTATATATATAAAACCTTTGACTTGGGAATTGTGCAGGATAAGTGATTTAATAAGGGAAATTAAACCAGAAATGACTAATATACATATTTGACTAAATCTGTGAATAAATCTATGACTGCTGTTTCCTCCGTGAATGGGAGAATCATGAGAGAGATTCCCACTACAACAGGAGAGACTGGGAGGACAAGTGTTCAGCATCCAGCACTTGTTGAATCAAGGAAGGTTTTGTTACTACCCTTACACATCAAGCAAATCTGATGAAGAACTTTGTCAAGGCCATGGACAAAACTAAAGCAGCCTTCAAGTACCTCAGAGGTAAATTTCCAAGGTTAAGTGAAGCTAAGATATGCAAGGGGATGGAACAGCTCCCCTATGAGGAAAGGCTGAAGAGGTTAGGGCTGTTCAGCTTGGAGAAGAGACGGCTGAGGGGGGATATGATAGAGGTCTTTAAGATCATGAGAGGTCTTGAACGAGTAGATGTGACTCGGTTATTTACACTTTCGAATAATAGAAGGACTAGGGGGCATTCCATGAAGTTAGCAAGTAACACATTTAAGACTAATCGGAGAAAATTCTTTTTCACTCAACGCACAATAAAGCTCTGGAATTGGTTGCCAGAGAAGGTAGTTAGTGCAGTTAGTGTAGCTGGGTTAAAAAAAGGTTTGGATAAGTTCTTGGAGGAGAAGTCCATTAATGGCTATTAATCAATTATACTTAGGGAATAGCCACTGCTATTAATTGCATCAGTAGCATGGGTTCTTCTTAGTGTATGGGTAATTGCCAGGTTCTTGTGGCCTGGTTTTTGGCCTCTGTTGGAAACAGGATGCTGGGCTTGATGGACCCTTGGTCTGTCCCAGCATGGCAATTTCTTATGTTCTTATGTTCTTAAGGTGTCTTTGTTGGCCCTCAGATTCATGAACTTCTTCTTTGAGATGATGCATTTAACTATGCATTGTGTAGAAAGGAAAAGACGGTGTGGAAAGCCTTCCAGTTAGTGGTAACAAATTTTCTCTGTAACAACAAGGCAGACAACTACAAGGAGTTGGTGGAAAACCTCCTCAAGGCGTACAAAAGCCTTGGCTGCGACGTCACTAAAGATACATTTTTCGCACTCTCAGCTAGATTTTTTTTTTCCACCCAACTGTGGAGCAGTGAGTGATGAGCAAGGCGAGCAATTTAACCAGGACATTGCAGCAATGGGAAAACAATATCAGGGTAAATGGAGCCCATCACTGCTTGCAGACAATTGCTGGGCAGTGACAAGAGATGTTCCATTTAATGAATTCAAGAGACAAGGCAAGAAGAGTCGAGGGGCCACTGAATAAGGACTGAACCTTGCACATATTCATACATAATAATTTTTGGCCTTTTGTTTCAAGATAATTTTTATTTGTTTAATTCTTTTGCTGATTTAAGTTTTAAAGTGTTACATAAACAGGA
Source organism: Rhinatrema bivittatum (assembly GCF_901001135.1). Taxonomy (NCBI): domain Eukaryota; kingdom Metazoa; phylum Chordata; class Amphibia; order Gymnophiona; family Rhinatrematidae; genus Rhinatrema; species Rhinatrema bivittatum. Next base: position 49,616,670 of record NC_042622.1, on the reverse strand, counting down.
CAGGTGAAATATTAGGCAACCCTAAATACACGAAAAGACCTAAGTTTACAATTTATGTTTAAAACTCTATTACCCACAGTAGACATAGATGTAAAATGTATAAACTTAAACAGCATGGAAGCAGTAACAAATCAGCTGGTTTAATTGTCATATTTGAATTCACAACATCAACAGCAATAGTAAATGTCACATTTTATCGCTGAAGCAGATGTCTTCTTAAAATGTGTACACCACTGTACTCACTTTAAGAAAGGGGAGGTTTTTAGGACCCATGATTGACATGTCAATGGACGGTCATTGTTTGCCTGCATTGTTTTCTGCGGTCTTTTCCTCCCTACAAAAGAGAGAAGGTCCTTATTCAAAGCATTTGAATAACTGAGACGTTAGCTGACTAAATGAATATTTTGGCACATGTTCAGATAAATTCTAGCCGGCTAATAAGTTAGGTGGCTAGAATTTAGCTGGATAAGTTAGGGGCATTCTGGGATCATAACCGGGAAGACTTAGTTAACTGGCTAAGTTAACCCCCTGACTCTGATATTCAGCATTAACCGGATGACTTAGCCAGCTAAGTCTGGTCGGGGCAAAGAGTGGTCCTAAAGTTAGCCGGATATAGTTAGCCGGCTAACTTAAAGATAGCTGCTGCACTATTGAACATATCTCTAAAGTTAGCCGGATAAGTTTATCTGCCTAACTTCGCTATCTGGACTGTGTTTGAATATGGACCTTGATGAATACAGAAGATAAAATAACTAATATATTATTAATTAATATCACCATTAAATTGTATGAGGATTAGATTGAGGTATTTCTTTTAATGTACAGAATCACGGGGTGAAGTTTATTCTTTGGGATTTAGGGACTCTCAAACTAAGAAGGGGGTTACACATACATTACAGGAAGAGAGGGGCTGAACTAGGAAGCAGAGCAGCTGTCCTATGCTCCCTGCTGTGAGCTTAGGCCTCGCCCCTCTCCTCCTGTTTCCTGCACAGGACACAAGGTAAGGGGCTGTAATAAGGAGGAAAGCAGTTTTTCTTTGCCTAGAGGTAGATTTTAAAAGCGTTGCTCAAGCAAAAACGCCCACGTATGTGGGCCGTGCACGAGCACCATGGATTTTAAAAAGTCGCAAAGTATGCGCATATATAGCAATATGCGCATCAAAAATAAGAGGGTGGAAAAGGGGCGGAGCATGGACGTTTTGAGGGGAGGGGGGGAGACAACAGTTACATGCGCAACTCCATATTTTAAAACTAGAGACCGCAGCATGCATCAGCTTGTTATCCTTGTGTTAAGCCCCTCACCTCTGATCCGAAGCATCTCCGGCATAGCCTCTGGCAGCATGCTGTTCCAAGGACCCAGGATAGAACTTCCTGTAAATTTGGTACCTTTATCATAATTGTCAAAGATAACATCTATGCTTACAGCCGCATGGTCAGACCAGGCGATTGGAATTATATCAGTCCTGCAAAATGGCCGCCGCCTCGTGTACGGAGCGTATCTGAGAAGTTACTCTATCCCACGTAAGTGAAAGCCCAAACGGGTGTAGCCATCGATACTTCACATTTTCTTTGCGCAGGAATTGGGTTACTTCTCGTAGATCTGAGCGATTTTGAAGGGTCGCTTGCAAGAGGTCGGCATAGACCAATACCTCTTGGTTTTCCCACATCCAGCGATTCTGTTTTCTGGCCACATTAGCAATTTTTTCTTTTTTGCGAGTACTCGTGAACCTTGTATGGTTCCTTGCCTGTCCGTCCTTGTTCCTGGTCCTGCTTGTTCCCTTCCTTGCTTGCCCTGTTGACTTTTTCTATCTTGTCAGTCCTGCTTGTCTCAGACGGACTGCCTGGATCCTGACCCTGGCCTAGCCCCTGACCTTCCATTGTCTGCTGCCTGCCCCAACCTCTGGTCTGTTACCTGTTCTGCCGTCTGCTGCCTGCCATGACCCTTGCTCAGATCGGACTCTCGCTCAGGATAGCCCTAGGGACCCACCTAAGTTCTGCCGGCCACCAGAACTCAAGGGCTCAACCTGCGGGGGAGGTGGCTGGTGTAGGCGAAGCGCCAGTCGATATTGCCTATGGGCTTCTTCGCTAGCTACCAACATGAGCCTAGCAAGGGAGCTCACTAGGTTGCGCCAGCCAGAAGGGTCCACTTCCTTCAACAGTGTTACACCGCAAAACTTTACTACTGCCTCAGATGAGGAACAAGTCTGTAGATCTCAAGTTTTAAAGCTCACAGGACAGGGTAAAGGTTCCGGGTCAACAGGGCGGCCTGCAGGATAAAGAACCAGAGGGGTCTGGAAGACCTCAATATTAACTGGGCAAACTGGTGGACTAATTGGAAAAACTGGGTTGTCCATCACGCAAGCATGTTTTAAAATCCGCCTACATACGAACATAAAGGCCGACAAAATCCTATGGAAGATACGCATGCTCTGAGCTCACGTAATCTCTTAAAATTAGGAGCATACTTACATGCGGTTGGTGTATTTTAAAACATGCGCATGGAAGTGCTCGGACGATTTAAAATTCCAGCCTTTCTTCGCTTGTGCATGCATGGGCGCTCGCGTGTTTGTTTTAAAATTAGCCTGATAGTCTCTTCCAGCCTCACTTCTCCCCTCCTGTTCTCTGCACTGGAGGAAGGGGCTGTTCTCTGCTGAGTGGGATTCAGCACAGTTGGGAGGCAGCAGATCTGGCCTGCTGCCTCACAGATTTTTGCTGCTCGAGGCACAAAACTAACGTGCCTATTGTCAAATTCAGGCCTGCTTATCCTCCTCCCATCAATCTCTTTACCATCTCCCCTCACCAAAGATGAATCTGGAATCACCATTGGCTGTCAGCTTTCCATCTGATGTCTATGCTCTGGGTGCTCATCAGTTCTCGCATTGTCCCCTTTGTTAGGTGCATGGGATAGAAACATCAGTTGCGTAGTGGTATCTGCATCCAACGAGGCCTTCCCAGCAGGCTGTGGGTTCATTCATTAATGACAGTCCATTTTCTCGGCAGTCTATCATCAGGCCTTTGTTTTTTTTCTTTGTTCCTGACAGCTGCCTTTACTCCTGCCTCCCTCCTAGCTATGAAGAACAGCTGAATACACATCCATCCTGTCATCCTGCCTTGGAAGACAACACTCGTAGAAACAAGTGGAATGCGGAATGTGAACATAGCTGCAGGATTTATATTGCTTTGAATGTTCACAGTCAGCAGCTGGCTCTGCCAAGGGCTACAGGAAGTACAGTGAATTATGGCACCGGCATTTTGCCTCCAGTGATCTGTGTTCAAATGTGGATTAGGTTATGGTTAGATGAGTTTAGTGGGTCTCGATGCAGCTGTTTCAATGGTTTGCCATCATTACTTAATGAGCGCATGATTTATCAGGATTGTAGGGGCTGCCATGAGCCAAGGGGGAGGTGCTCTGACAGCAGTTTGGGATCCACGTACTGTCAAAGTAATGTGAGGATCCCTGGCCTGCTGGAATATCGTTGAAGCTGCGGGGTCTGCATGGAGGTGTACAGCATGACAGTCGCTGTTAGGGTCTGGGGCTGACCAGCACCAGCAGGCTGGAAATTAGGACTGCACTGGGCGTGTTATATTAGGATACAGAAGAACAGGAACATAAGAACATAAGCTATGCCATACTGGGTCGGTCCTTCAAGCCCAGCATCCTGTTTCCAACAGTGGCCAATCCAAGTCACAAGTACCTGGCATGAACCCAAACATTAAATAGATCTCAAGCTACTATTTCTTATTGATTGATAGAAGTTTATGGATTTTTCCAGTAGGAACTTATCCAAACCTTTGTTAAACCCAGTTGCACTGACTGCCTCTGCCTCTGCAATGACTTCCCGAGCTTAACTATGCACCAAATGAAAAATAATTTTCTTCCATTTGTTTTAAATGAGCTACTTGCTAACTTCATGGAGTGCCCCCTGGTCCAGGGAAACTGAACAAATTGCAACTTGGCATGAAGGGGGAACTGTGGGGAGTACCCAGAATTAGAACAATGGGAGCGCTTCCGATTCGTACTACCGTGTATCAGCAGAGCTGTGGGGGAAACGTGGGCATGCTGGAATCTGGAACGGAGCGACACTGACAGAGCTGTGTGGGCATCCTTCCTGGAGCCACGAGGGAGGATGCTGGGTAGAGGTGAAAGGTGCTGGCAGAGCTGAGTGAAGGTGCAGAACTGGAATAGCAGTAGAGCTTCACAGCTCTTCAAAAAAACAAAACAAACCCCCCCCCCCAAAAAAAAAACCCCGCACTGTACGTGTGCCCTCTGCTCTTTCCTGATGCCAGAGGACAGAAAGAAGCAATTACCTGTCTCCACATTCGCCTCCCTTGCACAAAGCTGTGTCTCAGAAGAAGCTCCTGCTTTAATTGGATTCAGAATTTGTATTCTGTGTTTAGTAATACACTGTGACCTACTTTCTTATCTGCATTTCATTTTTAACCTGCTTTGGATGACTTTTTTTTTTTTTTTAGCATTTAAATGCCTTCAGGCTGCCTATGCCCGAGCTGAATAGGAACACGGCAAAGGGGGGTCCAAAACCAGAAGCATCTTGCCCAGTCGGATTCCAGGGCTCGGGGATCCCCCAGCTCCGCTGCTAAGCTTATCTGCAGACAGCAGTAATGCTCGCCACAGCATCATGTGCACGAGCCCTGCAGTCTTTCATGGATTGAAACAAAGAGTGCAGGTTGCCAGTGGGTCTAGCCACTGTTTGAAAGCTAGGGCTGGAAGCCAACTATTCTTCCCAGGCCAATGAAAAGAGGAACTGCCAGCCCCTGTGAAACAGCACATTCTTCGGGTGGCTTTAGGGAGAATGAATGTCAGGGGGAAATCCCCCCCACACCATCCAGGCTATAATTGTAATGGATCCATCAGTATAAGCCTGGCTGAAGCTGGTGCAGAATTCTATCAAATCATGAGTTAAGTTTTCGGCCCCTCCGGGGGATGGGGAGAGTGTGTGTGTGTGTGTGTGTGGGGGGGGGGGGGATTGTATGTTGGATTTTATTTTTATTCCAGTCCTATCATACTTCTGTGCTTCCTTGCTAAAAGCATGATAATTTGATTTGTATAGCATTTCTTGGTTTCATGTGATTTCAGAAGTAAAGTCATCCATCAGTCAGAATGCTTTTATCCAGCTATTTCACCAGGAATATGGCATTACAAAAACAGCTCTGTGTTTGAAAGTATGATTCTAGCTTTAGATGCTCGTTGCAATGTATTAATCAAATATAATAAGATTAGAGAGCACTTTTACACCTTACCGAAGAAGGGAAGTTCAAAGCCCAGTATTTGTGGCACCCATGATCCAGAAATAATGAAAGGAGATTTCAGGGAAAGATCATGGGATCCTGTGGGTTACACAAATCACCTGGGCCCAGGCATTTACTCTACAGGCTCTTGCTTCTCTGTTTTGTCATTGATTATGGCCCAATCCTGCCTTCTTTACCACTAGCTCTGCAGAATCTTTTTTTTTTTTTTTTTTGACCCAGCAACATGCTTCTGTTCCTTATGGATTTCTAGCAACTGGGCCTGGGACTTGGTTCCATGAGCCTTTGTTCTCAATTAACTGGTGATTCACATCCCCTCTCAATTTACCTTCGTCCAGTCACTGCAGGGACAGTCCTCTGCTAGGAGTCATCTGTCAAGGCTCCTTTTAGAACACTGCAATCATGGGCTCTAAATCTGGCCACTAGGTGTCGCCATTGCACGATGACTAAGATTCCTTTGCCCCAGCACTCCAGGGACTGGGAGTGCTGTATTGACTGGAAACCCAAGCTGGGCTGACCCCGGAATCAAACCCAGTTCCTTCTACATTCTACATGGAAGTGCACAGCAGTAACCCTGAGCAGCCAAACCAGTCCTCTACAGAATCTTAACAATCTTTTGTCTTCCCAAAGATTCTTCTTCCTACCCAGTGCCCCCTTCACCCGCCTCAGCCCCCCCTCACACCCCACAAAGATGTTGATGATGTAAAACATTATCAATCCATGGCAAAACACATTGCTCAACTCTAATCCAAATGTTTCCAATTTCCCCACTCTCAAAACACTATGCTCCTTTGCACTTAGCCAAATTGGTTTGCATTTGAAGAACTGATGCGGGACCGTTTGTCCTTTCCCAACTGTTCCCATAATGGACATAATGTGAATCAGATGGTGGTTGTCTAGGGGGGGGGTCTTTGCATTTATCACAGCATGCTTTCCCAGTCAGTAACCCATTAGGCAATCCTAGCCAGTGGCTCACTGCAGCTCTCAGTTACACTATAACTGTGCAACATAGATCTTGGATTCATATATTATATCCTGCTGTCTATATTCAGCCCCAGTTTTATCACCAGTTTATTGCAAATAGATCATGGCAACATTCTGGCGAGCCCACAGTCTATGTGGTCATGTATACGTGCCATGGACCACTGTTAGGCCCATTGCTAGGCTAACTGGCATCCTGGGCAATGCAAAGGGGCTAGAGTCTCCCTCTAAAGTACTGGCCAGCCATAGGGGCAGGAGGGGAGTCCTCCTCTGATGCTGCTGCTGCATCATTGGAGGGGGGACCCCAGATGGCCAAATCATATTCTCCCTGTGGCTGAAGCTTGCCTTGCTCCTTTGCCACAGCCCTGACTACTGCCTGCCCTTCATGTTTTTGCTACCATGTGTCTCGTGCTCTCACGCACCCTCCTGGGTGCTTAAAGCCATAAACCATTGGTCTCCTTAAATCATGCCAGGGACGATCAGAGAATCGTAAGGAGAGGACTTTATTCTAGAAAGCCTGCCTGCTCTCAGTAAGGCGTGTCACAGACATTTTTCAAAAGTACCAGACTTCTTCCACTAGCAGAGAAATTAGCTTTATCGTTAAGACTGCACCAGCTACTCGCTAGTAAAAGACATATTTGTCTCTAAATTTACTTTTATCTGTACATTAACTGAAATATATGGTATAATTTGCACAAGAGAAAAATGTGAAGATGAAAGAATGCTACTAAAAAACCATAATAATAAGAAGGTCCGTATTCGGCCACCGCACCGCTGTGCTAGTTAGATGGTTACACATGATGAGCTAACTAGTGTATGTTCAGCAGCCCAGCAGGCTAACTTTAGACCACCCTACAGTCCAAGCAGAGTTAGCCGGATAAGTTAACCAGCTAACTCCAAATATAATCCGGCTAACTCTGCTCCTCCCCAGAACACCTCTGACTTATCAAGCTAGAGTGTAGCCAGATACGAGCTGAATATAGCGGGGTAAGTCATGTAGACGGATAACTATTATGTTATTCATCCAAATGGTGTTTGAATATGGACCTCATGGTGTAAGAATGAAAGCAAGCAAAGATGAATTGGAAATGGTGAAATAATAATAAAAAAAATAATAAAGCCAGAATTCAAAATATTTTATATGGTATTTGATTGCTCTTATATGTTTTGGTAAAAATTGTAAATCATTTTGAGCTGTTTTGGAGTGAGGTGACATATAAATCTAAGTCAATAAATAAAAAGAATATTTTATGAAAAATGCCTTATATTCTATATACTACAATGCCAAATTGCAGGGGGTGGTGGTAGGCAGGCAGTGCGTGAGCGGTGGACTGGAATGCGGGATGTGATTGTGTAACCGTCTCTTTTTAGTCAGTAAGGAGGTCCAGACAACTGATCCGTAAAGATAGACTTTTATTGCCAGCAAGATGCAGCTAAGACAAAGGCTCAGTACAACTGCATGCCCCTCCCCTTCAGGAACAGACTCTTAAGCACTTTACAGTTCTTATCTTTTACACATGCGTTCTAAGCATTGCTGAGCAAGCATATTCCGGCTGAAGGGGCTACTGACCCCCTCCCTAGACACCCTGGAACTTTCGTGAAACTTCTCCCAAGTTCTGCAGGAGAGGCTGCTGGGACTTGCAGTTCTGGAAAGGAATTCGCGAGTCTGCAGTAATACAGCCCATCACATAATACATCCATTGTTCTAATCTAGGTTACAGCAGTGAAAGCTTATCAGAGAATAAGAACAGCGAAGCCAAAAAATGAAAATGTGCAATGTGCTGACAGAGAGTTTCTCAATGTCCTAATTACAGCTGTATTGCAGACTGTAAGTAAACCCGTCATGAAGCAGGGAATTCTGGTACATGAAGTCCTTTGTCAGGTTGAAGCGTTCAGACCCCTTCATTCCCCCCTTTGATACTTATCATTCTTTATGAAAAGTATCACACCATCACAACGCAACTGTGGAGCTGAAAGAAACAGAAACAAGAAAAATTAGCAATTTGAGTTCTCAGGGGGCCCTAATTTCCCAAACAGTCCGATGGTTTCTTCACGGGTTTGAGACGGATGGGCCCTAATGGCTCCACCCCCCTTTGTAGCCCGAACTTGTCATGTATGGGAAGATGGCCCAGGATAAAACATGAGGATGGTTAAACAGGTTCTATAGGCTCAGAGGAATACATGTACAGTAACAGGAGCTGCGTGGCTGTATTGCGTTCAGCAATGTCCTCCATCATCCGACGAAGGCGGTTTGAGCAAGAAAGGAATAATTCAGGGTCCTAAAAGACAAAACAGAATTAAACTGGCTAGGATAACAAACAAGCTCTTAAATCCACCGATCATGGAAAACCAACCATGGAATCCATTGGTCCAGTCCCAAGCACTATTCCATTGCTGGACAGGGACGTGTGCCATCTTGACCATGCGATCAGTGATGTCTTGGATAACCTTGTTTTGGTCATCTACCTGTAAACAACAATTGGAGAGGTTAAATGTTCCACAAACCCTCCTTTCTGGGCCAGAAGGTAATCTAAAACCAATCTATTCTGGTACACTGCAGTCATAATTTTGGTATTTTGTTTTGCCCAGAGTTTAAGAGCGAAAGCAGTCGTTGGTGATGAGCTCCAGGACTGCCTGAAGCCTGATGATTCGATGCAATTAATACTGCTTGGAAGGGTTCCCGAGTTGCCCCTTTTTGCTGCTTCATCTGCTCTCTGATTTCCTTGACAATAGGGTTTGATTTCCTGGTGTGTGCTTTTCCATGCATTACAGCCACCTTGCGAGGTAGCCAAACTGCGTCTAGTAATTCACGTACTTCTGATGCATTGTTCAATTGTTTTCCCTCTATAATGCTCCATGCACTTGGATTGTAAGGAAGGCATATTTAGAGTCTGTATAGATATTTACAGTTTTTCCTTCTGCCAACTGCAGAGCTCGAGTAAGGGCAATTAGTTCAGCTTTTTGTGCAGACGTTCCTGGGGAAAGAGGTTGAGCCTCAATGATTTCATCTTCGGATACAACAGCATATCCAGCAGAACGTATCTCATGAATGATTTGGCTGTTCCCATCAGTGAATAAAGTCCAAGCTCCTTGCCAGGGGTGATCCCTCAGGTCTGGTCTACTGTAATGTATTGTAGTCATGACTTCTTCACAATCATGGGCAACTGGTTCAGGTGCCGGCATAAGAGTGGCCGGGTTCAAGTTTTTGCTGTCCTGTATTTGAAGTTCAGGTGTTTCACACAGTAAGGCTTAATACTTGACGAGACGTGAATTAGTCATCCATTTTGGTCCATGGGTCTCTAGCAGTCCTTGGATAGTATGAGGAGTTGTTACTTGTAAAATCTGTCCAAATGTTAGCTTAACAGCTTCGGGTATCAGTAAGCATGCAGCAGCAATGCTTCGGAGGCATCCCGGCCATCCTTTTGCAACATTGTCCATTCCTTTTGACAGATATGCAACAGGTCGTTCCCATGATCCTAAACTTTGAGTCAATACCCCAATGGCCATTCCCTTTTTCTCATCGACGAATAGATGGAATGGTTTCATTACATCTGGCAATCCTAAAGCAGGTGGTTCAATTAAGGCTTCTTTTAGTTGACGTAAGCTTGCCAGTTCGTTTCCTTCCCACTGGAAGGGTTGAGATCCTGCTTCTTTACCCCGCAGCTTGTCGTATAGGGGTTGGGCAATAACTGCATAGTTAGCAATCCACAGCCTACAGTATCCTGCAGCTCCAAGGAACACCCGGAGCTCTTTCTTGCAAGTGGGTACAGGTTGATCTCTTATAGAACTGGTGCGAGAAATCCCCAGACATCGGGTTCCTCCACGTATTTGGAAGCCTAAATACTCTACTTCCAATTCACAGATTTGCGCTTTCTTTTTACTTGCACGATACCCTTTTGAGTACAACGTCTTTAGCAGCTGACGAGTGGATACCGCACATTCGAGGTACGTCTCTCGAAACAACAGAAGGTCATCCACGTATTGTATGACTGGCCCATACTTTACTTGATACATCTTTAAGTCTTTTGCCAGTTGCTCACCGAACAGCGTAGGTGAGTGCCTAAACCCTTAAGGCAACCTAGTCCATGTGTACTGCTGCTTTTACTCTAGTATCTGCATTTTCCCATGTGAAAGCAAAAATCTTTTGACATTCCTCCGCTACCGGAACGGAGAAGAAGGCATCTTTCAGATCAATGACACTGTACCACTTTGATGCAGGAGAGACTTGGGCAAGGATTGAATATGGATTTGGGACGAGGGCTACTAGATCTGCTACTTGACTATTCACTTTTCTTAAGTCTTGTACTGGTCGATAGTCATTTGATCCAGGCTTCTTTACGGGCAACAAAGGGGTGTTCCAAGCAGATCGGATTCGCCGGAGAATGCCCAAATCATACAGTCTTTGCAGATGTATCTGGATTCCTTGCCTGGCCATATATGGAATGGGGTATTGAGGTTGATTAATCACCTGTGCATTCTGTTTCATCTCTATCCATATGGGGGTAGCGTCGATAGCTATTCCTCCCGGGTTCTGTTCGAACCATACTTGGGGTACACTATCCATCAGTTGTCTTCGTTTTTGTTGAGGGGGTGTTGTTTTCATATCGATGTTTGATGGTTCGTTCGACTATGGTAAGATGTAGTCTCCATTCTTCTTGGAGGGGATAGATGAGTATCACTGGATGGTCCCCGAAGGAGGCTTTAACTTCCCCTGTTGGTTGAAATCTCAATGTGGTCTGAGGCTTACACAGCAGGTTCCATCCGATAAGGGATACCATGGTCCCGCCTACTTGTATAGTTCATTCTTTCTGCAGAGGGGCAGTGAGTACCTGACCTGAGGCACCCACTATAGAAACAGTCTCTTTCGTAGATCGTTGGCCTCTGAGTCCAACAGGCCCCTGATTTTTGTTGTGTTACCTCGTGGATCTCCACCAGAGGGTCAGTGGGGATTCTTCCCTCCCGGTCTCTTCAGGCTGTATGCTCCTTGTCGCCTCCCCCTGCCAGTGGGGGTTGTCCGATCTCCTTCCTCCTCGGCCCCTTTGTGTCGGTGCAGGTCCATTTTTGTCGTTAGTATTCACTGCAGGGCTCCCGTATTTCTTTTGCCATTCTTCACAGTCTCTCTTCCAATGGCCTTCATTTTTGCAGTACGCACACTGATTCTTTCCCAAAGGGGGGTCTTGTTCCCCCTCCTCTTCGCGGTCTGCCATTGTCTTGGCTCCTTCCCGTCCGAGTGTCCTCGAGAGCGGCGGCTAACAGTCACTTTCTCCTTCATATGTCTACTTGCTTCTCTCTTTTCTCTTCCACTTCTCTATTTCCACATACCTAGTCTGCTATAGCTTTTAACTGGCTGAGGCTCATGCCCTCAAAGCCTTCGGCCTTCTGCAGCTTCTTTCGGATGTCGGGTTTCTATTATTAAGTTCCTGGTTGCAGGGACGGGCCCTTTTCTTCTCTTCCTGATCCCTGTTCCCATACATCTCAAAATACGATGAAAAGATCACTGTCCATCTGGAAATTGAATAGGTGACCTGCGCCTGGAGGCAAGTCAGTTCTGACGAGGCTGAGAAGCTGCAAAACATTGCTTCCTTCTTACTTGTAAGTTTGGCATTGGGTTAATTCAATAAAGTCAACCTGGATCTGCAGGCTTTAGGTGTGCAGGAGTGATGATCAAACCCTTGGAAGCCTTGTACCAATTACATTGCAACCACTAAGAACATATGGTAATAGCCAGAGCCCAGCCCCCACCAGTGGTAAAAGAACATAATTGCAATATATATATATATATATATATATATATATATATATATATATGTGTGGGGGGGGGGGGGGCCACCACTTTATCATTTGGGCCGACTCATATTTGCTCTTGTTCCTAATCTTGCATAGTGGCCCCTTCTCTTGCCCACAACTTCCAATAATCCTTAACTTGCGCCTGCCACTGAATCAAAATTTTTAATATTAAGTCTTTGTTTTCTCCGGTTTTTTTTTTTTTTTTTTTTTTTTTTTTTTTTTACAAACGGCATCCTGTAATTCCCACAGTCAGAACTGCAGCTGTCTTATCTTGCCGCTTGCTATGCTCTGTATATTTAACAAAGCTTTAACAAAGGTCCCATTCTTAATCATTTCTCCTCTAATTTTCCCAGAGACAGCTTCAAAATAAACTGCGTCAGCAAAAGAGAGTTCATACTTTATCATGCGTTCCAATGTAACTTTTAAATAACAGATAATATATAGGAGACAAGTAAGAACAATAATTAACATGGTATTAGAGAATAGAAAGATAAGCATATGAGAAAACTAAAACTTCTGATTAGCAATGCCAGCATGAAACGCACAGCCATATTGAATGCCTACGCACTACGTACTGACGCGCAGTGGGACGCACCACCATTCCACTTTGTACTGTAACAATTAATTTGCTGCTATAAAATGTCTTAAAAATAGCCTGCATCATAAGGCACTAAATGATTTGTAAGGGACCCTTGGTTCTGGTATTTCTTTGCAAGTAGCAATCCTTTGTCAGATTACAGACAGTTTTAGCAAGGACCTTGGAGAGTAAATTTAATCAGCAGAAACTCGGAGCTACAAAAACTTCAACTTCTGTGAAACAGCCACAATTCTATCTTTATTCACATACGCACACCATCAACTAACTTTCAATAATGTTCTGTTAAAACAAACGAAACAATTTTTCTCTCTCTTTGTCTTCATTACCCAGGCTAGCCCAATGTCCTTTTTTTTTTTTTTTTTTCTTCTTTCTCTCTTCTCTCTCTGGCTCGATCCCCTCCTCTCTCCTGTAATTATCTCTGCTGTTAACCCTTAACTGCCATCAAGTTCTAAACTTCAACACCAGTAAATGCATTCTTCAGCAATCAAATCAGTATTTTAACTTAACACTGTAAATTAATTAGTTGTATAGTAGTCTTGTGCAGCATCTGTAAACCAAAACTCTTCTTATTAGGGTTTAAAACAATTAAAAAAATCCCTGGTACATGTGCTTGCAATTCACAGATAGCAGTTACATACATTACAATCCTTAATTAATAATTTGAAAACCCAAACGTACCAGAGAAATGTTATAGGGGTTAAACTGTCCCGCTGAGAAGCAGTCTCTGCCCAGCCAAATTAGTTAACTGTCAAGCTCCCAGCAGCAGCAGCTAACTGCCGTTGTTCAGCACACATATACAGATAAGTAATTCACAATCACTTTTAATAAATTTTCCTTAAGTAAAAATAGTCTGCATCACCAGAGTAGATCAAACACAGTAGAATTTTTTTTTTTACAAGTACCTTACAGACAGACAGACACTGGGGACTTCCGGTTCCCCATTTTGCGTACTTGAGTTACCATTACGAGGGCGGCTCCCTCTACTAGCTTTTTTTGCCCACGTCGGAGGATTTTCAATAACTGCTATCCATGCGGTTATATACGGAATATCCTCAGGGCAACCCGGATTCCCTTCTTGTATAACTATTTTCTGGACCCTCGTGGCCGTTTGGAAATTGAAAGTTCCTACCGGAGGCAAATTTACACACAAACTGGGCCACCTATGGGTACATTGTTGAATCATTCCGGGTTTAGTACATTTATGCCTATCGAACACTTCACTATAGTGCTCCGTCATGATTTTTAATGGAGTAGAACCGCCCCCTCCCATTAGGATAGAGTCACAGACAAAGGAGGGAAGGGAAGACGGATAGGTAAGGGGTCCGTATCCGTCAGACACAAAAGGGTCACTTTCACACAACAAGAAACCTATTCCCACTATCGTATGCGTTACTTCTTTTTCCTCTTTTTATGCGCGTGGCTTTCGGAATGCAATTCCTACCAAACCACCGCTTGGGGTGTGATCAAAGCCCCCTCGGTCCCCTCACGGATGGACCGGTTATTTGCTACTCTTTTAGCTATTCTTCACTTTTCCCATCATTCCCATAATACTCGCCTGCAGGGTTCTTCCGATCGTCACGAAAGCCTTCTTCCCAGATCACCAGCCCAAAGGTCTCAGAGGATCTCCGTGGAATGACCCCCTCAGATACCTGATCACTGAACTCAGCGGTGGCCACTCACCAGGCAAGTCTGGGGGATCACTCCGCCACAAAATCCCCTGGACCAACTGGGGGGCTAAAATAGCGTCCCCGGTACCTCCTGGCTGAGGCTCGCCAAATGTAACCGTCTCTTTTTAGTCAGTAAGGAGGTCCAGACAACTGATCCGTAAAGATAGACTTTTATTGCCAGCAAGATGCAGCTAAGACAAAGGCTCAGTACAACTGCATGCCCCTCCCCTTCAGGAACAGACTCTTAAGCACTTTACAGTTCTTATCTTTTACACATGCGTTCTAAGCATTGCTGAGCAAGCATATTCCGGCTGAAGGGGCTACTGACCCCCTCCCTAGACACCCTGGAACTTTCGTGAAACTTCTCCCAAGTTCTGCAGGAGAGGCTGCTGGGACTTGCAGTTCTGGAAAGGAATTCGCGAGTCTGCAGTAATACAGCCCATCACATAATACATCCATTGTTCTAATCTAGGTTACAGCAGTGAAAGCTTATCAGAGAATAAGAACAGCGAAGCCAAAAAATGAAAATGTGCAATGTGCTGACAGAGAGTTTCTCAATGTCCTAATTACAGCTGTATTGCAGACTGTAAGTAAACCCGTCATGAAGCAGGGAATTCTGGTACATGAAGTCCTTTGTCAGGTTGAAGCGTTCAGACCCCTTCAATTGCATATGTCTTTTTGACTGAGTACAGGTACAGTAATTAAGATCTGGCAGGATCATAAAACATCATAGCTTGTCATGCCTCCGTCAATATTTAAGCAATCAATGGTGACAATTGCCTACAGAGAGATGAATAAGCCTGAAGGAAGCACTTCCATGAAATTGGTTGAAAAAGCAGAATAGTGCCGGTCACTGGACTGTCCAAAATAATATGGCAAGATGTTTCTCACTTGACTTCAAAAGCAAACTGTAAAACAGACAAAACTATTATACAATAGGAAGCAGTTTTATTGTATGATTTTATGCTGTGGTTGTGTTATAGTACGCCCTCATTGATTAAAGGCTGAGGCAGGGCATGGTAGTCCTTCCTTTTTTTAAAAGACGGAGTTTCTAATTGCTGCTTTCATGTCTCAGCACTCTTCCGGGATGTTTTGCTACAATTTGAAGGGCCTTGACTGTTTTCGTGTTGCTGTGTTGTTTATTAGGTAACAAAGGTTCATCTTCGGTTAATTGCCATGCTGTCAGTTTGTTCTTTGTCGGATTGGGTAGGCGGGCTTCGTTTCTTTGCCCAGGGCCCAGCAAAACCCTTTTGGGGAGGGAGGAGCCAGGAGGAACGCGTTGCCAGTGGGAAACACAGCGCGCCTTCTGCGCTGCCGTAATCCATCCTGCTTCTGCAGCTCCCCCCAGGTACAGACAGGTGGCAGCAGCTCCCCACGTTCGTGCTAACTGATCGGAGTAGGCGCTTTGGTTTTTTTTTAACTTTGTCTTTCGGCAGAGTGGCAATCATCAAAGTTAGTTTATGATTCCTCGGCACACATTTTTTTTTTTATTATACTAAGCATCACTCTCTTCTAGACAGGACATTTACTGGCAGCTAGTGCCCTGCCCAGTGGATATTTTTGCGATCAAAAGCCAAGACATGCTTGCTTCTTTGCTTTATTTATTTTTCAATATATCATTCTTGAAAGACGGGTAGAAGCCTTGAAAATTCAACACAGTTCGGTCTGTGACGTTGCCCCATCTCTAGGGAATTGTCACCATGTGTTTCAACCAATCCGATTGCTTGAACAGAATATTCTGTTTACCAGAGTTTGTAATATACCCCTAGAAAACTCCAGTGTATGAGGTAAGGCAGGGGTTCTTCTTAACCAGGGGTTCATGGTTTAGATCCAGGAGGTCCATGGACGGTCTATGGAAAATGAAATATAATTAATTAAAGGCAGTCCCAAAAAACATTTATAATTGAATAAGGTGCATCTTTTATGTTTCTATCCTTACTGCTGATAGTGTTGACAAGAGAGACATGGTGGAATCCCTCTCAACTTCCTGTCCCTGTTTCTTCTTTCCTCCACAAGCAATGCTAGTCATAACCGTACCTGGGAACTTTTGATCTGAAGTCGAGCTAAGATTGTTGTGGATTAGTTGGGTGGGGGAGGGGGAAATAGGGCACATACTAACATACACACACATACAAGCTCATTCTCACAGGCTCACACATATACGCTCTCATGCACATGCCCACTCTCACTCTCTCTTACACACACACACACAAGCCCACTTACTCCCTCACACTTGATTCCCATTCATACACTCACTGCGGCATACAAACATGTCCATTCACACACACACACACACGTTAACTTTCACACCCCTCTCTCTCCTTCGCTCTTTCCCCAGCTTGAAGTCACATCAGCTGGAGCCCTGTAGGCCCATGGGACTGTTCTTATCTTCCTGACATGTGGGCAATGCTTCCCTCTCCTCCTTTTGGCTTGGCGTGCCCCAACACTCCTGCTCCTTTTTCCAGCAAGGACCGACTGATGGGGTGCTGCTCTGCGCACCCAATGCTGCCCCTGCTCCTTTCAGTGCAGCCCTGATGCTCTGTCTTCTTCCCGCCCGCACAGACCCAGATGACTTCCTTTTCTGCGCCCGTACAGGAGCTTGAACAGCAGCAGCAGCAGCACCCCCCCCCCAAACCCAGAGTTTTGTAGTATTGGCTCGGAGACCCAGCAATTCCTTTGGAATCCAGAGTCTCTGGGTCAAATCCGGAGAGTTCCCAGGTATGGTCATAACCAATGCTATGTCTTCCCACTCTGTTTCCATTAGCTCTAACCACATCTCTCTTGCTCACCTCAGTTTGCATAGCTTCTCCAACGTTTGTTGCTCCTCTACAAATTGACCTACAAAATGCCCTGGATCCTAGCACTAATGCATCTTGGCAGCAAAGAAAGATATAATTAGAATACTGTATATCCTTGATTAAAGTAATTGTTCAGCATATTAAACATGTCCAATACAAAAACAGAAATATGGTGAGAGCTCTATCAAATTTGGAGTTATCTTCATTACTAGTCATGACAGAACTCAAATCTTAGTGTTTCTGAGTGTGAAGGCTCTCTGCAATGATCAGAGCATGAAGCCTGCAAAGCTACAAGAATTATGAAAAAACTGAATGAATTTGTTATGCCCGTCAGTCGCAGACGGCTGCAACCGCTGTTGCTCAACTCTTGCTTGACTACTCTGTCTCCGTTGGGCCGTCTCGCAGCCTCAGCCAGCTATTGCCGGCCTGCACGCCCTGGTTCCCGGGCCTTCCGGGACGGCATGGACGCTGCTGACCGCCGTCTTGACCCCGGAGTCCAGTCTTTATGCACGTCATGGTGGGAACCTTGGGGGCTTCCCCTCGGATGACGTCAATTCTCAAGGACTCTTAAGCCAGCTGGCTCTGCCTACCTATGACTTGGCAACGAGTTCCCTCATTACTGAATCCACTTCGCTATGACTCTTGTTCCAATTCCTGCTTCCTGGTGTGAGACGCTCCGGGTACCCGCTCCTCAGGGGCCCCTCTCGTCTCTGGCTATCCACTCTATGGAGGGCCTTCTTCCTAGGATTGCTGCCTGCTCCGTTCCTTGGGGCTTTCTCTGGAATTATCGCTCTACTTTTGTGAGTACTCCACTCTGCGGACCATTGCTACAAGAAGAATCCTCTTCGGCATTCCCTGGTCTGCGGACCATTACCATACTACTGCTACAAGAGGAACCCTCTTCGGTGTACCCCGCTCTGCAGACCATTTCCGTGCCATCGCTACCAAGGACCCTCATCGGTGTACCCCGCTCCATGGACCACTGCCGACTCTTCACTACAAGAGGACTCCTTCGTGGGAATACCCCACTTCACAGACCTGGTACACCTTAGCGTCTATGTGTGTCTCTGCCATGCTCCCCGCTCCACGTGCCGTGGCACTCTACTTCTTTTAATAAAGTTTAAGGACTTTCTAGCCTGACCTGACGTCAGTGCCTGAGCTGACGTTCCATGGCTCCACCACCTGGGGTCACTCTCTCTGGCTACCTCAGCCCTTCATCTCTCTCTCTCTTCACCACCGGTTGTCCTGTGCACATCGCAGCTGAGACTTCGCCTCCCGACAGTGAGGCTCATGGGCTCTTCCCCGTGGGCAGTGCCATCTCTCACCTCAGCCCAGGGCCCACATACTCACAAATCCTAACAGAATTATGGCAAATAATGATCACAAATCAAAAAGAGCCATATATGTAGAAAAACTCATATAACTGCTAATATAAAAGACCCTCATATGTAGTTGAGCAACTAAAAAAATCACTTATATGTGGTTTATAAGGATATTGAATTGGCCTTGAACCACTAAGATGAAATAGTGGCCAAGAATATTTTAATCATTGGTCTTTTTAGTCTGCTTTTTTCATTTTCTCAATATGCATTTAAAATGATTGTATTAGGAAATAATCATATATCATTAAAACAAGAAATCATTCCAAGATAGGTGTCTGTGGCTATTTCCTAATACAATCAGTTTAAATATGTGGCAAACAGCATCTGAAAGAAATTGATTCACTCATTAATTCAAGATATATCTTTCGATATTCTTCAACAAGTAACAAAATTGAAAGCAAACCATTTCCTATTCAACAGTAGATTGAAACCAGTGAGGTGGCTCAGCACATTCATCTGCTGGTTTTCATACAACGTGGACAGTGATTCAATTAAGGAAGAATGGCGTTCAGCCTTGTCAAGGCATGTTTTGCAAATCAAGATTTTGCAAATTGGATCAAGAAACTGGCGATGATTTGCACTCAATAGAGCATCATTAGTGCTTGGGAATGAATCAAGGCCTGTTGAAAGCAGAAGATGCTCACATTGCTGACACTCACTGCGCCCTGCATTGACATGCATGTGCCTCAAAATTTTAAGGATGCCATGTTCAATGCCGTGCAGGTCATAAACCGGACAAGCTCATGCCACAATTCATTACCTCTTCAAAATTCTCTGCCAGGAAGATGGCTCAGGTTGTAATGTCCTCAAATATGGTGCAGAAGTTCACAGGTTCTTCAAAGGTCAGGTTTTCACTCGGCTCATGGAACGTTGGATGGAAATTGCCAGTTTTCTCCAAGAAAAAGAGAACAATCTCTGGAAAATTAAAGAATCCAGGTTTTGTCCTGGGCCAGACTTATGTGGCGGACAATTGTTCTCATTTGAATGATCTGAATCATTCAATTCAGAGGCCTGATATGATAATCATGGATGGTGTGGAGAAGCTGAAAGTATATCTCCCCAAATTGCCCTTCTGGAATAGGTAGTTGGAGAAGGAAAATTTCGCAAATTTTTCAAACGTAGAAAGGCTTCTCCTGGTGCATGAATATGCTGATGAATTTTTGCCCATTTGACAACCCCGAAAAATGCATTTCAAAATTATTTTGGCTCAACAAAGTTAAAGCCCAATGTATGGGTTATCTAGTCCTCATTCACCTGAACAATGTTGATGATGATGATGATGATATGGCAAGCCAAGGAAATGGTGAAAAATGAGTCCCAGGCAAAACTTTTATGGAATTCTGGAATTCACTGAAGGAGGGATATCTTGTTCCTGCTAAGTGAACTCTGCAGTCTCTCATCCTATTTGACATAATTTAACTTTGTGAAGCAGTTTTCAACATTGCTGGCCATCAGATTCAGATCCTGAAACAGGTTGGATTCATGTCCTGGTTGCTTTGAAGAAGCAGCAGTCCTCTTATTGAGCTCTGTGCAATTTTTTATGTAAACGTCTTGCTGCACTGAATTTGATTTGCTTCCTGGTGAGCCAGGATAAAGTGTTTGAAAATACCTACCCTGAGTATTTATTCTTTCCTAGATTTTTACTGGCGCTTTATTGTATACATTGTGTGGGGGTCCATGAGTAATATTTGAGATCTGAGGGTTCTGCAGGTGCAAAAGGATTAATAATCCTTGAGATAAGGGACCAAAACCAACATGAAACAGAGGTACTGATGAATCTGGTGCTGATTTCTAGTTTCGGGGTCTGAATCAGAAGCCTGGCTTGTACAGGGTTTCCAAAACATCATATCAAAATGGAGAGGCAATGATTCAATCCTGATAGGTGAAATATTTTCTGTCTGTCAATGTTCTACCTGGAAGAGCTGAAGTTCCTCATACAAAGGGCATTTTTGTTTTTTACTCAAGATCAAAGACCCTGTCCAGATATTATAAATTAAAATGTCTGTGAGAAATTGCAGGAGGATCTTGCAAAACTAAAAGGATGGGCAAGCAAATGAAATTAAATGTGGACAAGTGTAATTTAGGAAAGAGTAACCCAAATTATAGCTACACAATGCAAGGTTCCACATTAGGAATCTCCTTTCAGGAAAAGGATCTGCACGTCATGATTGATAATACATTAAGGTCTTCTGCTCAGTGTGCAGCAGCAGCATCCAAGAAAACACAGAATGCTAGGAATTATTAGGAAAGGAATGGAGAATAAAACAGAGAATATCATAATGCCTCTGTATCCCTCCATGGTGCGACCTCATCTTGAGTATTGTGTGCAGTTCTGGTCACCACATCTCAAAAAAGATAAAGCAGAATTAGAAAAGGTTCAGAGAAGGGTAACCAAAATGATAAAAGTGATGAAACAATTCCCCCTATGAGGAAAGGCTAAACAGGTTAGGTCTCTTCAGCTTGGAGAGGAGACGGCTGAGGGGAGATATGATAGAGGTCTATAAAATAACGAGTAAACATTAATCAGTAGTTTACTCTTTCAAAGAGCACAAAAACTAGGGGACACACAATGAAGTTACTGGGTAACATATTTAAACTAACACAAAATATTTTTTTATTCAACGCATAATTAAGCTCTGGAATTCGTTGCAAGAGGATGCGGTGAAAGCTCTTAATGTAGCTGCATTTAAAAAAAGTTTGGACAAGTTCCTGGAGGAAAAGTCTATAAACCATTATTAAGGTGGAGTTGCAGAAATCCACTTTTTATCCCTGCGATAAGCAGCTTGGAATCTCTCTAGGCCCTTGGGAACCTGCCAGGTACTTGTGACCTTGATTGGCCACTGTTGGAAACAGGATATTGGGCTTGATGGACCTTTGGTCTGACAGCAAGTCTTATGTTCTTATGGTGGCGGAAGGGGAAATTAAATTATTGAAGAAAGATTTGAAGGCAAAATCATTCTAGATAGTTCAGTGTTTGACAGAGGGCATTATTAGTGCTCTGTATGCCTACTATTGAGACTGCTTGAAATTAAACCTTGGGTACAAAGGACCCAGTGGATGTTTGCTTGCATTTCTCTGTGGGTACTTTTTTCCCCCATGAAAAATAACACATGCAGATTTAAAAGACCGATGTGTATAATTACCCTCTCCCGAGGATGCTTTCTCCAATCATGGTAAAAAGTCTGCGCTTTATGGAAGCCCTCGTATGTGCTTTCCACTGCATTGAGGAAGAGAAGTTTTCTGACCACTCATTTATTTGTGGTAAGGGCTCTGCAAATTGTCCCCTCTGTGCAATGCCTATAGGGCTCACTGCATAGGACCCTTCGGAGCCGTTTCTAGGGAGGCAGGGTTCTGTTCTAGCCCTGCCATTAATGTGGAACAAAGGCGCTGCGATTTCTTTACAGATGAAAGGCCTAGAAAGGTTTGATGATTCCTGACAGTTAGAGATGAGGAGTCGCATTGATAAGGGATCACTGGGCTTTGAATGCAGAAAAGAGCCTGCAACGTTCAGCCAATCCAGTCATAGAGGAGGTAATTTTCAGAAAACTGGAGAGGCGCAAGGCACCTGTGGACCTGGTAGGTGTTTTTTGCAAAAAAAAACAAAACCCCACGCATAGCTTGTGTTTTGAAGATTTGCTTATGCGGGCATCCGCTGACAAAAATCCCCAATGCTCTTTGCACCTCCTTTAATTTTACAGGCAAATGGGGGGGGGGGGGGGGGAGAGAAAGGTGAGCGTGCAGATGTGAAAGATCCATTTTATGCATGCACTTTACCCCTTCTCCAAGTTAAACACGTCCCCCCAGGAACACCCTTTTTAATACGGGCTTAAAGTATACGTGTTGTGAACTCCCGGGCATACGAGGTCACTTCTCAGATAGGCCCCATTTGCCCGGGAGTTTGTTTATCCTGGCGTCCGTGCTTCCTTCTGCACCTATTAGTGCCTCTGTACAACGACCTGGCCTCTTGTTTTTGACAAAGCCTCTATTTGTCTTTCCTTCAGAAATGCCTTCTCCCCTTTCTCCTAGGACATGGTATTTTTTTTTTTTTTACTGATGGTTGCTATTTAGCTGAAATGCATGACTAAGCTGCCTACGGGATGACAGATGGAGGTAATGCAGTACCACCTGCACCCAAAACAGTTTCCAGCCCTCACATCCCTTGCTCTTCTCCCTCTCAGAAAGCAAGAAAAGGAGGGGAGGAGAAGACAAACAAAGCAGAGGGGCTGCAGAAAGATGGCCTAAAGCCATCATGGCTTTCTGTCCTGTCAGCTCTGGCGAGTGTCATGTCTTGAAATCATAACATACTGTATAGGTTTGGTTTGTTAAACCTAATGCATTTCTCTCTCAGTATTATAGGTTTCATTTTGTAAGCTGCCTTGTACAATATGTTTGCAAAAGGTGGATTAGAAATGCAGTAAATAAATAAAGATCCACAGCTGCTTAGGGAAGGCTGAGAGCAAAGTCTGAAGGCAGGGGGACAGTGCCAAGGTCCAGCAAAAAATGAGAGGAGGAAGAATACAGGGAGGGAGCAAAAGAGCTAGCGGGGCTAGGAGTGCACTATAACCAATTGTGCAGAAGAGCAAAGGGAACTGACTCTGAGCAGTGTCACCTGCTGCAGAACTGCACTGTATCGTCTTTTCCATCCCAAACCTGCGCAAATGTCCTTTCGCTCTAATCTTATGGTGGTCAGAACAGACCAGTTGTGTGGATTTGTGGCAGTACCAGGCAGACTTGAACAAAGTGCTGAAACCGATAGTCTGACCTATTTCCTTCCCCTCTGCCTCTGCAAGCCACAACTTGGCTTTATTCAAAATGACAGCACAATAATAATGCCGGGGCTGACATGGAGCAGGTTTCAACATAAGCACAAGAGGGATTTCAGTTGCAGGCAAACAGATACAAGTTCAGCTCCATTCCAAGGTCAGAATCTGTAGGTAGTCAGTCCTTCAACAAGCATGCGTACGACTTTCTTTAAATAGCAAGGCTTTGTGGATCTCTCATTGGGTTCTCCTGCACCACAGAACAGCCCTCAAGTTGCTGGGAACAGCAAGTTGTTCCTAGAGATCCCTTCTGTAAGCCCTGAGGAGCAATCCAGTTCGTCAGGGCTGGGGTGGCAGGGCTTGGCCTCAGACTCTATGCACATCCTGTTAGCTTGCTCAACCTTACATTTATACAAACCGCCCAGTAGCTGAAATGTAGAGCCACCAGCCTCTCATCCCAGGCCAGCCAGAGCATTTTTGCCCTTACATCTTCCCCATTCTGTTTTCAACACATTTGCATGAGACACTCAAAGCAAAGTTAAAAATGATACCCACAAGATTAGGCCGGAGGTACTGGGTCTTTCATACTCATCTCACCTTCCTTCATGCCAATTCATATTGGGCAGAGGCGCTGCCAGGACTTGGTCTGGCCCCAGCCATGCGATTTACTATTCTGTTGTGCTTTCAGGTGAGGCTGCTGAGGAGGCAAATCTGGAAATGTTGGGGTGTTCAGCATAATGGTCATACCTGCTATGTTGTCATGTGGATGTACGACCCAGAATGCGGGCCTACAAGCGAAGGACTGCGCTTTTCGCTCCTGAAGGCAATTTTCAGGACAGTAAGATTTTGCTAGCTCCTGGGCAGGAAGATGCATGTTTGCCCTTAACGGCTGCTTTCCCTGACACAGCGATCTTCTGCAGGCTAATGTCTTAGCCTGATATCAGGAAGCAGGCTTTCTTTTCATTATTTTTATTTCTGATTGATAAGGGTGTCTCTGTTTCGTCTGGATTAGTTAGATGTTTCCAGTTTTTCACTGTAAAACGGTACCGGGGTTTCCCTGCGGGGTGTTGATATGATAAAAATGCAGGAGGCTGGCACTGAGCAGGCTGCTTCTGTTCACCAGGGACCGTCCCTCTTCAGCAAAGCATCTTAGCTCTAGCCACCCTCATTTTTGCTGGTCTCCAAGTGGCCAAGATAAACATCTTATTTACTCAATAATTTCAAGGTAATCTCTGCATTGGTAGAAAAGTCACGTATTTATTTTATCCCACACGTATTATTTATGCTTTGCCGCTTCTGCTTGGAATTGCTTTAAAAAAAAAAAATAAAGAAAACAGGCCTGGGAATATTGCACAGTCAGAGAACTAGAGGATGTGCCAGGACTGGAGAACTGGTATGATATGTATGCCCTGAGAATGGGTTGCATTACACAGCCTTTCCCAGCAAACTAATGACCGCTGCACTACAACCTACTCTGGCATTCCCAGAGGTCGAAAGGAACTTATAGACCTGCTAGTGGTAATCTGTAGCCTATCCTTCCAATCTGCCTCTGTTCCTGAGGACTGGGGGATAGTCAGTGTAATGATAATTTTCAGCAAGGGCTTCAAGGGTGACCCAAGTGAGCCTGACGGCGCTGGGTAAAATGGTGGAAGCTTCCTCCGACTTAATATCGCCACGATATTAAGTCGGAGGAAGTACAGAAAAGCAGTATTTTCTGCTTTCTGTACACTTTTTGGGGCTGCTCAGAAATGAACGCTCTAAGCAGGCATCAATTTCTGAGGCTAAAGATGTGCACCTTGGGCACACACTTTTTTTTTTTTTTTTTAATCGGGGGAGAATATCTAATCGCCTCATCAACATGAATTTCCATGGGATGAGCCCTATTAGTTTCAAGGGGGGGTTTGGAATCGGATTTTGGACGCACTAATCCCCTTATAGAATAAGGGGTTGTGGATGCAAGTCCAAAGCCCGCATCCAAACACGAGTTAAGCAGTGCGCCTGGCTGTGCGCACTGCATTGCATCGGTCTGGAATGATCTGGAAAAGGGAGCAACGAGTGAAGTGAACAAATTGGCAGATGTTGCAAGAATATTCAAAGTAGTTAACCACAAAGGGGTCCATATTCAGCTGCTGAGCAGCTAGATAAGTTAGCCGGATATACTTATCCAGCTAATTCAACCAGAATAGTCAGCAGCGCTCAGTGCCGCGGAATATTTATTTATTTATTTATTTATTTATTTATTTATTTATTTATTTAGGTTTTTTTATATACCGGCATTCATGATAAAATCACATCATGCCGGTTTACATTCGAACAAGGTGTGCAAAAAATACAAAAACTGAATCTAGTGCAGAGGAGTTGCAGTTACAATGAAACAGGGGTAATGGAACTGGGACAAGAGAGAAAAAAGCAGAAGAAGGTTAACATCATAAATTAATAATTATTTACAGAACCGGAGTGGCTACATTCTTTGAGTGTATAGGTTGTGATTCAGGTGTGGTCAGGGAAGGCTTGTTTGAATAGCCAAGTTTTCAATCTTTTTCGGAAGGTTGGCAGGCAAGGCTCCTGGCGAAGGTTCGTGGGGATGGAGTTCCCGAGTGATGGTCCGGCTGTCGAGAAAGCCCGTTCTCTTGAGGTTATGTGCCACGTGAATTTCGTATTGGGTATCTGGAGGGATCCTCTGTAGGCTTCTCTGGTCGGTCTAAGGGAGTTGTGTGGGCTGAGCGGGTATTGAAGGTCAAGTGACGTAAGGTGGTGGATGGACTTATATATGATGGTAATGGATTTGTAGATGATTCTGAAGTGAATAGGGAGCCAATGGAGATCTTTTAAGATGGGTGAGATGTGGTCTCTTCTTCTGGTATTCGTGAGTATTCTTGCCGCCGCGTTTTGGACCATCTGCAGAGGTTTAGTGTATGAGGATGGGAGTCCTAGTAGGATAGCGTTGCAGTAATCTAACTTTGCGAAGATTATTGCTTGTAGTATTGTTCTAAAGTCATGAAAATGGAAAAGCGGTTTTATCCTTTTCAACACTTGGAGTTTGTGGAAACAGTCCTTTGTGGTGCGGCTAACAAATGCTTTCAAATTCATCTTGTTATCGATTGTAGCTCCTAAGTCTCTGACTTGAGAGGAGAGAGGAATGTTTGGAGTATATATTGAATATATCCAGTTATCTTAAAAGTTATCCGGATTGATATATCTGGCTAACTTTACACCCGCCTGCAGCACAGCCAGTGTTAGCAGGTTAGGTTCACTAGCTAACTGACTATCGGAGTTAGCCGGTTAACTTAATTGGTTAACTCCGCTCCTCCCTGGAACGCCTACCGCCCACCCCAGGAATACCGAATATCGAAGCTAAATTTAGGGGGTCATTTACTAAGCGGATCGCATGCGATAAGGGACGTTTCACACGTGAAAAGTCCCTTATCGTGTGCGATACCAAGATGGGGGCAGAGTCAGAGCGGCGTCAGCCCTGGAAGAGGAGGAGTTGGGGCAGCATCGGGGCTGACACTGCGAAGACTGCGCCGACAGCGAAAAGTAAGCATCTTTATTGCTGTCAGTTTCGCACCGAATAACTACACCTTTTATGGTGTAGTTATTTGGTGCGACGCCAGCAGCAATCGCACCACAGAGGTGCAATCGCTGCCAGCTATCGCAGGACTGCCCCCCCCCCCGGTTTTGCCCCCCCCCCCCCGTTACCGCGGGATTCACTATGCCTTGCAGCATTAGTAAATCCAGCCCTTAGACGGAAAACTGATATCTACCCCATAAGAACATAAGTAATGCCATACTGGGTAGAATACATCTGGATTGTGCTTCTAGGATGGTATTTTTTAACAATGACCATGCCTCTTGCACACTTTTTACCTTTGTAGCTGCTCCTTTCAGTTTTTTTCTAACAATTTTTCTCATTTTATCAAAGTTTCCCTTTTGAAAGTTTAGCATTAGAGCCGTGGATTTGCTTACTGTCCCCCTTCCAGTCATTAAATCAAATTTGATCATATTATGAGCACTATTGCCAAGCAACCCCACCACCAATACCTCTCTCACCAAATCCTGTGCTCCACTGAGAATTAGATCTAAAATTGCTCCGTCTCTCATCGGTTCCTGAACTAATTGCTCCATAAAGCTATCATTTATTCCATCCAGGAACTTTATCTCTCTAGCATGTACCGATGATACATTTACCCAGTCAATACTGGGGTAATTGAAGTCTCCCATTATTACCACACTACCAATTTGTTTAGCTTCCCTAATTTCTCTTAGCATTTCACTGTCAGTCTCACCATCTTGACCAGGTGGACGGTAGTATAATCCTATCACTATAGTCTTCCCCGACACACAAGGGATTTCTACCCATAAAGATTCAATTGTACATTAAGTCTCATGCAGGATGTTTATCCTGTTGGACTCTATGCCATCCCAGACATTATTCTATTTGTCAGCTCTTTGGCAATATTCTTTTTATTAGTATGATTAGTATGAAAAGCAGGCCACGCTCACACAGTTCCTCCTTTTCTCGGCCGCGCTTGCCACTACCGCCGCACCCGTGTAATCTACATTGACCCATCGGGGTCAGGGTGCCCTGCTCGAAAGCGGCCCACCACCGGTTCGATTGACACTGCACCAACCGGACCCTGACCAGACCTGCCTACCATGAGTCTCCGCCCCGGTAGTGACCTCAGCGCAAGGGACCTCCTACTTGCCTGAAAAGCAGGCCACGCTCCTTGGCGTCGCGCGCCGGGCATCGCGCACCAAAGGAGCACAACTAAGGGGCCTGCCCCTTAGTGCTCCCCTTTGTGCTTCCCCCGCCTGCTCCACTTACTCTCTCCATAACTGATTTGACCTTCCCTTTATCCAGAACTGCTACTGCACCTCGACTCCACCATTGCCTTCTTCACAGACTGCCCAACTGCTTGCTAACCTCATTCATCATCACTGTATGTTGTTTGTATATTGTCTTATACTGAAAATGTTATTCAAATAGCTCATGTGCACTCCCAAGATATCTCCCATGGTAATTCAGCATTTATGCTCCTCCTGTTCTACAGCTTCCTCATCCAATGATCCAACAATCCAATGATTATAGATCCTGATGCAATTCCTTGACAACACCATCCCAATTGCTTTTCTAACGCACGCGTTGCGCCCTCTCTGCATGCCTGCCTTCGCCACACCTGTAACCTGCGTTGCATTCCTCTTGTGCTGCTCCCTATCACACACCTATATCTGACCCCGTTATGCTAGATCCTCTTCTCCTCCATTTACCCCCAGCAGTTCCCCCCCCCTTTAACTAAGTCACCTATTACCAGCACCCTGGTACACTGTCGCAGACCTCATCCCCTCTGCTCCACAATGGCCAGCTACACAAGCTTCCCCATCCCCCGCATCCACTACCCTACCCGCAGAACCCCCCACCCCACCCTCCACAACTTTCCTGCCCACCCTAAGTCCCTTCTCCCCATCCTCATATCCCCCCTTACATAATTCTTGGAATCACACGAACTACAGGTCTGCCTTGTCTACACCCCCCCGGCCTCCTAGAACTTAACCCACCTCCCCTCATTCAATTCATTACCGACAATATTAACATTGAAGCCCCTGCCATCATACTAGGAGACTTTAATCTCCACGTCGACGTCTCCACTCTCTCTTCATTCTGTGAAGCTTTCCTCAAATCCCTTGACGCCATTGGATACAAACAAATCATCTCCTACCCCACTCATAAAGCTGGTCACACCCTGGACCTATTATTCCTAAACTCCCTTATCCACTCCACCAACACTCCCAAATTGGTAGTGCAGTAATAATGGGAGACTTCAATTACCCCAATATTGACTGGGTAAATGTATCATCGGGACACGCTAGAGAGATAACGTTCCCGGATGGAATAAATGATAGCTTTATGGAGCAATTGGTTCAGGAACCAACAAGAGAGGGAGCAATTTTTGATCTAATTCTCAGTGGAGCACAGGACTTGAGGAGAGAGGTAACGGTGGTGGGGCCACTTGGCAATAGTGATCATAATATGATCAAATTTGATTTAATGACTGGAAGAGGAACAGTGTGCAAATCCACGACTCTCGTGCTAAACTTTCAAAAGGGAAACTTTGATAAAATGAGAAAAATTGTTAGAAAAAAACTGAAAGGAGCAGCTACAAAAGTAAAAAATGTCCAAGAGGCGTGGTCATTCTATCCACCTTTCTTAATGTGTTCCACACATTAAGAAAGGTGGATAGAAGGTAAAATGATTACCGGCATGGTTAAAAGGGGAGGTGAAAGAAGCTATTTTAGCCAAAAGATCTTCAATCAAAAATTGGAAGAAGAAAATAGGATAAAGCATAAACGTTGGCAAGTTAAATGTAAGACATTGATAAGACAGGCTAAGAGAGAATTTGAAAAGAAGTTGGCTGTAGAGGCAAAAACTCACAGTAAAAACTTTTTAAAATATATCCGAAGCAGAAAGCCTGTAAGGGAGTCAGTTGGACCATTAGATGATCGAGGGGTTAAAGGGGCACTTAGAGAAGATAAGGCCATCGCAGAAAGATTAAATGATTTCTTTGCTTCGGTGTTTACTGAAGAGGATGTTGGGGAGGTACCCAAAATGGAGAAGGTTTTCATTGGTAATGATTCAGATGGACTGAATCAAATCACGATGAACCTAGAAGATGTGGTAGACCTGACTGACAAACTGAAGAGTAGTAAATCACCTGGACCGGGTGGTATACACCCCAGAGTTCTGAAGGAACTAAAAAATGAAATTTCAGACTTATTAGTAAAAATTTGTAACCTATCATTAAAATCATCCATTGTACCTGAAGACTGGAGGATAGCAAATGAAACCTCAATATTTAAAAAGGGCTCCAGGGGCGATCCGAGAAACTACAGACCGGTTAGTCTGACTTCAGTGCCAGGAAAAATAGTGGAAAGTGTTCTAAACATCAAAACAGAACATATAGAAAGACATGGTTTAATGGAACAAAGTCAGCATGGCTTTACCCAAGGCAAGCCTTGCCTCACAAATCTGCTTCACTTTTTTGAAGGAGTTAATAAACATGTGGATAAAGGTGAACCGGTAGATGTAGTATACTTGGATTTTCAGAAGGCATTTGACAAAGTTCCTCATGAGAGGCTTCTACGAAAAGTAAATATTCATGGGATAGGTGGCGATGTCCTTTCGTGGATTGCAAACTGGCTAAAAGACAGGAAACAGAGAGTAGGATTAAATGGACAATTTTCTCAGTGGAAGGGAGTGGACAGTGTAGTGCCTCAGGGATCTGTATTGGGACCCTTACTTTTCAATATATTTATAAATGATCTGGAAAGAAATAAGAAGAGTGAGACAATCAAATTTGCAGATGACACAAAATTGTTCAGAGTAGTTAAATCACAAGCAGTTTGTGATAAATTGCAGGAAGACCTTGTGAGACTGGAAAATTGGGCATCCAAATGGCAGATGAAATTTAATGTGGATAAGTGCAAGGTGATGCATATAGGGAAAAATAACCCATGCTATAGTTACACAATATTAGGTTCCATATTAGGTACTACAACCCAAGAAAGAGATCTAGGCGTCATAGTGGATAACACATTGAAATCGCCGGTTCAGTGTGCTGCGGCAGTCAAAAAAGCAAACAGAATGTTGGGAATTATTGGAAAGGGAATGGTGAATAAAACGGAAAATATCATAATGCCTCTGTATCGCTCCATGGTGAGACCGCACCTTGAATATTGTGTACAATTCTGATCACCGCATCTCAAAAAAGATATAATTGCGATGGAGAAGGTACAGAGAAGGGCTACCAAAATGATAAGGGGAATGGAACAGCTCCTCTATGAGGAAAGACTAAAGAAGTTAGGACTTTTCAGCTTGGAGAAGAGACGGCTGAGGGGGGATATGATAGAGATGTTTAAAATCATGAGAGGTCTAGAACGGGTAGATGTGAATCGGTTATTTACTCTTTCGGATAATAGAAAGACTGGGGGACACTCCATGAAGTTAGCATGGGGCACATTTAAAACTAATCGGAGAAAGTTCTTTTTTACTCAACGCACAATTAAACTCTGGAATTTGTTGCCAGAGGATGTGGTTAGTGCAGTTTGTATAGCTGTGTTTAAAAAAGGATTGGATAAGTTCTTGGAGGAGAAGTCCATTACCTGCTATTAAGTTCACTTAGAGAATAGTCACTTCCCTTAGCAATGGTAACATAGAATAGACTTAGTTTTTGGGTACTTGCCAGGTTCTTATGGCCTGGATTGGTCACGGTTGGAAACAGGATGCTGGGCTTGATGGATCCTTGGTCTGACCCAGTATGGCATTTTCTTATGTTCTTATGTTCCCTCATGTACCCCTTTCCCTGGTCAGACCATGCACTTATCAAAACTTTTCTCTCCATCAATACACCCCCATTGGACCATCCTGTCTCCAATACCTCTATTGCCTTCAGAAAACCCTGTCCCAGTGAGGATCTCATCTCAGCCTTCTCTGAATCACTGTCCAATCTTGACTGCACCAATCCTGATGTTGCGATGAAATCCTGGAGCAACCTCACCCTCGACATTGCAAACAAATTATGCCCCATCACCAAATGTGAGCTAAACTCTTCTGCAAAAAACCTAAAACCTTGGTACACAGATGACTTAAAACACATGAAAAACGAACTCCGACAAAAGGAGAGAGCCTGGTGTAAAGACCCGTCCCGCCAAAAAATATTTCCTCCTTCAAATCCGCCCTTCACTGTTACAGAACCTCCACCCTCAATGCCAAACGTGAGTTCTACTCCAAGAAAATTCACGACTACACTTACAATCCGAAAGCCCTCTTCTCCTATGTCACTAAACTTACCAAATCTGCCCCTCCAGTCATTCCCAATAATGAGGCAAGCAGCAAATGTGAAGAACTGGCACTATACTTTCACAATAAAATAGCAAACATCCTCCTCAGATTCACTCCCGACCCCCACTCCCCATCCCTGGGCCCACGCCTGACAACTGCTACCCTCAACTCCATTGACCTCACCTCATCCATTGAAATTGCCTCAATCCTTAAAAAGATGAAACCTGCAACCCACCCCTCTGATACGGTCCTCACTAAAGCCCTCCTTACGATACCTGACACCATAGCTAAACCTTTAGCCGATATCATTAACTGCTCCCTCTCCTCAGGCACAGACCCTGACACACTCAAGCATGCAGCAGTCAAACCCCTGCTCAAAAAAACCCTCTCTGGACCCAAAGGACCCAACCAACTTTTGTCCCATTTCCAATCTCCCCTTATCTCAAAAGTCATGGAAAAGGTAGTCAACACCCAACTAACAGACTACCTAGAAGACAATAATATTCTTCACTCCTCCCAATTCGGCTTTCGTAAGCATCTTAACACAGAAACCCTCCTTCTCTCTCTCTCTGACTTCCTTATCAGAGGCATGGACCAAGGACACTGCTACATCCTTGCCCTCTTAGACATGTCCATCGCTTTTGATACTATAAGCTATCATCTACTCCTCTCCCGCCTAGCCGACATTGGCCTCTCAGGCACTGCACTCCAATGGTTCTCATCTTATCTTACTAATAGAAAATTCTCAGTCAAAATAGGCAATGCCGAATCCACCCACTATGCACTCTCCCAAGGAGTCCCCCAGGGCTCCTCCCTCTCATCTACCTTATTCAACACATACCTTACTCCCCTCTGCCAACTCCTATCTGATCTCGGTCTCAAATTCTACCTATATGCTGATGACGTGCAAATCATCATACCCGTTCAGGACTCCTTAACCAATGCCCTTGAATTTTGGAAAAACTGCCTTGCTTCCATTAACTCACTCCTCTCTAAATTTCACCTCGCTTTAAACACCTCTAAAATGGAACTACTCCTTATATCACAACACCCTCTAAACCCGCCCGTGCAAACGATCCTGCCTATAACGCCGGTCTCATGCAGCCCTGTGCACGAAATCTCAGGTTTCAGATTGACCAGTAACTGAACCTAAAAAAGCATATCAACTTAATCCTCAAAGAAGGCTTCTTCAAACTCAATGTGACAAAAAAACTAAAACCATTACTTCACGCCTGTGACTT
Organism: Rhinatrema bivittatum; assembly: GCF_901001135.1. Classification (NCBI taxonomy): domain Eukaryota; kingdom Metazoa; phylum Chordata; class Amphibia; order Gymnophiona; family Rhinatrematidae; genus Rhinatrema; species Rhinatrema bivittatum. The sequence goes on along the minus strand of NC_042622.1, from coordinate 49,583,356 downwards.
CCGCACCGTCATTCAAGCCACCCTCACAGCAAAAATGGACTACTGCAATGCCCTCTTCTTAGGCCTCCCTTACTCTTCCTTAAAACCTCTCCAAATGCTGCAAAATGCAGCAGCGAGAACCATTTCCAACGCACGTAAATATGACCACATCACCCCCATCCTTAAAGACTTGCACTGGCTCTCGATCCCCTCTCGCATCCTTTATAAAACCCTAACCATGATCCACAAAGCCATATACACGCACAACTCTAACTGGCTTGATGAGCCATTCTGCCCCATACGTTCCAACCGATCCACCAGAGCCTCTAACAATGGGACCCTTCACATGCCTTCCCTAAAAAAGGCACACCTCACCTCTACAAGGGATCGAGCCCTCTCCATTGCTGGACCCACACATTGGAACTCTCTACCCACCAACCTTCGGCTTGAGACTTGCACATCTAAATTCAGAGCTAACTTAAAAACCTGGCTCTTCAAACAAGCTTACCCTCAATAACCCTGGCCCCCCTTCTCCGCACACCATCATGCCATATTTAACTTAACTCTTGTACAAAGTTTTAATCACATTTGTTACACTATTATGTTGCTGTTTAATGGCTCTCAATTGTCCCTCGAGCAGCCAGACGCTTTTGTACTCTTTTATCCCTTTGCTATCTTCTTGTCCCTATGTGACCCCCCTCCCCCAATACCTGTTCATTGTAATTTCCTTTCCTTTCCCACTGTAGTTCCAATGTAAACCAATATGATGTCCCCACTAATATCGGTATAGAAAAGTTTTTAAATAAATAAATATATATATGATTGAGTTATATTTCTTGATTTTATTGTTTCATAATTTATGAGGAATGTTTCTGTTTTTCCATTGCTGCATTGCATACATGTTCTGGTTTGTTGCAGTTTCCAGTTCAGTTTCTGTTTATCCATTTTTAATTATACTTTATGATCTCTTTATTCTGTATTTTGTGAGGGTCTGTCTGTGTTAACCATCTGTGAACACGGTGGTGCATTCTACTAGCATGTAGTTTCTATGTAGGGATTTATAAAGCCTGGTTTGTTCTGCATTTCTAATAGGAGGTGTTTTAGGGCCTGGTGTAATATCTGCAGTTTTGCTTTTTCATAGATGGGGTTGTTCATGGTGTTGCGCCGGAGGTGGACCCTTGGGCCGAGGTGGGGTTGATGCAACCTGTAGGTAGGGACCTATGGGTCCCCACCGTCGGCAGGCGGAGTGGGCTGATGAACAGAGGCCAGCTGGAGCTTCACCAATACCAGCCCTCGTTCCCCGTGGGTTGAGCCTTTGGGTGCCGGGGCCGGCTGGACTTAAGTGGGCTTAAGTATGTCGTCGATGAGGAGATGGTGATCAACCCAGAGACAGCAGAAGGGAGATGATACAGTCTTACACTGGACGAGGTAGTGTCCTGGTGACTGGGCACCAAAGGAACATAGACAGAGGGCGCCCGAGTAACAGCAGGCCGAAGTCTGAATACACCAAGTCCAGGAAGTAGGCTGAAGAGGCGTCAAAGAACAGGCTTGAGTCAGGGCTGGTGGCAATCTGGAAGCAGTGGCAAGCAAGGCTGAGGTCTAAAAACACGGAGATGGTCAAGCGTAGTCAAACGATGCTGAGGTCTGGGTCTGGAGAAAGGCAACGACGTAATCAGGCAATGCAGAGGTCTGGGTCTGGAGAGAGGCAACGACGTAGTCAGGCAATGCAGAGGTCCGGGTCTGGAGAGAGGCAATGGCGTGGTCAAGTGAAGCAGTGGTCTGGGCTTGGAGAGAGTCAACGGTGTGGTCAGGTGAAGCAGAGGTCCAGGCTTGGAGAGAGTCGATGGCATGGTCAGGCAAAGCAAAGTCAACATTCGTGTAGGCAGTCCAAGGAAAGGTGAAGAGCAGAAACATAGAAGCAAGGAGTCAGGAACCAGGATCAGCAAGGAACAGGAACTGTTGTGTCTGTCGGTGCCCAAAGCCCTCTCTCCGCCCTCCTTACCTCTTTGGCACCTCCCTCTTCATCCGCGGGAAGATTGGTTGCCTCAGCGTCCTCCTGCCGCAAGTCCTCGGGTGGTCCCAGACCGGCTCTTCCTGACACAGTTGGCATAAGCAGTTCATAAATTGGGCAATCTGGCTAGACAGGCCAAGTTTGGCCACTTTAACTAGTTTAGCTAGCGAGGGTTCAAAGGAGCTGGATGACGGGTTGAGGTCAAGGAATCTCTTTACAATTTGATCTCCAGACCAATCATTTGATGTCCTTGTGTCAACTAAGTCTATACAGACCGTCAGGAAGAGCGTTAGATGGAGGCTTGTTTAAGCACCGGGAAAGTCAAAAGACAAGTGAACACCTTTCTGGTTTTTGGTAAAAGGAAAATGCATATGGATAAACCCTGAGGAAGACATTGGATGTCGAAACTTGCGCAAGTCGGGATTATTCGAGACATTTCAAAGTTAAGTATAGCAACTCAATTTCTGACGGTTTGGGGTAATAATTGATAGTGTTTTTGCATGAAGAAAATAAGGATATAAGATAAAACAAATAAAAAAGAATAAAGAATGGAATTTACTGATGCCTATCTCTGAAAAGTTTTTAAAATACATTTTTGAAATAAAAACATGGAGGTTGGAGGGTGTGTTGATGATTAAACGATAAAGGCACCGAGGGGGTTGCCAGATAATAACTATATGAAACCATCCCCATCCTTCTAAAAAATTTTTTTGATTTCACAGACAAACCTTGAGTAAGGCTACAGTAAATACCTTAGATAAATATTAGAACCAAGTGACGATTTTGTTATGCCCTAAGTTCTTTTGGCATGGTGTTCCACAGTCTTGGACCTCCTATTGACAATGCTCTATCTCTTACCTCACTTAAGTGGGCATTCTGAAGTGCGGGTACACTCAATAAACGTTTATTTGGAGATCTTAAGTGGTGTTGTGGTGTATGAAAGTGCATTTTAGCACTCAGCCAATCTGTATATTTTTGGTTTATGATTTTGTGAATTAAAAATAATATCTGCAATACCTGACTATAATCTGCTTTGAACTGCCAAAAAGCAGAATATAAATCTAAAAAAAAAATGTTCAGCTATATAATGGTCTCAATATTTACAACTGTTGTGCACATTTAGTTTATAGGAGGATTTTTTGTAAGTTATTGTTTCTACCTATTTAAGCTTGTTTTGATATTTTGGGTATTTTGAATATAGATAAAATATTGGTGACCAGATTTTCTGATTACTGAAACAGATGTTGAAAAGTATTGGTGAGAGGACTCATCCTTATGGCACATTGCAGGAAAAGGGTTTGGCAGAGGAGGAGGAGTTACCCACAATGACCCATTGTGCTCTTCCTGTTATGACCAAAACCTGACAATCTCGCTATTGAATATCAAGGTCAATGGTATAAAAATGCAGTGGGCAGAGGGTTTTCCTGCATCAGGAATCCTGAGTTCATTATCCAGTACGGCTAGAAGAATTGTTTCTATGTCGTGGCCCTTCCTGAAACCTGAATGGAATTGTTGCAAAGCTGTCCTTCCTCCAGCAGGGTCTGGAGCTGATGGAAGGCCACTTTTTCAACGATTTTGGCCAGGAATGAGGTGTTTGATATGGGCTTGAAGATGTCTAAGATCTTAGGATTTAGGGAAGCTTTCTTGAGGAATGGGCGACAGTTGCTTTTTTTAACACAGTTGGCATAAGCAGTTCACAAATTGGGCAATCTGGCTAGACAGGCCAAGTTTGGCCACTTTAACTAGTTTAGCTAGATAGGGTTCAAGGGAGCTGGATGATGGGTTGAGGTCAAGGAATCTCTTTACAATTTGATGTCCCCATGTCAACTAAGTCTATACAGACCTAAACTTTCCTGATTGCTATTAAGTTACAGAAAGAGGCCTGAAGGGGCTGTTGGCATTTTCGCCTTCCCACCCATGGTGCAGTAGAAAGATGCCCGTGGGGACCATTTATATATATTTCCTCCCGCCCAAGGCGCAATAGAAAGAAGCTAGGCAAGGCCATCGTGTTCTCCTCCCTCCTGCCTGAGGCTCAGTGTAAAGAGGCCTGGGGGGTATGGGCATGGGCATGGGCATGGGCAGAAACAGACTAACAGATGGCCTGAGTGCTGCATGCGTTGCTCTCAAACTTACAAAGTATGAGCCACAGTTAGACAAATTATCAGCATGCATACAACAGCAAAAATCACATTAATTGTTCAAAAGCATGCCAAATGCAAACTTTTACCTTTCAACGAAAAGCTGTTATTGTGTTTTTCTTTTAAGACAAAAGATGTTAATGTACGAGTTGTTTTGTCTAAACTAAAACCTCAGTATTCAGGTTAAATTGCCATGTTGGCATTTTGCGATAAATAAGTGGGTTCTGGGTTACAGTTCGCAATCACTGCTCTAGGGTATAAGAACATAAGAAAATGCCATACTGGGTTAGACCAAGGGTCCATCAAGCCCAGCATCCCGCCTCCAACAGTGGCCAATCCAGGCCACAAGAACCTGGCAAGTACCCAAAAACTAAGTCTATTCCATGTAACCATTGCTAATGGCAGTGGCTATTCTCTAAGTGAACTTAATAGCAGGTAATGGACTTCTCCTCCAAGAAGTTATCCAATCCTTTTTTAAACAAAGCTATATTAACTGCACTAACCACATCCTCTGGCAACAAATTCCAGAGTTTAATTGTGCGTTGAGTAAAAAAGAACTTTCTCCGATTAGTTTTAAATGTGCCCCATGCTAACTTCATGGAGTGCCCCCTAGTCTTTCTACTATCCGAAAGAGTAAATAACCGATTCACATCTACCCGTTCTAGACCTCTCATGATTTTAAACCCCTCTATCATATCCCCCCTCAGTCATCTCTTCTCCAAGCTGAAAAGTCCTAACCTCTTTAGTCTTTCCTCATAGGGGAGTTGTTCCATTCCCCTTATCATTTTGGTAGCCCTTCTCTGTACCTTCTCCATCGCAATTATATCTTTTTTGAGATGCGGCGACCAGAATTGTACACAGTATTCAAGGTGCGGTCTCACCATGGAGCGATACAGAGGCATTATGACATTTTCCGTTTTATTCACCATTCTCATTCTAATAATTCCCAACATTCTGTTTGCTTTTTTGACTGCCACAGCACACTGTACCAACGATTTCATTGTGTTATCCACTATGACACCTAGATCTCTTTCTTGGGTTGTAGCACTTAATATGGAACCCAACATTGTGTAATTATAGCATGGGTTATTTTTCCCTATATGCATCACCTTGCACTTATCCACATTAAATTTCATCTGCCATTTGGATGCCCAATTTTCCAGTCTCACAAGGTCTTCCTGCAATTTATCACAATCTGCTTGTGATTTAACTACTCTGAACAATTTTGTGTCATCTGCAAATTTGATTATCTCACTCTTCGTATTTCTTTCCAGATCATTTATAAATATATTGAAAAGTAAGGGTCCCAATACAGATCCCTGAGGCACTCCACTGTCCACTCCCTTCCACTGAGAAAATTGCCCATTTAATCCTACTCTGTTTCCTGTCTTTTAGCCAGTTTGCAATCCACGAAAGGACATCGCCACCTATCCCATGACTTTTTACTTTTCCTAGAAGCCTCTCATCAGGAACTTTGTCAAATGCCTTCTGAAAATCCAAGTATACTATATCTACCGGTTCACCTTTATCCACATGTTTATTAACTCCTTCAAAAAAGTGAAGCAGATTTGTGAGGCAAGACTTGCCCTGGGTAAAGCCATGCTGACTTTGTTCCATTAAACCATGTCTTTCTATATGTTCTGTGATTTTGATGTTTAGAACACGTTCCACTATTTTTCCTGGCACTGATGTCAGGCTAACCGGTCTGTAGTTTCCCGGATCACCCTTGGAGCCCTTTTTAAATATTGGGGTTACATTTGCTATCCTCCAGTCTTCAGGTACAATGGATGATTTTAATGATAAGTTACAAATTTTTACTAATAAGTCTGAAATTTCATTTTTTAGTTCCTTCAGAACTCTGGGGTGTATACCATCCGGTCCAGGTGATTTACTACTCTTCAGTTTGTCAATCAGGCCTATCACATCTTCTAGGTTCACCGTGATTTGATTCAGTCCATCTGAATCATTACCCATGAAAACCTTCTCCATTACGGGTACCTCCCCAACATCCTCTTCAGTAAACACCGAAGCAAAGAAATCATTTAATCTTTCCACGATGGCCTTATCTTCTCTAAGTGCCCCTTTAACTCCTCGATCATCTAATGGTCCAATTGACTCCCTCACAGCCAGAAAAATACCTATGCTTGTATTGGGCTCCTCTAAGAATGACAGATTCTAGACTCAAATACTAGACTGAACAGTGAGGTGCCAATAAATTTTCTAAATCTGAATCTGCTGTTTGAACAGACCTGTCTGCGTGGTCTTCTCAGCTTTTCTCTTTCTCTCTGCATGGGCTGGCCTGGCCTGGCTTGCTCTCTATTTTATGTTTTGGATTTGTCCACTGGCATACCTGGCAAGTCTCCAGATTTGGCCTGGAGAGTCCAGAATTCTAAAGGAGTTTTCGAGTCTCCATGCCAACGTTCAGAAACTCCGGATGCTACTGCAGAAGCAGGTACCACAAAGGCGAAGTTGCTCGGACCATGTGCGGGAGTGGGGTAGAAAGGAGAAAGAGGAGGAGCATCGGGCCCCCTCAGCAGAAGAAGAAACAGGGTCAGTGTGGGGCTCACACGGGAGAAGGAAAGCAGAGGAGATTGGTTGGCCTCGCAGGGCAGAAGGGGCAATTATATGGGTAAACACGTGTCCACACGCACAAAAACCCAGTTTGACTAGTGCCCCTTGCCGCAGTTTAAAGAGGCAGTGTTAGGTCAAATCACAGCATGCTCTTTTCAGTCTATACATTGCATGTGCTTCTGTGCAGGTGCATAGTACATGGCTACAAAAGTACTTTCAGTACTTGAAATTTCAAAGGGAAACCCTGGGGAGAATTTCCCTTTCAAAATTCACTTGGAGGCCCGAGGGAGGTGGGTACAAAACTGGCCATGAGGTTTTATTATTGCCCTCAAAATGTGCAAGATTGCTTACCAGACAATTTCCCCTTAGTGCTCCATACCTCCCTATGAGTTCAGGCTTAAAGTAAAAACAGTTTGAAAAGTAATTTCCTGCTTATGAGGCTCTACAGTATGATATTTTGATTCTATGCGTCTTCGGATATTCAACCTGGCTGATTTATTCAACTGGCTAGATTGAAAACCTCTTTAAATCCTTTTCCTTTTAGCCACCCCCTAGATCAAGTGACTCCGGTGAAGATTCAATTACACAGTTGTAATATCCTAACGTAGCAAATGCTTCATTTCAGAAAGTGCCTTTTGATAAGGACATGGTGTACTAGGACTTCATAATGATTTGATGATGATACAGCTGTCAGCCCCGCAGATGTGGAATCATAAGACACAAATAGAATCCAAGAAGCAAATTCCATGTGAAATTGAACAAGACATCAAATAGGACACAGAGGTCAGGTGTGGCTCTGCGTAGGAGACATAGGTAGCTGTGGAGGCTAGCGATAGAGAAATAGCACCCTCGTATGCTGGGAATTAAGTCCCTGAGTTTGGAGATAGGAAGGCTGACTGCGTTCTCATGGTGGGACAGAGTAGACTGAAGGTTAGAGAGATGGAGACACTGAAAGCTGTAGAAGTTAGGAGAAGGCACTGACAGCTCTCTCTCACTATAGAACAGTGAACACTCTTGAGCCGGGTTTTGAACCCTATCCTTGAGTACTCCCCCACAGACCAGTCAGTTGATTTTTCAGGTTATCCAGAATGAATTCAATGGAGGTAGTGTATATCAAATCTATCTCATACATATTCAGGGTGGATATCCTGAAAACCCAATTGGCTAGGGGGTACATGAGGGCAGGTTTCAACATCCCTGGACTAGAGCATAGTGGATATATTGTAGACACTGAAAGATTTCACTGTAAGGCAGAATAGACTCTAAAGAGTGGCAATGGGAATTTCCCTGAAATTAGGGTTGCCAATTGGCTCCAGATTTTCAGGGAAGGTTGATCCAGTCCTGGTTTTACTCCTCTGCATACAAGTACTTATAGCCTTGATTTTATTAGGGAATGCAATAGGGAACCAAATTAAGACCCAGCATGCAATGGGGTAAAACCAGGACTGGATCACCCTGTCCTGAAAATATGGAACCAGTTGGCAACTCTACCTGAAATATCCTCCTGACCATGTTATGATTTGGTGTACCTCTCTAGAGTATTATGTCTAGTCTTATTTTCTTTCAGAGTTTTTATTTTTTATTTGATCCTTTTCTATATGATTCTTTCCCCCTAGTCTGGTTAACTGTAGTAATGGATGTATTATTAATTGAAGATTTAGTAATTTTTGCTATGTTAAATTGTTTTTCCTGTCCAAGATGGAATCGGAATGGGTGGACGTCCTCCTTGCTCCTCCTGTGAAATTCTAAATGTCCTGCTTCTTTTGCCAAATTATGGTTCGGAGGAGGAAAGGAAGGGTTGTGATGTTCCCTGCGGTGTCTTTAGACCCTCCATCTACCGGCTCAATGGATTTCTTTGTTTGGCATCTGGAACTGCAAGCAGCTTCTTCAGGTCTTAGTTCGCTAGGAAGCATGGGGGGAGAAGTGCCTCTATCTTCTGCAGGACATAGCGTCTTGCTCAGCACTGAAGGAAGAAGCCACTTTGAGGATCCTGCTGACATGCACGCTTCTGTGATGTCATCAAGCTGTGACTCCGGGGTAGTCGCTGCGATTGCAGAGGAAGAAGCTGAGGCAGTTGGTCTACTAAGCAGGGAAATTGATTCCCTATCAGAGCCTGGAGTGAATTGGCTGGACTCTTCATCAGATATACCCGCTGCGGAGGCTGAAGCCCAGGTGCAGTCTGTTTCTATGCCTTCCTCTTTGACTTGAGGGTTTGAGTTTGACTTGGAAAGATCTTATACGTTTACTTTAGAAGACATTTGGAAGGCTATTCTGGGTCTAGGCAAGGCATTAATTGTTCAGATAGCCTCAGTTTCTGCAAAGAACATAGACATGGAAAAGAGAATTGGTGACTTAGAAACTTTCAGGAAAGAAGCTGAAGTTCACTATCTACTCTTGACTCTTCTATTAAGCATATGGCAGGAGTGCAGGATAATGTTGTTCTTGCATCCAAGTTAGAAAATGTGGAAAATACAGTTAAGCATAGGAATCTGTGCCTAATTAATTTTCCTCATCTCCCTTCTGTTTACTCCATTGGATATGTTTAAAAGATAAAGATATTTTGAAAGTTCCTAATCAATTTCTCCTGCCTGCGTCTAGAATTTTTTTACCTTCCACCATCTAATAAGGAGCAAGGTATGGATCCATTAGGCAGTGTGTCTCCAATTTCGGATAAATCTATCTGCTATTTTGTAGGCATTGGATACGGACTTGGCTAAGCCATCTACTCTTATAGTAACACTTGCTGCAGATCCAGATAGAGATTGGTTCTTGAAATTATTTTCCAGACATTGTGAACAGTTGTTTCTTCAATGTCAGATTAGGATTTTTCCTGATGTTGCAAAAAACAACTCAAAGGAAGAGGAAATATCTCTATTAATGAGATCCTGAGTACTCCAACTTGGGGGCTTCCTTTTTTCTTAAATTTCCATGCAAATGTTTGGTTAAATATAATAATGTGTCATTTATTATTATTTTTTTTTAGCCTAGACAACTTACCCTCTTTCTTAGTTATAACATTGTACATATGGGCTCTAGCAGTGGTTGGTGGGATACACTCCAACGGTTTTAAAATTTCTCATACATTGTTTGCCTGTTGTGCTTGATTTAACTTTTTATGTCTTACGTTCACTTCGGATTGCGGTTTTGGGTTCCCTTCAGTTGCGTGGCGACTGTTATGAAATATTTTATTATTTTCCTTTTTTCTTTTATTATTGATGTACTTTTTTCCGGAGTTGTTCTTAAACTATCTATATAAGATTATTCCTTGAGTGTGTAATATAAATCAATAAAGATAAAATACAAAAAAAAATGTTTTTCTTTTCTAGTACTTTTCTTAACAAGATGTATTTCTTGGTATTGTCCTTCAAATGAAATAAATGCAAACAAAAAAGAATAGACTCTAAGAGCTAGGGCTGAAGAGACATTGAGCGTTGTTCTTTTACTATGGGACAGAGAGACACCAATGTTCAGGAGTATAGAAATGCTGACTGCTGTCCTTTCACTAGAAGACAGGAGACAGGTATAGAGATGTGGATGCTTTTGTTTCATCCTGCGATGAAGGAGCATTGAAGGGTTAGGGGTATAGATTTATTCAATTCTCTTCTGTTAAGGGAATTAACAAAAGCATGGGATATGCACAGAAGATCCCTGGTGACTCAACAATGGGAAAGAAACACTGGGTAATCTGCATGGAGAAGCAATTACAGTCCCAAAGGAGCATTAGCAATGCCTTGTACATCCTAGAAGGCATTCAGATAATCTGCTTTCTAGAAGGCATTCAGGCAACCTGTAAGGAGCAGTGGTTTCAAATCTAAATAGCTCTGATAAGATTGTATTGTGCCTTCAGGAAGGGTGGGGGATCTGCATGGAAGAACCATGGAAAAACTCAAACTTCAGTGAGCATTAGCGATGTCCAGTCCCAAAATTTTTGGTTCAGTTTGTCTTTTGGTTGTGGGTTTTTTCATTTGGATTTAGTTTGCTTAATATGCCAAATTGAAAAAAAAAATCTATTAAATAGAAAAAACCCTATAACAAAAAAACCTCAAACTGCTAAAAAAAAACAAAAAACAGGCCTTCGATGGCCCTGGATGAGCCATCCCAGGCCAAAGAAATGGCTCTAGCCTGGTGCACAGGCCACGCCCTGGGCCAGTCCCAGCACTAGGACCCGAGTGTGGTAATGAGGCTCGGCACTGAGGTCTGGTCCTCGTGCTGAGGCTTAGAATCGGGACAGGTCTGGTGCCAGGTCCTAGCCCTGAGACCTGGTCTTGGCTCTGAGGCCATGGTCGGGTCCTGGGGCCCAGTACTGAAGCCTGGTCCCGATGCCTAGGCCTAGGCCCTGGTCAGGTCTGGTAATGAGGCCTGATGCAGCAGTGAGGCCTGGGCTTGGTACTGGAGCCTGAACCTGAGGCCTGGGCCTTCAGCAGTCTTGCCCATGCCCTGGTGCTTGAAAATGACACCATACACTTGGAAGACAGCTCTGGAGCTATGTCACCTTGGTGCCTTCCATCGGTGTGGCCTGCACCATTTTTATGTACAGCTGTTTTTTCTCTGTGGTATGGAGGAGATTTGAGGGTTAAGGGGTATAGCGGCATTGAATGTTATTCTTTCTCTATGATATAGGCGTCAAGGGAATAGAGATACGAATACAGTTCTTTAGTGTGAGACAGAGGGCGTTCTAGGGGCTAGGAATAAAGATATTGTGACAGGATGAACAAACCCTACAAGTTAATAAATATGCATGAAGAGAACAGCCCCAGGGAAGAGCTACCAACCAATCATGCTAGCAGAGGCCAGGGGTGTGCACTGAACATTTTTTCATTTCATTTTATTTAATTTTTTTTCAAATTTTTCAAATGTATTTTGTCATTTGTGTAATGAGCCCCTGGGGTTCATTACTATCATTTGCCCTAGTAACTCCTTTAGTTATGAACAGTACATGCTAGGAAGTAAGGGGAGGCGCCATCCAGTACAGCCCCTCCCTTTGAGGGAGCTGGGATGGCCGTCCTCTTGTGCTCATATAAACAGTCTAAGGTTTGGAGTTAGAGAAGGTGCAGGAGCTTTTACCTATTTTTGGATTTTTTTTGGCTGATTCTTGGGGCTCAGGCACTCCAGCCTGGTGTCTCTAAGAAAGGATGGGAAGCTGTCCTTCAAGACCACTCTCTGGCTTTTAGGACCTGCATGCCAGGTTGTTTTGGGCCTTTGCTGAACTTTTATTTGTAAGAAGCTCTGTGAAAACCTTGCATGTTGCCTGGAGAAAGGTCCCAAGAAAGCCTCTCCCTGGGGGGGGAGGGAGGCCCTGATAGGGAAAAGCTGCCCCTTTGCCACTCCCTGAAAGACAGAGGTATGGTTGGTTGTAACCTGCTGCAAGGACCGTCTGGTGGTTTTTTGGAGTCGGTTTTTGGGAAGAGACGTTTGGTCCGAAGAGGAACATCGGAGAGCTGTGTGCTCCTAAGTGGATCCTTTCCCATCAAAAGATTTGAGAAACTAGACATCTGGAGAACTGTGAGTAAGATCAACATTGAACTAAGGCTGAGGATTTCCACTTGAAATCTTCACTCCTGGAGAAAGAGAAAATTGAGAAGAGACTGTTATCTTTTTTCTGACCAACATGGAGGGGATTTTCTGACCAAACAAGAGTACCCCTGCCCCCTTGGGAAACCTCATTTACTCAGGCCCTGGAGGGTGAGTGCTTCCCTTGCCCTGATGGAAAAAGACCTTGCACAGATAGAGGTAACCCTGCGAACCATCTGTGGTGATAAGAATTGTTTGAGCTGTGCCATTGACTCATCTAAGAACACCTTCAGTAAAGTCAGTTTTGGATTCTCCATCAGAGCCTCCTGCATTGTTATTGGCACCTACCTACATTGCTCACAGTGCTCCCTAATTTATACCCCTCCAAGGTAAAAGAGCTAAAGCGTCACCCCTGCCACTCGGAGCCTTGGAGGAAAAATTCCTCCTCCGCCAGTAAAGAACCAGGGCCCTGGGGAAAGAGACGTTTGAGAGAGACGGTGGAAGTGGAGCCAGCTCCAAGAGCTATAAAAAATGTTACCACCCCCCCATTGGTAGTTAGCTGCAACCCCAAAACAGGGCTACATTTGTTTCATTTCATCTACTTAAAACAAATGAAAAAGATAAAAACAAAAGATATGTCGTGTCCACCCTGTCCCGTCTCCTCGACTGTTATTGCTGCCACCAAAGCCCCTCATAGCGCCGCCCTACCACAGATAGCCACCCACCTCCCAAACCACTCACCCCACTTGTGGGGGTTACAGGGCAGGAGCTATTCCCAGTCACTTCTGACCTGGCAAGCCTCTGCAAAGCAGGTGCAAAATTGGCACCATAAGACTCATGCCACTTCTTTTTTTCAAAGATTTCAGAACAGTACTCCAGGCGTTGTTATTCTCCAAGATTGACTATTGCAGTGCCCTCCTCCTTGGCCTACCCAAATCGACCATTAAACCGCTTCAGATGATGCAAAATGCTGCAGCGAGATTACTGACCAACACCAGCCGCGGAAATCACATCTCACCCATCCTCAGAAACCTACATTGGCTACCTGTAAATTTCAGAATCCTTTACAAAGCAATTACCCTAATACATAAATCCATCCATCACCAACTCCATCTCAGCCTTGAAATACCCTTCAAACTTCATTCCTCCAATAGGCCAATTAGAGATAATCATAAAGGTACTTTGAATTACCCCCCAACTAAAGCCTCACGCCTTTCCTCGACCAAAGACCGAGCTTTTTCAACAGCAGGTCCATCTATTTGGAACAACATTCCTTCAAGCCTCCGACTAGAACCCTGTCTCATTACGTTCAGAAAAAAACTTAAGACGTGGCTATTCCACCAAGCCTTCGATGATCCTCCAGACAACCCTTAGTCTTCTTTTTCCTCACTTGGACGTAGAAGATTAAAGTCCTACAACCATTCAAACGAAGAACTCTGGCACTTACTGAATAAAGCATCTTTTGCATTAATCCAAATTCCTTTTGGACTATGCTTCTTTAATTATTTTTTGGCCTTTAACTTCCTTCCAGCTCTTAAGCTTCCCAAGTTTTTTACTCCTTGTTAAATGTAACTTTATTTTATTCTCTTCTCTTGTTAATTACTTTTATTTATTGCTTCTGTTATACCCTTGTTTTATGTAAACCGATCCGATATGGTTTATTTACTATGAAGGTCGGTATAAAAAAAAGTGTTAAATAAATAAATAAATAAATGCAGGGATTTCACAATGAAATCCCTGGATGACCTTTGCCAGCTCTGCCTATTCCTCACTCCTTAGCAGCACCTGGAAACCTACCTGTACTGTTTCATAGCACAGGCACTTGTTCTCACAAAGGGAGCATGCAATTTTCAGTCTCTGATTTTATACAGTGTTAAACATTTATTTATTTATTTATTTTATTATTTTTATATACCGACATTCAATCTGAGATATCACATCGGTTTACATTCAGGTACTGTGGGTATTTCCCTATCCCCAGAGGGCTTACAATCCAAGTTTTAATACATAAATAGAATAAACATGGTATGCTGGGCCATTCTTACAAAAGTGTCTAACATAAGGCTAGTTCAATAAATCCTATTATATTTCACCTCACTATAACAAATAATATGACCACTAAGACCAGCATCTCAGAAGGCTGCGGTGTGATGTGAATATTAACCGTCCGGCTTTTTGACTTATGATCCTTGCGTCTGTGTATCTCAACTAGATTGTAACTCTATAGTGCAGCAACTGTCTCTTATGTGTATCTGAACAGTACTGAGTAAGTATGATAGTGCCATAGAAATGTAAAATAGTAATTCTTTCTGCTCTTTGACACAACAATATTCAGTGTGTTGGCCTGTTTTAAGACTGAGGGCTAATCTCCATAAAACTAGCTTTACTTGTTCCTTGAAACCAATGTCCTAGTGTTAGACACCTAGCAAGCCTCCCTGAGACCAACATTATTCACGCATTGAAATAATCATCCAGGTAAGGAAATGTTTGTATGAAAGGACTAGTCTGTTTATACTAACAGTGTGCAATCATTTGAAAACAGTGATGTCATATGTTGTCGTTTCATATTGTTTTGAAGCAAATAAAATAAAAAAAATTTCCTTTCATTTCATTTTCAGGTTTTAGTATGCAAACCAAAACAAAAAATAAAAATCAAACAAGAGGAAATTACAAAATGATCCAAAACAATATTTTTTTTCTATGCTCCCCCTATTTTATACTCCATTACTGGGTGCCTTCTTTAAACTGACATACATGTTGTAGGCTTTATCTGCTATTTGCTGTTAATGTTTTTCAAAGTCAGTGATTCCATTCATAAGATTTATTGCTCCGTTTGTTCTATCCTTTATTTACTTACTTAATTTTCACTTACAGAATTAGACTTGCAACCTTCCTCTATCCTCACAAAAGATAAGACTAGTAAAGACATGTGGCCATGAGTAATGGGTCCATTAGTCTCCCCAACAATGCATAAATGGAAACCTCATGAATATTTATCACCATGAACTCTGACAAGCTCATCAATGCTCTTAGTCCTGGGAGGCCTTGTTCCACACCCTATGACCGACTCTAAGGAAAGAAAAGAGATACTTTGTTTCTGTAATCCAATATAAAGCAGCGTGATATTTTTTGGGATTACACCACATCTGAGTTGTGTCTACTTCCCAAATGCAGCCAAAGCACATTTGTAATCTGATCTCAAAATATTCTAGTGACAAACTTGTTGTTTTTTTTCTCTGTTTCTTAGATCCTTGCAGACAATCTACATGGAATAATTTTCTGTTCTTACTTTAATTCTCAGACTTGAGATGTCTGAATGAGATGATTGCAGGGCTGGTTCAAAGGTATTAGGCATCCAAGGTGAACCTTCAGCTTTATGCCCCCCCCCCCCTCAATTAACTTTCAGACTCATAGGACACCTCTTCTTCTGAGATCTGATAAACTCAACAATCTTGATGACTCCCCACTACCATCCTTGCCAGAACAATTTTTTAAATTGAATATAAGGAGGACAATTTTCAAAATCCAATTTTCATAGATAAATGGGCTTTTTGAAAATAGACAAGAACAATAGGACTTAGTCCCAACAATATATCAATTTTTTGGACTCTCTATTGGAGCATCATATTAAGTACTACCGGTCAACTTGACCTTCATTGCTTTACATATACTCTTTGGTCCTTATGTGCCACCTTTCAAGTTGACCTCCTCCTCTTTCTTACTGATTATTCCTCTCTATGCAGTCCAGCATTTTTCTGGGCTTAGCTATCACCTTGTTGCATTGCTTCACCATCTTCAAATCACCAGACACTGTCACCCCAAGGTCCTCCCAGTCCAAGTACATTAGTCTTTTACCATCCATCACATACAGCTCTTCTGGATTGCCACACTCCAGATGCATGACTCTGCACTGGGGTGCGATAATCTTTGGAGGCCAGAGTGGCAGACCTGGAGGCACAGAGGCAGATATCTTCAGAGAGGGAGATAGTTATATAGAGCAGATCTTCAGGAACTTAGTAAAGTAGTCCCAGCTCCATTCTAGCAGCCTTTGTGATGCTGTGGAGGAGCCATGGTCATTTGGAAGGAGATCACTTCAGAATAGAAGGAAGTGGTTTTGTAGCTAGTACCTGCCTTTCAGGTGCTTCATTATCCTCTCGCACCAAGGATGTGTCTTCAAATCTCCATGCCTAGGAGGGAAGGGTTAGGATGGTTGTTGTAGTTGGTGATTCTGTTATTAGGAATGTGGATAGCTGGGTGACTGATGGGAGTGAGGACCATTTGGTAACTTGCTTACTTGGTGCGAAGGTGGCAGATCTGACATGCCACCTAGATAGGATCTTAGAAAGTGCTCAAGAGGAACCAACTGTTGTGGTACCTGTGGATATTAATGACATAGGAAGGTGCAGGAGGGAAGTTCTGGAGGATAGATTTAAGATTTTAGGTAGGAAACTGAAATCCAGAACTTCCAGGGTAGCATTTTTTGAAGATGTAAATAAACATATGGACAAAGGTGAGCCAGTTGATATAGTGTATTTGGATTTTCAGAAGGCATTTAACAAAATTCCTCATCAAAAAATACATAGCGGACATAGCCAAGGTACAAAGAAGGGTGAGAAAAATGATAAAGGGGATGGAAAATCTCCCTTATGGAGAAAGGCTATACATAGTAGGGCTCTTTAGCTTGGAGAAGAGATGACTGAGAAGGTATATGATTGAGATTTATAAAATCATGAGTGGGGTAGAATGAGTAAATAAGAAATGGTTATTTGCTCTTTCAAACAACACTAGGATTAGGGAACATTCCATGAAAATAGCAACTAGCAGATTTAAAACAAATTGTAGGAAGTAATTTTTTACAAAATGCACAATCAAGCTATGGAATTTGTTGCCAGAGGACATGATCAAGGAAAGTAACATAGTGGGGTTCAAAAGAGAGTTGAACAAGTTCCTGAAGGAAAAATCCATAAACAGTTATTAGTCAGGTAGACTTGGGAAAGCCAGTGCTTATCCCTGAGATTGAAATAGTTCAACTGTTTGGGAACTGCTGCGTGCTTGTGACCTGGACTGGCCATTGTCGGAGACAGAATGCTGCACTCAGTAGACCTTGTTCTGACCCAACAAGGCATCTCTTATGTTCTTATGTTGTTCTTATTTATTTATTTTAAAGTATTTATATTCTGTTTATATTGGACCAGCTGTGCTAGGTGGATTATATATTAACATATGCAAATAAAACTTCACAAAGCAACATAAAAACACAAACAATGTTTATTATCCAAGAAATACAGCCCCAGCATTGTCCATTTCTCATCTCACTAAGCTGCAATTAATGGACACTTAAGAAGCTTCTCAAAACAGTAGTAGTTTCAGCCCTTTACGAAACTGGGTATAATCTTTTAATGATAGAAGATCAGTTGGTAGGTGTTCCACAAAACAAAGCCCACTACAGAAAAAGCCTGATGATGGGTCTCCTGTAGACGCACTTCTCTCATTGAAAGAACAATAGTAAATACCAGTCGGCAAATCATAATGCTCGAGAAGGCACATATCCAGTTAACTTTTCCTTAAAATGGGCTGTCTTCCTTCATGGACTTTAAAACTATGCAATATGAATTTCTAACTTAGCTCTTTCGACCAATGGTGACCAGTGTAAATGCTCCAACATGGGCATTACATGATCCTTCAGGGGGTGGTCCAAGGTAAGGCAGGAAGTGGTGTTCTGCAAAATCTGGCCCAACAAAGAGGGAGTTACAATAATCCTTAGAAGTTAATACAAATGCCTGAATGATCAAATGAAAATTTTCTTTCAACAATAGTAACATAGTAACATAATAAAGACAGCAGAAAAAGACCAAATGGTCCATCCAGTCTGCCCAGCTAGCTTCTTATGGTAATAACTACTGCCCCATGCAGGTTACTCCATGGGTCTGTGAAGGGTATAATATTAAAAATCAAAACCATCAACTATCAAACCCACAACAAAATTACTGCTAGCAACATTTTTACAGAGTGAGCAGCCTTCCTGATAATTCAGACAATGCTGCTGCTTGAAAGTGCTTTGCTTTTGGACTTGGCCATAATGTTTGCATATTAGTACTCTAGATCGAAAATGTCAAGAGTCCATTATTGGGTGTCATCTGAATCCTATTCCCCTTTTCTCCACCCCCTGCCATCAAAGTGGAGAGTGATGCTGCAATTGCGTCAAAATCGTGTATGCTAATTGGTTAAGGGTAGCAGTACCCATGTGTCAAAGCATGAAAACTAATTGGTTAAGGGTAGTAATCCCCACACCTTCTGTTAGAGGTAGCAGCTGCCGCTCCATGCCTCCCATGCACGCCTTTCTTAATTTCCATCTCTAGCCTTTAGGGATCCACATTGTTTATCCCATGCCTTTTCTGAACTCGTTTACTGCTTTTGTCTTCACCACCTCTTCTGGAAGGGCATTCCAGGCGTCCACTACCCTCCCCATGAAATATAGAAATATAGAATCAGGGAAATGACAGCAGAAAAGGACCTAATGGTCCATCCAGTCTGCCCAGCAAGCCTATTGTTGTAACTACTGGCCATACAAGCCACCTTGTTGCTTTTTTGATTGCTCCCTTTAGTTTGATCCACTGTTGTTCTATCTCTCCCATTTTCTCTCAGTCTTCTAGTTCTACGTCCAGGTATGTCTATATTTTTGAAAGTCAAAACTCGGGTCTTCGTGTTACTTCTCCATATCCTGGGATATGTTTGATGATCACTGGTGCTGAGGTGGGCACCTACCCGGACATTTGAGACATTATCCCTGTTAGTGAGCACTAGGTCGAGTATAACTCCCTTCCTCGTGGACTCCATTACCATTTGTTTGAAGAGAGCTCCTTGCAGGGCATCCACTGTCTCTCTACTTCTGGTCGATTCTGTGGAAAGGATTTTTCAGTCTAAGTCCGGCATATTAAAGTCTCCAACAATCAACACTTCTCCCTTCTTTCCCACTTTTGGATGTCTTCAACCAGATCTCTGTCTTGTTCCTCTGCTTGAGTTGGAGGCCTGTAAACCACACCATAAAAATGAATGCATCATCATCTTTTTTTAAGACAGCCCATAATGCTTCTTGCCTACCCCACATTCCTTGCAGTTCAGTAGCTTGGATATTGCTTTTGACATAAAGAGCTACTCCTCCCCTTTTTCTGTCCTCTCTTTTCTTCCTTAACAAGTTATAGCTCGATATGGCCTTATCCCAATCATGAGAACCTGTGAACCATATCGCCGTAACAGCAACAATGTCCAAATCCACCTCCACCATTAGGGCCTGCAGGTCTGGGATTTTATTGCCCAAACTACGAGCATTTGTAGTCCTAGCCTTCCAGTTGTTCTCCCTTGATTTGTAGCAATTCCTAGGCACCTTTTCTGCTTTTTTGTGCTGATTGATTTTGTTATTTTCTCCTTCCATGTCTAGTATTGCTTGGGGGTGATAAGCCAATTTCATGAAGAAATATTTCCTGACATTGGTTCTAAGTCATCCCCCCTGAAGTTTCATATTGTGATCCCTAATTCTACTGTTTGCTTTTCTCCAGAAAATATTTGAGGAACATGCATAATTAAAACCATTCAAATATCTGAAGGTCAGTATTATATCTCCCCTACACCCCCTCTCTTCCAGGGTATACATATTCATATCCTTCAGCCTCTCCTGAAAAGCCTTCCAGTACAGACCCTACACCATTTTGGTTGCCCTTCGCTGGACCTCCTGTTTCTATCCTTTTTCAGATACAGTCTCCAGAACTGAACACAGTACTCCAGGTCAAGCCTCACCAAGGCCCTGTATAAGGGCATTATCATCTCTTTTTTTCT